>NC_054487.1:48205246-50605246 GCF_017639515.1 Carcharodon carcharias | reverse complement strand
CATTAATGAGTCTCAATTCCATATGGCTGAGGTGTACATGCTCTGCCCCAATTTCAGTGGTCCTTGTGCCAGGACTTTTCCCTTCTGGGTATGCCTGCCATCCTACCTAATCCTAAACAGCCTTGCTGGGCACAGATCTCCTTTGCCAGCAGGGCCACTTGTGTACTGCCTTCCAGCCCCACCGAATGCATGCCCATCTATATACATCCATTCAAAATACAAAGTGCCCTCCTTACTCATCGTCACAGAGCGGAGAAGGTCATTGACCCTCTTCCAACATGGCACCCATTTCTTATGCCCAACCCCTCGGCAGTTCATTATCACCATCACCTCTGTCCAGGCTTTCCTGGTTAGATGTGGAGGCTTCCTCTTGCCATCAGCAGGCAGCAGTATCTCCTGTCGGTCACTGACTGCCTGCAGGAGTTGACCGCAAGCAATTATCAGAGAAACGAGGGGCTGTGCGTGTTCACATATTTCCATTGCCACTAACTTGGTTTTGTCCTCTGGCTGCTAAACTTCAAATCCCACAAGTTGGTCCTGCCAGACCTGCAGGAAAGCAGAGATTGGCTGTCACTGAGCAGGGTTCTATAACTGCACTCAACTCCACAATCATTGCTTTAGCCTCCCCAGTATCCTTTCACACTACTAGTCCTTTTAAACCCCCAGCTCGCAGCAACCTTAATGGAAGAGCCCACCCTGCTCCCACCGCCCTGACAGCTCTGACTTCCTCAGTAAATGCCTTTCCCACTTAATTGGCTAGTAATTGCTGTTGGCAGCCAGTATTGTGTGGAAGCAGACATTTCTGCTTCCCACCATTCTGACACGCTCACCAAGTGCAATATTCAGGCCCTAATTTTTTGGGGGTATCAGCACCTTGCACCTCGAGGATGCCCGGAAAGCATCCGACCCAAAATCGGGGCAAGCATTTTTCAAGCATTCATAGCAGCCATCTAAAATAGGCATTACATGTTTTATATGCTTGATCCCTTAAAGACCACTTGGGAAACACTATGGCTTGGATTTTGCAACAACGGGGAGCCTCTCCGTTATTGTGAAAATAGTGCTAGAGGCCAAAATCTGGAAGTCCTGCCCCTGAACATGGCACCTACCTTTTTTGCAAGGGCAGGAATAGGCTTTAGTCTGGATTTGCACATATGTATTTTGAAGAGTAATTTCCAAATTAGACCTTGTATGGGGCAGATCTAAGTTTTGCAGAGTACTTTGGAGAGGTAGTACCCTTTTGGGAAGATATGATACCCCTTTGGATATGGTCCCATGACACCTTTTGGGAGAGGCTAGGTGCCCCTTGGGATTGTTAAATGTAGGCATGAATATACACCAAAAGTGCATAAACTTATTAACTGTCAAGATCATTGGAACTGTCAAAAGTGTCAAAATGAACTGTCAAAGACAACTGTCAAAAATGTCACAATGAACTGTCAAAGGTAACTGTCAAGCTGTTGAGACATTTAAAACTTGCAGGAGTTTAAATCTTTGAAAAAACTGTGTGGAGTGTTTAAAAGAAATCATTGCTTGTTATTTCACTCTGCCCGTTGACCATTACTGCATGGATGCTGCATGATTGATTTATTACATTATTACAGTAGGGTGCCTTCCATTTCAGAGTTTGATAGTTCCAAATGGTTATAGACTCTTGGAAGTGGGACTATAAATTCTAGTGTTTGTTTTTATTAGGGATTAAGACCTTGAATGAAACATTTATTCAAACCTTTCCGAGGTCTGCGGGTTGTACGCTGTACATTATTTCTTGAAGCTGATGGGTTATTGTTAAATTTGTGGTTAGCAGGAAACATGATAGAGTATTTGAAAGCAGACATATTAAATCAAATACCAATGGAAACTCAATTTTCTGTCTTTCAATGAGCTAATTACCTGCCAGAATTTCTGCAGCAGAAACCTTGCATTTGATACCATCTCATCACACAGTTGTTTGCATTTCATCTAATTTTATTTGCAAATACAATTACATATTTCTCTTAATTAGATTGTATTTAACTTCATTACCAGGCCTGCAATCTTGCTGGACAATAACAGCAAACCTTAGAAACTCTTGATTTTCCATCAATTTTTTATATCTGGGTGGGATGGGAGTGGGGGGGCAGGGGGTGGGGAGCAGGGGGTGGGTTGGGGTGGGTGGGGGCTGGTGGGGGGGTGTAAGGGCGAGCTTCTCTGTCCTGCAAAGGTATTTTTTCAATCAATAACATATTTCAATACTTCTTGGTATTTCAGTGACAAAAAGCATTGAAATTATGACCATATTGGTTGTTTTCACATTATTTCTCTTTTATTTCTCAACACTCCTGACTACAGTCACATACCTAAAGTTCCTTCATTTGTCTTCTCAGTTGTGATGCAGCCAGATTTAATGTAATTTAAGAATGTTTAATAAGTATTATAAATCTATTAAAAAAAATCATTTTCATTTCAGTTAATTGTAAAGTAAATTAAATCTCCAGCAGATGATGTGTTTTTCAATATTTTCCTTCAGAATGAAAGGTTGAACAGAAAGTGAGAATGAGGTGAGCTGAGAATCAGTTAGTCCCAATTTTAACTCTTGGCCAGTTTCTGGGAGTTAGGCAATGAAAACTTCATCCGCTGCAGAAGAAATGATGGCCAAGTTATTTTAAATCTTGGGCCTCAGTTAAGTTGCATCCTTCCTGACTAGGGAGTTGGTGGCAAGCGATGGAAAAGCACAAGACTGGAAGGCAGGATTGGCTGCTAAGGCCATCCTGTGGAAACACCTTGACTGAGAAGTGGGAGGTGAGTCCACTGCAGTTGGGGAATGGGGCTTAAGCTTTCCTTGTGGGCCTGGACAGAATTACATCTTGCTTGTTCTAACCCTACAAAGAAAGAAAATAAAATTTCTAACACTTACCTTTAGGTCCTCTTTTGGTCCCAATCTGCCTCCCCACAGCCTCACCGAACTGGGAACTCACTGCTACTTCCCAGTCACGCAACTGACATGCAATTATTAAAAAGCATCCCACTAGCTTTACACAAGGATCCTTGCTGCCTATTTCACTAAGCTGGTTAAAATCAGGAACCAGCAGGTCTTACTGTCTCCAGGGCGAGTAAACAATCTGGGAAATATTAACTGTCCATTCCCAGATTTCTTCAAAATACATAAAACCATTTTTGTTATTTGGGAAAGTTAAATGACAACTGCTGTAGAGTACAACAGTTTTAAAGCAGCTAAGATTACGGACTCACTGTAAATATGGCAATAATGAAAACTGTTACCATAGAAGCTTACATCTCAATTCTAATTGGCAACACAGAATCCCAAAACAGTAAAATATCTTCTAGGTTCAAGGCTAAGTGGGATAGAGGAACAAAGTGATCACAGAGTACAATTACATAAATCACTAAAAGTTACACCATAGGTTAGCAAGACCATTACAAAAATGTATCACGTATGAGGTTTTACTTCGAAAGGGATAGAATTGAAAACTAAGGAAAGCTATGTTAAACCTGTATCAAAGTTTGGTTAGGCCACACTTCAAGTACTGCATGCAGTTTTGGTCGCCATATTTTAAAAAGGATATAGAGGCAATGGAGAATATGCAGAAAAGATTTTCAAGGATGTTACCAGAAATATGTGGGTATACAAATCAGGAAAGGATTGATAGGCTGGAATTCTTCTCTCTTGAAAAAAGAAGGCTGAGGGGTGATCTAATAGAGGTGTTTAAAATAATGAAAGGTTTTGATGGAGTGGATACTGACAGAAGCTTTTCTCTGTAAGAGAAAACAATAACTAGAGGCCATCAATAAAAGATGGTCATCAAGAAATCCAATATGGAATTCAGAACTTCTTTACCCATGGAGTGGTAAGAATGTGGAACTTGCTACCACAAGGAGTGTTTGATGTGCTTTGTGTCTTAGAGATATGCAAAGATGACACACCAGATCCTATTTGTACAGCAGCTTTATTTATAAATACTTTTAAAATGTCTGCAGCAGCCACAAGCTTCCAGCTTACTTTAGGTTCTCTTTCTCAGTCACCACACCTAGAGTACAACAGTTTTGACTAACAGAACAGAGAAGAGTCAACAGACAGGTATAAGCAAACACCGAACAATTGAGTGCTATATCTATTCCCCATTGTAAAACTAAAAGGCTTTATTTTAAATTAAGCTGTCTTAAACAACAGACATCTGCACATTGATTAATTTCTTAGATTTCAGCATGTCTGTTTTCTCTTGAGTTCCATGTTTGAAACAGTTGTCATCAAAAAATGCAAATTTATTGTGTACTCTGTACTACGGGGCCAGTTTCTTCCTCTACTTTACGAGGTCACTCAGTTTCTAGGTACTGGCTTACATTCTACACTGTCTGTCACTGATTCCACCTTCAAATCTCCTCACATAACAAGATTCGTGTTCGCATGTGAAACCACTGCCATCAGATCGTTTTCAATGTCGAAAGTCTCTTCATTATTAATTACAGGCAACAAAAAGGAACACCTTAACTCTGTCTGTGACATCCTTGGGCTAGACTTGGGCTGAAATTTTCCACTCCCATTGGTGGCGGGTGTTTGGTGGCGTGAGTGGACAATATGGCGAGAAGGCCAAAAATTGCTTTTATGCCATCGTGAAATCAGTTTGCAATCATCTGCTCCACCCATCAATGGCAGGCCATGCTTCTCGCCGTCTAACGTCAGGAACTTAATTTTAACGCATGTCCATCTCATCGTTGTGCCCGTACACCAGAATCAGCCCCAAATGTCAATTTTACCTCCCATGTCGATGTGACTTCAGAACGCTGTGATTTACGACTGCCTTTAAAGGGCGTGCACCTGATGAGCTTAAGTTTGAGGGGAACTCGGAAGTGAGTGCACACAACCTTGCACAGCGCTTTGGAGGATTGCCTGTAAGAAATCAAGGAAGAGGTGCCACAAATTTGGAGATGGGTACACAGGCAAGTATCACTTTTTTCTGGCTGGCTTTCAGTGTGGTGTCGGGGCAAGGGCTCCAGTGCAGGTGGGGCCGGCGGGGGCCAAGGGAGCACAAACTGAAGGAAGTACACAAACACATGCTGGGGGGATGGGGGGAGAGGGGGAGTAGGGGGGGGGGGGGGGGCACAGAGGGGGGTGAAGGAAGCAGCCACACCTTTGGAAAAGCTTGTCAAAAGTGAGCATTCTTCCACAGCTCAGACCGTCCAGCAGCAGCTCCATTGACGCACTTGTGGTCGGGCCTCTGAAGCTTTTCTGCCCACTCAAGCATCGCAAAGGCATGAATGTGCCACCAAATGCTCCAGACCTTTTCACCCCTTGGGCAAAGACTGCAAATTAATGTACATTTTAAAGGGCTGCGGAACTATTGGCTGACTGGGCAAGTTATACAGTCTCCTTGTGAAAGGTGGCCATGGCACAGTCACTGGTGGAGGTGCTCGCAGCCCCTTGCAATGTCTTTGTTAACATTTAGACCAGTATCCATCATGGTTCAAGCTAACAGTGCAGCCTTGCAGTGTGGGTTAGGAGAATGCCTGTGCCTGAGCTGAGAGCACAGCATGCAGTCCAATAGTTGAAGCTGCTGCCGATTGGTCAGGTGGAATGGGGCAGAGGTGGGTGGGGTTTCGAATAGCCATGAAGCGCACTACACACTGGCTATCAAAGTGGTGGCCAGCACTCTCCGACATGCGTGAAGGGACCTGAAGGCATGGAGATGCAGCAGGAGCTGGACACTTAGCCAAGAGAGGTCCTTAGGACACAAAAGTAATCCATGCATCTCTGTTTGATCCTGCAGGAGGAAAACATCAGGAGCATGGAGCCTGGTGATAGAACAGTATGCCTCATGGCTTACAGTGAGCAAGAAGAAGAAGAGTGTGACGGAGATGCCTGATTCGCCAATGGGAGCAGCACCACCCTCGATGATGGTGAGGCGCCCTGCCCACGCAGCTCGTAGATGCCTCACAAGACCCAGGGTCTATAGATGGTGCTTATCATTCCTGCAGATAACCGAGAGCCAGGTTCACTGAAGACTGCAGATGTCTAGGGAGCTGGTCATCCACATATGCCAATTGCTGCAGGATTTGGCGCCACAAGGACATGGAGGGCATCCACTGCCAACAGCCGTGAAAGTGACCACGGTACTCAATATTTACGGCAGTGGCTCCTTCCAGGGCTCCACAGGTGACCTGTGCAGGATCTCACAAGCCTCCAAGCACAAGTGCATCCAGGAGGACATGGACACCATCTTCGCGAAGGCACAGAACTTTGTGCATTTTGACCAGGATCAGGCAAGCCAGGAATGTAGAGCGCTGGGATTTGTGCAGATCTCTGGCTTTCATCAGGTGCACTCACATGGTGCTTAGATCTCTGCAGCAACAAGAAGCCCAGTATGTCAACTGCAAGGGCCTCCACTCGCTAAATGTTCAGCTGGTCTGCAACCACCACAAACGGATGCTGCAAGTCTGTGCACAATTCTGTCTGCAGCAGACACGGCTCATGCCGTGACCCAGACTTTGGTGGAAGAAACAATTGGCACATTGCAAAATGTGCCTTGACAGGTCCGGTGGAGCACTGCAAAACAGTCCCCAGAGAATGTCGCTCATCATTGTAGCTTGCTACGGACACAACCTAGTGTTGCAACAGAGGGAGGACCTGGCTGAGGAGGAGATGGAAGAGCTGCCTAGCTCCTCTAATGAGGAGGACATCCAAGGAGATGAGAGTGATGAGGTCCTCGAAGGTGAGGATGCTGGCGATGAGGCCATCGCACCGGCCAGGAGAGGCAGGCGTACCTGTGAGACTATCATAGCCACGAGATTCATGGAGGATGATGACGAGATGCAGTGAGAACAGTCCTGACATCCTCACCTTGCATCTGTGAATGTTTGACTCTTGTGTGGCTGATGGCAGTGCACATACTCTCAGTGCTCAGGCTCATGTCATGGAAATGCAGCAGAGGCCCTAATAATCTCAAGATTCCACAAAGGTGATGACAGCATGCAGTAACAACACTCCAGAGATCTTCACATTGCCTCTGTGAAACTCTGACTCCTGTGTGGCTGAGGGTAGTTTGCCTATGCTCTGTGATCAGGGTCATATCACGAAGACTCAGCCATGAAACTTTAAATGCACCTGATCCTTTGTCAGCCTTGAACCACCTGACCCCTTCACCACCTGTCACCAGAACAAATGCTAAAGAGATGGGGGTGTTCCAGCCCCACCTTAAAGGTTCTAAGAGCACACACAGAGAATGATGGAACTCTGTGATGCCTGCCCATGACATTCTGGCAGCAATGTCAAGCGCCATCAAGGTGCAGGCATCACTAATGTGTCCAGTGAGTGTGAAGCTAGACCATCACTTTGCTCTGAAGGTGACACACTGCACAGGGAAGAGGCTCTGGACTGAGGCACCTGTATTTATCTTGTGCAGGAACCAAGGTTTCACATCTGAATGCACAAACGCTGCTCATCATAATAAGGAGCCATAGAGAAGAAGACATTTTTGGGAGTTTATTTATAAACAATTGATTAAAACTCATGCACACAGTGCAACTACATCTTCTTAAATTTCTTAACTCTGCCGCTACGTCTTGGTGATCCCCCAACATCCACAACAGAGGTGGAGGCAGCCAGCTGACTGTTAAGCCTGCCTGTGCTGACCTTGGCGGGTGTCCTTTGGAGGGCCTCGGCCTCCTTGAGGTATCCTGCTGTGGGCCAGGTGCATCCTCCTTGGCCTGTGGTGCTGGAGACGATGGGGTCACAGGTAAAGGGGATTTGCTTCAGCTGGACATTCCCCGTGTTGAGCTGCTGGTCTTCCTCCATATGGGTGCCTGAGGACTCTGGCTGACTCCTTGAGGAGATGGGGAAGCTGCAGTGAGATCGAGCTGCCCTGCACCTCCTTGTGTACACACTGTTGGAGGCCAACTATGGCGTCATTGGTCCTGCACTGCTGCGTAGGCTGAACTCCATCAATGTCCTGGACCAAGCTCTCCATGGTGACTGCCATCCTGCCAGCATCGGTGCCTCTGCACGCCTGCATATCAGGCTGAAGGTGGATGGACTCCTCCATTGTTCCCAGCAATCCTCCGAGGGCCGGGATCCACGCTTGTCCCTGCCTCTGCCTGCCATGGAACAGACTGTGTGCTGTGCTCACCAGCTTGTAATCCCAAGGCTGCTATACATCTAGATCCCACCGAGGTGTGAGTCACTGCGTTGGTGGAGGGTGTGGGTGAGCACCGTGACGGGTCTTCAACGGTGCTGCCCTCAGGGTTCTCATCCGAGGTGCTCTTGACATGAGTTGGGGTCAAGGTTGCCTGAGGGTGAAGTGGCAGATGTGCCCAGGCCAGAAAGTGGAGATTATTAGCACTTGGCAGCTGCATTACACACAGAACAGTGGACTCAGTGTAGCGTTGACAGGGGAATGATGTGGTGCAGGATCCTCACATGTAGCCAATTTCACCGTCACTGCAGGAATAGTCCATGTCCTCTCTGGCCAGCTCCAATGCATGACTCTCGAATGGAGTGAGGACCTGAACATCTGGCACTCCAACCCCAGTCTGGGACCTCTCCCATTGTTTGTGCATGATCTTGTCCTGAATAAAGACAGATGGAGAGAGTGTGAGCAAAGTGCATGTCAGGCCAAATGAGAAGTAGGCCAGGTGTGTGCGTGTGTGCTGAGTGGAGCCATGGAGGGGATGAGGATACTATCTCCAGAGGAGATGAGGCCAGATGGAGATGTGAGGATGTGTGTGAAAGTGTGAGTGGTGATGTTCCTTGAGCTGGCAGTGAGCGAGATGCCACTAAATGTGTGATGGGCTTGTGAGTGGGTGAGTTGAGAATGATGAGATGGTTGACTTACCCCAGCCGCACAGATGGAATCATTCGTCCATTTTCTGTAATGGGTGGCTGACCTTTTGTGTGCAGCGTTGGTACTGAACACTTCTGCCACCACCTCCCAAGCCAGGATCGTGAGACTGATGGGCCTCCTGCAGCCAGAGCAGGGGTAGAGAACATCATGGTGGGCCTTCACTACATCCAAAAGGTGTTCCAGGAAACGGGTCAGTGAAACGGGGACCTGTGGTCTTCTTAGCTCTTGGGGCCATGTCTTCACCGTAGCAGTCCTGGGCTGCAAACATTGAGAAATGTGTGCACTGCTACTGTTTAAATATGGTGCCTGGAGTGAGGAAGCAGTGAGGTAACGGCATGGCGGGCAAATCGGAGGTTGCCTGCCAGTGAAACGGTGCGTTTCCCAGGAATGCATAATTTATGAGGCAGGAAGGTGATGACACAGCGTGAAGATCTGCCATTGCAGCCGGGGGTAAAACATCGTTTTTATGCCTGATACCACACTTAGTGCAATTCTGGGATGACTCCAACCTTGGTGTTGAGGATCAACGAGTGTCTCCACAATTTGGACTCATTTTTGAGGGTGTCTGATTGTGATGGGGCTAGCGTTAATAAGCCTGCTGAGGTCTCTTTGTTCACAACCTTTACACTAGAGCTGGTTGGGTAAGCTGTGTCTGCAACTCTGAGACTGAGGATTCATTTCCCTGTAATTTCTTTGAATCAAACATGGTGAATTCGATTTGGGCTGCCAAGGTCATGGATTTTTGCAGGGGTTAATCGTCATTCTCCATGAGGAGGCATTCCCTAAATTGTGGAATTGAATATTTTTCAATAAACTGGTCATGAATTAGTTTGTTAGTTGGTGTGCCAAATTTACACGTAGAAGCCAACCACTGCGACACTGCCACATATTGTTTTATAGGCTCTGACAACTCTTGTGGAATGTATATTGTTCGATCATCACATTTTTCTTTGGTCCAAGGTATTTTTCAAGAGCACTTACTACTGCATCAAAATAGACCTGTCTTCTGTGAGCTGCTCCAATACTCACTGGCCTTATGCCCCATGACAATGTATGACTGTCGCCTTTCTGCACGTCACTGCTACACCCAAACTGTCCATCTTCGTAGGGGCAAGTAGGCCTTCTACCCTGAAATCCATTGATCCCATGACATGGGTGGATCAAACTGCGAAGGAAGGAAAAGTGCCCAAGCTGGTAAATTTAAACCATTCTCCACCTCATTGTTAGTTGGTATGTTTTGTGCCTCGGAAGTATGCTGATATGACTACGCACTAGATTCTATGTGTACAGGAGCTTTATTTACAAATGTTTTTAAAATGTCTGCAGCAGCCACAAGCTTCCAGCTTATTTTTAGTTTCTCTTCCTCAGTCACCATACCCAGGCTTGGCTAACAGCACACAGAACAGAAAAGAGTCAACAGGCGCACACAATAAAACACTGAACAATTGAATACTACAGTTGAAGAAAATGGATGCATTTAATGGGAAGCTAGACAAGCATAAGCGGGTAAAGGGAATAGATGGTTACAATGATGCACTTAGATGAGAAAAGATGGGATGAGGCTCGAGTGGAATATAAATGCTGACAAGGGCTCCTGGGACTGAATGGCCTGGTTCTGTGCTGTATGTCCTATGCAATCCTATTCATTTGTTATGTGTTCCATTTTAATGTCATAAAGTGTCAGCCTGGCTCAGTGGTAGCACTCTTGTGTCTGGGTCAGGTTGGGGATTCATAGTCGTAGAGTCGATCCATTAAGTTTATACAGGCTCTCTATAGAGCAATCCAATCAATCTCATTCCCCTGTTGTAGCCATGTAGCCCTGCAAGTTTATTTCCCTCAATTACCCAACTTTATTTCTTTTGAAATCGTTGATCGTTTCCACTTCCGCCATCCTCATAGGCAGCAAGTTCCAGATCCTTACCACTCACTGCATGAAAAAGTTGTTCTTCACATCCAAATTGGATCTCTTGCCCAATCCTTAAATCTGCATCCCCTTGTCCTTGTGGCATTAACTAGTGGAAACAACATCTCTTTGCCCAACATATCTAAACCTGCAAACCCCACTCCAGGATCTCAGGATATTACCTGGGCTGGTTCTTTGGTACAGTGATAAGGGAAAACTGCATGCCAAAAGTTTTGTTTTCCAATGAAAGATCAAACTACAGGTCACCATGACTGGTCAGGTGAGCATAGAAAGATACGATAGCTCTTCTTGATGGAGTACAAGAGTTCTTCTGGTGCCCTGGCCAATAATTATCCCTAAGCACTATTAAAACACTAATAACTTGTATTTTACATAACGCCTTTAACTTTGAAAAGCATAGCCAGACAAAAATGGATACTGAAACCAAATAGGAGAAATTATTAGAAGAACTTAGTTAAAAATATGGGCTTTAAAGGAGGCAAGAGAGATTGATATTCAAAGAGGGTTGGGGGAGGTGATTCCAACCTGAATCCAGCTGCTCTTGATAGTGTTCACGGTGTACTAGAGGCCAGATCTAGGGGAATGTAGAGTACTGAGTGGAGTGTTGAATTGAAGATTGTTTGGCTGGAGATGGTTATTTAGATTGTTATATGAGTTAAATATGAGGATGAGATTTTAAAATGTGATGCACTGGAGGATCGAGAGCCAATGTGGATCAGCATCTCTTCTGGCCCAACTTCAGATAGGTTTGCGTTGGTACCCCAGCTCCCTCTCCCACCCACCCCCTCTAACTCATGCTTCTAGTTGAAATTACAGATCGATCCCTGATTACATCATTGAACCCCCAGAAGGGAAAAATAGTAAAACTGGGAATTAAGAATACTGGTCCAAACTGGCCTTGTATACCTTAAAATGGAACACCAGTAAAACTGGGAAATAGGAGTACTGATTTTTCCTTCTAGGCCTGATCCAAATACTTAAACTAGGGTCTCCCTTCTTCCTGCACATACCTTGCTTTCCAGCTCAAAACACCGTTTTAAGATCAGGACATGATAGGAACAAAGAGAAATTGGCATAATCTGTTATTTTAACTGTCCCACCCCACCCAATTCTGTACATTGCGGGCAGTTAAAATTGAGGCCAATGTTTCTAGTAGCTCAGTGATCTAGAATGAGAAGCCAAAGGCCTGAATTTTACCCTTAGCGGGTGCACGTGATCAACAGGCCAGGAGTGGTCGGGAAACAGGCCTCTGACCGCAATCGGCCCACGACAGCGATTTCACGCTGGCTGGCCAATTAAGGGCCGCCCAGCGTGAAATGCGCTTTCTCAATGATCGGGAAGGGCCGGATGGGGGCGGGGGCCTGTCAGGTCCTAGTAGGCGGTTTAAAACGGCAGAGGCAGCTCTGCCAGGAAAGAATCATATTCTACGTTCTGGAGACTAAAGCTATGGCCTCAACAGTGGCTGGAGACGCCAGGAGGGAGGGCAGGTTGGGTTGGCACTAGGCCCCCTGTTTTTCGGACGAGTGCCTTGTGATGCTTTTGGAGGAGATGGCTGCCAGGAAGGACAACCCCGTTTCCAGAGGTGGCAGGAGGAGGTCACTGCACCAGACGCACAAAGCTTGGGAGGAGGTGGCAGCCGAGGTCAGCAGCCATGACGTTGTGCAGAAGCATGAGTACCGTGTTGGCATGGATCAGTGTGGAGAAGTGTTAAGGTGTGGCTGTCCACCCATGGAGCTCAGCGGTGTTAGGGTTAGAGTATCAACTGTCAATGATACCGGAACTGGCCAAGGGGGTGAGCCCTGGCTGCTTGGACTGAGACCCTTGCGGCTGGAGGGCCTTGACTTGGATGTGCCCTGCGAGGTGTTCCTCAGGTGGGGTTGGCCAGGCTGCAGTGGCGCTCCAGGTAGAGAGTGGACTAATCAATGCTCCTCTATCCTTTCAGGAGAAGACGAGCCATAACCACACTGAGAGGTCACAGACAGGCAGAGGACCTCCTAATCCTGACCAGATTTGAACAGGATGCCTTGGAGCTGGAGAGCCACCATGCATCTTGTTCAGCCTGTCCTGGAGAGGCAGGGGTGTCTGACCAAGATAAAATTGTTGTGCGCATAGGTGAGAGCTTTGGGTTGTTCAAACATTATTCTGTAGTCTCTTAACTGATGGGAGCCTCAAGATTGCAGTTCCCTTTGATTATTGAAAGATGATGGCACCATGATGCAGATCTTCATGGTCTCACCAGGGTGCCTGACATGCACAGTGACAGTGTGATGACTTAACCTAATGACATGTCGTTTTTCTTCCTTAGATTCACCAGCAGGAACTCGTTCGCAGGACCCCAAAGAGCCACCCCTGACGCCAGAGGACCGCTGGGCTTCAGCTGCACCTGCATCATATCTGCTCTCTGAATCAGGTACCAGCACAGATAACCTACACCTCAGTGGGCATTAGATCTTTGGCTAGAATGTCGGAGCACAGTGGTGAGAGCACTTCACACTCACTTGAGGTGCAGGTGGAGGCACAGTGCGCCCAGGGCACCAACAGTTGGAGGACTGCTGGAGACCAGGATGATGCTGAGATGAAGGCAGATGATGAGTCACTGGAGTCATCCAGTAGGCAGCAGATGCTGGATGCCCAGCAAGATGCGTGGGAGGATCTGGCAGAGATCCATGAAGGTGTGTGTGCCAAAGTGTCCGTTGTGGAGGAGTCCATGCAGAGTATAAGCACTGTGTTTCCCCTCATGGTTGAGTGCACTGCCTCCTCCACTGAGAGAGTGGTGATCCTCATGAAGAGGCACCTCCAGGGACAGAATCAGGGGTTCCTGAGGTTGCGCTCGGACATGCAAGCCCTCATACAGTCAACGATGTCACGTGGCTGCAGAACAAGACTCATCAGAGATAGTAATGTTAATTTGTTTTGAGCTTGAAAATTACATCAATTTTTTTGTCGTAATGGCCTGAGTATGCTTCTTTTCTTTTCGGTGCAGGGCATGCCAGTATGTAATGCTGGATGTGAGTGGCTCTAAATTTTATTGCACTGACACTGAGTGAACTTTGGGTTCAAACGAAAGGTTCATTTCAGATATCATGGATGGAGGTGGCACTCCTGGCATGAGGCAGAAGCAGATCTTTGGCAACCTAGCTGAAGGAGCATTGGATCAAGGTTCCCTGCCTCCCTGAAGGATAGAGAGGTCTTCCTCCATGCTGTCAGCATTCTCCTCACCATGGTCCTCACTAGCGGATTCATTCCCTGTGGCCTGTGGAGCTGTTTCAAGATCCTCTTCCTCCAGTGGGTCTCCCCTTGCCAGTGCCAGATTATGGAGAGTGCAGTATGCACTCAGTGATACCTACCCTGGGGGTATTGTAATTCTCCCCCTAAACAGTCTAGGCATCAGAAGCGCATCTTCAGAAGACCTATGGTCCTATCTATCACCGCCCTTGTGGAGGCATGGCGCCTATTGTAACGCTTCTCTGCCTCAGTTCTTGAGTGGTGGAGAGGTATCATAAGCCACCTTTTCAACAGATAGCCCTTGTCACCCAGCAGTCATCCATCCAGTCGGGATGAAGCACTGAATAGCCTTGGCATCTGGGAGTATCTGAGGATGTAAGTGTCATAGGAGTGCACAGACTTGCAGAACCTGCGTCTTGTGGTCACAAACTATCTGGACGTTCATGGAGTGGAATCCTTTCCTGTTGACGAAGGCACTCGGCTGACCTGCTGGTGCCTTGATGGCCACGTGTGTGCAGTCGATTGCACCCTGGACACAGGGGAAGCCAGCAATCGCTACAAACCCTCTGGCTCACTGTGTCTGGCTGGCCCTGTCTGTATGGAAATTAATAAATGTCATTACCTGCCTGAACAGAGGTTCTGTCACCAGCTTGATGTACCAATGGACAACTGATTGGGACACTCTGCAAAGATCCCCCACTGAGCCCTGGAAAGAGCCAGAGGCATAGAAATTGAGGGCCACTGGGACCTTCAGAGCCACTGGCATGGGGTTTCCACCCAAACAGTTGGAGGTGATCTCAGGCCAATCGTATGACAAATGGAGGTCACGGTCTCCCTGGCAAGGCAGAGCCTCCTTTGGCATTGCACCTCGGACATTTTGAGGTAGCTGCATTGCTGCTGTAAACTCTGGCAGCAGGATAGTGGCGTCTTCTGTGGCCCCTTCTGCCTTGGACCAACTGCTGGCCCTGCCGTCCTTGTGCCTGTGCCTCTCCTCCCACAGGTCGCACCCTTGGAAGCTTCACTGGGACATCTTGCCTCCTCTCCCTTCTGCCCTTTTCTTCTACATAGGAGGAGGTGCCTCCAGCGCAGCCCACAATCCCCACTACCAGGGTAACAGAAGGCTGTCTGATGCCTGGAAGGGTCCACATGGTCAAAGTCCTTGGCAACATCAATGAGCCCTGAAATGAAGCCTGAAAATGCTAAGAATGTAGCTCAGAACCGAGATGAAGCTGTGAAGTTCCAATAAGCAACCAGCAGCAAACTATCTCCCAAACTCCTCACTACTCACACTGGCAATGCTGCTGACACTTTTTATCCCACCCTTGAATGAGGTTTTGCACAAAGTGGGCTACCCGCCTGCCCGTTTTGCCCATGCAACGACGGTGAAATTACACAGGCAAAATAAAATCTGGTTCAATTGGGTTTTTATTGGCCTTAAGTGGCCTTTTAGATTGAAGACCTGAAGATTGCGCTCATGGGGGATGACGTCGGGACACTCACCCAACATCCCCCCACATGATTTTACTCCCAGTAGGATTGGGCACCCGCCCACCCGCAAGGCATAAAATTCTGCCCATAATCTACAAATAGAATAGATAAGATCTTTAAATCAGAAAGCAAGGGAAATCTGTTCAACTAAAGAGTGATGAAACTGTGAAAATCACTTCCAAGATTAGTGGTACAGGCAGCAACTTGTCAACAATCAAAATTAGATTGGATCAATGGGTGAAAAAAGAGATGACAGGATATGGGAATAAGGTCCCGAAGTATCGTGCACTCGTGCGATATTTTGCTCAGCGGGCACATGCAAATGTCAGAAGAGAGCCTGCCAACAATTAAGCGGGCAACAAAGCTCATTAACGGCCCAATTGTAAGTGATTTTTTTCGTGGCCCACCCAACCTTACAGGTTGGCTGATGGGCCAATCGGCCAGGCGGGCTTTACATTTTGATGAAATCTCATCCAAGGGCAGGATGAAATCTCCATTAGGGTTTAAAATAAAAAGAAATATCTGGGGACTGTTTTTTTAATGAGATATGCTTTCAGGTGCTTGATTGTGCTGCATGGACATTTTTTGCAGCATTTTTGTGCTTTTGTTTATTATTTGGAAGTCTGCAGCTTCCTGAGTCATCTGCGGGCCTTCAATGAACTCACTGGAAGTGCTCACCAGCACCCATGATGACTTCAGCGCCCGCCCTCTTCCTGCCCCCACAGGCAGGGCTGAGCCTTCCTCAGGGTACCTTTCACTCTGGTTGGCCGGTAATTGGCCGGTAATGAGAAATCTTTGTACTTATTTGATTTTTGTTTGCAGTATTGATAACAAGACTTTTATAACTTTGACTAGCATGAGAATAGGATAACTCTTTGTTTCTGCAAGTATTTGAATAGGGAAAGAGTAACTAAAGCTAATGTTGGCCCTCTAGAGAGTGAGTCGGAGGAATTGATAATGGAAAACAAAGAAATGATGGAGGCATTGAACGGGTATTTTTGTGTCTGTCTTCACAGTAAAGGGCTTAGAAGACTTCCCAAAGACTGTTGAAAATAAGGGATGATAGGAAGGGATGAACTTAATACAATCACCTTCACCAGGAAAAGGAAAAGTAAACTATTAGACTTAAAGGCTTACAAGTCCCTAGAGCCAGATTGCCTACATGCTAGGGTCTTAAAAGAAGTTGCAGCACAGATAGAAGATGCATTGGTTACAATCTTCAAAGATTTCTTAGATACTGGAAAGGTTCCAGCGGATTGGAAAATATCTAATGTAACACCTTTATTCAAGAAAGGAGGGAGGCAGAAAACAGGAATCTATAGGCCAGTTAGCCTAACATCTGCCATAGGGAAAATACAGGAATCCATTATTAAGGAGGCTATAACAGGATACTAAGATATTCATGATTTGATCAGGCAGAGCCAACATGGCTTTGTGAAAGGGAAATCACGTTTAACACATCTGTTAAGAGTTTTTTGACAAAGTAACATTCGAGATGGATAAAGGGAAACCAGTAGATATGGTGTACTTGGGTTTCCAAAAGGTATTTGATAACATACCACATCAAAGTTTACTACAAAAGATAAGAACACCTGGTGTAGGGGATAACATATTAGCATGGATAAAGGATTGGTTAGCTAACAGGAAGCAGAGAGTAGGGATAAATGGGTCTTTTCCAAATTTGCAAGCTGTAACTAGTGGAGTGCCACAGGGATCAGTCCCAGGGCCTCAACTATTTACAATCAATATCAATGACTTGGATGAAGGGAGCAAATGTATGATGTATTTGCCAATGACACCAAGATAGGTAGGAAAGTAAGTTGTCGAGAGGAGGTAGAGAGTCTGCAAAGGGATATATTCAGATTAAGTGATTGGGCAAAAATTTGGAAGATGGAGAATAACGTTCGCTCTGGCAGAAAAAATAGAAAAACAGTATACAGTTTAAATGGCGAAAGTTGGAAAATTTAGTGGTACTAGTGATGTGTGTGTCCTGGTACATGAATCACATAAAGTTAGTATGCAAATACAGCAAGTGATTAGGAGGGAAAATGGAATGCTGGCATTTATTGCAAGGGGAATGGAATAAAAAAATAGGGAAGCTTTACTGCAGTTGTACAGGACCTTGGTAAGACCACATCTGGAGTACTGTGTGCAGTTTTGGACTCCTTATTTTAAAAAATATATAATTGCTTTAGGAGCAGTTCAGAGAAGATTCATTAGACTCATTCCTAGGATGAAGAGCTTATCTTATGAAGAAAGATTGAACAGATAAGGCCTAACCCATTAGAGCTTAGAAGAAGGAGAGATGATCTTATTGAAACATATAAGATCCTGAGGGGACTTGATAGGGAGGATACACGGAGGATGTTTCCTCTTGTGGTGGAGATAAAACTAGGGGACATAGCTTTAAAAATAAGAGGTCTCCCTTTTATGACCAAGATGAGGAGAAACCTTTTCTCCCAAAGGGTCATTGGTATGTAGAATTCTCTTCCCAATAGAGTAGTGGAGGCTAGGTCTCTGAATTTACCTAAGGTAAAGTTCAACAAATTATTGTTAGGCAAGGGAGTCGAGGGTTAGGGGGGGCAGACAGGACAGTGGAGCTGATTCCTCAACCAGATCAGCCATGATCTTATTGAATGGTGGAGCAGGCTTGAAGGGCCACATGGCCTACTCCTGCACCTATGTTCCTATGTTTCAACTATTATCAAGACACCTTTGTGATTTTAGAGCACTATATTGTTTAATTAGGATAAAAATGATTTCATAGAATACATGCCATTATGACATGACACGTCCAGGAATCACTTTTATACAAATGCAACTCCACTATAAAGGAAGGCATAAGAAAACAGGGAACTACGGACTAGTTAGCTTGACATCAGTCATCGGGAAATGCTGGAATCTCTTAATACAGAAGTCTTAACAATGCACTTAGAAAATCACAGTATGATCAGACAAAGTCAACAAGGCTTTATGAAAGGGAAATGTGTTTGAAAAAATTATTGGAGTTTTTTGAAGCTGCAACTAGTAGAGTAGATAAAGGGGAACCAGTAGATGTAGTACAATTGGATTTCCAAAAGGCACTCAATATGGTACTACACAAAAGGTTAATACGCAAGGAAATCATGGGTTGGGGGTAATTGCTTAACAGACAGGGGGCCAAGAGTGGGGAGATATGGGGCATTTTCAAGTTGGAAGCTGTAACTGTGGAGTGCTGCAGGTATCAGTGCTGGGGCCTCAGGTATTTACAATCTATGTTAATGACTTAGATGAAGAGACCAAGAGTAATGTACCTAACTTTGCTGATGATACAAAGCTAGGTGGAATGTAAGCAGTGTGCAGGACACAGAGAGGCTCCAAAGGGACATAGACAGGTTAAGTGAATGAACAACATGTGGCAAATGGAGTACAATATGGGGAATTGTAAGGTTATTCAATAGGGTAGTAAAAATGGAAAAGCAGAATATTATTTAAAAGACATGAAATTTATAAATGTTGAGGTTCAAAGGGACTTGGGTGTACTCATACAAGGAATACAGAAAATTAGCATACAGGTACAGCAAGAAATTAAGAAAGCAAATGGCATTTTGGCCTTTATTGCAAGGGAATGAGAGTACAAGAATAAGGAAGTCTTGCTAGAATTGTGCAAGGCTTTGGTGAGACCACACCTGAAGTAGTGTGTGCGGTTTTGGTCTCCTTATTAAATAAGGAAACACTTTAACTGGAGGCAGTACAGCAAGGTTCTCTAGATTGGTTCCTGGGATGAGAGGGTTGTCCTATGATGAGAGGCTGAAAAACCTGAGTAAACTATTATTCTCTAGCATTTAGAAGAATGAGAGGTGGTCTCAATGAAACAAGATTCTGAAGGGACTGAAGGAAACTGAAAAGTTGTTTTCCCTGGTTAGGGAATCTGGAACATGGGGGCACAGTCTCAGGATAATGGGTCGGTCATTTATCCTCAGATAAGGAGAAATTTCTTCACTTAAAGGGTTATGAATCTTTGGAGCTCTCTATACCTGAGGGTTGTGGATGCTCCATCATTGAATATCTATAAGGCTGGGATAAACAGATTTCGGTCTCATGGGAAATCAAAGGATATGGGGAGCCTGCGGGAAAGTGGAGTTCAGGCTGAGGATCAGCCATGATCATATTGAATGACAGAGCCGATTAAAAGGACTGTATGGTTTACTCATATGTTCTTATTTTTACAATTTTAATTTCTATACAATGCATTAAATATTTTCCAACATTTCTTTATGTTTTATAATATCAAATGGCAGTTGGGAGTACTGGAATATTTACCAAGAAAGATCAATATAAAAATAGGAATACTTTGTTAATACGGACAGTGACTGATAGCATTATTCCAAAAAAGCTGCATGTAATCAAATAAGTAGGGAATCGGGTATTTTAGAACCCCTAACATTTAGACAGTGTCTGCAATTATAAGTGAAGAGCTGGGAATTTTAGAAGCGAATGACAGATTATGGTGGATGAGTAATTATTCTGTCTGCAGAGAAGGCTATTGACCCTCTAGCTGGATTTTGACAATCATTTGGAAAAGTGGATTCAGCTGAGTGAATCGCAAGAATACCCTAGGTGCTGACAATGTAATTATTTAAAACTCATTTCGCTCAGAAGTGACGGTCAATTATCAATACAGTGAAACATCATGGTCTTTTTTTCACTATCACGCCTTGTTGGATACAGCTGGATGCCTGTCTTTGCATTTTGTCCTGTTTGATTGTAAACCTGATTTTGCATGCCTCGATGAGTACGTGGCTAGTACATTGGTCACATAAACAATCAGAGTGATTGCTCACACAGTAAGTAAAACATTAAGTGCTGACCTTCATAGAAATGAGCTTTCTAGAGGTGTTGAAAACTGCTTAACATTTACATACTAATTTAGAAAAATGCTTGCCTGCAACATTTCTGCTCGATATGATCTTGCTATTAAAAACAGCACGTCTGTAGCACTTTGGCAATAATCATTCGGTTTTCCTCAAAAATGGAGTCACTGAATTTGTGACATGTTTTGTGCATTTTACTCTTTGATAAACATTTATATTTAGCAATGATCAGATCCTTTATTTCGCTAAATGTATGCAGACTTTCTTGTTCACTTCAATTTTTCTTTTATTCGTTTGTGGGTGTTCCTTGCTAGGCCAGCATTTATTGCCCATCCCTTGTTTAGAAGGCATTTCAGAGTCAACCACATGGCTGTCACTCTGGAGCCACATGTAGGCTAGACCAGGTTAGGGCAGCAGATTTCCTTCCCTAAAGGACATTAGTGAACCAGATGGGTTTTTATGACAACCGGCAATGGTTTCACCATCATCATCAGACTTATAATTCCAGATTTTTACAGAATTCAAATTTCACCATCTGCCATGGTAGGATTCGAACCTCAATCCCCAGAGCATTACCCAGGGTCTCTGGGTTACTAGTCCAGTAACAACACCACTACACCATTAGCTCCCCCATCATCTTCAAATGCTGCTATTTCCTCTGGCCTAGTCCCCATTTCATTCTCTCAAATCAAGAGGTCAGAAACTAGCTCAGATTTGACTCTATAAGTTTGAATACATTCAGTCCATTTATCTGTTGCTAGATCTGACTGAACCAGATCAAACAGTACTTGGCCTCACTCTTCAATCAAAATTTCCTACTGCTCTAGGATCATTCTAGACGGAAATAACAATCCATTGCTCCTTTTATTCACAGTTAATTTTCTTCCCAAACTCCTTTCCTTTTCACTGTCACTTCCAATGATAAGTGCAAAGAGCTCATTGTATTGCTTTTATCGTTGAGATAATGCACACATTTGTCTCTGCCATTGCCTCTACTTTCTCACAGCCCTGTTCTGAACTTCCCCCAGATCCCCATTCATTCTCTTCATATGCTGTGTTATTCTGCAGGATGTCCTCATCTCCCTGTGCTCCCTTCTTGCTCATTATTCCATGAAACCTACCTCCTGTTGTCTTGCTCCCTATTCTAGTTCTAATGTGAGCTGACATCTCAGCCTTTTAAAACAGCAATCATCAACCTCTTCTTCAAAATATAACCCTTCCATCCTCTCCGACAACCTCCTATTTCTAAACTGCCTTTTTTCTCTAATTTTCAAATCCTTACAGGCAGGTTTCTGCCCTGCTAACAGCACTGGCAAAGCCACAGATAAAATCCTTTCTGGCTGTGACCATGGAGTGTTATCCCTCCTTATCTTCCTCAGCCTCTCTACAATATTTGGTAATGGGCCATATTATCCTCCTTCATTGCATCACTTCCACTGTCCAGCTTCATGAGTCCAACCCTTGCACGATTCCATTTTCTGGAATTCTAGAAAAACTGCATTTATTGCCAATTTCCATTTGCTCTGAGAAGGTGGGGTTAATCCTTGAACTGATGCAATCCTTATGGCAATGGTATTCTCACCCTAACATTGGGAAGGGAATTTCACAATATTAACCCAGTGGCAAACATAACCAATGCAATTACCAGCAATGCCTCAACAATGACATCCAGCTGTATCTCTGTGCGGCCAACTTCAGCCCCATGGCCACCACCTTGTCCCTTTTATTGTTAATGTTTATGCATCCTAAACTTTATTACAAAGCTCCATTGTTCAATAATCTTCATATTGTCTGTTGCCTACCAAGAGACCTTCAGGCTTATGGAAGATGATGTGAGCTCAGTAGATGATGAATAATGAGTGTCAGTGAGAGGAATGGATTGATGACTATGAGAATGCTTTGTGTTGGGTCTGGGGTGGGGGGTGGGGAAGGTAGTGGGGTGGGGGTGGCACACACTGCGTTCAGCATTGGTTTGCCAGGTGGCTGTACTGCTACAGATTAGCTGAAGCATGCCTGGATGAGTCTTCGCCAGGCATCCTGATTTGCAAGTGAGTGGATGTAAGTGCCCTTGCCACATCAGACCGCCTCCTTCTGTTGCTCCTCCGTTTCCTATTCCTCTGAAGAACAGCCATTTCCTTCCTCCTTCTGCAACCCCAGTCCCTTCTGCTGCACTGTATTGTGCAAGGCACAGCAGACCACTATCAGTCTGGAAACCTTTGCAGGCGTATACTGAAAGGTATGCCCAGATCTGTCAGGGAAACTAAATCACATCTTGTGCATCCCAATGCCTTGCACAATGGGGAGACAGTGACAGAGTGGTAAAGTCACTGGAGCAGTAATCTCGAGGCCCAGGCCAATTCTATTGGGGCACAGGTTTAAATCTTAACATGAATCAGGTGGAATTTAAATTCAATTAATAAATCTGGAATATAATGCAAGTCTCTGTAATGCTGATGACGAAACCATTGTTAACTGTCGTAAAAACCCACCTCATTCATTAACATGCTTTAGGGAAGGAAATCTGCCATCTTTACCTGGCCTGGTCCACATGTGACTTCAGATCCACAGCAATGCGGTTGACTCTTAACTTCCTTCTGAAATGGCCTAGCAAGCCACTCAGTTCAAGGGAAAGCTGGAATGGCAACAAATTCCGACGATGTCAGCGAAGCTCGCATCCTGTGAAAGAATAAAGAAAATAATTACCACTCTTGTGCTCATGTGGCTTCTGTTATACTTTCCTGCATGTCAGTGATAAGGCTCCTCACAGCTGTCACCAGCCACATCCGTAGAGGGTACCCTTGCCTCCAAGGAGCCAACTGCTGACTCTACTTGGAGGTGTGAATGTCTGTGGGACTCTTGAGTGGTGCAGAACGAAGGCATCTTGGCAGCTTCCTAGCTATCTTTGCACACATGTACATGATCATTTTTCAATGGTTATATTACTAGCTGAATATTCATGGAGTGGAATCCCTTTCAATTGATGAATATGGCTGGGTAATTTGAGGATGCTTTGATTGTAACGTATGTGCGATCTATGACTCTTTGTGCCTGTGGGAATCCAGCTAGACCAGAAAATCCGAGGGTCATCTCATTCTGATTGGCCGTATAAATAGCGAAGTGGATGTAAGTGGCGGCTATGGTAAATATGGAATCCTCACCTGTGAGATGCACTTACGTCAGCAGATTATGTGATTCTACATATGTCAGCAGCAGATCACTGGAAGGAACTAGAAGTGAAGAAATTCAGGGCTAAGGTGATTTCACCGCCACTGGCAATGCATGCCTACCTATTCCACTTAGTAGGTGGTCTTCTTCTGCAAAGCTGCGACTATCGGCAATGGCCTGACATGGGAGTCTGAGGCTCCTTGAGGCACTATGACTCAGTAATTTCCATAACGAAAACCACCTGTCTGTATACTCTGTACTGGTAGTATTGCTTCCTGTGAGCTAGAGCTTTGTGTTCATCCTCTCTGTCCTGGGGAGTGGCAGGTGGTTAAGGAGAAATCTGATGCTGCTCCTGCTGGTGGCCTTGATGGTGCTAATCCATTTGGTCCTCATCAGAGGACCAAGGTAGAGCTGCATAAGCTGTTGCCATGCTGCTGAAGAGGCTGAGAGCAGGGAGGTGCAGGTTGAAGGCAAAAAACTCCAAACAGCAGAAATGACCTTAAAAGTCCTGGAAGTCACCTCCAAAGCAGTGAAAGGATACTCTCAGAACAAGGCCAGTGAGCAAAAGCCTTTCACTTACGCAGAGAAGTACCACCATATCGCAATATTAAAAGACCTTCTAGCCTGCCAGTTACTCAACCCTATCATTCCTTGCTGTTCTCTTACTTTTCCAATTTTCAAGTTCCAGGAAGCCCAGTAAACTGTTAAAACCAGAATCTGGGGCTAAAATGCAGTCAATTGGCATCAAATATACGTTAATTGCAGATCAGACAGTTCCACGGGGTCTTTTCCACATGCGAACAAACACACAAGAATTAAATGTGGAAGTCAGCAAGATGCTGTCAGTTTCCTGATACACCAGCATTTTTTGTTTCTTTAACCTCCCATACACAAAGACACCACCCATCCTGGCAGTTTAAAAGTCCCCTATCGTATATTTGCATATTTTCTCTTGTTAATTTGAAATTTCCAATATGCAATTTTATTTTACTTAGATGAAAATGCTCACTTGACAGAGATTTTTGGATGGGTGTAAGTTGAAGCACGGTTTGTTGATTTGCATATATAAGTCCATATTCTGATGAAGGGTGCTTGTATATTTGGTTATTGCTTGAAAAAATAAAATATGAAGAAATAATAAGTTATGAATCTTGTTATATATCAGTTAGGAATGCACTGTGAGGGTTATTAAATCAGAAAACACACAATGGTAAATGTTCACATCCTCGCTTCATAATGCATTTTCTCCAATTTTGTTTAAAATTAGTTTCCTAGTTTATTTTGAAAACTCGCTATTGAAGCATCCAAATCTTCAGAGGACATTTAACCCATAGTAAGGCTTCACATACATTTTTCCTTTCTTGCATTGTCAATGTTATTAACCTAAATCTGGCTGTAGCAGGGCATCAAACAGCATCTGCCATTAGCTATATTTCTTCATCCATTGCAATGTGCTGGAATTGTGAGATGATAATATCACAGTAAGGGAAACAGGACATCTGGGACCTGAGGGCAAGCAACTGAAGATCAGATTTTGACTTTCCAACATTGCAAAAACCTGCATCAGGGCTGTGGAAAATGAATCTGAAGGGATCATAAGTTTAAATTTCCCATCCAATTCCTGCTTGTGGTCATTTTGACCAGTGCAGGAAATATGATGGGTCATGACCAGATGCTCAAAGCGATGTCAGGTTCAGTCTTTTAAATACTTGCCTCAGATTTTACTTTTCCCAAGTTTGAGATCTTCAGTGAGGCAGGTGGGTTCCTGAAGCTTGCATGAACCAGGTCAGGTCAGGCCATCTGTTCAGTCAACTTCAAAGGCTTTATTGTTTCCAGCTCTGGAGGATTTGTTTATACAGCTGCACAATGAAATCTCATTATGAATGCTAGGCTGAGTTCTAACCCCTAATAATGGATTCAGCTTTGCAGGGGTCATTTACAAGTTACCAATGGACCTGTGAATTTTGTTTGACAGTTTTATGGCTGTTTAATAGGATTCTGTTTCTTTGAAGTGGTTTTGAATGTTTTTTTGTGTATCCTGATAGATTTATGAGCACTTAAGAGGAGTAAGTCTTTTCACGTTGAGTTTGCGTGGAAGGATTTTATTTTGATTGTTTCATGAGCATTTCAAAGATTTCACAGTGCAATTATAGGGATCATGAGTTCTATTCGTAATGACTATTGGATGAGTGGGTATGGAGGATACATGGAGGGCATGAGAGGACATGAAGGCATGAAGGAGGCATAACAGTGGGTTAAAGGGGATGGAGACCTAACTGCCACAAATGGAATTGGACCAATTTCTCAGCGAACAGAGGTGGGCCTTTTAACCTGCCAACCTCAGCATCTGCCGGCATTCATTCCCACCTCTGGCCTGCTTTGGGAGGTGGCGGCCCTGACTCCTTGCGGGGGAATATACAGGTTTATACAGTAGGCAGGCAATAGCCTGACCCCAAGATTCCCTACTCAAAGGGGGAAATCTCCTTTACCAATCAAAGTAAATGATTGAGAAACTGAGAAAGGACAGAGAAGGAAATGTAAACTAGAGTGGGTGAATTAAATGACTAAAAGAGAATGACAAGAGGAAAATAAAGATTAAGAGAGATAAAAGGAATCAGAAAAGGAAAGTAAAAGCATGTTTAAAATTTAAAATTTGACATTTATAAAAACTCCAACACAATTAATACCTGAAGGAAGGAAGCTCCACACTTATGCCAGAGGTTATTGGCAGTAATTGTTTGTATCTACCACATAAATAGAACAACTTCAAAATGTTCAATGCATGTCAATGCTGAGCATGTCAACAAGGTGCCATTTTTGCATGGCTATTGACAGAGCAACATAACTTGGATACGTATCTTTTGGATATTGGCACTCATACGTACATCTACAACAGAAGTTGTTTCACTAGTTACTCATAAATAGCAGTGAGCACCATTCACCCCACTGCTAATCTGTCAGCAATATCTGGCCCTTTACATTCAAGTGCATTGTGTCTCCTGCTCAAGAGTTTTTTTCTGCTCCATTTTATTAATTCTCTTGTAGTAATCAGTTCTATTTGTGTTTTCTTTACCTTTTAGAACCACGCTGATTTCTGGCAGATCTGCCATCAAATATATTGTTCTCAGATACTTTAAATAATCATTATTCACCTTATTGCTGTTATCAAGGTATTTGCATTGATTTGATTGCATAATAAATTCAATATCTGCGTGCATTCAATTGAACCAAAACAAATTCTGATGGTTATTTCTGGCTGCTGTTTTTTTTCTACTTGGTCTCAGATTAGATGTTCTAGAGGGTTGTACCATTTACTGAGTTCATTAAGTTATCATTGTGTATGAATTTGTGGTTTTCGTTTCCTTTCTCTACTGTAAAGAGAGTTCTCAGTCAAGAGGTAGTCACCAAGGTGGCCAAGATAACCTGGCTATTGAGAAAATTTGGTTGTGTTAACAACTAATTGCCCAATCTGTCACATAAGTTTTGAAACCCAAAGTAACATTGAACAGGTTTCAGTGTTGACTTGGCTTTACACCAAAAAAGAACAGATGTAGCGGAATCATGCCAAAAGACCTATAAAATTCCATTGCTGCTGTAGACCCATGCGGCCATAAATTCTGTTAATTTCTGGGATGTTGAGAAACTCCATCAATACTGCATCATAATTTTTCACAAAGAGCTACCCACAAGGCAAATATTACAGTGACTGTCAATCAAAGATCTCATACCATTCAACTCCTTTTTATTTGTCATTTCTTGGTCTTGATAAATATATTACAACCATTGATTTTTAGCAATACATTATTTCTCTTATTTTATGAACATATTTCATAGCTGTAAAAAGTTTTCTTCTCAAATTTTGTTAATCTACTTGTGGAAGTTTTAAACATCCACCATCTGTAGTTTTCACTTTGTGAAGAAGACATGTTTAATATGAGTCTGATTACGTCCTTTAACTTTGCCCCATACAGCTGTTGCAATTTTCTCATTCTGGCAGCTCATTAATTTTCTTTCTTCCTCAGTTGGCTAGCTAAAATACAGTTCACTTGCTGCTCTGTTTGAAATACTGACCCTTAACCTGCGATTATTAAATGGAAGTTTGCTATTTTCCAGCTTTAAATAATGCTTATTTTTCTGAACTCCTAATAGGTTGCTTCCTGAGAGCAGCAAAAGCAGTTTTTAAAACCGTTTTCGGGACATATTTCCTTCTTCATAATATGAGCTCTGAACTGAATCATTAAATCAATAAATGAATTTTGATTTACATTTGTACAGCCATTCTTCAAAGACATCTGCAGTTTGAGGTTTCTTCATATTTGAATAATATATCTCTTCAGAAAGCTATAGCTGCATTAAGTCAATTGATGCAGTATGATCTGCCATCACTTGAGTTGGATTAGAATTAGTGAGAAGTGTATTACAATGTTAGCATAACATTATGTTAGCAGCCTGCACACCAGCTGGTTTTGTCTGCATAAGTTTTTCAGGTTACTTAGCTCATCTTCTACCCAAATCATTTGGATCTACGCTTACTAGGCTTCTAAATGAATGCCCATTGCTTATTTTATAAGGTCACATTAATGTTCAGCCTATATCTACCACTTCTTGGCTTTGGGAGTTCTTTCAGTGCTACCAACTGGAAAATATTTGACTTCAATCCCTATTTGATGGCAATGAATCTATGAATTGAAATAGCTTCATTTAACCTTGATTTCCTATTATTAATGTTTCATACCTTACAGTGATGGAATACTAAACCCTTTACATTTTATAAATTGTCCAATTTCACTAAATTTGCAACTTGCTTAGAATACTGAATATAATGGAGTTTCTGAAATTGAATGTAAATTGTCAGCAGACAACAAAACTCGGTCCTATTTCTGTCAAAAAATAAGTAGAGCTGTGAATGCCTAAAACATCAAATAAAATTGTGTCTAAGGTTTGGCATTTGTAATGCTGTCCACTGACTAAAGTGTGAGATAGGCCGACTATAAAGATTTGTTGCTGTTGAGTACAGAGTTGCTAGGTACTGGATCTGTCAATCATAGCTCCAGTAATGGGAATACTTTTAACCTAATTCGCTGAGTGGGAAACTGGCAGGATCGAGTACAAAGCTGGTTTTACATCCTGCCTAAAATCAATGGAGAGGAACATTGAACAGAGCATAAAACTAGCATTCTACCCAATCTTGCTTGATGAGTTTGATCAAAATTACCCCCAATATGTCTGACAAGACATTAGAAACAATGAGTTCTATATTATCAGATTTCATAATGCTGGTCTGCTCTCAGCATATTCAGAGTTCCTGTAAGTGAATATTCTACCTTTTGCCCTTGTGGAGGTGTACACCTCTTGGCATTCACAGCAATTATATGCAATAGATTAATCGTACCAAATGTTCTCTTCAAACAGGTAGAATATTGAGCACGGACTAGAAGCTTACACAAACTAAAATGTTTATTTTGAATTTACTTGAGAAAATTAAGCATAACAAAATTCTGTATATTCTAATGATCAAAATGTAAATATGACACAGTGTTCTTAAGGGGATTACTTGCCCTTTCCAATAACTTCTCCTGATGTCATACCTTCTTCTGATGCATAGTGTTATTTTCACTGGACTAGTAATCCAAAGACTCAGGGTAATGCTCTGGGGACCCGGGTTCGAATCCCGCCTTGACAAATGGTGCAATTTGTATTCAATAAAAATTTGGAATTAAAATGATGACCATGAAACCATTGTCGAATGTTGTAAAAACCCATCTGGTTCACTAATGTCCTTGAAGGAAGGAAATCTGCTATCTTTCCCTGGTCTGGCCTACAACAATAGGGTTGACTCTTAATTGCCTTCTAAAATGGCCTAGCAACTACTGAGTTGTAACAAACCGCTACAAAGTCAGAAAAAAGGAATGAAACAGGTCGGACCACCCAGCATCGACCTAGGCACTGGAAATGACAACAGCAATCTCAGCCCTGTCAACCCTGCAAAGTCCTCCTTACTAACATCTGGGGGCTAGCGTCAAAATTGGGAGAGCTGTCTCACAGACAAGTCAAGCAACATAGTCATCCTCATGGAATCATACCTTCCAGATAATGTCCCAGACACCACCATCAGTATCCCTGGGTATGTCCTGTCCCACCAGCAGGACAGGTCCAGGAGAGGTGGTGGTACAGTAGTATACAATTGGGAGAGAGTTGCCCTGGGAATCTTCAGCATGACTCTGGACCCCATGAAGTCTCTTGGCATCAGGTCAAACATGGGCATGTGTACCGCCCTCCCTCAGCTGATAAATCAGTGCTTCTCCATGTTGAACACCACTTGGAGGAAGCACTGACGGTGGCAAGGGCGCAGAACTTAAATGTCTATCCCCAAGAGTGGCTCGAAAGCACCACTACTGACTGAGCTGGCCGAGTCCTAAATGACACAGCTGCTAGATGGTCTGTGGCATGGTGTGGGAACCAACAAGAGGGAAAAACAAACTTGACCTCATCCTTACCAACCTGCCATGTCACAGATGCATCTGTCCACGACAGTATCGGTAGAAGTGACTACCACACAGTCATTGTGGAGACGAAGTCCTGCCATCACACTGAGGATACCCTCCATCATGTTGTGTGGCACTACCACCATGCTAAATGGGATAGATTTTGAACAGATCTAGCAACTCAAGACTGGGTGTCCATGAGACACTGTGGTCCATCAGCAGCAGAAGCAGAATTGTACTCAAACACATTCCATAACCTCATGGCCTGGCTTATCCCTCACTCTACTACCACCAAGCCAGGGTATCAGCCCTGGTTCAATGAAGAGTGCAGGAGGGCATGCCAGGAGCAGCACCACGCATACCTAAAAATGAGGTGTCAACCTGGCAAAGCCAAAATACAGGACTACTTGCATGCCAAACAACAGCATAAGCAGCAAGTGATAGACAGGGCTAAGCGATCCCACAACCAATGGATCAGATCTAAGCTCTGCAGTCCAGCCACATCCAGTCATGAATGGTTGTAGACAATTAAACAACTCACTGGAGGATGAGGCTCCACAAATACCCCCATACTCAATGATGGCGGAGCCCAGCACATCAGTGCGAAAGATAAGGGTAAAGCATTTACTACAATCTTCAGCCAGAAGTGCCGAGTGGATGATCCACCTTGGCCTCCTCTGGAGGCCCCCAGCATCACAGATGCCAGTCTTCAGCCAATTCTGCAAAGGCTATGGGCCCTTACAATATTCTGGCAATAGTACTGAACACTTGTGCTCCAGAACTTGCTGTGCCCCTAGCCAAGCTGTTCCAGTGCAGCTACAACACTGGCATCTAGCCGGCTGTGTGAAAAATTGCCCAGGTATGTCTTGTATATGGAAAGCAGGACAAATGCAACTCGGTCAATTACTGTCCCATCAGTCTACTCTCCATAGATAAAAACAAAAAACTGCGGATGCTGGAAATCCAAAACAAAAACAGAATTACCTGGAAAACCTCAGCAGGTCTGGCAGCATCGGCGGAGAAGAAAAGAGTTGACGTTTCAAGTTCTCGTTTCGAGTCCTCATTTTTGAGGACTCGAAACGTCAACTCTTTTCTTCTCCGCCGATGCTGCCAGACCTGCTGAGTTTTTCCAGGTAATTCTGTTTTTGTTTTAGTCTACTCTCCATCATCAGTAAAGTAATGGAAAGGGTCATCAACAGTGCTATCAAGCGGCAATTGCTTAGCAATAGCCTGCTCACTGATGCCCAGTTTGGATTCCGCCAGGGTCACTTGGCTCCTGAACTCATTACAGCCTTGGTTCAAACATGAACAAAAAAGCAGAACTCCCGAAGTGAGGTGAGAGTCACTGCCCTTGACATCAAGGCCACATTTGACAGAGTGTGGCATCAAGGAGCCCTAGAAAATTGGAGTCAATGGGAATCAGGGGAAAAATTCTCCACTGGTTGAAATCATATCCAGCACAAAGGAAGGTAGCTGTGTTGTTGGAGGTCAGCCATCTCAGCTCTAGGACATCACTGCAGGAGTTCCATCTTCAGTTGCTTTATCAATGACCTTCCTTCCATCATAAAGTCAGAAGTGGGGATGTTCATTGATGATTGCACGATGTTCAGGACCATTCGCGATTCCTCAGATACTGAAGCAGTCCATGCCCAAATGCAGCAAGACCTGGACAATGTCCAGGCTTGGGCTGACAAGTGGCAAGTAACATTCACGCCACACAAGTGTCAGGCAATGACCATCTCCCACAAGAGAGAATCTAACCATCGCCCCTTGATGTTCAATGGCATTACCATCACTGAATCCCCCAGTATCAACATCCTGGGGGGTTACCATTGACCAGAAACTGAACTGGACTAGCCATATAAATACTATGGCTACAAGAGCAGGTCAGAGGCTAGGAATCATATGATGAGTAACCCACCTCCTGACTCCCCAAAGTCTGTCCACCATCTACAAGGCACAAGTCAGGAGTATGATGGAATACTCCCCATTTGCCTGGATGAGTGCAGCTCCCACAACACTTATGAAACTTGACACCATCCAGGACAAAGCAGCCTGCTTGATTGGCACCACATCCACAAACATTCACTCCCTCCACCACCGATGCACAGTAGAAGCAGTGTGTACCACCTAAAAGATGCATTGCAGGAATTCACCAAGGCTCTTTGGACAGCACTTTCCAAATCCACGACCAATACCATCTCGAAGGACAAGGGCAGAAGATAGATGGGAACAGAACCAGCTGGAAGTTCCCCTCCAAGCCACTCACCATCCTGAATTGGAAATGTATCACCGTTTCTTTACTGTTGCTTTGGGCCAAAATCCTGGAACTCCCTTCCTAAACAGCATTGTGGGTGTACCTACACCACATGGGCTGCAGCAGTTCAAAAAGGCAGCTCACCACCACCTTCTCATGGACACTTAGAGATGGGCAATAAATGCTGGCCCTGCCAGCGAAGCCCACATCCCATTAATGAATAAAAAAATATAAAAAGTTTGTTTAAAAGTAAAGTTCTCTCGAACACCAATGTCTGACCATCTTCACTTCCCACACTCTCACTCTTGTTTGGTAACGAATTATGATGTATCAAATGCCAGCTGGACATTATGCAGTCCACCCTTTCGACTAAATGCAGAATTCATTAATATGTATTGCGCTATTATTTCTTGTGTCCTCCATTAAGCTGTTTGATCATTTGAAACTAGCTGATCAAATAAATGAGATCACACCCAAAAGTACAACTCACAATGCTTAAGTGTGTACACAACTTCCTATGGAAAAGAATCATGCATTGTATCCTATTGCAGTACATAGCTAAGGTGCATTTTCATCTGCATGGCTCACCAGTCAAACACAAATATCTACGTCAAAATAAGGTATTTGCTTATTTATGTTCAAATATTCATTAGTATTTTAGTAGTATATAAAATAAATTGAACACAGCAAATGACCTTTATTTTTTAAAGTGCAACAATAATGTAATTTATATGGTGCCTTTAATAAAGCAAGACATCCCAAAGTGCGTCAGAACTGGGGCTCAAAAGTTGAGTCGAGGCAGGAGGGAAATTGGGGGGAGTCACCAGATTTGGAGTCGTGAAGGCATATTTTAAGGAGTTTTTTGATGAGGAGGATCAGAAGCTTAGGGAGAGCGTTTCAGAGCCTTGAACCTGTCGACTGTGCTGCTGAAGGATACGCACTCCAAAATTGGAGGATTGGATGCAGTGCAAATATTATTGTAGACGTAAAAGAGGTTGCAAAGTGCATGAGGACATTAAGATTAAATTGAGGGTTTTAAAGTCCATTGGATTGAATTTCTGCTTTGGGTATAATTGAGAAACTGGGCATAAATTGTGTTTGAAATTACACTCTTTCCCACTGGAATTATGGTTAGGTGTTTTTCCTAAACCATTTGCTTAATCGCAAATGTAAAATTTTCCATGAATCAATGCAGTCAGCCATGGAGTGTATTCATGTTCCCTTCTTTGCATTAGAAAATATTCAGTGATATACAGTACTTGAGAGTGGTAACCCAGTGCAGTTTACTAATACAGCAGAAAATGGGTTTATCATAAAAAAACATTTTTAATGTGTGTGTTTAGTCCACCACCTGTGAACAACCTGATTTTAAATCACTGAAAAAGGCTTTTAAAAAATTATAGAGAGCTTTTTTTTGTTTAATTGGTGTACACTTCTCAGTTTCTAAGTAAATGAAGTATTTTCTAAAACATAAGGTGGGGAGAGAAATTGGATTCGGCTGAAAATTGAACGCAAGTATTACAATGTGCAATTAAACTGCACCCATTCATTGCGATGCAGGCAGAACATAACCTTTTGTGCTGCTTGCTAATTTAAAATTTGGTGATGTGCAACTCAGTGTTAAGTATGCTGCTGAGCAGCTGCACATCTCAGCAGGTGGCCCAAGGCTAGAACCACTTAAAGCTAGCCTACACAACTCAAAGCCAGCCTGCACCTTTTAAAGGCAAGATGCATTCTGGCTGCAGCACGTGCTGGAACTGACTACAGAAGAGTCTCTGAATCAGAAAGGAGAGTGGAAACAGTGCAACAGGCCAGAGTGTGCTTCAAGGTTCTCCATTGCAGCATTGGAGATATTGGTACAGAAAGTGACAGGAAGGAAGAGGTCCTCATCCCACAGAGGACCAGAGGCCCTCTAGCCAGATACTATGAAGGCAGTGGGAGCAGATAGCCATAGTGCTCATGCTTGCAGTCTAGCCCTAAGGACCTTGGCACAGTGCAGGAAGATGTTTAGTGACCTCACATGAGTGGTCAAGGTCAGTGAATATATCTTCAAATGTCATAACCTTAAAAATGAACCACTAACATTGTACACTGCTCTACTCTCACCACCTCACCCTCTTCACTCACCTACCTCTGTCAAGCATGACTCAGACCTTACATTCATAGCCTCACCTCACCCGCACACCCTTAGCATCACTGCAAGCCACGCACTCTCACCTCAGTGTGCAGATACTGTCAGCTATTCAACTATGACAGGCACAGAACCCATACACATTGCACCACACTAACACATCCCTCTCTCTTGCAGGACAAGGCAGCAACAGATGGGGGACAGGCATGGCTGCATATCGTCATCCTCAGGGAGAAGATGATGCTAGCCATCCTTGGAGTGGCCAGGGCTGAGGCCATAGCCAGTAGCAGAGCTTAAACCATTGAAGATGGCAATTTGTTTCTACCTAATTTCCCCTTCTCACATCCTAATTCCCCTTCATCCCACAAACTCTTCTGAGTTACAAGTTGCAGATAATGTATGTACCTCTTGCTTTTCCTGCCCACCATCACCCCAGCCCTACCCTTGCACATTTACCTTTCAGATGCCCATGGAGAATCTACTACCTGAACAAAATTTTTCCCCGAAGTGTTTGCCATCATCGCTCTGAAACTAACAGCAACTCTAGGGCTGTATTTTCCCTCTGGGCTTCTGAACCCTGCTGTCAGACTGAAATGTGAGGGCTGTGAGAAAAAGTCATCCTTTGCGATTTTCCCCAGGGCCATAGAGAGACTTGCTGTCCAATTAAGGGCATTGGCTGGGCTCTTGAAGTAGGAGGGCCAATCAGAGGTCTTCCAGTTTGAAAGGAGCAGAAGGATGTCATGGCAGGTAAGATAGGGAGAGGGTGCTTCAAGAAAGAGGCACCCTGTCTCCAACTTTTTAAAATTTAAATGAAAAAAAAATAGCTTTTGCAGCCAGGCCACCTCAGTGGTCGGTGGGGAAGGTTGGGGAGCCCCTCTCCAGGTGCCCTGTGGCTTCTGCCACACCCAGAAATGCAGGTAAGGCCTCTAGACCTGCCTGGATTGCTGCACCCCTGGCCTTCACCAGGGAGCCCACCTCCAGGTGACTAAACCAGCAAAATCCAGCCTATCTCTGACAAGGATCTTTGCTCAGGAGTCGGGTACCTCGAGCAGTTTGCTGTGTCTGCCTTGGGAGAAATACTCCAGAATGGCAGGGTCTTCATTCCAAGGAGGTGGGGAGGGAGCAAGTGCAGGGTGGAGTCAGGCACACTGCCGGATGCAGATTGGAGGCAGCCATGCAGGCACTGCCAAGTGCCAAGGTGAGCTGTTTAAATGGCCCATCTCCTTGCTCTGGTACTTCTTCCTAGTTGTTTTGTTAAATATTAGGCCCTCTGAACCATACCTTCACACCCCTCACCCCACGCATGCCCCATGGCCTGTCCATGCCATCACCCACCTCATGATCCCTCATACCCTCCATCCCAACTTAATGCCAACTCATGCACCCCCCCCCCCCCACCCAACCCCCTTTGCCGTTTCACCCTCCATGTCAACTCATCCTGTATAAACCCTGCAGGCTTCAGGAGCTATGTTGCGATGAAATAAAATAAAGTTTTAAATATCTATTACAGCCTTTACTATAGCTAAAAAGTTCACGTTTATGAAAGCCCATTCAAAACATTTAAATTCCCTCTAGTACAGAATCCCTTATAAAAACAAATAGTTGTATTCATAGCCCCACATCAAAGATAGCTAATCCTTTAATAACTGCTTTGATTTGTTGATTAATCTGTGAACTTGCAGCGCTCTGCTGAGATAATGATAGGTTGGAAATCAGCCAAGCATTAATAATGACATAATCATAGCCTTTGGGGTAATGTCAACAAATAGCTGCTTTAACTACTATATTATTTTTTTTCAACTCTCACTGACACAGGCAGTCTATTTTAAAAATATTTTTAAAGGCTGGAGATTTAAATAACTTTACAGCTTGACCCTTCAAGAGTTTTTACCAGGACAAAAGTTTGTAACTCCCACACTGAAGGTTAAGGCCCTTGCTACAGTGGAAATAGGATCTGTTTGAATGCAGCACTGAGTTCAAATAACCCAGTTTCCCCCAAGTATGATTCAGTTCCCTACCAGTGAAAATGAGATCTGTTGGAAATGGGGGCAAGGCTGCCAGATCCAGAACTGCCCATCATTTGTATATGTCCACGGAGTCTCCATGACTCTGCAAAAATCTAGGCCATAGTATTTAGAGGTTACTAAACTTTTAAAAAAGCATATTTTTAGTGAATAATTGTCACAATTGTGCCCATAAAAAAGAAATATAATCCATTTTTGAAGATTTTCTTTTAAGGGCTTTGATGGTTTTGGGGTTAGGTTTTGAGTCTGCTGATGGGTATCATTAAACTGCGATTAACCCCACTTTATGGCACCTGGAATGACAATCAGAAATGCATTATTTCAGGATTACTGTGTCAGCTGTACCAGATTGATGTCTGGGATCTGTAAGAGCATATCACTTTCTATACAATGACAGTTTGAATACTGTATAAGTAAGAAGACCTGGAGACGGTGGCTCAGAAATGGAAGTTCTTGGGCTGAGTGTGTGGAGTTTCTGAACCTGTCCCATTAGCTAACCTTAGAGGTATTTGCATATTATTGATGGGGTGCCCTTACTACTAACCGTGTTGACATAGCACCCGCCTCAAGTGAGGAGGAGACTGCAAAACCACAAATGGACCCAGAGTTCTGGCTCAGTGTATTTATCATTGGCCCAAATATTCCAATCAGCGTCAGAATCATTGCATCCAATGCTGATCAGTCAGAAAACCGTGCACTGACCTGGTTATGTTTAAAACATTGCGACTACCAATGCAATAGCCAGGAGAAGTCGCTTGGCGCAGGAAACCATGAAGACACCTGCAAAGAGGATCAGCGCAGAGGGCAAGCCGCCTTTTTACTGCACCAACTGCCATATGGTAAGTTTAAATGTCCAGTCTGAATGTTAGTGAATGGGTGAGTGGATGAGGTGGGTAAGTGGGTGAAGTGGGGCAGGTGGGTAAGTCAGGTTGGGAAGAACAGTCAGGTCGAGCCGGGCTGGGGGTTAATCAGGTTGGGAGGGTATTTGGATGGTTGGGAGGTAATCAGGTGGTCGGCAAGGGAATTGCCCATCAGAAGTTGCAACTTCCCAGGCAGTTCCCACATAGATCTGTATGTTAGGACTTCCACAGGATCCCAAATGCACATCTCAGTTGTACGTCCAGTCTCCGACAGTCCAGAGACTGTAAGATTTGGCCCTTTGCTTTTGAAGTGCTAATGTTTTTCGATTAGATTAGTTTCCCCAAAACCATTAATTTCTCTGTTTTCAGGAAACTGATCTTCTACAATTTCAACTGCCCCCACCCCCTAACAGCAAGGTTCAGTGTGAGGGATACACAGCATTGCTCGGGCAAAAAAATTACAGGATTATAATGTATGTACTGAGTCATGTACTTCCCTTATTTACATTAGCCCAGGTCTTCTAGTCGCCAGATTATCAGAGGCTGGATGTAACTCCCAAGATGCATGTCAGGATCTGACAGAAATACCAAAGCAATGACTCCATGGGAATTGCCCGGGAAGTTTGACTTCTGTTGGGAATTCCCTTACTCCCCAGGACTCTCCATAAAAGTCTCCAACTCTGCATTATAGTTGGAGAGATTGGGCAGTTCTGACTCACTTATCTGGTTACTTACCATGGAAATGTTAGACAGAAAAATCCTGTCTCAGTCCTGGGTAACTATGCAACTGACCCTCTGACCCCCCAACTTCTGCCTGGACCCAACCTGACTAGCTGCCACCACCACCTGAATACCTCCTAACACTACTCAACCTGACTACTCCCTGACTCATCTACCCACCTGCCCCCACCACTTCATCTACCCACCACCCTACCTACCTGGTACCTACTCAACATCTATCCTATACACCTGCCATCCTATCACCTCACTCACCTGCCAATCTGCCACCCTACCCACTTAGCCACTTACCCCACCCACATCACCTAATTACCTCACTCACCTACCCACCCTACCCATTCACTCGTCCATCCACTCACCCATTTACTAACATTCATCCCCCATTATCCATTCACTATCCTTCACACCGGACATATAAACTTACCTTACGGCAGCTATTGCTGTAAAAAGGGGGAATGGCTTCTGTGCAGATTCTCTACGCTGCTCTCTGCAAGGATTCCAGCATTGAGGGAATTCTTAAGCATCGTGGATCAGAAGTCGGAGCCATTTCAACGTATGCAGGTAAGTGGGTAGTTTCCTGTCTGGTCAGCCCACCACGGGCAGCTCACCACCACCTTCTCAAGGGCCCAGCCAGCGAAGCCCATATCCCGTGAATAAATGTTTTAAAAGATCAGCGTAGGACACAGGGGCTCCGATGCTGATCGGAAGTTTTGGGGCATCGTATCATATTACACCAACAGATATGCGAGTGAATGTATTGTGTCCACCCTCAATATGACAGCAATTTCTGATGATGAAAACAGCAAGTACCCAAATTCAGCCACTTCCTATTCTGATAAGACTCATTAATTCTGACGTGCTCAAAGTTTTGGGACTAATATACTTTAGACCTAGTTAATCTTATTTATGTATGATAATTTTATGTAAACAAGCTTTTATGTCACATTCAACATTCAACATAAAAAAATTTACTTTTTAGAGCAATAAAAGCAAAATACTGCAGATGCTGGGAATCTGAAATAAAAACAGGAAGTGCTGGAAATACTCAGCCGGTCCAGCAGCATATGTGGAGAGAAAGAGGTTTAACGTTTTGAGTTGATTATGACTTCTTCTTCAGGTCCTGCATCATTTTAATTCCTCCTGCTGACTCCAGAAATCCATGATTATTTTTATTTCCTATTTCGGGGTTAATAAGCTGAAGTAATTCCTGCACTAAGATTAACTATTGTCAAGATTAATTATTGAATCTTGTGTGGACAGTATTATTTTCATCTCGGTGCTGCCTTAATGATAAACGTTGCTTGCAGCGGAACTTTAAAACAAAGTTGTGTTGCTCTTTCAGAGCTAGGTAAACCTGGTATCAAGATGACAAGATAATTTTCAGTCTTCCAGCATTTCAGGAACAATTCATCCAGCCAAGATGGAAGTTGGTCCACTGAATATTATCTTGTCATTTGATGTGATTGCAGACAATTATCTATATCAGGCCAATATAATGCTGGTATTTTGCCATGTTTGCTGCACTTAACAGCATTAAATTGGACCATTTACACAAAATGATTTGAAAGAGACACATTGTGCTTTATTCTTACAAAACTCAAATCTTTACTGAGATGGATTATTTTTCAAATGTTTAAGTGAAATCTGAGATGATTCTGACCATAGTCTTGCAACGGAGACATGAAACTGAGATCAAGCAAAGCTGAATGCTGAAAAACAGTTAAAGCAAATCAAAAGGAATTCACATTTGACTATATTTCAAAAAATATCAGTAAGTTCTCAGCACATTCCTGCAGACAGGAGAGTAAGGTCTGTAGACAGTTCTGAATTTCACCCTGCACCTTTCCTCTCTCTTCGAACAATATTTGGTTTTCACAATAACAAGGGCACTTGAGATTGAATGTCAACCTGTCCTGAAAGTTTGAAACCTTAGGATTTTGCGGAACAGCAGTTCTAATAAAAAGCAAGTGGTCGTTTAACTCTTGCAATGCCTAATCCCTCCAAATACCGTCATAATTACAGGTTCTTTAGTTCTTTAGTGGTTCTGAATGCATTCTAAAGACACATTGAGCTCTCAATGGTAACTCAGAGGCTGTTCACTTTATAAAAGATATCAATAAGTGGACGTTCATGTCCCAAATTGTTATTAAATACCTTGTTATTAAAATCAATTATCCAGACAATAATAAATTATTTGAGTGTATTTTGTGAGGGAAGTTTTATAACCCACACCACACAGGAAATTAAAGTAAGCTGCAAGTACTTACTGTACTTCAGGTACTTACTGCAAGTACTTACTGTCCTGTTCCCTGGTTAATTCCCACCCGGTGCCATTTTAGCCTATGTTTATTTGGTGACTGGAGCACCTGCCAGTATAAGAAAGGTACCTTGTGAATAAATGCAAACTGGGATACTGTGATCTCATTTGGACTCCAACCACAGTTTAACACCAAATAACGAAATCTCACCTGTAATTATGATGGTATTTTGAGGGATTAGGCATTGCAAGAGTTAAACAACCACTTGCTTTTTATTAGAACTGCTGCTCCGCAAAATCCTAAGGTTTCAAACTTTCAGGACAGGTTGACATTCAATCACAAGTGCCCTTGTTATTGTGAAAACCAAATATTGTTCAAAGATAGAGGAAAGGTGCAGGGTGAAATTCAGAACTGTCTACAGAACTTATCTTCTACCTTATTCTCCTGTCTACAGGAATGTGCTGAGAACTTACTGATATTTTTTGAAATATAGTCAAATGTGAATTCCTTTTGATTTGCTTTAACTGTTTTTCAGCATTCAGCTTTGCTAGACTTCAGTTTCATGTTTCTGTTGCAAGACTATGGACAGAATCATCCCAGATTTGCATTAAGTGCGGTAGCAGGTGGGAAAAAGGATGTTTTACCCATTGGCCACAATGGTGGATTTTCACGTGGTATCGTCCCAATCCTGCCTTATTAAGCATGCATTCACAGGAAACATGCTGTTTTGCTGGCAGGAGGCCTCTGATTCATCCACCACACTGTCACCTCACCGCTTCCTCACGCTGGGCACCATATTTAAAGTGCAGCTGCGCGCACACCTCTGTGCTTCCAGCCCAGGACTGCTGCACAGAAGACATGGCCCTGAAAGACAAAAAGACTGCAGCTCTCAGATTCAGTAACACGTCCCTAGGACATCTTCTGGACACAGTTGGAGCCCACCACAATGACCTCTACCTTCTCTCTGGCTGCAGGGGGCCCATCAATGTCATCACTCCGGCTTGGGCGGTGGTGGCAATGGTGGTCAGTGCCAGTGCTGCACCGAAGAAGTTCACCATCCAGTGCAGAAAGAGGATGAATGATCTTATCCATGCCACCAGGGTAAGGCAACCATCTCATCACTCTAAACTCACAAGCCCATCACACATTCACTGGCAACTCACTCACTGCCAGGTCAAGGGACATCACCACTCACACTCTCACACACACCCTCAAAGCCTCCATCTGGACTCACATCCTCTGGAAACTGCCTCCTCAGCCCTCACCACCTTGAGGCCACTTGCACAGACCAACATATGCCCCCACACACACCCTGAGATACCCCCTTTCCCCAGTAAAGCCCTCGCCCTGCAGTTTCTTCTCTTGCCTGAGGCCACATCTCCCCCAAGCAATCCCTAGCCCTGCAGCCATTGTAAAGCCACCCCCATCTTACAGCTGGTCTCGTAAGTAGAGACCTGCCCATATGCCCCCCTAAAAGTGATGTGGTGCTGCCTATGAAGCCTGGCGCTGATAACTGCGAGTGCTGCCCGAAGCAAGGTGGGCAAACAAACCTCGAAGTCCTGAGCAAAGTGCAGCTTGCCAGGTGAATGTCATTTATGTTCAGTTGTGAAACACTTTGGCGTGATCCAATGTTCGTTTATTCACTATCTTTTATAAAGTGAGTATAATGAGATACAGATATATTACAATGAAGCTCCTGACGTCCAACAGCAAGAAACACAGCCCACCATTTATGGCTGGAGCGGACGATTGCAAACTGGTTTCATGATTTTGTGAAACCTACTTTTGGCCTTCCTGCCATATTGTCCAACACCAGCGACCACGTAAAATTCCACCATGTGCTGGAATTGTTTGCTCCCATTGGCGGCAGGCATCATGGCGGGTGTGAGTGGACACTATAGCGGGAAGGCCAAAAATCGATTTTATGTCGTGAAACCAGTTTGCGATCATCTGCTCCGCCCATCAATGGGAAGTCACGTTTCCCACAGTCCAACGTCGGGAGGTTAAGTTTAATGCATTTCCATCTCATCGTTGTGGCCGGATGCCTGAATTATGCACCTATGTCAAATTTAGCTCCCATTTCTGTGCGGCATCAGGACAGTGTGAGTCACTTTAAAAGATGTGCACCTGGCAGCAGTGAGTGCACACAACCTCATGCAGCACAAGCGATCATCACCTGTAGGACATCAAGGAAGAGGTGCCGTGCATTAGGGGGGCTGTGTAATGGGCACAAGAAAGTCGCTCTTTCTCAGCTGACTTTCATGTGGTGCCGAGACATGGGCTCCAGTGCAGGCGGGGTCGGGAGAGGGGGGCAAGGCAGCACAGACTGAAGGAAGTACACAAGCACATGCCAGGGACGAGCAGGGCGAGGCAGTGGGGAGGGTGAGGGAAGCGGCCACGCACTTGGAGTGTCAAAAGCGAGCTTCCGCACCTCAGACTGTTCAGCAGCAGCTCCATTGACATGCTTGGAGTCGGGCCTCTGAAGCTTTTCTAACCAATCAAGCAATGCAAAAGCATGCATGTGCCACCAAATTCTGGGTGCAGACTGCAAATTAATGTGCATTTTAGGAGGCAGCAGAACAATTGGACGACTGAGCAAATTGTACAATCTTGTAAAAGGTGGTCATGGCGCAGTCACTGGTGGAGGCGCTTACAGCTCCTTGTAATATCTTTATTAAAGTTTGAACCAGTGTCCCTCATGGTTCAAGCTAGGAATGCCTGCGCCTGAGCTGAGAGCACAGTATGCAGTCCAGTGGCCAAAGCTGCTGCCAATTGGTCAAGTGGAGTGGGTCAGAGATGGGTGGGGTTTCAGACAGCCATGAAGTGCATTACACATTGGCCATCCAAGTGGTGGCCAACACTCTCCTGCATGCGTGAAAGGGCCCTCAGGCTTATCCAAGAGAGGTTCTTAGCACACACATGCTAATCCACCCGTCTCTCTCTTTGATCCTGCAGGAGAAGAGCATCAGGATCATGGAGATGATGATTTAGTGATCTGCCTCATGGCTTACAGTGAGCAGAGGAGAAAAAGAAGAGAGCGACAGAGGCGCCTGGCTCGCCAATAGGAGGAACACCTCCCTCAAGATGAAGGTGCGGCAGGGCCTCCACAGCGATCTGTTGCTCATGGGCACCTCGTTAGACCCAAGGTCTATAGATGGCACTTGTTATTTCTGCAGATGACCGAGAACTAGTGTTGTCGAAGACTGCACATGTCTAGGAAATTGGTTGGTCACATATGTCACCTGTTGCAGGATCTGCACCAAGTGGACATGGAGGGCATCCACTTCCAGTGACCATGAAAGTGACCATGGCACTCAATTGTTATGCCAGTGGCTCCTTTCAGGGTTCCACAGGTGACCTGTGTGAGATCTCGCAAGCCTGCACCCACAAGTACATCCAGGAGGTCATGGACACCATCTTCACGAGGGCACACAACTTTGTACATTTTGACCGGGATCAGGAAAGCCAGGATGCAAGAGCACTGGGATTTGTGCAGATCTCTGGCTTTCCACAGGTGCAGGGTGCCATTGAATGCACTCACATGGCACTTAGGTCTTCATGGCAACAAGCAGTCAACTACATCAACCATTAAGGGCTTCCACTTGTTGAATGTTCAGCTGATGTACGACCACCACAAATGCATCCTACAGGTCTGCGCATGATTCCCAGACAGTGTCAAACACTTCTACATGGTTGGCAGGTCTCAAATCCCTGACATCATCCACAATCCATAGAGGCTGCAGGGACAAAGGCTACCCACAGAGGATGTGGCTGATGACATCCGTGCGGCAGCCTCAGACAGTAGCAGAGAGAATGGTACAACAAGGCTCCTGCTGTGACGAGGACTTTGGTGGAGCAAACGATAGGCATATTGAAAATGAGGTTCCAGTGCCTTGACAGGTCTGATGGAGCACTGCAATACAGTCCCTAGAGTGTGTCATTTAGTATCATAGGTACGTGTTACACAACCTGACGCTGAAACAGAGGGAGGACCTGGTTGAGGAGGAGATGTAAGAGCTGTGCGTCTCCTCTGATGAGAAGGCGTCGAAGGGGATGAGGGTGAAGAGATTCTTGAAGGTGAGCATGCTAGTGCAGAGGCTATCGCACTGGCCAGATGAGGCAGGCATGCACATGAGGCCTTAATAGCTGCAAGACTCATGGAGGATGATGACGAGATGCAGTGAGGGTAGCCCTGACACCCTCACCTTGTATCTGTGAATGTCTGACTCTTGTCTGGCTGAGGGCAGTTCACAGTGATCAGGGTCATACTATGGAGACGCAGCCATGAAACTTCAAGTGCACCTGATCCTTTGTCAGCCGTAAACACCCGACCCCTTCAGGAGCACAGCATCGCCGGTCACAGATGCTGAAGAAATGAGGGGGAGGCCAACCCCAACTCAAAGGTGCTGAGAGCACACAGAGAGAATGATGGAACTCTGTGGCACCTGCCCACAACATTCTGGCAGCTATGACAAGCACCATCGAGGCACGGGCATCATAAATTTGTCCAGTGAATGTGAAGCTGGACATCACTTTGTTCTGATTACACACTGCACAGGGAAGAGACCCTGGACTGAGAAACCTGCCTTTATCTTGTGCAGGAACCAAGATTTCACATCTGAATGACATGAACACTGATCAGTATAACAAGGAGCCATGGGGAAGGAGACATTCTTAGGAGTTTATTTACAATAGTGAACATCATGTACAAGTGATTAACACCCGTACCCACACGGTGCAGCTACATCTTCTTAACCTTTCTAAACCTACCGTTAGGTCTTGGTGCTCCACCAACATCCACAGTGGAGTCGGAGGCTGGCTGCTGTGTCTTGTTTGTGATATTCTTGGTGGATGTCCTCTGGAGGGCCGAGACCTTATTGTCTCCAGCCTGCTTTAGGTATCCTGCTGAGGGCAAGGTGTGCCCTCCTCCACCTGTGGAGCTAGAGATGATGGGGTCACAGGAAGAAGAGATTTGGATCAGCTAGACATTCCTGGAGTAACCCTGGTGGATGGCCCTGGGGTGTTGAGCTGCTGGTCCTCTTCCCTATGGGTGCCCAACGGTGCCTGGCTGACTTGTTGAGAAGGGGAAACTGGAGTGAGATCGAGCTGCCTCACACCCCTCTTGCATTGACACTGTTGGAGGCCAACTATGGTGCCACCGATGGAACTCAGCCTGTACACCAGTGTAGGTCAGATGCCCTGGACCTAAGTCTCAATGGCATCCACCATCCTGCCAGTGTTGAGTCAGAGCGTGGCATGCCAAGGCACCATCACCCCAGACTGAAGGTAGATGGACTCCTCCATTGTGCCTTGCAATCTGAGGAGTGCACCAGACATCCCTTCTTGATGTTCCCATGATTATCTTTGAAGCTGCAACAATTGATTGAGGACTGAGTCTAGAGGCTTATTATCTAACTCGGACTCAGCAGATTCCTTGTCTCCAGCAGTCCTCTGAGTGCTGGCGACCTCGGATGTCCCTGACTCCATCTGCTATGTAACAGATTATGTGCTGTTCTCACCAGATTGTGATCCCAAGGCTGCTTAACATGTAGGTCCCACTGAGGTGTGTGTCACTGTGCTGGTGGAGGGTGTGGGTGAGCACCGTGACAGGTCAACGGTGCTGGCCTCAGAGTCCTCATCCGAGGTGCTCTCGGAACTAGAGTCAACGTTGCCTGACGATGCCATGGCAGATGTGCGTAGAAGAGAATGTGAAGATTATTAATGCTTGGCAGCCACGTTACACACAGAACAGTGGACTCAGCATAGTGTTGACAGAGGGATGATGTCGTGCAGGATCCTCATGTGGATGCTTGCCATCAACCTCACTGTTGCCGCAGGAACGGTCCACGTCCTCTCTGGCCAGCTCCAACACACGACTTTTTAACAGAGTGAGAACCTTGATGCCCAGCATTCCACCCTTGGTCTGGGACATCTCCCATTGATTGTGCTTGATCTTGTCCTGCATAAAGACAGATGGAGAGAGTGTGAGCAAGGCACATGTCAAGCCAAGTGAGAAGGATGCCAGGCATGTGCGTGTGTGCTGAGTGGAGCCATGGACAGGATGACAAGGCGAGCTCCAAAGCAGGTGGGGTCAGATGGAGATGTGAGGGTGTGTGTGAGAGAGTGAGTGGTGGTATCCATTGTGCTAACAGTGAGTGAGATGCCAGTAAATGTGTGATGGGCTTGTGAGTGGGTGAGTTGAGATTAATGAGATGGTTGAATTATCCTGGCAGCATGGATGAGGTCATTCATCCTTTTTTCTGCACGGATCGCCAACCCCTTGTGTGCAGTATTGACACAGACCACCTCTGCCACCACCTCCCAAGACAGAGTGGTGAGACTGATGGTCCTCCTGTGGCCAGAGAAGGAGTAGAGGTCATTGCGGAAGGCCTGGATGGCATCCAAAAGACATTCCAGGAATGCGTAACTGAATCGGGGGGGCTGCATTCTTCTTGGCTTTTGGGGCCATGTTTTCACCAGAGCAATCCTGGTCTTCAAGGATTGAGAAATGTGTGCGCAGCTGCAGTTTAAATATGGTGCCTGGAGTAAGGACACGGTGTGGTAATGGTGTGGCAGGTAATTCAGAGCCCTACCACTAGTGATCCGGCATGTTTCCCATGACTGCATAATTCATGAGGCGGGAAGGAGACAATGTGACACGGAAATCCGCCATTGCGGCCAGCAGGGAAAACATCTTTTTTCATGCCTGCTACCCACTTAGTGCAAACCTGGGACAATCCTGCCCTACAGGTTTCTCAGCTTATAACTTAGTTATACTTTCCATCTGTTAAAATTAGAGAAAAGTATGTTAAAATATAGAATTTACTTACAATTAGAGTTCTTGTTACCCTCAAAAAATTGGGTTGCTTCACCAACCATGGAAACAGAAAATAATCAGAGAGAAAGCTTGTGCTAAGGGTAAAAAAAATGGATAAGCTGAGACCTAAGGCCTTTGCCTGACCCCAGAATTTGTTGCACCAATTATTGAATGGATTTCTCTGCAGTTCTAATTTTTGAGGTTTAACTTAGGAAATTTGAGCTATTCCCAACATTGACAGCCCAGAAGGGACGTCACACAAGTGCAGATGCAAATCTGAGGAGAAAGAATGAGAATGTGACACACCTTCATATCCTAAAAAATAATTGAAAATTATATCACCTTGTATTGTTCTTTTTACACTGCTGCTCAAATATTGTAATGTATTAAGTCTCTCTTATGCTGAAACAAAATCATAACCGTCAACAATATGGATTCAGCTTTGAACTACTGAATATACAGTCCACAGGGTCTTCAAATTTATTACAATGGCCAGCCAGCCAGGAGCTGATTGATGATTGTTGGTTTGATTATATGTGGGATCAAACATAAATTTGCTTCTATTCTGTTCTCCTGTTTTTCAACATTAAGCTTTGCTAGATCTCTCCCAAATGTATGGTCACTAGTTTTGTTGGACTAATGGGTTTGAGTTGCACGCTTGTTTCGGGATGACTGAGTTGGTACCATAGACAGAGTAGATCAGTTGAAAGTTCATATGCAGAACACGTTCTATTTGTTTACAAAAGAACTCAGCAGCTACACTTGTGTAGTTACAACTAAAACCTTGTCTCTGCATTACAGACTCTTACTCTAGACTACGAACTACCGACTGCAGATTACAGACCACTAAAGTAGCCCACACTAGTCTGTCATTGGATAATAAGATCATGTGATCTTCTATTATAACATTCTTCTTAAAGGTATATTATACATCAGATTACCATATTCCTCCCACTTTACTCAGAAATACATTTTACAGTTACAGTTAGAATTTTTCTCAAAATAACAACTTACAGATAAGTAATTTACAAATTCAGTCTTTCTGGGGGTTTCCTTATGTGTGTAGAACATCTCAGCTCTACAGCTTCAGATGTTTTGTCAAGAACCTGCTTTTTTGGTGTTGCCTGAACATCAGGTTCTGCATTGGGCACCTGCAAATCTATTTCCTTAACCCTTGCAGGTACAGCCAATCCTTCAGACACATCTGTACTCAGTTGAATTCTTTCAACAGAGTTGTTGACACAGTCGTGAACACTGGTGGAATCATTTCCTGATACTTTGTTTCTCTCCTTATATGATCTATATGTCTCGGTATGATTCAGTCTTCTACTTTCACATGGTAAGAAAGAGGTCCAGTGACTTCACTTATTTCATCTGATAACCACTTAGGTCCTTCACCAAAATTTTTCACATATACTGTCTCTCCTATGCTAAACTTTCTGTCACGACTATGCCAATCATTTTTACTGACTTCCCTGACTCTTCCACCTTCCCCGTTAAATTTGGCGCTACTAAACTCAATCTTGTTTTGAGATGGCATTTCATCAACAATTCCACATGATCTGTTGTCATGTGATGGGTGGTTCTCTAATGTAAAAGAAAACGTGCTAACTTTGTTGCTATAGAGTCTCCAGTTAATTTCTTCATACCATTTTTGAATGTTTGAACTACTCGCTCGGCCAGTCCATTCAAAGAAAGGTGGTACGGTGCAGTTTTTACATGAGTAATACCATTGAGACTGATAAATGGTTGAAACTCAGCATTCATAAATGCCGTGCTGATAGTCCATTGATGGCAAAACTTTGATTTAGCTTGTCAATTGTAGCAGAAGATGTTGGTGACTTTACCTCATATATGCCAATCCATTTTGAACGAGCATCAACAATAAGGAGAAACATTGTTCCCATAAAAAGTCTCACATAGTCAATATGCAATCGCATCTGTGACCTTCCTGGCCACACCCACGGGTGTAACAGAGCTGTTGAAGGTAGCTTTTGCACTTGCTGCCACTTATCACTAAGCTCTCTATTTCTCCATCCATTCCAGGCCACCATAGATAGCTGAACGCTATGGTCTTCATTCGGAAAATACCTGAATGTGCACTATGGAGTTCAGTTAACAAAGGTTTTGTTCTTTTGGAGGAAAAATCACTCGAGCTCCCCACAATAAGATACCCTCCTGGCTGGTTATCCTATATCTTCTGTGAAAATATGGTTTCATTTCAACAGGTTCCTGTTCTTGTGATTACCCATGAAGGACTTGTTCTCATACTTTGGAAAATACTGGGTCTCAACTTGTCCAATCTTTAATCTGCCTAGCACATACCGGTGGTGAATCTAAGAAGTTCCATAATAAAACGAGTTCTTGAGGAACTGGAACATCCTCATTGTTTTCTCTCAAAGGCAAACGACTAAGCACATCAGCATTTGCAACCTGATTTCCAGGGATGTGGATGAAAATATCTTCATAGACTGCCAGAATCAATGCTCATCTCTATATTCTTTCTAAGGCTATGGGTGGTATAGCCTTGTCCCACATTGAATAAGGTACAGGTCTAGCCTTCATAAATCAGTGGGGTAGAGTCTGGATCAGCATGAATTTTTGCTTGTAGTCCCTGGATCTTCCTGAGTTCATCATGGAAAACTGAGGCTATTTTTATAATTGCTGAGTTAATTCACTGGTTCTCAGTTGGAAGATCTCAGCTGAATCCAAATTAATTTCTTTCAGCCAGTTATGTCCAAGGAGACTTGGCTCCTCACCTGCTCCAACCATCAAGGGTAATTTCACTGATTGACTCCCGTACTGTACAGTAACCTTGCTTATGCCTTTGATTTTAAATTCTTCTCCCATGTAAGTTTTCAATTTGGCATCCGTTTCTTCCAAATTTAATTTGCATTCCCCATGATTCAGGTATTTAATATGCTCACCTATTACCACAGAGAAAGCTCCTGTATCTGCCTCCGTTCTGATAGGCCTATTATTCACCCTCACTGTTACATAGATGGGTTCTTTCTTCCTACCTTTAAATTATATGATGAATAAATACCAGAATTTGTTACTTCAGGTTCTTCTATGTTATGAATCTCACGGGGTTTTTTCTTTTGATTGAAAATCGACCTTATTCTGTCCTTGAAATGTCTCATGAGGTGTTCATATTGATGGCAGTAAAAATATTCAATTTTTTTAAACTTCGCTTCATTACAATGTTGTTTGCTTCCACCCCTTACCATTATTCCATGTTTTCGCTGCTAAGTCATTTCTTTTTATTTGCCTGAAAGCTGTGACTGCTTCCTGCTTCTCATCAGAGCTGTACATTATCACACCTTTTTGGCTGAGGCTCTCCAGTCTACGTGGAGGATGGTGCCATTTTGCTTTTGCCGTATGGCTTTTGAGTCCCTCACTGCGCCTTCCTTGGCCAGTGCTATTTCCTGCACCTTCTGAAAATCCAAGTTTGTTTCAGACAGTAATCTCTTTTGAATCAAATCTTATGTCGCACACCAAATGATCTCTAAGCATTTCATTTATAGATGTACCAAACTCAATATTCTGTTAACTGTTTTAGACTTGCCAAATAACAAGTGACTGTCTCCCTGGGGCCCTATTTCTTGAGAATTTGAACCATTGCATCATTACCGAGGGCTTGGGCTGGTAATGAATCTTCACAAGGTTCACTAAATCATCAAAACTTTTCTAATCCAGGGCACTGGATGTCATTAAACTTCAGTTCAATCTATAAGTCTTACTTCCACACCTGGATAAGAGGATTATGCGCCTCTTCTCCTCACCTGCAATGTCATTAGCTTGGAAAACTGACGCGAGGCACTCAACATAATGAGATCAATCGTCCACCATTAGGTCAAAAGGATCAAATCTTCCAATTTGCGGCATGCTTTGAGGGGACTGTTTCGATGGTTAGGACAGTAATTGTAAGTAGAATTTCCGTGCGAGGTACTACTGATCTCGGTTCACTTGGTTTCCTTCCTTGCTTTTTCTTGCTTTTTTTTTTACCTCATCGCTAGGTTGTTGGATCCTTGGTCACTAGTTTAGTTGGACTAATGAGTCTGGGTTGCACACTTGTTTCAGGTTGACCGACTTGGTACCATAGACAGATCGGTAGACAGTTCTTATGTAGAACACATTCTATTTATTTACAAAGGAACTCAGCAGCTACACTTGTGTACTTACAACTAAAACCCTGTCTCTAAATTACAGACACTTACTCGAGACTACTGACTACAGACTACTAAGGTTGCCCACGCTACTCTGTCATTGGATAATAAGATCATGTGATCTTCTATTATAACATTCTTTTTAAAAGTATATTACACGCCATATTACCACAAGGGCATTGTAGCTTACCAGATTTTTTGCAGTCTGCAGCTTTCTTCCTCACTATCAACCATACGGCCAATCTTTATATCAGCTGCAAACTTCTTAATCATACTCCCTCATTTAAGTCTAAGTCATTGATATATAACATGAAAAACAAGGGGCCTAGTACTGAGCCCGGAGGAACCCCACTGGAAACAGCCTTCCAATTGCAAAAACACCCTTCGACCCCTACCCTCTGCTTCCTCTTAGCCAATTTTGGGTTTAACTTACCATTTTTCAATGGATACCATATGTTTTTATTTTTCTAACCAGTCTGCCATGTGAGACCTTGTCAAAAGCCTTGCTTTTATAGAATACATCTAACATGCTACTCTCATCAGCCCTCCTTGTTATCTCCTCAAAAAATTCAATAAAATTAGTCAGACATCACATTCCTTTAGCAAATCCATGTTGACTGTCCTTGATTAATTTGTTCCTTTCTAAATCAAACTTTATACTGTTGCTCAGAATTTTTTCCAATAATATGCCCACCACTGAGGTAAGGCTAACAGGCCTGCAATTATATGGTCTGTCCCTTCCTCCTATTTTAAGCAATAGTAAAAAATTAGAAATCCTCTAGCATCATAACCTGTAGCCAGAGAGGATTGAAAAATGATGGTCAGAGCCTCCGCTATTCCCCCCTTGCGTAACAGCCTGGAATACATTTCATCCTGGTCTGGTGATCTTTCTGCTTTCAAAGATGCTAAACTCCCTAATATTTCCTCTCATTATGTTTATCTCATCCAATATTTTGTACTCCTCCTGAATTATAATGTCTGCAGCACCCTTCTGATTTGTGAAGGCAAATGCAATACTTTAAGAACCATGCCTCCTTAACAGGCTCTGCTGTTTCCTTGGTTATCCTCTTATTCTTTATATATTTCTAAAGTATCTTTCAGTTTTTCGGGATTTTACTTGCTAACATGTTTTCATGCTTTCTCATTTCTTTCCCAATTTCATTTTTTAATTTCACCTCTGCACTTTCTATATGCCTGTAGGCTTTCTGTGGTACTAAATGCTCAGTATCTGACTTAATCCCCCTTTTTATGTCTTATCCTACCCTTTATGCTCCTTTAAATCCAGGGGCTCTATATTTGGGGAGTCCTACTCATATGTGTTCTCAACCCTAATTGTTTCCTACTTGAATGCCTCCTACCCCGCAGCCAATGGTTTACCTTCAAGTTGCTGTTTCCAGTCCACTTTTATTAAATAACATCTCAGCTTAGTAAAATTGGCCATATTCCAATTGAAAACTTTTACTCTTGGTCTATCTTTGTTCTTTTCCATTACTATGCTAAATCTAACTGAATTATGACCACTACCATCAAAGTTTTCTCCCACAGAAAACCTTTCCACTTGTCCAACTTCATTCCCTAAAACTAAATCCAGAACTGCTTGTTCTTTTGTTGGACTTGCCATGTACTGGCTAAAAAAAATGTCCTGAATGCGTTTTAAAGAATTCCATGCCCTCAATACCCTTGACATTGAACATAGCCCAGTGAATATTAGGGTAGTTTAAATCCCCTATTACTACCTTATTGTTTTTGCACTTCTCAGAAATGTACATTTTATTTTTAAATAATTCACATTAAATTGGTTTCACCTTATTCATGTGTGCATAATTGTTATTTGTTGAGACTAACTTGGTCAGAGAGTTAAATGTACAGGCACGCCTCATGCTTGGCACACATTGATGGTTACAGGGGAATTAGGGACATTTTCTTTATGGTGGAAGAAACAATGTCGTGTCTTTTGTTCACTGTTTATTAAATGCTCATTTCTAGCATCTGGTATTGTACTCATTACTCTTTGGGCCATGGCTGAACTTTCAGGCTTATGCTAGCCTTTCCTTTTATGCATTGTAAGGACATTGTCCAAGATCATTCTCAGTGGGCATAATTGAAATGTTGTAGGTGAACTCAAAGCCCTCTAAGAACCCTGCCAGCCAACACCCTGAGAAGGGCACCCATTTAGACAGTACTGATACTGGCCTTTGGGCCCCTTATCTTCTTACCTTGACTGACTGCCTCCACCACTCCCCAGCAGACCCAGGATGCCAAGCCCTTCCCACTTCACTCCTCCATGCCCCCAACTGCACCATCTGTTCTCCCTTGTATCCCTCTTCCACTCTTCCATGCCCACGACCCTGCTCCACAATCCCCCTCACCGCTGACTCACCCCTGCTGGTCCTGAGCCTCCATGAGAGCTGCTATTCTCTTGCTTTCTGCCCTTGTGCTGTTGATTCAACAAGGAAAACTGCTGCCCTCAGACACAACTGCACAAAGTCTACAGGTGCACGCCACCTTTAAAGAAACGTGAACCAGGTGCGAAAAAATTCTCTTGCATTGCTGGCTTGATCTTGAAAGTAGGACTTTATTTTTTAAAAACGCTTTATGCTAATAAATATTCATGGCAGGCCAATGTATGACAAGTAGGAACCTGCCACAGGCTAGCGTGAGGCCTGACACACAGCTGACTTATTCTCTGCATGTCAACCTGCCGTCAGGAAATCTAAATTTCGCATTCCGCCAAATTCAGTCACCCGGCATGCCACATGTCCAGCTCTTGTGGACATAAATTCACCCCCTCCAGCCTGCTTCCCACCTCCAGGCAGTTAACCTGCCCCCTCTGTCATATCAGGAAACTGGGGGCCAGCTGGAAAATCCCAGTCAGTCTCCATTGCTTACCCTTAACAAGGCTTTTAACTAACCTAATTTCCTGCCCACCTTATGGGGGTGGATAGATTGCCAAGCCTGAACCCAGTGTCGAGAATGGTAACTGGCACACTAGCCGGTCTTTTAATTTTCAGGCCCCATCCACCTCCATTCCCAATCTCAGTGGGGCCAGAAAATTCAGCCCCAAGTATCTATCTCTGCCCTCAGTTCATCTGCCTTATTCACTAGACTCCTTAAATTGAAGCATATACCATAAGGAACTGTTTGTTATCTTTTCTGCTAATAGTTTATAGTTGGTCATTTACATTTCCCTAAACCTTTTTAGGTTTATTAAAGTTGCTTTAGCTTGGTTTTGTGGATGGTCTATTTTTGTTGATCTGACCTGCGTGCATCTTGCACACCTTTTACCTCAATCTCACCTTCTCCCCTATGTAAAACACTCCTGCCTGCTGATGTGACTTAATACTGCAGCACTGTACTAGTTCTAACTGGGAGTTCTCACAGAAAACGCTGATGTTTCAACTTACCTTTATTTAGAACTGTGAAACGCCATATGATTTTTAGAGAAAACCATTTACTTGACATAAAGTCATATTAAACTCAATTTGTCACAATCTATTACCTCTGAAGACTAGAGTCTGACTGTACTGTACTTCTGGAACTGAAGTGCATTGTCATAGGCCATTTAATAGAAGCTAAACATTGCTGCAGATCAATGTGCCATGATTGATTTCAAAATGCCTAGTACTTTTCCATTTTCCAGTGCTTACATAACTTATTTTAACATGTTCAGTCCCTTTTGACCTTGGGTAAATTCCCAGTTCTTTGACTCATTGAAATGATCAGAATAGTTGAATAATATGATAACTGTACATTTGTATGATGTACTAACACCAGGTGAAACATGAGGAACACTTTTCAAAATGTATATACTGCATTGGATATTTGATTGTGAGTATAAATAATCTAATATTGTGCACTCTCATAAACTGCATGAATAGCCAGTGATTGTACTCACACTGATTATATAAGTTCCTCATAGAGCTCCTCATGTACTAATTGTATGACTATCTACTTTTCGTATGGTCACTCTCACGAAACAAGTTGCAGACTCTCATAAATTCACAATAATTGCAGCTGTTTACAAGTTCTAACAAATGTACAAGTGTCTTCCACTCACAAGTCTAAACTAACTGTATGAGTTCCTTCTATACATGTACTAACACTAATTGAAAGAGTGCAGTCTGCTCATGTTCCCACACATACAGAATGAATGTCAGCTGCAATGCACTCAGAAAGTCAGGATATCAATTGTTTTGTAAATAAAAATGAATTTAAGCAAGAGAATCCTTTTCATAGAACATCTTGTGATGCAGTGGAGGCATCCCTACCTTTGAGCTAGAAGCTTCGGGTTCAAGTCCAACTCCAGGACTTAAAGCCATAGCGTCATTTATGGTACAGAAGGAGGCCGATGGGCCCATCGAGCCCATGCCAGCTTGACTTGATGCACAAGAAAGGCGCGTTGATAATGCAGCCAAACAGATTGAGTATCAACTTATAAATACTTCCAACATACACCAGTAAGAGAGGGAGAGACTCCTGGTTAGCCATGTGATGGAAAAAAATTGGATCTTCTACCAACCTATCCATAGCTTCAGACAACAATGTGCATGTTGTTACAACCAGTCCCCAGGTGAAGTTCCCCAAATTGTTATGCTCCTGGGTGAGGATGAATGAAATGGCTCCTTTTCTTAATTCAACACACTCAGTTGGTCACAACAATTTAAAAGGATTAATTAAAAGGTTAATTTAAAAAGGATTCCTTCCCTCATGGATACCTTTTCTCAATCCAAATGTATTTAGAAGGAGCGAATTTGACCTGGCTTTCTTGAGTCAAACAAAGAGTAAGTTTATTAGTTACTAAAAACCTGAGAAAAAATAATAATCCAACACACACGCTCACTCACTCACACACTCGCACATGTCTTTGGCTCGTTCATGAAGAGTAGATGGCAAAATATTGCAGCCATTAAGTTGGGTGATTCTAGTAGAACTGACTTTGACAGTTGAACAGTTGGTTCGGAGACACTGGTTCTGCAGGTTAGCTGAAGGTATTGTCCTGTTTCCTTTTTGACTGTGGCTTTGTTGACTTGTGACTTGCCTCCATCAACAGAGAGACTTTTTTTTTACCTTTAAGCTGCAGGGGTGCCTAGTTGATGTTCTTCAGCTGTGAGCTTCATGGCAAAGACTAGCACTCAAGAACTAGAACACCAGAACTAGCACACGCAGGCTAGGTTTTCAGCTGGCTTTTTAACCCATTTTCTTGTGTGTTCCTGGAAGGGAAAAAACAAACATGTCTTTTGCCAAGAGTCTGCTTTCTTTTAACTCAGATCATGTGCACATTCTGGGATATTACTCAATAGGAGATGGTTTCTGTTGAGATGGTAATCAGTTTCCATTGTCTCTGCAACCACAGGAGATTCGAGTTCAGCCTTTTGCATTGCATCTGTCCCTTTCAAGTGTCTCTGTCTGAAGTAGGCCTTGACACCTTTTAGGTGTGACATTCCGTTCTCTGGACTAATAGTTCAAGTGTAATCCACCTAGGAATTCTCTGGCAAGTGGTTACTTTACATTCTCAGCCAACTTTTGCTTGTAGGTCTTATTTTAAAACACATCTTCCTCAAAAGTTCAAATTGCCCAGAAGTAATTAATGCTGTGATCTGCTGTAATGACAATGTTACCAGAGCAACTCATCTCCTCAATTGGCTGTGTAGCTCAGATGGGTGCAAACAGCATGGGGTTCAATCCCCATTCCAGCTGGGGTAGATTCAGGACCTGCCTCCTTGCCCTAACTGTGATGGAGTTCATGGCTTTGTGGGTTGGAACTACCTTCGGCAGAGAACTGAAAAAGTAGAAGTAACCTTTCAATCTCTGCAGGATTTTGGACAGGTATTGAAAATATATATAAGAATGTATAAAATTGAATTATTTGGAAAAAATGACTTATGGCCGTTATTCTTACTGTTTCTGTGGAAAAGGAAAAAATACATTTCTGTGAGTGCTTGTCAGAAAGTACTAATATAGGTAATTTTAGGCATACACAAAGTCCCTAAGTAGCAAAGCTATGTAAGGCAAGTATTAAATTGATTCAATATTTTGCATGTCTCTGATTGACATGCAGTATATAAGGACGAGGTTCTACATGGTAGAGTAACAAATTAGACCTGCTTCATGTACTTTTCACAGAATGATTTAACTTGTTGCCAGAGGTAAGAAACAAAATTTTGGGTATGAGCAAGTTGGTGATATTCAGATATACTTAATGCCGAGATGCACGCAATCGTGTCTTTATGCCCATGAGGCTAATATCTCTCATCAATGTAAATTTCGGCCTCCTTCCCTAATTCTAGAGTGATTTAGGCATTACTGTTGTAGCACCTGTAATGTTCAAACTTCAGATGCAAGAGGAAACATTATGATTAATATTTATTTAGTTAGAACATCAGAATGACAGAATCTGTCTCCATTCGTTGTTCATCAGTTTCCATTTAATTAGCTTTTTGCTTGATAGTTGAAATATTTGAACACTGCAACAAGTAGAAACACTGTTTACTAAGGCCAGAATTTTCCCATTGGCGATTTGGGGGCAGGGCCCGCTCGCCGACGGGAAAATGATGTGGGATGACAGTGGGAGGAACCCCTAATGTCCCTTTAAATTTTCAGGAAGGCAGGCGGAGCGCAAAATCAGCTGTCCACCCATCGACCTGTCAATGGCCAATTGAGGCCATTGACAGGGCAATTAAAGTAATTAAAGGCCCTGCCCATCCAACCTTAAGGCTGGCGGGCAGGCCAGGAGCCCCAGCGGGCTTCTGATAATACATGAAACCTCATCCACTGGTGGGATGAGGTTTCATGTTCCTTTTTAAAATCTTTAATAAATGTAATATGATATTTATTAACATGTCCCATCTCGTGTGACATTGTCACATGAGGGAGACATGTTAATAATATTTTTATTTCTCTATCATCTGACTTTTGTACACTGTCATTAATCTCCCTAAGACAGCACTTTGTCTCAGGGAGATGTGCGCGCATGCGCAAGAGAGCGCACTTTGACAGATGGGGAATCCCTCCCCCTCCTCACACAGGAAGCGCATAACGCTTCCTGTCGGGCAGGCCGCTGAGCGGGCCTTAATTGGCCCGCCCACTCAAAATGGCAGCAGGCCCCGTTTCGGTAGTGGGGGGTCAGCTGTCCACCCGCCGCCGAGCTGGTGGGGCCCGCACGCAAAATTCTGCCCTAATTATTGTCTGGAACTCATGTGCCCTCACTTGAAGCATTTTGTTCAGAATTCTTGAGAAGAACGAAAAAATTGTTGGTTATGCCTTCAAAACAACAATAATGATGCACACAGTTCAATTTTTCACTCCTGTTGGACATTTTGCTGCTGGTATTTTCTGCCCACAGGGTGAAGAATTGTTACAACTAAATTTCTGCTCCGCGTCAATTGGCTGTGTAAGCACAATTGCCTCTCTACCTTTCACATCACTGACTTTACTAGTCATGCCTCATTAACATCTCCCAACCAAAAATGGTAAAATTCAGACATCTCTTAGGCTGCCAGGTGAGCGATTTGGGAAAATGGAGGGGTGTAATCTGAGCTCTTCTTCACCCAACAAAGGAAAGAAATAAACTTATTTGGAGAGGCTGCTGGCTTAGCCTTTCAGTCCACTCAGCCCAACGTTAAAATGGCAGTGGGTTCTGATGATGTCATCAGTGTTTGATCTGCATCATTTAAGAAGAACCTCCCTGGCATTGGGTAGACATCCTTGGTGTCTGCAATTTAAAATTGCATTAGCGAGACCAGGGAAGAAGGTCAGGGGTAAGTCTCCCTCTCCATCTTAAGGGCCTGCCCCCTCCATCTCCCATTGCTTAAAACAATTTTTACCTACAACCAATGATTAGCTTCCTTCAACAAATGGATCCTTAAACATTTCTTCAAAAAGAAATTCTAAATCTTTTGGAAATTGCCTGGAATAATAAGGGTCATCTCTGTTTTCAGCAGGATGCTGGCCAAATTTCAATTGCTGAAAATCCTGAGGTCAACTAGAAATTCTTTGCATTGGTGAAGGATTAGCAGGTGGGTATAAGTTTCTGGTCAGAAGAAACTGGCATTAAATGATTACCCCTTACTTTCACTCATTTTTATGCATTTAACGCTTTGAAGTTCCATGGATCCATAATAGATTTAAGATTTTATGAACAGTAATGGATCTCCCTATAACATTGCTCTACCCAATTCCCTCATCTATACCTTCTCATTCTCTCATGCCTTAACTCCCTCACTTGAATTGACTGTTTTCCAGCAAAGATTAGAGAGGTCACAAGGAGGAGGGTAGGTACAGGGACAAGGCCAGCAGATGATTGAGGCAGCAGATGGTGCAGGCAGGTTGCCCAAGGCTGGGCACTGAAGTGGAAGGATTGGCAAGGGAAATAAAGGGTGGACAGGATGCTAAATATTGGCAAAGTGAGGCCAGATGGCAGTGGTATATGGCAAGCATCAAGGAAGAGAAACTGGGAAGGAAGGGAGAAGCCCGAGACCTTGGGAAATGAAAGCAGAGTATGGAAATTTTAAAATGGAGAAATTTTATGTAAAATTGAATTTAAATATTAGAATAAAGAACCTCACAATGAACAAAAATGAAAGATCAATATAAAATATAAACTTAATTGCTGTCATCGATGGAATGGATTTCTGATGTGCCACTTGCAGAAGCTGCAATGTCATCTAGTGTTGGGAAGATTGGAAGGTAAGTACAGTATGCAGACCTTATATTAAATCATAATATACAGACATTAAGCCCCCCTGGGATAAAGAAAAGTGTGACAAACAAATTGTACCACAGGAATTAATGTGACAAACAGGAAATGCAAATTCGAAAACCTTTAATCTATGATTAGTGTTTCTATGTTATGGGACTTGAACATGTGCCATCAGCAAGACTTTTAATGTATGGCTATTAAATTGAATGTAGTTTTGCCCACAAACAATCTAAATGCAAACATTTTTTTATACTCAAGACAGTGACAGAGTTGGGAGACTTCAGAGATTCACTGCACAGAGCCAGCCAGTGAGTAGAGCCTACAAGTGTATTGTGACACTTGGCATAGAAAAATAAATGGTAGATGTTGACAAATCAATGTATAGTGATAAATGTTGACTGAAATATGTCACCAAAATTGTAACAACAGGAAGTAGGGTGTGTTGATAGGAAACATTTGAAATTGGTACAAGTGCTGTGGTGTTCCATTTCAGTATCCATTTTGTTCTGATGCTGCATAATATAATAGCATTTATAGTTAAATAGGAAAATTTGAAAAGTAGAAGTTGGTTGGAGCATAGGAGTTTCTGTGGTAGTTTGCAAGTAGCTGGGTGATGCGAAATGGAGGTGCCAAAGTGTCGTAGGCAGGCAGACAGAATTAAAGTATGACAAGTTTACATAGGCAGCTTCCATTATAAATGTGGACATAGGAATGTATCATAAGAAAAGTTGACATTAGAAGATAGACAGGAAGTGCACATAGACATAGATTTGTTATATACATGGGAACATCATGCAGCTGTCAGTGATTTTAAAGCAAACCAAATACACTACATTCTATTAACTCAGATCGTTACAGTAAAATATTACTGTTTGCTGATGCAGAATTTTGTATTTTCAATTGTAGTGGAATATTTTGCAAAATATAAATTGTTTTGAAGTTATTACTTTATTTTACTGCAGTTTGGACGTCTGGATTAATAAATGTCATTTTCTTCCAAAAAGGCTATCAGCAAAGTAAAATATGTCATTTGGCAAGAAAAATGGAATTTAGGGGCAAAAATCACTCATAGCACAGAAGCTGATATTGAGTTTAGATAAGAAAATTGTTCAGACTTTAAACTTTTAATGGCAAGGGATGTTCAGCAGATAGGTTCTTGACATTTAAGATATTTACTATTTGATGTTTTTCATGCAGTCACTTTTTAAATCAAATGTCCTTTCTTAGAATCTAAAGGGCTGGTTGGCTTAATACAAAAACGAATAATTTAATCACTAAGGAGTTAGGGTTATGCGGTTTGGTGTCATTGAAACAGTGGATTTCCTGATGCTGATGAATCAAATAGTTCCTTCATTAAACAGCATTTACAACACACAGCTTATCCATTTAAAGCCTGTGTTACAATCTCCATTGCAATCACTAACCTTTAAAAGAAAGAAATCTTCATGGGCAGAATGGGCATAAAATGAGGCGCGGTGACATCGGGCAAGCGTCTCGATGTCACTGCGCACCATCGCGATATTTCATTGGGCGGGTGCACGATGAAGTTCGACATGCACCTGCCATTAATTAACGGGCTAGTTAAGGCCCTTAAATTGGCAATTGATGCCGATTTTCAGGCGCCCATGCGATCTTCAGGTCAGTGCACGGGCAGACGGTTAAGTGACTTTTTAATTAAACTCATCCACGGGCAGAATAAGAGGGCTCAGTGGGGTTGTCAATCTGGTCTGTGAAGTATTTATTGCAGAAAGTTTTTTAAACTTGCCTGTGGAATCTGTAGCAGTTCAGAACAAATTCCAGCAGCTTTCTGTGTACTTTGAACCTTCAGGTCAGCACTCTTCAGTCAGGAATTTTTAACGGACCTGCAGCTTTCCAGAGGCCTCCATTTAGCCTGGATATGGGTTCTGACATGTCCACTGGAGGCAGCTCCTCTGAGGAGGAAGGGAGGGCTAGAATAAGGAGTCCAGGAGTGCACAATCAGCCTCCAAGGGAGCCACCTTTGGGAGTACAGGCGCAGGCACAAGGGGTGCAGGGCCAAGAAGGGGCCACAGAAGACGCCACTATCCTGTTGCCAGGGTATACAGGCGGAGAAGCAACTTCCTCAAAATGTCTGAGGTGCAGTGCCGAAGGAAGCTCTGTCTCTCAAGGGAGACAGTCAACTATATTTGTCAGATGATTGGGCCTGAGATCTCTCCTAACTGTGTGGGCAGACACCACATGCCAGCGGCTCTGAAAGTCACAGTTGCCCTCAACTTCTATGCCTCTGGCTCCTTCCAGGGCTCAGTGGGATGATCTTTGTGGTGGCTCCCAATCAGCTGTCCACACTTGTGTCAAGCAGGTTACAGATATTCTGTTCAGATGGGCATTGACCTTCATCCACTTCCACTTCAACCAGGCAAGTCAGACACAGCGAGCCAGAGGCACCCGCATCCAGGGTGCTATAGACTGTACACATGTGGCCATCAAGGCACCAGCAGGTGAGCCCGGTGCCTTCGTCAACAGGAAGGGTTTTCATTCCATGAACGTGCCGATAGTGTGTGATCACAGGATGCAGATTCTGCAAGTCTGTGCAAGGTATCCAGGCAGCTCCCACAGCGCCTCCATCCTCAGACACTCCCAGGTGCCGGGGCTCTTCAGTGCTTCAGCCCAGCTTGATGGATGGCTGCTGGGTGACAAGGGCTATCCCGTGCGAAGGTGGCTCATGACGCCTCTCTGCCATTCAAGAACAGAAGCTGAGCAGTGTTACAATAGGAGCCATGGCCCCACAAGGGCTGTGGTGGAGAGAGCCATCGGTCTTCTCAAAATGTGCTTCCGATGCCTGGACCGCTCAAGGAGCGCACTCCAGTACCCCCCAGATTGTGTCCCGGTGATAGTGGTAGCATGCTGCGCTCTCCACAATCTTACACAGGAAAGGGGGACACAGTGGCTGATAAAGACGTTGATGCAGTGGATGCGGCTGCACACGATGAGTCCAGCACTGACTCAGAAGATGAGCAAGCACAGGGCAATGATAAGGGGCTAAACGCTGACCCGGCACTACACCAAGGAGACAGGGACACCTGGGAGACTTTAATCCAATGAACCTTCAGCTAACACAACACAAATGGATCAGGAGGACCAGCCTTGCCTGGCGCTGCCATACACGGCATTTAAGTGCTACATCTGCCACTTCATCAGCTGCAACTAAGGGCTTTGGACATAAATCTAAATGACCACTTCATGACATGTTTGTAAAACATATAAATGCAACACATACCTCAGCCATGGTAACACATCTGGATTTAATTATCCCCATCATATAGTCAAACAAAATGAAAACAAAATGTTTTTCAAACATCAAGAAATAATAATTCCCTAATCTCGGACCAACACAAAAGCACCAGCGAGAAACCCGTGGAGTGCCTAACGTGCCTTATGCTTACGTTTCTGGGTGCTACGTCTTGGTGCCGCCCTGTAGGTCAGAGTGGCTTGTGAGCCAGCCTGCTGACTCTGCTGCCCTGTTGGCCTTGATGACCTTGGCGACCGTCCTCTGGCCCGTGGAGCCTCTGCTGGCCTCGTCTGGGAGAGATCTGCCAGGTCCACAGCTGGCATCCCCCCAGTCATCACAGCCTCACCCGATGAAGCGATCACTGGGAGACGTGCAGAACAGCTGGTGCCCTCACCCAGAGCGCCGTGAGAGGAGCTCGCAGATACGACAGGCAGCTGCTGCCCTGACATGAGGTTGCCTTGGACATCCCTGCTCACTGTCGATAGATGGACAATGAGCTGGGAAGCTTGATGCCCACACCATCTCCCACATTGGCAATGACCAGCCGTGGCCACTGGCGCTGTGAGGGCTTGCAGGTCCGAGCGTATCCCCGGGAGAAGCTGCTTGTTCTCCTGGAAGCCCCTCTCCACGAGAGTCGCCACTCTCTCCGTGGGGGAAGCATGACACTCTGACATGAGGCTCATGGCATCACCCATGCTCCATGTGGACTCATCCACCACAGACACCAAGCGAAGCATAGCCTCATGCAACAATCCCAGATGCTCTCACATACCCGGCTGCATTTCCTGCAGCTGCTGCGTGGCGGACATTTCCAGAGGCACATCATCACGCCCTGACTCAGCATGTGCCTGGTCCCCGGCAGTCCTCCGACTGCTGGCTCCATCAGCACTTTCTATCTCTGCCAGCTCGTCCAGCAATTGTGAAGTGCCCTCTCCACTGTGCCCCGGGACACTAGCCAATGTTGCAACTCCCACCGATGTGCTAGTATCTGCGCCGGTGCCTGCCTCGCAGAAATGATGTGACGCAGTTGACAGTTGAGGGCCGTGTGAGAGGGGGATCTGCAATTGATCTTGGTCGACAGGCTCTTATGATGCTGAAAATAACAACAAGGACAGTGGATCAGTTAGTGTGCACACAGTGACACACTTCATCCCTTTCCCCCTGGCTCATTATGTGCTCAGCCTTCCAAAACCTATGGAGATGAATATTGATGGGGTGGCAAATAGTCAGGAGGAGCCTCAAACATTACAGGTGGATACAGAGGGGCTGGTCAGATGGCCTAAGGAATGCCAAATGGAATATTATGTGGATAAGTGTGAGGTGATACACTTGGACAGGACAAACAAGGTACGGGAATACACAAGGAATGGTAGGACCATGGAAAGTAAGGAGGATCAGAGAGACCTTGCTGGGCATGTCGACAGGCCCGTTAAGGTAGTGGGACAGGTACATTAAGACGTTTAAGAAGGTAAATGCCATACTTGCCTTTTTTAGCTGAGGAATAAAATATAGGAACAGGGAGGTCATGTTGCAAGTGCAGAAAACGCTGCCGAGGTCACAGCTATAGTTCTGCGTCCAGTTGTAAGCAGCACTTCATGGGAGGGATGTGATTGGAGTGGAGAGAGTGCAGAGGTTGCTGGCCAGGGTGCATGCTGGGCTGGAGAGTTGGAGTTATGAGGGGACATAGCATAGACTGGGGTTATTTCCCCTGGAGCAGAGGAGATTGAGGGATGACATTATTGAGCTTTATAACATTATGAGGGGCATAGATGGGGTCAACAGAAAGGAGCTTTTCCCCTTGGCGGAGGAATGAGTAACTTGGTAGCATTGATTTAAGGTAAGGGGCATGAGGTTGACGGGTGAGGTGATGAGGAACTTTTGCACATAGTAATCTGGGACACACAGCCTGAAAGGGTGGTGGACGCAGAAACCCTCCTAACATGTAATAAGTATTTGGATGTGCAGTTGTGATGCCATGGCATATAAGGCCATGGGGATAGTGGTCAGAAATGGGATAAGGCAACTTTGGAAGATGCTGGACATGCTCATCTTTGAAGGACCAAGGGACCTTTGCCTATGACCCACACCTCTGACTCTATCAGTCTGTGAATGAGCAGTGTTGCTACAATAACTATTCAAACAATCATCAGTGCTATGGATGGTAGGAAGACAGAGCGGATGTGAACGTGGACCTCAAATACCTGGCCACTCCACCCCAGCCTCACCGACACCTGTGGACCTGGGCACATGGCGTGTTTCAAGCTCCAGGGCCTCCTGCTCAAAACGGCTCAAAATCAACAACTGGGCCTGGCTGCCTCCAGTGTGCAATCGTTCAGTGGCATTGTGAGCATTTTTCTCCTGAAAAACAGAAAAGACCATTAATTGCGGCTAATTGCACATGTACTCTGCACGCGCACACCACACCCCAACCACAGTGGCCCATATCAGGCCTCCAGTGCCTCCTCTCCATGCTACTGCTGATTGGTCACAAAAATATAGTACGGCTGCTCCCATCGGCCATCTTGGACACATTCTGTGTCCATCACTTTAAGAAACACACAGTCTTTGCTCCCATAGCAAGGAGGCGCAACTAGGCACAGCGCTGAGGGCACCAGATGGCTCTTGGCCATGAGACCTTGAGGGTCCTCTTGCACCATTTCATCACTGTGAATAGGACCTGTGTTGGAGTTCTGAGTATGCGCCTAGCTGCCTCCCCTGCAGGTTGCCCCAGACTAGTTGTGTGCGATGAAGAGCAACACATGGTGCAGGGGAGAACTCATCTCCTCATGAACCATTGAGGCTGATGTAAGCATCTATCTGCATGCCCACCCAGCATATGACAAATACCCAACATTATTCAATGCAGCCATGACAGTAAGACTTGGTTGGGGGGGGCCTCAAAGGCTAAGGCTGCCTGCTGGGTTAAATGCCCAATGCCAACATGGTACTCACCCTTCCAGGGAGCACACATCATTGAAGCACTTACGGCACTGGATCCAGTTGCACCGCACCACGTTGCGGGAGCTCACCACCTCCGCCAGCTCCTCCCAGGCACGTTTCATCATGTGGGAGGGGCCTCCTCCTCTCATCCTGGGGAACCAGCACCTCCCACCACTTCGAGGAGGGCAGCAAGGCAATCATCAGAAAAGCGAGGGGCACATTGGCCTCCTACTGGCCTACCCTGCAGTCTGCCCTGCTCCTGTAGCAGACGCTGCAGCCTGCCCTGCTCCTCTGCTCTTCCCTCCAGGTTGCCCTGCTGAGCAGACCCCCTGCGGTCGGATCTCCAGGTGGCCATAGTGAACAGCTACAGAAGGCTGCCAGGCCTTCTTTTAAACTGACTGCCAGGTTGCCATTGGATCCGGTGGTCTGTATACGTTCCCCCGCAACCTGCGCACTCCCACTATCCACGGAAGTCAGAAATGCACTGGGCGGGCCTTAATTGGCCCACCCGTGCAAAATGGCAGCATGGCCCCGATCGCGGGCGCCCATCATATCTGTGCCCACCCGCGTCCATTCCTGCTTTGCCCACCAAAAGGAAAATTTTGGCCCATGACGCCAAAGGAAAGAAAACCCATGGACAAGAATTCACTTTTAAAACTTTAACTGTAACAACCAACTAAAATCAACATGGGCCAAGCATTAATTAACAGGCAAAGGATATTTCAAATAAAAAGGTAAGTTTCACTTTAAATACTCGATACAACAAGATACACCCCATGTACTTACAAGGACTCACATTATGACCTTTTTAAAAAATTTATTTATGGGATCTGGGGGCGTCGCTGGCTAAACCAGCATTTTATTGCCCATCTCTAATTGCCTTTGAGAAGGAAGTGGTGAGCCACTACAATCCACATGGCGTAGGTACGTCCACAGTGCTGTTAGGGAGAGAGTTTGAGGATTTTGACCCAGCAACATTGAATGATGTATTTCCAAGTCAGGATGGTGAGTGGCTTGGGGGGAAACTTCCAGGTAATGGTGTTCCTATCTATCTGCTGCCCTTGTCTTTCTAGCTGGTAGTGGTTGTGGGTTTGGAAGGTGCTGTCTAAGGAGCCCTTGGTGAATTCCTGCAGTGCATCTTGGACATGGTACACACTACTGCCACTGTGCATCAGTGGTGGAGGGAGTGAATGTTTGTAGATGGGGTGTCAATCAAGTGGGCTGCTTTGTCCTGGATGGTGTCAAGCTTTTTGAGTATTGTTGGAGCTGCATTCATCCAGGCAAGTGGAGAGTATTCCCTCATACTCCTGACTTGTACCTTGTAGATGGTGGACTGGCATTGGGGATTCAGAAGGTGAGTTACTCAATGCAGGATTCCTAGTCTTTGACCTGCTCTTGTAGCCACAATATTTATATGGTTAGTCCAGTTCAGTCTCAGGTCAATGGAACCCCCAGGATGTTGATGGTGGGGGATTCAGTGATGGTAATGCTATTGAATATCAAAGGGCAATGGTTATATTTTCTCCTGTGGAGATGGTCATTGCTTGGCACTTGTGTGGCACAAATGTTACTTGTCACTTATCAGCCCAAGCCTGGATATTGTCCAGGTCTTGCTGCGTTTAGACATGGACTGCATCAGTATCTGAGGAGTCGCAATTGGTTCTGAACATTGTGCAATCAGCGAACATCCCCACTTCTGACCTTATGATGGAAGGAAAGTCATTGATGAAGCAGCTGAAGATGGTTGGGCCTCGTACACTACCCTGATGAACTTCTGCAGGGATGTCCTGGAGCTGAGATGATTGACATCCAACCATACTATCTTCCTTTGTGCTAGGTATGACTCCAACCAGTGGAGAGTTTTCCCCGATTCCCATTGACTCAAGTTTTGCTAGGGCTCCTTGTTGCCACAGTCAAATGCTGCCTTGATGTCAAGAGTTGTCACTCTCACCTTACCTCTGGAGTTCAGCTCTCTTGTCCATGTTTGAACCAAGGGTGTAACGAGGTTAGGAGCTGAGTAGCCCTGGTGGAACCCAAACTGAGCTTCAGTGAGCTGGCTATTGCTAAATAAGTGCCACTTGATAGCACCGTTGATAATACCTTCTATCACTTTACTGATGATGGAGAGTAGACTGATGGAGCGATAATTGGCCAGGTTGGATTTGTCCTGCTTTTTGTGCCCAGGACATACCTGGGCAATTTTCCACATTGCAGGGTAGATGCCAGTGTCATAGCTGTACTGGAATAGCTTGGCTAGGGACACGGTGCATAAATCCTCAGTACTATTGCCGCATTATGTGCACAGGGGCAGCGCCACGTGCAATCTCAGTCTTTCCAACTTGGCCTCCATTATTTTGGATCTCTCACTTCCTATTTAATCATTTTGGCCCTTGAGTCGCATTCAACAGCTGTATTCCATCCAAAGTCCTTGGACACAGTTAATACCAGCAAGTTGCTCATGTATAAGCTTTCTCTCAGTCGAGTCATAACAGTCCTGATGGCACAAAATCCCCAGAGATTCCCTTCTCTTAATCCTTTAAATGATAGGTTGGTTCTGTAGGAAATTAAAGGGGACATTGCACAAAAAGAAAATAGAGGCTTTTCCTAAAGCACACGAGCCATCACACCTGATAAAACAAAACTCAAACCAATAAAACAGAATTAAGTCCACAAAAGGCTTTTCTAATAAGTACCTGAGAGATGTATGTTTTTAAAAAAGTGATACAGATATCACCCGACATCTGATTGTGGTTCCATTTTCTATCCAGATCTGCCCTTTCACACCCAACAACTTCATTCTCCATCCGAAACTCAGTGGCTCAGTTAGTAGCGCTCTTGTCCCAAAGGTTTGTGGGCTCACATCCCACTGCAGAGACTTAAGCACAAAATCTACATTGATACTTTATTGCAATGCTGAGGGAGTGCTGCCTGGCTGTCAGAGTGGTCACACAGAAAGACCCTAAAAGCTATGTAAAGGGAAGCAAGCAGAGTTCACAAGTTGAGATTTTGATGAGAGTGGTAAGTATTGGTGAGTACATTATAAACTGAAGTTTAGTTTAGCATTTGAATTTAAATAGAACTTTAAAAGTTGTAAAATAAACTGCAAACTAGTTAAAAGAAATGGCCTGTGAGTGGCAGTTAGCTGTCAATCAGCCATAAGCAATTGTCTGAATAGATGCTAATTACTGTGTGCAGGAATTCAAATGAACACCTGTAAATTGGGTGTGATTCAAAACGGTGTATAAAGTAAACAGTATTTGCAGATGCACAGAGAGGTCCTAGGTGGAGAGCAGTGTAAAGAGACTGCAGAAGTTGGGAATTTGGTGAGAGTATGGAGGAGGTGCTGCTTTTTGCTTCCAACACTTATGGCAATTAAAGGGTTAGGAAAGATCAGAATGGTGAAGAGCATAGAGATGGTTTCCAACCACAAAAAGTCCCATATGGTCAACAACTCAAAAGCTTCTCATAATCAAACCTCTACGTTTGGACTTCACATGCCAATCCCTGTTTAGAGCTGTGGCCAGAGGTGTGAAGGCAAATGTCTCAAAACCAGATACCTCTGGGCAGGTGGAGCTCATCAGCTTTGGTTGGCCACCAACCAAGGAGGAGGAAAACTCTGATTTTAAACCCCCAGCTATGGGCCAGATAGTAACATCATTGACTAACAGTGCAGAAGAACACAATGCCAATGGGCTGGAAGGGGCAGGTGGTAAGCCAGTTTAGTAGCTCACCTAGGGGAAAGACAACACCAAAATTAAAACCAACATCCTTTCAGTTGCTGCATTATGGCACACATTGCAACAGAGCAGCATTAGTTGCTTCAGACCCAAGAGTGGGAGCAGCCCTGCACAAACCTCATCCACCTAAATGTACTCAATGTGCAGTTATTCAGAAAATCAGATCGCCCAGTATATCGACCAAGTCTGTGGCAATGGGGAAGTGGTGATGGGGACAAGTAGTGGATGCTACTGGTAATTGTCAGTCATAGCCATGCATACAGGTTGCCTCAGGGTAATGGTTGCTCGCCACAGATTGAGGGATATGTGGAACTCGTATCCTCCTAAAACAACATTGCAGTCCTTTTTAGATACAACACTGCTCTCCTCAATCCAGGGAAAGGAACCCTGAACACAGTCTGCCCTCTGCCTTCCCTGCACCTGCAAGGTCACTGATCCTGGCTGGTCACCAATCACTGCAGTTGAAACATAAACAAAACTCAAAGAACCACCAAATACTGAATGTCAGTGCACTTCTAGACAGTAATACAAGACCAAAGCAGAGTACAGCCCTTATAGCCAGAATGCTGGGCAGGTACAATATTGTTGTAGCTGCTCTAAGTGAAACGAGGTTTGTAGAGGACTCTTATTTTGAAGAAGTAGGTGCAAGTTACACATTCTACTGGACTGGCAAGTCCAAGGACCAGCCTTGGTAGTCAGCTGTGAACTTTGCCATTCATTCTGAATTGGCACATAAGCTTGACACAATTTCCAAGGGTACCAATGGCCAACTCACAGTACTTTGAAACCACTCAACAGCATCTATGCACCAACAATGGCAGACATAGACAAAGTCAAAGGAACATTCCACAATGATCTTAGCAGGGTCATCAAAGGAGCATGACAGCAGGGCAAACTCATCACCCTTGGCAATTTCAGTGCCCGTGTTGGTACAGACTGGAAGGGAGCACTGGGACACCACAGCATTGGTAGAGTAAACTCCAATGGTCAGCAGCTTCTCTCTAAGTGCAGTGAGTTTGACCTTACTGTCACAAACACAATCTCTCAACAAGCTGATAAACTAAAAGCAATATGGGTGCACCTCAGGTCTAAACATTGGCAGATATTAGACTACATTATTGAACAACAGAGAGATCCCAGGGACATGCACTCTGCCCGCTGCCTTTGAAGTGCTGAATGCAGTTCAGACCATTGGCTAATCAAGAGCATCATGTCCTTGAAGATAACACCTAAAACACTATGGCAGCGAGTCAAAGCACAAAAGAAACTTGATATAACTATTGTAAAAGACTTGGCTGTAGAGCTTGCAGGTATACCAGAAGATGACACAGACATTGAAGATTCTTGGAAGAAGTTATGAGGTGTCACTCAAACCAAGCATCTGAGGTCCTTGGATTCATCAAACAGAAGCACCATGATTGGTTGGACAAGAACAGCTAAGATATAGTGAAACCACTAGATGATGTGTACAATGCTCACAGATCCTGCATATCTGACAAAAAAATCACCAGTAAACAAAAGCCAGATCCATCAAGGAAAACACATGCTGCAGATCAAGAAACTAAGAGAGAAGAAGAACTGATGGTGGGAGGACAAGACTGCAGGTCTTCAGGAAGCTGGCGAAGCTGCTAACGGCTCACCATGAAGGTCTCTGGTCTGTCAATGGCCCCAAAACCAAAGATGCAATACCCATCCTCTCAGTAGACAACAACCAGCTCATTATGAACAGGTATGAATTCTCTCTCATTGGGCAGAACACTTTAACAATCTCCTCAACCAAGAATCTACAGTGTGTGATGATGCCACTGAATCACTTCTACAGCATTGCATTGTGGAGAAGTTTGCCCTCAAGCCAAAGTCATAGTGTAACTGTATGTGGGTAAATCTCCCAGGAGCTGATGGCATTCCACCTGAAATATTCAAATACAGAGGGAAACTCATTAACCTCTTCCGCTTAACCTGGAACAAGCGCATGAAGCCCCAAGATGACAAAGGTACTTCCATAATTGACCTGTAAAAGCAGAAAGGAAGTAAGTCCATCTGTAACAATCATCATAGTATTTCACTTCTCTCCACAGTGGGAAAAATTCTTGAAGGGCTATTCTCACAGGATTGTCATTCATGTTACAGTCTTGGTATACCCAGAAGCACAATGTGGCTTTCATGCTGGATGAGAAACAGTTGACAGGATCTTTGTGGCACATCAAAATCAAGAAAAATCCCCAGGACAGAACAAGAGCCTCTGTATGGTGTTCATTTGACCTGGCCAAGGCCTTCAACACAGTAAACTGGAATTTAAGTGGAGACAATCTGACACATAAGGGAGGGGGAGAAGTATCTAGATAGATCATAGAATAGTACAGCACAGGAGGAGGCCATCCTGCCTGTCGTGTTAGTGCTGACCCTCTGAAAGGGTAATTCCCCTGGTGCCACTCCCTGCCCTTTCTGCATGGCCCGGCAAATTTTCCTTTTCAGATAATTATCCAATTCTCTTTTGACTGTCTTGATTGACCCTGTCTCTACCACACTGTAAGACAGTTCATTCCAGATCCTAACCACTCACTGTGTGAGAAAGGTTTCCCTCATGTCGCTTCTTTTACCAATTAGCTTAAATCTGTGCTGATCCTTCCACCAATGAGAACAGTTTCGCCCTGTTCATCCTGTGCAGGCCCCGCATGACTTTGAATGTTTCTGACAAATCTCCTTTCATCCTCTTCTCCAAGGAAAATAGTCCCAACTTCTCCAGTCTAACTACCTAATTGAATTTCCTCATCTACCTAATTGAACTTCCTCATCCCTGGAACCATTCTCATTAATCTTCTTTACATTCTGCTCTCTCTAACGCCTTTACATCCTCCCTAAAGTGTGGTACCCAGAACTGGACACAATACTCCAGTTGAAACTGAACCAGTGTTTTACACAAGTTTAACATAACTCCTTGCTTTTGTACTCTATGCCCCTATTGATAAAGCCCAGGATACATTCAGAATTTGGTCATCTCATAGATAAGAGCAGATTCACAACAGTGCTGGCGTGATTGATAGTGTACAGAGTTAGGGGAACCTGAATGAAATGGAAAACGAGGATCTGCAGAAACTAATCTTACCCAAGTATACTGTGCTTACTATCTATGAGAAGGATGAAGACTGTTGGAAGGACTGCCAGGATGCAGACCATGGCACCTCAGGAGGCTATCCACAAGAGAGAGGAAGAGGAGGAAGAAAAACATTATGTGGTAGTTGTGGGTATTCAGTAATGAGAACAGATAGAATCTTTAAAAAACAAGATTAAGAGTTCCAGATGGTTTGTTGTCTACCTGGTGCCAGAGTGAGGAACACTTCAAGCCAGCTTGAAAGGATATTGGAGAGGGAAGAGGAGGATCCACTTAAGGGCCCCAACAGGTGTTGGGGTGGGAAGGCTGTCATTTCCTCCTCAGACTTAATCAGGGTACGGGCGAGAAGGCAGTAGGGTCCCCATCTGTCCCCTGTCTCCAAACTCACCCGAGGAAGCGGATGGGTGAGGGGAATTAAATTCAATCCAATGTGACTAGTGCTGCCCACAAGGATCTATGTTGGGGCCTTAGCTATTCACTGTGTTGTATGACAATTAAACGATGGGATATAAAGCCATATATCTAAATTCACAGCATTGCAAGCATTGTAGATGGAAGCATAAAGGCAGTGAAGTTGGGCTAGCGCTGGTGTTACAGAAGCACCAAGTCAGCGCTTCTGATCACTTACAGCGTAATCCATGTAGTATCCAATACTAGGAAGAGCACCATCATTATCGACAGTCCCTCCATTTGAGGATGATGTCTAGTCAAGTTTACAGGTTTCTGCCAGGGGTCTTCATGTCACTGAACAGATCGATTCTCGACCCACAAATCTTTGGATAGATGGGGCAGGATGTCCCATGAGGTAGTGGGATCTGGAGTGCAGGATTGCTTCCTTTGCTTTCCTTCTCCACCGCTGCTCTGCCTCATCATTAAGACATTGTGACACAAAGCCTGATGCAGCTTGATGAACAAGTTGTAAAGTTTTCTTTCTTTGGCAACAAAGGTGTTTATCCCACAGAGTGTGGTTCCCCAGCCAGGAGAAAGTGGGACGGCCTATTATTTGGGGAACCTTTCCTAGCCTCCTCCCCATCTGGGGTGAGCGGAGGGTATCCTGAAGAGGACTGCTCGTCACAGATGCTGCTGCCCAAATACACCTCTGTCCCAACACGGGTATCCAACTACTTTCGTGCATTGTCGCCTGTGTATAGATCCTTGTCTAGGGTCGCTTTTCGTTGTCACAAATTCTCCATCACCACAGAACTTGGCAAACAGACCCTGGTAGAAACCTAAACGTGACTTTGTTTAATGTAGGGACCTTGGGGCATTGTCATTGTCCACATAATCTTGATGGGTTGGTGGTCAGATTTTGGTGACATGTCGAACCATGATGACCTGGGGGGGGCTGCTGCAGCCTTTTTCCCACCGTCACAGCTGGTGAGACAGTCTTCTTTTGCCTATTCTGCCATTGAGGACTTTTTAGACCGCACTTTGTCTCGTATCTTCCCTCAACTTTGCCTCCATGGGTGGCCCCACCATGGGGCCTAAAGCTCCCGACAGCATCACTGAAGGGATGTTCGGAGTACACAAGCTTCTCCTCCATGTCAAGGTGGCAATCCAAGGAGGTAGTCACGCTGGAGCCTGCCATCATGGGCAGAGCGTAACATAAAAACAGCCACTCCGGCTGATTGGATCAACATTTTTAAAACATAGACAACTGGTGCTAATCACTCACAGCTGAACAAGCTTTCAGCTGCATGAGGAACCCTCCCACTGGTGCTATTTACAAGTCAGCTGTCCAAATTGCAGCTGAGATACTTTTGGCCAACTTCTGGTATTGGAAAGCTTGTAGAAGAACTGTGCAGTGTTTTTGCAGGTGTTGTGATTTGGCATACCGTGCTGCTATATCCTCACAGGGAGAGCAAAGGAATTGGTAACCTGTCACACTAAGTCTGCAACAGGTATTGGCCTGTAGTCGCAGTGCATCTGGTTCAGCGACATGACTGGGAAATGGAGCAGGGGCACAATAGAAACTCTTCACAGACAGAGGAGAAGGAGGGCTTTACACCAAAGGTCCTGCCCACCACAGGTGTTCAGGCAGTACTTGCCCTACCTCCACTTCAGTCAAGAGAAATGCTCGAAGAACCTCAGATTCACCAAGGAGATGATCACAGAACAGTGCCACCTTCTTCAACAGGATCTGTAGCCTTACAGCTGGGCGAGGGTAAAACTGCCAAAGGTCATCAATGTCACTGTTGCTCTTAACTTCTACGCTATTGGATCTTCCCAGGAGAGAACAATGCGAACATATCCCTGTACACCATCCAGTGCTGCATCAGGGAGGTGATGGGGGCCCTATCAGTTTTGTAACAAAAATGCACTATTCACCCTTGTGCATTCCCTTAATGCTGTCTTGCAAACGCCATTGCCTGGCTGAGTGCCCCTGAGCAGTACAGCCCCAGAGGCTGCAACGTGGCTGGTGGAAGGCTGCTGACTTTCAGTGGAGGAGACTGAGATGACCTTGCAAGAAAGCATTGAGCAGCTCTGGACCTTGAGAGCCCGGCTTCAGATTGCATCATCTCAGTCAGACAGCCTGACTGCTAATCTCATACTGAGATGTACCAACAAAGAGCAGAGTAGCATTAATATAAGTTTGAATGCTGTCATCCTGAGAGGTGTCAGCAGGTTCATGTTCCATGGAGTCATTGCCACTCTTCTGGGGAGGCCTCTCAGCAATCCTAATAATCTGTGAGGACAGATTGCTGGACTGCTGTGAGATCCTTGAAGCCCCAATTGTGATCGAGATCCACAGCCATTATGGCAGCAATTTGAGCCTGCATGGGACCAAGCCTGGATCACCTGATCTTAGACTGAGCTTCCACTGCAGCATTGAGACATTGGATGTCTTCCACCTGTTTGGCATTGGAAGCTGAGATATTTGTTACCAGATGCTGCATCATGGCTGGACTCCTCCATGCTCCTTGACCGTGGCAAGAGGCTGTCTGCAGGCCTGCCAATGAACCAAGTGTCTCTGTGTGCATGTCATCAGCATTCTCCTATACAACACCCTATCAAACTCTTCAGCTGAGTCCACTGTGGAGAACTCAAGTGACCTTGTCCTCCAGCAAACTGGTATACAAGCTATCCTTTACCCCCAGCCTGGCTGCAGCCCACTCATCCCTGGTGAATTATTACATGTAAATCGTGACTTTATACTATCCTTTCAAGTCTCGCAGTGCCAGTAGTTGAGCTGGTATCTGCAAGAGTCAGATCAAATGTCAGTGTTTATCAGTGCTGTGGTGTTTCCCTTACCCTTCCTCCTGAGGCTGCTGTGGCTGGTGTTATGATCATGGACCAGACCCCCCCAGATGTTTGATACAATCTAGTCAGGGACCAGCAATGTTTTGTTTAAAATAGACAAAGTTTGAGATCCAAGACATTTGCTCAGAGAATAAAACCACAGTCAGTTCCATAGCACTAGTTAGGCAATGGTTCTTGGGTGTCTGAAAGCAGATGGTTGAGGTAAGGAAAGCAGAAAATCTGAATGGGATGGTTGAGGTGAGGAAGGGGAAGGTAGAGTGGAAAGCAAAATATCCATGGTCACATCATCAGTAACTTACACTTCATACCAGATAGCAGGTTGATGGTGATGTGGAAGTTGAGAAAGGGCATAAGATAGGGACATAGCAGCATCCCGCAGTTTTGAACGAACAAAATAAACTTTACTATATGAAGTCAGAAAGATAAAACAATTTACAATATCTATCTTATACTCTAACATTGAGGGAAAGTATGAGGCACATGTGAATTAACGGGCAAACTGTGGTCAAACACACCACACTGCATAATAAATGGCAAATGCAACCAGATACCAGTATATACTGTGAATGAACCAATCTCATTGAAACTCTGTCTCTCTCACAAAGGATTCCAGTCTTCACTTTCAAAGATCTAGCCTTGAAAAGTCGGTCTGACTCAGATTGCCTCAACAAAGGCTTACCTCCCAGGGTTTCAATCCCATTTCCCGAGACTATGTTCCCCTGGATTCCTGAGTCTGACTGCCCTCTGATTTATTGATCTAATTTCAGCTTTATACCAGACAGCTGGCTTCATTGAGCTGGCACTGCCCCTGGGTTTCCCTGAATTCCGATTTCCCAGCTGTACCCAGATATATATGGCTCCCAAGACTTGCAGTTAAAGACTCGGCCATCCTGACAGCAGGACACCTGCTCCCAAGACTTCATCTGAGTTCTAACCCCTTCCAGCATGGAGCCAGTGATGTGTTAAGGTCTCCCTGACTTCTCAGACCCTAAAAACCTGGAGTCTTCATCAGCAGCCCTTTTCCTGCCTAGAGAACAACAACTTCTGCTTCTGATCACCCCCAGGTCACATGAGTTTACCTTTCCCCGCCACCCCGGGTCCCGTGATCGAATTTCCCATGCCACTTTTCCATGCAGGTGTCCTGCTGTCAGGATGGCCGAGTCTTTAACTGCAAGAGGAGAAACCCAGAACAGGACGTGCGGCAGACATGCTATTGCACACTGCGCAGGCACCAAAACTCGCAGCCGGCCAGGGATCGTAATCCTCGGCCTCCACCCAGGAACACCACCCATGCTGCCCCCCCCCATCCCTCCCAACCACCCCTGAGAGAAAGGTAAGTCAGTTCCATAGCACTTGTTAGGCAATGGTTCTTGGGTGTCTGAAAGCAGAAAATCTGAATGGGATGGTTGAGGTAAGGAAGGGGAGGGTAGAGTGGAAAGCAGAATATCCATGGTCACATCATCAGTAGCTTACACTTCATACCAGATAGCAGGATGATGGTGATGTGGAAGTTGAGAAAGGGCATATGACAGGGACATACCATCATCTTTACTGATCCCAGCTGGATGCAATGGATCTGTCGTAGCTGAACACATGATGCAAGTAACATCTCCTTGGAAGGGCTCAATAGATGTAGGCATGCTTTAATGCCTGCTGATTCTGCTGTGCTCCCTGCGATTGTGTGCAACCTTGTCCAGAAAGAGTGAAGAAAGTATGTCAGTGATTGGGTTGCACTGTGTTTATGTGGATGTGCATAGCACAGCTGAATAACTAGATGTGTGCAGCCTGTGAGATGGAGTGTGAAACTAAAATTAATGGAAGGTGTGTGAGGCTGAAATGAAGCATTTGAATCCACCTGAGTACTGACTGCTAGTGAGTACCAATGGGTGAGTGATGGGGTGTGGTGCATTGAGAAGCGTGAGAAGTTGGTGGTGCATTGGGTAAGAGATGCATTCACTCGCTTTGACCACTATGTGAGGTCATTGAATTTCTTCTGGTGCTGCTGTTAGGTCCTCAGGGCGAAACTCCTTGCATTGACTTCCTTGGCCACCTGCTTTCATTCCCATCAGAGAATGCTTCTTGAAGGCCTCCTAGCCTCTGCCGAAACATCAATCCTGTCAACCTCCATCACTCAGGTCTCCAGTGCCTCTCTTTTTCCTGATGCTTTATGTGTTAAGCTTCTTCCTGCAGTCAGTTGCACAAAGGCAGTCAACAGCAGCTTCTTTCTAATGAGTGCCCCATGCCCTTTAAGAGAGGCAGACTGCCTTAAGGGTTGCAGGCTATCTGGAACACCTGCTAGCCTATTAGTCTTCCTGTTGTGCATTCAGTCAGGCAGCAGCGCTAGAATAATTTTAATGAAGAAGCAGCACAAAGCTTGCATGCTGCCTGCCACAATGGGACAGGGTACAAGCAGGTCATGAATCATGACCCTTGCACCTGAAAATGGGAGGAAACCAATTTTAGCTCAAAATTATAAAGGTATCAATTGATGAAGTGATTGGGTAAAACTGTGGAAAAAGGATTTCAATGTAGGCAAATGTGAGGTCCTCTACTTTGGGCCTAAAAAGGACAGGACAGAGCACTTTCTAAACGGTGAAAAAGAGAGATTATATAAACTAGGGGTGTATTCCCAGGAATTTAGAAGGTTAAGGGGCATTTTGATTGAAGTTTTCATAATTTTAAGGAGAACAGATAGGGTAGGTTGAGACAAACTATTTCAGCTGCATGGAGAGTCCAGGACTGGGAACATAAAACTTAGAGCTAGACCTTTCATAAGTGAAATTAGGAAACACTTCTACACACAAAGGGTGGTAGAAGTTCGAAACTCTGTTCTGCAAATGGTAATTAATGCGAGATCAGTTGTTAACTTTAAATTTGAGACTGGTAGTCTTTTGTTAAGCAAAGGCATTAAGGGTGATAGGCAAAGGCAAGTATATGGTGTTAGGGTCCAGATCAGTTATGATCTCATTGAATGACAGAACAGGCTCGGGCGGCTAAATGTCCTTCTCCTGTTCCAATGTTCCTACATTCTTATGCCAGCTGTGATGTATTTTGGATGAAATGTTAACTTGAGGCGCCGTCTGCTCTTTCAGGTGGACATAAATTATTCCATAGGGGCACTATTTCAAAAAGAGCAGTGGAGTGATTCCTGCTGTCCTGGCCAATAGTTACCACTGTTAGGAAATAGAGATAGTTTAAGTAAGTTATATTGGTATTTGTGGGTGTTAGGAATGAGTTTTAGATTTAATGTTTAGGTTTGATTTATATTTCTGTATCTGTGTGTTAAGGAAAGGTCAGGTTGAGTTTTAGTTTCACTCCAAAAGATGCCTGCATTTCAAATGAGCATTTGGGAACTCCTGGATAACAATGTGATCCAGTACAGCAGTAAAGTTTGCGGCTTGGCGACCTTTGGCTCAGAGTCATTGAGCTGGAGGCTGAGCTGCAGATTCTGCGACACATCAGGGAGGGGGAAAGTTACCTGGATGCTTTGTACCAGGTGGCAGTCACACCACTTAGGATAGGCTATTCTTATTTGGTCAATGGCCAAGGACAGGAGGGTGTGACTGCGAGTGAGGCAGGTAAGGGGACCCAGTGGGCAACAGGGCAGGAGTGTGAGCCTCTGCAATTGTCCAACAGGTTTGAGGTTCTCTCAGCTTGTTTGGATGAGAATGGCAATGACTGTATTGCAGCAGATGGTTGATCAAGCTGATCTTAGCCGACTTCAAGAAACCACTGTGGCCAAGTAGAAACACTTATTGAAGGAAAACCTGATTAATGTAGAAAATCAACTTTCATGTATGAAATAGGAGTCTTCTAATGAAAGAAGAGAATTGGTGGGAACAATTGAGAATCATTTGCAGAAAGTAGAACACTTGACTGAGAATTTGAAATGTCTAAATGATAAACTTATAAAAGCAAATTTAACAACGGTCAATCTTCAGTTAAAACTTGATGAAGTTCAAGCATCAGAAATTGCTATGAAAAATGTAGAAAATTCCTTGAACAAGAAAAGGAATTGTTGGTAAGTCAGAATAATTGGTTGAATGCAGAATAAGAACCTAAACTAACAAACTGTTAGAACTTCATCATGGAAAGAGCAATGAGTTCCTCAAACTTCAATGCAAACTGGAGAAAATGAAGGGGAAAATGTGTGGAGTGTAACAGTTCCAAAGTTCCTGTGAATAAAAACTCTGCCGTATTGTGGTCCAACTGAGCAGAAAAGTGATCCAAGTAAAATTATTGATGTAACAACTTCAATAATGGACAACATGAAAACAAGTAAAGTGTCTGCAGAATTTGAAATTAATAATTGTCAACAAAAAGGACTGAAAGTGCAAAATGACTCTTCCAGGTCGATGACCAGAGACATTGATTTACAAGTGCTTGCCGGTGCTTATATACAAAATACAGCTGGTGGAATCCAGGCAAGTGGACAGTTAGCAAAGGACTATTCAAAATTTGGAAAGGAATGGGATGATATAGTTCATGGATTATGCAAAAGAATTGAAGGGTTGGAACGAACTATGAAACTCCAAAGGGGGGATATAATTGACACTGCTCAAAAAGAAGTGGAAAAGACCTGTTTGAAATGGAATCTGGAGAAACAACAATATCATTAAAAAGTTTAAAGATCAAACCAAGCAGGAGTAGAAAACCCCTTTGTCTGAACGTAAAAAGCATCTCAACAGCATCCTTGAAATGGTGAAAAGAGATTTTGACCAGAGAAGAAATGAGATGTTAATGCACAAAAATGCCATTTTGACTTTGTTAAACCAAAATGAGAATTTGCCACATTTAAGTTCAGAAAATGAGCTTGAGGTTGGAATTATGCCTACAGCTGATGGAAAGGACAACTGGGCTGTAGATTTAAATGCAACATTCTTTGCTAAATTAAAGACTGGGAATAAGAGGAAAAAGAAACACAAGAATTGAGTTATGATAATGCTATGATGCGCAAACTCTACTAATCTTGTTACATTTATTGACTTTGCTTAAGTATGTTTTAGGCAAGAATTTTATGTCCCACAGGTGGGCACGTCCCCGCCCTGAGCCGGAATAAAATTGCACGATATTTCACTCGGCAGGCAAGCACAAAAGTTGGAAGAGAGTCCACCGACAATTAAGTGGGCAATTAAGCTCATTAACAGCCCAATTGTAAACACTTTTTTGTGGCCCATCCAACCTTACGGGTTGGCAGATGGGCCAATTGGTCACGCGGGCTTTTTATTTTTGGTGAAACCTCATCTAAGGGCGGGATGAAATCTCCATTAGGATTTAAAATAAAAAGAGATATCTGGAGGCTTTTTTATGAGGTCTGTTTTCAGGTGCTTGATGGTGCTGCATGGACATTTTTTGCAGCATTTTTGAACTTTCTTTTATTATTTGGAGGTCTGCAGCTCCCTGAAGCATCTGTCTACCTTCAGGGAGCTCAGTGGAAGAACTCGCCTGCACCCGCGGTGACATTGGCACCCGCCCTCTTTCTGCCCCCACCGGCAGTGCTGAGCATTTCTCCAGGCGCATTTCATGCTGGCTGGCTTTTGCTTGGCCAGCCAGCATGAACTCGCGGTGGGAGGCCAATCACGGTCAGAGGCTGGTCAGGTCTGCTCCCGGGCCCACCGATCACGTGCATCCAACGCAGGCCAATTCAAATATGATGTGTAGTTGTGAAACAAAATGTTAGATTTATTTGTATAGTATGTAATTATTGTTAGAAGTTTTGATGTTAAGTTTGTGTGAGGCAAATGTAAGGCCATTGTAAAGACACCTTCACAGTTATGAAGCATTCTTTTCTCCAAAGGGAAAGGTGTTAGGAGATGGAGATAGCTTATGTAAGTTCTATTGGTATTTGTCAGTGTTGGAATGAGTTTTAGCTTTAATGTTTAGGTTTAATTTGTATTTTTGTATCTGTGTGGTAAGAAAAGATCAAGTTGAGTTTTAGTTTCACTTTAAAAGGTGCCTGCATTTCTAATGAAGTTTACGAATGTGAGAGAAGTTAAACAAACACAAAGTAGAAAATTGGGCTGTTGCCTAGCAACAGCGGTCCTGAGTGGCAGGCCCCTCCCACAGACACAAACACAGAAGAAACTCGAAACAGCAATTTGATTTGGAAGCTGTTTGAGCTCAGTTGGTTTTGCAGACAGCTGCCAAGTAGAAGCAACCTAGGAGGGACAGATAGCAAGGCCCAAGCTAAAGAAGAAAGTCCCCAAATTCACAGGAGTGGAACAGGGGAAAGTCCCAAGAAGGCCTTCTAGTCAAAGTCAGGACAGGAACTTGGAAAAGGTCTTGTTAAGTGAAGTTAAGAGTGAGGGGCAGATAAAGGCCCCAATCTTCAAGCTTAAAGTTCCAAGCTGCAGGAAGCAGAGTCAAAGTGATATAAAAGCTTGTGAGAAACCAGAAAGTCCAAAGAGACAGCTGAAGGTCTGTAACTTTTTGTTATGGGCATGTAAAGCAGTGGTGTACTGTTGACCACTGAGTCAGTGAGAAAGAGTGTGTGGAAGACAGCTTGAATGCATGTGGTGACCCAGGGAAGAAGAACATTAGAAGGAGAGTTCGAAAACCCTAGATGTGGACCCTTGCGGAAAGTGTCTGAGAGAAAGCATCAGTTTGGGAGAATATTCCAAGGCGAGTTCTTGGAGAGTGGAGATTGGAAACCCTCATGTGAAAGACGGAGTTCAGTGAGATTGGTTGTCTCACAGTGTGGCAAACATCTGGGGGGAGTTGAGGAGAGATCCATAGCATTTGCCTGGGGTGGCATCTGTCACTTGGTTTCAGGGTATGGTGTGTCTGACCACAGGTTGCCTACTGGTTTACATGGACTGTGTACTTACGTGAACATTAGAATATCAGTAAAAACAAACATTTTCTGCTCATTATCATATCGCTTTGTGGGATTTTCATTAGCGTTATAGTGGTTTGGGATGCCTTGAGACTATGAAAGGCGCTACATAAATGGAGTCTTTCTTTCTTTATTTAACATCCAGCAGCAACACCGCTCTCTGTCCAGGTATCCTCTTCAGTGACCATAATGCTAAACTTAATGTTAGCTGCAGAACCTTACCCATCTACACAATTTATTTTTGTTATGATCCAGAAATATGTCTATGAAGTGCACCATATGATGTTTGTATAAAGCAACCCTAGAGTCTCCATGGCAATGTCCATTCAAAGTTAAGATATTTCATCTGGTTAAACATTCTTACTAAATGAGCATTCTGGAGCTTATGTGAACAAACCAAAGATTTTATAACTCCCACTGTAGTGTGAGGGCCAATCAATTGACAATTTCTGAAGTTTGGTGCTCATCTTTCTTTTGCTTTTGAAAACCTAAAGTTTCAAACACAAAATCCCCATGTAAGGGAATTTTGTTTGTTACTATCATTCAAACATAAACAAGAAATAACTGCGTCTATGCAATATAGATGAGCTTCAAACTCAAACATAGCATCCTAAAGTGCTCAGTTACAGAAAAGAATGAGAATTTTAGCTTGTAGATATTTGTTCCCACTGCTGGTTCACAGACACCACCTAGTGGATATAACCTGCAGAAGAGAAAGTGGAAACATTTGGATAATAATACATCATTCTGATTTTTCAAGTATACCAACATCTTAGCCAGCCTAAACATGTAAAAATAAGCCAACGTCATCAAGCAAATATGTTCTCATTCAGCCATCACATCAACACTGTTAGTTTTAAAGATTTTAGGGCTGTTAAAGTAAATATTTCACTATTCAAAATAAACATGATGTGCAAATAGTCTATCCATTGCAGAACCGTATTAACAGCAGAGATGTATTATTTAACTGGTCCATTACTGCTGCGCTTCTGTGGCATAAGCATTGGCAAGGTCAGGCTGAATACTAAATATGAATGCTTTTTTAAAATTTGTTAAGCAAAGTGTAAAGTGTAAAGTGCAACTCAATGACAGCTTCCTGGCGGGGTAGTTCACAACACAGGGCATAACCTTAAAATCAGAGCTAGGTCATTCAGGGGTGATGTCAGGAAGCACTTCTTCATGCAAAGCATAGTGAGAAACTGAAATCCTTTCCCCAAAAAGCTGTTGAGGCTAGGAGTCAATTAAAAGTTTCAAAACTATGATTGATTGATTTTACTCAGAAAAGGTACAAGGATTATGAGTCAATTTTAGCAAAACACAGACTTTGTTTAAGCATATTAAATGCCATTGCTGAATTGAAATTTAATAGAAAAAGGTCAAGCTCTAGCTATATCATGGCTGAAACAGCTGATAAAACAGATCAAGAATATCAGGTAGATATTGTTAAGATACAGATTAGTCAGAATCGAATTGAATGGCAAAACAGGCCCAAGAGGCTGAATTACCTATTCTTGTTTTTAGTCATAGCGCAGATGGAGGAGGAAGAGATGCCCCAGGGTCCCACTTTTAATTGATCTCTTAGAATGCCTAAGATGTATACTCCCCACCATGTGGGAGGGACAGTTTGATTAATCTGTTCAATGACTAAGATGGCTCGCATTATTTCCCCATACTTCAAATGATTTATTATTGTTCTTCTCGTGCTCTCTTTACCCCCACTTTTCTACTTTGTTCTGCTGCAAGGGTTGGCCTTTGCTGGAGTATCATGGGTGCTGACTATCCACCACAATCTCGTGCAGTTGGCCAACACTCGTGTGCGAGTCCGGACAATGAATGTCAACACGCTATATGGTCATTGACAGATGTAGTTGCTACCCAGTGACCCTTACATTTTGTAGAAGGATCTGATGGTTAGTGTTTAGAAGTGGAAGCCCTGGATAACTTCTTCACTCCTTAACCCTGGAGTGATATGTCCAAAAGCAGTGATCAATTACTGCACTGACTGGGATCAACTAACTCAACAGATGTTTTTTTAAATTCTATTTTTAGCAAAACACACACTTTGTTTAAGCATATTAAATGCCATTGTTGAATTGCAATTTAATAGAAAAAGGTCGAACTCTAGCTAGATCATGGCTGAAACAGCTGATAAAACAGATTCATATCTTAGACAAAAGTAGATTTTTGATGAAAGGTCATTGACCTGAAACTTTAACTGTTTTTCTCTCTCCACAGATACTTCTAGACCTGCTGAGTATTTCCAGAATTTTCTGATTCTATTTCATGCCTTTGATCCTTAAAGTGTGCGTTGAACACTGCTAATATTTTGAATCAAATCAAAAGCAATTTTTATATTTAATTTTAATAGTATTTCAGCCTCACAAATCTCAAAAAATTTTCATCACTGAAAACATAATTAATTTTTGCAAGGTGAGGCTGCTTGCTGGATGAAGTAAACCATCATATTGGTATCAGGGTTTTGTTTGAGCCATAATGATTATTTTGAAAGACTAGAACTATTCATTAAGATGCAAAAACTGACTGTAGTCTGGTTGCAGAATCTAACCCCAAGTTTATGACATAGAAGTGACATGAGAAGTATTTAGATTGAAAGCTTTACATGTTTAATTCATTAAAGAACTACACATGAAATTAAGAATCATCGCCAACAAATTATTGTTTGCAATATTAGCATTCGAATGCTTCAGGCATGAATGATGTTCCTGTGGCAGTTATATTCACTGAAATATTATTCTGTTTATTTTAATGCATGTTAGGTTGGCAGACAGAGGAATGCCACAAAAACAAGTGTGCATTTAGTAACATTTCAGAGTCTTGTTTCACTAAAGGGTTATTTAGCTAAATTAATTCAGAGAAAATAAAATATTTTGTCTGTGGCTCCAATAACTGCAAAACATAATCCTGTCACAAAAACAAAAAGTGCTGGAAAAGCTCAGCAGCCTGACAGCATCTGGGGAGAGAAAGACTGAGTTAACGTTTCGAGTCCATATGACTCGTCTTCTGAAGAAGAGCCATGTGGAGTCGAAACATTAACTTTGTCATTCTCTCCACAGATGCTGTCAGACCTGCTGAGTTTTTCCAGCACTTATTGTTTTTGTTTCAGATTTCCAGCATTCGCAATATTTCACCTTTAATCAGAATCCTGTCCCTGAAGTGTGATACAAATCCATTATTTGTGCAGTATTTATTATTTTGTATTTTTTTTACTTGTGGTACCTTCAGAGTGTAAACCAGTTTCACTTAAAGAAAATAACTCAGTCAGCTCAACAACAATTTTCATTTATATAGCACCTTTAACTTGGCAGGGCTGAGTGAGGGGCTGCGCAAAATCAGAGGAACAATAACTGAGAGAAGGTTATAGATGTAGGAAAAGATGAAGCAATCGGGGATTTAAACACAAGGATAGGCATTTTAAATCTAAGTTGTTGGGGGACTAAGAACCAATGTAGGTCAGCGAGAACAAGAGTGATGCACAAACAGAATTTGGTGTGCAATGGATGCAAGCAGATGTTGACATTTATGAAGCAGATGAGGCCAGCAAGAAGAGGATTAGAGTAATCAGGTCTGGAGTTGACAAAGTTGACATTAGCATTTCAGTGACCGATGGGCTGTAATGGAGCAGAAGTAAACAGTGGTACAGAGTGGTTGTAGGCAATCTTTGTGGTGAAAAATTTAGGGTCAGGAAATCAGCTTGGGGGCAAACATGATGCTAAAGTTTCAAACAGCATGGCTCCATTTAAAGTTGCTGTTGTGGAGGGTGATTGAGCCACTGTCAAGGGAATGAAGATGACGGCTTCAATCAAAGTCATCAAAGGCTGGATAGATTTTTTTTATTCACGGGATGTGAGTATTGCTGGCTAGGCCAGCATTTATTGCCCATCCTTAATTTCCCTTGAGAAGGCTGCCTTCTTGAACCGCTGCAGTCCATGTGGTGTAGGTACACCCACAGTGCTGTTGAAAAGTGAGTTCCAAAGGTATGACCCAGCGATAGTGAAGGAACAGCGATATATCTCCAAGTCAGGATGGTGAGTTGCTTGTGGTGATGTTTCCATCTATCTGCTACCCTTGTCCTTCTAGATGGTAGCGGTCCTGGGTTTGGAATGTGCTGCTTAAGGAGCCTTTGTGTGTTCCTGCAGCGCATCATGTAGATGGTACACACTGCTGCCAATGTTCAATGGTGTTGGAGGGAGTGAATGTTTTTGGATGGGGTGCCAATCAAGCCAGCTGCTTTGTCCTGGATGGTGTCAAGCTTCTTGGGTGTTGCGGGAGCTGCACTCATTCAGGCAAGTGGAGAGAATTCCATCACACGCCTGTCTTGTGCCTTGTAGGTTGTGGACAGGCTTTGGGGAGTCGGGAGGTGAGTTACTCACCACAGGATTCCTAGCCTCTAACCTGCACATGTAGCCACGGTATTTATATGGCTAGTCCAGATCAGTTTCTGGTCAATGGTAACCCCCAGGATGTTGACAGTGGGGAATTCAGCAACGGTAATGCCATTGAATATCAAGGGGCGATGGTTGGATTCTCTCTTGTTGGAGGTGGTCATTGCCTGGCACTTGTGTGGAATGAATGTTACTTGCCACTTGTCAGCCTAAGCATGGATATTGTCCAAGTCTTGCTGCATTTTGACATGGGCTGCTTCAATATATGAGGAGCCATGACTGGTGCTGAACATTGTGCAATCATCAGCGAATGTCATCATTTCTGACCTTAAGATGGAGGGAAGGTCATTGATGAATAGCTAAAGATGGTTGAGCCTGGGATAATACACTGAGGAATTCCTGCAGCGATGTCCTGGAGCTGAGATGATTGACCTCTTGCAACCTTCCTTTGTGCTAGGTATTACTCCAACCAGCAGAGGTCTTTCCTCTGATTCCCATTGACTCCAGTTTTGCTAGGGCTTCTTAATGCCACACTCAGTCAAATGCAGTCACGATGTCAACAGCAGTCACTCTCACCTCACTTCGAGTTCAGCTCTTTTGTCCATGTTTGAACCAAGGCTATAATGAGGTCAGGAGTTGAATGAACCTGGCAGAACACAAACTGGGCATCAGTGAGCAGGTTATTGCTAAGCAAGTGCTGCTTGATAGTACTGTTGACGATCCCTTCCATCACTTTACTGATGATCGAGAATAGACTGATGGGACAGTAATTGGCTGGGTTGGATTTGTTCTGCATTTTGTGTACAGGACACACCTGGGTAATTTTCCACATTGACAAGTAGATGCCAGCTTTGTAGCTGTACTGGAACAGCTTGGCTGGGGGCATGGCAAGTTCTGCAGCACATCTTCAGTATTATTTATGGAATGTTGTCAAGGCCCATAGCCTTGAATAAACAGGTCAAAGAGGGGCAGAAGAGATGGATTTGGGTGTGATAAGCGTACATATGAAAGTTGACCTCATGGGCTGAAGTTTTATTCAGGGGTTGGAAAACTGACTTAGGGGCTTGTACTGGGTCCAGGTCCCTCATGGCACATTTTAGGCACACCCACCGCAATGTTCAATGCTCCAGCCAATCAGGCAGGGACTTCACCATCCAACTGGGGATAGTAGGTAGACTCCTGATGCTGGAGAGCCAATGCAAGGCTTTCCGTCACTCAGAGTTCAGCAGCCCCACCGACCAGGGTGGGAGCTGCCAATCTGAAGATAGTGACAGCAAAGAACAAGTGCAGTTTATTTTCTTTTTTGAAAAGCCAGTTGCCTGGTCTTGATCCTGGAAGGCAAACCTTCCAGGGGATGGTCAGCAGCTATTATGGGTCCAGCGGTGGGATCCATCACGTGATTCAATGCGCCCCTTTCCTGCCTTGAGTGTACCAAATAGGCCTGGCCATGGTCCTGGTCACCCTTGAGCTGCCCACATTCCCAACTGGAACTCTTAAATCAGCGTAGGAATGGGACTTTAATAGGCCTCTAATTAAATCTAATTGGCTTCAATTGGCTGCCCATCCTTTTTCAAAATGGCTTAGACATTGGATCATGGCAGTGAATCCACACAGAGGCTGACAGCAATAAATTGGGCACTTACCTGCCTCCATTCCAGACCATGATCTTTCTGTGAATCTAGCCCCAGATCTATGGATAATGTCACCAATAGTATGCAGTTGAGAGGAAGCAGTGACCAAAGGTGGACCAGAACATGGAAAGAGATGTTATTACTAGAGACACTCTGACTGTTATTGGATAGGTAAAAGTGGAGTCAGCTGAGGGGAAACTCATGGGATCGAACAAAGAAGGATAGTCATTGAGGGAATATAGTGGTTAACTGTGTTGTGGATTGCAAAAAGGTTGAGGAGAGAGGAAGAATAACGCATAATGGTCGCACTTTGTTTAAGGCTATTTTTGTATTGTGAAAAGGGCAGAAATCAGAGTGTTATTTTTCTTGCAACTCCATGTCTAAATATCTCCAATCTCGGAGGCAATACTTTCAAGAACAAAAGGACCTATTTTTTTTCTTGTGAATATTGTGACTAAGTCAGTTTTGTGGTCAGAGTCTAAGTGACAATCTGACTGCTGATTCTACCATCTTTGAAAATCAGAAAGATCACAAGAGTATACATATGATGTGTCAAGTAGCAAGGATTTCTATTTAACTCCTGGGCATGCTACCTGACCGGATATTGTGTGTTTTAAAGTCACACTGATTCACAGAGAATGTTATGGGATTGCCTCTGATAATGAGCATGAGGAATAAAATCTGAGTAAAAACTTAAATTAATTTGGAGATTTTCAAGAACTCTAAATGAGAATCTCATTGCATCACTTAAGGATTTCAAGTTGCAACGGGAATTGACAGGAGCATACAGTATTAAATACTCAACTACTTAATATTCCAATATCTTTTTTCAGAAGGATTTAAAATTCAGTAACTTCGACCTCCTCTTCTGCTCAGAAAAATTGCTGAAAAGTGTACAAGTAATTTTCTTCCAAAGACCGGCTGAGGGATCTAAGTTATTAGTAAACTTTGATCACTTGCCATGAAATAAAAATGTACTGGAATTATATTTTAGATCAATGTCATTCTGCAACATAATCCTATTGAAATTGCTCAGCAGGTCATTTGTGATGGGAAAGTGAAACCGCTAGTTCAAATATAAAGATTCAAAAAGATTTATTTCAAATGATTTACCAAGTCAACAGATTCATATAATTCATTCAATGGTGTTCAAGTGAAATAAGATTAGGAGCCTTGCTTTTATGTACTTCTATATCCACTCCCGGCACGTACACAAAATCAGGCATAAATATATCCAAAATTTATCCATGCAGAATATTGTGATTTGCCTACCATGGTCTAGAGAATACAAATATACCAATTAACAATATTCTGCCTTGAAGCAGGTGCACCAACACATGCTTGGTGGACATGCTGTATATTGTGCACAAGTACAATGGGTGCAGACAAAATATTGTTTACCCTTGATATTTCCAAAGACTTTTTATACCATTGGTAGTTTTGGATTAAAATGATTGTCCCATTTAACAATAGAGAAAGCTACCATTTCAGCCCTTAAATGTACTGACTTATGTTAATATTTTCTAGCATATTGCTCCCCACATCTGCAATGCTAACTTTAAGAGAAATGGGAAAAGCTAATACTTCAAAGAGGAGGTCCTGTGGCGCAGTGGATAGTGTCCCTGCCTTTGAGTCAAAAGCACTGGGTTTGAGTCCCACTCCATGGCCAGGAAGGCGCGTTCATAATGTGGCCAACAGGTTGATTATTAACCTGATCTTGCCAATGTACCTATGGTGAGTGGGAGAGTCTCCTGGTCAGGCATGCTTGATGTGGAGTACTGCCCCTCAGGTGACCTGCTCCAGGAAAAAAATAGCTATGGAAACAGCATGTGCCTCTCTAGGCATGGGAAGGGAATGAAGAAGAGTTCAAGAGTAAACAAAGAGCCACTTTTGTATTTTCTCCAAGCACAAGCAATATTTGCCCAATTCAATTAACCCTCACTTTCCTCTTGATATAGTTTAGATCCAAACAGCTACTGGAAGGTTTTAGATCAATTAAAATGAAAGTATCTTGGTTGTGCTAATTTTTTCTAATTCTAGCTCCGCCTGGCCACACAAAAATAATGTAAAATTTACCTTTTGGGGGTATGTTGACCTGTACTGCATGCAAAACAGGAAGGAAAGTGCATGGCAGCACAAACTCCAACCAATTCTCTTTCAAAGTAGCAATCGAATTTCTCTGCAGAGCATGGAACTCTAATTTGCATATTAAAAGATTTACCACCTGAAACAAGCAGGCTTTTCAGATAAAAGCAAAATACTGTGGCTACAACCACCATCATTTTTACAAGGGCCTACTGATGGGCATCTGAAAAGTCTGAAACAAAAACAGAAAATGTTGGAAAAATTCAGCAAATCTAACAGCATCTGTGGAGAGAAAAACAGAGTGAATGCTTTGAGTCCATATGACTCTTCTTCAGAGCTAAAGAGATGAAATTTATACTGTTAAAGGGGAGTGGAGCAGGTGAAGCTGGGTGTAAGGCCAGCGATAGACGGGGGCAAAGGAGAGATTGACAAAGACATCATAAACAAAAGGACAAAGGGATGTTAGTAGTAATGGTAAACCTATCGCTGGCCTTCTATCCATTTGCTCCACCCCCCTTCAACAGTATAAATTTAATCTCTTTAGCTCTGAAGAAGAGTCATACAGACTCAAAGCATTCACTCTGTTTTTCTCTCCACAGATGCTGCTAGACCTGCTGAGTTTTTCCAGTTTTTGTTTCAGGCTTTTCAGATGCCCACCAGTGAGCCCTTGTAAAAATGATGGTGGCTGTATCATTACTGTTAATGGGCTGGTGAGTCTTCTGCTGTCATTTTGAGGCCTTGACCACCACTACACACTAAAGTAGGTGCTGCAGCTTCTGACTGTTAGGTCATGATCTGAAGCTGTAAAAGCTGCATAGTTTACTAAAAGGGATCATAATCCTGAACTGATTTCCAGTAACCAAACTGAAATAAACACTGTTTCTTTTCATAAGTGTGATTAAGAAACTTAGTTGATGAAAAAACAGAAAGTAAATGCTTCACGAGTACAGGCATTGGTTTCCATTGATCTACGAAATGTGCTCAATTCTCAACATTGTATAAACGGTGCTCAAATCCTCACTATAAATAGATATTCATTACATAGTAATGGGATTCCTATTCCATCTGTTACAGAGTAAATGAATCTGAATATTTGAATTTTTCACTGTTGACAGTTTCACTATTAGTTCCCACTGCATTCATTAGTGAGAATGAGTTTGTTAATTTTCAGTTATGCAAAATACTCTGCGGAGATATGAAAAATTCTTTATTTTACCAAAAAGATTTTCTTTGGTGCTGTACTTACTGATTCTACACCAGTGTGATTTTAAGACAGGTGCACCCTAGTAATATCGGGTTAAAATGCCCAAACCGTATTGCTCTCAAATCACAGAATATTTAATGTTAGAAATTTCCCATCGACACTTTACTAAATATTACTATTTCAAGGGCAGTGCTATCAACATAAGATCTTTTTGGACGTTATTAAAAATTTATGGAGGCTGCACCTTCGTCTAATGCAAAATCATCATACTTTAAGCTACCTTGCAAAGATGGGTAGTTGGTCTGTATCAAATCTTAAGACTTGAGAGGCTGTGGTAGGTTCCCACCCTGCACATAATTAGTGGACTATTTGTTTCTTTTAACAACAATGCAGTAGTGATCATGATTATTTTCTGCTGCTTTCCCCTCAAATTACAAGATTTTAAAAAAAAACATAACCTGCCCTTGTAGAATTTGAATCTGACTCTGGGTTACTAGTGTAGGACTATAACCATTAGCCTGTCATCCCAATGTCTTCATTCTGTCTATTCAGCCCGCATATCATTTCACTTATTTTATGTGACCCTCATTTGAAAGTTTATATATTGACAGAAGTTCTCCCTTGAACACACTGTTTATTTTAAGAATTAATGAGCTGAACACCATCTAGAGATGAATTCCAATTAATCCATTGTACAACTTATATAAAGTATGAATCATTTTGTATGCTTCAGGTTTGAAAAGGCCAGATAAAGCAAGAAGAGGAGTTCAAATATAAAAAGCTAACGATTTTGATGTATTTGTCCCAGACAGGAAGGAACTAAACAGGAGAAACAGATTAGAATGACTTATAGGCTTTAAAGGCAGAAACTTGATGAGCAGGAAGAACATACCTATGGGACTTTTGATGCTCCAGTCAAAGCTAAAATGCTTATTTGTCCGGTTAACCAGTGGCACGGTATTATGGAGAGACAAAAATAAAGTATCTTTATAGTTTGGCAAAATATTGAAATAGAAATGTTTGTTTCATTCATAATCACCCCAAAGGAATTAGAATTAAAAGAATTACCTATATCAGTTACATCCTTGTTGATTCCAAGGATGACATTGTCCCAGATTTGCACAAAGTGTGGTAGCGGGTGAGAAAAAGGATGTTTTACCAGCTGATGGCTTTGTGCGCTGTATTCCCGGCACCTCCTGCCTCATTAATTATGCATTCACAGGAAGTCATGGCCTCCTTGCTCCAGGCGCCATATTTAAGGTGCACCAGAGTGCAGCCTACTTCATGTCTACAGACCAGGACTGCTCCAGACGACAGATGGCCCGAAAGCAAAGAAGACGGCAGCCCCCAAATTTAGTGACGCCTCTCTGGGGCACTTGCTAGACACAGTGGAAGGCCGCCACGATGTCCTCTACCTCTGTTCTGGCCACAGGAGGCCCACCAGAGTTACCTATCCAGCCTGGGAGGCAGTCAGCACCACCGGCCACAGAGGAGGTCAGCCATCCAGTGCAGGAAGAAGGTGAATGCTTTCATCCGTTCCACCAAGGTAAGTCAGCCACCTCATCACTCTCAACTCCCACACTCACAAACCCAACAGACACCCACAGGGATCTCACACCTCAAAGTACAACAATACTAACTCTCTCATACACCCTCACATCTCCATCAAACTCATATCCTCTGGAGCTCACATCCTCAGCCTGTCCATGGCTCTGCTCACCACACCATCATTTCCATATAGTGCCATGTCTCCTGCTCACACTCTCTCCATCTATTTTCGTCGGGAGAAGCCTGCTCACATTAGCAGGAAGAGGTCCCAGACCGGGGGTGGAGTGGCCCACATTAGGCTCCTTACTCACTTTGAGCATGCCAATCTCTCAGCTACATCCAGGTCCTCACTTCCAGCCAAGAGGACACCTCCTCCATTGAAGAGCTGGAAATAAGCAACCTGAAAGACCTGTCACAGCACTTCCCGTACCCTGCACCAATGCAGAGACACACACCTCGGTGGGACCTAGATCAAGAGCAGGCCCGGGTTCACAATTTGGTTGTCACTGCAGGGACACATGTCTGCTGCAGCAAGAGGCAGGTACAGCTGAGCTCCCCACCGCTCAATGGGCTGTTGGGGAAGAGGCATCTGTGAGGTCCGAGCAAGATGGTGAGCCTCTGGAATCGGCCTTCTAACTCATCTTGGAAAGTAGGCAGATGGCGAGGGAACATCATACAGAGCAGTTGGATGCCCTCAACAAAGTGACACCTGAGTCAGAGGAGTGCATCCACCTGCTGTCTGACGAAGTGGTGCCCACATGCGCATATATGGAGGTCTCCATGGGAAGGATGGAAGAAGGCATGGACTCCCTGGTCCAGCAGAACGCAGAGATGCGCACAAACCTGCACTCCATTATGGTAGTAATGAGTGAGTTCCTGCAGTGACAACAGTGAAGTTCCTCCAGCTGCTCCTTCTCCTCAACGAGTCAGGCTGGGGCCCTTGGGCAGCTGGACACCCCTGGGTCATCCATTCAGGAATCTCAGAGCCTGTCCTCTCTCTCTGAGTCCCCTTTGCCTGTGACCCCCTCAACCTCATCCTCTGTCACCACAGAGGGAGCAGCTGGCCTGTAGGAGGACAGCCAAAGCAAGCTGGGGCTCTCAAGGCCTCAGCTCTCCAAAGGACAAATGCCAAAGTCATCAGAGGCAACAGGGCCAACCATCACACAGGATGTCTCCACCCCTGCTGCGGGTGTCAGGGTATCACTGAGCAGAAATGGAAGGCCTAGAAAAGTTAAGAAATTCTGATCACAAGTGGTTGCACGGGTGAACACATTTTGTCACTTTGTAATCTGAAAATATATTCGCTTTCACTGAATAGTGTGTAATGTTGTCTTTCAGCTTTATTTACAGGCTTTGCAAGTCCTCCCACTGCATCCCTCATCCCCCTGTCCCCCACTAGCAGTTCAGCTGCATGCAGGGCCTTTCAGAGCCTTGTGCAAGCACACTCCCACACATGTGGAACCTTCCTCCATCATGCTCATCTCACTGTTCTGAGTATTTTCGGTGCTGCCTGCTGGGGTTCTCTTTCAGTTGTCCATCTGAGCTGACCTGTATCTCCACCCACCCACTGATCGCATTCCCATGTAGCACCTGTGCCCATCCAACATGAGGCTCCGCTCACTTTCAATTTCAAAAAGATGGTTGTAGTCAAGTTTCTGGTAAGTTCCCCTATTCTTTCCCCTTTCCAGTCACCCAGCCCTTTGACGCCCATCATTGTTGACACCCCCAGCATCATCTTTCACCCCCCCATCTCCCACTGTCACTGGCCAACCTGAACCCTTTTTCCAGAATGTCCAGGTGAACATGCACGTTCCCTTCCTTCCAGAGAATCCCATCCCCATCCATATTGACCTCCCCGACCTCCTCATTCCCACCCCCAGGGTCCGTGTCTGCCTCCAAGCACGCAACAACCACCCTTGCCATCCCTTCTACTGCTATCATCACACCTTCACCCACCCACCCTTCCAGCTCACTCTGTCCCCATCATGCTTACTATTCCCTCCTACCACGTCCACCCTCTGTTTGCTCCCCAGGAGGCAGTCATTGGCTACACAGACCCCTCCATTACATGTTCACCTGGACAACCCCCCCTTGCTCCCTCCTCCTCCTCCCAGCCTCACCACCCTCCCGATTCTTTCCTTCATCCTCCCATTGCCAACCTCAACCCTCCAACACCTTTGTATCCCTCTCCCAACCTCACCCCTACTGGTACATCTTCCTGTCTGTCAAACTTAGGTCTTCTTTTCCCACTCCTCAGTATACCTTCCTCTCCCCCACCCTCGCTGATCATCCGTAGCAGTCCCTGGCCAAGACCGTGATGTTCCACAGCGGACTCGAGACATCAGCGGAGACCTCCCACCTTCCATGAGCTGCTTTGCGGCAGAGCCACGTTCGTGAGATTCAACCCAGCATGCAATGTACACTTTCTTCCAGGGTCTGGTAGCTGTAGGGTTCAGGTGTCATCTTCTCTTCAGATGTCCGTGATCTGAGCAAGGCCCTAACAGTAAGTCCCAACTTCTGCACGTCACACTTGTCCAGACATATTCTGGGCCGGCGTGTTTTCCTGCCAGTGTAATGGTAAATCTGGCATTGGGAGGACAATTTCATTTGGGTCTTACTTTGCATCCCATTAGTAAGATGCAAAGGAGGTTCATGCTGGCCTCCAGCAAGATTGGCGTTACACCATGGCGCATATCATCGGATGATCCCACTGTGCTTTCTCTCCAGCATGAAACCAATTTTTGGATTTCTCACCGTATTGTTCACCTCCAGCAGCCATGACGTCCAACACCGATGGAGCTGTAAAATTACAGCCAAAGGCTATGGCCTGCAGTGTTTAATACAGTTCAGAGTTTAGTCAAGGACAACTTCAAACCCAATCTTCCACCAACTTGTAACAATTTGCAGTCAGTCTTAAAACGGCCTTACCTTATTGGAATATTGTCATCTGTAAACAGGTGGTGGTCTCAATGTTGACCTTTAATAAAAATCCTTTAATAAAACTAACCTGAGCACCGAATGACATTGGAGACCCAAAAATTGAATGTGGTGCACAAGCTGCTGTCAGGCCTTCGTTTAAAGCTAAACATTGGGAACCGGATTGCCTTTATTTTCACAATAAAAATAACAGTTCCCCAGGTTTAGCGGTAAAGGTCATCAGGAAAAGAATAAATGTGGGAAGGTAGTGTATAGAGATCAACTTTGAGCATCACTCTTCTAGGCCCTTTTTAAATATAATGTAAAAGGTGCATTAACTCATTTCTTAGTTTATGATTGTTCCTAATAACATGGCAAAAGTAATTACCAGCTTTCTGAACACGCAAGCATGGAGCCTCTCAACTTTTAATCAAGTAGATTGTCCTCTCTCCTTAGTCCTCATTTAAACAATAGTATCTTCCATTCTAAATACGAGTTATCTTTAAACTGATTTTAATGAAAATTGAAAATACCAAACAGCATTTATTTAGCTCCCAATGCCAGAGGCTCTCTCAGCATGCTGAGAAAGCATCCAAAGGGAGCTTCATTGTGTTGTTTGCTTCTCCTGAATGATTTAGAATATGTAATACTTCCATCAAATATATTAGGAAGTCATACACTATAGCCTCGATATTGATATGCCAAAATAGTATTTGCTGTCATATCTCCTTAGGAAGAAAAAAATTTTGTTCGAATTGCTTTCCATCAACACTACTGTTTGATGGATCTCCCGGCTATTTAAGCAAATTCATACCCAGAGATAATTGGAGAAACAAATATACATTCAATAAATGCCCATGATATGGAAGGAAACCCAAATCTATTGGGCCACCTCAGATTGCTTCATTTCAGTAGACCCCTGAGCCTCCTGATTTTCCGTCACCTGTGGGATAAAGGGTCCCACTAGCCGGTTAAGGCTAACATCAGGAAAACCTGCTTAATTGAGAAAGAATATAAACATTTCTGCAAAAACATGTGATATAACTTTATACAATGATGACCTTGTAGTCACTACCAAAACACCCGAAACTTCAAGATGGTTTTGATCGTATGATAGAGACAATGGTCAGAACTTTCAACTTCAGCAAGACATGAAACAAGCATGATGGATTAGTCAGCCCTTATAAATGCCACTTCATTTCTCCAAGTTGGATTTCCTCTGGCATCTATAAGCTCAAACTTCCAACTTATCCCTCCTCCTGATGCCCCTTACAGTTCTCTTCACATTTAACCATGCCCCCTATTTCTATGTCAATATAATTTACATAGAAGAGCATTGGTCCCAACAGTAGCACTGGCACAGTATTTACACCCCTCCAATCTGAAAGACAATCATTTGCCAATACTCTATTACAAAAGCAAAATACTGCGGACGCTGGAAATCTGAAATAAAAATACAAAATGCTGGAAAAATCCAGCAGGTCAGGCAACATCTGCAGACAGAAACAGAGTTAATGTTTCAGGTTGAGATTACATTTCATCAGAACTGATTCTAAATCTCTCTTTGCCCCTGTGACCACCCTTCTGACATGTTTTTGCAAACTCCATTACTCATCACATGAGCCCAACCCCCTTTTCCCTGCAAGATTCTGTAACAAAGTTGTCCTATTTTTAACATCTCTGTATACGTTGCCACGTATTTTTGTTCTATGATGTCTCCCATTACCTCTGCAGTGCAATCTTATTTGTACATAAGAAGTACCTTATCTACTCAGTAGCATTGGTGCTTGTTGTATGATTTACCAATGTTATCTTACCGCCCACAGACAGATAGTTATTAAGAAAGCTAGTCACAAACACAATTGGTGAAATTTTTCCCTCCAGCCTGCATTGGATTTTGTGGTGGGCGGGGCCTGAAAATTTGGAGAGAGGCCAAAAATCAGAAACCTTGCTGAAAAACGGTTTGGAATTTTCCCCTCATCACTTTCGTGGCAGATAGATGGTGGGTCAGGTTTCCTCCTGATCCATGATGGGAACCCCATTTACATGAATTATCATGTCATTAATGCTTATTAAAAACGCTACTCGCTGGAATCACATAGCTACTCCTAACCTGGCGCCATGTCAGCAGGAAATTAGACCTGTCTGAAACATATTTGGAAATAAGTGGCATGCCGCTGTTGGCCCTCAATTAATTCCTGACTTCAAGGTGAGTGCAACACTCAAAGCCTACTTGCAGTAGCGCCGTTCCACGTTCTCACCAAAGCCAGTGAGATGTTATATTGGTGGGGCTGTAGGCTTGCTCTCCTCACTGGCTTCCCCCTTTCTCTGGGAGGGTGTTATCTAGGATCTCAGGCAGGGCAGCAACTCAGACAGAGACCACTATTGCAACTGGGGGTGGAGGAAGGAGGTAAGAGACACAGGAGACAATGGGCAAAGTAGAGTAGGGGGAGTGGGGGGGTGGTGGTGGGGTGGAAATCAGTGGCAGCCAGAGGGCAGACAGAGGGTGGGAAGCTTCAGCCCAACATGAAAGACTGGAGCGCAGACACAGTAGGGGGTGGAATGGAAACAAAATTACATGAATTGGAGGGGAAGCACATAGGCTCAGGAATACAAGGCAGGTTGAGTTAGTCTGGCACAAGAGGGTAAGGCTTGCACAAAGACGTGGAGGTGGGGGAGGGGAAAGAATTGCATATGAGGGATGGGTTGCACAGAGAATCGGAGGGGGGGAGGGTTATGGAGGAGGGACATTGTGTTTCCAGCAATCAGGAAGGAACGGGAGAGCAAAGAGAAAGACAGTCATAGTCCCTATTCTGGAGCCAGGTAGTCAGAGTGTGAGAGTGAAGTTAGTCCTGGGGCTTTGTGGGGCTCTACATGGCACGCACATTGTAGTTCCACTCCAGGGAGGGGCAATGCAGTGTGCAGCGCATGGTCATGGTCTTAATGTCGCTGGCCATGGTCTTGTCTGTCTTGGTACTGGGTTGGCGGGCAGGCGAAAAGGCCAAGCGGCCTTTGCACTTTTTAGGAAACCTCATCCACTGCAGGATGAGGTTTCCAACAGCAAATAAAAATGAAGTAAAATATTTCACATCTCATTCATAACATGTCATTGCTCATGTGACTCTGTCACATGAGGGGACATGGTTTTATAACATTTAAAAATTCTTTATTTTTGTTTTTCAGAACTATTTATCTCCCTGAGGCAGCTCTGTGCCTCAGGGAGATTTTCTAGCATGCACCCACACACATGCGTGTAATTCCGAAATTTCCCACTCACCCGACTCCGCCAACTATCCCACCCACCCCCGCACAGGCAGTGCTGAGCGTTTCACGCTGGGCAGACCTTAATTGGCCAGCCAGCATGAAATTGCAGTTCAGCCCTGATCGCAGGCAGCTTCCCGAAGGCCCCCACCCGCTCTCACTGAGCCCACCTGACAAGGGCAAAATTCTGCCCATGCAGAATGGCTCCAAGCCATTCACCATCTGGAAATATTTAATCGTTCCTTCACTGTCGTTGGGTCAAAATCCTGGAACTCCATCCCTAACAGCACGGTGGGTGTATCTATACCACATGGACTGCAGCGATTCAAGAAGGCAGCTCACCACCATCTTCTCAAGGACAATGCAGGATGGGCAATAAATGCTGGCCTAGCCAGGGAAGCCCACATCCCTAGAATGAATTTTAAAAAGTGCTGGTGGTGCTAAAGTGCTTGAGAGACAATCAATGGTGATGTGTCCCCTAATATTGTGCAAGATCCCTGAGTGCATGATGCCATAATGAGAATGTGAGATTGGAGTGAGGAGGAGGTACACTTACCCTGGCAGAATGGATGAGATCGTTCATCCTTTTCCTACACTGCATTGCATTTCGAAGGCAGCTGCCTGATGTGCTCCCCACCCTAATCATGCGAGGTAAAGCTGGTGGGCTTCTTGGCACCATCCCTGTGGTGAAGGGTGTTGCCGCACATCATCTATGAGAGCCTCCAGGGAATCTTTGCAAAACCTATAAGTGGCTTTCTACTTTGCAGCAGCCATTTCCACATGGCTTCTTCTGAAAGCTGGCTGGAGAGAGTGAGAGAGTGGCACCCGGACCTTCAAGCCCATTTGATGATGTTGGAGTGGACGAATCAGTTCCCGACCCGCCACGTGATTTGGAGAGCAACTTGCCTATGCATAATTAATGAGCTTCCAAGCACGAAATCGGGCACAATTTCCCGCCATGCCACCAATCAGAAAACACACCACAGAACCCGCCTGCTACCACACTTAGTTTCAGAAATGGAAAATTCCGCCCTACATCTTTGTGACATCCAGCTATGACCATTGAGGAACAATGGATCCTAGTATCAATTTAATTTAAGCTGCTAAGATTTTAGGAGGTGTTAGGGCAAAGAATTTCAGAAAAGCAATGTGTAAATCTGAAATAAAAACAGAAAATGTGCTCAGAATAAACTATCAACAGGTCAGGCCACATCTGTGGAAAGAGGTAGGAAATTTTAACCCCCAAACACAGATAAGTCACGTGAGCTATGAAAATTTTAAAAATCTCAAACCCAAACCCAACCTGTCTCAAAACCAAACACTTCCAGTTAAACTGGGACGAGTTGGTGTGGCAACCAGCATGTGCCCAGGATGCAAGTTACTTATTTAAGTATTTTACTGCGACTGCATACCTCAGATTTTATCTCTCTTTCAACTTCAACCCAGGATTTCCAAGCCTTGGGAAACTGGGCAGCTAAAGGAAGTTGAGAACTGCTGGATAATTGTCTTCCCAGTATTCCTTGCAAGCCAAGAAAAGTAGGAGTGCACCCTCCAGCCCACCACTTGTGCCTTCTTTCCCCCCTCAGTGGAACATACCCACCCCATTCAGAATCACTGATCTCCCCGCAGCATTGGACCCCACTCCAGCATCCAGTTCCAGGATCACAGCCCCCATGAAGATCAGTTCTTCAGTTCCTCCCTAGAGTGGAGATACCCCTAAGATCCAAGATCTGAACCACCCCTCCCCCCAGGATTTGAACCTCCCCCCCGCCACTCACAGCATGATATGACTAACCCAGCAGTAGGCTCCCAACCCACTCTTGGCCTGTAGCCTCCTCTGGAGTGCTCCTTGCCTAACAGGCTGCCTTCCAGGTGGGAGAACTGCTGGAAAAAATTCCACACAACCCAGACTTCTGGGTTTCCAAACCACAACTCGTCCTTCCCCAACCCCAGCACCACCTCTCAGAAACTGTGCTCTAGTCAAAATCAAGGCCATGTTTCAGGTTGATGACCTGTCATCAGAACTGGCTAGATTTTCATCTTCACCACATGGACAAGCAATCATCTGGTGAACTGGATTGTCCATCCCATACAGAACCTGTCCTATTTTCATTCCATTGAAATCAAATCAAATGAAAATAGACCCATTCTACAAGGGGTGAGAAACTTGCTCCACCAGATTATCACCTATCAAGAGAAAATGAAAATTTATCCCTGGAACTGTTTATGAAAATGTCAGCCCCATTCCTTGACAAATTGGTCTTTTTTCACAATACTCTTTGGTTTAAAATATATTCTGTGGCATTTGTTAAGATTGATTCTTTTTGTCTTTGCCTGAGTATTTAGAAGGTTGCTATTTTATACAAGACCATCCATCTAAATTTTGTATTCTAAGATGTTGCCTTCAACATAATTCAGATATTGCTACGATGAAAATGCAATTTAAAAAATATTAGCACAAATTCCAAAGCAAAGGAAGTAAACATAATCAAAATAAGTGTATCATTTCCCTTCTTTATATTCTATTATTTTATATACATATTATTCAAACATCTGAATAACAATTACTGATCTGCCTGAATTATTTATAAGGCCATTCAGAAAGGGATAAGAGTGGGATACAGCTTGAGAAAATCAAAGGTTACCTTTATCTTTTAAATATATAATACTGTTATTGGATATCACAAGTTAAAATGCTTTGTAGTATCATAGATGTTACTACCAAATTACTGCTGGGTAAAACAAAATCTAGCATTGCCAAAAGAAATTAATGAACTGCATAGAGATTCTGGCCATAACATTTCAGCTGGGGAGCCAGTGCAGATGTTTGGTGGGAAATGTATCCTGAAGAAAGTGCCCTGATTTTACCACCTGCTACGAGGTTACAAATTGTGGCCCACATTTGAATGTACAAGGACTAGGAATACAGATTTTAAGGTTTTGGACAAGAGATACAGAAGTGTGTGAGGAAGAACTTTTTTATGCAGCGAGTGATAATGACCTGAAACCCAAAACCTACAAGGGTGGTGGAAGCAGAGACGATCAAAGATTTCACAAGGAAAAGGAAATGGGAACTTGAAGAAAATAAACTTGCAGGGCTAAAGGGATAGAATGGGTGAATGGGGCTGATTGTATTGCTCAACAGAGAGTCAGCATGGACGGAATGGCCTCCTTCTGTGCCATAATGGCTCAATGGCTGGAATTTTTTAGTGAGACAGTGGCCCCCACCCTGGCTGAAAAATCGGGATGAGGCCCCCTTTGCGACACCAGGAAGCCACAACTGGATTTTATGGTCATCAGGGAGTTGTAAGGCAGAGGATGTAATTCCACTCCCTGTAGAAGGATGTCCTGCCTCCAAGACCTGCCAACTAATCATATGGCTGACAGCTCACTGGTCTCAGCAACACCACCAAGTGCAGTGGCCACTGCTAGGACTTCAGCCAGTCCTAGGTACAGCAATGGAGGCAAGGTAACCAGGTTAGAAGGGCCCACAGAGTGCCCAAACAGGAGGGTCTCCTCTGCCCCAAGCCTGTAGCCAGAATTTTAAGTGGCCATTAATTGGCTACTTATGGCCTCAAACAGCCCAAGGGTGGGTGAGATGCTAACACCTACCCTTTCACTAGTAAAATCCCAGCAGAGGCAGGTAGGTGACAAGCACCGTGCCCCCTGCCATGCCATCAATTTTATGCCCTCTAGCCTGTCAGCCTGCTCCCAGGTGGGGGGTGTAGAATTTTGGCCTCTGACTCTATTTAAATATATATCCTTTAAATTACTTTTATTTGGTGATCAAATGAATCCCTGGATTTGAGAGAAACCTGCAACCTGTATCCAGTCCTGAGAACCATGGGGAAGATGATGAAAGTGTTTGCAAATATGGGATCAGTCATCTGCTTAAAATAACATGGACTGCAAGCTGCCTGATGTGACTGATATCCCGTGAGACAGCCTGGAAGAAGCCTGGAGGGATGGAATTTGAGAGCTGCAGTGAGCCTGTCTGTAGTGCGGCTCTAACTGTGGCAATTGGTTAACAATTATATTGCAGGAGGTCTCTCAACTCTGTGAGACTCTCTAGAGATGTGTAGCCTCCTAATGATTCTCAAAACACTTCAGATATGTTGTCCTGGCCCAAGAGTAAGGATCCCTACCACCAAGACTGTGGTACAGAGGCTTCTGCAAATTTTGTTACCCTGTTAAAAAAGAATGAAATTGGGAGGAAGTCTGTAAGGGATCATCTCAGAATCAGTGGAATAATTTTTTAGGTTGGTTCATGGGAAGTAATAAATATGCTCTGACTTTCTTTGGGACCTGGGTATACCTGTCTGAATGGATGAGGACAGGTGGGATTGGATAAAGAACAATTTTGTTTCCTGGGAGCCCAATTATATGAAAAAGAGGCAGAACTGCAAGGATGGTTTCATCTACTGTGTTCCACTGTCCCAAATAAAAAGAACATAGAGTAAATTATGGCCCATGGGTGTGTTCCAGGCTACAGTAACAACAGCAACAGGAACAGGCATTTATAGTGTCTTTATCTTAAAAATAAACATTACAAGTTGCGTCGCAGAGGTCTAAAGGTAAATATGGAAGGCTGAGCCAGCGAAGATATCATCAACGGAGGCTCAAAGGATTGGATTTTAAGGAGAGTATTAAAGTAGGCCAAGGAGATGGAGATGCTGATTCTATCTGAGTGCTGAGGTGTCAAGTGATAAATATTGGCCGGGATTTTCTTGCCCCGTCTCTGGTGGGACCCGCCACGGACAAGGCAGTGCCCCAGCCAGAAGTCCATTGGCTTGCAGCAGGACCAGAAGATCACAGCGGCGGATGGGTGCAGAAAATCCCACCCGCTGTCTAGGACACTGGGGAGAACTCCCGGTTCTTCCCAGGGCAGCTTGAGGGGACAGACAGGACCTCAGCTTAATGTCTCATTGGAAAATTGACACCTCTAACAGTGCAGCACTCACTCAGTACTGTAGTGTCAGCCTAGAATGTATGCTTAAGACTCTGGAATAAGACATGAACCCATGATCTTCTGACTCAGAGTTGAGAGTGTGACCACTGTGTCAAAGCTGACACTGGGCTGACATAGGATTCTGAGGTTTCCATTGATTTGATTCAGCCTGAAATAGTGGCTATTGAAAGGAATGGAGTCAGTTGCACAGATAAGGAGCCTGTGGCAAGGGCTTTGTTTTTGTCAATTGTTTAGCTAAAGAAAATGGCACTCAAGCAAAAGCTTTTCTGCCCAAATGAAGTTGACTCTCCTAAGGGGGCCAAAAAAAGAAGAGGAGAAATAGACTATAAGGTTCCTTGAGCCTGCTCTAATATGCAGTGGATCATGGCTGATCTTCTCCTTCAACTCCAATTTGCCACCCGCTCCCCGTATCCCTTAATTCCCTGAGAAACCAAAAATCTGTCTATCCCAGCCTTAAATGTGTTCAGTGATGGAGCATCCACAACCATGTGGGATAGAAAATTTCAAAGATTCACAACTCTTTGAGTGAATAAATTTCTCTTCAGCTCAGTCCTAAGTAACCAACTCCTTATCCATAGATTATGGTCCCTAGTTCTAGACTCTCTAGCCAGAGAAAACTGCCTCTTAACATCTACCCTGTCAAATCCTCTAACAATTTTATTATAACAAGATTATCTCTCACTCTTCTAAAATTCAGAGAGTACCGACCCATCCTACTCAATCTGTCCTCAAAGGACAATCCTCTCAAATCAGAATCAATGCACCCGCTTCTAAGGCAAGTATATCCTTTCCTAGGTAGGGAGACCAAAATTGAACATGATGCTCTGGGTGTTATTTTACCAAAGTTTTTGTATAATTGCAGCAAGACTTCCCTGTTTTTGTACTCCAATCCTCTTGCAATAAAGCATAACTTATCATTTGTCTTCCTAATTGCTTGCTGTACCTGCATGTTAATTTTTGGTGTTTCATCTACGAGGACATCCAAATTCCTTTGCATACAAACAGTTACTAGTCTTTCACCTTTTAAAAAGTATTCTGCTTTTCTATTCTTCCTACCAAAGTTGATAATTTCACATTCCTCCACATTATATTCTTACCCACTCACTTAACATACTACTTCTTTGCATCTTCTGCGCAGCTTACTTTCCCATCTAACGTTGTTATCAACAGCAAACTAAGATAATTCACACTTGATCCCCTCATCTAAATCTTGATAGAGATTGCAAGTAGCCGAGGCCCCAGTACAGACTCTTGAAGTACCTCACATCCTACAACCTAAAAATGACCAGTTTATTCCTACTCTCTGCTTTCTGTCCATCAATGAATTTTGAATCCTTGCTAATCGATTAGCCCAATCCCATGATCCTTAATCTTGTGTTAAAACCTCTTGTGAGACATTTTATGGATGTCTTTTGAAAATCCATCTACTGGTCCTCCCTTATACATCCTGCTAGGTACATCCTCAGGTAAATCTAATAGATTTATCAGACACTTCCATAAAACCTTGTTGAATCTGCTTGTGCAATTTTCCAAGTATTACTTTAATAATTTGAGTATTTTCCCAGCTACTGATTTCAGGATAACTGACCTGTAGTTCTGTTTGTCTTTCCTTCCTTTCTCGAGCAGTGTGTTTAATTTACTACCTTCCAATTCATGAACACCATTCTAGAATGTAAGGAATTCTAGGAGATCAAAATCAATGCATGTACTATCTCTGCCACCACTCTTTTAAAAAGCTAGGATGTAGGTCAAAGGTTGGCTTTTAGTCCCATTAATTTCTCCAGTACTTTTTTCTTTTCTGATATTAACTTGATTCTGCTAATCTCTTCCTTTTTTACATACTCCTAGAAGCTCTTACAACCTGTGTTTATATTTCTTGTGGCTTACTCTCATTCTGTTTTCTCTCTCTTTGTTAATTTCTCATCATCTTTTGCTAATTACCAAAGCCTCCCAATCTCAGACTTACAACTCTCGTTGCCAACATTGTAAGATTCTTCCTCTAATGTAATTCTATTCTTAATTTCCCTTGTTAGCCATGGTTGTACCACATTTCCCACAATGCTTTTTTTCCTAAAGGAAATGTTGAGACTAAAACTATAGTTTAATTATTTCTTTACATGTTTGCCATTTCTTAGCCTTGTCCTTTAACGTAGGTTTGTGCATTGACAACTGCAGTGAGTAGTGACCATATATGGAGTTCTGATCCAATTTTCTTATTTCTATTACATTAACTTCTTCAGATATTGTGCCTTTTAAGCAATTCAAATGATTTCTGCAAATTATCATTTTTTGTTACCCCTGACTTAATGCATTCCCAAGATTTGTCATTGTCAATAGCTAGCAATTGTCAAAATGATGTCAATTGCCTTATCCCAGAAACTCTGCAAGGTCAGACTCCCAAGTCACTGGCAGGATATAATTTCTGCTCCACCACATTTACCCCCTCTTTGCAAAAGTATAACTTCTGGTCCATGATGAACAATGCTGCAGAAATCTTCTGGTTTCTACTAATGTTTATAGCACTATTTACTGCCATTGCATCATAAGAATATAAAAGCATAAGAAATAGGAGAAGGAGTAGATTATTCAGCATCTCAATCCTTGAAACTATTCAATAAGGTCATGGCTAAGTGGCCTTAACTCCACTTTCCTGCCTGCCTCTGCCTCTCACCCTTGACTCCCTTATCAATATATTCAATGACCCAGCCTGCACTGCTCATTGGGGAAGAGAATTCCAAACAATGATGACCCTCTGAGAGAAGAAATTCTCCCTCATCTCCATCTTATTTTTAAACTGTGCCCACTTGTTCTAGATTCCTCCACGAGGGGAAATATCCTCTCAGCATCTACCCTGTAAACGCAGTTCAGAATCTTACATGTTTCAGTAAGATCACCTCTCATTCTTCTAAACTCCAATGAGAAAAACCCAAACCTGCTCAACCTTTCTTCATAAGAAAAACACCTCATCCCAAGAATCAGCCTGGTGAACCTTCTCCAAACTGCTTCCAACGCAAATATGTCCCTCCTTAAATAAAGTGACCAAAACCATACACAGCACTATAGGTATGGTCTCACCAATGCCCTGTATATTTGGAGCAAGACTTTCCTTCTTTTATACTCCAGACCCCTTGCAGTAAAGGTCTACATTCCAATTGCCTTCCTAAATACTTGCTATACATGCATGCTGACTTTTTGTGAGTCGATTTCAAGAACACCTAGGTCTTTCTGTAACTCGGCATCTTCAGCCTCTCTCTATTTAAATAATATTCTGCTTTTCTATTCTTCCTGCCAAAGTGGACAACTTCACATTTCCCCACATTATAATCCATCAGCCAAATTTGCAGCTACAAAAATATGCGGAAAGTATTAATATTCAAGGAAAAAATTAGTCTTGCTTGCTTCATGCATTATTAAAAAGTCAGTTTTTTTATACAATTAGTCACCAATGATTTACCTGTGTGTGTTTCTTTTTATATGATAGATGATCAGGAAAGAGGATATTGTGAGACATAAAGATCAGCTACTTAACTGTTTTTGAAAAACTTTACTTTGAAAAAAAATTTCCACTGGGTTACTGGCTCAGATTTTTTTTGATGCAGGTAGGAAAAGTTATATATTTATTGCTTAAGATGAAGTAGTTACGTTAGAAATACCTTTCTTGGAAAAGAAAGTGCTGCTGCATGTGATCTTTTTGAAATAATTTTCAATATTTCAGTAGCAATGTAGCAATCTAACAGAGAGAATAATAATGCTAGGATTGCATTGCCAATGGAAATTTTGGTAAATTAGATACAGTCCAGATCCAAACTATGAAACCACATGACAAGCTTTTGTGGACACTTTTCAAACAATAAAAAGATGATAAACACCTTTAAGATGAAATGTCTTTTAAAATAACTTCAGTTAGCTGTACTCTTAAAAGAATTCCTTTGACTTTGCATGGAAAAATGTCAATGCACCAATACTGTCAAAGTTTATCCACATTTCCATAGGGACCATTTGGACTAACTGTTTTCCCAGTATAATGTTACACTCATTCACAAGTTGATTGCATCAGAATTCTCTAATGTTGTTGAAGTTAGACTGCATGCATGTTTACAACTAGGGAAGGAAGCCAAACCAATTATCTCTGAATGCTACAGCCATCAAAGAAGCAGCACACCAAACAAAATTCCCCTTGTGACTTTAACAGATAAGTGACTTTGCAACCTTAGCGTCCTATTTGACTCTCAGCTGAGCTTTTTACGCCACCTCGTCTCCATCACAAAGACCGTCTACTTCTATTTCGGTTACAATCTCCGACTCTGCACCTCTGTCATGTTGTCTGCTGTTGAAACATTCATCCATGCTTTTGTCATCTCCAGACTCAATTATTCCAATATTCTCCTGATTGACCTGCTATCTTACACTCTTCATAAACTTAAACTCATCCAATATTCTCCTGTGTTCTAACCCGCAACATTTTTGTTTGATTCATACAGCACCTCTGCGCCCTCTGAGGTACATTGGCCTCAGATCCATCAACATGATAGCCTGGATTTTGTGGTATGAATGACAGTGAAACTGTCAGCATTCACTGATCATTACTCCATTGAAACACAGCAATTTTTGCAATCTGTATACGTGCAGAATAATGTAGAAATCCAAAGGTTGATTTCTCTAATTCTCTGCTTATCTGAGAGTGTATGCTCTTGAGGTCTGCAGAGAATGCAATCCCTGAGCAATCAGTGAATTGACAAAATCTTCCACTTTACACTGGTAGTCCCACTGTAAAAACCCATGAGAAAGTTACTCATTGAATGAGGCGTAAGTTGGCTTTTAATGATTTCTAATGATAATAACTGACTTCATAATTACTGATGAACATCCTCAATGGTCCTTACTTCATATTTATGCAAAGTCAAATTTCTCCATTATGATAAAAAAAATTCTACGGATTTTAAAAATATTTTTTTAAAAGTGTTTTAATGATGAGCTGGATTCATTGGAGCCTGGGGGTGTGAGCATGATGGCAGGGGAGCAGGGCAGGTAAATTGGGTTTCAGATCAGATTCCCAAGGTTGGGAAAACTGTTGCCAATTAAGTTGGAGACAGGAAGGCAACTAGGCTTGTTTATGAGCTACTCAAAGCCAATCATCCCTGAGCCCACCAGAATTTAGTGGTAGCTCAGAAATTTAATGGGCCTCTCACAGTTCTCCCATGGTTCCTGAAGGTTGCCCAGCAAACCGTATCGGTTTGCCTACAGCCATGTGGAGGTTGGACCCTCAATCACAGGCACTCAGTGCCCAATCAAGGAATATAGCATCAGGAAGGGAAGCACACTGAAAGCCACCCCCTTGCCCTTGCTTCTGATCCCCATGCTCCTGCACCCCCCTTCTGGTGAATCCTCCCCGCTACCCCAATCCCGTCCTCATTTCCAGGTGTCTTGGGATCCAGCAACAATCCTGAGGCTGTGCCTCAGTGCATTACCGGCAGGAGTCACCACCCCCAATGGTGCTGCCAGCATTGCAGAGCTGCTGGCTTCTGATGAGCTGGCAGCTCTCAGGGCGGGATCTTCACCCCACAGGTGCTTGATTGCGTGGAAGACCTAATGCTGGCCAGTTAAATGCCTGTTGGGCACTTAATTGCATCAGACTCCCCCAGTGAAGTGATGCAGGGCTCCTGCCAGTTCTCCAACCAGGGGTGGGTGTGGGGAAGTTGCATCACTGGAATTAAATCCTGCCCAATATTCCAGCTTCTTTCTTAATCCAGTTTTAATCAATTTTTTCACTATCTGAAAATGTAGATTAAAAGTGAAGGACCTTCAGTGCATTTAACTTGCTGGTTTGCTGTCTCTAAGAATACCTCAATGTGATTAGTTGCCTACTCTGGCTTGCTGGCATCACTGTTGTTAGACACCTGGTGATCACCTTGACTAAAACTGCCTTATGGGAAAGGGAGCATTGCCACTGAACACAAAATTAAACTCCTTGATTTCTAAATTCTCCACCTCATTATTATGACACAGCAGTTGGTAAAGCTGAGTTATTTAAAAATCCCAGAGGGAAACTTTAAACAACTGTCATAACCTATATTTGAGTGGTATGTTTGAGTTGCAGCTCTAAATTCAGGAATAAGACCACTAGTTCTCGGGAAGTTTTTTTTATATCAAACTAAATGTGACATTTATTAATTTACACAAATTAAATATATACACATGGCTACAAATTACTACTATCATAACTTTAAACAAATTCCCAAACTAATCTCCACTAAGGCAACAGCAACCCATAGACTTTAAGCAGATGCCAGGCAAAGCATTTTCACCTACAAATTCAAAATGAGGTTCCTTTCACTTTGGTTCCTACCGTGGTAGGCTTATAGGCTTTAATATTACATTGCCTCTGCCCTGCACACATAAAACTGCTATATGTTATACCAAGCACATCTCATTGAATGTAAATTCTCATTGTATCACCAGCCCCTTTGAATTCCACCTCTTCTAACAATAACCAATTTTGTTAGTAATATAAACATTGATTGGTCTCTGTTAACTAGGTGCTAAATTTCACTCCCCTTCTTGAATGCTTTATTCAATAAAATGCAAATGCACTCTACCTCTCTTACTTCTCAAACTGGTATACATCAAAGCACAGACATCTGGCTTTAATCTAATTAAGACACACCCAGAGACTAACCCTTTATTTAAAAAAAATATAAAAAATGCATTACTAGCTTCATGACACTCATATTGAAACCACTCCATGGCCTTGCCACACCCTACATGTTAATTTTTGTTTGATTACACATTAAAATGTTCTCCTATGTTAAAAGTACTGTTTCAGTACAAATTGTTGTTATTAAGAGACAGCCATTGTTCATATCGTTTAGACAGGGTTGCTAACATTTACAGATTGATGCTCACCTCTGGGAGGCTCCTGGCCAATCTCGCAGGCATGGCTATTAACAGTCTGGGATTAAAGTACTTTGTATTTGTGGTTCATCCCTACATGCCTCCCTCCCACCATCGTACCTGCCTCGCCTTCAGTGGAAGGGTGGGTGGGTGGTGGTGCTCAGGGCCTGCCTTTAGTTTTATTTGTTCTTGGGAGGTGAACAATGTTGGTTAGGCCAGCATCTATTGCCCATCCCTAATTGCCTTTGACAAGGTGTTGGAAAGCCACCTTCTTGAACCACTGCAATCCATCTAATATAGACATACCTGCAGTGCTGTTAGGAGGCCTGTCTTCTGTCTTAGCCAATCCTTCCATTTAGAAGGAGTCTGGAATTTCCTTGTAGCTGGTTCCACCCCTTCATTGTAACTTTGTCAGTAATAAGCTCCCCACAGTTCTGATGGAGCTATAGCGTAGAGCAGCACCAGTCACAAGAAAACTCCCTGCCTGATTTCTGAGGATTCAAAACTTCTGTCTTTCCGACAGCTGCTTGTGACTGGTATGTGAAAATAAACTGTAAATTACACATGCTGAGGTGACAGAAGCTAAAGAAATTTGCCTGCTTTGAGTTGACTTTGTTAATATTGCATGATTACCAATGCTTAAACCTTTGTAACCTTCTGGGTGACAATGAACTCACGATATAATCTGCAGACATTATATAGTGAAGTAATTTTTAAAAAGCTGTCAGCAATGTAGGAGGAGGGAGGTTGCTTTTCATGATTGCATTTAATCTAGGTTCCTCACTTCTCTGATTTAGGTTTTGTCAATTTTGCTTTTCAGTTGAGCTTTTGCTATAATGTGTAGTAATGGCCTGAAATTGTTATAATAGTTTTAGTCCAAAGCAATTATATTTTGATGGATATGCCTGGGCTCACTATCAACATTGTGGATTTGATAGACTGAATGAAGAGAAAGGGCTAGAAATTGGTTAGCCCCTTGTTTTGGACATGGCGGTGTGGGGAGGGAGGGTCATGATTGATGACCTGTTCACCCCCATTCAGATCAAGGTGGGCAACACAAAACTATGTGTTACCCACCATATCTGAATGGTTGTTTGATTCACCAGAGAGCAAGGTAGCAAACGAATATAACTGCAGCGGTCTCAGATGATGACCTCAATGGGATGGCATGCAGGAAAGTACTGAACAGGTATGCACACCAAGATGCTGGGTATGTTGACTAGCCTGCCTGACAGCCCCCTTTCACTGTCAAGGAACTTGGTGGAGTCCGGCCCCAGCTCTACAGAGGCAATAGCACAGAGCTTCCCATCTCCACAGCTTCTACTCCATCTCCCTGTCAAGCTGCAAACCTAGAGGCACTGCCATCACTGCCCCAGTTGCAGTCTTTGTGTGGACAGGGCACCAACTGCACTGTACCAACTATCCCACCACCATCCTATAAGAATGCAGCAACATTCTCTGGCAAATCCAGGAACTCACCAAAACATCTCCAAAAAAATTGAGCCCATCTCGACATTTTGCAGCAGAAAAAGTTTCAAAAACGTAATTTGCTTGCAATCATGATGCCTGGCCCTTTAAATAATGTTACTGCCAGGCTCATCCTGCAGCTGCACACTTGTTTTGTCTAGAGTAAACAACGCTGACTCAGCCTAGACATCCAGTGCCCAAATTTGGGATCTTGGCGTCATATTAGCCTGTTGAAATGTGTCATGCCAGGATAGACCCAAACAAAGCCTTCTGTGCATGCAGGGGATGCACCTGCATGTGCCCATATCCTGGTAGAACACCGCGTGGGTTGCAGCCGGTGGTGCAGGGGACATTGGTAGTGCACTGCAGGGGACAATTTCTCATCCAAATGTTTGGAGGTGACAGAGGTGGGTAAATCAGTTAACAATGGTGATTTCCCACATGACATAACAGTGAGTTTCCAACCAATATGGCTTCCCTGGGAGTCTCCAGGAATTGAAAATTGATCTCCTGTTTGGGAGAAGCTTACTTTGCATTTGAGGTTTGAACCTGTACGAATCTGTACTTTTTTATGAGGCATTATTTTAATTTTGTCTCCATTGAATATGTAATACTTTGACACTACACATGATTAAAATTTTTACATCAACTAACAAAGAAAAGCCAAAATCCATTAGGCATTGAAAGACTCTTCAGAGTGTGTGAAACCAATCTTCACAATGCAGCTCCTCGAGCCTGTTCCACCATTCACTGAGATCATGGCTGGTCTATATATTATCAATGGCACTAATGGCAACTGACCTTCATAAATACCTCGCTGGCAAATAAAATCATGCAGTTACAGCTGTTAGTCTTCCAGTGACAGGTTTCGAGCCATTTCCTGCCTCCTATTTTAAAAAGCCTGGAATATAAATTGTAGCTGGTCCTGCTTCATTTGCAGTAACTTCTGCGTGGTGGGATGGGAGGAGAAATTCCCTGCTTACTCAGTAAGAATTCCACCCTTTCCAACCAGCCTGCGACCGGTGGCAAAAAATAATTAAAAAAAAACAAAAACAGAAAACGTTGGAAACTCTCAGCAAGCCAGGCAGTACCTGTAAAGAAAAAGAAATGTTAGCATTTCAAACATAGTATGGCCTTCATCAGGACGTGAAGAACTTATGAACAGTTTTAAAGAAGGAACAGAATGAAGGAAAGGGGTGGAAAAAAGGGAGGTATCCATGCCACATATTTTGTGGGCTGGTGCCAGTGTCTCTCCTGTTTGGGTAGCCTGTGCCCACAGAGGCCACTCTCCAAACAGTGGTCCACCACACCCCCTCCTCACCCCATCTCGCTCCCAACCTGTTCCTCCACCCGATTTGGGAAAGCCCCAGTTTAGCTTCTAATCTCTCTACATTGATGATTGTCACTGGGGACTGCCTGCAGGCCCAGCAGTGGACACCACTCCCAGTGGTGCTGCTGGGATTAAAGAGCTGCCAGCCATTTGGGGCAGAAATAAGCTCGCTCTGACCGGCCAAGCAGAGGTGGACTTGCCCCAGCTTTTTAGGTAGGGGGTGGGACCACCACTTCCACGAATTTCTGGCCATGGTCACGCTATTTTAGAAGAAAACTTTAATATAATTTCACAGCAGTCAGAAATAAGAACTTACTTTATGCTGTTGGAATGTGTTATGGCACAAGAACAAAACCATCTACTGACTAAGAAAAATTGGGGGATAAATTGATCCCCGTTGCTCCAATTCTATATGGACAAAATGCACATCGGCGGTATCAATTTCCAGGTACAAACTCTCATGCCCGATCACCTCTAATTTGGTAACTGTCAACTGAGTGCCTGGGATGCCTGTCCAGGACTGGTGTCAGGCCTCGATTAGCAGAGGCCTAACTCCATTTTCAGGACCTCAGTGCCAAATTTGGCAACAGCTGAGAGAGGCATGTGTCACACATACTCCACTCAGTTTTTCCAAGTCTACAGTGGCCTAACCAGCATGAGGTTGGACTGCTGGAGGGCATCGAAGAAGAGGTAAGTTTTTTACTTTTCACTAACATTTCTGTGCAGCTTAGGGAAGCAAAAATGTTCTAACTGGCTCTACGGCAATAATATGAGCTACTCCCAGCCTTCTCTTGGCCCACTTCCCAATCACCTCCCCTTTAATTAACTGAATATTACTGTCTAAACTCCATCCTCTACCCTGACACTGGACAAAATTAAGTAAAATCAAACTATCCTGTTGTCTACACAATTTTACTATACATATCAATATTTCTCCATGAGGGATACTAGTAAATATCAATGTCTTTTATGAAGCATATTCTTTGATTCTATTACCTTACTTTAGTATATAAATTGCACTCTGCTTTTAGTTATACTATCCTGTTCCGCTGAGATTACAAACTGGTAGCATTCAGCAGCAGTGAAACAAAGCATAAATGAATGGTGGTTTAACCTAAGACCAGTGAAGAGTTTATTTCTTTGCTTTTGGTTTCAGACAGCTGGCCTTCTGTGGTAATTGAAGATTTTCTCACAGAAAATTACATTCATGAGTGGAGATTTCAAACCTTTTTTATACAATTCCCTAATGCAGGTCTTCCAATCTGAGGAAAATTTTATGAAGGTGAAGATCAGGTAAATGAGGAAGGTGTGAACTATAGCCATATTTGTTGAGGATTCAGAGACAGCTCTAGGTCTCTAGAAGCTTTGGATTGTAAAAAAAAACCCTTCACTCATTCTGTTTTATGTAAATTATATCAGTAAGCTAAATTACTGAATAAATATATATTATATCTACACACACAGCTCTACATTTCTAGAAACTTTGGATTGTAAAAAAATACCTTCACTCATTCTGTTTGATGTAAATTATATCAGTAAGCTAAATTATGGAATAAATATATATTATATCTACACACACACACACATGATTCTTCATAAATAAATTATATTAACTTAAAGTCCTATCTATGGAACATACTTCCTATGTCATTTTAAGTCAAACCTTTTCTTTCAACATTAATAATGAAAAATCCCTTTCTCAGCAGTTTATCATGGGAAAATCATATTGTGATGACCATTGACCCGGAAGCAGTACAGTAAGGAAAATTTGTGATTTCTTTAAAAGGTCTGTGGAATCCGTAATTTTTAAAAAATGTTTGAAAGCAACGTTTATGAGTTTGTATCAATTGTAGCTTTCATAGATAATAATAAATACTGGTCCATGTGACCTGGCAACCCTTGACTGGGAAGCAGTACCAACAGGAAGGAAGTTAAGATGAAAAAGCCCCATGGCCAGTCACAGAGAAGACAGCCAAACTGCAACTGCTGTAAAGAAGATAGGAGAGCTGGAGGCAGAAAATGATCAGCACACAGACGCAGAAACAATGAGAAAGCAGTGACAGAGAAAAGGAACATACTGAAAACTATTTATTGTGAGGAGAAGCAGCAAATGCTCAGGAAAAGTTCAGATTTTCTGATTGGCAGAAAAGGAGACAGGAGCTCTTGGAGGCACGGTGCGAGCTGCCTAAAAAGGTCTGAAACCTGGAAGGCTGTGTGAATAGCTCAGTAAGGCTAAAGAGCTGACTATTTCACTACAAGTGGCCAAACCATGATCTAGGGTGTATTGATTAGCCAGTTGAAAAGGAACTCTGGAAAGCTACACCATCAGGACTGTCGTGCCTGATAGAAAATGGTTCGTAGAAGTTTACCTTGCTGATGATAATCATACCCCTGAAATGCAAAGATGAAAGCTGCTGTCAGATAGGACTCTTGACCCACCCATGATTAAAGAACAGTATATTGTGGAACCATGTAGCTACGTAGTACCACATGTCTAAACGGAGTGATACAGGTGCTTGTGGTTGTGTAAGATGTGTCTTTGTTGCATCAACTATTTCAAATGAAATTTACCTATTTATTTGAAGTGTTAATGCAAGTTTAATTTACATTGGTTCTGATGTGTATTGAAATAAAAAATATAACAAGTGAAGCCTTGTTGGTAACTTTTTATTTGGGGTCATTAAGTAAATTTGGTTATTTTTGATTTACGCTTTCCACAAGGGATCATAACAAAATGTCAAAATGTGTGTTCACTCTGTATTATGAGGCTTTCACTATGAGGTATGTACTATAATACAAGTTTCTAAGGCCTAGCTGTCAATTTTTCACCTGACTTACAGGTGATTCCCCCCTCCCTTCTTCTCCACATTTTTCAACAGTTTTTTAACCCATTTGTCAGGTTTTTCATGGAAGTTTTGGGGCATCCAGGACTTCAAGATCAACTTGCCTTCGATCCATTTTCAGCGTATATATTCTGAATCAGCCTTTGTGTTCTGACCTTTGGCCTGGTGCTCAGACTCACCCATCCAATCCATTGGCAGCTGTTGGATTGGTATTGGAGTATCTTTTACCCCTCCATTTGAAACTCCCCTCCGTAGTGATAGGGTATTAAGCCTATCAATCGAACCACCCCCACCCCCAGCCCCCACACCCCTGGCTCCCATATCATGACCTATAACTAATCTCCAGCTCATGTTTGAACCATGACCATTTGACCCCTTCAACCAGCCCACCACTATACTTATTGTTACAACCCATTGAGGACACGTGCTAGGACTTGCCCTTTCTTTCCCACTCCCTGATTGATCATAACAGGGTTTTTTGAAATTTATAAGGATAAAGCTATCAATTCAATGTCTGTGCTTTGCCATTTATGTGCTGATTGTAAAGAACTCAGCCTGACAGGCTTTCTTGAGTTTAAACACAAAGGGGTTAGTTTTTGAGTTAAAAACCCATCCAAGATATTAAAAAAATTAAAAAGGTAAACACACATCCCAGCCTCCAGAACACACACATACATAGGCAGGCAAACATATAAGTTATACAATATAGGAGGTTAACTTGGGCAAAATTTAAGATTCAATGATAAAGGCAAGAAATGGAGAGTCCACTGTTTATGAGTCTTTCACTGTTGCTTGTGGTTGAGACAGTTTTTTGTGGTCCTTGTTCTTTTACCCCTGGAAACACTGCTTTGGAATTTTAAAGTGTCCTTCAGGACTACTCTGTCTGTTGACCCCAGTATGATATAAACAAGCATAGCTCCTTTCCACTGAATTTCTCTGTCTCTACAATGTATTCCAAAACGTAACAGAGATAGGGCTCCGAACTTGAGACAGCAAAGAGAGAAGGTGGTGTTACTGGTCCATTTCAGACTTCTTCTTCCTCTGTCTGCTAAAAGCAACAAGGGTGTTGTGATAAAAGACATTTCTAAATGGTGATTCTGGTGACATGACCTCTCTCGCCATTATGATTTGAGAATTCCACAGAAGGTAATTGGTTAGCTCATGTCTGGATAGATCTTGACTATTGTGTTATGGCCTAGGTGAATAATTTGTTTTTTTAAATATCCCAGTCATAAATGGGCTATTCTTCCTGTGATGAGCCAGGAAGAACATATCAACATCTTCTTAGCCATTGCCCCTGTAGACTTTCTGTCTCTGCCTGATAGCATGGAACGTAGTTTTAGAGTAATGTAAATAGTGACAGCCAGTTACAAGCTTCAGTTCATCTTTGAAGTAATTTTTGACATCATCAGGTATGAAATTCCATAGGAGGTTTGCCTTGGCATGTCCTAATTGTAATTGACATTGGAAACTTCCAGAAACTGACCAACTTGTAATTACAGACATGTCAGGTGACCTGTGGCAGCTAAAATAAATCAGTGTCTTTGCTGGGCAAAGTCCTTGAAAAAAAGTTCAATACATATCTGACCAACCGATGAAATTAAAGATTAATAGTCCACATCACACACGACATTGCATTCGTCATGACATCACCCACAGCTTATTTTATTCCTTTGAGGATTTCTCCAAGTGTGTTTATCCACCAGCAAAGGTTAAAACAAGCTGAGTCCTTTACAAACACATAATTGGTTTCATTATACTATAGGATTACATTGTATTGACTCTTAAGTGCCTTTAAAATGGGGAGTCTATTTTTACTCCAGTTATATAAAAGAAGCCTTTAGTTTTTTTTCAATTATCCTTCATGAAAATGGGTGACACAACAAATTTCACCACAAGCTTAAATTGATTTATACTATTGAATTATATAGTATTCACTTTCAAATACTTGAACTGAGCTTCTTTTCTTGTCTCACTAGTTTTTAGGAGGTTTTTTTTAAAAAAATGTATCTTCTGCAGCATTGTGATTGACACAAGACCAGCACAGGGATGCTTTTTACACAGCCACAAATAACAGTAAAATTACACATCTTCTTATTCACCATTGGACATTACTCGCGTAAATGAAAAAAGTCCTGCATATAATATGCATCTATAACACTTCAGATCACACTCTAGGTGACACACTCCAGACTTCACACGAGATGTCACACATCAGACCTCACACTTCAAACTGGAACACTTTATCACAAATGCAAATCAACTTTTTTCAGAAGTTTCAACTTCTTCAATTTGATGAAACTGGATCAGGTAACCCTGGCAGCTGCTGCACCTCAGTTATCTGCTTATATATAGAGTCATAAAGGTCTGCAGCACAGAAAAAGGCCCTTCGGCCCATCGACTCTGCGCCGGTCAAACAAATACCTAACTATTCTAATCCCATTTTCCAGCACTAGGCCCATAGCCTTGTATGCCATGGCATTGCAAGTGCACATCCAAATACTTCTTAAATATTATGAGGGTTTCTGCCTCTACCACCCTTTCAGGCAGTGAGTTCCAGATTCCCATCACCCTCTAAAATTCTTCCCACGTCCCCTCTAAACCTCCTTCCCCTTATCTTAAATCTATGCCTCCTGATTATTGACCCCTCCATCTAGGGGAAATGTTCCTTCCTGTCTACCCTATCTATACCCCTCATAATTTGATATACCTCAATCACCTCTGCTCCAGGAAAAATAACCCCTGTCTATCCAATCTCTCCTCATAACTAAAACTCTCCAGCCCAGGCAACATCCTGGTAAATCTCCTTTGCACTCTCTCTAGTGCAAACACAATCCTTAATGTGGATTCCAGAACTGCACGCAATACTCTAGCTGTGGCCTAACCAGTGTTCTATACAGTTCCAGCATAACCTCCCTGCTCTTATATTCTATGCCTTGGCTAATAAAAGCAAGTATCCCAAATACCTTCTTAACCACCTTATCTACCTGTCCCTCTACCTTAAGGGACTGGTAGACATGCACACCAAGGTCCCTCTGATCCTCGGTACTTCCTTTCATCGTGTATTTCCGTGCCTTGTTTGTCCTGCCCAACTGCGTCACCTCACACTTACTGGATTAAATTCCATTTGCCACTGATCAGCCCATCTGACCAGCCCGTCTATATCCTTCTGTAATCTAAGGCTATCCTCATCACTATTTACCACACCGATTTTCATGACATCCGCGAACTCACTGATCAACACCTCCTACATTCAATGTCTAAATCATTTATATATATCACAAACAGCAAGGAACCAAACACCGATCCCTGTGAACCCCACTGAACATAGGCATCCAGTCACAAAAACACCCCTCGACCATCACCCTCTGATTCCTGGCACAGCCAATTCTGGATCCAATTTTGCCAAATTGCCTTGGATCCCATGGGCTCTTACCTTCATTATCAGTCTCCCATGTGGGACCTTAAAACAAAAGCCTTGCTGAAGTCCAAGTAGACTACGTCAAATGCACTGCCCTCATCTACACACCTAGTCACCTCTTCGAAAAATTCAATCAAATTGGTCAGACTTGATCTCCCCTCAACAAAACCATGCTGATGTCCTTGATTAAACCCTGCCTCTCCAGGTGTAGATTAATTCTGTCCCTCAGAATTGCTTCTAATAGTTTCCCCAGCACTGAGGTTAGACTGACTGACCTGTAGTTCCCTGGTTTATCCCTTCCTCCCTTCTTGAATAACAGTACAATATTGGCTGTCCTCCTATTCTCTGGCACCTCTCCTGTGGCCAGAGAGGTATTGAAAATTATAGCCAGCGTCCCTGCTATCTCCTCCCTTGCCTCACTCAACAGCCTGGGATACATTTCATCCAAGCCTGGAAATTTTATGCCTGCCAGACCACTTAGAACCTCCTCCCTTTCTATGCTAATTTCTTTGATTATATCACAGTCCTTCTGCCTGATTTCCATACCCACATCATCCCTCTCACTTGTGAACACTGACACAAAGTATTCATTTAGAACCCCACGTCTTCTGGCTCCACACACAAATTACCACTATACTTCAGCAGTCTAAACCCAAGAAACCTGGCGCTGCCACACCACTGACTCCTAGCGCAGGATTTTCCCTTGTTGGGCGGGCTGGAGCGGCCACAAACGGACCACCACCCACGATCGGGCCCCAACTGCAATTTCACACTGGCAGGTCAATTAAGGCCTGTCCAATGTGAAATGTGGCTCCGCACTAGCCAAAAAGGGCTAAGTGGGGGCAGATGCCTGTCGGCCACTGGATCCAATGGCAGCCTGGCGGTCAGTTTTAAAGCAGCCCAGGCAGCCCCTGGAAGATGTTCCCTGAGCCGACACTATGGACCTGAGTGCAGCTGGTCACGGCAGGCAGGAAGGCAGGTTGGGTGGGTACTCGACCTCCTGCTTCTCTGATGAGTGCCTCACTGTTCTCCTGGAGGAGGCAGCTGCCAGAAGGAACACCCTTGTTCCCAGGAGAGGAGGAGGAGGCCACCATACCTCACCAAGAGGGTATAGGAGGAAGTGGCAGAGCTGGTCAGCAGCTGTGACATGATGCGGAACTGTTGGGTGCAGTGTCAGAAGTGCTTCAACGACCTGCTGTGCTCAGGAAAAGTGAGTACCTTATTGGCATGGGTCAGTGAGCAGAAGTGTTAAGGTGTGGCCATCCCCCCATGGACCTCAGGGGTGCTAGAGTCTGAGTGCCAACTGTCAATCATGCCGAAGATGGCCAAGGGGGTGAACCCTGGCTGCTTGGACTGAGAGCCTTGTGGCTCGAGGGCCACAACTCTGATGCACCCTGCCAGGTGCTCCTCAGCTACGATTGGCCAGGCTGCATATATAGAGTGAACTAATCAATGATCCTCTGTTGTTCCAAGAGAAGATGGCTGACAACAATATAAAAGGCCACAGACCGTCGGAGGCCCCGCTAGCCTCTTAATCCTCTCGAGCTATGAGCAAAACACCCTAGAACTTGAGAATCGGCACACCCCATGTGCAACCGGGCTTGGAGAGGCGGGGGTGCCAGGCAAAATTAAGAGTGCAGTGCACAGAGGTGAGACTTTCAGCTTGTGCAACCATTCCAGTGCAGTCTCTTCATTGATGTGAGCCTCGAACATGGAGTCCCCATTGATCATTGAAAGGCAAGGGCACAATGATGCTCTGTTGTCTCACCAGGGTGCCTGGCATGCATAGTGACAGCGTGATGACTTTAACTAATGGCATGTACTTCTTCTCCCTTTCAGGTTCACCAGCAGGCATTCGCTCTCCAGGCCCCGTAGGGCCACCCCGATATTGGAGGACCACTGGGCGTCATTTGCACCTAAGTCATACCTTCTCGCTGAAGCAGGTACCAGTGCAGATACCAGCACCTCGGTGGGCATTAGAGCCGTGGCTAGTATCTCAGTGCGCATTGGTGAGGGCACTTCACAATCGCTTGAGGTGCAGGCGGAGGCAGAGAGTGCCCAGGGTGCTGGCAGTTGGAGGACTGCTGGTGACCAGGACGATGCTCAGTCAAAGGCTGATGATGAGCCTCTGGAGTTATCCTTTGGGTGGCAGATGCTGGATGTCCAGCGAGATGTGTGGGAGGATCTGACGGATATCCATGAGGATGTGTGTGTGCCATAGGCTCCATGATGGAGGAGTACATGCAGAGCGTGAGCATGGCTGAGCACACTGCCTCCTCCATTGAGAGATTGGCGACTCTAATGGAGAAGCAGTCCAAAGATGGAATGAAGAATTCCTGGGACCTGCAAGCCCTCACACAGGCATTGACGACAGCTAGTCAGTGTCAGTGTAGGAGATGGATGAGGCATCCAGTATCCCAGCTAGATGCCCGTCCATCAATAGTGTGCAGGGAGGTCCAGAGTGACCTCACGTTGGCGCATGAGCTGCCTGTCGTGCCTGTGGGCTCCTCCCAGGGTGCTCTGAATGACGGCAGCAGACAGCCGCTCCTCCACCAGTGACCGTAGCATCTGATGAGGCTGCGATGACTGGGGAGATGCCAGCTGTGGCACTGGCCACTCCCTCCAGGGCTGAAGCAGCACAGGCTCCACTGGCGAGAGGACGACCACCAAGGTCAACAAGGCCAACAAGACGGCAGAGTTAGCAGGCTGCCTCCAATGCCAGTGCCAGCGAGGGGGGAGCACCTAGACCTAGCACTGGCAAACGTAAGTTAAAGGCATCATGAGCACAAGAGGGACGGGTCACAAGTGATTTTATGTTAATTTTTGTTTACTTGATGCATACTGGTCTGATGTTGATTACCAGAAACATTTCTGTTAAGATTATTGAACTGTCAGAATGACATGAATTGTGTTTTTGTTGTCATGGCCTGAGGATGCTTCACTTTTTTATTTCATTGGTGCAGAACTGTATGTGATGCTGGACGTAGGTGGCTCTGAACTTTATCGTACAGGCATTCTTTGTTCTTTGTGTTCAAATTAAAGGGTCCTTTCAGACATCCAGGATGGAGGCGGCAGCCCTGGCATGCATTTGAAGCTGATCTTTGGTAGCCCAACTGAAGGAGCATTGGATCAAAGCGTCCCCGGTGTCCCTGCCTCCCTGCAAGTTACCGAGGTCTGGCTCCATGTCTTCAGCAAGCTCTTCACCGTGCTCCTCTTTGGACTCACTTTGGACTTATCATCTGTGGCCCGTGGAGCTGCGTCAAGATCCTCTTCCTCCAGTGGGTCCCCCCTTGCCAGTGCCAGATTGTGGAGAGCGCAGCATGCAATTACTATCAGGGATATTGTATTGTAGTGCTCCCCCTGAATGGTCCAGGCATTGGAAGCGCATCTTCAAAAGACCTATAGTCCTCTCTACCACCACCCTTGTGGAGGCATGACTCATAACGCTGCTCTGTCTCCGTTCTTGGGTAGCAGAGAGGCTTCATGAGCCACCTCTTCAGCTGATAGCCCTTGTCACCCAGCAGCCATCTTTCCAGTCGGGCTGGGGCACTGAAGAGCCTTGGCACCTGGGAGTGTCTCAGGATGTAAGCGTCATGGGAGCTGCCAGGGTACCTTGCACAGGCTTGCAGAATATGCATCCAATGGAATCCCTTCCTGCTGACGAAGGCACCCAGCTAACCCGCTGGCACCTTGATGGCAACATGTGTGCTGTCGATGGCACCCTGGACACGGGAACCCAGCAATTGCTGCAAAGCCTCTGGCTCGCTCAGCCTGGCTGGCCTCCTCCGTATGGTAAAGAATAAAGGTCAGTACCACCTGAATAGAGCTTCTGTCACCAGCTTAACACAACTGTGGGAGACTCCACACAGATCCCTCACTGACCCCCGGAAAGAGCAGGACGCATAGAAGTTGAAGGCTGCTGTGACCTTCAGAGCCTCTGGCATGGGATGTCCACCCGGACAGTCGGAGCTGATCTGAGGCCCAATCACCTGGCAAATGGAATTCACTATCTCCCTTGAGAAGCGGAGCCTCCTTTGGCATTGCATCTCAGACATAATTGAGGCTGCATTGCAGCCTGTAAACCTGGCAGCAGGATAGTGGCGTCTTCTGCGGCCCCTTCAGCCTTGGACTACCTGCTGGCTCTGCGCCCCTCATGCCTGCGCCTCTCTTCCCACAAGCCCCTCCCCTGGAAGCTGTATTGGGACACCTGGCCTCCTCTCCCTTCTGCCCCTCTCTTCCTCCGCAGAGGAGGTGCCTCCAGTGGAGACCGCAATCCCCATTACCAGGGTTATAGAAGGCTGTCTGACACCTGGAAGGGATCACATGGTCTGAATCGCACGGGGGGGCCAGGTAGACAGCAATGAGTCCTGAACTGAAGCCTAGCAATGCTAAGAATGAAGCCCCAAACAGAGAGGAAGCTGCCAAGTACCAATAAGCAACCAGCTGCAAACTATCTCCAAAACCTCCTCACTACTCACACTGGCAATGCTGCTGATCTTTTCTATTCTGCACTTGGATGAGGTTTGTGAAAATGTCGGCTGGCTGCCTGCCCGTTTTGCCCATGCAACGGGCAGAAAATTACACGGACAAAGAAAAATCAGTTAATTGGTCTGTTAAGTGGCCGCTTAATTAATGGTGGGTGCCACTCTGGCACCCGTGCGCGCCCACTGAGTGAAATATCGCGCACTATTTTACTCCCAATTGGGTCAGGCGCACGTCCGCCCACGGGACAAAAAATTCTGCCCCTAGTCCGGTATATGGTGGGGGCTCAGTGGACAGATTGTAGGAAAATTAAAAGGCACTTGGAAGAAGCTATAAAGATGCACCAACCGTGGAAACCTCTTCCACTCAAATTTGTTCACTAGGAATATTTCCTGCACTGTTTCTGCATGTTAAACATGCTGAAAACACTGAGGGAATTAATCCCCTTAAAAAGAAGGGTCAGACTTTGTTATACAGTAAATATTCTGATGGAAAGCCAAGGAGCAAGTTAGCAATTATTCATATTTAATACAGTTCTGTGTCCTTTGGCTGAACCTACAACCCACACAAAGTCTCACAACTTCATTTTTGAATGCTCTTCCCTAATATTTGCCCCCAGTTATTTCCATTTTCTTGTTGTTCACTGTCATGGACTCTGTCACTTTCTAGACTGAGGCTTCACACAACTGTTGGTTTTCAGTCAAATGAACAGCTAGTCAAAAGCAAAATAATGCTGTTGCTGGAAATCTAAAATAAAAACAGAAAAGCTGGAAATACTCAGCAGTTGCGGCAGGTCTGTGGAGAGCAAAACAAAGTTACAGGTGAAATCTTATCCCCTTTAAGAATAATCACAGGCTAGGACCATTTCTGGTTCCCGACCCCAAATTTGATAGCAGCTCATCTGCCTGTGGGATCTTCCCAGAGGCAGCCAATTAAGAGGCCACCTTCAGGAACACCGTCCAATTAAGAATTGGTGGGGTGAGTTCCTGAGGCTGCAGCTGCCCTGGAAGTTTGAGATGCATTGCTACTGTATGAGGGGAATGCAAGGGCACCTCCATCTTGAGGCACCCTCTGAAGAGGAGTCAGCTGCGAAACCCCACCACAGGATGGCCTGAGGCCACATCTGTATTCCATTGACCCCTGTTTCTCCAGTGCGGGGGAGGATTGTGATGAGGGAGAGAGGGGTCAGCATTGAGAGGCCACGCAGACTACACCCCCCTCCTCCTCCAGTCTGCTTCTGGCATACCGCCTCCAGGCACCTGCCAGCTTTTGCCTATCTGTGAAAGAGTGAAGGGCAGGAGAGATTAAATGACAAAGGTTTCATGGTGAAAAGCCAAAATGCAGTGGTAATGAGACAAATAAATAAAACATAAGATGTATCTAGAGGCGGTGTGAATGGCAGGCTCCTGAATAGCTGCCATCTGAAAACAAAGTAAAGGAATTAAGAAAGAAACAAGAGACAAAACCAAACCAGCAACAAAAAGAAGGAATAAAGTTGGGCACAGAGGTTACGGTCTAAAATTGTTGAATTCAATGCTGAGTCCAAGGGCTCAGTCAAAAGATGTCTCTTCTGCCCTCCATCCCATCTTATTCTAACTCTCTCCTCTTTAATTTACTCAAAACTATTAAATTTCTAACTTTTCTCCAGTTCTAACGATAGGTCACAGGCCTAAAATGGTCAATTGGTGGTTTCTCTTACCACAGATTCTGTGGGACCTACTTGAGTATTTTCAGCTTGAAAATATGTTTTTCATTACAGATTTCCAGCTTCCACAGTATTTTGCTTTTATATTCTTTTCCTACATTTGTATAAGTAATCACCAACTTTCAAGATCTCAGATCTCATCCAAGCACCAGCTAAGGCCTGGGCCCTAATCATTCGTTTTGGCACTATCCATCTACCAGACAGGGCACAGACTTCAATTGAACACCATCAGGACTTTATTTGGCACTCTGAATAAATATGTCATAAACTTGTATGGTTGTGCATAAAGGAACTGCTCTCTTCATGCAGCACAAAGCCTATTTTCCCACCAAGTTAATCATTTTGACCTACACTCTGTTCTTGAGTTCCCATGACAATATTCCTGCTGGCTATATTCTGGTCCTGCTATGATCCTTTCCACAGCCACATGGCAGTCGATTATGCCCTGCACCTGTGGGAATCCAACGATGGAGGCAGAATCCACTGCCCTTTGTGCATATAAAGCCCTCTGGAATTGAATGTACTACCTAGCTCTCAAAAGAAGGGCAGTAGTTACCTGTGAGATACAATGGTGTGTTGCTACCTGCAAGACACCACCAAGATCCACAGCTGATCTTTGGAAGGAGTCAGTGGTGAGGAGTTCAAGGCCAAAGTAACTTTGACAGCTACTGGCAGGGCACAGCGAGCAGAGCTCCGAGGTGGGAGGTCTTTCTCCATGAGGGTACAAATCCCTGTGACTCTCCAAGCTGAAGGCCACAGTCTCCTGTGGCACTGGTTCTCCTACATCACAAGGTAATTCCATCTTCGGCAGTAGATCCTATTTGAGAGTATGGCCTCTGTTGTCTTCCTGCCCCTCTTCCCCCTCCTCATGTCCAGGGCTTGCTGGAAGATGTTATTCCTCCTCACCACTAGACCCAAAATCTGAGATTCAAGCTCCGTTTACTAGCTACTGCCTTCCTTTCACTCAGCTGAACATCTAATAATTTGTGGAAATCTTTTCCCCTCCTCTTATGCTTGTCCAATGCCAGGAGGGCAGAGCCAGGGAGATCGGAGTGCTGACCGTACTAATCAATGGGGCCTGTGCCTCTAGGGGGGCCCGGGCTCATTGGTCAAGTAGCCTGTCAAACTGGATGGCCAGTGTCCAGAGCAGCTAATCTGGGATGTAGACCATCTTGATTGACAGGCTAATCAGCCAATGATTACTGGTGTTTTGAACAACAGCAAATCATTGGTCGAACAGTGGGATGCACCAGATTCACCAGTCGTGGTGAAGAGTCATACGGACTCGAAACGTTGACTCTGTCTTCCTCTCCACAGATGTTGTCAGACCTGGAGTTTTTCCAGCAATTTTTGTTTTTGTTCCAGATTCACCAGTCCCTCCTTTCTTACTTTGTGGACTTCAGTTTGGGCCTCTTCATCGTGGAGGGCTGCTTCCTTCATCTTCACTCTTATTTCTTCAAACCTGGTTGAACTCTGCTGGATCACAAAGTAAGTTTGATGACAGTTGTTTCTAAGCAGGTTCCCTTCACCCCACCCCGCCATCCCCACCTCTTTCCCCTGTAAATTGCAAGCAGGTGGGCTCCTCCTCAGAGTCAACTTCTCTATTTCAAAACATTGATTCACTGCAATTAATTCCTGGGGCATTTTGTGATTTGCACCTGGCTCCTTCTGCCTCTCTTTCTCCCGGCCCTGCGTCTGGCTGGTTTCAATGGCAACAGATGGCGGTTGGGCAATGCCAGGCAAGAGAGCGGTGACTGAGCGAGGCACCCAGCCGGAGCAGCTCAAGGCCGCCAGATTTGGACATAAATGGAATTTGAATCTGCCTTCAAGGTCCTTCCAGTTAGATGAAGCATAAGCTAGTAAATTGAATTCTGGATATCTGATCACCATTGAGAGCTTACCATGGGAAGTTCTACTGCAAATCTTTTCCTACTTAGATATATCATCCTTGCTGTGTGCAGGCTGTGTCAGTATTTCTACCAGGTATCTAATGACAATTTAATTTGGCACAGAATCTACCACATGTATTTTGCATGCAAGAGAAAGGCCTGGAAGCCAAGGCTGTTGACATAACTACCGAGAAGCTGAATAAAATTTCAATACAGTACATTCCAGCAGGATTTTGGGAAAAAAAGTACATATGCAAATGTGCAGGCCTGGGTACAATCGGAGTGGGGCATTTGTTAAAACACATTAACCATTACACAGGATTGCCAAAGAAGCTGTGGCTGTTCTTCAAGTCAGAAATGGTAAAGAACATGTCAAGGAACAGAGGAAAGCTTGTGATTATGTAAGAGGTAAAGTGTCTGGTACCTCACCTCTCCGGCCCTTCCTGACACTCCTCCCTCGATGGTGTGTGGGCCTTGGCCCCTGGGCCAGGCCCTTCCTGACCCCATCCAGCCACTGCTCTTGGTGTTAGTACAGAGTTCCATCACATTGCCATATCCCATGAAAAGTTCTTTCTGCGCATTCACATCAATGTCATGAGGCAGGTTTTGGATATTAGGTTGTGCGCAGTGTTCTGTATCCCCCGGTCTATTTTCACTGTGACATGGCCCAGAGCCCTATGGTGGCACACCCTGCCATTCCCTAATTCACTGATCACAAGGCCTTGGGGATGGAATCCGTATTTCTGGTTTTGTCTGCAATCAGGACTGTGGTGTTGGGGCTTTGACAACACGAGGTGTAATCCTAGTGGGGAAAATGCCATCAGTGAGCAGATTCTTGTTTGTTACTGAAGCCCAGGAGAACATCCTGGAATCCTCAACCAGAATGGGTGCTGGATCAGCAGCTGGAGGAAATGGACATTTTACCACAGGGTTCTCAGCAACTTTAACCTCAAATACAGGCTCAGCCTTTACTTCCTCCACTGGCGGCTCTGATTCTGGTTCTGAATGTGTTCTTCTAAGGGCTCTATATTCTTATGTTCCTTCCTGACCTCAGTCCTCCTTTAATAGTGAGCAAGAGAGTGAATGAGAGAGTGAGAACCCTGAGACCGGGAATGAACCCCCCCCCCCCCCCACACACACACACACACACACACACACACACACATACACACACCACACAGCCAAACACCTTGATGTAGGAAAATACACCCTCCCCCTCCTCATTCCCCAAATACCGAGACACATATCGGGCAGGGAGAGGAAAAAAAAAGCTAACATGATAGCTGACCCCCACTTGCATATGAATTCCACCGAGGCTGTTTGGAGTCTGCACCACCAAAGGCAAATGCACGGTTGGTGTTAGTTAAACCCAACTCCCTAGCTTGGTCCCATTCCATAATGACCAAATCTTGGGGCCAAATTTGATCGTCTGTCTAGATTTGCTTCTTAAGTGAAAAGACAAAAAAGTTTTTATTAGTTAGCTCTGCTGCTTGGCACTTTTTAAGGGTCATTTTTATTAATTACCCATTGTTAAATGATCAATTTATTGCTTTGACAATGATTTTTTTTTGGCTCAGCAAGACATATATATTTTCCTCATACCTTCTTATTTTTTGAAATCCATTTTTAATGTTGTGCCATTCAGCTGCTGCTCGGTTTCTTGCTGAAGGGGGATGAGAAGGTCACAAGAAGTCTGACTGCTGTTTGGAGAGCTGGCAAAAGGGGTTTATTTTTGCTTTAATATGAATGGGAAGTATTGGAAATGCTCAGCATGTCTGGCAGCATCTTTGCAAAGAGAAATGGAGGTCAGTGACCCTTTTTCAGAACTAGTGGACCTGAAGAATTAACTCTATTTCTCTCTCTACAGATGCTGTCTGGCCTGCTGAGTATTTCCTGCATTTTCTATTTATATTTCAAACTTCCAGCATCTGCAGTAATTTGTTGGGCATTTGTAAATGTGGTTAGTTTCAACTTAAAATGAGAAAATGTTTATCACTCAATGAGAAATGTAACTTTTCTGTTAACAAAGCTCACTTGTGTGGATAAAGATAGCACATTATTGCAGGTGAATTGATTTGTGCTAATATACTGGAATGTTTTGCCATTTTTAAACTTGAAAGCAAGTTATGTGCCAATAGAATATATCACTGCTGGCTCAAGATAATCTCATTTGTATATAGGATTGTTGTTTGCTGTGCTTGTGAGGTTCAAGTCTTTTGGATGTTGCTGTCCAGATATTGCATAGGGTCAGGTTCAAACAACCAGAGCTGGTTGCATAACACGAATGACCAAGTTGTGTGTAATTGCCTGACAAAGCCATGGTTGCAAACTGTATCATACTGAAACCTAAGCTTTCGATGGGCTTTATAAATAGAAGCATAGAGTACAAAAGAAAAGAAGTTTTGCTAAAGATATACAAAACAATTTGATCCCATTGTGACTTGTTCCCAATTCCGTGAATCCAAAGGATGTGTGGGGAGTGCAGGGGTGGGGGGGAGGCGGCATTGAAAAGGGACCTGGAAATAGGAGAAGTACCAGGGCTCATGATTTCTCTCCCTGGCCCTGTAGGAAGGTGCCTCCCTCCTGCTTTGCCCAATGCTTTTCTTGTAATCTATGCACATTGGCACCTCTATGCCAATGACTGAGTACACTTTACAGTGGTGGTCCCTTTTATGAGCCTATTTAACTCTTGGGTGGCCATGACTGGCTCCTTGCTGTGATGCTGCCTCCACACACCTGGTCTTATCTGATCCAGGGTGCAACCTGGGCACCCCCCCCAAAATCCCAAAATCCCAATTTGGCCCTCCAAGAGCTCTCAACGAGATCTTTAACCAGTTTAATTGACTTTATTGCTGGATTGGGCAGTTTTCCAGGCCCACCTTCATCCAATCTGATGAAACATGCTGGTGACAGGAATGGTGAGGAAAAACCAGCTTGCTGGCCAGTGCCACACTTCTGAGCGCCTGCCACTCCATTCCCGCCACAGGCAGGACCTAAAAATCAGGTGCACAGTCTCAGAATAAGGCATCGGCCATTTAGGGGAATCAGGGTGTATGAGGATAGCGAGGGAAAGTGGAGTTAGGTAAAGGATTAGCTTCAATCATAGTGAATGGAAGAGAAGGCTCAAAGGGCTGAATGGCCTACTCCTGCTCCCTTTTTCTATGTAGTTATGTGCATCCCAGGGTGTAATGACTTGATGTACTGGACAGATTTCTACTTGAAAGAGATAAATTTATTACAGAGCTCTTTTAGATGCTACATGCTTGAACCAGGTCCACGACTAGAAAGGTCCACCCTTCAGATTACCTGCACTTAGGGCTCATCCATCAAGAACAATCATATGACCCCAATAGGCAGTAGGAAAAGCTTTACCTTCAATCCCATTTCCTCCCCCTTTAGTTTTTTTTACATTTCCTATTTACAAAGAACATTTTAATCCACAACATATACATATACAGGTCAGGTGATTAAAGATTAAGTCTTTGGGGTGGTTTTCTTATACGGTTAGAGCTGCATAGCTCTACCACTTTAGGTTCTCCCACTGGTCGACATGATTAGGAACTGCAGCGTCGGGTACATCATTAAAAAGGGTTAGGCGATTCTGCAGAGACAACAGGTGTGTCTATTGTAGGTTGAAATATTATCTCAGGGATTAATGGTTTTATGTTAATTACAAGCGGAATAACTGGTTGTTGCAATGTCTCTCTATTCTGTGGATGATTCACATGTTTTTCAGCAATTCGGTCTTCCACTTCCACTTGGAATGACAAGAGTCCAGTTTCTGAGACAGGAACCCAACAAGGTCCACTTCCAAAATTCCACACAAAAACTGGATCTCCTACAGTAAATCTTCGAGCTATGATATGAATATTGTGATTCAGTTTTTGATTACTCTGATTCTTCTCTACTTTCCCATCTAAATTTGGAAACACCAAACTTAACCTTGTATGTAGGCGGCGTTTCAGCAGTAATTCAGATGGTGTTGAACCCGCAATTGAATGAGGCGCCGTACAATAATTGAGAAGAAAACCTGAAAGTTGAGTTTCTAGAGTACCTTCTGATAACCTCTTCATCACTGATTTGAAAGTTTGCTCTGCTCTTTCAGCTAACTCATTTGATGAGGAATTATATGGTGCTGTTTTAATATGTTTGATTCCATTCAAACTCATGAACCTCTGAAATTCTGTACTGGTAAAAACTGTACTGTTATCCGAAACAATGACTTCCAGTAGGCCAAGTATAATAAAGCATTGACACAGCTTTTCAACAGTTGCACTCAATGTGAGTGATCTAACTCCATACACATCCACCCACTTAGAATGCACATCTATGATCATTAAAAACATGGTACCTAAGAATGGACCTACATTATATGTCGTCTGACCCAGGGTGGACCAGGCCACTCCCACAGATGCAGTGGAGCTGAAACTGGCAACTTCTGTTGTTGCTCACATTGGAGACAGTGCTTGACCATGCTTTTAATGTCACTGCCTATGCCTGAGCACCAGACATAGCTTCGTGCAAGCATTTTCATCTTCGATATGCCTGGATGTGCACTGTGAAGCTCTGTCAAGAGTGGTTCTCTTCCTTGTGAAGGGATGATGACTCTTGATCCCCAAAACAAGATTCCATCTTGATAACTTAACTCTGTTTTACCTGCATGGAATGATCTTATTTCTTCAGACACTGGTGAATTTGACCGCCATTGCAATACAAGGTCTCAGACTTTTGCAAAATTGGATCTGTGTTCATCCAATTCCTTTTTGCTTTGCACACACAGGCAAAGAGTCAAAGAAATTCAGTACAAGCACAACTTCTTGTGGCAGTGGAGCATGTATAATGCTATCTGGTAACGGGAGACAACTGAGTCCATCCGCATTTGCAATATGCATTCCAGGATGGTGTATAAAGGTATACTCATACGCAGATAATATCAAAGCCCTAGGTTGAATTCTTGCTGAGGAATGGCTTTATCCTCACTGAATAAACCCATTAATGGTTTATGGTCAGACACAATGGTGAAATGTTGTCCATACAGATACTGGTGGAATTTCTTCGCTCCAGATATGATTGTTAAACCTTCCATTTCTCATTGTGAATAACCCTTCTTGGCTGCAGAGAGGGTTCTGGAGACATAGCCAATTGGTCTTTCAAAACCATTTCCCACCCTGTGTGATAACACAGGTCCCACACCATAAGGAGATGCATCAGGTTAATATTAATTCTTTTGATGGGTCATAATGTACCAGTAGACGTGATGAACCTAATAGCTTCTTAACTATCACAAAGGCGCCTTCTTGTTATGAAGTCTATGACCAATGATGATTCTTTTTCAATAACAAGTGTAATGGTGCTAACGCGGCTGACAAGTTTGGCAAAAAGCAGCTATAATAATTAATCATGTCCAAAAAAGACTTGAGTTCAGTTACACTGAAAGGAGAGGGCACTTCTTTGATTGCCCTGACTTTCCCCTCTATTGGATCCACCTGGTGACCCAGGTAAGCGACTTCTGGCACCTGAAATGTACATGTCATATTCTTTAGTCATACACTGGCTTCCAAAAATCTTCTTAAAACTTCTTCCAGGTTGGCCAAATGTTCAGCTTCTGTTGACCTTGTGATCAGAACATCCTCTACGTATGTTACTACTCGGGGAAGTCCTTGCAAATGGCTTTCCATGGGCCTTTGGAAGGTTGCACATGGAGATAATGCTCCAAGGGTAGGCGCCAATATTGATACTGGCCCTTGTGCCTGTTGATGGTTACATACCCTCTCGACGTGCTATCCTCTCTAACTGTTGGTATGCATGGCTCATGTCCAGTTTTGTATAGGATTTGCCTCTAGCTAGCTTTGCGTACAAGTTGTCTATCCTTGGGATAGGATATTTATCTAGTTTGGCTGCCTTATTCATGGTCAATTTATAGTCCCCACAAATGCGGATAGTTTGATCAGGTTTCATCACAGGGACTATGGGCACTGCCCATTCCTGAAATTGGACTGGCTAGATGAGGCCTCGCTTTTCTAAGCGGCACAATTCTGCATCCACCATCTTCTTCAAGGCATAAGGCACAGATCCGGCCTTAAAGAAACAGGTTGTCGCCTGCGAATCTACATATATTTTTGCTCATAAGCCTTTTAACTTTCCCAATTCGTCACGAACTATACTGTCATATTTCCTTAACAGCTCAGGAACTCCTCCTGTTCTCACTTGAAATATTTCAGACCAGTTGAGCTTGATTTTTTGTAACCAGTCTTGGCCCAAAAGTCTAGGTCCTTCACCTGTCACTGTGATCGCTGGAAGTTAAGCTGTCTGTTGCCTATGGATCACAGATACTGTGGTGATACCCTTTACCTGTTTGGACTCTCTAGTGTATGTCTTCAATTGAGCCGTGGTTTGCTCCAGATTCAGTGGCTGGGTACCTTCATTTAGGTATTAAAATGTGTGCTTTCCCACCACTGTGGTTGAGGCTTCTGTATCTACATCCATTCACTTGAATGGTAACAGTTACTGGTTCAGTTTTTACTGCTTTCACATTGTACAGGGAATCTGAATGGAATTTAGATTCTATTATATTATTCACTTCAATCATTTTGATCTGCTACCTTATGGGCTGTCTCGATTTCACCCTGCATTGCTTTTCTACATGCCCTTTCTTATGGCAGTAATGGCATTCTGCCTGCTCGAATCTGCAGGTGGTCGGTACATGGTTATGAGGCCCAGTGGTAGGTTTCAGCCCCAACTGAAGAACGACACCATGTTGCACATTCTGTAAAGCCTGTGAGTCCCTCGCAGCACTTTCCATGGCACTCTTCAAATCGATGTTAACTTCTGCGAGTAAATGGTCATCGTGAATGCCACAAACTAACTGGTCCCGCAACATGTCATTGAGTGTATCTCCAAAGTCACAATGTTCGGTCAACTGCTTCAACTTTGCTATGTAAGTTGCTATGGACTTTCCCAGGGCCCTTACTCTGGAGTTAAACTTAAACCTCTGCATTATTATCGATGGCTTTGACTGAAAATGCATCTTCACAAGCTCTACCAATTCGTTCAAAGATTTAGAATTTGGCATGTTCAGCCTGCAGATGAGGTTACATGTCTTGCTACCCACAGACAATCAAAAGCATTGCTTTCTGCTATTCCACAGTTATTTCATTCGCCATGAACTAAAAACCTAGGCGCTCTATGAACTGGCTCCAGTCTTCCATGGACTCATCATAAGGGTCGATTCTGCTGAAGAGTGGCATGAATGGTGAGTATACTTTTCTTTTTTCTTAAGAACTGATGTACTCACATTCACGAGGCAAGGTGCAGTATCGGAGCTATTTTACTCTCGTCGCCAAATGTAATGACTTGACGTACTGGACAGGTTTCTACTTGAAACAGATAACTTTATTACAGAGCTCTTTTAGAAGCTACATGCTTGAACCAGGTCCACGACTAGGAAGCTCTGCCCCTTGGATTACCCACGCTTAGGGCTCATACGTCAAGAACAATCACAAGATCCCTATTGGGCAGTGGGAAAAGCTACACCTTCAATCGCTACACATGGCAAGCTCTGAGACATGCCATTTGGCAAATAAACACTGACAAACCAATAATGTTTATGAGATTAGGGGGCAAGGTTATGAGGAGCAGGCTGTTGGCACATGGGGATGCAACAGGGAGCTGCTGCACCAAAAGCGGTCACATATTGCAGCATGATTGTCCAGCTGGACATGCTGGAGCCTCCCCTGCCCAAAGCAAATTCTAAACAGGCTTCTTCTAATTAAAAATAAAATATTTCTTTTATCTTCAGGGATCTAGGTCTCAATCCTGGCCTAGAGCCCTAACCTACTCCAGGTCGTGTCCGCATGCCAGGAATGGAGGCCCGTGTCCCTCCACTTCTCCAGCATGCTGGCACATAAAGTGAAAATTATATTGTATAGTGCACTGGCACAAGAACTCCTAAGAAAATGAAACTCAGCCCTTGACCACACCCGCTTTAATGCCAGTGACCAGATAAAGGATGAACAGAGGTTCAGCACTTTCCAGGCCCCACAAGAGCTCTGAGGAACAGTGGCACAACTGCTTATCCACCATTGCGGTTGCGCCATTCCCCCACCACAGTTACATTGGAAAAGCATCACAGCTCCCAAGACATTCAGCCCTCATCATCACCTGATGATGTACGTCAATCAAAATAAAGATTCAACATCATGCAATCTAAAGCAGAAATATGTCTGAGTTATTTTACCTTTGAATAATTACATTTGGCCGTCGTGACAGAAAAAAATTCCTACTTTTTAAATGCATCTATGAAATATGCAGCTTTGGAATACATGCATTGTGTGTGAAAATTTCATAGGAATAAGACTGTCATTTAAAGCAGTGGCAAGGAGCATCGTCTAATTTATACTTAAAGAAGGTTCCAAAAATAAAATGTTTTGATACAGCCAGTTTGTGGACAGGCACTGAGGCACATTCAAAGCAATTAGTTCATTAACTGCTTAATCAATGAGATCAATTGATGCATTTACTCATTTGAATGCTATAGATTCTCAAGAGCCACAACTGAGTAAGGAAAAAGGATGAAGTATTGTAATTATAATTTGGGCTAACATGATTTCTTATTAAGTATAGAAAAATTTACAATTTTGAAATCCTTCTGTGGAATAAATAATATATAACCAAAACAGTATACCGATATTAATTAATACCTTCTGTTTGTGTGATTGTGGTGCTGAGTTTTGAAATGAATAGACCTTATTTGACCAATCAGATTGCAGAACAAGAGACCACTACATGGCCTTGTGTGTCTCACTAGGCCTATAGACAGCCCTTACATAAAGTATATGCTCTCTTGCTACCAATGTGGGGTCTTAGAAGGACATTTTTTTGCAGCAGTTCACTGTGTTGTGTATCAGTGCAGCACACCACTGGGCCACCAGTGACAGTCAGTGTCAAATATTAACAGAAGAATCACATTTTATGAAATAGCAATAGTTTATTTGGAAAGCTACAGGGTCTCCTTAGGGAGCTCAAATGGTCACTTAACTTAACACCAGTCTCACAAGGACGTTCATGGCACTTTATGAAGTAGAAATTACTCCAAGCATGATGTTAATGATTTAATTAGCACATTTGTGCTCTCTTTAAACAAAGTCATAAAACTGGTCAGATAGGCCATGATGGTCTTTTCCGACCCTGTGCATTTCTAAGTTAATGATTTTATCAAAATATTCCAGATAGCCAGATCATTAAATGTAGCTTTTAATTTCCACCACAAAGTAGGCTTACTATTTTCTGCCGTTCCTAATGCTGTCTCTTTCAGAGTTGAGAATACAATGTTAGTGCCAAATTTGAAACATTAGTATAAAAGACTCAGAATATGAAATCTACTTTCCAACACTTTCATTCCCTGGATTAAACCTAAACCATATGAAAATAATGCTGATTGAGGCAACCATATCCATCAACTTAGCTCCCTAACTGAATCCTATGTTGCAAAATAGTGCATTGGCAATTTTATAAACATGGGGAATGAGTAATGTGCTCTGACATTACTGCAGCAAGGTTCTCACCCTTGATCGACAGTGGGAAATTAAATTGCTTCAAAAAATGTGGCAATTTATACATTATTTGAATGTACTCACTTGTCATTCTGGCTTACAGCTTCCTCTTATGGTTCTATTGTTATATAGAAGGTGACTATAAGGTGACTACAATATTCCTAAGCATAGATATATTAGTGATCAATGCTGACAAACCCCCAGGCCAACTACCAGGGCCAATGAGTTTCCAACATTCCCTTTACCTTATCCCTCAGGCAACCCTGCTCACTAATGACACCATGACTTCATAAACTAATTAATTGCAAAGGGAGTAGATAAGAAGCCAGCTTTCTATTTAGACACCTGGACTAGCAAAATTAAAAATGTTCTGTAATTCACAAAAGTACAAGGTTATTTACCTTCACCACTGGAGGTTCTTTAAAACTGTGCTTTCTTGGCTAACTTCCTACAGTTGCTAAATCACACAAACTGAAGACTGTGGAGTCTGATTCTGTGGCCAGCAAATAAATGAAATCATTTTACCAATCTACCATCTAAATGAATCTAAGTGCACCAATTTGTATTTTGTATTAATGGCCTCATTCCTGAACTTGCAGGATTGGGTGTGTGAGTAGCCATATCTTCCATTTGTGTTTGGAAAACAAAGACGTTTGCATGGTCATATTTTCATTGCTGTATGAAGAACGTGCCATACAGTTAGGTATGGGCTCAGACTTTGGACACTCCCATATTGTTCTAGTCCTCTGTTTATGACCAGGACATATTTATCCTAATATCTGTCCATTTGTAACACTTTGTGGTTGTTGCTCCAGATTTCCATCACACTTTTTTAACTTGGGACATTCTTTCCTGTCTTCTCCTCTTTCTGTCATTCATTCTACCATTTTTCATTTCCTTTCTAGGATGTTTTGCCTCTGTCTCTGCCCTCCTCTAACCCCTTCTCCAACCTGATTACTACTCCGCTTTCTGATTGTCCAGCCAGCGTGCCAGGCTTGAATCCCACTTGAATATGCGCTACCTTTTATATCTCTCTTAGTCTTTTTTTAAAGGGTCTGTCTATTGGTGCCTCCATATAGACATAAATCCCATGTTCCCCCATTCTCTTCTCTCACGGACCATCCCAACCACATGCCCTCTGTGGGTTAATCCTGCCAAATTTCTTCCCATCCTGCTGACTCCATCCACCAATACCATCTTGGACTCTGCCTGTAACTTATTGTTTAACAATCACTGTGATTGATCAACAGTCACTGTGCCTCTGAATTTCCTCCCAGAATTTCCATTCACTCATGACCAAGCCCCTTGCCATCCATAACCTTATTGTGGATATTTGTTTTGGCATCATGGATGCGATTTTCAAATCCCATTCACTTACACAGAGTTAAAATCGAGCTCTCGAAAACTTGACTCAAAGATGGAAACATTTAGCCCCTTACAGAAGTCTCCCTGTCTGGCTACACATTCCACCATTTGCCCAACAGTGGCAGTGTGGCCTTTATCATCAAATACACCTAGGTCTCTCCCTGTACTCCTTTGCTACCAATTACTCTTTCCTTCGCTCCACCACATTCCACTCCTCTCCTTTTAAATCCTTGAATATAATATATAGAATCTAATATAATCAGAGGTGATTTTGTAGCCTCACCAGCACTTTTCCAGTGGTGGAGCAGCTCCCTGTCATGTGTGGAGCATGTCAACTCAATGACCATGGCCCTCTGAAGGTTCTATGCCCAAACAATAGGACCATGGGCAGCAAAGGCCCAAATGATTCACTCGGAGGCCTTTCCGCAATGCTCCAAGGGCCTACTGGCTTCACCCTCAGAATTATTTACTTAACTTTACACTTCCAAACGTTCCTCCATGTTTAGGCTCTGTGGCGGGCTTGGACCTGCCTCAGCACTGCCTCTCATAGTGAGGCTGCCAATGCTCTAGAGTTGCCGGCCCACTGATTGACATCAAGATGCCGCCAACAGTGGGCACAGAGGTGACCTTTGGGAAGATTGTGCCACTAATCTCTCTGATGGTAAGTGCTGGTTTGGGACCCCTATTTGGTCTTGACATCAGTGTTCTGAAGCCCGCAGAAAAATCCTACCCAATAAGTCTGAAGCTGCTGATCTATTCAATCACACCCTCATCTCTACCTTTGATGTCTCGTCCCCAGTAAAACCTTTACTTTCTCCTATTTCCCTGGTATTTTCTCCAATACTTACTCAAGTCCAAGTAATAGACATGAATATATACAGCAAAAACAAAAATTGCTGGAAAAACTCAGCAGGTCTGACAGCATCTGTGGAAAGGAAGACAGAGTTAATGTTTTGAGTTCATATGACTCTTCATCAGAACTTTCATGAATATATAGCTGGTTTAGCATACTATCACTATATTTGGCTATGAACTATATCCAGCACTATTGGACCTTGCTTCTCTCTGCAGAAAGCCCTCAGTAGATCATCCTGGAAGACAAATGACTCTCCTGGCTTCTTTTCTTAACTACCACTATCTCCTTAAACCTTGCTCCTCTGGCCCATCCAGACACAAGTTTAAGAAGCTCATGGACTTTGTTGCTAGGATTGAGACCATTCTTTCAGCTGCCTCTGTTACAACACTGCATTCCCCATGACCTCTCCAAATTTATCTTGTCCATGAGACCTTCCTCCTCCTGCGACCACATTCCCACCAAACTGATGATCACACAACTTATTTTCCTGGTTCTAATGTTAATTGGTATTGTAAATAACTCATTCACCTCACATTATTTCCCTTCCTTCAAAACTGGTGTCATCAACATCTCAAAAAATTAACCCTCAATCCCTCTGACCTCCTTTCCAAAGGCCTTGAATTGTTATTGACTCACAAATGAAGATGTCCATCTTCACACAACTCCATGTTTGAATCCTTGCAATCAGATTTCTGTTTCTGTCACAGCACTGAAGCAATCCTAATTAAAGTCACAAATGACATTCTATGTAATTGTAAACCTATCGCAGTATCCCTCCTTGACTTCTCTTTTAGTCTTTGATACGTTCAGCCACTCCATTCTCCTCCAACTCATTTACTCCATTATCTAGCTGACTGGAACTGCCCTCACTTGATTCCACTCTTAACAGTTTTGTCCATTCACTTAGTCTATGAAGATATCTTTATGAGATATTTTGCTTTGTCACTGTTACTTAGAAATAAGTGAGAATCAATGTTTTCCATGTCACTGTGTAAATCTAAGTCAAAATATTTAAATCAAATAATTTGTTGGTCAAAAGAGAACCTTTCACTGAAATATATACTTCTTAACAAAACTGTGAAATTGCTTTTTTTGGTGACCATAAAATTTTAAAATTTCCCCAGGCTTTTAGCTGGTTTCAGTTAAATACCCATTATTTTAATATCTTTATATCATAAAACAATGAAATATGTTCAAGAGTCATGATATTAAGTTATTGTCCGTAAAACTAGATGCTTGCTGTATTTCCCATTGATTTTAGTGCAGAAGCCTCTGCAATGATTAACACAATCCTGCAAGATTACTTTATACCAGCACACATTAACAGAATTGGAAGTTAGGTTAGCATGCAATGACTGTTCTCTTAAAAATGCAGAGCAATTTAAAATTCACTCAATTCAGTGAAGCAAAATTCTATAATTATTATTCTGACAGTAGACACACGACAAAACTTCCCTGAATCTTTGAATGCTTGCAACTCCAGTTTACAAAATAAATTCTAGCTTGCAAATTAAGAGCTTCCTCATTATCCTGACTGTTCCAGTCTCTCTGCCAGCAACAAGGTTTGATTCTCATTCTCAGCTTGGGGATATTTTATGAAATTATAATATTAAATAAATTTAAAAGAATGTGACTATAGTAAAGGCTACCCGATTAATGCGATGTTCATTCACTGGAAATGTTTGTTTATTAACCTATTTTCATTTTCCTATCCAATTTGTTAATTTTTTTTCTTGTTTTCTGATCAAAAGGACATTGAGATAAGCCACACGCAGGCCTCTGCCAGTGTTGCTCTGTATCCAGCTCTTTGGTGTATAAGAGCAGTTGATGGCAACTGCTGCGTTTCCTGTGGGGAAGAGTCTACTTAGGCCAGTAACTCAGCCTACAGTCTAGAATGTGTTTGCCTTTTAGTACTCTATTTTATCATTCAGCAAAATTATCCAGGATACCTTAAAAGACAGTGGCATCCAGCGAATCCTGCTGGAAATTGTGGATGTGTGAATGGGATCAACGTCAGCTATGGTTCCCCAACCACATGGTCATCTAGATTGGCCTTATGACTTTAAGCCTTATGGAGGAAGAATGAGCACTTAGATGAGATACCATGACTGATTCTTAGCAATAGACATTGAAGGAGATTATAACTTTCCCTTTGCCCAGCAAAAAGTGGGAAGTAACAGAATTAAAATGGTGGTGAATTTTCCACCCAATTATCGTTTCAAAGCCATTTTTCCTGGGCAATTTTGCTGGATGGCTGTGCTGATTGTTGAATTAAACAGGAGTCTCATTAACCTATGGAAATTGGAATCCTATCAAGTATACAGAACACCAGTGCAACTTTAACAGTATACTGACCATAAGCCGTTTACACACCACTCAGTAAAATCTATCAGTGGAGCAAAGGAAACCGAGAAAGGAAAGAAGTGCAAGTATTTTGTTGGGTCTAGCAGGAAGAGGAGTGAGTGGTCCTCTAGGCTCCAAACGAACAATGTGGGCTCCTGCTGTCTTACCATTCTTGCGCCTGTCCCAAGGACCTACCTGCTTTTGGTTGGGTTGCCTTCCAGGCTGCCTGATATTGCGTTGGCCCAATGAGAGCTGATAAACTCCTTTGGTATCTGTGACTAATTGGTGGCATCTTAATGAGTACTCAGTCTCAAGATGGATCATGCAGCTGGCCAGAGCGCTTTGCTGGTTAGCTGTTTAGTACTTCAAATCTGCCCCATTGTTTGTTAGAAAGTAAAGAGGAGATGATCAATGGTTTAAAAAAATGTCAGTGCATCATATTTATTTTCTTACATGGATGCCAATTGATGTCCGGTTCTATAGTATATGACTGCCATCTTGTGGTCATGGTGGACGTTAAAAGCATTGTCTATGTTTTAAACAGACTGATATTGTAAGAGTTGAAACATTCATTCAAAGTAATTCTTTTAGATAGGTATGTTGATGATGGACATAAGATTCCTGAAACAAAGTATAAAATACCTCTAGTTCCATGTTATTAAATACAACTTCCTACATTGTATATTTTGATGTTTTTGTATGTCACACACATGACCATCATAATGCAGCTTTGGCATATTGTGGGATGTGTCAAGGACTGTTGACTCCATAATGATAAATTGGTGAATTTTATATCTTACAGTTAAATACTACTGTGTATTATCAGTAACAGAATGCTGTCTGATCAGTATATTCTTACTATATTCATTAATTCACTACCTACTGTAGAGGAGTTAAATTCCTTCGTTCTTTGACTATACATTCTTCATGAACTACAGCACCTGATCCTTATCCAATAAATCTTGGGGAGTCACATACTCCATATTGTAAAATGTGATGTTGTGCACATGTATGTTGAGGCTTGATCATCTGCCTCCCTTTCTGAGTAGAGCAAGCAATGTCCCTAACCATCAGTTAATAGTCAAAGTATTGAATTAAGGGATACAGCCTGACTTGGAAATTGAAAACTCCATGAAAGACTGTGGGAAAGGCTAGGAAAAAGTATGATGTGAAAAGAATTCATCCATTTGAATAATGTAGCACACCCACTTGATAGATGTTTGGGTTTTTATGCTATATTCCTTTGGTTCAGTGTCACTTTTAAATTTTGGGGCTTTTTGCTGGTAATGATTTCCTTCAATATTCTTAATTGCTGTAGGCATTTATATGGCAACAAACAAAGTGCTAAGCATAAGTATCCCTTACCAGGTTAACATGCTGGATGCTTCAGTTCCAGATGGACCAAAAAATATAGAGCCAACAAAGCCTCAGCCATTCTGCCCGTAGCTCATGATCCCTCCACGTGAATCTGAGCATGTCCAAGGAGACCAGTTGTTGCTGTTTCTGCTTCACAAGACACTCTGCTATAGAAATGCAAAATTTTCTGCACAATGCCTTCCTGGCAAAGTTTGGAATAGAATAACATTGGAGTAGACATGCTTATCTAGCCCATTTCATGTTACAGTAGCTACAGTTAAGCTTTGTATTATTGCTATGTCACATAAAGATAGTTTCTATAATGAAAGGCAAAATCAAACTTGTTTTATTCACAATATCGTAGGAGCAGCCAACAATATTGTCTGCATTAACTTTATACTTCAACATTGGTTAAATGTTATATATGCAGCAAAATGCTGACGTGAAAGGCTGAATGACAACATTGACAAGAAGTATTCTCACTGTGATTTACTTCATCAGCAATTGGCTGATATATTGTCACTGCCAGAAATGTGCAGAACAGCTGAGTGAATACAATTTTATTGTTCCTTGATTACAGTCAAAATACATCTACATGATTCTGTGTAATGAACAAGCATGTTTTTAAATTTTGGGTGCTGATGCAATGCACAACTGCAGCAATACAACAGTGATTACCTTTCAGTAAGATCTTCATGGGCTGCAAAATGAGGTTGTGAGGTAAATGCAAGTTCTACCTTTCCTTATAATAGCCTTTTTGCATTTAAAGCAATTAATTGAGTTATGCCTGCTCCAGCAAAGACAACTTACTTTTATACAACATCTATAAAAGTGTCCCATGACAATTCACATGAGCTTTAGCAGACAAAATGTAAAATTGTCGGGCCATATGGAGAGATATTAAGGAAAGGCCACCAAAATGTTGGTCAAAAACGTTCTTAAGTAATTCAAAGGAGGAAAGGTAGAAGGGCAAAGACATTTAGGGAGAAAATTCCAGAGCTTAGAGTCTCAATAGCTGAAGGCCAACCGCCAATGATGGGATGATAAAAACCAGGGATATGCAAGAGACCAGAGTTGAAGGAGTGCAGAGATTTGGAGTATTGTAGGGTGGGAGGAGGTCCCAGAGATAGGAAGAGGCTAGGCCATGGAGGGATATGAATAGAAGGATGAGAATTTTAAAATTGTGACGTTTCTCGACATGGAGCCAATGCGGGTCAGGAGGTGATGGATGAACAGGACTCATCGTGAGTTAGGATACAGGCAACAGAATTTTGGATAAGCTAAATTTTACCAAGTAGCTGTAAAAATTCTGATTTATTATGATTAACCAGAAACAATCCCATTAATCAGCATTGCGAATTGCCAAACATAAAGATAATAATAGGTGGAGGCAGGTTCAATTGAGGCATTCAAGGGCGCATTGGATGACTATTTAAATAGAAGCAACATGCAGGGTTACGGGGAAAATGCTGGAGATTGGCACTGTTAAAATGCTCAGAGAACTGGTGCAGACACGATGGGGCAAATGGCCTCCTTCTACACCATAACAATTCTGTGATTCTGTGAAACAGTAGACAATTGAAATCAGTGTCTGGGGGAAGGTTCATAAATAAGTACGTGTCAATGCCAGAACCATAAAACAATCACATAGTCACCAGCTGCCAACAGATTGTCCTACTGGTAAAAAAAACACAAGACAATGACTTTTTTTGGGGGTCACAGACACCTTCCATAGCCATCAAGTCCTAAAGTGGGACTTGAAACCAGGATTTCCAGGCTAGAAGGTAGGGCTGCCACAAGACCTCCTCTCCATTGTGATTGCTATTGATGGGCCAAGATGTTTACATTACTCAGCCTTGTCACTAATTATCATATCATTCTGTTAACACCTGGTTATCAGTTAGCTAAAAGCAAAATACTGCGGATGCTAGAAATCTGAAACAAAAGCAAAAATAGCTGGAAAAACTCAGCAGGTCTGACAGCATCTGTGGAGAGGAAGACATAATTAACGTGTCGAGTTCGTGTGACTCTTCACCAGAACTGATGAACGGACTCGAAACGTTTAACTCTGTCCTCCTCTCCACAGATGCTGTCAGACCTGCTGAGTTTTTCCAGCTGTTTTGATTACCAGTGAGCTGCTGCTATTACTGACCCAGGGCAGATGACAAATTTCAGTCGCTTTGTTCCTAAAGTCCAATCATTGCCCAGAAAACTGCTGAGCTTTATCTCTTTGATTGGTAGGACAGGACGCAATGATTGTAACAAATTAGCGCGGACCAATCACATCACAGGTCCCATTGTTCACGTGGGCCAATCATAGCACGCTAAGGTAATGGCCGGCGCGACGCTGCTGATCATCACGTGGTTCTTAGCGACCAATGAAATTACCGCAAATTGATCTATTCCCTTCCACCCTGAATTGTCCTTAAGCCGCTGCAGCCAATGATATTGCTGGAAAGAGAGTCGAATTGTCACATGATCCCTATTGACCCGGTAGTTACTTTATGTCGGTGTCACTTACTGGAGCCTATTAAAGAGTGAGTAGCGGATGTCTGTTATCCGGCTCCTGCAGTCTTTCCCTCTACACACACGAAGCTTGATGTAGTTTAGACATGCAGGGATTTTCTTTCAGCGTGTGAATCATTCCGAGGTTGCAGGTTGATTGCCAACAGTCACACATTTTGTCCTAACGCACCATTCAAGATGTAGCATCGAAAGTATCGCTCAGTTAAAGGGAGGAGAGTTTTTTTTTTAACTGTGGTTTAGGTAGTGCTTCTAAGGGACAGGGGCTATACAAAAAAATGAGGGAGAGGGGGGTGGTGGGGAGAAAATCTAGACAGAAATTTGAGAATGCTCAGTTTACTGAGGATTTCTTGCAGATTCTGCAGCAGAGGCAATATCAAAAGCAGGTGGACCCACTTTAGATTAGGTTGCCAATCTTGACCAAAGCAAGCTTCAAAGGAGAATAAATGGAGATTCCCAGGGGCGAAACGTGTGAAGGACAGCAATATTAATGATACGCCTTGTTGGAGAGAGGTGATGTTCTGGCGGGGTCAGGGACAAAATCTATTTGAAGCGAGTTAAGAAACAATGGTACCATTACACCTCAAGTTGTGTTCTATAGGCCACCAACTAGTGGGAAAGATGGAGGAGCAAACTTACAGGGAAATTGCAGAGGTGCAAAAACTATAGACTGGTGACAATGGGGGACTTTAATGGCCCAACGAGAGAGGAGGCAATGTTGGATCTGTTTCTGGGGAATAATGTGGATCAAGTATCCTGGGTGACCAACTATCCTGGATGTTGTGAGACTGTCCAGTAAATAGGCTTTTCGTCCCATGTTCTGGGTCCGACCCTGGGATGTATATCGACCTGTATTTCCTCCATCTCTGCAGGCTTTATGTCTGTGCATGCTTGGACCAGGACTCCCAAGGTCTTGCCAGCACCACCCCACAACTCCTCCCCCCCACCCCCCCCATATACCCCCACAGTGAAGTGTGCCTTTTTTTCCCCAGAGTTGGTTACCCCACAAGTATCAGAACATTTAGGGAATAGTTATTGTATCAAAAGGCTTAGGATAAGGATGGCAACCTGTAACTAGTGGAATGCCACAGGGATCAGTGCTGGGCTCTCCATTATTTACAATATAAATTAATGACCTAGATGAGGGAAGTGAATGTACTATTGCCAAGTTTGTGGATGACACAAAACTAGGTGGGAAGGCATGTGGTGAGGATGACACAAGGAGTCTACAGAGGGATATTGACAGGTTAAGTGAGTGGGCAAAAACTTGGCAGGCAGATGGAATATAAGGTGGGAAAATGTGAGATTATGCACTTTGGCAGGAAGAATAGAGGAGTTGAATATTTAAATGGAGAAACACTGCAGAAGGCTGCAGCACAGTGAATTTGGGAGTCCTTGTGCATGAATCCCAAAAAGCTAATATACAAGTTCAACAGGTAATAGGGAAGGCAAATGGAATGTTGGCCTTTATTTCAAAGGGAATGGAGTATTAAAATAGGGAAGCCTTCTTAAAACTGTAATCAAGGCACTCATTAGATCCCACGTAGAATACTGTGAACAATTTTGGTCCCCTTATCTCAGGAAAGATATATTGGCATTGGAGACAGTCCAGAGAAGGTTCACTAGGTTGATCCCGGGTGTGGACAGATTTTATGAGGGGTTGAGTAGGTTGGGCCTATACTCATTGGAGTTTAGAAAAATGATAGGTGACCTCATTGAAACATATAAAATTCTTTGGGGACTTGACAGGGTAGATGCTGAGAGGTTGTTTACCCTTGTGGGATTCTAGGACTAGCAGGCATAATCTCAGAGTAAGAGGGCGCCCATTTAAAACAGATGAGGAGGAATTTCTTCTCTGAGGGTAGTCAATCTGTGGAATTCGTTACCACAGAGGGATGTACAGGCTGGGTCGTTAAGTATATTCAAGGCTGAGATAGACTGATTTTAATCAGTAAGGGAATCAAGGGTTGTGGGGTAAAGGCAAGAAAGTGGAGTTGAGAATTTTCAGATCAGCCACGGTTGAATGGTTGAGAAGACGTGATGGGCTGAATGGCCTACTTCTGCTCCTATGTCAAATGGTCTTGCGTTAGCGATGGAAAAAGACGAGCTACCTGGAATAAGATAATTAATTGGACAAAGAGAATTTTTAGTGGGAAGAGAATGGATCCGTCCCAGATAAACTGGGATCAAAGATTGGCGGGCAAATTAATGGAACTATGGGTTGCATTTAAAGACAGAACTCATTTACAGTCAAGGTACATTTCCACCAGGGGAAAGATAGGGCAGCTAAGGCCAGAGTGCCTTGGATGACGTAAGTAATCGAGTAAGATAAAGCAGAAAATGGGTGTATTTGACAGATGTTGCGCTGATAATACAAGGAAGAACCATGCTGAACATAAAAAGTTCAGAGGGGAGCGGAAAAAGAAAACAATGGGGAAGGAGAGTTCAAGAAGAAACTGGCAGCTGAAATGGGAATCAAAGGTTATCGAGGGTAGATAGGAATGTGGAATTTGAAACAAACAGATCAGCCCATGATCTTATTGAATGGCAGAGCAAGTTCGAGGGACCGAATGGCCTACTTCTGCTTCTATTTCATATTTCATAAATCAAAATCCAAAAGTTTTCCATAGGCATATGAATAAAGAGTAACAAGAGGCGAGGTGGGTAGGGACCAAGAAGGGGATCTACACATGGAGAAAAAGAGCATGGCAGTGGTACTAAATGAATATTTGTATGTCTTTACCAGGGAAGATGCTGCCAAAATCATTGTGAAAAAAGAGGTAGCTGAGATACTGGATAAGGTGAAAATTGATAGAGTTATTAGAAAGGTTGGCTATACTTAAAGTTGATAAGTCACCAAAAACAGATGGGATGTATTCAAGATGCTGAGGAAAGCAAGGGTAGAAATTTCAGTGCTACTGGCCATAATCTTCCAATCCTCCTTGAATACAGGGGTGGTGCCAGAGGACTGGAGAACTACAGATATTACACCCGTGCTGAAAAATGGTTATAAGGATAAATTTGACAACTACAGGTCAATAACTAACTTTGGTGGTTGGAAAGCTTCTAGAAAGAATAAACTGGGACAAAATTAAGTTACTTGGCAAAGTGTAGATTAATTAAGGAAATCCAGCAAAAATTCATTAAGGGCAAATCTTGTTTCACTAATAATGTTTTTTTAAAAAACGTGACAGCAGGGGTTGATGAGTGTAATGTAGTTGATGTGATGTAGGTGGACTTCCAAAAAGTGTTCGATAAAGTGCCATGTAATAGGCTTTCCAACAAAGTTGAAGTCCATTGGGATAAAAGGGACAGTGGCAGCCGGATTGAAACATAGTTGGCTGAGTGACAGGAAACAGCAGTGATGATTGTTTAATTGAAGTGGAAAAAGTTATGCAAGTGGGGATTTTCAGGGGTCGGTACTAGGACCACTGCTCTTCTTGATATGACCTAAATTTTGATACACAAGGCACAATTTCAAAACTTGCAGATGACACAAAGCTTGAAATTACTGTGGATTCTGAGGATAGTGGTGGACTTCAAGAGTACCTAGGCTGGTGGAATTGGCAGACCTGTGGCAGATGAAATTTAATGCAGAGAAGTGTGAAGTGATACACTTTGGTAGGAAGGATGAGGAGGCAATATAAAACAGGATACAATTCTTATGGGTCTGCAAGAATAAAGATCGGGGGTTTACATGCATAAATCATTGAAGAGGGCAAAAAGGCATATGGAATCTGGACTTTATAAAGTGTAGCATACAAAGGTAACAAAGTTATAACGAACCTTTGTAAAACACTGACTTGGCCTCAACTGGAGGAGTGTGTTCAATTTTTGGCCCCATACTTTAAGAAGGATGTGAAGACTTTAGAAAGGGTGCAGAAAAGATTCACAAAAATGGTTCCACCGATGAGGTAGTTCAGTTACGTGGATCAATTGGAGAAGCTGGGGTTGTTCTTCTTCAAGAAGAGGTTAAGAGGAGATTTGATATAAGTGTTTAAAATCGTGAAGGGATCTAGACACAGTAGCTAGCCTGAAACTCATCCTGCTGGCAGGAGGGTCAGAGGCACCAATTTAAGGTGATTACAAATGGCAAAAGGAGGATTTTTTTTTTTAAATGCACCATCAGGTTAAGATTTGGAATGCATTGAGAGTGTGGCAGAGGCAGACTCAATCAAAAGGGAATTGGATAAGCACCCAAATAGAAAAAATGTGAGCTAGCACACAGGCCAAATGGCCTCCTTCTGTCCCTGTAACCATTCTATGGTCTGTAAGTCTGAATAGTACAGAGGGAACTATTAACATGTTGAAACATGTGCAAACAATGCCAAGAGCAAATGCTGCACACTGGCCTACTAAAGGTTTGGCAAAGCACAGGTCACAAAAAAAACTCCCTGGCACATAATGTGAACAACTGTAGGAAGAAACATTTTTTAAAACATATTTTGACTTTGTTAAAAACTAAGGGAAAAGCGTTCATTTTAATACAACGAAGTTTTAGCAACTGGATTTATTTAACAAATGTTTTTTGGAAAAGTGCAAGACATTTTGGAAACAGGTTTCACAAATTTTAATAAACTAATGGAGTCTACACAACATCTGCAATGTAGAGAAAAATATGTACAATAATATTGCACATTTGACAGTACGCAGTTTTGTATCTGCGATTTTCAAGACAATGAAATGAGGTAATCAGATTTTATAAATTCTGCACACTTACCAAAAGACAATGGGGAGGCATATGGCAAGAAAAAATGATCTGAATACAACAAAAATATGTACCACATGGCATATTAAAGATACAAGTTTGCTGAATATCACGACTACAGGTTAGCGAAGAACAGTAAATCATTATCATTTAGAAATTACTTCATTTTGTTAGCTTTTCAATGTTAGCTACTGAATACTACATACGCCTAAAAGGAACTGAGTGAGTATGGTTTTTCCTCTCCCATCACACTTTCCAAAAGTAGGTTTTTGTAATTACACAAAGCATTTTGTAAAAATCAACTTTAGTTAGCACCAAAAAGAATTATTGGCCTGCACTTGGATGAGCTTTGCAGGAATTAGGCTTTTATATATTTATTTTCAAACTATATCACACTATGTACATTGAAGTTAACAAATTTTAATTCAATGTTGTGATTCTCCACACCAACACAAGATATACAAGTTTACGATTCAGATTCAAACTGGAGGCCAATCTTTATAGTATGTGCCTTTTCACTACATTTCTTTTTAAAAATCAAAGCCCAAAATGTCAGAGCAACACAACAAAGCCAAAATTAAATGTGACTATAAAGACATTTAAACAAACAAAAACAATAAATAAGGCATGTGCTCAGCACTGATACTGTAGAAATCAAATTGTGGATTCTAGGATACCACATAGATCCTATTAAGAAAATGACAGATAAGCTAGTAACAAGGTTAAGCTATTAGAGCACAGCACTCTGCCTTCATTAGCCAATGCAAGATACAAGATCTGTCTCAAATGAAATTAAAACCATTTCATACATTGGGATTAAACAAATGCAGTCATGTTACAGAATAACCTGTTTCACCATTATTTCATTTAAACCTGTTGCCTCCTGTGCTAGCTTGTACATCAATTATTCTTACTATTGCTTTATATTTATTAAACATATGCTTGGAAATGCTAAGCTAGAAAATAGTTACTGCGAAGGCTAAGTACAGTTTCTAGCTGGAATTAGCGCATTGCACTCAATAAATTTCCAGAAGGTTCACAAACACTAATAGAAAAGCATTACTTTTGTGCAAGTCAGCTCAGATATTGCCTTTCTTGACACTTCTGCCTGGGAAACAGACCATGACGTAAAAGATGTCAAGTAAACCATGCCATTACCATTATGTATATTCAGCAAGTTTACGGCACTGAACAGTCTGTATATGTAGTTACCATGTTTCCTCTGCGCTGTGTAACAGTCTTACAGTGCTGCTTCCCGGAGCTTTGAAACTTCTCAGTTCTCACTGTGTGTTTGTGTGTGCTGCCAAAACTGCTGAATGAGAACATCTTTTCCATGTCTTCAAATACATCATCAAACAACCCTCCTCCAAATGGAAATTGTCTATCTCCAAAGGAAAATCTGTGTGCATTGTGCGCCTCCTGGTGTGCCCTGAAATGACTATCAAAATGTTTCTTCTGATGTGCTCTGTGACCAAAATCAAAGTCAAAATCCTTAAGGAAGTCATCAAAGTTGAAATTGAAAGAACGGGTGTGATGGCCACCACTGCCTGCATTGAAAAACTGATGACCTATGTGATCATATTCTTTCCTTTTCTTCTCATCTGAAAGGACTTCGTAGGCTGCAAAAAAAACCCCACAATCTTTTATAAAGCAGAAAATGACAAGTTGCGTTTATATAACTCCAATAACATAGAAAAAAGGCAATGCACCAAAGGAAACAATAATAGGAAGGGTGACTAAAGTATTGCTCAAAGATGTGGGTTTTAAGGAGGTTGTTAAAAAGGAAGAGACGGAAGTAGAGAAATCTAGCAATGGACTTTAAAAGCATGAGACTAAGCTGCCAAAGGCACAGTTAACAATGACAAAGCGAAGGGACTGCACAAGAGCCCAGGGGAATCAAACTTTTTGTAGGTGAATGGGGTTGAGGGATAGCTGACAGAGGCTGGAGATAATATGGGGAAAGGCTACAAAAAGATTTGAATTCTGACACAAGGATGATAATTTTAAACTGGAAATACTGAGGGACCAGAAGTGAATGTAGGTCAACAAGGACAGAAATGAAAGGTAATCAGGCCCTGGTGTAGATACAAGCAGCAGACAAAGAAAGAAGGAATAAAAAACAGGTCAGGAGCATATTCGAACCTAGAGATGCCTAAGGCCTGGAAGAAGTGTTCAGCAGCAGAGAGGCAAGACAGGGTAATGATGGGCGATATTACAAACGTCGAAGCCAGCTGCTTTTCTAATGGAGTCAGAAGCTCAGCTAAGGATTAAGAAAGATACTGAAGTTGAGAAAAGTCTGATGCGGCTTGAAATAGTGGCCAGAGAAGGGGATAGATTTGATGGCAAAGGCACAGAGTTTCTGGTAAGAGCTAAAGACGATGGTTGTAGTGTTTTCAATGACCAGAAACGACAAAAGTATAGAAAGACCAATAAAAAGATGAAAGTACATTTAAAAAACACATGTAGGAGAGCTGTTTAACACCCCTACCTTCAGCAATTTCTCTGAACTTTGCCTCTGCATCTGGACTTTTATTTTTATCTGGATGGTATTTCATTGCAAGCTTGTGAAACGCCTTCTTGATTTGACGGTCAGATGAATTTTTTGGCACACCCAAAATTTCATAATAATCCTTCTTTGCCAGTATAAATTCAGATATCATTAGAAAACAGACAGCAAAAGCAAAAACAGAATGTGCTGCTGCCATTATCGAGATTTTCTAGGAAACACAAATAAGATATATGTTAATAGTAGGCTTTTAAAAAATATGTATTTCAATATTTCAAGCACACAATTTTAAACACAGATCTTCAATAAGACCAGTAATTTTCTCAATCTTATTTATCCAGACTGGCATAGAAGGCAATGTAATGTGAATGTATGCTCCAACTTCCTGGGAAGCTCATCTCTTGAAATGTGAAAACCAGCATGAAACAAGGCAGAGATGGGAGGGGAAGTGGGCTGCACAATGGGACCAGACTTTGGTTAAGTTTGGTGTAGATCTGTGAAAAATATAAAGGAAAATTGCTATCAGACTCCTGAAACTTCAATAATACCAATATCAGGTATACATCAGCCTACGATTTTAGGTATAAATTTAGCCATTTGCGCGTGGGAGGGATGGAGCTGTGCAAATAGGCACTATAAAAGTTTTGACAGAAAGCATCTTGGTAGTGTTCAAGAGATCAAGAAAATTCACACATACTGAGGTTCAGCTTAAACCAATTACTCAAGTTGCCTTTCAAACATGTCACTTACACCACCAAGAAATTCCAGGGATGATGTGTCAGAAATATGAAGACATAACTAGCAATAGACACCTGTAGATTTCCTGCATTCATTTGCGGTCAGAAAGTCTTAATGATGTTGATAATATAATCAACTATACTGAATAGTGTATCTATTTGTAAATGTATCAAACCTACAGAGCTCCAAAAGCCACTAGCCTAATAAGTGGAAAAAATACTCAATAACAACAAGTGGGAAATATCAACATCTGGGAAAGAACTTGTGTATTATCACTAGTCTCAGATTTCTCTTTCCTGTCTAACTATTAGCATTTCTGGAGCAATCTCTGGTACAATGGCATTTTCAATTGAGATTGGTACTACCAAATGTTTTTAAAAGTATAACTGAAAAGCTCTGATGGGAAGAGATTGTGGAACAGAGATCGGTGGTGTCTCTCTCTACAAAGGGAAAAGTCTCACCACTCATTTTCTGTTTTTCATACTCCAAATCAGTGTCATGTTGTGGGAGATGCTTACAAGGCCACATTTGTTGCCCATCCCTACATGTCCTGAGAAGGTTGTCATGGGCCCGACAATGCTTCTACAGCAGTGTTCAGTAAAAGTTGTTCACAGCAACATTAGTTCCAGAATCCTCTCCACAGACTCTTCTTCAACGATCACACAGCTCACCCTAGGATGCTCCTAAGAGGGAGGTAAAACTCAGCATACTCTCACCCAAAGCGTTTTATTTCCATACAACATTCGCAGAACACAACAGTGGTGATTCAAAGCAGCCAGCTTAGATCATGGGCAGACGTATGGTTTTTAAAAAAGTAGGGTGACCTTTGTTAACCTTTCAACGATTGTACAAGAGCACAATTTAAAATTAATATTTTTTCCGCTGTTAAAATCTCAGCATGTGCTTCTTTTTTAGTGTAACTGATAACTGCCTGCAACAGGGTCCATTTTGCAAAAACAAAGACTGTTGAACGCAATACAACACCCATGAACTGCATAAAGATCACATTTCAATCCTTGAACCAAAGGCCAGTAAACGCACCACACATTTTGTTTGGGACTTCCATAAAGGTGGGCCCGTATTTTCTACAAGACTCCACAACATACTGTTGAAAAGGAATTCCAATAATTCACATTAGCTTGGAGACACGAAATTATTTTGATCAAAGGAGGAGATAGTAAGTGATTTTAGAGTTGACGATTTTCTTCAAAAGATTTCATGCGGTGAAAATTACCCAGACGGAAAACCTTCAGCAGCACAGCCTGGGAGATGCCATGGATCCCGGTTTATTACTCAGCTGATGCGGCCGCTTTGAACACCAGCCCTTTACTACAAAACTGAAACGTGAATGCTGGCCGAGCAAACTCGGTGCAGTACAATGCCTGCTTTCTCACGACAGCCTTACATATAAGACATCACACGAAAATAAAACACTTCGGCTTCTTACAAACAACATCAAAGCGCCCACAGCAAAACACTCAAAGATCCAGATCGTGATCTTAGAACGGAGATACCACCAGGTTACATTGTGGCAGGTTAGTAGGAGAGAATAATCTGAAACAAGGCCCTAGCCCGTCCCCAGACCCCGGCACTAATGGACATTCCCCACTAAAACTCACCGTTGCCAGCGTTTCCCACTCCGCCGAGATACAAGAACCACCCTGAACTATTACACCGCGTTCTAGAACCCTTCACCACGAATCACTCACTCATTGGCCGCCTGCAAGGTACATGTCACCACCCCAGCCTGATACCTTTTGTGATTTCATTTCCGCATTCAGGGCGCCTGCGCGGCCTTCTCCTCGCTATTGCTTTTGGTTGCTTTCAAGGAAATGCCCAGATATTGTGCGGCCGTCAGCTGCTCTAATCGAAGTGGCCAGTTGTCATCCGATAATCAGAAGTTGGGTTTCTACCCGTAAGTAGAAAAGGCAGAAACAACACCCATGATTGCACTGATGTGATCATGTTCATTGTCGAGGAACCTAGGTAAAGGCCCGGCCGGGTTACATAAATACAGGAATAACACCAAGGTTCAGAAGAGGACAATCAGGAAGCAATAATCAGGAGACACCAACTTTGTTTTATTAAATTTTAAACAAGACAGGAGGAAGGAATGGCAACTCCAATATGCTACCAATACGCATGGCATTGGAATAGTGGAAATTGCAAGGTAAACCTGAATCCCAATGAATTCAGGTCTGCAGTTCAATCCGAAATATTACAATACACTAGCGGATAGTTTGTGGCATTGCTGACAAGTGAGTCAGTCATTGTCTCATGCTACTTGATGAACTATATAATTATTATTGGGATCATTAATTAATAGTGAGTGAATGTCAAATTGTTTTTATTATAGAGTACTGGTGGGATTGGGGCCTGGAGTTCTACACGTGCATGTTTACATAGGAGGAATAGGTATTCAGGTCAAGAGGAGGAAAGCTGGTAGGAGAGCACTAATGTGAAGGAATAGGTGTTGAAGGTAGGAACAGCACAGGGGGTAGGAGCATAAAGAAAGGTACGAGCACACGGGTGAGGAAGTAATGTGTGGGAAAGAGTGAAAGGGCAAAGGAAGGAGCAGAAGGAGGGCAGTGTCATGCTCCAAAATCCCGCTAACTTTCCCACAACAGCAGCTTTTATTTACAGGGCACATTTAACTTGTAGAACATCTCAAGATGCTTCACAGGACCGTTAAAAAATTGTTTCAAAGCTGAATGTGATCCCTCTGAAGACTTTCCAATAAAGACTGGCCATTCATTAATGAAATCCTTTCAGCTCTTAGTAGATTGAGTTCAATGGTTTGTCAGAAAGCAAAATATAAAAACGTACACCTCAGTGAATATTTTCACAGAATATGTTTTCCTCCAATGTCTAAAATCCTCCTCTTCAGGTGCCATGTTTTACAACATCAATTATCATGGCTCTCCAACTTTCAGTCCTTGCAGCAGCCAACATGTTCTGCTTCATAAACTGTCTTCCTCCTTTGTCTCCCTCTTGCTCTGCTACCATAAATTTTACCAGTACCAACCAGATGTTGTAGTTTTTCTCTCCTAAGTATGTGCCCAAAGAATTTTGGTTGTCTTTTGATCATCTCCAAGTTATTCTCATGTGTGCTTTCCTCAAATCTTCCTCATTAGTTATGTGTGTTGTCCAACTGATCCTCATCAAGCATCTTAGAAACCATATCTCTGTTACCTTTATCTTCCATTGTTTTGCTTATATTCCAACTTTCATATCCATCTAGTAACATTGACCAGATGTAGCAATTTAGTAATCTCATTCTGCTTTCCATAAAGATGTTCTTATTTCTAAAAAGACCTGACATTTTTGTGAAGGTTTGTTTTGGAAGCTTTATGCGTTTCTTGATGTCTTGGTCACTTTCCCATCAGATGTTATTAGGCTACCCCGATAGGAAAATTGTTTTATTTCTTTTGATTTCACTGTTATTTTGCATTTGGGTGTAATCTCTCTCTTTGATACTACCATGGATACTGCTTTGCTGCAGTTTAATGATAATCCATATCTGTTACTGTTTGTTACAATTGTACCTAGAAACTGTGGATTTTCCTTTGTATCTGCCATCATTACTGTGTCATCCGCATATCAGAGATTATTTATATTCTGTTCACCTTCTGAAATTCTTGGTAACTCTGATAGATGTCTTATAATCATTTCACTGTAAAGATTGAAAAGATGTGAAGACAGAACACCACCTTTTTGTATTCCTCTTTTTATAGTTATCCATTCACTGTGTTAATTGTCTATTCTGGCTGCTGCTGTTTGGTCTCAGTCTAAGTTCAGAAACAGTCTTAAATCTTTCCCTTCCTATGTCCAAAATCTTAAATGTACAGAAAAGGAGCTTTTACTTGAGTCAAATCTAATAGAACTTGGATGGGTAAAACATTGTGATCTTAACTTTATTTGCCATGATTCATTGTAATAAAAAATCATTGTACATTTCTTAATAAAATCTAATGTTCCGCTTGTACACCACTTGTCATTTCTTCTACATCCCCATTTACAGAAGGCAGTAGCTCAAACTGGGATAGTATTACACAGATGTTAGCAGCTTTCTTGTATCTCATTGGCTTACCCAAGTATTCTTCCAATGAGGTAAGAATTTCTTCCCTGAGGGTAGTGAATGTCTGGAATTCTCTACCCCAGTGAGTTGTGGAGGCTATTTAAAGAGGAGTTAGACAGATTTTTCAAATATTGGGGAGTTGAGGGCTATGAGGAGCTGGCACGAAAGAGGAATTAAGGCCTGGGGCAGATCAGCCATGATCTTATTGAATGGTGGGGCAGACTTGAGGGGCCAAATGGCCTACTCCTGCTCCTATTTCTTATGTTCTTATGTAGAAAGAGAAACAAGTGACATTGTTGAGACAAGTGGTTTTCTTGTGACCTATCATTCACGCGCACACCCATCCATAGACTATCTTAGACCTTTGAAGAATGAAACTGAATAGTAAATAGTATGGAGAATGTAAGATTAATATTAGATTTAATTGCAAAGGTCAACTAGATGCAGCATTGAAGTGGGACAAGCAGAGAGTGGTGTGCTGCTGAAGTTGTTCATTCCATTATCATATTTGAGCACAATGGTACTCCAAAAGTCAGCAAGGACAGGAGTGGCAGAAGGTTTGGGAGATGAGGACCATCTGTTGGAAAAGTAAAAAATATACAATTTACATGACAAACATAAAAGATTGCATTAAGAAATGTATATGCTTATGATTACAAGTTTTAAAAAGTATTTATTTCAGTGGACTCCATTTTGTGTGATTTACCAAACATACCCAAAAGCATATTTCCATTATTTACTGCCTTATGTTATGATTCACCGGAATGAGGCACAACCAGGATATATATTGGAAAATTTAACCAGCCTTAAATTCGTATACATCAAAGTAGAATTCATATTTCAGTGATACTGATTTACAAATTCAATCTTTTACGAATACAAATGTGTTAATTAACTATTTAACAGCCCTAATGCTGAACCATAACATACAAGAGACAAAAAGAGCAGATTTAAGATTACCTATTTAGATATGGATTAATATTAAGACTAAGTAACCCATGAGACTGTTACCCTTCGGCATGAGGTGCAGTTCAGGAGTAAGCTTCACAATACAGTACCGTTAATGTAGCAAACATATTTTATTTTCTCTTTAATAAAGGTTTCCACTCCAAAACAAGGAAAGACTTCACAAATGGATCAAAAATATGAAACGGGACAACTGGTTCCCTACTAAGCATCAATGCATATGTAGTGACCATTTTACTGCAGATTCATTTGAATGGCGCTGGGGTATCCGTTATTTGAAGCCGCATGCTATACCAACTGTTTTCTCATTTCCAAATCATCAACAGGTAAGGTTAAACCTTATTTTAAAATAGTTTTAAGGACATTATAATGAATAAACGTCCAGTTTATCAAATCAAAAGAACAAAACTTTATCTTTCAGAAGAAGCAACTGTGTTCTCGATATATTCGTAGCAAAAATATTTTGCCTAGAAGAGCATCAGAAATAAATCTGGAAATTTTTGGTCCTGCTGCAACAGAAGAAATAACAACCAGTGAAAGATTAGAATTGTCAGTTCCTAATGCAGAGTGTGATGAGCAATTGCAAAGGAATTCAGAAGGTAACATTGCACCATCTCAGTCTGTTGGAAATCCAGAACAAAATTTTCAAGACACATCAGCTGAGCCCTTCACAATGCTAAAAGAGTTTGAAATGAACCAATTGTTGAATGATCAACAGTCCATTGTCACTGAGGTCCTACAAGTTGAACATTCGTATTGTAGACAGGATACTGGCAAGGCCCAGCTTTGGGAAAAGATTTTCAGATTACAGAAGAAGTTAAAAAAACTGCAGCAACAAGAACAAGGGACTGCAGCAAAGCTGAGGAGAATGGAAAACCTGATTGAGCAGCTAAAAACAGAGAATCTTACTTCTGAAGTAAAAATAAAGGTTATGGAAAACTGTTTCACAGCATTTGAGTTAACTGTGTTATAATGAATGTAATAATTGATTCTTTTAAAGTAAAAGTCTTTTCATGGGAATTGTGTACTTCTGGACAGCAAAAATCTACCTTGAAAATGTAATACCTTTCATAGTCTTTAAAATATTCCTAAAACTTGCTACTGCTTAGATTACAGTGCACTATTCAATAAAGAATTTGATCTCCAGAAATATTCAGAGGTATTAAGGATCACCAATAACTAATGCAATGCTGACAAAACTTTAAAGTAATCTTCATGCAGTCCTTCTTGATTTTATCATCATCCTGTTAGGACCATTAATGTTTAAAGAAGAAATCCAAACACCCAGCAATTAAGCAACAGAACTACGCCACAAGATTTCATGCTTTTAAACAAAAAAACTTTATTGTATATCAAAAAGAATTAAACAAAATAAGCACTAGTAACTAACACTATAGATTATAAAGCCTTAAGTTATAAACTCAGTTCTACTTTTTACTTCCCCTTCTAGTTCTCATATTTTACGAAGTCTTGAAGGTCCATGCATTTTTACTGGGACCAACCCAAAATGTATGTCACAGCTCTCTGGGATTCACTCTGATTTCTCTTCGGTGTTCTAGCTTTTCTCCAAGGTACAAGATTATATGGGGATCTTTCCATTAGCTTTTGGCCAAGCGACCCTCGAACTTTCCTTTAAAACCTCACGGGCAGAATTTGACGTTCCGCGGGCGGATGTGCACCTGACCCGATCGGGCGTAAAATTGCGCAAGATGACGGGCTAGTGTCCTGACGTCTTTGCGCGATATTTCGTGGCAATTAAGCCCATTAACAGCGCAATTGTCTGTGATTTTTCGTGGTCTATCCAATCTTACGGTTGGCGAACAGGTGAATCGGCCAGGCGGCCTTTACATTTTTGATGAAATCTCATCCAAGGACGGAATGAAATCTTTTTTAGGAAATAAAATAAAAAGAAATATCTGGGGACAGCATTTTTATGAGGTATGATTTCAGGTGCTTGATTGTGCTGCATGGACATTTTTTGCAGCCTTTTAGTACTTTATTTTACTATTTGCAGGTCTGCAGCTCCAAGGCAGCTGTCTGCCTTCAATGAGCTCTTTCGAAGCACTCACCCATGCCCGTGGTGATGTTGTCGCCCACCCTCTTCCCACCCCCAAACTGGCAGATGAGCTTTTCAGCGTGTGTTTCATGTTGGCTGGTCATCAATTGGCCAAACAGTGTGAAATTGCGGTCCGTGGCCAACTGCTCCCAGGCCCGCTGATCGTGTGTGCCTGACGAGGGAAAAATTCAGGCCCATGAATCTAGATTCCATTGCTCAATCACTTGCCTCCTTGCAACTCTGGCACAGTGGCTTCAAACATCAGAAAACACCCTTGGTTTCCAATAGCCCACTACTATGATTTAAAACGGCAACCAAACTGATTAATTCCTGAACTCCCAACTGCGACAAGGTTAATTGCCTTTCACTGAGTTGATTACTTTGGATTTCTTCCCTTATATTCCAGTTAAACAAATCTTCCAGTTGTTTTTCTCCTTTACCAACTTTTGTCTTATACTGAGTATCAGCTCCTAATTGCAGGCTACATCATGATGATAGATCTCACATACTTGAGGTGTAGGTCTGGCTTTATCTGTTAACTTCCAAGGAGCTACAACCTACATAAAACATGCTTTGGATGCTTTCCAAACATCAATCAATCTTTGGCTATCTCCTCTTAGCTGCTTCTGTCAACCAGTCTTGCCTGGTGGCTCTGCACTAACTGAATTCACAGAGATAAACTCAAAGCAAAGAATCTCACTAAGCTTCACCTTTACCAACTTTATCTTATACTGAGTATCAGCTCCTAATTGCAGGCTACATCATGATGATAGATCTCACGTACTTGAGGTGTAGGTCTGGCTTCAAGGCCTATCTCAGGTAGAACTACAAATTAGATACCGTTTAATTTCAAAGCTTTCCTTAATTCTGGGAAACCACTGGAATACAAATCCTTTATCGGAATACCTGCAGACATCAAGTCTCCAGTTCTTTAATTAAGTAAGGCCACCTGCTGTTTTACGACTCTCACCATTTTACTCTGACCTTATCCAGAAAACACAAGTTACCTTTTGAATTGTAATTATTTTCAGTCTCTGTGGTTTGCAAGTCTTTATATGTTTACCAGGGTTTTCTCCCACTGAATTTACATTTAAAATCCAATTTCTAAAACTAAAAATGTATACTTCCTAAACATATGAATTATGCCATTAGGCATGTGTAACAGTTATCATACTGTCAAACTAATAAAATGCATATTAACCACACTAACTGACCAGTTTAAAAAAGTCGGGACAATTACAAAATTGATCCTTGTATTAAACCTCTTGAAGTAGTCTTTGAAACATAGATTATATTACATTCTCATACTACATAATTTAGAAAGGATTTTAGTAAGGTGGTGAAATAGCATATCCCAAGCTCTCAAAACTGGACAGATCCTACTGTCTGTGCTTTTCAGTCAGGTGAGAGTATAGACCTGAAGTATTAACTTGCACTAAAAACAAACATGTTTAAAGTGACAGGTTCTATTTGCCACAGAGGGCATGTTTAAGTTTTAATCTGAGTTTGCTGATACAGCCACTTCAAGCCAGTACTTTTCTCCTGTTACTCGATTAACCAAATTTGATCTCCTGGCAATTAAAGAAAAAAATGATTTGAGCCAATTATGTTATCAGAAATGTGGAAAAATTGGTCTTGTACCAGAAAGACTTGGCATTATCTACAATAGAAAAAAAAATGGTGCACATTCTTTGAAAAAAAAGTATATAAAGTTCAAAACTGCAGTGCTTAGCTGTAGCACAATCCATACTTTAATACTATAAAGTAGTTCATGACAGGGTCAGCACTCTTTAGTCAATTAAATTACCACTTTGAGCTTTTCTAATTTCACGGATTTGAGTCCATGTGTGAAGCTTTGTCTAACTTGATGTAAGCATCAGTCAAAACATGGGTTTCACTACTGCAAAATGGATTAAAAATGTATTACTTTAATATATTGTAATGGTGGCATTGATACATAATCATTTGAACACATTTCCTTTTTTGTCTTGTATTTTTCTATTTACTTTCTTATCCTTTTTACATCCTGCCTAACTCTGGGAGTTAGCTATTTGTTAAAACTTTTCTTCAACTAAATATCAGAAAGACCAGTGTTTTTGGCATTGCCTGACTTCACTCCCTTGTCCTGGTCAATATTTTTCCTTTAATCAGCATTAGCAAAATAGACATCTGGTCACTTATCTAATTGCTATTTGTGTCGACTTTGCTGTGTGTAATTTTGCAGCAGCAGTTCCTGCATTACAATGGTAAATACATTTTAAAACTAGTTCAGCTGGAAAGCACTTTGGAAGATCCTCCGTTTGTAAAAGGCACTGAATGAATGTAAGTCTTTCTTCTGTCTTATAACTAACTCTATTCTGCTCACACTACCCATCTATCCCTTGTGCTGGTTCGGTTTCTCAGGCTGAACTAGACCACATAAACCCTTAGCATTCTTTTCAATCTAAAGCTGAGCTTCAAACCCAACATCCTATCCGTTTACTAAGACTGCTAATTTCCATCTTAAAATAGAGCCTGCAGCTTCCAGTAGATTATCCCCACTGCTCCTGAAACTCTATCACACTTTTATCACCTCACTTTTAGACACAATTTCTCCATCATCTTTATCAGCCTATCTGTCATCCTCATAAACTTCAAAACCTGCTGATGAAAGGTTATCCTCCTGAAATGTTAACTCTGTTTTTCTCTCCTTAGATGCTATCTGACCTGCTGAGTATTGCCAGCATTTTCTGTTTTTATTTCAAAATCTGCTACTTCCACAATGTCTTGCATAAATTCCACCATCACTCGCACCTCAGCATTCTCCATGACTTCATCCCAATTTATTTTTGCAACTTCGTCAGCTTAATGTTTCCACCTCCATTCTTTATCTTTCCAGTGCTTGTCTTCTGTTCATCACATCCTTCCCTTGTCTCACCAATACTGCAGGACCTTGAGGCATCTTAACTCCCTCTATACTTGTCTGTCTCTCCATTTCTGTCTTCTTTTAAAACCTTCCTCCAAATCTATATTTCTAGACAGGCTTTTTGTAATTTTACCTAACTTATGCACATAGCCAGTTGTCCATTCTTTAACTTGCCTATTTTTTCCTCTCCTGTAAAACACCTTGGGATGTTTACTGTGTAAACAATCCTGTATAAATGCAAATTCTTGTATGCAGCTTATAGCTTTAATAGAGTACTTTCACACTGGCATAGTGCCTCTATAAGATTTTATCCTTTCTATCTTCAGCTAGACAAAGCATGGGAAATTAATAGAAAAATCACAGTCGTAAAGGAGGTCATGAAACTTGTCAAATGTTTAAAAGTTGATCACACTGCAATTAATTGTTGATATTAGTGTGCTGAGTGATCATTGAACTGTGATGCTATAGGAGGAAAATTCAACAATAAACTGGACAAAACTTATACAATGCTTGCAAGAGTAATGGGTTCCTGTGTAGGTTTGTTTCAGGAGTTAGAATGCCGAAGTCATCAACAGCTGATGAATCTAATATTGTGTGCGTCTGTTATTTGTCAAAACAACTGGTAAATTACTGTTATTTTTAATGGGCTAAAAGATTATCTAAAAGTCCTCAAAATGGTTAAGTTAGTTGGGTGAAGGTGTTTTTAATAATGAATAACAATGATCTGCTTTCTGATCCATTACTACATATACCCTCTGTACAACGTGTACTAGATTCTGAATTTCCTTATCATTCTCTATTATTCAGAATTGTAAACTTTTAACTGATATTTCTTTCAATCATGTAATAATTGCAATCTCTTGGCTTACTGGTAGCATTCTTACTGCTGACTCAGGTTGTCGGTCCAATCCCCATTTCAGAGACTTGAGCACTAAATCTAGGCTGACACTTCAGTGCAGTACTAATGCATTTTTTTGGATGAGATGTTAAACCGAGATTCTGTCTGCTCTCTCAGGTGGGTGTAAAAGATTCTGTGACACCGCATTAGAACCTCTCTCCAATCTGGAAATCTATTGCTTGGAAACACCTGTTGTCCAGAAATTTTTTGAAGCAACTAACGGACTCGCCACTGGACTGTTCTGGCACTGCAACAAATTGAGAAGGCAAGGGCTTACCTGACCTATGGAAGCACAGGACTTTATGAAATGAGTGGCTTTCTAACCTTGTGCTGTGTTTTTGCATGCTTGCATCACCCCAAAACCTGCCATTTTCTACTTTCAGTCCATTTACGGCATTGCTTTTGAGCAGACCAAAGCATTCTCATGGTATAGTTTGTTTTCCTTTTTAAGCTTCACTATGGCATCTAAGAAAAGGGCAGCAAAACGTAAGCATTTTACACCTACAATATTGAAAAAAGTGGAAATCATAAAGAAACTAGATAAGGGTGCTTCAGTGAAAGATTTGTGTGTGGTGTATGGTGTTCACTGTTTATGACATCAAGAAGCAATATGAAAAAACTATTTAAGTTCTATGCAGAAAGTGACACAGTTAGTGGAATTAGTGAGCATAAAACACTGCATAGTGCTAAGTCTATTGACTATGATAATGCACTATATGAATAGTTCCGATAACGTCAAAGTGAAGGTGTTCCTGTTTCAAGGAAAATGCTTATGGAAAAGGCGAAACAACATCACACTGTTTTGAGAATTAGTTGTGTGTGAGTACACCCAAGGTTGGTTGCAAAAGTTCAAACATAGGCATGGAATTTGTCATTTAAAGGCTACTAGTGAACAAACTTCTGCTGATAGAGAGGCTGCCGAATGTTATGTAACTGAACTTGCGGAATTAATGAAGGATGAGGAACTTAGCCTTGATAGATATATAATGCAGATGAGACGGGTGTTTTCTGGAGGTGTTTGCCACAACACACACTTTCTAGTGCAGAGGAGAAGGTGATGCACGGTTGCAGTCGAAAGAAAGACTCACTGTGCTCACTTGTGCAAATACTGTTGGAACACATAAGTGTAAACTTGGTTATTGGTAGAAGTGCTAAGCCTCATGCTTTTAAAGGAATAAAGATAATGCCAGTGCTTTACGAGGCCACCAGACATATGTGGGTCACCCAGGAGATCATGAGTAACTGGTTCCATAATCATTTTGTCCCCGAGGCTTGTGCACACTGTCGTAAGGTTGGGTGGCTGTGGACTGCAAAACTGTGCTGCTTTTGAACAATTGTTCAGCTCACCCCCCTGGAGAACAATTAAATGCTGACAATGTCTTCCCTACATATTTACTCCCCAACTGCACATCTTTATTTCAGCCAATGAACCAGGGAGCTATTAAAGCAACGAAAAGCCACTACAGGAACAGTTTTTGGCATTGTCTTGTGGACAGCTGCAGTACTGATGGTGTCAATGCTTTTAGGAGGGCCTTCAGTATCAAAGATGTTAATTGGTGCTTGGCAAATGCATGGGACTGTGTCACTAGGGGAGCCTTGCCAAATGCGTGGCAGAAGTTGTGTCCTTTTACTATGTCTTATGATGAGGATGGAGGGGAAAACTCTGAGGGCTTTAATGTAAGTGAAGCCAGGCAAAGACAGCTGATCTCTTGCGTTATGCCAGGTGAATGCAAAGTGACTTAGATGAGGAAGATATTGTGACATGGCTAAATTATGATGGTGATGCTCCAGTTGTGCAACAAGTAACAGATTCAGAGTTAAGTGAGGCAGTTTTACACCTCAAGACTATGGAAAGTGACAATAGAGATGAAGAAGATAATGTTCCTGAGGAGAAAGCCACCATAGAGGAGGGGATAAACCTGGCCTCCAGCTTTGTTCGCTTTCTTGAGCAACAAAGTTTTGCAACCCAGCAAGATGTAATGGATGTGTACAGGATCCAAGAGAAATTAATAAAGGAGCAGCGAAAATACATGAAACGAATGACGCTACAGCAAATGTTTGAAGTTGGAAAATTCTGTGCATGCACATCAACAGGATCATTGAACCCAATCCCATCAGACGTACTGGACGGAACATAGGACCCAGAATTAGCTGCTGTTGCTGTTGATGATCAACCACTTTCTTCTACGCCCCTTCCATTGGTGAAATAAATAAAACAGTGTATGGAACCACCTGTTCCCTTGAGATCATTGGCATAATTTTAGTGCAATACTTTGCGAGTGGGTACATGGAACATACAATATTTGTATAAGTAAAACTTATGTTTTAGCACTGTTTCATGTTTCAGGTAAATATTTATGGATCTACGGTGTTCACCGGTTCACACATTTATGGTTAGGTATTCTATTATCATTCTATAATCCAGAAAATTACAAAATCCAGAAATGACTTGATCCCAAGCATTCCGGACTGGAGAGGTAACATAAGCTCTCACTGTGTTCTGGCCAACCTCTGTTTGAGGTTAATCCTCAACCAGTACTATATGGGCCAATCATTTGGTTATCTTCTGTCAATGGCTGGTTGTAGAACCTTGCTGAACGCAAATTGGCTGCCACATTTCCACACAAGACAATGACTACGCTTCAGAAAATATTTCATTAGCTGTGAAACATTTTGGGGCATGCTCAGATTATGAAAAGTGTTATCTGCATGCAAGTTTGTTATACTATAATAATAACATTAGAATTTGTTGTTCTGCAGAAACAATCTCAGTTGGACTTTTATTAAGACCAAGGTATGTGTGCAGAAATGTAACTAAAAGGCTAATTTAATCTTATGGTGAAGATGAAGAACCACAACTTTATCTTTTTATATACCATTAAAGCCCCTGGGTTATTACTTTATTTTATTTTTAATCAGAAGGTCGTTCTGTTGGCTTTAAATAATAGCTTCAAAGAATATGACCATGTAAGTTTGCTGCCATATTTAATGTGGAATGAATCTATACCAAATCCTGACAGCGTGAATGACAATGATGCAAAGGTAGAAATGGCTAATTCTATAACTTAATTTCTGTAAATTCTTATAAGGAATGTAAAGTGAGATTGAGAGGTACTAGGGGCTTTTCAAAAATGAAAAGCACAAGGCACAAAACAAAGTTGATCTGAATATCTCAAAAATAATAGAGATCATATAATGGACCATATTGGCCAACTAGCTATTATTATTAATAGTAGAGTTCTGCTACAAGTAGGGGAGGGGTGAAAAGACTGACAAGTAGGGAGCTTGATGTGAGTGAAAATTATCATCTATGGATTACAACTAATGACACTCCACATCATAAATAAGCCTACATTTACCATAGCTCCTTTTATTATTAGATATTCTGAGTTTTCTAACTGCTTATAAAACCAAATTAATCTGCACAATATTTAATCTTAAGTGAGTCCATTCCCTTTGTTTACAATTTTACAGGATAAAACATTTAATTTCTAGTACCTGACAGGATGACAATTTGTTTACTTAATACACATCTTTAAGCTTATGATTTTGATTCTCTATATTCAGTTTGTCCTAAATTTGTAGCAGACCAGAGGGGGAAGAAGCAGATTTCACATTTCTACATTCGAGTCATTCATGAGCAGCCTTTGCTTAAAAGCTCATACTTATTGAAAAAAATCTGTACATCAGTATTGCTAAAGTAATGATTCTTTCAGTGGATGACTAGAAACAAAATAAAAACAGCTTCTCAGTTTCATGTACTCGGTTAGCTCTTTGAGAATGGCTCTTTCTCTTTCCTCAAGTCCTCAGGAGTATTTGTCATTGAGTACAAAATAAAATACCCACTATTAAAAGTATACAGAAGTACCTACTTGCATCTTAAGACTCAGTATTAAAGGTTAATAAGTAGTTGAGTTTCACATTGTTGAAATAGGCTTTCACTGATCATCCTTTTCAGTTAGAATCCCTTAGACTGCTGATGCATTATTTTTTCTAGTGTTTTGTTACTGAAAGTTTGATCTGATAATTCTGATAAGGTGTCAGGTTAAATTCTAAAGATTTGTCTCCTAATTGCATGAAAAACCTTATAAGTAAAAGAATGGGTATGGGTATATTGGTGGCAGAGATCCAAAACTATGGTTGGGAACTATATGTTCAAAATGTACTTGTAATAATTGTAATTTGATAAAGAAATGTCTATCTAAATATAAAATGTTTTTAAATATTAACTTTTGTCAAAAACATTTGGTCCAAAATGGACAATGTAAGTATTTTACTCTGTAATGTGTAACGTGTAAATAAATATGCAGAGAAAATTTCAGAACTGCATCTAACTGTATGGCTTTTTTGCAGCATTAGATGATCAACTAACTTAATTACAACAGTGTCAACTTGCTTCACATAAGTATGATTATGTTATGACAAACTAGATTTCTCAGCCAGGGAAGCAGCCTCTCAGTGGCTACCCTGACAAGCTCCTTCAGAATCTTGAATGTTTCAATGAGATCAGCTCTCGTTCCTCTAAGCTCCAGCGAATATAGGCTCAATTTACTCAACCTCTCCTCATAAAATAACCCTCTCATCCTAGGAACCAATCTAGTGAACCTTCGCTGTATCGCCTCCAATGCAAGAATATCCTTCCTTAAAAACGGAGCTCAAAACTACACACAGTGGGAAGAATTTTCGGGTTGGCGAGTGGGGGTGGGGCCCGCATGCTGACACAAAAAATGACGCGCAGTGACGTTGGGCGGGTGTCCCGACATCACCACGTGTCATTTAGCCTTTCAGTTGGGCAGGTGCACAGCGAGTCGGCTGTGCGCCCACCGAAATGTCAAAGGCCTATTAAGGCCTGTTAAAAACTAATTGAATTAATAAAATGAGCTGCCCATCCAACCTTAAGGTTGGCGGCAGGCGAAGAGCCGAAGCGGCCTTCACATTTTTCACGGAACCTCATCCACAGGCGGGATGAGGTTTCATAAGTGTTTAAAAATTCAATAAAATTTTTTTTTAAAAAGTTTTAAATTTCTTTACTTAGATATTTAAAACTTAAATTAATCTTGCCTCAGGGAGATTTCTGCGCTCTTTCGCACGCATGCACGTGAAAGAGTGCAGGGCCTCAACTCAGGGAACCCCACCCCCCGCCGCGCACAGTGAGTGCTCAGTGCTTCCAGGTGTGCGTCACACTGGGCGGGCCTTAATTGGTCCACCCACGTAAAATGGCTGTGTGGCCCTGATCGAGGGCGGTGATCGCGTTTGCTCACGATCCCACCCACCCCCACACAACCTCCCCGATGGGGAGAAAATTCTCCCCAGTATTTCAAGTGTGTTCTCACTACAGCCTGAACATTTGTAGCAAGAGCGCCTTACTCTTGTACTCCCCTTGCAATAAAGCCCCGCGTGCAACTTGCCTTCCTAATTGCTTGCTGTACATTCATGCTAAATTACTGTATGTTCCTTGTATGAGTACCCATTCATCCCTATGAACAACATTTAAAAGTTTCCCATCCTGTAAAAAACAATCCTGTTTTTTTATTCCTACTACAGGTAAAGTATCCTTTATCTGAAACTGTCGGGGCTGATTGCATTTCGGATTTCAGGTAATTTATGTTTTTGGATACCGCATATAAACTTACATTACAATAGCCTAAGCCTAGACTAGGTGTAGTCTAAAGTAAATAAAATGGCTTGAAAAGTAAGGTGTTATCATCAAATAATAAATACAGGATCCCTGTAATAAGTTTCCTTTGACATGTTCACCACAAAAATCGCAAGGTAAACAGTGCAGACAAACAACTAGACAGTCCATACTAAAAATTGATGAGGTTCAAAAAAATCGTGGATTTTGGATGTTTGGTTTTCAGATTTACAGATAAAGGATACTTGTCCTGTACCAAATTGAATGACCCCACACTATACTTCATCTGCCACCTTGTTGTCCACACACTTAACCTATCTATCTTTTTGCTGCCTCTTTTGTCCTCCTAACAGCTAATATCCCCATATTACTTTCACTGTAACTTGGATACATTACTCTGACTCTTCATCTAAGTTATTAACATAAATTTTAAACAGTCGAGGCACCAGCACTGATGCTCGCAGCACTCCACCAGTTAAAGCCTGCCAACTGGAAAATGTCCCATTTCTCTCTACTCTTTGCTTTCTGTCCATTAACCAATTCTCTATCCATGCAAATATATTACCCCAATTCCACATGCCCTAATTTTGCTTATTAACATTTTGTGTGGTACCTTATCAAATGCATTTTTGAAATCCAAGTATACTACATCTACTGGTTTCCTTTATCTACCTTGCTACTTACATCCTCAAAACAATCTTAATACATTTAACAAACATGATTTACCTTTTGTAAAACCATGTTGACTTTGTGGATTTCTTGGTGACTATCTTATAGTGATGGCCACTAGTTATATTTTTCCCCGCAAAAGAAAACATTCTGTCAGTATCCACTCTATCAAAACCTTTCATAATTTTGAAGACCCATATTAGGTCAGCCCTCAACTGCCTTTTTTCAAGAGAAAAGAGACCCGGCCTGTCAATTATTTCCTGATATATATATATATACCCATGCATTTCTGGTATCATCCTTGGAAATGTTCTCTGCACCCTCTCCTGTGCCTCTAAATCCTTTCTATAATATGGCAAGCAGAACTGCATGCAGTACTCTAAGTGTGGTATAACCAAGGTTTGATACAGGTTTAGCATAACTTCCCTACACTTCAATTCTATCCATCTAGAAATAAAGCCTAGTGTTTTATTTCATTTTTGCTTTTTTATGGCCCTGATAACCTGTGGTGCAAATTTTAGTTTTTGATATGTTTGTACTTCAAGATCCATTTGTCCCTCTACCCCACCAAAACTTGCATTTTCCATGTAATAAGTGACCTCCCTATTCTTCCTCCCAAAATGTACTACCTCATATTTATTTGCATTGAACTTCATTTGCCAATTATTTGCCCATTCTATGAATGTATGTATTCTTCCTATAATTTGTTGGAATCCTCCTCAGTATTGACTACCAACCGCCCACCCCTCACAAAATCCACACCTACAAATTTAGAATTTTGTTTCAGATTCCAAAGTCCAACTTATTAATGTAAATTGTGAACAGCAGTGGTCCCAGCACTGGAGTTCTGGGGCAATGCTAATGTCCCAAAGAAACTCTTGATTGCCAACCTCACAAAAGAACTCCCAAGCTTCAACCTACCCCAGAAACAGTGGTCCATATTGCACTGTACACCACATGTCAGATCTGGTAATTTCTTACACCTCTGGAAGATACAATTTGACTGTGGACACCAATTTGCCAACTACAGGCCAAATTGTAAATCAGTGACTGCTTCGATTGTTTGCTGCATCTTAGTCTTACACCAAGGGACTTTCAAAGCTACTCATCAGCTTATGACAGTATACCAAGATATTAAAACTTTGCCAGTCACCTCTCATGTTTTCTCAGAATTGACCTATGAGGTCATTTTCTCTTCAGTTCCTCTAGATAAAGCACAACACAGAAATTCCTGAAATGTCAACAAACCTGATTGGACCACTGAGATTCAAAGAGCATGTAAGCATCATGCCCTGTGCTAAAATAAGATGAAAGATCAGATTCTCACCTTTAAGTAACTAGTAATTAAGTGTTCCATCATTTGTTATTTGCTGTAGATTCTTAATTCGTAAATTTAAGAACCGAAACAAAGTCATTAAACATAACAGCAATATACTGAAGCCAAAAACATGTCATAATGACTAGTGATTGCTCAACATGAATGATAATATCAAAAATGCTTCCTCAGTGCTTCAATTAGTTCATAAGCAAACAACTGAGTCTTACAATCAAGAATAGTAAAAAGAAAAAAAACTACAAATGATGTCAATCTGAAATAAAAATAGGAAATGATAGCAATAGTAAACAAAGATCATAATTGATGACTGGCTACTCACCCAAATGCCTGTAATCTCTTCTTTCTCTTTATAGGTGTTGACTGATCTAACATGTATATTAGGCATTTTCTGTTTTTATTTCAATCTAGGAATACTCCAGGTTCGATTCCTGATCTATGTTGAGTTATTTAATTTCCAAAACGGGTAGTGGTGGAGTCACTACAATTGCATCAGCGCAGCCGGTCCAGCAGTGGGAGTAAAATAGACCTGCTATCTGATCAATTAGGTGAAATACTGAAGGTCATCCTTGGAAGAGCTGTGAACTTGTGAAAAGTTGCGAGTAGAGATGGAGAAACGTTTACTAACTGTAAAAGTAACATCGGGGATAGATACCATTATGTCAGGTGAAAACTAAATACTGTATTTAAAATAATCCTCCAAAAAAGGGCACATTTTTTGAAGGAACAATCCAAAGCAACCTTCCAAAGTTTTAAAGGCACCTACCATTAATAATCATGTCATTATGTGTGTTCTGCCCAAGGTTAGGTCCTTTTCTCAGTATCTGCTGATGCTTCACCCTGAACCATTTTCTTGGCAGTTTTTGTCAGTGGTGGTTTGCCATTGCCTTCCACTCTCAGGGACAAGGAGGTAGGTCCAAAATCTACCTCAGCCAGAACGGGAACTGAACCCACTCTGTTAGTGTTATTCTGAACCATACGCTAGCCATCCAAGATAACCAGCCCTCCACCATTAATGATAGAGCTTGGGGAAATATGTCTGCCATTAGGCTTGTAATACCACATTGTAGCCACAGAAGGGCATAAAAGCAATATTATTTGTCAGTTAAATGAAAACTAAGTTGGTGTTTACTGTCAGTTTTGTTTAATGTATTTATTTTTAAGCAATGTAGCAATATCAAAAAAGCAATGAAGTACAATAACAACAAAACAAATTGTAATCTTGAAATAGTTTACAGAAAGGAGGATGCTATGAAGTGAAGCACACACACAAACACACACAATTATACATATCACAGTGTAATTGCAATTACAGGTACAGTGTCTCACACTATCCAAAAACAGGCTGAAAACCAGACATTTTCTTCAGGTGCCATGCATGGATTTATGTTATTATTAGATGAGTAAAATAACTTAACGGTTTGATGGGCTAAGTGCTGCAATGGTGCTGACTAGTTACCGGCTTCGTGTGCTCATCTTTTCCTGTGCTCCAAGTGACCCTTGGCCCAACCCGACCCAGCCGAATTGCCTAAACTGCCCAACCTGAAAACAGGCAAGATCCAAAATCCAGCATGGACTCAGTCCCGAGGTTATTGGTTTTGAGACACTGTACTTGTAGTACCTAAGTAGAACAAACCATAGAAACACATGAAACACTTGACATGTTCACATTTGTACATGAGTAAAAAAGAAACACAAAGCAGAAGAAATTGGATAAAAGGAAGTAAATTATTGTCAAAAAATACAATGATTTAGCATTAGTAACTTTTCATCTGGACTAATTTCAAAGTTATTGTTTTGGGGATTTGAATGTTTGGATTTTTCCTTAATAAACGATGTGCTGTTATGGAATCTTTGTTATCCACACTTCAGTTTCTTACCTACCTGAAAAGTTGCCAGTTTTTTTTGTGATACCATGCATTGGGAAGCTGTTATTCTCATTGAGAACCGGTTATTGTCAAAGTTTCTTTGTCAACTCCAAAGCCGAAGAAAGATTGAATTCAATTTTTGTTGTGTTATACTTTTCTTTGTGCCTGTACTCAGGAAAGTCCTCAAAGGGAAACAAATATTTTTATTCTGAAACCTTAACTAAATTACATTTCAGGACTTGTAATATTTATGTCAAAACTGAACGCAGGTAAGTAAGAGAAGCTGTGACCTTAAAACTTTTAAAATAGACACACTAAAAATAAAACAGACGACCTAAAGTACCCTGGATTTCTACAAAATTAAGAAAAGCAAATTGCAGGGAAATACTTCTCAATAAGGAATCTAAACAGTAATTTTGATGACAGATTTTACTGTTTTTATCTCCTGCCAAGTATAAGTCCCATTCTGAAATCTCTCCAATGTCAAACTTTTCATGGATCTTCTATGGAAAAATTTTACAGCAAAATCTTCAAATTTTTAATTCTGTAGCGGCTGATTTCAGGTTGTATCTTTGTAGTATGCAAGGACATTAGGATGACAATATAACTCAAGGTAGCACGAGAATTGGCATTGTAAGCAGTGTCGATGAAGCATAACTTTATCAAGAAATATTAATATATTAAGTGAATGGACAAGGCTGAGGCAAATGAATTTCAATGTAGGCAAATGTGAGGTCATCCATTTTGGACCAAAAAAGTTAGGACAAGGTATTTTCTAAATGATGAAATGGTAGAAACAGTACAGGTCCAAAGAGACTTTGGGGTTCAGGTGGATAGATCATTAAAATGTCAAGAGTAAGACAAATGGAATTCTGACCTTTATAGTTAGAGGAATAGGATACAAGGAAATAGAAGTCATGCTTCAGCTTCATGGAGAGCTCTGGTTAGACCACACCTAGGGTACTGTGAACAGTTCTGAGCACCACAACTTAGGAATGATATATTGGTTTTGGAGGGAGTGTAGCGTGAATGATACCTGGACTCCAAGAATTAAATTCGAGGGAGAGGTTACACAAACTAGGGTTGTATACCCTGGAATTTAGATGGTTAAGGGGTAATTTGATTGAAGTTTTTGAGATATTAAGGGGAAGAGAAGGATAGATAGAGAGAAACTATTCTCACTGATTGGAAAGTATCACTGAAAAAAGACATTTTGTCGAAGCTTTTCATCTTGCACTCATCAGGACAATCGCAAGAATACCAATGTCAGGGGAAACAATAACATTTTCCGTATGAGAAGACTGTGCTGATTGGTTGGTAAGTGGACTCTGATTGGTAGATGTGTTGCCATGGAGAATACATCAGTTAATGGTGACTGACAGTTAACTGTCAAGCATTGTTTGAAATTGAAACCAGGTAGCTTGTCTCTGACTGGTCAAGGTATTGCCCTGAGGAATGAACCAGCGAATGGCTATCACTTATTTTTGTTTAGCTGAAACAAGTGCAATCAAGTTCTGTCTGCAAAGAGAATGGGCCCGGTGTATTAATTTTTTTATTCATTCATGGGATATGGGTGTTGTTGGCTAAGGCAGTATTTATCGTCCTTCCCTAATTGCCCTTGAGAAGGTGGTGGAGCTGCTGTCTTCAACTGTTCCAGTCCATGTGGTGTAGGTACACCCACAGTGTTGTTAGGGAGGGAGTTCCTGGATTTTGACCCAGCAACCGTGAAGGAACAGCAATCCATTTCCAAGTCAGGATGGTGAGAGGCTTGGAGGGGAACTTCCAGGTTGTGGTATTCCCATGTGTCTGCTGCCCTTGTCCTTTTAGATGGTAGTGGTCATGGATTTTGGAAGATGCGTCTAAGGAGCTTTGGTGAGTTCCTGCAGTGCATCTTGTAGGTGGTACACGCTGCTGCTACTGTGCATTGGTGGTGGAGGGGGTGAATGCTTGTGGATGGGGTGCCTATTAAGCAGGCTGCTTTGTCCTGGATGGTATTAAGCATCTTCAGTGTTGTTGGAGGTGCACTCATCCAGGCAAGTGGAGAGTATTCCATCACACTTCTGACTCGTGCCTTGTAGATGGTGGATAGGCTTTGGGGAGTCAGGAGGCTAGGATTCCTAGCCTTTGACCTGCTCTTGTAGTCACAGTATTTAACTGGATAATCCAGTTCAATTTCTGGTCAATGGTAACCCCCAGGATGTTGATAGTGGGGGATTCAACGATGGTAATGCCATTGAATGTCAAAGGGAGATGGCTCGATTCTCTCTTGCTGGACATGGTCATTGACTGGCACTTGTGTGGCGCAAATGTTACTTGTCAGCCGAAGCCTGGATTTGGACATGGACTGCTTTAGTATCTGAGGAATCGTGAATATTGCTGAACATTGTGCAACCATCAGCAAACATCCCCACTTCTGACCTTATGATGGGAGCAAGGATATTGATGAAGCAACTGAAGATGGTCGGGCCGAGGACACTACCCTGAGGAACTCCAGCAGTAATGTCCTGGAACTGAGATGATTGACCTCCAGCAACCACAACCATCTTCCTTTGTGCTAGGTACAACTCCAGCAAGCGAAGAGTTTTCCCCATGATTCCCATTGACTCCAGTTTTGATAGGTCTCCTTGATGCCACACTCAGTCAAATATTGCTTTGATGTCAAGGGCAGTCACTCTCACCTTCCCTCTGGAGTTCAGCTCTATTATCCACATTTGAACCAAAGCTGAAATGAGGTGAGGAGCGTCAGTGAGCAGGTTATTGCTAAGCAAGTGTTGCTTGATAGCACTGTTGATGACTTCCATCACTTTACTATCGAGAATAGACTGAAAGGGCCGTAATTGCCTGGGTTGGATTTGTCCTGCTTTTTATGTACAGGACATGCCTAGGCAATTTTCCACATAGCCGGGTAGCTGCCAGTGTTGTAGCTGTACTGGAACAGATTGGCTAGGGGTGCGGCAAGTTCTGGAGCACAAGTCTTCAGTACTATTGCTGGAATACTGTTATAGCCCACAGCCTTTGCAGCATCCAGTCCTTCAGCCATTTCTTAATATCACGTGCAATGAATCGAATTGGCTGAAGACCTGCATCTGTGATGCTGGGGACGCCCAGAGGAGTCCGAGATGGATCATCCACTCAGCACTTCTGGTGAAGATTGTTGCAAATGTTTTGGCCTTATCTTTTGCACTGATGTCTTGGGCTCCCCCCTGGGGAAATTTGTGGAACCTCCTCCTCCAATGAGTTGTTTAATTGTCCACCACCATTCACGACTGGATGTGGCAGGATGGCAGAGCTTGGATCTGATCTTTTGCTTGTGGGATTAACTTTGCCCTGTCGATCGCTTGCTTCTTATGCAGTTTGGCACGCAAGTAGTCCTGCGTTATAGCTTCACCAGGTTGACACCTCATTTTTAGGTATGTCCAGTGTTGCCCCAAACCTGGGTTGATCCCCTGGCTTGGTGGTAATGATAGAGTAGGGGTTATGCTGGGCCATGAGGTGAGTACAATTCCGCTGCTGCTGATGGCCCACAGCGCCTCATGTGTTTTGAGCTGCTATATGTGTTTGAAAGCTATCCCATTTAGCACGGTGGTAGTTCCACACAACACGATGGAGGGTATCGCCAACGTGAAGATGGCGCTTCATCTCCTCAAGGACTGTGCGATGGTCACTCCTACCGATACTGTCACGGACAAGTGCATTTGCGGCAGGCAGGTTGGTGAGGCTGAGGTCAACTATGCCTTTCCCTCTTTTTGGTTCCCTTACCACCCGCTGCAGACCCAGTCTAGCAGCTACGTCCTTTGGGACCCAAGCAGCTCAGTCTGTACTGGTGCTACCGAGCTACTCTTGGTGACGGACATTGAAGTCTCCCACCCAGAGTATGTTCTGCACCCTTGCCATCCTCAGTGCTTCCTCCAAGTGGCGTTTAACATGGAAAAGTACTGATTCATCAGCTGCCGGGGGGGGGACGGGGGGGGGGGGGGGGACGGACGGGACGGGACGGGACGGTACATGGTAATCAGCAAGATGTTTCCTTCCCCATGTTTGACCTGATGCCATAAGACTTCATGGGGTCGATGTTGAGGGCTCCCAGGGCAATTCCCTCCCGACTGTATACCATTGTGCCGCCACCTTTACTGCGTCTGTCCTGCTGATGGGATGGTGATGGTGGTGTCAGGGATTTTCTTTAAGGTATGATTCAGTGAGTATGACTATGTCATGCTGTTGCTTGACTAGTCTGTGAGACAGCTCTCCCAATCTTGGCACTAGCCCCCAGATGTTAATAAGGAGGACTTTGCAGGGTCAATATGCTGAATCCATCTGGTTTCATTCCTTAGAGACTTTGTAATGGTTTGATACAACTGAGTGGCTTGCCATTTCAGAGGGCAGTTAAGAGTCAATCACATTGCTGTGGGTCTGGAGTCACATGTAGGCCAGACCAAGTAAGGATGGCAAATTTCCTTTTCCTAAAGGACATTAGTTTTTACAACAATTGACAATGGTTTCATGGTCATCATTCGGCTTTTTAATTCCAGATTATTTTTTTTATTGGATTTAAATTTCACCATCTGTGAGGTGGGATTCGAACCCGGGTCTCCAGACCATTACTGTGGGTCTCTGGATTATTAGTCCAAAGACAATATATGTAGCTTCCAGTACACACAAAAGCACCACACTGCAAGCCCGACTGACAATCTTAAATTGGTTGTCAATGTAATTTTTAGCACGCTGAGGATTATTTACCAAATGTCCAATTGTTGGACACTGTGTTTTGAGTTTTGCAAGCACATCTAATGTTGGACACTGTGTTTTGAGTTTTGCAAGCACAGGCTGGTTGGATACGCTCTGGACCTTGCTTGTTGCAAACAATGGAAGTGACATGTTGTTCGATACAGTCCTCTAGCCTTTGGGACGTACGGCCTACATACCTAGCTTCGCACTGATACTGAAATACATTGGTATTCTTGCAACAAGAAAAAAGCTTCGACAAAAAGTATTTTTCGCAATACTCAAGTTCTGCACTACCAAATAACTATTTGATTGGAAAGTCTAGAACTGGGTGCACGAGACAGGCCTTTCTGGAGTGAAATAAGGGCCAGAATATTGCACTCATCGGGAGGGCACGACCCAAACTAGCGTAAAATGATGCGTGATGATGTTGGGCGAATGTCCAGACATCAATCCGCGCTCGGGCGATATTTTGGTCAGCAGGCGCACGCAGGAGTTGGCAGTTCGCCTGCTGACATTTAACAGGCCTATTAAGGCCATTAAAGATCTAAAGATTGAATTACATTTTTCGCTGCCTGTTCAACTTTATGGTTCGTGGGCAGACGAAAAGGCCAAGCAGCCTTTGGATTTTCTGTGAAACCTCATCCACGGGCAGGATAAGGTTTTGATCCATCGTTTAAAAAAAATTTTTAAATTTCAAACTAATTTCTAACATGTCCCCTCATGTGACAGAGTCACATGAGGGGATATGTTTTTAACATTTTTAAATTCTTTCCTTTTTATTTTCATAAATTTTCATCTCCCTGAGGCAGCTTTTCCTGCGTGCATGAGTAAACTTCCATGCTTGTCCCTCCTCCCACCAACACAGGCAGCGCTGATTGCTGCAGCACGTGGATCAGGCTGGGTGAGCCTTAATAGGCCCACCAGTGTGAAATCACAGTAGCGGCCCAATCACGGGCAGCGGTCAGCTTCCCAACCACTCCCCTTCGCCCCCGCCCTATGAGGGCAAAATCCTGGCCAAGGAAATATCTATACATACAAAGGGTGGTAGAATTCTGGAACTCTCTTCTGCAAATAATGCCAGATCAATTGTTAAATTTAAAAGGCGATTGATAGATTCTTGTTAACCAAAGGTAGGAATATGGGGCAAGGGCAGGTATATACAGTTGGGTTGCAGATCACAATGATCTCACTGAATGGTGAAACAGGCTCAAGGGGCTAAATGGTCTACCACTGTACCTACATTCTACATTACTTTGAGATCCAAGCCATTACAATGCTGTAGAAGTAAGTAGAACAACAGAGTTTTTTAAAGAAATAAAAGTTACTGGCCTGGGTTTTGCACCGAACAAAATAATGGTGTTCACCGTTATCATGGAGTGAATTGGACAGGAACCTCCAGAGTATACACATGCACAGTTAAAATCCATAAGTTGAGGTCCAAGTTACACTGTTCTTCCACAGAATGTGCTATAGTTGTACCTTGCTGATACATTCAACATTGAAATTTGTGTAAGTGCATGAAGTTGCAGCGCTTACCTATTCGTTGCCCACTATACAATGCAGAAGAAGTTAGCGCTGGCAAATTCAATTTTAAATCATTTTTCGTGGCATGACAAGTCATAAATACTCATTAACAACATCTCTGGAAGTGAAAATTTAATTTTAAGGGTGCGGAGTCTCATTCCTTCAGAAGTTAATTATGATTGGATTTTTAAAAAACTTTTTCTGTCGATCTCTTTCATATCTCTCTCTCAATCCCATTTTACATTCCCAATCTTTCCTTTGTGTATATGATTTAAATCTTTTTATACATCCTGGTTTAGTCTCAGTAAAGATCCATAAATCTGATTGTCTGTTTCTTTCTCTGCTCTCACACATCACAGATTCCCTGTTGAGGGTGCCGCGCTGGATCGGATCCCTAATGACAGAAGTCTCTGCTTAAAATGCTGTACACTGTCGGGGTACTGGCAGTCAGTTTGCTGTACAGAAATTGGCTGCCATGTTATAATAGTGACTACACTTCAAAAAGTACTTCATTGGCTGTCAAACACTTTGGTACATCCTGTGATCGTGATTGCTATATAATTGCAAATATAACTTTGTTAACCTGTTCCTTCCATTCTAACCATAAAATCTGGGCTATTTGCTTAAAAGTTACAAAGTCAGGAGCCTGGCCGTGCCAATAGATTAATGACCATTTCCAGGTTTCATATCCCATTGCTTTTCCATCACTAAGAGCACCAGCTCTCATGGTGGAGTCCAGCTCCACAACATATCACCAGTCTTTGTCTCTGCTTATCCGCTGCTGAAACCCGCTCTTTAACACCTCCCTCTTTGACCAAGCACCTACCCTAATGTCTCCTTGTTTTTGGCTCAGTGTCAGTTTGATTACGATGCTGTGCAGGGGGATATTTTCACTCCCTGTCCAAAGTCCAGTTGTCCCCAGCTCCTATGGAAACAGGAATGCTTCAGGCCGGAAGTCGCCTTCCCGGAAGCAGCAGCTATGGGAGGGGAGGGGTCGGAGGTGAAAGGTCAGGAGGTGATCGCGCTCCCTGAATCTGTTCAGCGAGTCTGGAGATTGAGGAATCGGGGATGCTATACATGGCGCCCACTGATAGGCTCTGCCTGTGAGAGAGAGAGAGAAGGGACGGCAGCTGTGGGCACGGACCTAGCGGTACAGGTAGCAGCGACTGTTTTATCCACACTTACTGCGGGGTTTATGAACCCTTCCAGCCCCTGCCCCAGCCCCACTGGTCACTGGCACTCACTCGCCCCAGGACTCTTGCAAGTGTCTCCATCACCCGGAGTGAACGGTGATGCTTAATAAAATCTCACCTGGTGTGAGGATATTTCAAATCTGGGGGTGGAGGAAGAGGTCAGAGCAAGCCAACCATATGTTTAAATTAAGATAAAAACAAAAATATGTTTAAATTACTTGCAATTGCCCTTGTTAGTTTTATTCATATACATTTCCCTGGTGCTAATGAGTCGTGACAGTGCTTTCGTTTTCATGTGGGGTCTTTGCTCACCCAGTTTGAGCGCCCATTTCGTACGTTTGCTGAAACCAAAGTATGAACACTCAGTCATTTTCCCCTAGATTTTCTTCATAAACGTTTTGGTTCCCTCCGGGCAAAAAAATGGGAAGGCTTAGTGAATGTCGAGGTCACGGTGTCATCAGGCTCTTTATATATTTGCTCGATTTTAGTATACGTTGAACTTGAAAATAGTTCCTGAAACTGCCCCCACACACATTTGAGTGTTAAAATGTGATGTCCCGCTTTTCTTCAATCGTAACTCTCACTCCTAATATTTTCCTCATTCATCTTTTGAGAGTTAGTCCAAGTTAATATTTGAACAGTTGGGAGGGGGGATTGCCGATTTGTCACAATCTTATTACAGTTCCTGTTTTCGTGTCTATTATTGGTCTCTTAAAATTGCAGGCGGCCCTCACAAGCAATATAGAATCTAGTCTTGTCTCTTAAGTTCTCTTTTTGAAGCCTTTTTCCACCTTCTTATTTTTCACTAAATATGAACATTGTGGACAGATGTGCTTTTTGCTCCCCTGATGACTTAATGAGTAAATGCAATTATTGGTACAGAACCATTCAGACCAGAGAGTTCAAAGTATAAGGGATTTGGTATTAAAAAAGAATGTTCAAACATGTATTTGCTTTATGATATAACAATTACTGGCAATGTCAATATGCATAGAATTTGTAGTAAATTTCAATTGTTTTATACTCTATAAGGTGTGTATTTATGTAGTGGCTTTAACATAGTAATATGCCCTCAAGACATGTCACAGGGTTGTTATCATACAAAATTTAACAACAAACATCATAAGGAGATATGAGGGCAGATGCTTGGTCAGAGGTAGGTTTAAAGAAGCATATTGAGGGAAGAGAGGCAGAGAGTTTTAGGGAGGGAATTTCCAGAGAGTAGGGCCTTGGGAGCTGCCAATTATGGAGTGGTTAAAATCAGGGATGCTCAAGAGGCCAGAATTGCAGGAGTGCAGACATTTGAGTGCTGGAGGAGATTAGAGATGGGGAGAGACAAAGCCATGGAGAGATTTGAAAACAAGGATGAGAATTAAAAAATTGAGCCTTTGCTTACTTGGGAGCCAACTTAAGTTAACAAGCACGGGGTTGATGGTTGGACAGAGCTTATTGTGCGTTTGATTGCGGGCAGTAGAGTTTTTTAATGACCTCCGGCTTACACAAAGTAAAATGGGGTTGCTGACCAGACATGCATTAAAATAGTCAAGTCCAGGGGTAACAAAAGCACAAATGAGGGATTCAATAGCAGCTGAACTGCGGGAGAGAGGAGTCAGATGATAAGTAGGTGAAAATGGGAGGGGTCTTAGTGATGGGGCAAATATGTGGTCAGTAACTCATCTTGGGGTCAAGTATGATACCAAGGTTGAGAATAGCCTGATCCAGACTTGGACTGATGCCAGGGAGAAGAGTGGAGTTGGTGGTTAAGGAACAGAGTTTGTGGCAGGAACTGAAATGTGGTTACTGCAGGCAATGGCTTTGCAATGTTTAGTTGGAGGAATGTCAGACCAGCAGTCTGACAATATGGAGGCAGTGGAGAGGTTGAGAGAATTGAAGAGGTAAAGCTAGGTGTCATTGGCAGAAGTGTGGAAATTAAAGTTGTGCATCATGTTACCTAGGGACAGTATATAGATGAGAAATAGAGGGGGCCAAAGATAGATCCTTGGCGCACACCAGAGATAACTTTTAGGAGTGGGAAGAGAAGCCATTGCACATGCATTTAAATGAATAGGCTAAAAAAAATTAGAGGGCTCATTGGTCATCACTCCAAAGCTGGGTATTTGTCAAGGCCATGATGTCAATTCAGTCAGCCACAAGGAACTCGTATACGGCAAGGGCCTTGTTCACAAGTGAACAGACGTTCTGGAGGGAGGTGCAGAGATGGGTGGTGAGAGCTGGTCCACTAGCAGGGTCCACAGAGTCAACACTAGGAAGAGATAGGAAGAATGTGGGCAGGATTAACCTCCAGCATGTGTGGTGGGTGGGAAGATCAGTAAGAGAGTAGGATGGGGCAGTCAGGGCTCCTGTTCGTAAGGAGGCAGTGACTAGGAGTATTGAAAGGCTGGGGTAGGGATTTAGAAAGCAGAGTCCCCGAAAGGGGAGAAATGAAAGGAGGCACCATGACAGGTGAAAGGAGTCTTGGAATGGTAAATTTAAAAAGTAAAAAGAAATGGAATAGAAGTGCTAGGCTCAGATCTGGGATGGCAGCCAAAATGTGCACATGAAAGCACAAGGTAAAAACTCAGGTTACTTATTTCTTGGTAACATAGCAATTATTAGGATATACATATTCTGGTAGTAAACAGGAAATAGAGAGGAGACAATAGGAGAGAGGCCAGAGTTCATGCCTTGGTAGATAAAGCTGATGTTGGTTAGGTGGAATCATCATGGAGCATTGACTAACTTTCATCCAAGTTAGGAGACAGATGTGGAGATTGAACAAAGCCCAGGAGCTGTTTGAAAGGTAGAGCATTAGATGAGGTACTGATTGAGGCATTTCCATGTGAATCAAGATCCAAGAGGTGTGCAGACCTCCATTGCCGGACAAGAATTCTGGACTCCATTATTAAAGAGCTAATAATCAGGTAATTAGAAAACCATTCCATTAGGCAGAGTCAGCATGGTATTATGAAAGAGAAGTTGTAACTAGTAGGGGAACCAAGGGATGCATACTTGGATGTTCAAAAAACATTCAGTAAGGTGCCACACAAAAGGTTGTTGCACAAGATAAGGGCTCATGGGGTTGGGGGTAATATAATAGCCTGAATAGAAGATTGGTTAAATAATCGGTCATTTTCAGGTTGGCAGGCTGTTACTAGTGGAGTACCGCAAGGATCAGTGCTGGAGACTCAGCTATTTACAACGCACATTAGTGACTTAGATGAAGAGAATGAATGTAAAGTTGTCAAGTTTGCTGATAATACAAAGCTAAGTGAGAAAGTAATATGTGAGGAGGACACAAGAAGCCTTCAAAGGGATATAGACATATTAAGTAAGTGGGCAAGGAGGCAGCAGATGTAGTATAATGTGGGGAAACATGAGGTTATTCACTTTGTTATGAAGAATAGAAAAAACAATAGTTTTTAAATGGTAAGAAAGTATTAAATGTTGGCATATAGAGGGATTTGCGTATCCTTGTACACAAAACACAAAGTTAATGTGTAGGTCTTGCTTCAATTGTACATGGCTTTAGTGAGCTCACACCTGGAGCACTGTGTATAGTTTTGGTTTCCATACCTAAGGAGAGATACACTTGCCTTAGAGGCAGTGAAATGAAGGTCCACCAGTTTGATTCCTGGATTGAGTGTGTTATCCCATGAGGAGAGAGTGAGCAGAATCAGCACGTGCTTTCTGGAATTTAGAAGAATGAGAGATGATATCTTGAAATGTGTAAAATTCTAAGAGGGTTTGACAGGGTAGGTGTGAAGAAGCTGATTCCCTGGCTGGAGATTCTAGAGCTGGGGAGAATAGTCTGATAAAAGTTTGACTATATAGAGAGCGAGATGAGGAGGAATTCTTCATTCGGAAGGTTACGATTTTTATAGAATTTACTATGCCAGAGGACTGTAGATGCTCCATCATTGTGCATATTCAAGGCTGAGATGGATAGATTTTTGGACTTTGAGTTTATCCAGGGATATGGGAACCCTGGGGCTGAGAAAATTCTGCGAGCAGCTGTCAGAGAGGTAAATAACAAGCACCGTTCCTTCTCCGCTGACTATCCCAAATAAATCTGAGGACAAAATATTTATGCACAATATTGGCTGAAGATTATTTTCAGAATTCTGAACAGGAAATAATACAACCTGAGTGTCCTGAGTCTGAAAATGAAGTCAAGAAAGCAAATATAAACTGAATTTATAATCAAAATATGATCTAAATTAAATGTCGACTTGGTGGCAGCGTTTTATCTCAAGCCAAGGATTTAAGCACATAACCAAGTTAGAGTTTAGATAAGTTAGAGTTTAGACATCCTCTGATCAAGTATCTGATTCAGCATGGCACGCACTATGGGGGTTCTGTGATGTCTGAGCAGGAAAAGCAAAAGCATGGCTCTTCAACCAATCATAATGAAGAATCCTTGCTAAATCCTGCCAAGTCTGAACCAGATTTAGATCATGTACAGAAAGTGAAGTAAGGTTGAGAAATACAGATGGAATTAAGAAGGAAATGAAAGAGAGAAAGAAAACGTTTTTAAAAAAATACTTTTTTAAACTCCAATGCTAATTTCTGAAGGAAGAGATTCCACACTTATAAAATTATTTTTTAGGACTAGAGAGGGTTTTTTGTAGTAATTGTCACTAGTCCCATCGTTTTAAAAATTCATTTGCATGTGAATGCACCATCCCTAACTTTTTCTAGTGTTTTAAGTGAGTTATTAGTGGACAAGTGCAAATATTACAAGTCCACGTCATTACAATGATTTCAATGCTGAGCCTATTGGCGAGAACTGTTATACTGCTCCTCTACATAGTATGTTGTATCTCTGACAGAAACTTCAGATTTTCTTGTAAATGCCGATGGCAGAAGCTGCTGTTAGATTTTTTCCATGGTATTGGTGAACTGCTATACTATGCAAGTTTGGGCATTGTGTAATATTTATCCTTCTAAAACTGTATATCAGTTGAACAGTACCACTGAAAACCTGCAATCAATTGTACTTTTAATGTATCTCTTAAGTCATTGCTTGCAGGTTGTCAATGAGGTTGTACACTTTTTTTTTGTAGACCCAAGTGTCAATGCATCACTGGGAGAGTGAAGTGAAGGTGGGAATGAGGGAACAAACATGTGTAAATTGCCTGGAGTTCATTAACAATTAGGAGACTTGGGGAGTGAGCAGCAGTGACAGTCAAGACTGCTGGTAGGAAGCTAACATTTAGGAGGCTTGGAACAGATTGAACTCCATGGCAGAGTGACAGATGGAGGACCACTTTCAGCCCTGAAGCAAGTTTCACTAGAGAAAGGGGATTGAGAGAGAAATTAGCAGTAGATGAGAACTTGATGGTAGGAACTAAGGAACTGCCATGGTTGTAAAAGGGATTTTTTCCCCCTCATATCTGAAGCATTGTTTAAGAATTTTTGATACTAATGAGAAATAGTACAAGCACTGAACCAATCAGAAATCACACTACAAATACCAATTAAACTGTTGAAATTTTGAGTCAATTGGAGAACTGATAGTGTAACTACAGGTCCAAACATGTATTAAGTAGGTTTCATGTCGAATTCTTATTGGTAGATTGAATGCCACTCCATTCAAAGCTATCCAACACATTCCACTGCCACTTGGTGTTAGATTTCTTTTTCACTTTAATCACATAACTTGACTAAGTATAAATTAACCTTGCTTTAAGGAATTCAATTTGATGTTGTAGGTAGTGAATTATCACACTGGTAGGAAGTGTTGTTCTGAAATTGGGATAAACCAGGATTGTGCAACATGTGAATTCTTTTTACGTAGTCATGTTACCACTGCTGATTCCTTGCATCTTTTGCAGTTTGAACATTTGTGTTGGTGCTCCATTTCTCGAGTGGCTTTTTTTTTAATGTATGAGGTTCACAGTTTGTTGTTCTATGCATCCAATTTGTTAACTCATGCATATATCCAGCCCCACTGCTCCCCCCACAACCCAGCCCAGTTCCTCCAGCTTTGAAGCTACTCCAAACTACCATTACTTAACTAGTTGAATATTAAAGCAGGCTGCTTAAAGCTATTAATAGATGCAAACATGAAGTTAAATGTGGGAAATAATTCCCACAAATATCCCTTGTACTATTCTTCTGTAAAATGTTTTACATAGCTATTGTTTATGTTGTTGGTGATGCCAATATTTACTTTGGTGATATCCATGAAATTTCTCCAAATGCATAGCTTTCCCATCCAAGTTGCAAATAAATTGATTACATCTGTAAAGGAACATGTGCTGAGGTTTACCTGAGATCCTGCTTCAACTTTGAACCTCAATTGAATGGAAAGGTGGTGCAGGAATAAATAGCTGAAACTAACCAAAGCTCGGTTGAAAAGTGAGAGCTTGAATTTGATCAGAGCTATCTGCTTCTAATGTTAATTGGTATTTATATTTTACCATAATTAGTTGACCTTCTGTTATTTTGCCACTAAACCAAAAAAATTGACCTTTTTATCCTCTTACTTTTCCCCTATGCAGTTCTTTCTCTGTGTCTGTCATGTTTCAATCTATTTTGTTTCTGATTTTTTTTCCTTGATCTCTGACTCCACATAGGCAACTAAGGTTTTAGTATCAGTGTGAATTGAACCTACTTGGCACAAGTGATTCAGTTGTAGTGTAAATGTAGCTTCTGATTCTTGCTATGCTTATTGAGTAAGTTTGGTGTTATATTTGTTTCTATAAACTACTGTAAAACATGTTCCTTTACAGATGTAATCAATTTATTTGTGTTATATTTGATGACGTGTAGGTTATCCCATATTATGAGAAGCAGTATATACTGGACAGTGTGATGATGAGCTACCTTTGTCGAAGGAAAGAGGAGACAATGACCACAATGGGAAGGAAAGCAATGAATAGTTCTGGGGAGGTGGGACAACACACATTTTGGGAGCTTTTGTAAAACATGGGCCTTGATTTTCAGCCCCAGCCAGCAATGGAGGTGGGCAGGTGCTAAAACTAGCAATGCTTGCCTCCATTCTGGTTTCCCAGCTCCATTCCATCCCTGGGTCACTTTCCTGGGGAGGGGTACCTGCAACAGAGGGAGGCTGGAGTTTTCCAATTCCTGGTGGAGATAGGAGCTAGTTTAACTCGAAACGTCAACTCTTTTCTTCTCCGCCGATGCTGCCAGACCTGCTGAGTTTTTCCAGGTAATTCTGTTTTTGTTTAGGAGCTAGTTTAGCTGCCTCGTGGTGGCCTTCTGGCAGCAGACCAGGGGGTACAGCATTCCAGGCAGGCTTGGAAGACTTTCCTCCCTGCCCAGGTGCAACAGCAACAGCAGGTTACTCTGAAGGTGGGTTCTCCACCGCCCCCCCTCCACAAACTTTCAACGTGCAAGGTCTCTGGCTCCAATCTCAGCATCTTAAAGGTAGCAGGCCCATTCCATGGTCATTAATTTTCCGTTCTGAGGAAAGTTGCATTGAATGACTGTTTCCTATAAACTGTGGGCTTCTGACTCCTCATTGGAGCGGGATGGACGGGTTCAGAAGCCCCTAGGGAAAATCCAAATCCCAATAGATGACATGATCAGGGTGCAGAGCAAAGGGAACAGTTGATAGGCAATGGGGGAGAGGAATAGTACACGAGAGTGAAAGTGAACACTCTGGAAGGTTTTCAGGAATGTTTAAGCCTATATTTCAGGATGGGTCCCTGGAATAGAGGACCGCAAGTGGCAGAAAAGGAAGTGGAATTTCAGGATAGAACGGACCGATAGATGGCAACTCTGGGAGTACAGCACAGATAACCTGGAGTAGCAAGGTTCAGGATGGAACCCAGGAGCAGCCTCGAGTAGCAAGGTTCAGGGTGTCAGGATGGAATCCAGGAGCAGCCTGGAGTAGCAAGGTTCAGGGTGTCAGGATGGAACCTAGGAGCAGCCTAGAGTAGCAAGGTTCAGGGTGTCAGGATGGAACCCAGGAGCAAAGTATAGAAAATGTAGTTGAGGACCAGGAGTAGTCAAAAGAATGGAGTAGTGTAAACTGGAAGGATATGAGAGTCAGAACAGAACAAGCAGTGGAATGGAGTCGAAAGCTAGATAGGTTGGGGGAATGGAGAGTAAAACTCCAAGGCTTCAGACTAGGTTGCTGTAAGGAGCACAGGGCCAGGCACAGACTGGAGCAAAGAGCCAGGAGTGGCCATAGGAAAAGAAACAGCAATATCTGCAACTTTGGGCTACTATTTGGAACAAGAATATATAAACTGAGGAGAAAATAAAATTTGTATGTAAATTTAATTAACAAATATAGTTAGATGAGCTCCCTGCTGAAACTGGAGGCACAGGGAAGGAGGAGGATGGGATGGAGTCTGGTGACTTTGAAGTGAAAGATTTGGGGTGGGGAAATTTCTCAATAATTGAGCCTTGGGATATCAAACCAAGAATAGGCCATACGTACATTGCGTCTTAAAGGAATATAGAATGCAGTAGAGGGAAGTATGAGTAACTAATGGTTTTATTTAGAATCATTGGTTTAATTGTTCATTGCTATGTTGTGGAGGAATTTTGCCTATGAGATTCGCTGTGTAGTGCCAAGTAGTGCCAACTGTGAGCAGCTCTTGTTACCTGGGTTAACACATTTGTTTTCTGTTGTTAGAATTTTTGTAAAATACACTCTAAACATCAAAACCTGTCTTTACAGATGCTGACTGATTGGTTATGTAATTCCAGCAATTTTTGTTTCAGATTTTAATTTAAAAAAAGTAGATTTCTGTTTTATTATGCAAATATTAATTGCAGTTGGAGGAAAATTGTCTCTTGATCCAAATATCATTGCCATAGCACATTGTATCATGCTCGTGGTCACAATAGGCTTTAGCTTATTGCCTAAAATTAATGTTTTTAAATCATACTTGTGCATTTAAGCCTTAGAATTTAAAATATAAACATTTTCACCCATTTTGAGGCGGCAGTAACCTGTGCCTTTTGATGTTAATGAGTAAAACCAATAGATGAGTGATATTTAGTATAAAGCAATGACCCAGACTTTGCAATCAGTGGGGAAGCATCAGCAATCGCCGCTGACCTCAAAAAATAAAAGCTTTGCACAAAAAATCTAGTGATCTCTATGACATGAGTCCTCTTTCATATTGTTGTTTGATTCTGGCGCCGGGTCAAGGGGTTTCCAGGCATACAGCAGCAGTGATCTCATCAAGCATGGTAAGCAACCAATTACATTGAAGTACTCTCATAGACAGCCAACCAGGCAATAAAATTCACTGATTGTCCATCACTTTTTATAAATTTTACAGAGAGCAAAGTACATGATTGGGGCACACACATGAGATTAAGGTAGCAGCTGAAAAAGCTTAAAACTTAAATTATTTTTAAAATGTGTACTTTTTTATCATGGAGAAATTTGATATTCCACAAATTGAAAATTTGTTTTTCAGGGCAGTGAGGCTCTTCAGTAGTAATTATGAACTTAGTACGCCATTAAAAACCTAGTTACACCTCATTCAACTATATGTAACTTTTTCAGGGTTTTTGCATCGAGGCTATAATACTGTAAAAGGAAAATTCTCATCAGTTCAGTGATTTCTACTTGAATGCAGTCTGGGCAGACTTCAATAGTGCACTCTCCAGGGAAGTGTAGAATCACTGACAACAGCTTCTGGATTTCTGTGTTTAACTGCACACATGCAGGCACCAGAAGTTGCTGTCAGTTTCAAAGAAGTAACGACGCGAAAGCTAATAGTTTCACCATCATTACTATTGTAAAATCCGGGCCAATGCATCATGCAGTTCACAACTCTATTCAATATATAAATTAAAAGCACAATGCAGTGTCCCTGTGTGTAGAGCTTAAAACAGAAGTTTATTGTACTGCATTAGATAACATTTACAATATTATTCCTTTATTTTCAACATTGCATTAATGGAATTTAACATGTTTGCAGATTCAATTTATGAAGCTGAAAGTGAAGGCTCCTGAATGTATATTTGAAGATGAGGCGATTAAATAAGAAGAAAGCACTGAATTTAGTGAAGGAGCTTGACGCCTTCCCAAAGATTCCTGAAAGTTATATTGAAACTTCCACAAGTGGCGGAACGGGTACTTCAAATTTTGCTTCCTAGCTAGTGTTCATTAAATTTAAAATAGTTTTATTTTATTTGTTAACATGCATTAACTGTGAAAATTATTTCTTTACAGTTTCCATAATTGCCTTTACCACCATAGCTCTATTGTCCATTATGGAATTTTTTGTGTATTGTGACACATGGATGAAATATGATTATGAAGTAGACAAAGATTTTGCCAGGTAATTATTTGATTTGTTTATTTTTCAGAGCTCTAATGTGTCCTCTTCCCACAATAACTGTGTATTCAGAAGTGTTCAGTGACTCCACAGGATGCAGATCTGGAATTAGTCAATTTTCTGTGGCACCATTTAATGCCACAGTATTGGGGAGTGTAAGTTTTAAGTGACCACACAGCTGATTCGAGGTGGGAATTGACCAGCAGATCAACTGAAATTGCAAAACACTAGTATTGCTGCTTTTGGTTTTTCTTATTAAGAAGTAACCAGCCTTTGGAAAGTCAGTTCCCATTAAGAGTGACTATATGATTGCCTTTAAAGCTTTCAGCCCTGTTGTAGTGTAGCAGCAAGCTACAATGCCTTGAACATTCTGCTGGCCCTGAAAGAGTGAAGCTGGGGTTTGGAGAGTTTTGGTGGTACCCAGACAAAGCCCAAAATGAGCAGGGAGGAGTGAAGACTTTGAAGTTGGATGGCTGACATCATGGAGGATTTGGACAGAGCTGATACATGGAATCAACCATTTTTTAAATAAGCTTCTAGGCAGACTAAGAGACTGAATGTGAAATTGATGTTTATAATGCTGGTCCCTGTTTTTCGTTCTGAGATATTGTCTTTGCTGACTTTATGACCAATTTAATTTGATATGGCTAACTTTGGTTAATCAGCATTCCCGGAAGTAAATGGCAATCATACATCGTTCCCTTCTTACAAGTACAAAATTATTACTATTTATTGGTGGCTCTTCTGTGGCGTTGCTCAGGTAATGGGGTTCTTTAAGAAGAAAGCTGCAGAAGGGTTATTTGATTTTTGAAGATGATGACAATTTTATTGGTGCAATAATTCTAAATGCTTCTTTTATCTTGCAGCAAACTGCGAATCAATTTAGATATTACAGTTTCAATGAAATGTCATTGTAAGTACTTACTATTGTCAATATTTTCACAACTTGCGTTCATTGGTGTAATTCTAATTAATTATCTTAAATAAGTTGTGAATGCAAAATAGCTTGTATGATGGCAACACTACAGTTGTATTCTGATTTTTTTTAAATGTCTGACATTGGAGCATTCGCCATTACAACCTGTTGGTCTTGTGTATGGGTCTGTACTTGTATAAGCGGCATACTCCAGAAAATTCGAGTAATGCTCTGTGGAGTACTGGATTAATGGAGAAGAAAAGCAAAATATAGAAACATTTTAACTGCAGTAATCATTAAATTATATTGATCTGTCCCAGTTGCCTGCAGCAAGCAGTGCAGGTTACGTTTTTAGCTGTGTTACAAATTGCACAGTCTTGCTTTCCACTCACACACCACTAAATGGGGAAAAGCATAACTCAGTGCATGTTCATAGAAAACCATGCATGAAATTCTGCTGAATGGCCTCAAGTGTCAAAGCAAAATCAAGTAATAGGATAAAGTTTTGCTCATTAGAAATTTAAAGAAAGTACAGTGCTTTCAGTGTTGCTTAAAATTTGAAAGCTAGGTGTAATTCCAATTTCAGCACTACAGGGTCCAGTTTCTGTGGTTTTCTAATAGATGTCTCATAGTGTAATGGTTTCATATTCACCCAGAAAAGCGATATTTGTGCACCGATAGTAACTTGCATATTTCACTGATTTTATAGATTGGAGGTCTAACTGTTAAACAGATTAAAATAATTTATATAAATTTACCATCTGTATGTCATAGGTGGGTTTTATTTTCTTATGTATGGGCAATGATGTAGTGGATTGAAGCTTAAACTCGTGCCTTGGAGCTGTAAAATACCAGAATGTGCAAAGTGAGAGCCATGATATATGCAGTCCTGTAAGGTAGAGAATTCCAGGATGCTGACCCAAGGATGATGAAGGAATGCTAATGTATGCCAAATAAAGTATGATTTGGAGATGGTATTGTTCCCAATGCTGCCTGCTGCCATTGTTGTTCTTGGTGGTAGAGCTTGTGGGTTTGGGAGCTGCTGTTGAAGAGTCCCTGAACAATGCATCTTGTAGTTGGTGCTTTCTGCTGTAAGGAAGAATGAAAAGGCATGTAATTTAAGAAAATTTGAAAGGTGGGTGTGATTCCAAAAGTCATGCTTGAAGTACTAAATGAGTACTTTGCATCAGTGTTTACTAAGAAAGAGAACTTTGCCAAACCACGGTAAATAGGAAGGTTGTTAGGATACTGGATGTGATAGAAATAAAGTTAAATGCCAGAAAGCTGGCAGCACTGAAAGTAGATAAGTCACTTGGTTCAGTGGTGTTGCATCCTTGATTGCTGAAGGAAGTAAGGTTAGAATTTGTAGGGATGCTGGCCACAATCTTTCATTCTTCCTGAAATACGGGGGTGATGCCTAGAGAATGCCTCGGGATGGCTAAACCTGGCAATTATACGTCAGTCAGTTTAACATTGGTGGTGGGGAAGCCTTTGGAAACAAGAATTCAACAAAAGTTAACTGCCATTCGATCTGCATTGACTTATAGGGGAGAGCCTACACAGATAAGTCAAAGGGAAATCTTATTTAAAAACTCAATCAAGTTAGTCAAATGAGGTAACAGAGAGGTTGGATGAGACAATACAGTTGATGTGTGTATGGATTTCCAAAAGGCATTTAATAAAGTACCACTTTTTAGGCTTGTTGGGAAAATTGAAATCCATGCATTATAGGGCAATAGCAGCATTGGTACAAAATAGGCTGCTGCTGCTTCTCTGACTAGAGACAAGTCCAACCTACAGTGCTGTGACCACCTCCGTGAGTAGGGCAAGGAGGGAGGTCCCAATCCACTCCAACCAGAACAGGGATCAAACCTCATGCTGTTAGCACCAATCCGATCCACACCAGCCATCCAGTCAACTGCCTCCCTCCACCCAAGAGGACTGGGTTGCCATGGCAACATGCTTTTTTACATCTATGTTGTAGTCCAGAGCTATGAATAGTTATGGTAGAGGCTCTTTCCATTATATAGCTGATCAGGAATCTCTCCTGCTCTACCACATGCCATTGACATATGTTGAAGGATTTTTAGGTTGGTACTTAACCTTTTTGGCCACATTATGAGCTCACTTCCCTTGGCCATCAGTCCTGGGGTGGGACTTGAACCCAGAGCTTCTGGCTCAGAGGCAGGGACATTACCCACTGTGCCACAAGATCTCCTCCACAAAATTAGCCAAAGGATAGTAAACAGAATTTTGGGGAATGTCTCTTTCAGACTAGAGGGAGGAATACAGTGATGTTACCCAGGGTTCAATAATAAGTTTGTTGCACTTTTTAATGTACATTAATGATCACCGGCACCATCCTGTGCCCGAGTCATTTTGAGGAAGGCTGGATTGAGGGTGGATTGGCTATCCACTTGCAAATGGTGGAAAGTTAGTTAAGGTAATTAGCCGGCCAATTAAGGTTATTGATCAGAGGCTGACTGGACCTGCAGGTGCCCTGCAGCATCGGCTGCACGGTAGCTGACTGGAGGCAGCCTCCCAGGCCGGGGTGGGGGGGAGAACAGGACTCCAGGAAGACTGAGGTTTGACTCTCCCCTGCCTAACCACAGCTGCAGTTGCCAGGCCACCATTGTGGAGGATGAATGCCGAGTTTCCATAACTTTTACATGCTAAAAGGGCATCTCCTATTGGCTGTCCAGTTTCAAGAGTCCACCCATCACCTTTAAATGGACGACGAGCATGCCATTAATTAGCCCATACAGGCAAAATCCATGTCAGGTACCTGCTCCCAACACCCTGCGGGGTCAGGACCCACGTTTAATCCTGATTTTGGGATCCTGAACCAAAATGTAAAATCCTACTCCATAGCTCAATAATTTTCCAAAAATGAACTCTAGACCTTTTAACAATGTACAAACAAAGCTGCAGTGTTCAGGACATCAAGTACATTAAAATATTATGCTCCATTATAACTATTTATAATTAAAGCAGGAACTTAGTTCAGAAATCACATGGCATCTGGTCAAACACAGTGAAGGAAACCTGCTGATGACCATTTACTGCTGCCCACCCCCCCAAACCTCCCCAGCTGATAAAATCAGTGCTCCTCTATATTGAACACCAGTCGTAACTACTGAGGATGGCAAGGGCACAGAATGTACTCTGTCGGGGATTTCTATCACCAAGAGTGGCTTGGTAGCACCACTACTGACCGAGCTAGCCAAGCCCTAAAAGACTGGGTCCGCAACAGGTGGTGAAGGAACCAACAAGAGGGAAAAAATATTTTTGACCTTGTCCTCATCAATCTACTTATCACAGATGTATCTGTCCATGACAGTATTGATAGGAGTTACCACTGCACAGTCCTTGCAGAGACTAAATCCTGCCTTCATGTTGAAAATACCCAGTATCGTGTTGTGTGGCACCACTACCATTCTATATGGGATAGATTTCAAACAGACCCCACAACTCAAAACTGGGCATCCGTGAGGTGCTGTGGGCATTAGCAGCAGCAGCAGAATTGTATTCATGGCCCAGTATATACCCGCTCTACCAGTACCATCAAGCTGGGGATCAACCCTGGTTCAACGAAGAGTACAAGAGGGCTTGCCAGGAGCAGCACCAGGCATACCTAAAAATGAGGTGTTAACCTGGTGAAGCCATAACACAGGACTATTTGCATGCCAAAGAATGGAAGCAGCATGGATTGGCAGATAAATAATCCTAGAACCAACAGATTACATCTAAGCTCTGAAGTCCTGCCACATCCAGTCGTGAATGGTGGTGAACAATTAAACAACTAACAGGAGGAGGAGGCTCCACAAATATCCCCGCCCTCAGTGATGGGGGAAAACCAGCACATCAATGTAAAAGGTAAGGCTGAAGAATTTGCAACCATCTTTAGGCAGAAGTGCTGAGTGGATGATCCATCTTGGCATCTCCTGAGGTCCCCAGCATCATAGATGCTAGTCTTCAACCAATATGATTTACTGCACGTGATACCAAGAAACAGCTGAAGGCACTGGATACTACAAAATTTATGGACCCCAAAAACTTTCTGGCAATTAGTACTAACTGCAGAACTAGCTTCAGAACTGGCCACACCCCTAGTCAAGCTGTCCCAGTACAGCTGCAACACTGGCATCTATCTGGCATTGTGGAAAATTGCCCAGCTATGTCCTGTCCACAAAAAGCAGGACAAATCCAACCCAGCCAGTTACTGCCCCATCAGTCCATTCTTGTTCATTAGCAAAGTGATGGAAGGTGTCATTGACAGTGCTATCAAGAAGCACTTAGTCAGCAATAACCTGCTCACTGACGCTCAGTTTGGGTTCTGCCAGGGCCGCTCAGTCCCTGACCTCGTTACAGCCTTGGTCCAAACATAGGCAAAAAAGATGAACTCTTGATTTGAGAGTGACTTCTCCTGACATCATGACAGCATTTGAGTGTGTGTGGTATCAAGGAGCCCTAGTAAAAGTGAAGTCAAAGGGAATCGGGGGAAAACTCTCCACAGGGTGGAGTCATACCTAGCACAAAGGAAGATGCTTGTGGTTGTTGGAGGCTGGTCATCTCAGCTCCAGGATATCACAGCAGGAGTTCCTAAGGGTAGTTTCCTAGCCCCAACCATCCTCAACTGCTTCATCAATGACCTTCCCTCCATCATAAGGACAGAAGTGGGGATGTTCACTGATGACCGCGCAATGTTCAGCACCATTCATGACTGCTCAGGTACTGAAGCAGTCCTTGGCCATATGCAGCAAGACCTGGACAATACTTTGAATTGGGCTGATGAGTGGCAAGTAAGATTCACGCCACACAAGTGCCAGGCAATGATCATCTCCAATAAGAGAGAAACTAACCATCTTCCCATGACATTCAATGGCATTAACATCACTGAATCACTCACTATCAACATCCTCAGGGTTACCATTGACCAGAAACTGAACTGGACTAGCCATGTAAATACTTTGGCCAAAAGAGCAGGTCAGAGGTTGGGAATTCTGCGGTGAGTAACTCACCACCTGCCTCCCCAAAGCCTGTCCACCATCTGCAAGGCAGAAGTCAGGAGCTTGTTGGAATATCCTCCACTTGCGTGGATGAGTGCAGATCCAACAACACTCAAGAAGCTTGATACCATACAGGACAAAGCAGCCTGCTTGATTGGCAAATCATCCACCATCCTAAACATTCACACCCTGCACTATCAACACACAGTGGCAGCAGTATGTACCATCTATCTACAAGATACATTGCAACTGCTCACCAAGGCTCCTCAGACAGCACCTTCCAAACCCACGACCACTACCATCTAGAAGGACAGGGGCAGCAGATGTATGGGAACTCCACCACTTGCAAGTTCCCCTCCAAGTCACACATCATCCTGACTTGGGAATTATGTCGCCGTTCTTTCACTGTTGCTTGGGTCAGACTCCTGGAAATCCTTCTCTAATAGCACTTTGGGTGCACCACACTACATGGACTGCAGTGGTTCAAGAAGGCAGCTCGCCACCACCTTCTCGAGGACAATAAGGGATGGCAATAAATGCTGGCCTATCCAACGACGCTCAGATTCCATGAATGAATACATTTTAAAAAAGTGTTAATATTTACATCTGATTACAATATTGGATTGTGTATATAATAACTAAAATAATACTTTTGTTTTTAAACAGATATTGGTGCAGATGTCCTAGACTTAGCTGAAACTATGGTGGCAGCTTCAGAAGGGTTGAAATATGAACCAGTACGTATCGGTTTTTAAAATTACTTACAAAATAGCAGCGAGATATTTAATTTTCAGTCTCTTTGTGTTGGGATAGTGTCTGTCTTCACGAACTCCTGAATACAGAAACAGTGTGTCTTCACACTCCATGGTGCAGCATTTTGATATAATACACTGCTCAGTATTTCATTCCAGTAATTGATTTGAGTATTCAATTATCAGAATATTTTTTTGCAGTCTTATAGGAATGTCTTACAAACAATTTTTTATCGTGGCTATTTTTGTCAGAATTTATAGAGCCTTATAAAATATTTTTGTGACACTATTTTGTCCCCTCACAGTTTTTAAATGACATACAGCTTGTCTTCAGGAACAATAATACAGTTCTACATAATTGACAGTTTTGTGTTTTCTTAAAAAATTGCAGACCGTTTTTGAATTATCTTCACGTCAAAGAATGTGGCAAAGGTAAGATATACAGATACTAAATTACTGCTGCTCTGACATATTTGTATTTGAAAGTAGTATCCCTGGTAAGGGTAACATCAGTAATATAAAATACCTGCCTATGACTAGAGCAGTTTCTTTCAATTATTATGCTAGCAAATGGCTAAGTTCTTTTGAAGGTTTTGTAATCATTTTTATATTATTTAAATAGATTCCAACTCAGTAAATAATAATGGTCAATAATAAGCAAGCCAAGGCCTTGTATTTCAAATATTTTGAAATTCTCTGGAACTTTATAAAGGCTAAATTAAGCTAGGGTAGGTAAAATTTTACAGCGAAAATCAGCATGCCTTTCTATTTTTAATTGATTCAAAGTAGTAATCAATATAGTCATTGACCGTGTGGAAACCATTTAGTTTAATAATTCAGAATGTGGAAAGTAGTTTTCTAAATGTGTTTGCTGAATTCCTGTGCCTATGAATTCTACTTACTGCTGGTGTTACGGATTGTCATAAATTTAAACTCTGTGATTTAATTCTTTAAAAATGGAGGAAATTTTTTAAACTTTTAATGACCTATGAAATCTAATGCTATGATAGTGAATATGTGTATATGTTACACCCAGTTTTTGAAACTGCCCATTTCATGAAATGGCCAGTCAAATTGCCCATTTCTTGAAACGGGCAGCCTACTTGCACAGTTCATGAAACAAGGCAGTTTGACTCCCCAGTTCACGAAATAGGCATTGGAAAACTTGCTCAGTTCATGAAACGGCCAACTTTTGTGAATGAAAAATAAAATTTCATTCACATGTATAATCTGCTTAATTTTGTTTAATGCCCTCTTATGTTTCATCCAGCATTATGTCCAAACCATTCAGATATAGCTTGTTTTTTTTTTTGCAAAAATATACTTTATTCATAAAAAAATCTTCAACAACATTTCAAACCATTTCAAACTCACCAAAAATACAAAATCATCAAAAATACAATCAGGTTCAACTTTTACAACATGTATCACAAGGTGCATCAGTACAATCAATTTTACAATCATTTGCGGACATTCATTTTGAGCTGTACATCCTGAGGGGCTCTACGTAGTTCCCAGCCCCTCGGTGCACTGTGGCAGAAAGGTCTTAGGCGGCGACCCTTCCCCATTGCGCCTTTGCGTTGGCTGCCCCAAGCTTTAAGTGCGTCTCTCAGCATGTAGTCCTGGATCTTGGAATGTGCCAGTCTGCAACACTCGGTCGGGGACAACTCTTTGCGCTGGAAGACCAGCAAGTTTCGGGCAGACCAAAGAACGTCTGTCACCGAGTTGATGATCCTCCAGCTGCAGTTGATGTTTGTCTCGGTGTGTGTCCCTGGGAACAGCCTGTAGAGCACAGAGTCCTGTGTCATAGAACTGCTCGGGATGAACCTCGACAGAAACCACTGCATCTCTCTCCAGACCTTCTTTGCAAAGGCACAATCCACAAGGAGGTGAACAACGGTCTCTTCACCACAGCCACCTCGAGGGCAATGTGCCGAGGGGGTGAGACTCCTGACGTGTAGGAAGGATTGGACGGGAAGGGCCTTTCTCACCACCAGCCAAGCTACATCTTGGTGCTTGTTGGAAAGTTCTGGCAATGAGGCATTCTACCAAATGACTTTGACAATCTGCTCGGGGAACCATCCCACCGGATCTACCCTCTCCTTTTCCCTCAGGGCCTCTAAGACGTTATGTGCCAATCACTGTCTGATGGACTTGTGGTCAAAGGTGTTTCTCTGCATAAATTTTTCCATGAGGAACAGGTGGTACGGCACAGTCTAATTACTTGGAGCGTTCCGCGGCAGCGTGGCCAGACCCATCCTTCACAACACCGGGGACAGGTAGAAACTCAGCACGTACTGACACTTGGTGTTTGCATACTGAGGGTCTACGCACCGCTTGATGCAGCCACACACAAAGGTGGCCATCAGTATGAGGGCGATGTTGGGCACGTTTTTTCCCCCTTTATCTAGAGGCTTGTACATTGCGTCCCTGCGGACACGATCCATTTTCGACCTCCAGATAAAGCGGAAGATGGCTCAGGTGATCACCACCACGCAGGAGTGTGGAATGGGCCAGACCTGTGCCACGTACAGCAACAGCGAGAGTGCCTCACACCTGATGACAAGGTTCTTGCCCGCAATGGAGAGGGAGCGTCGCTCCCACATGCCCAGTTTCCTTTTCACCATAGACACTCACTCCTTCCAGTTTCTAACGCATGCCCTGATCCCTCTGAACCATATCCCCAGCACCTTCAGGCAGTCAGCCCTTACAGTGAAGGGGACAAAGGATCGGTCAGCCCAGTTCCCAAATAACATGGCCTCACTCTTCCCACGATTTACCTAGGCTCCCGAGACCAGTTCGAACTGGTCGCAGGTGTGGATCAGTCTGCGCACCGACAGCGGATTCGAGCAGAAGACAGCGACATCATCCATGTACAGGGAGGCTTTGATCTGAGTGCCTCCACTGCCTGGGATTGTCACTCCTCTTATGCCCGGATCCTTCCTGATGGACTCAGCAAAGGGTTCTATGCAACACACGAAAAGAACAGGCGAGAGAGGACAGCCCTGCCTGACTCCAGAATTAATCGGAAAGCTATCTGATTCCCACCCATTGATTGAGACTGCACCACTGATGTTAGTGTAGAGCAGTTGTTTCCACTTGCGAATTCCCTCCCTAAACCCCATTTTGGAGAGCACATCCACCATGTAGGTGTGCGATATTCTGTCAAAGGCCTTCTCCTGATCCAGGCTGATGAGGCAGGTATCCACACCCCTGTCCTGTACATAGGCAATCGTATCTCTGAGCAGCGCAAGGCTGTCAGAAATCTTCCTGACCGCCTTAGTGCAGGTCTGGTCAGAGTGGATCACCAATTCCAGAGCGGATTTGACCTGACTGGCGATGACCTTGGACAGAATCTTATAGTCCACATTCAACAGTGAAATGGGTCGCCAATTTCTAATTTCTTCCCTTCCCCCCCTTGTGCTTGTAGATGAGGGTGATAATGCCTTTCCTCATGGATTCTGACATACTGCTGGCCTGGAGCATACTCTTGTACACTTCTAGCAGGTCTGGGCCGATCCAGTCCCACAGAGCCGAATACAACTCCGCCGGCAAGCTGTAGCTTCCAGGAGTTTTACTGTTCTCTAAGGACTCAAGGGCCTTAGTCAGTTCGTCAGGAGTTAGCGGTTTGTCCAGGCTCTCCCGTGTACTGTCGTCTAAGACCTCCGTGATAGAGGACAGGAACGACTAGGAGGCCATGTTGTCTGTGGGCTTCACGTCATACAATCCACCATAAAAGGATTTGCTGATCCTCAAAATGTCGGACTGCGATGACTTTACTGAGCCGTCTTCTTCCTTCAGGCTGCTGATCACAGAGCTCTCTCTGTGTACCTTTTGGAAGAAGAAACGTGAGCACGTCTCATCCTGCTCCACGGAGAGGACTCTGGAACGGAAGATGATCTTGGAGGCCTCCGAGGCAAAGATCGAGGCTTGCTGGCTCTTCACCTCTTGGAGTTCCTCCTTGACATCGACCCCCATCGACTGCAGCCGAAGCAGATTCTGCATGTTTTTTTGGAGTTGGGACATTTCCCTCTGTTCCTTTCTAGCTTTCTGGGTGCCTTTGAGAATGAAAAACCTCTTGATGTTTCTCTTGATCGCTTCCCACCAGTGTGTCAGGGGCTCAAAGAGGGGTTTCACAGATCTCCAACCTTTGTAATCCCTCTTGAGCTCCTCAATGTTCTCTGGAGTCAGCAGGTGCACGTTTAGCTTCCATGCCCCCCTGCCCACCCTCTGGTCCCTCTCTAAGTGGCAGTCAGCCAGTAGGAGGCAGTGGTCAGAGAAAAACACCGGCTTGACGTCGGTGGATCTGACTGCGAATGCACGGGACACAAACAGGAAGTCTTTCCTGGAACGTATGGACCCGTCTGGCCGCGACCAGGTGTATTGACACTGCGCTCCTTCTGCAGGGTTGCTGAAGACGTCGTGCAGCTTAACTGTTTCCATCAGGGATCTGGACGAAGTGTCCAATCTGCTTTCGGCCCTGCCGGATCGTCCAGCCGCATCGATGATGCAGTTGAAGTCATTGCCCAGAATGACTGGCCTGGAGGTCGCCAGCAGCAGTGGGAGCTGCTGAAAAACCTCCAACCGCTCGGCCCCTTGTGATGGGGCATTCACGTTAATTAACCGGAGTGGAGCGTTCTTGTACATTACGTCTGCTACGAGGAGGCGCCCGCCCATTTAGATATAGCTTGTATTCATCAATTATTACAATACAGCAAAAGCAATTAAAGAAACAATTCATACATACATAATGTGCCTTTATTCAATGTACATTTCAGACTCATTGTGACATCTAAACATTTCAAATTCACTGGTTTATATCCTGTTATATTTCATTCAGGATCACACCCAAATCATTCAAATGGCTTGTACATCAATATTAACAAAAACAGCATAAATACATTTCATACATATTTAATATGCCAGCACTGTCAGCACAGGTCAAAGTTGTCATGGGACTTTTGGCTGTGACTGGCACTGTTGCAACAGAGACCTGCTTTTAAGCAGGAACATCATCTTGATAAGCAGTTACTCCTGCAGTGACATCTCTGGAAACCTTGCCCACCACAAATACTTTGATCACATACAATCTCACAAAGGCTGAGTTGTTTTGGTGGAATGTCTTCTGCACCCAGTCCACTGTACTGTACAAATTCAAACTGATCCTTGGCGAGTTTGCCTTTCACAACCCCCTTGTGGTGCATGCATTATCCACTTGGCTTGCTGTATAATGCCCTGGCGTGCCACCTTCCTTGCATGTCTGGCAGGATGAAGTTTTTCATTAGATTTAGGGTCATCTGTAGTGGGTGGTCCAGAGGCCTGCTCAGGATCATTCATGGAGGATGGTCCTGGGGATGCCTCAGGATTGTTCATGTTGAATGATCCAGGGGCTGGCTCAGGGATGCCCATGTTGGGTGGTCCAGGGGCCAACTCGGGGTCATCTATGGTGGATGGCTCTGGGACTCTCTCAGCATCTTCCATGTTGGATGGTCCAGCAACTGGCTCACAGTCGCCTGTGGTGGATCGTTCTGAGGTCAGCTCAGGACTGTCCAGGGGCTGGGGAAAAAAAGCAATGCTTTTCCATACATCTCACACAGCAACTGATGTACAGCCCTATAAGAGATTGTGGGACGTGTGCATACTTTTCAGAAAGTTTCTTGTTAGTCTTCCTTTCACCATCATGGCAGTTTCAATATGAGCTTGTCACATGATGTCTAGGACTGCTTTCTTGGTAGCCATGTACTCACCATTGCTCTTGGTAACCTTGTCCACGTGACCTAGAGATGCAAGCACTAAAGTTTTCAGGATGTGATATTCAACTCTTAGGAGTTTCTGTCCAGTTTTCCCACACTTGAGGACAGAATAACCTTCTGTTCATAGTCAGCAGACCACAAAATAGCATAGCTCTCAAGACAGTCATCCTTGCCATATGAGCCTTTGAAATCAACACCATGTAATTTTCATTTCCAGCATGGAATTCCACACATGGTATTTCACACCTTTTATCACCTGCTGTGTGAGCTATCAAAGCCAAGTAGGCGGATGTGACCTGGTCCTTTTGAAACATATATTAAACTTTACACCTACCACCAACCACCATTTGTGCCTTTTGTAGACAAACTTCCTTTCCCACATTTGCAGTGTGCACGCATTGAGCAACTTAGTACATGATGTTAAGCTTGTACACTGCAACAGGCTTGAGGAACAATTCCATGAATAAGATTTTAAAACTCATGCACAACACTGAACGTTTCATGAAATGATGAGTCAAACTGCCTATTTCATGATCTGTGCAATAGGTTTGCCCAGTTCATGAAATGGGTTCCACCAAGTCCCACACCACCCTGACTTGGAAATATATCACCGTTCCTTCACTGTTGCTGGGTCAAAATCCTGGAACTCCCTCCCTGACAGCACTGTGGGTGTACCTAGGCCACATGGACTGCTGCGGTTCAAGATGGCAGCTCACCAACACCTTCTCAAGGGCAATTAGGGATGGGCAGTAAATGCTGGCCTAGCCAGCAACGGCCACGTCCCATGAGTGCATTAAAAAAAAACAATGCCCCTTTCATGAAATGAGTAGTTTCACAAATTGGGTGTAAACAAATATATGTATCTGTTTATCATGTTCAGTTTGTGGAAAAGTAATCACTATGTAATTTATAGTGGGCACTCTTGGACTTATTCTTATAGGTAGGTTGTTTCTTATAGTTTTCTGCAAATCCTGTTTCCTCCTCTCGTGGAGGCACTTACTTATGCTCAAGTATGGTTCTTCAATTGTGAGAGTCTGGCTCATGAATGTCAGTGGACTATTTTGTCATGTTTAATCCTGTCCCCGTTCATTATCTACACATTGCATTTTCAGCAAAGCTCACTGAATAGACCTTTGGAACAAAAATTATAGTGCATTTTCTTTCCTTTAACTTCCTTTATCAGCAAAGCAGCATTAGCCTTCCAGTGGCTCAACATGGTCTGGGCAGCCAATAGCATCAACACAGCTGTGAAGTTGTGACTGTACATGTCCACCGTAGTACCAGCTACAATCTATGCTGGTGAGACACGGAAGAGAACTGCAGAACTTACATAAGTAAGCTTGATGTCTTTTCACCAGTGCTGTCTGTGTCAGATCCTGGGCATCACATGAAGAGGCGACATCACCAGTGAAGAAGTACTACAGAGGACTGGTCAGAGGCATCTGCAGGGCATTGTGGCAGAGACATGACTGAGGCTGGCAGCACACTTATGCCCCCCAGATGTACGCCCTGCCAGAGTGGCAGTAGAACGAACACCATCAGATGAAAGAAATAGATGGGGCTGGAGCTTGAGTCAGATGTAGCTATCACTCTGTCTGAGATTAGCTAATTCATCACAGAGCAGGGGTGAAACCTGGGGCCTTCTGGCTTTTATGTATTTTATTTTGGCTGGTTGCGGAGGTAAGATATCAATATTAAATTGGTTAAAGGATTCTGTTATGAGGAAAAGCTAGAAAATCTTAGATCCTTCTGTCTTCAAAGGAGAGAATAAAAGGCAATATTATGGAGTCATAAAAGGTGGAATAGAAAGGATTAACTCATGACTGCAGGACAAAAGAGGACACTGGTAGAGACTGGTAATATCTGCTGAGGTAGGGTCTTAGACTTAATTCCTCTGCCCCCATGCAGGACAATGGGCAGCATGACTATGACCTGGTGTGGACATCGATCCCTATAATCACCCTCCCTGGAGATGTCCCTTCCTAGTTAGGGGATGTGGTCGATGCCCTCTATGTTCTGTTGCCCGATGGTGATGGGAGGCCTTGTCCAGTCATCATTGTTTGTCTTTGTCTTCTCGCAGCTGATGAGTAGATCAACCTTAGCACTGCTACTTTCAGGACTGGTGATCACATCTTTGAGTGTGTGTGATTCTCCGGCCAGCAAGGCAATGTCATCTGTGAAATCCAGGTCTGTCAAGCAGTGATGTTGCCACAAGATGCCCAAAATCTGCACTCACCATTGCCTTCCTCTTGGTTACAGATTTTCATCATGAAGAAAAGGAATGGGGAGAGTATGCAGCCTTGCTATACTCGTGTAATGATAGAGTCCATGGTGCTGAGCTGACCTTGGCACAGCAGCTGGAGTCATGGTATAAGGCTTTGAAGATGTTGATATATTGCATCAGGACGCCATATATTCTTGCAGTGTACCAAAGTGACTGGTGATGGACGTTATCAAAAGCCTTTTTGAAATGAATGAAGTTGATGAATGGTTTCTGATACGCTAGGCTCCACTCTGTGATGTTCCTGAGCGTAGAGGCCTTGCAGCATAATCTGCCACTCTGGAATCTGCCTGTTCTTCATGAAGGGTACGGTCTATTTCTGTTTTCAATCTATTGAGGAGCACCGTGCTGAAGATCTTGCCAGGTACTGACAGCAGTGTTATGCCTCTCCAGTTGTTGTCGTCACTGAGGTTCCCTTTCTTTGGCAGGTTGCAGCTTATTTCCTGCCTCCGGTCTTCCTCAGTCAGGTAATGGAGGCAAAATCTCTGAAAACATTTAACAAACAGTTAGATGCTGTGATCAGGGATTGTAGGTTTTTATGGAACAATGAGCTCACCAGCCCCTCTCAGATGTACTTTTTGTTACCCTCCAATGCATAATAAAGGGCTATTCTAAAATCTCCTTGTGGCTGCTAATGATTCTAATATATAATTATTGAGATCTCTTGCTCCATTATTGCTGTGCAGGAGGAGTACCTGTCACACCTTTATGAGGGGCTGTTATTGTTTAAAGAAGAAATCCGTACTCCCAGTAATTAAACGACAGAACTATGCCACAAGATTTTACATTTTTAAAACAAAAAACAAACATTATACAAAAAGACATTAAACAAAGTAAGCAGCACTACCTTAACACTATAGCTTATAAAGATTTATGTTATAAACTCAGTTCTATTTGTTACTTACCCCACGAGTTTCCTTACCTTACGAAATCTTGAAGGTTCATTCACTTCTGGGACCAACCCAAAGGTATGCCACAGCCCTTGGAAAGTCACTTTAATTTTTCTTCAGTGTTACAGCTGTTCTCCGAGGTAAGATTCAATGGGGGCCCTTCCACTAGCTTTTTGGCTACGTGACCCTCCACCTTTTCTTTATAGACCTCAGCTCCTTGTTTCGGTTGCCAGTGGATACCGAACTGGCTTCTCACAGCTTTCCAAGTTAACTCTGCTGACTGCTTTCTGCCACAAGGCTCTGTGAGGACTGCTATAGATTTATTCCACCAGCTGCAAGCTAGAGCAAATCTTGCAGCCGCTTTTCCCCCAAGTTCCAAATTGAGAGTTCCACCTGCATTTCATGCGCTGAATGATGAAATTAATATTTTCTCTGCTTGGGAGTGCAGGTCTAACTGACTAACATTCATTTCCTATGGATCTCCCCACTGAATTGCAATCAACACAAGAACAAAACTGTAACTGCCTCTTCTGTTCCCAAACTGAATGGCTTGTTTCTGCCAGCAAACACATACAGATAAATTAAACAAAAGAACTGTCTAACAAGGCATCGCCCTGAATCATTATCTCTGTCACAATGTGGCATGCGTTGGGATGATTCAAACAGAAATGTAAACAAACTATTTTATCTTCAACACAACTCTGATTCTGTAACCCTAGGAATAATTTATATATCTAATGGATGTAATTGTCCTCTCACCAGATTCCCTAGCTCCATTACAAGCTTAGAGATAGATCATTCATTGCTCAAGATTTTTCACCATCAACTCTGACCTTCAGGACAAACATGGGCTACCTTTTAACTCTAATTAACTCCAAGCTTGTTTGAATTGCATTTACTTCAGGGTTGTTTCAATTTATCAATCGGATGCCCCATTTTTCTACAGTTAGTTAAAACTTTAATTCCTAAAACTATAGCTTATATTCTTAAAATATATGAAGCATGAACTAGGTTCTTCACTGATGATTGAACAGTGTTCAGCACCATTCGTGACGACTCAGATACCAAAGCAGTCCGCATCCAAATGCAGCAAGACCTGGACAATATGCAGGCTTGGGCTGACAAGTAGCAAGTAATGTTCGCACCACACAAGTGTCAAGCAATAACCATCTCCAACAAGAAAGAATCCAAACAACGCCCCTTGATGATCAGTGGCATTACCATCACTGAATCCCCCACTATCAACATCCTGGGAGTTACCTGGGAGAAACTGAACTGGATTAGCCATATAAATACTGTGGCTATAAGAGCAGGTCAGAAGCTAGAAATAGTGTGATAAGTAACCCACCTCCTGACTCCCCAAAGCCTGTCCACTATCGACAAGGCACAAGTAGGAGTGTGATGGAATACTCCCCACTTGCCTGGATGAGTGCAGCTCCCACAACACTCGAAGCATGACACCATCCAGGACAAAGCAGCCCGCTTGATTGGCACATCTACAAACATTCACTTCATTCACCACCATTGCACAAAAGCAGCAGCATGTACCATCTACAAGATGCATTCACTGCAATTCATCAAGACTCCTTTGACAGCACCTTCCAAACCCACGACCACTACCATCTAGAAGGACAAGAGCAGCAGATAGATGAAAACACCACCACCTAGATGTTCCCCTCTAAGCCATTCACCATCCTAACCTGAAAATATATCGCATTCCTTCACTGTTGCTGGGTCAAAATCCTAGAACTCCCTTTCTAACAGCACTGTGTGTGCACCCACACCACATGGACAGCAGCAGTTCAAGAATGCAGCTCACCACCACCTTCTCAAAGGCAGCTAGGGAGCGAAGCCCACATCCCGTGAATGAGTAAAATTTTTGCAACATACCGTAGACCTGGTTTTGGAATAGATAACGCAGTTTTTGAGTGGTGTAGCTGGAATTTCCAGTATAAATTCAGACATCAAGTATCTAATTTTTAAAATGAATCTTCAATTTTTTTCCCCCATTTATTCCTGTGCTCATGATGTGGAGCTGTTTGTCATTAAGCCGTTCATGAAAATTTCATTTGCGGCAAAGTAAACATTAGAACATGCACAATGATCCCTTCCATTACTCCCTCCACCCTGCAACATTTGCCTTGAATCTTGATGTGAAGTTAGACACAGCTGCCAGCTTTTATCATGTCACAATTAAATGGAATATAATTCTCATTTAAAGCTTGCCAGTATTTTTTGTTCCCTTCTGTTACAATTTCTTTTAGAAATAAAGCAAAAATCTGCGGATGCTGGAAATCCAAAACAAAAACATGCTGCCAGACCTGCTGAACCTTTTAGAAATGTTCTGTCAATAGCTATTTATAACTGACTGATTAAGAGAATGTGCAAAACAACATCCATTGCCTTGTTATTTTCATCTTCTCCTTCAGTGGAAGCATTTTAAGGACACCTTGTTGGTCAGATTGACACTTCACCAAATGGGAAGTGTCACAATCCAAAATAGTTGTTTACTGATGCCAGTTATGCCAGCAAACTTTATTCTGGGGTGTTCTTGGTCATCAGAATCTAATTTCATTAGATCAATTGCTGAACTGTGAAAACTGTTGGTAGATGAGCTTGGTAGGTTCTACATTGATGTCTTGATCAAAATGATCGATAACTTTTAGGTGCAAAAATTATTTCTGATTTGCTTTTCCCCCCAATATTTCTTTAGAACACTTCAGAAGATTCGCAGAAAAGTGCAAGAGGAACATTCTCTTCAAGATCTTTTATTCAAAAGTGCTTTTAAAGGCTCTCCTACTGTATTGCCACCCAGGTATCTAATCTAACAAAATCAGAAATAGTTCTGTAGTGGACCCTACAGGATATGCCCACACTTCTTTATTTCATTGGTGGATGGTTTTTAGAATCACCTGTTAATTGAATCCCAAGCCAGGTGGGAAGTATGAAATTAGATGTGAATCCTCTTCTCGATAGTTGATTTATCTACAAAATGTGGCATTACATACATCTGCCCCATACCTACTAACAGTGCTCCACAAGTCCTCTTTTGCATAAAGCAAATATCAAATTGGCAGCCTCTTAAAGGAGTGCAAGTCTTTTATACTCTTGAGTAAACTAAAAACAAATGCACAATTCTGTTGTACTCTTTTGAGTATGCCAATAAAAGCGCATAAACTTTTAACAAATTAACCAATAAACTAAGATGCTAACAGACCCTTAAAGGGGCACACAAGTCTTTTATATTCTTTTATAAAACAGTGAAGGGTGTTGCTTAAGAAAGCAATTAGGAGAGCAACGAGGGGATATGAGAAAGCTCTGGCTGGTGAAAGTAGGGAAAATCCCAAGATATTCTATAAGTATATCAATGGGAAGAGGATAACCAGGGAAAGAATAGGGCCCATTAGGGACCAAGGGGGAAATCTATGGGTGGAGCCAGAGGACATTGGTAGAGTGAAGAACGAATACTTCACATCCGTCTTCACCCAAGAGAATGAGGATGAAGGTATCGAACTTGGGGAGAGAGACTGCGAGGTTCTTGAGCAAATTGATATGGGGAGTGACAAGGTATTGGAGGTGTTGGCAGACTTAAAAGTGGACAAATCTCCAGGTCCGGATGATTTGTGTCCCAGACTGCTGAGGGAGGCAAGGGAGGAGATCACAGGGGCTCTGAACCAAATTTTTAATTCCTCTCTGGCAATGGGAGAGGTGCCAGAGGACTGGAGAACAGCTAATGTGGTTCCGCTATTTAAGAAGGGTTGTAGAGATAAGCCACGGAACTACAGACCAGTGAGTCTCATGTCAGTGGTAGGGAAACTATTGGAGAAAATTCTGAAAGAGAGAATCTGTCTCCACTTGTAGAGGCAAGGTTTGATCAAGGATAGTCAGCATGGCTTTATCAGAGGGAGGTCATGCCTAACAAATTTGATTGAATTTTTTGAGGAGGTGACCAGGTGTGTAGATGAGGGTAGTGCAGTTGATGTAGTTTATATGGATTTCAGCAAAGCCTTTGACAAGGTCCCACATGGGAGACTTATAAAGAAGGCAAATACATTTGGGATACGGGGTAATTTGATAAGATGGATTCAAAATTGTTGTAGGAGACAGAGAGTGACGACAGAAGGCTGCTTTAGTGACGTAAGTGTCCAGTGGCGTACCACAGGGATCTGTGCTGGGTCCCCTATTATTCGTCATTTATATAAATGACGTAAATGACTATGTGGGGGGTAGGATTAGTAAGTTTGCGGATGACACAAAGATTGGCCGGGTGGTTAACTGAGGTTGAGTGTCTTGAGCTACAGGAAGAAATAGACGGGATGGTCAAATGGGCAGATAATTGGCAGATGTAATTTAACCCTGAAAAGTGTGAGGTGATACACATTGGAAGGAAAAATTTGACAAGGAAGTATTCAATGAACGGCATGACACTAGGAAGTTCTGCGGAACAAAGGGACCTTGGCGTGTGTGTCCATAGATCTCTGAAGGTGGAAGGGCATGTTAGTGGGGTGGTGAAAAAGGCATATGCAACACTTTATCAATTGAGGCATAGATTATAAAAGTAGGGAGATCATGTTGGAGTTGTATAGAACCTTGGTGAGGCCACAGCTGGAGCACTGTGTGCAGTTCTGGTCACCACATTATAGAAGGTTTGTGATTGCATTGGAAGGGGTGCAGAGGAGATTCACCAGGATGTTGCCTGGGATGAAACATTTAAGTTATGAAGAGAGGTTGGATAGACTTGGGTTGTTGGAGCAGAGAAGACTGAGGGGCGAGGTGACATAAGTTCAAGGTGAGGGGCAGGAGGTTTGGGGGGGATGAGAGGAAAAGCTTTTTTACCCAGAGGGTGGTGACAGTCTGGAATGCACTGCCTGGGAGGGTGGTGGAGGCAGGTTGCCTCACATCCTTTTAAAAAGTACCTGGATGAGCACTTGGCATATCATAACATTCAAGGTTTGGGCCAAGCGCTGGTAAATGGGATTAGATAGGTAGGTCAGGTGTTTCTCACGTGTCGGTGCAGACTCGATGGGCCGAAGGGCCTTTTCTGCCCTGTGATTCTGTGAAATATAAACTAATAAATCAAAGGCACTGTAACAAAAAAAATAAAACATTCAAAGGAAACTTAAATTTCTGGGGTTGATGATGTCCTCCAGCCTGTGTGGTGCAGTGCCCCCTGGTGGCGGAAGGCCTTTAGTGCAGTGGCAGATGCCGCATTCTCCATCTTCAGGGAGCAAGTCTTTTACACTTTTTTTAAAAAACCAATAAAATAAATTAACTAGTTGAGATTAGTTGAAAGGGCACCATAACAAAAAGACAACATTTTGAAGGAAACTTAAATTAAATTAAAATGTAATTTGTGGGGCTGATGATGTACTCTCGCCCCTGTGTACCCATTGGTGGCGGAAGGCCTTTAGCACACTGGCAAACACTGCGTGCTCCCTCTCCAGGGAATAAGCCTTTTATTTGATTTCTTTTGAAACAGGCACACTGGGCAGTACAGGGATTGATCCTGCGACCTTGGCATCATTAACACCACGCTCTGTCTGAGCGAAACAGCCGGAACAAATCTTTTATACTCTTTTAAATAAGCAATAAACCAATAAAATAACAATTAACAGGACTGTCACTTCTCTTAACAGTCTTTTATACATTTTTATATGCATATTGTTGTCTGAAGCTATGGATAGTAATGGTAGAAGCTCCAAAGTCCTTTCCATCACATAGCTGACCAGTAATCTCTCCCACTCTACCATTGGCATGTTGTTGGAAGGATTTACTCGCTATCAAGCCCTGGGGTGGGACTCAAACCCAAGTTTCTGGCTCAGAGACACAGATGCTACCTACTGCACCACAAGGCCTATGTGCTCAAAGTGCTTAATCAGTGCCCTTCACCTGTGTATCCTTACTGTTGATAATACAATTAACATTAACGTCACCTACTAAACGAGGCCATTGAGACAGTAAGCAACTCTGTTGACATGTAACTAAGCCAGCAAGCTTGGCCTAAATAGCCAAGTGGTTATGGTACTGGGTTTGTAACCCCAAGATCAAAAGTTCAAATCTCACAATGGCAAAGTATGAAACAATGCTGGTGCTGTAAAAATGTGTAACTAAGCCAGCTCTTCAGTGCTTTGTTCATAGTGAGAAAAGAAATGCAGTACTAAATTATCAGGATGTTATGGAATCTGTAGCTACCAGAAGCCAATAGTTCAAGTATGTCTCATTGAAGACAGATGCCCATCCTGTCCCCATGGCACTTGGATGGAGAAGATTAATGGTTGTAGGGCTGTTGATACTTGCATAGCTGATACACAACTAATTTACGGAACCAGATGCTAATCTAGTTCATAATTTGACCTTTTTAAGTAAATGTATGTGACACAAAAATTCTGTTGTTAAAAGTAAACAATTAAGTTGCTTTATGTCTGGGTTGTGAGAGTGGCCCTTCAACAAGTTGCTGCTTGAGTGTGGCAATTGACTAAATGTTTGTTAGTACCTCTGAATTATCCCTGATGATAAAAAATGACTTGGATAGTTACTTTTTTTTTCTGGACTTTTAAATAAACTTCCTAGAAGTGGATTAAAGTTATATGGGTATGTCCAGAAACTCCCATGAAGCTCCTAATGTGTATTCTGTTTCCATTGGGTTATGCTTGTTTGGTTGGCCAGCAATCTAAATGAATATAACTGACAAGTAGATCAAAATTAATCTTGGATGTTTAACATATATAGAGGCAATAAATAGCAGATTTAATGGTAATTGAGATTTTGGTTACAAAAAGTTTATATTTAGCATTGATTTAACGTGATTACAGATTGACATGCATGACCTGTCATATCCTGGTACAACATTGAAACGCTTTCAGTTCCCACAGCCAACTGCTCTGTGAGATTGCTGATTAGTGTAACATCATAGTTAGATTTTGTGCTCTGGCTTTATGCCCAACTAAGTGGGTTGTGATTGCTACAAATTTAGTGACCACAATGAAAATAACTTACTTATTTTTCTCAGGGAAGACAGATTATCCCACCCACATGATGCCTGCAGGATACATGGACACTTATATGTCAACAAAGTAGCAGGAAATTTTCACATAACTGTGGGCAAGTATGTGTATTCATCTTGTTATTAACACTTTTAATGAAACAAGTGGCTGAGCTTTGACTGGTGTCAGCCATGGCCTCATTGTTAACACATTCACATAAAAACATAAAGAAATAGTAGATCATACAACTCTCAAATCTGCCCTGCCATTCGATAGGATCAACATTGATCTTTGACCTCAACTCCACTTTCCTGCCCATTCCCTATATCCCATCATTCCCTCAACCTCAAACAAGTTCAACAATGGCGCATCCACGACCCTCTGGGGTAGAGAATTCCATATATTTACAACCCCTTGTGTTTTTTTTTATTCTTTCATTCTTTTCGCTGGGAAGGCCAGCATTTGTTGCCCATCCCTAATTGCCCTTGAACCGAGTGGTTTGCTAAGCCATTTCAGGGGGCAGTTAAGAGTCAACCACATTGCTGTTTGTCTGGTGTCACATGTAGGCCAGACCTACAAGTAGATTTTCTTGCGTAAAGGCCATAGATGAACCAGATGGGTTTTTACAACAATCAGTGATAGCCTCAGTAATGCTGACCATGAAACCATCTTTATATTCCAGATTTATTAATTGAATTTAATTAACCAGCCAAGGTGGGATTTGAACCCATGTGCCCTGAGTATTAGCTAGCTCTTTGGATTACTAGTCCAGTGACATTATCACCATACCATCTCCTCTTGAAGAAGTGAAGATGTTGCTCCTCATCTCAGTCCTAAATGATCAATCCATTATCCTGAGACTGTGTCCCATGTTCCAGATTTCCCAGCCAGGGGAAACAACCTCAGTTTCTACCCTGTCAAGCCCCTCCAGAATCTTGTTTGAGATTAATTAATTGAGATCAGCTCTCATTCTCCTAAACTCAAGTATAGGCCCAATTTACTCAGCCTCACATCATAAGCCTACCTTCCCATCCCAGGAACCAATCTAGTGAACCTTTGTTTTACTGCCTCCATTGCAAGTCTATTTTTTCTTAAATATGGAGATCAAATCTGCACTCAATACATCAGGTGCAGGTCTCACAAAAGCCTTTTACAATTGTAGCAAGGCCTTATTATTCTTGTATTCCTATCCCCGTTCAGTAAAGGCCAGCATGCAATTTGCCTTCCTAATTGCGTACTGTATTTGCATGCTAACTTTGTTTCTTGTACACCCAAGTCTCTTTGAACATCGGCATTTACAAGTTTCACACCTTTTAAATATTATTCTGCTTTTCTGTTCTTATGATCAAAGTGAATGACCTCACACTTGCCCCGCATTATACTCAATCTGCCACCTTGTTGCCCATTCGCTTAGCTTATCTATGTCAGTTTGCAGCCTCTGTGTGTCTTCCTCACGACCTACATTCCCTCTTAGCCTTGTAATGTCAGCAAACTTAGATACATTACATCACCTGTGAGTGAGAAGGTTGTTGGTTTAAGGCCCACTCCAGGACTTCAAAACTACAATCTAGGCTGACACTCCAGTGCAATACCAAGAGTGTGCTGCACTGTCAGAGGTGGCATCTTTGGATGAGTTGTTAAACCAAGGCTCTGTCTATCACCCCTCGGCTGGATTTCAGAGAAGAGCGGGGAAGTTTTCGCTGGTGTCCTGGACAATATTTGCCTCTGAATCACCACAAAAATGTATTATCTGATCCTTCTCATGTTGCTGTTTGTGAGAGTTTGCTGTGCGCAAATTAGTTCCATGGTTGCTACATTACAACAGTGGCTACACTTCAGAAAGTACCTAATTGGCAGTAAATTGCTTTGGGTTGGCCTTGTAGCCATAAAAGGAGCTGTATGAATGCAAGTCTGTCTTTCTTTGACCAGTGATTTCCTTTGGTAATTCTTCTACCTTATTGAATTTTGCGGTGTTGGACCACAGACATCTCAGAAGTTGGTTGGGTGTTGCTTTGACATCTTGCTGGCAGAGCACAATTTATTGAAGATGCAGCTTGAAAAGAAGGTGTGTTAGTTAGTTTGATTAGTATTTAAAAGTCCTATCTATATAGATCTTGCAGCTAAAGCATTTGCTTAATGAGTATCTGCAGATTTAATAATGTTCCTTTGGATTTTTTACATTCTCCCCAAACTTTAAAAAAAAATCATTTTATAGTCTCAAATCAGAATGTTCTGTGGCTTTAAAGGATGGCCAGATGATCTGTCCCTAGTGTGTGCTTTTTTTTTGAGCTGCCACCAGAAAATTTTGAAAAGCGGTTTCACAAAACTTGTTGATTGCAGTATCGTAAGCATAGAGCAACTTTCTGATGAGGACTTGGTGCAACTTTGCGTTTGATCTTGGGTGAGCTAGGCTGAATTGCTCTCCATCAGTTCTGGTATGTAAGTAGAAACCCTCAATAGATGACCTGAAGACACATAACAGCAGCAAAGAGAAGAATATACAAAAGAGTATCAGTACCGTGTAACAAGCTTATTTGACCCCACTGTGGATCTCAAAGGGTTGTGATGCTGCCCTGTCATAGTTGACCTTAGCCACCATGTTGTCATGGAAAAAGGAGATCACATTGAGCAGCTTCAGTGGGCAGCCAATTTTCTCCAGATGTTTAAATAGACTGCCTGTGCCCACATGGTTTATGCCTTGGTGCGATCGGTGAAGACTATGTACAGTGGTCTCCTTTGTTCACGCCATTTCTCTTGCAGCTGTCAGACTGAGATGATTATGTTAATTGTAGATATTCCAGTTCTAAAACCACACTAGATTTCGGGGTAGATGAGTTCAGCAGGGTCTGCAGTCTGTCAAGAGCAACACGGGTGAGTACTTTTCCCATGATGCTCAGCAGGGTGATGTCTCGTTAGTTGTTGCAATTGATGTGGTTACCTTGTTCTTGTACAGGGTCACAATCTTTGCATCACATATCCTGGGGCACTGCCCCCTCACTCCAGCAGAGACCAAGAAGGTTGTGCAGATGCTGCAGGAGTATAGGCTTCCCGTGCTTGACGAATTCAGGGGATATAGCATTAGCACCTGCAGCATTGTCCATGGCACACGAGTCAATAGCTTTGCTAAGCTCCTCCACTGTGGGCCCAGTGTCCAACTCTGCCATGTTAGGCAGGCTTTTTATGGTATCAGGAGCTTCCTCAGTGACAGTGTTCTCCCTGAAGTACAAGTCAAGGTAATATTTCACCTACTGCTCCAAATGTATATTGTGGTTGGTGGTGACCACCTCTGCCATTGTTTTCTGTCGAGCTGTTTTCTTTGCTAAACGACCTATTGCCTTTTTGATCCCTTCATTCATGCCCCTAACATTCCCTTTGTCAAAAAATATCTGTATATTCTGGCAAAGTTGAAACCAGTAGCCATTGGTATGCCACCCAGCAGTCTGTTGGACTTTATCATTCTGCCCCAACCCTTTAATTGGTAACTGCAACTTAGATGCAAATTTACTTTTTCAACTCTGTTAAGTGGGAGACAAACTGAACAAGGCCCTAAACCCCAGTATTACTGGCACACACTGGATTGAGTGGGTGTAAAGAGGAAGCTTCCTTTGGTGACTCTGTTGTTTGGTTATTTTTTATTCACTGGCTATTGCTCCTGACCAGATGAATGTAGAAAATCTGTAGTCTTTTTGATGATGCTGCTTATAGACCTCAATGTTACTCCTGTTAGCCCAGTCCTAGTGTATTTCTCTCTGCAGTGAATTGGCCTGTCTGAAGCATTACATTGTACCCTGACCTGATCCCACCTGTAATCATTGTGCTGATTTAGCTTTGCGTTGCCTGTTCAAAGCGCTGAATAAACTGAACAATCAGTTTGGCCACACAAAGTGGGAGTTGGGCAAAGATTATTAATCAAGGGGGCAGTGGGTTTATACGACAGATGAAACAAGGGTTTCTATTGGTTATTTTGGAAGACCCCTAGGGAGTTGAAAACTGCTTATTTCTCTTGCTAAACTGTTTCCTGTGTGAATACTATCCCTATCTATATCTCTTTTTTACTATTGGGCGGTTGTGGTTGATTTTGAGTTCTCAGTTCTTCCACCTTGTCATTTCTCGATTTTTATTTATTTGTTTTTTTGTTTTCCCATACATTATCTCTATCTCTGTTCAGATATAGCCTAGCCTTGCAGAATAGCTTAACACAAAAGCAAAAGGCTGAAGATGCTGGAAACCTGAAATAAAAACAGAAAGTGCTGGAAATACTCAGGAGGTCTGGCAGTGAAGCAGAGTTAATGTTTCTGGTCTGTGGCCTTTCATCTGCAGAACAGTAACAGACCTGAAATGTTACTTGCAGAATAGCTCCCATCTTTACCAGAACTGGTACTTGTGCCCAAGAAGGTGACACCACACCTTTAACCATACAATGATATCCCTAATCTTCCTGTTCTTTTCACTTATAGTGAATGACTGGAAAAGTAAAATTGAGATTACCACCTATAGAGTCTTGCTCCCAAATTTGTTTCTTTATGTAAAATGAATTTAGGAGATAATTTCAGACCCTTTTTTCTTCATCTTCTTCCTCCCCTTTTCTTCTTCTTCCTCTTCTTCCTCCCCCTCCTTGGGATTGAGGGTGACTTACTTCCACTCAGTTCACTGAGTACTGAGATGGCTGATAAGCCCTATGCGCAGACTCTACCAAATGCGGGGTAGATGGTACTTGAAGGGTTTGGTAGATGAGTTGTTTGGAGGTTTTTGCAATCTCTCCGGAGCCTCGACTTTGCCTCTGTTCCTGACGAAGTCTCTGTATTCGGTGCCTTCCTGAATGAACCTTCTCCATTTTGTCCGGTCTCAAGCCTGGGACTCCCATGAGTCAGTCAGGATGTTTGACCTCTTCAGGGATGCTTTGAATGTATCCCTAAAGCGTTTCCACTGTCCCCTTGGGTGTATCCTGCCAAGCTGCGTTCAAGAAGAATTTTTGTTTCAGGAGTCTGGTGTCAAGCAGATGGGTGACCTGTCCTGCCCAGCTGAACTGGACTCGAGTGAGTAGTATCTTGTTGCTGGCCATATTAGTTTGGGAGAGGACACTGCTGTTAAACTGCCTTTCTTGCCACCAGATTTGGAGGATCTTATGAAGGCACCATTGGTGGTATTTTCCCAGTGTTTTGGAGTGCCTGTTGTTGGCTATCCAAGTCTCTGAAGCATATAGGAGTGTGGTGATCACTGCTGCCCAGTAAACTATGACCTTAGTCTCAGACTTGAAATCCTGGTCCTTAAATATTTTTTACTTCAGTTGGCTAAAGGCTGGGCTGGCACATTGGAGGCAATGACTGCTTTTGTCAAGAAGAGACCCCCAAGATATGGAAGATGGTTCACTCTTTGCAGGATCTTGCCAACCTTAATCAATGGGTGAGGCAATGAAACTACCACCACTGTTGTTCTGGATTGCAAAAGATTGTCAGCTGCTCTCACTATTGCTTCCCCTATCACCTACAGCATTTCTAGCCGCTATTACTAACCAAATCCACTCAATACATTCCCCATCCCCATGTACCCCCCCCCCCAAAAAAAAAATCCCTCAACCAACCCCCCATTCAAAGTGCGGGTTCTTCCTCTCTTCGTCCTACTACCCTCCCATGCCCCAATCTGTGATCAGGTGTCTCCTCCACAACCTGCGTCCCTTGCCCTGATTATCTAAGTAAACTTACGAGTGTGCATGGGAAATGAATAGCAAATCCTTTTGCAGATTGCCTTGGCTACCAGTTCTATCAATAATTGTATTAATATTTTGATGGACTTTCACATAGTACAATGGTAAAAGAACTGGATCTTGAGGATCTGTAGATTATAAATGGGTTATGCCTTAAAAATACTTTCATAATTTGTAATAAACATTTTCTCTACACTATCAGGGCAATTCCTCACCCTCGAGGTCATGCACATATGGCAGCTCTCATTAGTCATGATGGTAAGTGCTTGCAGATTCTTATTAATATGTTGCAGGTGGATTCATGTAATTCAGTGAAATTTGACTAAATGCACAATGCTGATTAAAAGACATCATATAATTAGGCTACAAGATACTGGGATGCTTTTTGCTCCTTTCAGCTCTGACTCAATTATTAACACTCACTTCTGAGTTAGAAAGTTGGTTCAAGTATCCCGCCAAAGATTTGAGCATAAAATCTAATCTGACACCCTAGTGAAATACTGAGGATGCTGCACTTTTGGAACCGCTGCCTTTTAAATGAGATTTAACCAAAGTCTTTCCCCGCCTTCTCAGATGGATGTAAAAGATCCCATGGCACTATTTGAAGAGAGCAGGAGAGCTCTGGTCAATATTTATCACTCTACTAACATCATAAAAACAAATTATCTGATCATGATCACACTGCTGTTTGTGGGAGCTTTCTGTGCACATATTAGCTGCTGCATTTTCCACCACAGTGACTACACTTCAAATAATTGTTCATTTGACTGTAAAGTGCTTTGGGACAACATGAGATCATGAAAGGCACTATATAAAAGAAAGTCTGACTTTCCTCTCAAAGACAGAATCAATCTGGGCGCAGTTGCACTGCTGCTGGCTGTCCGTCATAACTAACGAAAGTTAGTTAATATATGATCCTTCATATATGAGCATAAGAATTAAGCATTGCTTGTCTATTCATCACGGGAAGCATCATAGCTAGACTAGTGGAAATCTACACGCACTTTCTAACAGCAACCATTGGATAGCCATCTCATATGGGAACTTGACTGATTGCCCTCTCCCCTTCCCCCAAGCCAAAGGCATTAAGGCCAAATATTCACCCCTACCACTGAGACCAGTAAATTCAACATTATCAAGCCTGGGTGTTTGCTGAACTGTAGGATTGTGTACCGCTTTGCTGCCTTTATAACAAAGGTTTGAATGAAAATAAGAGCTATTCACACTTGTATTGAAGGATGCTTTTAATGTACTATAATGTTATAATTTTGCTGATCTTAATGGCTTAAAGGGAATTATTTAGGTTTTCCTTATTTTACTTTTACAATATTTAAGATCTAAAACTATATGTTCTGTAAGCTGTAATTGTAGGTTAAAATAAATTGGACAATATTACTGAGGTACTGCTTTTAACCACATGGAGGTGCTCTTTAGCCTAAATACTGCTTGTTCTTCACAAACGCTCTGCCTCAGCATATTTTTAGGGTTTAAAATTGCAATTGAACTTGCTACATATCAAAATTAGTTTTTCATGGGTTTAATTTTGGCCAGGATTTAAAAAAGTTTTTGCACTAATATGTTGGGGAAAGGGATAGCAAGGAGAAAAAAATATCAAATGCTCTATTTATTTTGAAGTCCATTAAGATTTTCTCCTCTTAATGCTGTAAATATTTGCTTTCTCCTAGTTCTGTTTTGTTCCTACTTGGGTAGATTTATTTTTGAAGAAGCACTTGTATATAGAAAGCAAGAGCGACAGATTTTTGAAAAGTTGCTTGTTTAATTGTTGTGAAGGACAGCCTGACTGTATAACAAGTTCCTGTATTTGTCTTTAGTGTACAATTTTTCACACCGAATAGATCATTACTCATTTGGAGAACCAATTCCTGGTCTTATCAATCCACTGGATGGAACAGAAAAAATTGCCATAGATCGTGAGTTTCTTTTACTATTTTTGTTTAACAAGCAAATATTGTTTTTATGTTGCGTGTAAGAAGCAAGCGGAGAAATTCTTCCATTCATTTTATTAGTCTGTGTGCTCTTCACTACTCTATCCTGACTCTTGCTCGGCCATTTGTGGTTTCACTGCTCTCTCACTTTGCCATAATTTCAGCTGAGAAATTCAGGTCAGCAATTTAGTTGAGAACTCACAGCTTGAATGTATATCTTGCCTTTCTGTGACATCAGTTGTACTGATTTGATGAGAATATTGCACTTGCATTTTTTTGCATGAAATGGGAAGTTGATAGCAGGAACTAATCAATCCATGAATGTAGCACCAGGGAAGCTATGACAGCCCATTGACCTTAAATAAAGGAGAACAGGATGTGACAAGATGGTTGGGAAATATTCTGTTACTTGTTACGTTTTAATATCTCTATATAGTGTAGAGTAACCTGCATTTTGTTACCTTTCATTTATAAAAATATTTTTATTATTTTGGAAAGAAAGGCTTAAATATTACTTGAATCTGATACTTGCGGAGGAGCACTTTTGTATCATGGTGGTGGAGCATTTTTGCAAAAGTGTATGTTTGAAATTTTATGTGAAAGAACTCTGTAAGTGGAAGCTATGAAAAGTTCACTTACATATAAGGAAACAGCTATTTTTCATATTATCTCGGTTTCCTGAATGTTACCCCACTTGCCATCAACTGTCTATTTTTTTTGTTACGTGTGCCCAAATAAGACATTCAAAACTGATTTGCAGTGTCGAGAATAAAACATCAGGACTATTATGAGAATATCGATTACATTAAAGTGCAAGAAAACTTTGCAGCTCTGATGTTTTCATTGACATGCCAGGTGGATGCAAAATCTGATTATGTGCGAACTTCACAAGGCACTTAACTTTTCTCCATTTATGTTTTTTGGTTTCTCTGGGCATCAAATGGACCAATGTACAAGTTGAGGTACTGCACCATACGAGTGCGGCACTGTGCATTACTAGCTGGAATAACTTGCAAAATAAAATTAATCACTGAATATAACTGAAATACTATATACATTGAAATTAGAGAGCATCAAATCGCCCCGAGCAGCACAGCTTCTGTGTCACACAGGGTACTCGTGAAACCCGGCTCAACTTTTTGCATGCTTTCTTTTCCCAACATGTGTGCCTCTCTCCTCTCTTTTCTCTCTCTCTCTCACACCTACTTTCCCCCTCCCATCTCTCTCTCTTACCTTTCAGACTCTGCCTTTCTCACCTTCCTACCTGCCCCCCATTTCCACCCTCTCTCCAGAGCATGGACGGCTTCCTGATAGTCTGCAGGGGCTGCACATTGAACCAGGGGGGGCGGTTACTCGCTCTTCACCATTTGGTCAGCAGCTTCCCATCCCGAGCCGTCATGGCACCTGAGTAGTGGTGGACTGTCCTGGCCAAGCCTCTGGGTCAAGCATTTTCCCTGCGCTCCTGCTCCGGGATCTCGTGCCTCACTCTCTCCCTGTGGCCTCAGCCTCTGATGATGGCAGCGCGTCTTCAGCATGAACATGCCGGCAGCTGGCTGAGTGTGCCGCACGGGTTTGGGGCCCGGGTGCAAGCAATGTAAAAGCGAAACTGGCAACACAAATCAGAAAAAAAGGTTGTAAAGAACAATCATCGTTATAATGAACAACATTAAGTAGGTGATATAAAGCAAAGACTTACTGTAGGAAAAGCTGGCAGTCTGCAGAAAATTGAGAAGTATAGAGGGGGAGAGGATTTGTCCTAATATCCTGCTAAAAGCCCTTTAGTAGTTGTGTGGATGCCAAGACTGGGATGTTACTGGATTTGTCAAGTCAAATCAATAGATACATGCATCCTCCTCGGAATTCTAATGTGGTATTACCAAATCAACAACCTTCGGTGCATTGTAGATGAGGCATCTTTGTGTAAATAAGGTAACCCGATTCATTGTATTTTTTAAAATAATAAATTCGGCAAAATACCACAATTGCATTGTTTTGTTTGTTAAAACGTCTACAGAAGAAGCCATTGGAAGGAATGGGAAAAGTAAGTAACCTCTGGGAACACTGGATATTATCATAGAACCATAGGAACAGAGTTCAAAATACATGGGGGCAGCAAAGAAATTCACCCTCCGATGCACCCAAAAAGCCCATGATGGGGTTAAGAGAAAAGTCACCCCCAGACTTAGGACAAAGAGTACAAGGACGGCTCGTGCGTGAGGCCCAGCTCCCGGTGCTTGTAGTGACGTCATGGCAGCTGCCATGAGTCCATGCTTAAGTCGCTGCCGTTATGCCTGGAAAGGATCCCCCATCATGCTTTCTAGATAATAGCCCTATTTCTTTAAAACAGCCATCCTTTGATTCAGCGTGATCATTGCAATGGGAGAACAGAAACAAAACCAAAAAGAGACTGGAAGCATACAACCAGTCAATTAGGATATGTGAAGAGAACAAACAAGTAACTTTTCACACTGGGTCTTACTTCGCAACAGAGAATAAGAGACAAGCAAGCATATTAACAGAATCAGAGTGAAAGGGAAGGTGGAGGGAGAAAAAGAAACATTCAGGCAAATATATGGAGAAGTAATATATATAAATGCCGCAATCAGAAGGCACTTAGCAGTGGAATGATGTAACAGACAATCTCAGTTAAATAATGAACAGAAATATTAAGACGTTAAAAAATTTTAAACCCTGGGGATCAAATGCGAGTTGAAATGGATTTGGGAATGAGAATATTGTTAAAGTTATTTAAACCAAATGTTTGCAGGACGCCTGGCAGAGTGATGAGATATTGTTCTTCAAGTTTATAGAGCTTCAGACTTTGTGTTTAATGTAACTTTGCCCATTTTCAAAATAAGCCCAAGTAATTCTCTAAAGCTTTTCTACACAATTTTCCTCTACTATTGCTCCCAATTTCATGTTGTCAACAAATTTCATGTGCTTACATTTGTTTTCATTACAATATCAGTTAGGAACAATGTTTCTAAGGGAACATACTTAACTCTTCTGATGACACTTTTTTGCTTCTGACTGAGAAGGTTCTGTATTAAAATCTCACTCCAGAGACTTGAGAGTACGTAATCTAGGCTGACACTTTAGTGCAATACTGATGAAGTTCAGCATTCTAGAAACTGTTTTTCAGATGAGATGTTGAACCAAAACCTGATCTACTTGCTCAAGTGGACCTTAATGAACCCACGGCAGTTTTCAGGGAAGAGTAAGGAACTTCCCTGGGTGTCCTGGCCAATACTTATCCCTCAATCAAAATGACTTAAAATAGATTAACTATTCATTTGTCTCACAGTCTTTGATATTTGTGCTATCTTATCTGAAAAGGGAAGCTGTAAAAAAAAAAATCAACACTATTACAGAAGGTAATGTCACTGTGAGTGCAACATCGAATAAAGGAGTTGGTGAGGATGAAGAGAGAGCCCTTGAAAGCTAAAAGTAGCTCCCGAAAATCCAAAGGTAGCTTTTGAGAAAATCTCAAAAAGAGCCCTCAAAGAAAGAAATTTAAACATCTGCATAGAAAGATGATTGAAGGCTATTTTATATAGAACTCATGCAGCTCAAATGTTAGTCAAATTTTCTGAATACTGGGGCGCTTTCCTTGCTGATACAATTAACGTTAAGATATCTGAAGTACCCAATTCAAAATTGTAAAAAAAAATGTAAAGAATAAACATTGGCAAATAATATAATTCTTTCCCTCACTTTAAAGCATTAAATCTCTGTTTATATATCTGTCTGCCCAACAGTTTTGTACTACTAATTACTTCCCCACATCACAAATTTGTTGCACTATCGACAGCTTGGTGTTATTTTTAATTGTATGGTATGTACCCTTACCTCTATGCTCGCCTTTCAATCCTTTTGATAGATGTCGCCGCAGCATCTCAAATTCAATCTTCCAGACTTATCTGTGGTCACCCCTCTCTCAAACTATTTTCTACTCTTTTAAACATTGATCTCTGAACTGTTTGTTTTATTTAATCAATTAATTGGAAGCCAAGTCTGCACCTACCAAAAGCAATTTCATTTAACTGTGCTTGGAGAGTCTTGCTTGACTGTTGTAAGCAACTTCTATTTCATTAATTTGTTTGGGCCACAATGCTTGCCTCTAGCTCCTGTTAACTGGCCTTTATATGCCACCCTGTTTAGTCATCTGACTCTCCTGCCTCACCCTCACGTCTTTCTTTTTGCCAGTAACCCAGCACTAATCACTTTTATTAAAATATTATGTTCTGATAGTAATGCTATAAATTCTTTGAGAACCATTAACTTGATGGCCAAGTTTATTCCTGGAAAATTGACTTTGGCATCCAGCTGGAGGGGTGACTGAGTGAGTAGAGATTGGGGCAATTTAGATGGATAGGAAACCAGGGCTTGGCATCAAGCTAGGGGGGAGGAAGATGTGACTGAGAGGAGATGTGGCAGTAGGGAAGTGATGTATGTTGATGAGGGGAAGAACATAGGACAAATTAGAGATGGGAAAGTAACACAGATGATGGCAGGGGCAAATGGCAACTGGGCAGCAAGCTGTGAGGTAGAGTACCACAAAGGGGAAAATGTTGGCATACTATAATGAGAGGGGGAAGGTGGATATAGAAAAGGAAAGTGATAGGGAAGGCAGTGGTTGTAAGTGGGTGGCATGAAAGCAAGAGAGACAGGATGAAGTGGAAAAGCTGCATTTTACCCAGAATCACCCCCAGAAAGACTGTAGGGAGCTCTCCCCAGTGACTTAACCCATCATCCCTCACCTGAAAGGAAAGAAGCAGAAACGAGAAATAGCAATGAGCAACATTGAAACAGATGTCTAGAAGCAGAGAAGTCAAGAGAAACAGGCATGCATATTCAGTAGAAACATGTAAGTGAGAGATTCAATACTCCAGTCTAACAACAAGAAGCAATTTATATAATGCTTTTAACATACAAAATCATTCCAAAAAGCTTCAAAGAGGCAAAATTTAAAAAAAATGGATCCCAAGCCAAAGGGGAAGATAATAGGAAATGTTACCAAAAGCTTGGTAAAGGAAATAGGTGTTCAGGAAAATAGAGTGAGGCGGAAAAGCAAAGTGAGTGTTGGGAGGCTGGTGGTGGTGGGTGTAGGCGATTTAAGGGAGGAAATTCCAGAGCATGATGGTTGAAGGAATGATGGGCTGAAAAAAGGGGGAGTTCACAAGGTGCCAGAAATTATCAACAATACCTCCAATTGTAGATGCAGTTGCTTTGACTGCATGTCTTTGCCCATCATACTATCACATTTATAAACATGTACTTGTTTGGCTCAAATTTAATATTTATTTGACAGCATGCAAATCATAACTGGACAATAGCAAGTGGGAATGATACCACGAATCAAAAGGCAAAATACCCAGTCAGCAAGTAATAAATATTTTTTAAAGTAATAAAATAGTTTTTGAAATGAAGTGATTCATTTTTGTAGGAAGAATGAGGAGAGACAGTATAAAATAAAGGACACAATTTTAGAAGCGATGCAGGAACAGAGAGACATGTGGGTATATGTGCACCAATCATTGAAGATGGCTGGGCAGGTTGAGAAAGTGGTTAATAAAGCATACAGGATCTTGGGCTTTATAAATGGGGGTACAGTAAGGAAGTTCTGATAAATCTGTACAAAACTCTGGTTCAGCCTCAGTTGAAGTACTGTGTCCAGCTCTGGGCACTACACTTCAGGAGGCATTAGAGAGGATGCAAAAAAGATTCACAGGAATGGTTCTAGGCATCAGGAACTTCAGTTATATAATAGATTGGAGAAGGTGGGGCTGTCCTCTTTGGAGAAGATTCGATAGAGGGGCTCAAAGTTGAGGAGTCTGGACAAAGTTGATGGGAAGAAACTGAAGGATCGAGCACCAGAGGGCACCAATTTAAGGAGACTGGCAAAAGAAGCAATGGTGATGTGAGGAAAAGCTTTTTTTAATGCAGCTAGTGCAGATGATCTGGGATGCATTGCTCAAGAGTGTGGTGGAGGCAGATTCTTCAAAACCTTTGAAAAAGAATTGGATAATTACTTGAAGATAGAGAAGAACTGTAGGGCTCTGGGGAAAAAGTGGTGGAGTGGGACTAGATGAGATGCTCTTTCTGAGAGCCAACATGGACACAGTGGGCTGAATGGCCCCCTGTACTGTAATAATTCTATAATAGATGTCAACTTAGCTTCTTAACAAAGCTGAAGATTTAGTGCTGGAATTGAGGTATGTTACATTATTAATTCATTAAAATAATACAAAACTCACCAAGTTATTAAATCTATCTATTCAACACTTTTCTGTGTTACAAATTGCTTTACTTTCTTTCAAAGGCCTATTCCTTTATCACTATCAGCAAAGGACTTGCCATAGAGTGAACCTAAAGTTCCTGGAATGTACCTGCATTTAATACCAGAAGTTAAGTAATATCATTCACAGGGTATGCCAGGTCTGGACACAAAGTTGCGCTTGTTGGTGCCTATTTTTTTGGGTTCATGGGATGTGGGCATCGCTGGCTAGACCAGCATTTATTGCCCATCCCTAACTGCCCTTCAGAAAGTGGTGGTGAGCTGCAGCCTTGAACCACTGCAGCCCATGTGGTGTATGTACACCTGCAGTGCTGTTAGGAAGGGAGTTCCATGATTTTGATGGCAACAATGATAGAGAGGTGAGTGCCCTTAGCGCTCCAAAATAGCATCCATGCCATGCACCAATTTGTGGGGTGAATTGTGTGCTGTCATATTGGTGCAACTGTTAATGCACACAGTGAACATCTACCCGAGGTATGCAGTGAGGCCAGATCAGGACGTCAATCAAAATGTATTGCTGATTTGACCTCACCAGTTCCACTTTGGAGCTCAATGCTTCTGTCAATGCCCCCTCTTAACTTAACATGGCTGAACACAGACTCTGCACTCAGAAGGATTCCTTCCCAACGCTATCTAAAATGATTCTCAATAATTTTGGCCATTGCTACAAGTCTACAAGCATTTTATTCATTCTATAGTTGTTTCAAGTTGCTAAAGTCTACAAGGAGTAGTGCAGCAGGTGCTAAAAGACTTGTTACCTTCACTGCTTCTGCATAAATTGATTGCTCCCAGACATGGGTGCAAGAGTAGTCATTTCCCCTTGTAATACTGCAAAGTCTGGGGAATGACAGAGGCCCCACAGCACAGGACCAGCTACTGGAAGTGGAAGGGGGAGAAGGGCTTTCAGTAGAAGCCCATATCCACTCAGGGTGCTCAGGGAATCATTTTACTAACTAAGGTTCAGATAGGAAAATGTGTGTGAGATGTCTGTGTTTCAGTAAGTGCTACGCTCTAGATAATTAGGTGGTGAAGAATAGAACTGGAGCTGAGTTTTTACACATTTATAAGCTTTTATTTACAGATGCACATTGCAAACATGCACCTCTAGAACCCAATCAACTCAGTTTCAGTCTGCTTCTTTAAGGAGCACAAGTAAATCCCATCAATGGGTGCCATTGACTGTATGCAAATCACTTTTCCAGGTGCTGCCTGTTAACTTTGCTTTCAGCTGGAACTGAAAGGGGTTTCATTCCCCGAATATCCAGCTGGTATGTGACCATAGGCAGTGTATCATAAAAGGTCAATGCCTGGTATCCTGGCAGCAGTCATGATGTCTTTATTTTGCAGCTGTAAGGCTTGCAGCAGTGCTAAAATGCATGAGGGTGAATATTATGACCGATGCAGTTGATGAAGCGGAGTTATTTAAAAATCCCAGAGGGAAACTTTAAACAACTGTCATAACTGATAATTTTAAGTATTATGTTTGAGATGTGACTAAATTCAGCAATCAGAACATCAGTTCTCAAGGTTTTACATTAAACTAAATGAAACATTTTAATAATTTACACAGGTTAAAAATATATATGTACACATGGCTTCAAATTACTACTATCGTTTTTAACACATTCCCAAACTAATCTCCATTAAGGCAACAGCAACTTAACCAGACACCAGGCAAAGCATTTTCATCTTATGAATTCAAAATGAGGTTCTTTTCACTTGGTTCCTGTGGAGCCAGTTGGAGGCTTGCCAGCTGCCTTTTGATCCTACATTGCCTCTGCTCTGTACACCCGAAAACTACTCCTACCTACCTACCACCACTGATTGGATTCAAATTCTCATTGTGTCACCAGCCTCTTTGAACTTCACCTTTTAACAATGAAACCTCTTTCATAGTACCAATTTTATTAGTAATACAGACCTATTGCTTGGTAGCACTAGATAGGTGTCAAGTTTTCACCCCACTTCTTGAATGCTCTATTCAAAAAATGCAAATACACGCTATCTCTCTTACATATCAAAACTAGTACACATCAAAGCACCCAAACCAGCTGTCTGTAATCCAGGTAAGATACACCCACAGACTATTTTTAAAAATATTTTCCAATAATATATACATTAATAGCTTCATGACAGTGAAGCATATGTAAGTGTGAGGGTTGATTGATACAGATAATTGATAGGTGAGTGAATTAGTGAATGGAAGGAAGACAGCATAAATTAGGATGGAGGGGAAGATGAGTCGCATTTAGACGCAGACCAGGTAAAGACTGTGGATTCCTTCACTCAGATATTGGTGAGCCAGATGCACAGATTTGTCTTAAAAACTCATCACTAACGTCCTTCAGGGGAGAAAATCTGCTGCCCTTGCCTGGTCTGGCCTACGTGAAACTCCAGACTCTCAGAAATGTGGTTGACTCTTAACTGCCCTCTAAAATGCTTCAGGAAGCCGCTCAGTTTTATCAAACTGCTATAGCACTGTGGGTGTTGTTACAATCCCTGTGGGGAAACCGTAAACCAAATATTACCAGACAACCTGCAAATTAAGAAATTGCCAATAAGATTTCACTTTTTGTGCCTTTTGCTTTAACCTGAATTAACAGGCAAATAATGCTTTCACCTTATGGTCTATACATGATATTTCTTACACAACCACAAGCATTCCCTTCAGCATGCATGGCATTATGTAGCTATATAGTTCCATAATATGCTGTTCTCTATTCATGCAGTGTAACTCAGGAGTCCTATCTGACAACAGTTTTCACTTCTGAGTTTCACAGTTACAATAATTATCAGCCAGGGTCTGGGAATCCCCTCTCCCTCAGGTCACTACAATCCTGATGATGTAGGGTTCCAGAGTTCCTTTTTAGATGACTAACCAATCACTGCCTAGTTCATGGTTTGGCCATTTCTGGGGCAAACACCCAGCTGTTTAGCACTTCCAAGCTATTCACATTGCTTTCCAGGTTTTAGACCTTTTTTTGCCAGTTCACACATTGCCTCTAAAAGCTCCTGCCTCCTTTTCTGTCAAAGAAAAACTGGCTCTTCCTGAGAGTGATTTACTTCTCGCTCGAATTTGGTATATGTTCCTCTTTCTCTCCCTTTCTATCTCCTTTCTCTGTGTCTGCATCTGGGCCTTCACCCTCCAGTTCCTTTGCTTGTAGCTCTCCTTTGTGTTTGCAGCTCTCCTTTGTGTCTGGCCACACGACTTCTATCTTAACTTCCTTTGTGTTGGTACTGCTTCTAGATCAAGGGCCGCCAGGTCACATAGGCCATTATCCCTTTACTACTGATCCCTTTACAATTGATGCAAACCCTTTAAAAATCCTTTTCAAACATTCTTAAAAACAATTACATATACCACAGACATTTTAAAGAAATTATAAATTTTCCTTACTGTACTGTTTCCGGGTCAAAGGCTGTCACGTGAACTGATACCACATGGATGCAGTGGTTCAAGAAAACGGCTAACCATGACCTTCTCAAGGGCAATTGAGAATGGGCAATAAATGTTGGCCTTGCCAGCAATTCCCACATCCCAAGAATGATGGTATTTTTTTAAATGGGATTTTACTACAGTCCTCCACTAGATACATGGTCAGCATTATTAATACTAGCTTTTTATTCCAGATTGTTATTTAATTAATTAAGTTTTCCAGCTCCTTTGGTGGGATTTGAACTCATGTCATTGGATCATTAGTACAGACCTCTGGAATACTAGTCCATTAACACAATGACTATATTACTGTACCTAAGCTTCCCCAATATACCCTTTCTTGTGATTTTGCATTCACCCATAAGATATAACCTCAATTCTGGTATTCCCTCCTCCATCTTGTTTGTGAACCACTTCCACTTGTCATTTTTAGTGGCACAGTGTCTCTTTGCACCCTTTGTTTACTGCTGGTATACTTGAAAAATGCTTTATTGTCCGGCTTTGTTTTCAGCTATGTTTTTGTTGTGACCCCTCATTGCAGGCTTTCTCAGTTTCTTGCTCTAATCCTCAGCATATCTTTTTAGATCTCCCTGTCCTGTTATTTTGCTGATCATTTGTACCTGGAATTTGTGAGGGTGTTGGGGGGGCGGTTGGGGTTTATGGCAAACATTCACTGATAATATCCCTATGAATCTGACTGCAACTTAAGGATTTAGCGAAAGCACATAGGAACACAGAAGTCCTGAAATTGCAGTCTGTGCAAACTGCACTCTGTACCCATGTGCCCCGACCCCTCACCCAAAACAGAACTGGCAAACAGCTGTAGCAATTGTGGTGGCTGGAATTTCCCCTTTTCTGCTCTTGGAGGTCTGTTAGAAACCCCTTAAGTCAAGCCATGTTCAATGTGGTGTTATTGTTTTTAACAGCAGTCTGATTAATAGCTAGCTAAGTAGTTAACTGACCCTGAAGAAATGTGAAATGTTGTTAACTGTCTCAATTATGATTTAATTACTAGATTTTTTTTAAAACTGGAGTTAATTTTTTAAAATCTGAAGCCTTTTCATGATATTTCAGCTTCTACCTTCACCCCATTTGTATGTCCCAATTCTCTTACATTGTGTAATTTTTTTAAAAAGTGATTTGATTATTAATGCTAGAAGAAAAGTACACTATTGCAAATGCTGAAAATCTGAAACAAAAACAGAAAATCTTGGTGATACTCGGCAGATCTGGTAGCATCTGTGGAGAGAGAACCGAGTTAATGGTTCAGGCCTGTCACCTATCATCAGTACAAAGGTCACAGATCTGAAATATTATCCCTCTTCCTCATTCCACAGATACTGCCTGACCTGCTGAGGATCTCCAACATTTTCTGTGATTATTAACGCTTTTCATTTCCATGTTTGCTGTCTATGACCGTTCTTTAATTTGATTGGCTACTTGATCAGCTTGATAACATCTCTGCAATTCGATGCTGGGACTCCTCATTAAAGAACGCTACAATCCACTGCATATCAAGAGAATTAAAGCTCCTGCCACAGAGGTTGCTAGATCCTTCAGCGAGGCTTTATTTGTGGTCAGTGGAAAGCCCCTTGCCTCACCACTCTCCACAGTTAAAGTTAAAAATGTGCGTTTTATCTTCCTTTCACCCTAATCCCTTTCACAACTTTGTTAGAAAGCCAAACTAGACTTTCTCTTCATCCTGTTCCTACTTACTTAAGTATAAATTTCTTTTACATCTTGACAGCTATCCCTTTTTAAAATATTCCACTTCCTTTCCACATCTTTTACTTCCAGTATCTTCCAATTTTACCATTCCCATGTATTCTGCAATACCCTTAAAATCGACTTGTTTAAAATTATGCTTTTTAATTGGCCTCCTTTTGTTTTCTACCCTTGTGACTAAGAAGAATGTCAGAACATTATGCCATTAGATCTTAAAGGTGCTCAAACTTCTACTTGGCTTATTATTTCCAACTCATTCACCAGATCTAAAACCAATACTATAATAACCCTTGTAGGTTCCTTAACACACTGTCATAGAAACTAGACCCTCACAATTTTAGTAAATTCGTGTTTGCATGCAGACTTGTCCCATTGTGTACTCGTGTCAACATGAGGAAGATTGAAATCTCCTAGGATTATACCGGATGACTTGGTGCTCATCTCTCATATTCTCTCCCACAAAATTGAAATTATTTGGTAGCCTGTAATATATTACTTTTAACATTTTCTCTTTGCTGACCTTTAATTCTATCCAGTACCACTTCCATCATCCAACTCTCTTGTAACTTAGATCCTTACTGACGAAATGCTATGCACCTCCCTAGTCCTTCCTAAAACTTTGCAAGTTAATTCCACAGTCAGGATGCAGCCATTCCTACAAGATCTATTTCTTCCCTTTTATAAAAGCACTTTTAGCTCACACTTATTCCTTATATTTCCATTCATATAAGCACAATTATAGTTATTGTTTAATATTCTTGCTCTTTTCTAATTTTTCTTAACCTAGTTATTTTTGATTTCCTTCCCCCACCCACCCACCTACCTCCACATTTGCTAGACTAATTTAAACCCACTCAACTGCCTTACTGATCGTTTTTGAAAACGCTTTGGTACCTCTCTATATTAGATGAAACCTGTCATTGAACAGTTTCCCTTTGTCCCAGAATAGGCCCCAATGTCCCAGGAATTAAAACCCTCCCTCCTGCATCATCTCACTAGCCACATGTTGATGATTCTAATATGCCATTGCCTAAACTTCCCAGAGTGCCCACAGCAAGCCATTTTGTATTTACTATCCTTGAGGTCTTGCTGCTCAGCTTTGGCCATTTCTTTTTAGCCTTACCCCAAATTCCTCATGCTGCCTTTGAAAGACCTCCATACTGGTCCTTTCTATATCATTGTTCCTACATTGACCACACCTTTTGGCTTTTATCTCGCTTTCCAAAAGTTTTTCCACTTGCCCTACAAGGTCACAGCTACTATATAGGTTGTCTTTCCATTTAATAGTTGAACCCCTTACCACTTAACTTGTTTCCTCTTTCTTTCTGTTCCCCCTGGGTAACCCCATGCTCCAAATTTCTGTGGTAATGCTTATGGTTCTCACCATATAGTATCTCTGATCTGGTCCTCATTACATGCATTCAGCACAGAACAACACTTGAACAGTTTCAAATGCACAGAGGCTTTCTACTATGTTACCTTTTTTCCCCTGCTTTATATGTATGGACACCCATTTACCTTGCTCCTGACGCCTCTGTTTCTGGTGTGACTGCTTCCTAGAAATTGTTCATTAACCTTTCCTCCTCCTGTATAGCGCTCTCCACCCACATCCCATTTCCCCCCTCTACTTCTTCCTGTATCCTCCCCTGGAAATAATAATTCCCCATTTTGCTTAGAGTAACATTCTCAAAGTCCCAACTGTCGAGCCTTTGGCCTTCCATTCTTCTCACATTTTGCAGCTACCAATCTGCCACAACCTCACCTCCACCTACGGTGCCCTCATGCCCATTAAAATAATTATTCTCTTACACCCTGGTCATCCCCCCGTTACAGCCGTCATTGTTACTCCCTTAAGTCCAAGGGATGCAGACAATAGATATGGTGGACAACTGGTTTAGTCATTCACTGCCAGATCTGGCTGAACCATACGAAGCATTATTGGGTAGTGCTCTTGTCTATGAAAACTTTTTATTACTCCTTAATCATCCTGGAATGCAAAAGTACCTCGGCTTCCTTTCTCTACTGCAAGCCATCTTCTTAAACCACTCTCCCCAGTTTTCTCCACCCTCACCTCCAACATGAGTGAAAAACACATGGATTTCTTTGTCATCAAGTTGAGACCATCTGATCAGCCTTTTCTCTCTCTTCCCCTAGTCCGCTGGGCCAGGCATCCTCTAAAGTTCCTTATTGCCCAAGTGCGAATTCCCGTTATGCCCTTTCCAAGCTCATCTAGTCCTTGGGATTCAACTCCAGCTCCCCCCTACCCTATTCACACCAAACCACTGGAAACCCCTCGCTCTCTCTCTCACGCTCTCTCTCACGCTATCTCTCTCTCACGCTATCTCTCTCTCACGCTATCTCTCTCTCTCACGCTATCTCTCTCTCTCACGCTATCTCTCTCTCTCACGCTATCTCTCTCTCTCACGCTATCTCTCTCTCTCACGCTATCTCTCTCTCTCACGCTATCTCTCTCTCTCACGCTATCTCTCTCTCACGCTATCTCTCTCTCACGCTATCTCTCTCTCACGCTCTCTCTCTCACGCTCTCTCTCTCTCGTTCTCTCTCTCTCTCGTGCACACACGCGCTCTCCTTCAAATCTGCCAGCTAGCCTTTGCGAACTACCATCCCAACTCTAATGTCCATTTCCTGTCTAAAGTCCTTGAATGAATTGTCGCCTCCCAAATCTGTGCCCATCTTTCCCAGAACTCAATCTTTTAATCCCTCAATCAAGTTTCCGCCCCTGCAGCAGTACCAAAGCCACAAATGGCAGGTGGTTAGGTAGTGGTAATGACACTGCTTTAGTAATCCAGAGGCCCAGGCGAATGCTGTAGGGCCATGGGTTCAAATTTAAATTTGGTTAATCTAGAATTAAAATCATTGTTGAATGTTGTAAAATCCCATCTGGTTCACTAAGTTCCTACAGGGAAGGAAAGCTGTTCATCCTCACCCAGTCTGGCTTACGTGTGAGTTCAGACTCACATCAATGTGGTTGGCTCTTAAATGTCCTCTGAAGTGGCCTAGCAAGCCACTCACTTGTACCAAACCAATACAAAATCAAAAAAGAATGAGCCAGACAAACCACTTGGCATCAATTTAGTCACCAGAAATGGCAACAGCACTGTCACTGGGTCCAATCCTGGAACTCCTCCCCATCAGCACTGTGAGTACCTACACCAATGGACTGCATCAGTTAAAGAAGGGCAGCTCACCATCACCACCACCTCAGAGGCAATTAGGATTGGGCAGTAAGTGCTGTCCAAGCCAGCGACACCCAGATCCCAGAAGTGAATTTTTTTTTAAAAAGCACTGTCAACCCTGCAAAGCCCTCCCAACATTTGAGGCTTGTGACAAAATTGGGAGAGCTGTCCCGCAGGCTAGTGAAGCCTGAGATTGTCTGTAAGATATGATTCAGTGAGCATGGGAGGACAGACCCACCAGCAGAACAGTGGTATACGATCAGGAAGGAATTTCCTGGGAGTCATCAACATTGACTCTAGACGCCATGAAGTCTCATGACATCAGGTGAAACACAAGTATAAAACCTGCTGATTACCACCTACCACCACCATCCACCACCTCAACCCCCCCCCCGCCCCCCCCACCACCCCCGGGCCTAAGCTGATGAATCAGTACTCTATGTTGAGTACCGCTTGGAAGAAGCACTGAGGGTGACAGAATGCTCTCTGGGCGGGGTACTTCAATGTCTATCACCGAGTGGCTTGGTAGCACCACTACTGACACCACTGAGCCCTAACGGACATGGCTGTTAGACAGGCTCTGCGGCAGGTGGTGAGGGAACCAACAAGAAGAAAAAACCTAATCACCAATAGCAGGTGCACCTGTCCATGATAGTATTGATGAAGTGACCACTGCACATTCCTTGTGGAGGCATAATCCTGCCTTCTCATTGAGGATACCCTCCATTATGTTGCATAGCATTACTAGCATGCTAAATGGAGTAGATTTCAAACAAATCTAGCAACGTAAAACTGGGCATCCATGAAGTGCTGTGGGCCATCAGAAGCAGCAGAATTGTATTCAGTGTCAACCTGCAACCCAGCAAATGCCACATTCTACCATCACTCAAGCAGGGCGATCCACGCTGGTTTAGTGAAGAGTGGGGGAGGGCATTCCAAGGCATACCTAAAAATGAGGGGACAACCTGATGAAGCTACAACACAGGACTACTTGCATGCCATAGAGTGGAAGCTGCATGCGATAGGCAGAGCTAAGTGCTCCAACAGCCAACAAATCAACTAAGCTCTGCAGTCCTGCTGCATCCAGCCATGAATAGTGGTGGAAAATTAAATAACTAACCGGAGAAGGAGGCTCCACAAGTATCCCCATCCACAATGATGGAAGAGTCTAGCATGTCAAAGCAAAAGACGAGGCTGGAGCATTTGCAACCATCTTCAGCCAGAAGTGCCGAGTGGGTGATCTATCTCGCCCTTCTGCTGAGGTCTCCAGCATCTCAAATGCCAGACTTCAGCCAATTCAATTCACTCCACGTGATATCAAGAAATGGCTGAAGACACTGGATACTGCAAAGGCCCTGACAACATCCAGCAGTAGCACTGAAGACTTGTGCTCTAGAACTTGTCACACCCCTAGCCAAGTTGTTCCAGAATAGCTACAAAACTGGCATCTAGCTGGCAATGTAGAAAATTGCCCTGGTAAGTCTTGTGTACACAAATCAGGACAAATCCAACCTGCCACTATCTACTTTTGGTCATTGGTAAAGTGATGGACGGGGTCATCAACAGTGCTATCAAGTGGCACTTACACAGCAATAACCTGCTCCCTGACACTCAGATTGGATTCTGCCAGGACCACTCAGCTCCTGACCTTATTACAGTCTTGATCCAAAGATGGCCAAAAGTGTTGAACTCAAGAGGCAAGGGGAGAGTGAGTTCCCTTGATATCAAGGCAACATTTGATCAAGTGTAGCATTGAGGAGCCTTTGCAAAACTGGAGTCAGTGGGAATCAGGGAAAAGCTGCCCACTGGTTGCAGTCATATCTGGCACAAAGGAAGATGGTTGTGGTTGTTGGAGGTCAATCATCTGTCCTAGAACATTGCTGTAGGAGTTCTTCAGGATTCTAGGCCCAACCATCTTTAGTTGCTTAATCAATAGCCTATCTTCCATCATAAGATCCAGGGTGGGGATGTTTGCTGCTGATTCCACAATTTTCGGTACCATTCACGACTCTTCAGATACTGAAGCAGTCCGTGTCCATGTGCTGCAAGATCTGAACAACATTCGGATGTGAGCTTACAAGTGCCAAGTAACATTTGTACCACCCAAGTGTCAGGAAATGACCTCCTCCAACAAGAGAAGTTAACCATCTCCCCATGACAGTCAATGGCATTATCATCGTTGAATCCTCCACTATCAACATCCTGAGCCGTTACCATTGATTAGAAATTGAATTAGACTAGCTACAAGAATAGATTAGAGGCTGGGAATTCTGCAGCAAGTAATTCTCCCCAATGCCTCTTCATCTACAAGGCACAAGTCAGAAGTGTGATGAAACACTCTCCACTTGCCTGGATGAGTACAGCTCCAACAACACGAGAAGCTCAACACCACCCAGGACAAAGCAGCCAGCTTGATGGCACCCCCTCCACCACTTTAAGCAATCAGTCACTCCACCCCTGAAGCACAGTGGCAGCAGTGAGTACCAAATACAAGTTACAGTGCTTCTAAATCCATAGCTTTTACTACCCAGAAGGACAAGGCCAGTAGATGCATGGGAACACCACCACTTGCAAGTTCTCTCCAGGCCACCCACCATCCTGATTTGGAAATATATCACTGTTCCTTCACTGTTGTTGGGTCAAAATCCTGGAATTCCCTCTCTAACAGCACTGAGAGTGTATCTATACCACATGGACTCCAGAAGTTCGAAAAGGCGGCTCACCTCCACTATCTCAAGGGCGATTAGGGATGGGCAACAAATGCTGACCTCATCAGTGCCCATATCCTGGGAAAGAATTTTTTTTAAAAAGCCATGTGACTGTGACAAAGGTAAATTTTCCCCCTCCTTGGAGCCTTTGACACAGTTGATCACACCATCCTCCTCCTAACACCTCTCCATTGTCATCCAGCTGTGTAGAACTGCACTCACCTAGTTCCATTCTTATCTAATAGTTGCCAGAGAATCATTATCAGTGCTCTTCTTCCAACTCCTGCACCATTACCTCTAGTGTGCTCTGAAGGGTCTCTCCTTCGCCCCCTCCTATTTCTCACCTAGATGCTATCCCTTGGTTTGAAAACAAATGTCATTTTCCTCATGTATGCTGACGGCACCTGCTTCTTACTCAATTCCTTTCCTTGGCAACGGTCTGAGGCTGAACCTGACTATTCGCAACTTGAGTGTCATAGTTGATATCGAGATGAGCTTTCAACCACATATCTGTGCCATCAATAGGATTATGTATTTCTACATTTGTAACATTGCCCAACTCTGCCCCTGCCCCTGCTCTTGTACTGCTGAAATCATCTTCCATGCATGTTACCTCCAGACTTTATTGTTCCAACGCTCTCCTGGCTGACCTCCCACATTCTACCATCTGTAAACTTGACGTGCCCTGGTTTGCAATAAATCGCATTCACACATCACCTCTGTGCTCGTTAAACTATTTTGACTCCTGGCTCAACAGTGCCTTGATTTTAAAATTTCCTCCCTTGTTTTCAAATTTCTCTATGACCTGTCTCTCCCCTGCAATTGACCTGAGATATCTGCATTCTTTGAATTCTGACCTCTTCAGCATTCCTGATTTTAATTCCCTCCCTAAACCTCTTCACCGCTTGAGCTCAATTTCCTCCTTTAAATTGCTCCTTAAAGCCCACCTCTTTGACCAAGCTTTTGGTCCTCTGTACTTTTGGCTTGGCATCATATTTTATTTCATAATGCCTCTGTGAAATGCCTTGGGACATTTTATCACGTTAAAGACACTATATCAATACAAGTTGTTATATGGTGCAAATTGCATTCAGCTGAAGCTCAGCATTTTTGTGCTCAAGCAATACAACCTTCCAACACTTCATGCATGTGTTGCTTCCTGGATGTCCTGAGTAGAGGAAGGCCCACGTCAAGCATACCACATGCATAATCTGTGCTTGAATTAGACATTTAATCTGTAACTAACAGTAATACGCCAAATTAGTAACTGTGTAAGTGTTATCAGCACGCTGTGCCACCGAATGGTAGGATGTGATTTGTCCATGGCTCAACTCAGTAATTTTGTGATCTGATCTTGACTATATAGTTGAGATACTAACTGTTGCCCACGAGGAAAAAAAAACTCAGAGGAAAATTACCCATGCTCATTGTCATGTATCTCACTGATCAGATGCGGATTGATATTGGCATGTTACTATGTGAGAACATGCCACTTTTCTATTCTCTTGAATTGTTTATGGACATTTGTACTTTTTTATAGTTTTGTGATAGATACCTGTTGTGAGATTTTTTGTGTATGCAGTTCTTTCAAATGCATTGTTTGTATTTTAGATAATCAGATGTTTCAATACTTCATCACAATTGTGCCAACAAAACTTAATACCTACAAATTCTCAGCAGACACTCATCAGTATTCAGTCACAGAAAGGGTAAGTCAATTAATGAAGTTGTTTGGTTTATCTCATCATTCAGGTATGCCACTTAAACTGGATCACACATGTTTCAACTGCTTTGCAATCACTACAGTGGGTGATGTTTCCTGTTGTTCCCTTTCATGGTGCGAATTCATTTTTTGAGATACTTCAGGTACGCACGCAATTATTGGTGTGTACTTGACTAATTGCATGGGAACAAGTGCTAAGTTAGCATTTTAATGGAGCTTAAAACATGGATAACAATTTGCCAGCTCCTTGTAAACTGCTATTTAGTTATTTCTAATTGGAATTTCAATGTTAATATTAACTTACCTGTTACTTTTAGTTGTAATGAGCACCTTGTGCTTTACTGAGAATTCCAATATCAATAGCTCCATTGACCTATAATGGCTGTCTGTCACCCCACCATTGGTGCAATAAAGCCTGTCCACCCCCCTAGTACAGTTAAGTTTCTCTTTCTGAAGTCTACATTTATTTTGCTTCTGCGTGGAAGCTTGCTGTACTTAAATATCAAATTTCTATGATTCATTTACAAGGACACCATGGCCCTTCTGAATACTAACATTCCCACTCTCTTCGCCATTTAGAAAATATTCTTCTTTCCTATTTTTTCTATCAAAATGGAAAACTTCATACTTCTCCATGTTATGCTCCATCTACTATGTTCTTGCCCAATCACTTAACCTGTCTAAATCATTTTGCAGCCTTCATATGTGCTTCTAACAGCTTCCTTTCCCACCTGATTTTGCATCAACAACAGACTTGGACACACTATCCAGACTCCACATCTACATCATTGATATGGATTATAAATAGATGAGGCCAACCAACAGATCCTTGTGGTTCCCTAATATTTACAGCCTTCAACCAAAAAACATTATTTTTGCTCCTACCCTCTGATTTCTGTCCTTCAACCATTCCTCAGTCCAAGCTAATATAATTCACCCATCCCTTGGGCTCTAATTTTGTGCAATAATCTCTTGCGTGGCACCTTATTAAATGCCTTTTGAAAGTTCAAATACGCTAACCAAATCCAGTGGTTTCCCTTATCCCCTGCTTGTTATGTCCTCAAAAAAAAATTGCAACTGATTTGCCAAACATGTTGGCTGTGCCCAATCATATTTAGGATTTTCTTAATGTCCCGTTGTCATGTTCCTAATAATAGTTTCTAGCATTGTTCCTACAATTGATGTCAGGATATTTGGCCTATAGCTCCTCGTTTTCTCTCCCTTGTTTTAATGTTAGAGTTATGTTTTCTACTATCTAATCCGTAGGGACCGTTCTAAAATCTAGGGGATTCTGGAAGATTGAAACCAATGCATCCACCATCTCTCTAGCTGCCTCCTTTAAAACTTTAGGATGTAGCCAATCAGGTCCGGGGAGCTTGTTGGCTTTTAGTCTCAGAAAGTGAAAATAAAATTAAGATTAGCCTTTTCATAAATATTCTCCAGTTAGTTCTTCAAATAAGAATGAGTTAGTAAAAGCCCAGAGAGTTTAAGCGTTAAGCTGAGGATTCATTGCTGTCAACATTTGCCCCATTTCTCCATTTTGGAAAGCATTGGCCCCCTGTGGTACATTTCCAGTTACTAGTTGTGCTCTGGTACCTTATTCAAGTGGGACAGATGAGCATTTCTGTGGCCATAGGCGTAACTCCAGGATGGGGTATGTTGCCCCCATGGTGCCAGGGTGAAGGATGTAACTGAGCAGCTGCAAGATATTCTTATGGGGGAGGGTGAACAGCCAGAGGTCATAGTCTATGGTGGTACCAACAGCATAGGTAGAAAGAGGACTGAGGTCCTGAAAGCAGATTTGAGAGAGCTAGGAAAGTGATTAAAAAGCAGGACTTCAAATGCAGTAATCTCAGAAATTCCCAGTGTCATGTGCCAGTAAGAACAACAAGGAGGATATGGCAAATGGCTGGAGAGATGGTGTAGGAGGGAGGGCTTTAGATTTCTGAGGCATTGTGACCATTTCTGTGGCAGGTGGGACCTGTACAAGGAGGACGGACTACACCTTAGCAGGACCAGGACCAATATCCTTACAGGGAGATTTGCTAACGCTCCTGACTTACGCCTTGTAGATGAGGATTTAGACAAGCTAAGTGAGTGGGCAAGAACATGGCAGATGGAATATAATGTGGAACAATGTAAAGTTATCCACTTTGGTAGGAAAACCAGAAATGCAGAGTGTTCCTTAAATGGTGAGAGATTGAGAAGCGTCAATATCCAAAGGGACCTGGGTGTCCTTGTTCATGAGTTACTGGAAGCTAACGTGCAGGTGAGCAAGCAATTAGGAAGGCACGTGATATGTTGACCTTTATTGCAAGAGGATTTGAGTACAGTACAGGGGTAAAGATGTCTTGCTGCAATTGTAGAGCCTTGGTGAGATTGCACCTGGAGTATTATGTACAGTTTTGTTGTCTTACTGAAGGAAGTATGTACTTACCATAGAGGAAGTGCAACAAAGGTTCACCAGACTGATCCCTGAGATGGCGGGATTGTCCTATGAGGAAAGACTGGGGTGACTGAGCCTATATTCTCTAGTTTGGAAGAATGAGAGGTGATCTCATTGAAACTTTCAAAATTCTTCAGGGCTTGACGGGTGGATGCAGGAAGGATCTTTCCCTTGGCTGGGGAATTTGGGGTCACAGTCTCAGAATAAGGGGTAGACCATGTAGGACTGAGATGACGAGGAATTTTTTCACTGAGGGCAGTGAATATTTGAAACTCTCTACCCCAGACGTCTGTAGAAGCTCAGTCATTGAGTTCGAGACAGAGATCGATAGATTACTAGATATTAAAGACATCATAGAATATGGGGATAGTGCAGGAAAATGGCGTTGAAGTAGAAGATCAGCCGTGATGTAGTTGACTGGTGGAGCAGGCTCGAATGGGCCGAATGGTCTTCTCCTGCTCCTATTTCCTATGTGAGTATTTATGCGAGAGCTTTTGCCTGTGACCATTGCTGGTATGGGCAATATGACAGTTGAGACCAATCCTGCCTTATCTAGCAGGGGTCAACTAGATAGTGATCAAGAATGGGAGTTCTGACTGATTTTCCTCTTTACCCCAGGAAAACTGAAGTCATTGTGGTGCCCTAACATGATCCCTGGTTAAGACCAATAAATTCAACATTTACCAGTGACTGAGCCTGGGAGCTTCTAATCTCTTTGATTAAGTTGGTGACTACTTGCTTCCTCCACAGGCTCAGTCATAATTTTGTAAGGAAGCTGAAAATGACCTGATTCAAAACTAAACTAAGTGGAGGGTTTTCATACATTTTGTGGCTCATAATCTGATTTAAAAATCATTACAATGGGAGAGATAACTTAAATGTGATTTTTTTATATCGCTACATTGTATCAAGATTGTTCGTTCAGTGAGCTTTTTTCTTTTCTAGGAACGTGTGATAAACCATGCAGCAGGCAGCCACGGCGTTTCGGGTATTTTCATAAAATATGACATCAGTTCCTTGATGGTTACAGTGACTGAGCAGCACATGCCTTTAGGGCAATTCTTAGTGAGATTGTGTGGAATTGTTGGAGGAATATTCTCAACAACAGGCAAGTACCATAGCTTCCTTTGTATTAACAGCAAGAATTTTGACTACAATTGGAGTCTACTGCTTTAATGTTCCCAATTTACAGAAAAATGTTTTGTCTTAAATTTTCAAGGCTGTAGGCATAATAGACACCTGGAGCCTTAAAGTCAGCACATTTTAGTTAATACAACCAGAAAGTTTAGAAATACATAACCTTCAACAATAGCAGGCTCCACGAGCATCTCCACCCCCAGCAATCAAGTACAAAAGATGAGGCTGAAGTGTTTGCAATCAAATTCAGTCAGAAGTGATGAGTGGATGAGTGCTCCTGAGATGCCACCTTCACAGATGCCAATCTTCAGCCAATCTGATTCACTCCATGTGACATCAAGAAATGGCTAAGTGCACAAGACACAACAATGACCACAGGGTTCTGGTTGCAGTGCTAAAAAACTGTGCTCCAGAACTAGCTATTCCCTTAACTAAGTTGTTCCAGTAGAGCTACAACACTGGTATTAACCCAACAATGTGAGACATTGCACAGGTAAGTTTTATCCACAACAACAGGACAAATCCAATCCAACCAATTACTCCCCCTTTAACCTGCACCCAATCATCAGCAAAACGGTGAAAGAAGTGCTACATAGTCACCAATAATCTGCTCACCGAAGTGGTTCGGATTCTGTCAGAATCATTCAGTTGCAGACCTCATTACAGCCTTGGTCCAAATATTAACCTTAGTTAGGTTTCAGAAATTGAGTTGACTGTCACTGCCCTTGACATCAAGGCAATACTGGACTTTGTGTGTGGCATCAAAGAGCACTAATAAAACTGAAGTCAATGGGAATTAAGGTAAAAGCTCTCTACTGGCTGGAGCCATGCCTGCCACAAAACCAGACCAGAGTGATCATTTGAAGCCAATCATCTCGACCACAGGGCATTGGTGCAGGAGTTCCTAGGAATGTGCCCTGGGCACAACTATCTCCAATGACTTCATCAGTATCCTTTCCTCCATCAGGAGGTCAGAAGTGGGGATGTTTGCTGAAACTTATACAGTGTTCAGTTCCTTTTGCAATTTCTCAGATAGTGAAGCAGTTCATGTCTGTCTGCAGCAGGAATTGGTATTAGTCAATCACTGCATTGCCAACCATCAACAGAAACTGAACTGAACCACCCACAATAGTTCTGTGGCTGCCAGAACAGCTCAGAGACTGAATGTTTTATGACAAATGTCTCCCCTCTTGACTTCCCAAAGCCTTCCTACCACTTGTAAGGCAGAAGTCAGGAATGTGATGGAATTCTCTCCATTGCTTAGATGGGTGCACCTGCAACAAATCTCAAGAAACTCAACACCATCCAGGCCAAAACAGTTTGTTTGAGCATCATGCCTTCCACCAACAGAGTACTGTGAATGCAGTGTGTGCCATCTACAAGACGCATTGCAGCAACTCGCCCAGGCGGCTTCTGAAACACACCCGTGACCACCACCTAGAAGGACAAAGGCAACAAGTGCTTAGAACAGCACAACCTCCAAATTTTCCTCTAAGTCGCACACCATCCTACCTTGGGCATCTATTGCCATTCCTTCGTTGTTGCTGTTTTAAAATCCTCAAACTCCTTACTTAACATTATTGGAGTACCTTCACTACACAAATTAGAGCAGTTCAGGAAGAAGGCTCAGTACTACTACCTCAAGGACGAGCAATAAATGGGCAATAAATGTCAGCTTTTCTAGCGAGCTCCACGTCCAGAGACTTCAGCTAATTTTTGCTTGATGATTGTGCTGGTTGTCAAAAATGAAAGATTCATCTGCACTCACTGGACACATTTGGTAATGGTGTGGAATTTGCATTAGTTTATGTCAAAATACAGTGTGCATGAACTGAGGTGAAACTTCTCAATGAACCTGATGTCAAAATGGCAGAAATTCTAGCTAGTATTCTTTTGTGTGCAGATAAAACCATCACATATGTCTTGTTAACCTTAATACTCCTAATAGGTGTCAACTATGTAAAATCTATTAGTAAAAAGTAGTAATGAAACTAAATAATCAAAAATTATTTTTTAATCTTTGGGTCCTGAAAATATTGGCAGTATTTTGTGTTTGACTATAGAGTTGTTAAACTATTTTCTTTTGGGTGAAATGCCAATCTTATAATCTTCGTCGCTTTGTGACGAATTATACTACATTTTCTGCTGCTGACTTTTTAGTGTATTCAAATCTGGCATGTATTGTTGACTTGTTAATTATTTTTTATATATGGCAGACAGTTGAACCTGTTCAAAGTTCAAAAATGCTTTTTTTCTTTGGAAAATAATTGCATATTACTTTTCAATTTACGGTCATAAACTGAAAAAGGATAATGTGTAGTATTTTGCTTGACATGCTAACTCAGCATTATTGCATTAGTGTAGTAACATGGAGCTTACATGCTTGATCTATTCTTCTTTAGGCATGCTACATGGACTTGTGGGTTTTTTAGTTGATGTCATCTGTTGTCGTTTCAAACTTGGAGCTTATAAACCTAAATTTGTAAGTTGACTTTATTTGTCTTGTGTATTTTCATCACCAATTAAAACTATTGGCCCATTTTTAAACTTTATGTCCAGAGTGTGCTAGTAACAAATTGCTCACTGCCAAATCGGAGATTCTTGGTTTAAATCCCAGGTACACCTGTACTTAAGTTGGCTGTTCTTAGTGATCTTCATTCTGCACCACCAGGAATGAGTCCTTTGCTTTGAAAAAGACTGGAGCCCTTTCACAAAGTGTATCCCATTTCATGAGTTGTAAAAACAATTTATTTTTAAGGCAATGATGTCACCAGGGTTTGATTTCATAAGCTTTTTTTTATTATTCAAGATATCCTATGAAAAACTTTCTAACCATTTGGAAGCGTGCAATTCTAAATCATAGGGATTATAATAAAAGACTAGTCACAAGAATCACAAAGCAGACACAGAAAGTGACCCTTTCTGCATAAAAGGTTTCACCACCAAGCATATTTTCAATTGTGTTTATTCTCAGAATATGTGATGCAAGGAATTTCCTTTGACTCAGCATTCTTACAGTATTCGGTATTAAAAATATGTAGCAAATTATTTTTCAGCCTTTCAGGGTGCAGTCTTTTTCCTGCTCTTTCAAATATTCTAAGTAAAATTAATCTTTTTTTTCATTACGAACATAGGGATAGGAGTAGGCCATTTAGCTCCTTAAGCCTGTCCAGCATTCAATGAGATCATGCTCCTAATTCCATATCCTTGCCTTTTCCCCATATCCCTTAATAGTTTTGAGTAACAAAAATGATCAATCTTGGTTCTAAAATTAACAATTAATCCAGCTTCATTTACCATTTTCAGAAAAAAGTTCCAAACTTCACCACCCTTTCTATGTAGAAGTGATTCCTAATTTCACCCTGAAAGGTCTGTCTAATTTTTGGACTGTGACCTCCATGTCTGAGACTCCCAGAAATATTTTCTCACTATCTATCCTATCCGTTCTTCTTGATACCTTGCAAATTTCACTCAAATCACCCCTTAACGTTAAGTTCCAGGGAATACAGCCCTAGTTTGTGTAAACTGTCCTTGTAATTTAAACTTTTTGAAGCCCAGGTAAATCCCACACTCTGCTCCCTCCAAGGCCAATATATCCTTCCTAAGATGTGGTGCCCAGACTGCTTGCAGTACTCCAGGTACGGCCCATCAAGGGCTTTGTATAGCTAAAGCATGACTTCTACTGCCTTGTCTTCTAGCTCTTTAGATATATTTTGCCATTCTATCAGCACTCCAAAATGTGGAGATTGCGCTTTCTCCCGCCAAGGGGAAGAAAGGGTGGGAGAGCTTTGAAGCCATATTCATTACTACCCCCTAGCAGCCTATACAAGGAGCAGCAGGCTGCATATTGATCCTCTTCATTTGCAGGTATTCTGTGAAGTGGAGGAAAGAACACAGTTTTGTACACTGCTGAAAAAGCAAATGTTTTAAAGAATCCATAGCAAAAAGCTGTAATTAGCAGAGTTAGTTCACCTAGCTTGCACTACTATGTGCAGTGAATCCTATAAGGCTGATCCACTGCTGTTTGAATGCTTGCAGATCAGACAAAAATACTACTTAAAAATTCAAGATAGAGAAAAGCAGGCATCAATGACAGGACTCCATATTTACATTTGAAAGCCACAAAGGACACTTTTTACTCAAAAGTGTAATAACCAGATCTAAATTATTTTCATTGGTTGGTAAATTTGAATAAGTTGGGCCCTGCAGTCCCATATTATAGGTAGTAATTTAAGAAACTGAGTAGGATGCAGATTTTGTACTTTTTACGGTGGTGGCCTACTGTATAAGCTGCAAGTTGCACTAAAGTGGTTTAACAAAATACTGCTTGTTGAGCTGAAATTTGAAAAGTAACTAATCTGAGTATAATTTTCATTAAAAACATCATAAGAAATGTTAAGAAAATTTCAGGTCTGTATGTTGAATTTTATATTGGGAGCATACTTATGATAGACTCACACTTGAGCAAATTTAACAAACTAAAAATCCAGCCCAAGATAAGTGCATAACTTGTGGTTACCCCAGTGAATTTACAGAGACATTGCAGGAAGAGCAGATTTGGTAAATAATTACAAGCTATCATCATTATCATCTTTTTAATTTTTTATGACTTATTTTAGGTTTCTGTGAATTGTTTTTAGGTTTGTATTAGTATTAGGAAATTAAACACTTCCCATTTCAGGCACTTGGTATATCAAGCACTCCTAGATCATGTGCAGCACAATTAAATGTACAGTAAAGCTCACTCTATCCTGCCCAGTCTGTGATCAGCACTGCATTTGCACAACTTGATGGATTCAGTTATCTACACCAAACCATCCTGTGGTCCTCTTTTGTGATTATCAAATCAATCCCAATGTGCAAAATTAAGAACACTTTATGATGTGAGTCCACATGTTCAAGGAAATGGGCTGAGGAGATGTGGGACCCTTGCAACCAACAGATGTTTGACTTCTATCGCTTTAACCTAGGCTGGATTTGAATTTATATTTCAGAATTGAAAAGCCAATCAATGACACCACACATTGCCTTGTAACTAATTTTTTTCCTTACATCATTTGTTTTTGTGTTGATCAAAATAAAGTATGCTGTGATGGGCAGTGGAGCGCCTTTCTGTAGTTTGCACCTGGTGTTAGTACCAAATGTAATGTCAGGTGTGGCAGAGTTGGATACATTCTGTTAAATTAGCCCAAATTCCTGGACCAGTGTTATCCTGACTGGGAGTAGTAAGAACCATGAGAGCAAAGCCCTCACCATAATTTTCAAGATCAAAATCATTTTAATACTTAGGGTCGACTCCAAGTGTTTAGAACAGCACTATTCAGGAGCTGGTCAGTGGAGGAATGGGAAATAGTGTTGCTGCATCATTTAATGACAGTTTGCGAGATACCATCATGATCAGTTTTGGAGACCCAAACAATGTTGTCAAATAAATAGCCTCGTAGGGCCGCTTGCAGGGCATAGAGTCTACCACTTGTTGAATGCAGTGTTAACATTTTGTGCCGTACAAGTGCCAGGCAATAAACATCTCCCACAAGAGCCTAATCATGTCTCCTGACACTTAGTAGCATTAGCATTGCTGAATCCCTCATCAACAACATCCTGGGTGCCACCATTGATCAGAAGCTTAACTGGACAAGTCACATAAATACTGTGGCTACAAGAGCAGGTCAGAGACTGGGAATTCTGTGGTGAGTGGCTAACCTCTTGATTCTCCAAAGCCTTTCCATCATCTGCAAGGCACAAGTCAGAGTGTGATAAAATACTCCCCACTTGCTTGGATGAGTTCACTTCGAACTTACAATAAACTTCTCGAAGTTTGAAATCATCCAGGTCAAAGAAGCTGCTTGATTGGCACATCATCTTCCACCTTAAGCATTCACTTTCTCCACCTCCAATGCACAATGGAAGCAACTGGCTGAGTTTTCTTCAACAGCACCTTCTAAACATGCAACTTGTAGCATTTTTAAATATGGGCAGAAGGTGAATATGGCAACACCATGTCTTGCAAGTTCCCTCCATGTCAGACACCATCCTGACTTGGAAATAATCACCGTTCCTTTATCGTTGTTGGGTCAAAATCCCAGACTTCCCTCCCTAACAGCATTGTTGGGTTTATCTTCACCACACAGGCTGCAGGTGCATCTGTGACGGGTAGATTGGTGAGGCTAAGATCAAGTAGGGTTTCCCCCTTGTGCTAGTTCTTTCATCATTTGCTGCAGGCCCAGTCTTTCAACTTTGTCCTTCAGGGCTTGGCAAGTAGTGGTGCTACCAAGCCACTTGGTGATGGCGATTGAAGTTCTTAATGAAGTTCTTTGCCCTTCCTACCCTCGATGCTTCTTTCAAAATGATGTTCAACAGGGAGCAATGATTATTCATCAGCTGAGGAAGAGTGGTAGGAGATTTCTTTGCCCACATTTGACCTGTTAACGGCAACTCAAGTGGAGCACTGTATCAATGTTATGAGCAACATGTTGCAAGCCACGTTGGATTGTGTGGCAACTCCAGAGGCATCGGTAGTGGTAGATCTTATGATAGTGACCACTAGAGCTATCTGACTATCTCCTTCATATGCTCAGATTCCTGCCATGGTGGCCCTAGATTTGAGAGATTTGCCTCTTCTGGCAGCTGCAGGCTTTGCAGCTGGTTACAGATAACTGAGAGACCAGGCTTTCTGGCTCACTGGTGAAGTTAGGTCTGCTTTCCTGATGTTCAGTGCTAATGCTGAGTCAGTGTCCAATATTAGTGGTTTGATAGGAATAAATCTTGATGATGGTGTTATGTGTGTTTGGTTCTGCTGGTTGAAAATGAGATGTAAATTGAGAGAATAGAATCCTTTATTATTAAATGTAGGTGGTGTAATTGAGAAAGGGGAACACATTAATAAATCTTATACCTTTAGGAATCCTGTCACACTAAAAAAGCAGTGACCTGTCATTGTGGTGCTGATTGTTTTTTGGGAAAGTAATTAAATTGCTTTCTCCAGCAAACATTGGCATCCATAACAAATACAATGCATCTGTTCACAACTGATAGATTTATGCTATTAATGTCTGAATGCCAATCTGGAGAGAGTCCTTATTTAAAAAGGTAATTGACAGTGGCCTGTGATAGAGCTAACTTAACTGACTTTTTTTTTAAAGAAGCACTAAAAAATGAGTCAAAAATAAGGTTTCATCAAATCCTGTAATTATAGCCACTAGATTTTTTAAATTCACACCTCCTCTACAGCACCTGGTAATCCAGGATGTTTGTCTTATACTGGCAAAAAACTAAGGAAGATAAAGCAGAACTGACAAAAAATGGGCCATTTGATGTCATTTTCACCTAATTTCCATGTACCCAGCTGATCTAAAAGTGGATAGGTACTTCCCCCAGCCACTGAGTGAAGGTGGGAAATGAGGCTGGTACTAATTTTGGCCGAGTTCTAATGGAACAGAACTCCACGTTTTACGATCCAGGCTGCCCAATTTACAATGCCAGAACAGATAGTTTTATTTGGAAAATCTAGGGTAATACGCTTCAATTCTAGCTTCAGAAGAATAATTTCTAATACTATCTGTCCTTGGGATTTTCTGATTAAGCTGCCAACCAGTGCTGAATCTTGGAATTTTTATGCTCTGGACTTAATGCAGCTCTCAGTTAATAAGGTTGTTCTGAATCTTCATAACTGCTAAAGAGAGGAAACTGCCATCACATCAGTTTGGCACAGGCAAAGGAAAGACCAAACAAAGCACCACCACAGTGTTTCATGATAACATCAAAGGAATTATGAAACCAGTATCAAATGTATTCAAGTGAATATAAAGGATGTACTCTAACTGACTGAACCAGTGGATAGAATATGAACTATATCAAATTGCTTTAAAACTAGGGTAGCCTTATGATAGGGCTATAATTCAAAGATCTACAGATGCAGCAATTGAAGAAAGGGATGGCGAATACCGAGTCACTAAAAGAAAAAGTGTGCTTTCCAAGCCAAAAACTGCTATTATAAAGTACATTATAAATGAGGCCAGAAAGTTGAGGATTTGCTTTCTCAAAACGAATGGATGCTAAACTATACGAGTAGATCCATTGAGTGTAATAGTAAAAGTGATGCTGACAATCTAAGAAAGCATTGAGGATTGGAAAAAATACTGAAGCATTGTTTTGATTGCAATACTTTAAGCGATTTGGGTTTTAGAAAGGATTCTAAGGTCAACAGAAATGACTCTACTCTCTTAAGTCTGAGTTATTGAAGTAGCCAAAAAATGCCTTCATTGGAAAGCAAACATCTAGCCTGAAAATAAGATGTGGGGTCAAAAATTTGTGGCCTTCTGGCTGCAACTCCAAGAAGGATCACACATTGGATTGGATTGAGTTACAGGGCGGGATTTTCCAAGCCTACTGGCAGCCTGCGTGATAGGTGGCGTATGCAGAAAATATAGCGTGACCTGCTTCACGAGGGAGGCAAGTGCTGGCCAGCCTCAGAAGCGATGGATGTCGGTAGGGGGGTGGGGGCATCAAGTGCTGCCCTGGCACTGCATCCCGCACGCTGGCTATTGAGGTGGGGGAAAGGATAAGCAAGGGAAGTGGCCACGCCTTAGGGATACCTGTATAAACTGACCAACCCTCTGCAACTGAGACAGATCAGGCACAGCTCAGTGATATGATTTGGGGCCGGGCTCCTAGCCTGCTTACTCATGCAAGCAATGTGTAGGTACCAAAGAGCCAGCAAGTGCCCCATATCTCACCCCTCCCGGCACAGACTTTGAGTCCGCCACCAGACCGTTGGACTGCACACATTGTGCAATCTCCTCGCCAACACTGGCCATGTAGCAGTCATTGCTGGAGGTGCTCACAGCTGCTTTCAATCTCAGCATCCCGGCGCTCAATTTCTATGCTCCTTTCAGGGCTCCACTGATGACCTCTGTGGGATTTCACAATCTGCCACCCACAAATGCATCCATGAGGTCATGGATGTGCAACTACTTTTACCTAACTTTCCTAACCCTGCCACTAGGTCTTGGTGCTCCCCAGGCATCCACAGCAGAAGTGGAGGCAGCCTGCTGACTGTGATGCCCTGTCTGTGATGACTTTGGCGGGTGTCGTCTGGAGGGCTGAGACCTGGTGGGCCCCGGCCTGCTTTTGAGGGACCTGCAGTGAGGCAGTGGCACCCTCCTCTCCCTGTGAAGCTGGAACTACAGAGGTCATAGGAGGACGGGATTCGGATGGGCCGGTCACTCCCAGAGTCACCTGGGTGGATGGCCCCGACGTGTGCACCTGCTAATCCACCTCCCTGTGGGTGCCCTAGGGCCCCAGGCTGACTCTGAGAGTGGAAGGGGCAGCTAGCATGAAATTGAGCTGCCCAGCACCCCTCTCGCATACACATTATTGGAGGCCAATTATAGCATCAATGATGGAGTTAAGCTCGCTCTGCAGTGCAGGAGTGAAGTCCTGGGCCAACGTCTCCATGGTAGCCGCCACCCTGCCAGTGTTGACCTCGATACATTGCAATGCCGGCGCTATCACCTCAGCCTGAAGGGACTCCTCTATCGTATTTTACAATGTGAGAAATGCAGCGGCCATCCCTTCCTGTTGTTCCCTAGCTTGCCTTTGCAGCTCCACCAACTGTGATGACCAAATCCAGAAACTTGTCATCTGACTCGCACGCAGCAATGGTCTGGTCTCCAGCAGCCCACTGAGTGCCGGGGATCTGGGAAGTCCCTGCCTCTGCCTGCTGTGAATCAGCAAGTGCAATGTGCTCACCAGATTGTGATCCCGAGGCTACTCTAAAGCTAGGACCCGCCAAGGTGTGTGTCTCTGCGCTGGTGGAGGGTGTGGATGGGAGCTGTGATGACTTCAGGAGGGTACCTTCAGATTCCTCTTCAGAGGTCTTTTCAGGGCTTGATTGGAGGCCCTGGCTCATGGACACTGTTGGCTGTTTGGCAGATGTGCCTGTGAAAGGAGGGGGAGATAATTAGTGCATGGCAATGGCCTGTGAAAGAGGACATATCACTCACGGCATTGTTGTCTGATGGATGTTGCACTGCTGGATCCTTACTTGGTAGAGCAGCACCAACCTCATCATCAGCACAGGACTGGTCCTGGTCATTGCCAGCCAGCTGGATGGCTCTGTTTTCGAATTCTGTCAGAACTTTGATCTCTGACATTCCTCCACCTGTCTGTGACCTTTCCCTTCTGTTGTGAGCCAGTTTGTCCTGCATGGATAGAGGTGAGGAGTGTGTATCAGGATGCCTGCCAGGCCAGATGACAAATATGCCTGGCCTGTGCGGGTGGTGAGTGATCCCGTGGATGGGCTGAGGACAATGCAGGTGTGTGTGAAAGAGTGAATGGTGATGTCCCTTGCACTGGCAGTGAGTGAGGGCCCTGTGGATGTGTGATGGTTTTGAGAGTGGGAGAGTTGGGAGTGATGAAAAGAGTGACTTACCCTGGCAGAACAGAGGAGATCATTCATCCTTTTGCAGCACTGAGTAGCTGTTCTCCTCTGCAGGGCATTTGCATTGACAACTGCTGCCACCGCCTCCCAAACCGGGTTGGTGACTTTGCCGCCCTTCCTGCGGCCAGAGTGGGGGTAGAGCACATCCCGTTGGGCCTCCACAGCATCTAGCAGTTGCTCAAAGGACCCGTTGTTGAAGAGGGGGGCTGCAGTCTTTTTTCCTTTGCTGACCATGTCTCCCAAGCAGCGGTGAGCTGGTGGCGATGAGCACTTCGCTGCTGGATGCCTTTTAAAGATGGTGGCCAGCATGATGCAACAGCGGGGTGATGGCGAGCGGGTGAATGAGAGCGCGCTTGCCATGGAAACTGCGCATTTTCCTGGAGTAAATAAATAATAGGGCTGGCTCGGGAAGTTACAGCGTGAAAACCTGCCATTTTTGCTGGTAGGTAGGACTCCATTTTACCCGCCCACTACCACACTTAGTGCAATTCTGGGAAAATTCTGCCCACAATGTCTTCGTAGCTTCCAAGGTCACTAATGTACATGACCTGTGACTCTTAACGTAACTCCTTAGTCATTATACCATTGATAATTCACCTATCCTAGGATGTTGACAGAGGAGGGATTCAAACAGAAAATAACGACTAGTATACCATTACCTAGAGGTTAAGTAGCTTTTTTTAACTTTAAGATCCATATTTTAAGGAAACTATTGATTCCCTTCCCACACTTCTACACATAAGTGCCAAGTATCCACTTAGCAACTATCCACGGTAAAATGATTGAAATCAATAGTCTCCTTTGTTGGGAATCGTTTAACCACACCGCATTACTCCATTGGAGCAAAATTGGCCATTCAGCTCCTCGTGCATGTTCTACCATTCAATCAAGTCATGGCTCAGTTGTATCTTAACTCCATTTACCCATCTTGCTTCCACATTCCTTAACAGCCTTACCTAACAAAAATCAATCAAAGTTGAAATTTTCATTGATACAGCATGTTTGGGTCTAAACGTGGATCTTGAGCATAATATTGGTTAGGAATATGACACTTAGCAAAACAAAATGAACGATATAGATTTATAAAAAGCAATGATAATTAGAATGAGGCATATTAACATAACTTGAGTGGAAAATAGTTTTTATCCCCTCCCCTGTTCCCTGAAAAAAATTATAGCCTTTACATTCTTAAATTTGCACTTGCCATTTATTTGCTATTCTGTTATTGCATGTTCAAACAGCAAGGGTGTTAATCTGAAAGAAAGGCAGTTTCCATTGTTTCCCTCTTTGATGTCTCTTAAAAGAAGCTTAAAAGAAAACATATATATATATTAAATGGTGTGGTAATTTAGGAATTACAAAATTTTCAGCTACAGGATAAACTCCATTGAAGACCAACATCACAGCTTTGTCTTTCTTTCTTCTACTTAGAGGTTTAATAATTTAAAATTTTATAATGTTTAAACAGTTGAGTGGAAATGCTGTTACAGTTGGTTCCATGTTATTTAATGCAGCATATCGCAACTATGCAGCTTTTTGTTTTCTAAAATTAAAGGTCTAAAATAGATGATCCATTATCCATATACACATTATGCTATAGTTAAACAGATTTCTTATCGCATTGATCTGTCATGTGGTAAATTCCACTAAATTCATTTGTCTTGTATTTGAGTATAATTAGAGCTGTACAAAATGATCCCTTTGATTCATGTTGACTTGCATACACAAATATAAAGTTTGAAGAAAAGCCCCCTGCCAAGTAGTACTATCTGTAAAATTAATATCATTTATTTAAGGAGTAAGGCTTATTAATGCAGAGTTAACTTCACTGCCCATATGGGGGAGAAACAGCTCTGGGCCCAATTTTAAAACACAGTTAACAACTTTCCTGTCAACCTAATTTTGTATATTTGTATAATCATATTTAACTTTCCTGTTTTTAAATGAAAAAAATTCTTGGTTGTCAAAAGTTTTCTTTTACTGTTTTTTTTTGTTTTTCAGGTCCCAGTACTTGATGGCCACATGAATAATCACTCCCTCCCGATTTCAGATGACTTTGATCATTAACATCAAGCAGAGATGATTAGGGAATAAAAGCTATCTGTTAGATTTTCCCTCAATTTTAAATGTGTGCAATAAAACATTTTTGGGTTGCACAGCCTTTGTTTAAATAAATCGTTAGTTACATTCTAGTCTCTTTACAAATTCAATACCAGTCTAGACATTACATGTCATACCATTATTGCCATATGACGGACTGGTTCTGAAATAATTCAGTGTCTTCACTTAAAATAAAAAGGGAAAGCAATCAGTATTTTGTGGTCATACATCAGCAAATGAGATGACTGGAAGTCTGACTCCTGATTTATTTACACAGTACAATTCAATTTGTAATGTTACAAATCGACTAAGAATTTGTTTTTACATTTTTATGTGAATTGCTGAAATGTGTACACAGGCAGGTTTGTATCAGATTTTTTGGTGTAAGCATAGTAGGAATAATTTAATACAGGGAGTTGTACTGCGCAGGATAATCCTGTTACTGAATCATCTGTTAAGAATAAAATATAGAAGACACCCTAAAGTCTATCTGCTTAAAGGCAATAATGTTAATAGCAAGAATAACCATGATATTAAGAGTTCATCATGCTCCCAATCTCCCTTCCTGTAAAATATTTTTCTCTTTTATTGGCAAAAAATTGTCTGTAAATTAGTCTCTGAATCACAGAAATTGAAAATTACAGGTGCATTGGTCTATCACTGACCTATTCTCTGGTTATCGCTGCTAAAAGCATCTTGTTCTCTTCATTAAGTTGAATTAGAACAGCTGCCTCTCAATTATAGAATTTTTTTTCTAAATGTTTCTAATGTTCTTTATTAAAAAATAGTAGGTTGGTGATCTAACAATGCATGAAAGTTCTGTCAGGGTTCTAGACCTTTATATATGTGAACCTTGGAAGTAGTCATGATTCAGATGCATAAGCATTTGCATTCACACCAATATAGCATCCCTTCAGTCAGAGTTAGGAGGCAGCGTATTTGATACATAAACTGAACAATATATGTTAGTAAATTGAGCATAGCATGCTGTGCCGTTAGGAGTGTGAAATCTGAGAGACTGGATAACGAGGTAGATCCATTGTATTCTGCATAATGGGTTAGCCTTCTGATTTTATAATCATAATTGTTTTTTAATTGAAATCGAAGATCAACCTGTCACTGGACTTTGATAGTCAGTTTAGCACCACTTGCCCTCTTGACAAAAAAACTGGCTGGTAACACTGTCTTAATGATTATATTTTTTAAACTCCATGTTCATCATGGAAATAGTCATTCTTTTCACTGTGCACCTAAAAAGACAAACCTGCTCAACTATGCAGTTTATGATTATACATGCTTTTAATTCTACTTTCTGATACCGCAGATCGATTAAATTGTTACAAGTTTTGCACAGAGATAAAGTGACTGTACTGCAGGTTTTAGTGATATCTCATTATTAATACAACTGCAAGATTAATTTTGGTGGAGGTTTAAAAAATGTTTTTCATTTTAGTATTAAATGATTTGTCATGGGAGAAGTCTAAAAATAATGAGGAGTTGTACATTTTCATTCAGCAATGTTCATTGTGTGTCTTTTCTAAAGTCTGCATAGATTTTGTACATGTGTGATCCCATTCCAGGTTAGTACAGCGCAACCTTCAACAATCTACTATAAATCAAGAAATAGTTGTTATATTCATACAGGATATGTTGGCTTGTGGATTTTGTCATTCTTAAATCCTGCAAGTTAATAACACAGAGCAGGAGTATCTATAGAATTTCTGTTGAGCTGTGCTTTATATAATAAATTTTAAAGCCCCTTTATTCTGCTCTTCATGAAGTGTAGGCTGAACTGATCACTCTTGATGCAAACACACCCTGATTTGGTGCTATTTTTCCTGTTTGAGATAAGAAATGTTGTTCAACAACAGTTTATTTTTGATGCTATTTCAGTGCTGAATCAAATGTGTCTTGATTATATCTGTTTTACAAGAAAGTACCCACAACCTTCGGTTGCACAAGATATTTTTTGTGCTGGTATTTCTAATTAAGTTTTTTTTTACTTCTGTTAACAGCATACAATAATATAACTTTTGAGAAAAATTTTGCTCTTAATTTGTGCATGAAGTTGAGTCAGAGAAGAGCTGCATAGTTTTAATATATACCATAAGACACAAAACAAGGCAGTAATTTTAATAATGTTGTATTTTAGTATGCTGAAAATAACAGAATACTTTAATTCTAGCCTTGATATCTAAGTGAGTTTGGGATGGCAAAACAATTACTGGATCAATTTTTAACCCTACCATTGCTGACTTTGTGATGTTAACCTTACAGAGTTCAATAGGTGCATGAGGTGCTTACTTAAACAGATAGACATTTCAAAATTTATGTAAATTCTAGAATTTCTGTTCCTATCAGATCAGTGGGATACAGAAGGTGAAGTGAGAATGTCTACTCTTGACCTTAAGGCACTAGTCGTGTATGACTCTAAGAAGCCCTAGTAGAACTGAAGTCCTTGATGATCAGGGGAAAATCTTTCACTGGCAAGTGCCATGCCTGGCATAGTGGAAAATGGTTTTAGTTTTTGGAAGCCAATCATCTCAGCATTGCTGTAGGGATTCCCTAGGACAGTGTCCTAGGTTCAACTATCTCCCATTGCTTTATCAAAGACTTTTCCTCCAACTTAGAAGTGGAACTATTCTCTGATGACTGCAGAGCACTCAGGTATATTTGCAACTCCGCAGATAATTAAAGAACCCATACCCACGTGCAGCAAAGCCTGAACAACATTCAGGCTCAAGCTGACAAGTGGCCAGTGGCATTCATGTAATGCAAATATTGGAAATGACTGTAACAAGAGAGCCTAATACATTACCATCAACTTACCTTCTACCTATCCACATTCTGAGGTTAGATTAACCAGAAACTCTATATGAATGTACCCAGCATATAAATGCTAAGGCTACTAGACCAGCTCAGAGGCTGAATAATCTGCAGTGAGTGGCTCACCACCTAATTCCCAAAGGTTTTCCACCACGTAAAAGGCACAAGCTTGGAATACTTTTCACTTGCCCGAATGCATATGTGAATAACATTTAAGAAGCTTTACACAATCCAGGACAAAGGAGTCTGCTTAATGGCACCTCATCTGCTAAACATCCAAGATGTGTATACCATGGCTGCAGATGTACTATTTACAGGATGCACTGCAACAACTTGCCACTTCCCGAACCCATGGCTACCACTTGGAAGGACAAGGCAGCAAGTAGATGGAAACACCATCACCTCTAATTCATTTGCCAAACCCACACAATCCTAACTTGGAAACATACTGCCATTCCTTCACTGTCACTTGCTTAAAATCCTGAATCTCCCTGCCTCATTACTATAGGAACACCTTCACCACTCAGACTGCAGCAGTTCAAGAAGATGGTCCACCATCATCTTTTATAGAGCAACTAGGAATGGCAATAATAAATGACAGCTTTACCAGTGACGCGCATACTCCAAGAATAAATGTAGGATCCCAATAAAATTTTAACTGGTGTTGGAGCTGGGAAACCGAGCTGAATACAGAAAAAAAACTAAGTCCAAAACACTCATTTGTGGAGGCTAGGAGGAGTAGGCCCCATGAGGACAGGTGCATCGTCCCTTGACCTAGGCTTTCCCCTTGCATCACTGCCACTAATTTGGAAGGTGGCACAAGTATACACAATCTTTGCCGTCACTCACCTGGAGCTATTTTCATACCTGTTCTGTTGGGAAGTGGAACAATGGCTCTTAAATGAGGCTCAACATTTAAAATCTGTGGGGCACCCTATTTCTTAAACTGGGTGGGAAATCCTGCTCACTGGGGTGGTTTCCAGAAATCTGCTTAAAGTTAAAATCTACTTCCTGGGTTATTCTGTGGGTAAGCTAGAGAGACTTTACTTGATTTTCTTTTTCCATCTGGTTGGGTGACCAGATGACAGGCACACTCTTCAGATTTAACCAATGGTTTTCTCAAAATGGCTGTACGATATGTGTAGGCTTGTACCTCATGAAGACTTGTAGGCATAATCCCACATCATACAACTCTGTGGAATCCAACCTTTCACCACCACAGTGCTACCTCATTTTATAGCATGTTAATTATTTAGTACTAACTTTATTGGTTGTTAACATTATTAGCTTGAACTGCAATTTATAGTTTAATTTTTTGTAGTCAGTAGTTTGTAACCTCTGTCAATGAGATGAAATTGATTGCACACATTTTATACTATATCCCTGCTGACCACATACATTGCAAAAGATTATGATTTTGGGTGGAAGAATCTCTTCGATGATGGCAGTGGTGTTTTACTAAAAATTTGGTAGGTGGTTGGCATAATTGCTTGGGTTTGTTTAACGTGATGAAAATTTTTGAGACTGTTCCCTGATGTTTGATAATCATCACAATGAAAATACTTTATTTTCTGTTTCAACTTAAGTACAATTAAAGAAAAATCTGCCAAAATAGCAAATGTTTTGCCAGTCATTTTAAGTGTACACAATGAAGTTTGGAAGTAATAGCCCTAACATATGCTCAGTAAAGCTGGGGTAAGGTGGAGCAGTTCCAATATCATACAAGAATATCATACTTCGGAAGTAAGTTCAGTATGTCCCTCTGGCATTTTAACTCAGCCTGTCATTAGCATTTTACTTGCAAGTTTGGCACCTAGTGTAGCGGGTGTGATGAGGATCCAAATGACACCATCTCAATACCAGTATTTAAAGGACTAAACTGAAGATGTAATGTGGAAGAATTGGGAATAAAACGATAACATTTCAATGATACCTCCCTTGGTGTACTGCTGGGGATTGTGAGGAGCCAAAGATAATCTGCTCCAGCAGTGGGAAGAAGTGCTGATGAAGCCAAGATGCTTTGACTGGAAATGGTCTAGAAAGTGAATAGCAGGGACATAGTGCCAAACTCTTAGATTCAAAGAAAAAAGTGCTTTAATGACTTAATCAGAAAAGATGACTGCACACACACTTACCTTATACACTTTTTTTATGCACTTCCTTGCATTCCATCTATCCATCCACCATTTCCCCCTCTGCCTTGTCAATTTTACACCTCTCATAGTCACCATCACCAAATACACTCCTTCCGTCGGCTGAAGACTGGCCATTAGTGTTGCTCAAGTCTGCTCTTTTCCTTGCAGAAGAAAAGAACACACAACACTAGGAAGAGGGAGAAAACAGGAGCTGGTCCTTCACACCTCTCCGAGCTCACAAATGTAGGGCTGAATTTTCTCAGAATTGGACTAAGTGCGTTAGCAGGTGGGTAAAATGGAGTCCTACCCACCGAGGAAAATGGCGGATTTTCACATCGTATCTTCCCGAGCCCACCTCATATGTTCGCTCCCGTGAAAGATGCCGTTTACATGGCGGTCAGATGCTCATTCACGGAGTCAGCCAGGGGCTGTCGGGCACCCATAGGGAGGAGGATCATCAGGTGCACAGTCCTGGGCCACCCACCCAGCTGGGTCTGGGAGTGATTGGCCCATCTGGCTCCCCTCTTCCTGTGACCTCCGCAGCTCTAGCTTCACAGGCCAAGGAGGGTGCCACTGTCACACAGCAGGACTCTGAAAGCAGGCCAGGGCCCTCCAAGTCTCAACCCTCCAGAGGACACCCACTAAAGTCATCATAGCATCACAGTCAGCAGGCCGCCTCCACCTCCGCTGTGGATGTTCGGGGAGCACCTAGATGTAGCTGCAGGTTGGGAAAGTTAAGGAGAATTAGTTGCACAGCCTGGGCATGGGTGTTAATCACTTGTACATAATGTTCACTATTGTCAAACTCCTAAGAATGTCACCCTGCCTGTGGCTCCTTGTTCTGATGAGCAGTGTTCATGTCACTCAGATGTGAAAATAGCTCCACATTTCTGCACAAGATAAAAAGCAGGTGTCTCAGTCCAGGGCCTCTTCCCTGTGCTCTGTGGCCTTCAGATCACATTGATGGTCCAATCTCCCACTCCCTGGAAACATTACTGATGCTTGCACCTTGGTCATTGCTGCCAGAATGTAATGGGCAGGCGCCACAGAGTTCTCGCATACTCTCTGTGTGCTCTCAGCATTGTTAAGGTGGGGCTGGCTCCCATCACACCAGCATTGGTGACCAGTGATGCTGTGCACCAGCTCCCGAAGGCTAAGGCGCTGAAGGCTGACACAGCATCAGATGCATCTAAAGTTTCATGGCTGTGTCTCTGAGATGGCCCTGATCACTGGAGCACAAGCGAACTGTCCTCAGCCAGACAGGAGTCAGACATTCTCAGAGGCTATGCGAAGATCTGTGGAGTGTCCTCACTGCATGTTGTCGTCATCATCCTGTGACCGAGCGACTATTAGGGCCTCCACTGCATCTCCATGATAGGAACATTCTCTCAGAGGGCATTGGCACTGTCATAAGCCAGACTGGAGTAAACGTTCACAAACTGCGATGTGAGGATCTATGGGGACACTTCACTGCAAGTCGTCATCATCTTCTATAAATCTGGCAGCTATCAGGGCCTCCCAAGTGCCCCTGCCTCGTCTACCGAGCGGGAGAGCCTCATCCCCGTCGTCATCACCACCGAAGACCCCCTCACCCTCATCCCTGTCAGTGCCCCCCTCAATGGGGGAGACATGCAGCTCCTTTCCCTGTTGCAGCGCCAGGTTGTAAAAGGCACAGCAGACGACAATGATGCATGACTCTCTCAGTGGACAGTATTGCAGGGCTCCACCAGACCGGCCCAGGCACCAGAACCTCATCTTCAGCATCCCGATCGTCTGCTCCACCAAGTTGCCAGATGCAGTATGAGTATCATGGTAGCATCGCTCTGCTGCAGTCTGAGGCTGCTGCACGGTTGTCATTTGCCAGGACCTCTGTGGGCAGCCCTTGTCCCCAAGGCGTCAACCCTGCAGCCTCAGTGGACCCTGGAAGACTGCGAACAACTTAAGATGTAGGTGCCATGCACAGTCCCTGGAAACCGTGCACACACCTGCAGGATGTGTTTCTGGTGGTCACGTACCAGCTGCACATTCAGTGAGTGGAAGCTCTTGCGGTTGATGAAGTCCACCGAGTGTAGCGAAGGAGACCTGAGCGCCACATGAGTGCAGTAATTGCACCCTGCACCTGTGGGAATCCCAAGATTAGGGCGGGAGTGGGGTAAGGTATGGAGCACTTGATGGCCCTTTGGTGCCTCTGCATTGCTTGCATGGGTGGGCAGGCTGGGAACCTGACCCCAATCGTATCACCATGGCTGCGCCTGATCTGTCTCAGTTGCAGAGGCGTCGTGAATTTATACAGGTATCCCTAATGTATGACCATTTCCTTCACTTACCCTGCCCCCACCTTGATTGCCTATGTGCGGGACGCAGTACCAGAGCAGCATGATCTCCGAGGCCAGGCATCAGGTGCTCCTGTCCCCCAGTGCCCCTGAGGCCTGTAAGCAACAGGTGAGCTTGGAGAATGCTGCTGCTCACTCATCTCAGTTCCCCCAAAGTGAAGGCCACCAACTGCATGTCACCTGCATGCTGTTGTGAAACATGTCGACGTGCTTTCCCGCCAATGTGGATGGACGAAACTGCAGGGTTCCAAGAGTCTGGTGGGATGGCCTTTTAATTATATGTTAATGTATTACAATTAGCTCCCCACCGAACAATGGAGGAAAATGCAGCCACTGTCAGTGGGCTGAGAGGAAAGTCGCAACCTGCCTTCTCTGGTCGTGAAGTGGGTCCCGCCATATTTTCCGTGCATGCCACCTAACACGCCCGCCACTAGCGGGCTTGGAAAATTCCACCTGTAGAGAGAAGTTGTTGAAAATAAAAATTGAGTCTCAGCACCCTTTGCCATCATAATGTCCAATTATGGCAATATCATTAAGTATCAGTGACCTTTATTTCATACAATACTCAGTTATGTTGACTTGATTTCAACAGTGAGTGAAATGTGATCATCTCCCTGATGATAACGTCCAAGTCCTCACCAGTACTAATTCATGTTCTTTATTTCCTACAGGGCCTTCATGCATGCAGCAGAAATTGGTGGATGTCATGGATGAGAATTCTTCAGAAGAGCTGAATCCTGAGGGTGAACCATCACAGGACTCATGTCACATACCAGTTCAGATACCTGCACTTTAGTGGGACCAGTCAGACAGATAGTTTCAACTGGCAACGCTCAATTCCCAAGTGAACAAGAGCAGATAGTGGTGACAGGGACAGCAGTGGATAGTCCGTGACAGGGGGTGCAGCCCTCTCCAAGTTTTTCTCAGCTGGAAACGGTGTTGTACCCTGGGGTAAGAACAGAAAATGCTGGAAAACTCAGCAGTTCTGGCAGCATCTGTGGAGAGAAACAGAGTAAACGTTTCGAGTCCGTATGACGGTTTCTTCAGAGCTAAAGAGAAGTAAAAATATGATGGATTTTACACTATTTAAGAGGGGGCAGAATGGAATAGAAGGTGAGGGATAGGTGACAGCCAAGGAATCTCTCCCATTTTCACATTGAGGATTCCAGCCAACATGTTGTGTGGCACTACTACCATGCCAAATTGGATAAATTTTGAACGTATCTAGCAACTCGACTGGGCATCCAAGAGGCGCTGTGGGCCATCAGCAGCAGAATTGTACTCAATCACAATGTGTAATCTCATGGTCTGGCATATCCCCCAGCCTGCCATTACCACCAAGCCAGGGGATCAACGCTTGTTCAATGAAGAGTGCAGTAGGGCATGCCAGGAGCAGCACCAGGCATACCTAAAAATGAGGTGCCAACCTGGTGAAGCTACAATGCAGGACTACTTGCATGCTAAACAGCATGAGCAGCAAGTGTAGACAGAACTAAGCAATTCCACAACCAATGGATCAGATTTAAGCTCTGCAGTCCTGCCATGTCCAGTTGTGAATGATCGTGGACAATTAACTCAATGGAGGAGGAGACACCACAAATATCCCCACCTTCATTGATGGGGTAGCCCAAGACAGTGCAAAAAATATGGCGAAGCATTCACAACAATCTTCAGCCAGAAGTGCCAAATGGATGATCCATCTTGAGCTGCTCCAGAGGTCCCCAGCATCACAGATGCAAATCTTCAGCCAATTGGATTCACTCCACATGATATCAAGAAATGGCTGAAGGCACTGGATACTGCAAAGGCTATGGGCTGTGACAATATTCTGGCAATAGTACTGAAGACCTGTGCTCCAGACTGGCCGTGCCCCTAGCCAAACTGTTCCAGTACAGCTGCAATGTTGGCATCTACCCAGCAATATGGAAAATTGCCCAGGTATGTCCTTTACACAAAAAGTAGAACAAATCCAACCCATCCAATTACTGCCCCATCAGTCTATTATGAATCATCAGTAAAGTGATGGAAGGGGTCATCAACAATGCTCGCTTTTGATTAAATTAATTAAACTAAATTAGGAAAAACAAAGGACGAAACAAGATGCTGCACCTGTCATCAATAGTGCTATCAAGCATTTGCTTAGCAATAACCTGCTCACTGGCACTCAATTTGGGTTCCGTCAAGGCCACTCAGCTCCTGGCCTCATTACAGCCTTGGTTCAAACATAGAGAAAACTGAACTCCAGAGGTGAGGTGATAGTGACTGCCCCTGACATCAAGGCAGCATTTGACCAAGCGTGGCATCAAGGTGCCCTAACAAAACTAGACTCAATGGAAATCGGGTATATCTCTAGTTGGAGTCACACCTAGCACAACGAAAGATGGTTGTGGTTGTTGGAGGTCAATCATGTCAGTTCCAAGACATCCTCAAGCTAGTATCCTAAGCATAACCATCTTCAGCTACTTCATCTATGACCTTCCTTCCATCATAAGGTCAGAAGAGGGGATGTTCACTGGTGATTGCACAATGTTCACCTTTTGAGGCTCCTCAGATACTGAAGCAGTCCATGTCCAAATGCAGCAAGACCTGGACAATATCCAGGCTTGGGCTGACAAGTGGCAAGTAACATTCGTGCCACACAAGTACCAGGCAATGACCATCTCCAACAAGAGAGAATCTAACCATCGCTCCTTGACATTCAATGGCACTACCATCACTCTATCCCCCACTATCAATGTTCTGGGGGATTGCCATTGGCCAGAAACTGAACTGAACTAGCCATATAAATACAGGTCAGAGGCTAGGAACCTTGCGGTGAGTAGCTGGCTTCCTGACTCCCCAAAGCCTGTCCACCATCTACAAGGCACAAGTCAGGAGTGTGATGCAATACTCTCCAGTTGCCTGGGTGACTGCAGCTCCAACAACACTCAAGAAGCTTGATACCATCCAGCACAAAACCGCCTACTTGCTTGGCACCCCACCCATATACATTCACTCTCTCCATCAAGGGTGCACAGTGGCAGCAGCGTGTACCATCTGCAAGATGCACTACAGGAATTCACCCAGTCTCCTCAGAAAGCACCTTTCACCCCATGACCACTACCATCTAGAACGATAAGGGCAGCAGATAGATGGGAACACCATCACCTGGAAGATCCCCTCCAAGTCACTCACCATCCTGACTTGAAAATATATCACCATTCCTTCACTGTCGCTGGATCAAAACCCTGGAATTCCTTCCCTAACAGCACTGTGGGTGTATCTACACCACATAGACTGCAGCATTTCAAGGTGGAAGCTCACCACCACCTTCTCATGGGCAACTAGAGATGGGAAATATATGTTGGCCTACTCAGTGATGCCCAGATCCCATGAATGAATTTAAAAAAGCCCTGGTCCACTCCTCTATCACCCCCAACTCATCACCCCCTAACTCACAGCACCTTCCTGTGCAATCATCCAATGTGCAACACTTGTCCCTTTACCTCCTCACTTTTCACTGTCCAAGGCCCCAAACACACCTTTCAGGTAGAGCAGTGCTTCACTTGCACCTCCTTCAATTTGGTCTACTGTATTCGCTGCTCCCTATGTGGCCCCCTCTATACTTGGGAGACTGAACGCAGACTGGGTGACCACTTTGCGAAACACTTTCACTCAGCCTGCAAGCATGACCCAGACCTCCCTGTCACTTACAATTTCCAATTAGGCTTCCTTCTGGACTTAACATTGAGTTCAACAACTTTAGACCATGAGCTCTCCCCTGCATCTTGAACCCTTTTTTAATCCAATGTTTTTTTCCCACCACTCTCCCACAGGACCATCTGTCACTTGTTCTTATGTTTTGCTTTCACAGAGTGCTGACCTTTAGTCTGCTATTAACACGTTCTGCTCCCTTACCTTTATGCCACTATCAGCACCTTCTTTAGTCTTTAACACTGCCATTAACACTCTCTTTGTCTTGTGTCCATGACATCTTTGTAAAATCTCTCCTTAGCTCACACCTATTCCTAACCTATTTTTCCCCACCTGCAGCACCCCCTCTGGAACAGTATAAAATCCATCACATTTCTCCCTTTCTATAGCTCTGAAGAACAGTCATTGGAAATGTTAACTCTGTTTTTCTCTCCTTCGATGCTACCAGAACTGCTGTATTTTTCCAGCATTTTCTCCCTTTATTGTAGATTTCCAGCATCCACAGTAGAGTACCAATTAATGATTGAGAAGGAGATTCAGGTGAAGAGAGAGAACTTGAATGTAGAAAGTATAAGTATAACAAATGCCTTTATCATTTAGGCCTCCCTTTCAAATTTTCAAATACCTATATTGATGGGAGAATACAATTGAAGGAATCCTATGTATTCCTATTAGTTAAATTACAAAGCTACTCCTTTTTCTATTTTAGGACCATTCTTGCATTGTTAGCTTTTTGGGAGCTGTATCAGCTTTTTTGAAGCTACTTGACAGTTTTGAATAGTTATTTTTTAGATTGACTTCTGTGTAGATGTATTTTTAAGCTTCTTATATAAATCAAGGAATGCTCAGATTATAATTAGTAACTTTTTCAGATGTTCTAAGGTTTTGTAGTACATTCCAATATTATGGATGTTATTCTGTACTAATTTGATTCAGTTGTATGGGCTGTTTTCATAGCCAGGTAACAAATGTCCTCCAGACCCCCAAAGATGGGAACTCACCTCAGTCAACAACATTTCTGCGATAAAACTTTCTGCATTTCAGAACCAGCACTTAAGTAACATTGTGGGCCAAAATAGTAGCCTAATTAGTTCATTCCAGTGTAAACTCGAGTGTTGATTACCCAATTGGTCACTCCAAGCAAGCAGTAGTGCACGTATCAAACACTGGGCTCCAAATCCCTAATTTTCTGTCCATTAATTTAAAAGATGATATATCACAAGCTGCGGGCCCAGGAGTTTTCACCAACAAATCTCATTCTGCATTGGAAATGTATGTTTGGGAGTCCCATGTGGAAGGTTCTACACTAACCATCCTTTTAAAGGGGATCATTGTACTAACAGCTGGTTGTTGTGGGGGCAATTAGAGTTGTTATTAATATTTTTACTTTTTTGTGCTGTGAGTTGCTAATTTGTCATTTTAATACGAGAAAAATAGGATCCTACAAAGCTCTGTACTTACAATGTTTTATACGTCTCAGTAATGTTAATTCTGAGGTTTTATCAAAATAATATATTCTTGTAAGACAAAATTTTGTATTTATATTAGCACATTTCATGACCTCAAGATGTTCCAAAAGCATTTCACAGTCAATGAAGTACTGTTTAAATGCATTCACAGTTGTAATGGAGAAACATGCAGCAGCCAGTTGAACGCAGCAAGTTCCCATAACAGCACTGAGATAAATGACAAGATTATCTGTTTCAGTGATGTTGGTTAAGACACCAAGAAATCTCCCTTGCTCTTGGAATAGTTCCATGGGATCTTTCACAGACGACTGAAAGGGCAGCTGAGGCCTTGTTTTAACAGCTTATTGAATGATGACACTTCCAACAGTGCAGCACCCCCATTACACTACAGTGGCAGCTTAGAGGATGTGCTAGTCTCCAGAAAAGGGCATCTTGATTTAGAGACGAGGGGTACTGCTGAGCTAAGGTACCTTAGAGAAAGATAAACAACTCGCATCTTATTTTTACAGTAATTGCTAATGATATAGGTGAGTAACAATATTATTGATGTTACTTTCTCTCCCTCCCTACATTTCCATTTTCATCTTCGTCGGTAGAATTAACCTCCAATTGGAAAATGCCAGATGACTATTGTCATATGCCTTTAAGGGATGGCAGCATGACATCACTAGAAGGGAAGTGTGTCCCACAGCTTTGTTGCTGATGTCTTAAATCTTTCTACCTATGTATAAATGTTCTCATGTGCGTGGTCTAAATAAATGAACCCACATGTGTTTACACAATCCCTTATGAGTGATTGGTGATTCTATCAGTGTAACAACATGACAATGACTTCACTGCAATACAGCAATTACTGTTCCACATTTTTCCCAAAAAGGGTGTATTTGCAAAATCAAAGTACTGCAGATGCTGGAAATATGTACATTTGCAATTTATTAAATAAATGATTACCAACTGTGATCATAGAAGCCCAGGAAACATTACCTTAGCAAATGTCCCTTTAGGTTTAACAAGTTCTGTATCTAGTCAGCATTCACACTGACAAGCAGTCAGATCTATTCTCTGATTAACCTCAGTTTAAAAGTATCTGCAATTACAAATTGGGCACAGTGATCTTTAAAGAAGACATTAGTTAAACACTAAACATCACAACTACTCTCCAGATCTGAGTGTGCTGATAACTAATATCGCACTGCTAGTAGTATTAAAATAATCAAATGTTCAAAGCAACACAGTAAAATTTTATTTTTGACACTTAGAGAAATCAATGCATTTATTTGGACCATTCAAACTTTTGGACATTAATCATAATGAAGTGGATATGCATGGATACATTTCTGAAGCGCCTAATGGATGTTTAGAGTAAAGATTAGAAAAAGCTTCATGCCATGGTTTTCAAGAAGTTGTAGCTTGTAGGGACTTGTTGATCTTTCACATAGATCTTGCACAGCCTATTTTCTGTTACTTTTACTTGAGCTTGTATCATTGCATTAACAGCATAGTCACTGTCAGATACAGTGGGTCTGGGCATGTGAGTTTCTAACTGACAAATTCTTGAACTTTGGCTGCTATGAGAAGGGGTGGTAAGTGGAAGAATAGTAATTCTTAACAACGAGGGGAAGGAAACATTGCCAAATGACTCACTGGCTAGGCGAAGTAGACCATCTGATTTCTGAACTTTAACCTAAAGAATATTTTCCTGCATGGTGTTGGGGCTGGTGGGGGGAGGGGTGCTAGGAAAACGATAAACTGAAGGATGATGCTGATGTAAAATAAAATTGGAATAATCATTATAAATGTTGAAATAAGGTTTAAGAAAACATTTGAACTGAGAAATGCTCAAAATTGAATAAAGCCATTTTAAAATTTGCATTGTTTTGTAGCTTGCAATATACTAACAACAGTATATTTCAGCCTGTTTTTTGCTTTATTTTCTCCTTTTCTCAGGAAGGGATTTGGCTGCACAAGTGCTCACACTCCTCAAATTTTTCACCAAACTGGCCATGCTCCATTTGTGAGCTGGATGGTGAGTAATTGTAGGCTATTGGACTGTAGAGATAGCATCATAGCCTATCCTGTCCACTTGGCTAAATTTTTATATCGTCATTCGGAGAATAGGAGGATGTCAATTGAGTTTAGACAATATTACAGATGTGTATACATTATTAATAATTAACAACAATGATAGAAAACTGATTCACATTCAAAAGTAACTTCGCAAAAGCCTAACTTTGTGCCTGGATGAGGACTTCTTAGTCATAATGATGACTGATGGGGTTAAATTATTTGTGAAATTTGGACCTGTAGCACACTGCCATATTGAACCATAAAATAGAATGAAAAAAGCAACTGGAGGCTGTGTTACAATGATGTATACTAGGCACAACGTCTTTCTAAAAATAATTGGTCTCCTTGTTAGTTTGCTCATGGAGGAAATATTCAGAGAGAACTTCAGAACATAGACCAATCCAAGTGCCCCATGTGCAATGAAATGTGATGAAATGCACTAATTGTTTTATAGTCAAATGTAGCAACCCTCCACATCAGGCTGACATACATGATAAATGACATAAAATCTCAAGTATACTTAAATGAGGAGTATTCATCAAAATGCTGCATGATCAGCAGCCAAAAGCACCGGTTACTATGGAAACAGTCACATTTATAGCAAGGACCAACAAGCAATAGTTTCCATGGAAACATTATTGTGGCTGCTAGGGGCTAAGGAGCATTATGTACTATGGTGATTGCAGATGTGAGTTTCCAATTACTCTGTTCTGCAGACAACAGTAATCAATTTTTTTTATTAGTAGCTTATGAGATGCGGGCATTGTTAGCTAGGCCAACCTCTATTACTTATCCCTAATTGCCTAAGAGAACTGGGTGTTGAGCTGCCTTCTTGAAGCACTGCAACCCATGTGTTGTTGGAATAATCACAGTGCTGTTAGGAAGAGAGTTCCAGGATTTTGACCCAGCAACTGTGAAGGTACGGCAATATAGTTCCAAGTCAGGATGGTGTGTGGTCTGGAGGGGGGCTTGAAGGTGGTGGTGTTCCCATGAATCTGCTGCCCTTGTTCTTCTAGGTGGTAGGGGTGGTAGCTCTGGAAGGATTGCTGAAAAATCACCAACTATTAGACACGTATATGGTTAAATGGAAACAGGCAGTTAAAATGCCAATTCAGAGATCACTGTGGGCTGAGATTTTTAGCTTATACTGGCCTTGGGTTGGGATGACTCGTGAGCCCTTTAAAAGGTGTGGGCTGGTTTCGGTCAAAAGCCTACACCCTGCACTCCTGATCTGGCTGGCTCCATTGCTGGGATAGGCATGTCCTAGTCGTCTGCCATTTTCATGGAGTGAAGCCAGATTTTCAATGGATCGTGGTTCATGTCACTTCAGAGGCATTGTGAACCGTAGTGTGCATGAGGGGGCCCTTTGAAAGTTAAGTCCAAAAGATCCTCCTCATGCGCCACTCCTCCTCCCCATGCCAAGGTATGCCTCCAAACAACCCCTATACCCTGACACCAAGTTATGCTCTCCAAACAACCCTAATGGCCTCTTATGTCCCCCATGCTAAGGTATGCCCCTCATGCAACTTATGCCAAGGTATGCCCCTCCACCCATCCCTCTGGCCCCCTCTATGTAACCTCATGCTCCTATGCCAAGCTGTGGCACTTCCATGCCCATTGTCCAACTATACATTGTATAGAACCAATGAACCCTATCGTGACAACAGAATGTGTGCAAAAAAAGCTTTTATGAAGACATTCCATTATGTTAAAAAAGTTGAAGTAAAGTCTCTATTATCCAGACCCTTTAAAGTTTCAATAGCTGAAATTGCAAACACTTGAAATCTCTTAACCTTGTGTAAATAAACATTGTGCAATTAACAGTGGAGATCAGAGAGCCAGAGCTGTCAATCTAACAATGTTTTCTCTGGGGTTCAGGTGATTGAACAGCCTAATGGATTTCTGGGCTCTCAGCCAAGCCTCATTATGTATTCCTGATTGGTTGTGCTATAATTTTTTTAGAGGGGTTAATCGGAATTGGCCAAACTAGTGGAGTGGCACAATTTTAGAAATTAAGTGCAGCAAAGGAAGAATTGCATCATTAAGCAAGGGTTGGAATATTTATTTATTCTTTCATGGGATGTGGGTGTTGCTGTGCTGTCCATCCCTAATTGCCCTTGAACTGAGTGGCCTACTAGGCCATTTCAGAGGGCAGTTAAGAGTCAGCCACATTATTGAGGATCTGGGGTCACATGTAGGCTAGACCAGGTGAGGATGGCAGATTTCAGATAGGTTTTTATGACAATCAATGGTGGTTTCACATTCACCATTGCTGAAATTAGCTTTCACTGAATTGAATTTAAATTCCACCTGTTGTGATGGGATTTGAAGCTGTGTCCCCAGAGTATTAACATGGGACTCTGGATTACTAGTTCAGTGAGCCAACACAACATTGGAGAGCAGGGGCAGCATAATCTCAAGGAGTGGAGTGCAGCAGGGAAGGGGGAGAGACATCAGAGGGTAGGCTGGAGCAGAAGCTGCAGAATAACGGCAAACAGAAGATGGATCAAAGTGTGGGAGGGGATTAGCATAAAATAAAGTAATGAGTTGGGAGTGCAGGAGCATAATTTGGGGGTGTTGGCTGGAACAGGTGATGTAGAACAGAGGAGAGTGGAAGTTGGAGAAAGAACAGTACAAAGCTGGGGCTGGCAGCAGAAGAGGAACAGAAAGAATGGGGCAAAAGTCTAACTTTCAGCCAAACAATTATTGACTCACTAGCATGTGTCATCTTAGGTGAAGCTTAGGTGAATGAAGCTAGTGTCATTTTAAGTGCAATGACTTCAGGGATGTTATTTTTGAAAGATGTTTCACACTAACATGTGTTAACACAACTGAGTTATACACCAGTGGATTTCACACTGGATTGTGATATGTCAGGGTTGGGCAGGCCGGGGGTGAGGTGGTTGGGTGGGGGGTGGGGGGGGGGGGTGGTGGTTGTGGTAGAGAGGGTTGGATGTTTAAGCCAGAGGCAACCTCTCAGCATACCCTTCTATTATTTTATACCTCAAGTGTTTATCTAGCTCCTCTTACATGCACCTACTCTATCCATCCATCCATCCTGACTACCTGTGGTACCATTCTGGGTATAACATTTTTAGAGAGCTTGACAGGGTACGTACTGAGATGCTGATTCTCTTGCCTTAAGTGTCTAGAACTAGGAGTCATAGTCATTCAGGACTGTGATCAAAGAACTAGCTCCATTCAGAGGATTGTGAATCTTTGGAGAACTGTGGATGCTCAGAGTATATTTTAGATTAGATAGATATCTTTTGGGCACTAAGGGAATTGAAGGATATGAAGATAGGCCAATAAAATAAAGTTGAGGTAGAAGATCAACCATGAGCTCATTAAATAGGGGAGCAGGCTCCAGGGGATGTATGGCCTGCTCTTGCTCTTATTTCTTGCATTCTTATTGTAGGACTTCCTGCTGAATTTCGGTGACTATCTCATATTTATTGGTCCTAATTTTGGTCTCCTCCACAAGTGGAAACATCCTCTCTATGTCTAGCTTCCATAATTTTGATAGATATCTATTAGGCCATCCCTCAATCTTCTTTTTCTAGGGCAAAGAGCCACAGCTTTGTTCAGCTTTCCCTGTTAAGTATATTCTCTCAGTTCTGGTATCACCCTTGTAAGCTTTTTGCACCTTCTCTAGTGCCTCCATATCCTTTTATAATATGGAGACCAGAACTGCACACAGTACTCTAGATGTGGTCTAACTTAAGGTTTAATATGTTTAACATAATTTTGCTGCTTTTCAGTTCTGTCGCTGTAGAAATGAACCCATCTTTTGCTTGCTTTTTATATGGCCTCTTAATCTATGTTGCTACTTCTAGTGATTTACATATCTGTACCCCAGATCCCTTTACTTCTCTGCCTCATTTAGACTCTTTATCCAAGCTGGATGCGGCCTCCTAATTCTTCCTACCAAAGTGTAATGCTTCACCTATACCTATATTGAAATTCATTTGCCATTTACACATCCATCCTGTAAACTTATGGTAGGACTGAGATTTGCTGAGGGTCTGGCGTAACTCGACTGGAAAATCTAGATTAAGACTTTTAATAATTATATACAGGTAAGTTTTGAGGATACGTCACTTGAGAATATTGGCTCAAGGAATTTAAATTCTCCTGTGTACTACTTTTAGCACAGGTTTACATCAAATTCCTCTTTGAACTATTTTAGCAGTCATTAACCTAGTTATTTTAAAAAGGTTAATGATATTATTAAAACACTGCACACATAAATTGGATACAAAAAGCTAACCTGTACACTACGAGTAGCATTCTGGTATTTCAGTCTTAACGATTACTTCCTAAGGGAACTCCTTAGCAAGTTAGCCTCACTGTTTACTCACAGATATTCTGCTTGATATTATGTGACATTGTTGCCATAATATTCAGTTCTCTGTGCATGCACGTAGGTGAAAAAGTGAAGACAGTACCAGATATATTGTACTCGGCCATTCTCCAATTAAATAATTGAGTCACATGGGTATTGTGCAATGCAGAGAATTCAGGAAGCATTCTGTGAAAGATTCCAAAGGGAAATAGGAAAATCCAATTAAAAATATAATTTATAAGATAAATAGAAAGCTCCAAAAGGCAGGGGAGAAAGCTTGTGGGGTACTCTGCATTAGCTGATTCAGTATTCTAGCATTTTCAAGATGAATAAAGAATTCATTAAGAAAGCTTTAAGAATGATGTGATTGTTGGACTATTTGGAGGAATTGATGCCTTCTTAGGTTTGTTGGGGGAGTTGGAACCAAAATATTGATCCATACACCTGTAATAAAGATGTGGTTCCCTCTCATGCAAACCACCCCACAACTCCTAATTGGTTTCCTACTAGACCTGTTTCACACTTTCTTCCTCTGCCACTTCTTTTTACCTGTACATCCCTGATTTTCTTTGTATCCCCAATGACAACCAAGCTTTCAGCTCTTTAGGCTTCAAGCCATGGAGTTTTATCACTAAACCTCTCCACCTCTCGCTGCACCTTTAAAACATTACTTAAAATCTCGTGACTCAGTGTCAAATTTTTCTGGTAATCACTAGCACAGGGACGTAGTTACACAATAGAATTCTCAAAGCTGCAATTGTGCTTGAAATTTTAGAGCAGTTTCAGATCAGCAGGAGAGAAGTTTGATCAAACCCATGATAAAAAGGCCATCAGAGGAAAATTGGGGTCATTTTGTCACCCTATTGACATCCAAGGTCCATCTGTTGCCATATTTAGGCAGACCTGTAAAAGGGGCAAGCAGCCCACCTCTCTGAAACACAGGGCAGGATGTTATATCCATTGGGCAGCACACATCCGACCTGATCGGGCATAAAATCTCACGTGGTGACGTCGGACACGCGTCCTGACATCATTGCACACTTTCAGATCTTTCAGTTGGCGGATGCGCGTGAGAGTTGGCAGTGTCCGCTGACAATTAACAGGCCTATTAAGACCCTTAAGGCATTAATTAAGTTGTATTTTCTGCTGCCCGCTGATCCGTTTGGTTGGCGGGTGGCCGAATAGACCAGATGGCCTTGCATTTTTTATAAAACTTCATCCACCGGATGGGATGAGGTTTCTAACAGTAAGTGAAAAACTCAAATAAAAAAGTTTCCATTTCATTTTAAACATGTCCTTCTTCATGTGACTGAGTCACATGTGGGGACGTATTTATATAATTTATTAAACCTTTATTTTCCTTTGTCCAAATCTTCAGCTCCCTAAGGCAGCTCTATGCCATCAGGGAGCTGTCAGAGCATGCGCAGACTTCCGTGCTCACCTTCGTCCCACCCCCGGGGCTGAGCGTTTCGGCACAGCTTTCACACTGGCTGGCCGTTAATTGGCAAATCAGCGTGAGATCACGGTTGGGGCCATATATCAGGCAGTGGTCTGTTCCATGGCCGCTCCTGGGCCTCCCTGCCCAACATAGGGAAAATCCTGCCCATAAGCATAAAATAGCTTAAATAAGCACAGAACTCCAAGTGGAAAAGGGATGAGTCTAAATAGTGCACCCTCTGCCTAATAGTACTGGACATTATGTAGTCCAACCAACGACCCTTAAAGAAATTACTAAACGCTGCCCTAAAGCGAAAAAGCACAAGAAATCTTTCCTCCTAACCCTTTGAGATAGTGAAAAAAGTAATAAATTGACTGATTTTTCTCTCCGTCCATTTTTGCATGTTGTGTCAGTATCAAACACCCACGGAGTAGCCAGCAAATTCTATTTCCATTTCACACATTAACCATTCTTGATGCTTCTGAATGATGAGTGGCCAATTTTTGATTTGAACAAACTGCCTTCCAGATACTCAGTCTACATGTAACTTTGCCTCTATATATGCTTTTACTGAGATTAATGGCCAGATTTTCCTGCGCTTTACTAACTGACCTCTAATCAGATGAAGTCATTTTTAACATAAGTTGAATTGGTCAGTGAGCAATCACACAATGTGGACAATTGTGAGGTCTGTAGACCAGACAACAATTAATTCTGATGCAAAATATTTTTCAATAAAAAACTTACTTTATTCTTTTCTTTCATAGCAGCTCGAGACTTTGGTGCTCAGTCAGGAGGTGTTGAGATCACTGAAATAACTTAGTTTGCAGCACAATTCTATTGTATGTTTGACATTATTCAGGAAAAATGGCACAAGTAAGACCATTACTTGGTAATGTATTGAGAATGTAGAAACCTTACACTTCAAAATATGGAATCCAGCTGATCCTCAAATCCTACTACAGCTGTACTAGAAGAACCTTACCTTCCAGCAAGGTTACGGGCAAAACATAGTTAACATTACTAATGTTTGTTTTAGTGAAGCATGAACAATGTGTGCAAATTACATTTTATTGGCTGCACAATGCAGTCTTATGAATCCTTAATTGGTGACTTGCATCATCTTCCACTATAATTAATTGCCATGTATTTGTCTCTTGAGGAATTGACTGTGTGCAGCATCAGTACATGTGGGCCATTTCTCTCAGGAATTTTCGTGATAATTGAATTTCTGTTGCCTCCTCTTGCTTAAATTAAAATGACTGCCTGTGTTTCTACCATACAGTGAACAAAGTTTACCGTAGTTCACTTTAGAGCCTCTCAAATGCTGATAAGAAACACTAGACAAGCAAAGCTTGCCTATAATAAAAATTAATCATACAAATATCAAAAGCAATATTTAACCTTTTACCATTTGCGTTGGAAGCAATAACATTACCATATCTGATACTGATTTCCAGCTGCTCCATATGTTACAATTATGAGATTTATGAGATTATGCTTTGGGATTGTCTTTCATTTAAGGTAAAATAAAGGGGGTGATGTGACCTGTTTTGCAGTCTGCCTAACAACAAATCTGAGTGGTTTGATTGTTAGAGATTAAATGGGGCCGAGATTGTTTTACCGGGAAGAAGGTGCCAGGCATTTACATTTGCAGACAACAGCAGCAGCCCATGAGCTAATGGTGGATTGACTAAGTCTCCAAAGCCCCAGAAAAGTATGAAGAATGTCAGGTTGTAAACAGTTGTGTTTTAAATTGTCCATTTATTTTCAAATAGAGTTGTGGTCTCAAGGATAGCTAATCAACATCTCTTGCTAGATACAAGGCCCATGTGATTCACTTTGCCTGGTGATGAGCTTTGAGATGGGGAGGGAACCATTGCAATATCAGATTATAGGCTATCCTAAAATATCACTGATTATCACAGGAATGCAGGTGGGAGCTCACACTCCGATTGGAAAGACCAAATTCGTGAGGAGTTAAAATGAGGCAGGGTGATTTATCTAACTTTAGTTAGAGGGAGATGTCTCCAGGAAAACTCGCACTGTGAAAAACAGTTTTGGAGTTATAAGTTTCCAGGCTGGGAGAGAAAAAGATCAGAAGTAAACTCTGGAGATCAGAACCATTTTTGGACTGATTATTGGAGGATTGCATGTCTACTTAAAGGACAATGTAATGTATATCTGATAGTTGGGTTTTATGGTTGTGTTAAAAGTTCTGCTGAGCAGTTTAAAGTGCAAGTTGCCTACAAAAGTATTTGGTCAATAGTCTTCTGGTCTGTAACAGAAAATATCTTAAAACGTCAAATCTTGTCATGTCATCCTTTCAGCTATTAACTGGAAGTTGAAATTTCTTTTTAAACATTATTGGTTTCTACAGAGATCGTAACACACGACAAACTTTCTTTTCCTATTTTATATGGAAAGGTCTTGGCTCATGGTAATATCTTGAATACCTTTCTCTAATGATACCCGGTTATGCACAAAACAGAACAGAATGAGTTTCACATATCAATTCTTTTTATTCTTTTTGTCATAAAAATGTGGTATGTTGCTGCCAAGGTCTCCAGCTGGTAGCATGTTGGCAAACTTGGGGAGGGGGAAAATGGTGACTTTCTGCAAATATTAGCAACAAATTCAGAAATTTTGGTCATGTGTCAACTTTTATATACATTTTACAAGTGTAAAACACCCAGTAATGTTTGTTAAGCTTTCTTTGCCATTTTAGCACCAAGAAGTAGAACGTTACTGTGTTATTGCTGGAAAGTGAAGTTTCCTATTACATTAACTGTACAATGGGCCTCAAGCCCTATTCACAAAGATAACTGGATAAAATACCAGTCTTGAATGTATTGGGACTACCAGTTCTATACACTGTGCAGGTTCCTTTTGTGAATAAGGGCCCTGCATCCAAAATGTAATGGTGCAGAAGAGACACTTTTGCACCTTACAATCCATTCCAGCAATTACCTGCAAAATCAAGCCAGGCTATTGCATGAGTGTGTAGAAATACAGACATTGAAAAACTGTTTACGTTGTCAATCTGAACAAGGTGATAATGCTAGAAAACCAGAGGGCCACACCAGCATTTGCTTGGTGTGAAAATATTATTGTTCTTTATTATAATATTGGCAGTGTGTAGTTTGGTTACGTTGGAATGCAGAATCATATTATTTTCTTTACAGTGGTTTGGGAAGTCTTGTGGCCTTTTTGGGTCGGGGATATTCCTAAAGGATTGCTTGTTGTTTGGAGAAAATTGAGATTCTTCAATTTGTAGTATGCCACATGAGCAGACCTCAGTACCGGATAGTACTGGATGCCCTGAAGTAGGACAGGAATTTGTAGCACAGGCTCACCACAAAATACCAGATGTGGCGAGCCATTTGTGATCGAGCAATAAAAACACGCCAGATGACGATGAGGAGAATAGTGTTGAAGGCATAGCGGATGTTTCGTAGCCTGCAAAAACAGAGAAAGGTTCCAGAGGTCAATGCACCTTCTCACACTGTGTTGAGCAGTAAATAATGTGTCTTAGTACTTGCACACGACACCTGTTTCCATTTTGTGAATTATCCACAATTCAGATAATTAAATATTTTTTTATTATTTTAGAGGATATAGTTTGCTATCTACACCCTCTTCAATATTTTTTCTTATAACCACGAGTCCTTCTTTCAACTGAGTCAGTGCCTGGATATACCTTCACTGCATGTAACGTGAGTGAGGTTAATTGTAAGGTGAGACATGAGACATTACACCCGAGAATTCTTTTCTCATTAAACATAGTATTTTTAAATCAATTTTCAAAGTTTCATTACACCCCTTTAAGTTGCCATTTGGTGCGCTACTACATCATTCGCTGGCAGACGAATCTTCTGACCCAGCAAGAAAGCAGCCTGCATTGTCCACTTGCACTGAGCCTCCACTAAACATTTCTCTTAGTGGCCTGGGTCCCAGTTCTGGCGAAACATCTACACCTAAAGCATTAACCTGACTTTATTTTATTTTCAGATATTGGTCATAGGGAATTCAATAGTCAGATGAACAGAAAGACACCTGACTTGTGTTGCCTCCCTGCTGTCAGGAGAAAGGATTTCATGGAAGCATATGCAACATTTTGAGATGGAAAGGAGAGCAGTTGAATGTCATGGTCCATGTGGGAAGCGACGACAAAGGACTTCAAATGTTTTCCTGAAACTTTGAATGTAGGAACAAGGTAAAGCGGCAGTTAAAAATCAGGACTTCAAAAGGTAGCAATCTCTGGATTACTCCCAGTCCACACACCAGTGAGTATAAGAACAATGAGATAAAATAAGTCAATGCATGGCTGCAGAGTTGGTGATGTTGGAAGAGCATCAAATTCCTGTGGATTTGGGACCAGTATGGGGCAGGAGAGACCTGTCCAACATGGAAAAGTTTTACCACAGCAGGACTGGGACCAATGTCCTCACAGTGAGGTGAAATTGTGCTGTGAGGGAAGGCTAAAACTAATTGTCAGGGAGTGGGACACCAGGACAAAGTATTAAAGAAGTGAACAAGATTTGCAGAGTTTTGAGAAAGCCAAACAGCACTAGAGTAAAGAAAAAGTTTGGAAACAGGAATGCAGGTGCGTAAACTTAATGAGCATGTCAAGTCAGGTTGGTGAGTTGCAGGCACAAGTAGCTATATGGAAGTATTGGTGGAATTTATTGGATGCTGTGGTGGGCCCGTCCAGTGACTAGCGAGTTAGTGGCAACTTTGCTGCAGCCATTTCTGGGAACCGTGCCAGGGTTAAGTCCCAACAGCAAAGGCAATTTCCTGCTGGACTTCCTGGCGCAGGGGTAACAGTTCCACCTCTGTGAGCTGCCAGCCAATCAAAGGCCAGTAGCTCTCCAGGCACCATTGGGAGTGGTGGCTGCTGCTGGTGGAGGTCTGAAGCTGAAGATTATCACTGAAGCCCTGGACCTCAGCTAAGTGGGGCAGGATAAGGATCACTGGGGCCAGCCAATGAGGCCAAGGCAGGGGCGGGTTGTTGTTGTCAATGGCAGGGTGATGTCTTCACCTGGGTCCCTCATGCCCCCAGTGGATCTATCCATTGGGCACTGGATGCCTAAGAAGGAGGAACCCACTCCCACGGGACCGCAAGCGTACCCAGCCAGGTTTTCTTGGTGGTTTCCCCACATGGCGTGGCCCCCCCCACCTGCCAGTGGCTGAATACCTGTGGCAACGGGATAAGCCTCAATTGGCTTCAGGGGTGGGAAAGCCGTTCTCAACCCTTCCCATCCCGGACCTAATTGGAACAAGTCAGGAAGGCGACTGGATCTCGTCCTGCACTTTCCTACTCCATCATACGGCTCCCCCTCCCCGCCTCCCAGACCAATTCTTAAATTCTTCCCTATGACAGTGACAATAACAGAGATGTGGCTCAAAGAAAGAGGGGATTGTGAACTTAACAATCCTGGCTACACAGTATTCAGGAAATATAGAGAAATTAAAATAGGAGTGTTGCGGTAGCATTGATCAAAGAAACTATTTTAGCATGGTAGAGGGATGAGGGGTCATACATTTAATTAAATGTATTTAAAATTAAGGAACAGTAGGGGAGCTATTTTGCTACTGGGTGTATACTATAAGCTGCAGTGGGAAGGAGATAGAGGAAAAAATTTGCAGGCTAATTGCAGGAAGATGCAAAAAAAAATATAGTAAGATAGACTGGTTTGGGAACAGTGTAAAGGGAAAAGAGCAGGACAGTTCCTTCCACGCTGTAACATTATATCCGAACAAGCTAACTGTCACTGAATGAGTACCTAGGGATACTTTATTATCAACTGAAAGCACATCAAAATTGTCCTGTTGTTCATTTATAAAAAAACTCCTGGGCAATCATTTTCTATGGAAAGAAAGCTAAATCCAACCCATGTTTTGATCTCTGGATGCCTGCATCAGATACGAGAAATAAAACATAGGTGAGATGCAGAGGATGTGGCAGCAACTTATTATTTATAGTGCTTATTTTAAAAATTACCTTCTCCTTCCAAACACATTTTGTAAAAGCAAAAGAGAAGCATCTAGTGAAGATGTCTGTACTCACTTCTTTAGGTGCTGTCTTGCTGCTGGGAGTCCAGACATGTCTTCATTTAAGACATATTTCTTAGTTCCTATACAGTAATTTTCAATGTATTCTGGCCAGTGAAGCTGACGAACATCAAAATTGAATCCCTGCAAAAAAAAACATTAAAAGTTGACCTTGTTTCCCTGGCTTAAAATTCACATAATTCACCTGTTGCCGGAAGACTGTAAATTCTCAGGCATGCAATCTCTTTGTTTCCAATTAAATTTTGGGATTATACTTCTATTTTATAGAATGTTACATTTAAATGTCTGCAAGCTGGCAGCACAAATGCTACTGGGTCAAGAGAATAGAGTTTCCATGTAAGTGTTTGATTGTGACTACACAATACACATGGAAAAGCTACAAACATTATTCTGGTCCTGGGTTCCTATCAGAATTCTGTGTTGCTGCTACAAGTGATTAAACTTGGCTTCATTCTTTTGAATTCCTATCCACAGTATGGAGCCACACACAATCACTCCATCTGATAGCTTGCAACAGAACTTAGGTAGGAATCTACCAAAACATTGTTGAAATGTAGGGAGCAGAAAAGTTCCCGAATTAACGTAGAGGATGGCAGAGAAAGAGGAATACCAATATGAATTGGGAGGGGGAAAGATAAAGGAAAGTCTGTCACTGAGCCTGTGGAAACTGGTATTGCGGAAACCATCCAGGGTGATGGTAAGTTCCTGCCTTCTTAAATTCCACCTCATTGTCATCCCACAATCTGGTATGATGTACAAGTTATAGATGGTGTAACTATGCAATTTTGAATTTGTGCTTTCAGAACTAGAGGGAGGGGTTCCAGCATAAAGCAGGAGAAAAGTGAAGTGTCATAAATAACTGGAGAAAGGAAGTTTCAGCGTATAATGGAGGTAAGGAGCATGAATTGGTAGGAGGAATGATGTGCCAAGGTGAGTTGAGCTGAGGATGAAACAAATGCTCAAGTTAACCTCCAACACTTCATGGAGGAGAGAATGCGATTGGGGGAAGAAGGGATGAGGAGGTTGGAGGGTGAACTAGATCTGAAAGGGGTAGAAAGTCTCTATGTACAGAATGGGAGATGGTCTGAAGATGGTCAACGATGGCTGATGTAGCTCTGGAGGAAGTAATGATCTAGCTGGTTTGTTGATGTTAAAAATCCATCTACTAGAACACACCAACATTTGTTATAAGGCAGAAGCATTATTTGCAAGAAATGTGTACAATTCTCGATTTGCTGCCTACAGTCTCAGTGGAATGGTCAAGATCTTGCTTTTTTAAACAATTTTTGTGGTTGGGGGGTGGGTGGAGGCAATATCTTTTAAAATATAACGAAAAATAATTAATTTCCAAATGACAAGGTCTAGTTTTCAAAAAATTATGAAAATGTCCATTCCTTTTTAGATTAATAAATGCAATATCCATCTTCATTGTAGGCTTTAAAATGCACAGAACACAGGATCAAGAAAATCTTGTTTCTTTAGCTCTGGATCTCTCTTCAAGCTTTCATGTACTTAATATTTATTTTCTTCCAATATAAATGAATGTTTGTTGTTTACATTTGCAGTTTAAAATACCTGCATGTATCCAACTGCACCTTCAGTGTAATCAGTTCTGAGTTGTCTGCACCAACTGGCTAGTCTTTGCCAGCTTTCTAGGCTGTAACAATGTGAGTTGATGTAGGTTTGCATGCTCCACATACATTTTTGACTTGAGATTCTATATCATAGAATCACAGAACAGTTACAGCACAGAAGGAGGCCCTATGGTCTGTCATATTTGCACTGACTCTCTAAGAGCAACTCAGCTTATTTCACTCCCTCGTCTTTTCCCCATAGCCCTGCAAATTATTTATCTTCAGTGGCTTAACTGAGTCTGTTTTGAAAGCCCCAATTCTATCTGCCTCCATTACAATCTGAGGTAGTGCATCTCAAATCCTGACCACTCATTGCATATAAAATGTTTCCTCATATTGCCATTGTTTCTTTTGCCAATCACCTTAAATTGGTGTCCTCTGGTTCTCGACCCTTCTACCAATTTTTTTTTCAGTCATTCATGGGATGTGGGTGTCACTGGCTAGGCCAGCATTGTCCTTGTTCAGAGGACATTTAAAAGTCAAGCACATTACTATGGTTCTGGAGTCACATGTAAGCCAGACTGGGTGAGGATGGCAGATTTCCTTCCCTACAGGAAATTAGGGAACCTGACGGGATTTTACAATAATCAACGATGATTTCATGGTCACCATTACCAGGACTTGCTTTTTAATTCTAGATTAATTCAATTTAAATTTGAACCCATGTCTCCAGATCATTAACCTGGGTCTGTGGATTACTAGTCTAGTGACATTACCACTGTGCTACTGTCCACCCCAATACTCTAGCACTATCCTCCTCATTGTTTACAATATTAAGTTTTGTATCATCTGCAAATTTTGAAATTGTTCCCTGCACACCCAAGCCTATGCCATTGATATGTATCAAGAAAAACAGTGCTTCTAGAACAGACCTATGGGTAAATCGCACTGCCTTCCTCCAGTCCGAGAAACAACCATCCAACACTATTTTTGGAGTCCTGTCACTCAGCCAACCTTGTATCCTTGCTGCCACTGCCCTGTTTATTCCATGGGCTTCAGTTTTGCTGGCAAGTTGATTATGTGGCACTTTATCAAACACCTTTACATCATATAAAACACATTACCCTCATCAACCCTCTCTATTACCGCATCAAAAAACTCAAATAAGTTAGTTAACCACGATTTTCCTTTAAACAAATCCATGCTGGCTTTTCTTAATTAATCCATACTTGTTTGAGAGACTGTTAATTTTGTCCCAGATCATCACCTCTAAAAGTTTTCCCACCACCGAGGATAAACTGACAGGCCTGTAATTGCTGGATTAATCCTTACACATTTTTTTGAACAATTCTCCAGTCCTCTGATACCATCCATGTATCTAAGGAGGATTGAAAGATTATGGCCAGCAGCTCCACAATTTCCACCCTTACTTCCTTCAGCACTCTCAGATGTATCCCATCCGGTGCTGGTTTCTTAACAACCTGAACTACAGCCAGCCTTTCCAAAGCCTCCTCTTTATCAATTTTTACCCATCCAGTATCTCAACTACCTCCTCTTTCCCTAAAACTTTGGCAGAATCTTCTTCCTTGCTAAAGACATATGCAAAGTATTCATTTAGCCTTTCCGTCTCCATGCATAGATCCCCTTTTTGGTCCTGAATTAGCACCTGCCGCTTATGACTTTTTTTTACTATTTATATACATGTAGAAGACATTTGGATTCTTTAGCTGCCAGTCTCTTCTCCTACTTTCTTTTTGCCCCTCAGATTTACTCTTACACTTTTCCTCTGAACTTTATGTATTCAGCCTGGTCTCATTTGTGTTATCAACATGACATGTGTCAAATGCCCCATTTTTCTGCTTCATCTTACTCTCTTATCATCTAAGAAGCTCTGGCTTTGGCTTCCCTATCTTTCTCTCTCGACTATATCCAAACCATCTCCTCCTTAAAGGTAGTCCATTGTTCCATTACATTTTTATCTGTCAATCCTTGATTCCAATGTACCTGATTCAGATCCACTCTCATACCACTGAAATTGATCCTCTTTTAATTTAGTATTTTTACTTTAGATTGCTCCTTGTCCTTTTCCATGGCTAACCTAAACCATATGCTACTATGCTCAATGTTCTTTAAATGTTCCCCAACTGACAGTGGGTCCATTTGACCCACTTCATTCCCTAGAACCTGATCCTCTTTCCTCATCGGGCTGAAAATGATTAAGCAAATTCTCCTGAACCCAATTCTGAAACTCTTCCCACCCTGCCCTGAAAACTATTGCTATCTCAATTATATTAGGATAATTGAACTGCCTCATTATCAGTATGCTTTTTTCACCTCTCTGTAATTTTTCTGCAAATTATTTCTCCTAAATCTTTCTCGCTAGGTGGTGGCCTTTAGAATGCACCCAGCAGTGTAATGACACTTCTATTGTTTCTTAACTCTAACCAAAGAGATTCAATTCTTGACCCTTCTACAATATCCTTTCTCTGCAGCACTGTAATATTCTCTTTAATCATTACAGCCACCTCTCTCCCTTTCTTTCCTTTCCTATCTTTCCTGAACATCGTGTATTCAGGAATATTTAGTATCCCTTTTTTGAACCAGGTCTCTGTTATCGCCACAACATCATATTCCCGTGTGGCTTATTGTACTTGCAGCTCACTAACCTTATTTTCCACAGTTTGCCTATTTACATACCTTATACAACTACAGATCTTTGTATAGACTATTTATAAACAATAAACTGATGATATTTGCCACAGTAACACCGAAATGTAGTTTAGACATCCAGATATTACCTGGATCACTGATGTAAAAGCACAAAAGTGTGGATGGGCTGTACTGAAGTGACAACACATGTGGTATCACAGGGTAGTGGGACAGAGTTGGATCTCCATTCCACGAAGTGTTCATTTCTCCTCTGTATTCCCAATCATTGCAAGATTTAAATCTTGCAACATTTTCAATTAGCCTTATGTGCTCTTTTCTATTGAATTTAAATTAGGCTTTATTGAGCTTTTGTTAATTTCATCCTTGTTTACAATTCTTAGCAATATGTGACATTCTGCTTGATTTGATTCCCGCCATTCTAGAACTTCAATATATAATCAAGACGGGCACTTTAGTGAAGTACTGAGGGTTTGCTATCTATCAGATAACATGTTAAACAAATTCCCCAACTGCCTGTAAAAGAACCTGCAGTACTATTGAACAGCGGGCAGGGAGTTCACCTGGTGTCCTGGCCAACATTTGTCCTCAATTAATACCACAAAAATAAATCAACTGATCATTTATCTCATTGCTGTTTATGGTACCTTACTATTGACAAACTGGCTGCTGCATTTGCCTAAAAAACAGGAGTGAAGACATTTCAGAAGGAATTCATTGACTGTGATGCACTTTGGGATGTCTTGAGGATTTGATGCTATGAGCAGATACATTTTTATTTGCAACACACTTAACTGCAATTCTTGTTTTAATACAACCATTTCTAAAGTACTAATTTTTGCTCTATACTTCCATGAAAAGTTTGTCTTGAAGCAGTTTTATTTTTTCCATTCCCCTTAGAGTCATAGAGGTCTACAGCACAGAAAAAGGCCCTTCGGTCCACTGAGTCTGCACAAGTACCTAACTATTCTAATCCCATTTTCCAGCACTAGACCCATAGCTTGTATGCCATGGCATCGCAAATGCACATCCAAATGCTTCTTAAATGTTATGAGGGTTTCTGCCTCTACCACCCTTTCAGGCAGTGAGTTCCAGATTCCCACCACCCTCTGGGTGAAAAAGTTCTTCTTCACATCCCCTATAAACCTCCTGCCCCTTACCTTAAATCTGTGCCCCCTGTATTGATCCCTCCACCAAGGGGAAAAATTCCTTCCTGTCTACCCCATCTATGCCCCTCATAATTTTACACAACTCAATCATGCCCCCCCTCAATCTCCTCTGCTCCAAGGAAAATAACCCCAGTCTATCCAATGTCTCCTCATAACTAAAACTCTCCAGCCCAGAAAACATCCTGGTAAATCTCCTCTGCACTCTCTCTAATGCAATCACATCCTTCCTATAAAGCGCATTCCAGAACTGCACGCATTACTCTAGCTTGGCCTAACCAGCGTTTTATACAGTTCCAACATAACCTCCCTGCTCTTATTTTCTATGTCTCGGCTAATAAAGGCAAGTATCCCATATGCCTTCTTAACTACCTTATCTACCTGTTCCGCTACCTTAAAGGACTGGTGGACATACACGCCAATATCCCACTGATCCTCGGTACTTCTCAGGGTCCTACCATTCATTGTGTATTCCCGTGCTTTGTTTGTCCTGCCTAAGTGCATCACCTCACACTTATCCGGATTAAATTCCATTTACCACTGATCAGCCCATCTGACCAGCCCGTCTATATCCTCCTGTAATCTAAGGCTATCCTCCTCACCATTTACTACCCCACCGATTTTCGTGACATCCGCAAACTTACTGATCAACCCTCCTACATACAAGTCTAAATCATTTATATATACCACAAACAGCAAGGGACCCAACACTGATCCGTGTGGAACCCCACTGGTATCCAGTCACAAAAACACCCCTTGACCATCACCCTCTGCTTCCTGTCATTCAGCTAATTCTGGATCCAATTTGCCAAATTGCCTTGGATCCCATGGGCCTTTGTTATCAGTCTCCCATGCAGGACCTTATCAAAAGCCTTGCTGAAGTCCAAGTAGACAGTGTCAAATGCATTGCCCTCATCTACACACCTGGTCACCTCTTCGAAAAATTCAATCAAATTGGTCAGACATGGCCTCCCCTTAACAAAACCATGCTGATGTCCTTTATTAATCCCTGCCTCTCCAAGTGTAGATTAATTCTGTCCCTCAGAATTGCTTCCAATAGTTTCCCCACCACTGAGGTTAGACTGACTGGCCTATAGTTCCCTTCCTGAATAACGGTACCACATTGGCTGTCTTCCAGTCCTCTGGCACCTCTCCTGTGGCCAGAGAGGTATTGAAAATTATTGCCAATGCCCCTGCTATCTCCACCCTTGCCTCACTCAACAGTCTGGATATATTTCATCCAGGCCTGAAGATTTATCTACTTTTAAGCCTGCCAGACCACTTAGAACTTCCTCCCTTTCTATTCTAATTTCTTTAATTATATCACGGTCCTTCTGCCTGATTTCCATACCCACGTCGTCCCTCTCATTTGTGAACACCAACACAAAGTATTCATTTAGAACCCTCCTATGTCTTCCGGCTCCACACACAAATTACCACTATAGTCCTTAATGGGCCCTACTTTTTCCCTAGTTATCCTCTTACTCTTAATGTACTTGTAAAATAACTTTGGATTTTGCTTTATTTTACCTGCCAATATTTTTTTCATGCTCCCTTTTTGCTCTCCTAATTTCCTTTTAAGCTCCCCCCTTTACATTCTATACTCCTCTAGGGCTTCCGCTGTTTTGAGCCCTTGGTATCTGCCATAAGCCTCCCTTTTTCTCTTTATCCAATAGTATCCCTCGACATCCAGGGTTTCCTGGACTTGTTGGTCTCACCCTTTATCTTTACTGGAACATGTTGGCCCTGTACTCTCCCTATTTCCTTCTGCTCTGATGCAGATTTACCTAAAAGTAGCTGCTCCCAGTTCACTCTGGATAAATCATATCTGATCTTATTAAAATCGGCCTTCCCCCAATTTAGAACTCTGATTTCTGGCCCATCCTTGTCCTTTTCCAAAACAACTTTGAATCTATTGGAGTTATGATCACTATCTGAAAAATGTTCCCCTACTGATACCTCTACCACTTGCCCAGCTTCATTCCCTAAAATTAAGTCCTGGACTGCCCCTTCTCTTGTAGGACCTTTTAGGTACTGGCTTAAAAAGCTCTCCTGGATGCATTTTAAGAATTCCGCTCCCTCTAAACCTATCACACTATGACTAACCCAGTTAATGTTGGGGAAGTTGAAATCCTCCACGATTATTACCATATTATTTTTACTTTTCTTTGAAATTTGCCTACATATCTGGCCTTCTATTTCTCTCTGACTGTTTGGGAGCCTATAGTACACGCCCAGCAATGTGGTTGCTCCTTTTTTGTTTTTAAGTTCTACCCATGTGGCTTCATTTGAGGAGCCTTCTAAGGTGTCATCCCTCCTTACTGCTGTAATTGATTCCTTGATCAATATTGCGATACCCCCCTTCTCTTTTACCTCCTTCCCTATCTCAGCTGATGACCCTATATCCTGGAATATTGAGCTGCCACTCCTGCCCCTCTCTCAACCCTGACTCTGTGACATCAATGACATCATACTTCCATGTGTTAATTTATGCCCTCAACTCATTGGTCTTATTCGTCAGACTCCTTGCATTAAAATAAATACCATCCAACCTTGCCAAACTCCCTTGTGCCTTAACTGGCTTATAATTTCTATGCCTTTCAGACCCACTTGCTCTCTCTTCTAATTTTGACTGTGCATCACCCCTTGCTGAACCTCCTTTCAGGATCTCATCCCCCTGCCAAGTTAGTTTAAACCCTCCCCAACAGCACTGGCAAACTTCCCCGCAAGGATGTTGGTCCCATTCCAGTTCAGATGCAACCCGTCCACCTTGTACAGGTCCCAGCGCCCCCAGAAACGGTCCCAATGTCCCAGAAATCTGAAGCCCTCCCTCCTGCACCATCTCTCCAGCAGCGCATTCATCGGAACTAACCTTCTATGTCTATACTCACTAGCACGTGGCACAGGAAGTAATCCAGAGAATATTACCTTTGAGGTCCTGTTTTTTAATCTGCTTCCTAGCTCCCTAAATTCTGCTTGCAGGACCTCATCCCTCATCCGTCTACCTATGTCATTGGTACCAGTATGTATCACGATCTCTGTCTGTTTGCCCTCCTCCCTTAGAATGCCCTGCAGTCGTTCAGTGACATCCTTGACCCTGGAACCAGAGAGACAACATACTATCCTGGAGTCACATCTACGGCCGCAGAGTACAAGCAAAGTGTGCCAGAAATCCTACTTAACCAGACTAATCATATTTGACCCTGAGGCTTTCATCTCTTGATCGATTGGGTTTGGTGGTGGTCAATGTGCTTAAGAACTGGTTTGACTCCTTTCCACATGTTTGTGAGTGTTTTTTGGGTGACGGAGAAGTAGAAGTCGAATTTCCAGATGGCTCAACAAAAAAAGCATATAAAAGAAATTGTCTTCTGTTGAGGGTTAAACCCAGATGATGAAAAGATATTAGATAGATACGTTTCTAATTACTCGATCATGTGGCTATTCAGTTATCAAAGAGCCTGTTGGGTACCTCTCATATGTGTCCCAAGGCTGCCTGATGAACATGCAACTTGTCACGAAAATCTAGTTCATGGTTCATGTTTTAGAATATACCTTTTAGTTTTAGAATATAACTTGCAGTTTTAAGAATTAAAGTTTTGACTGTAGAAAATGGGGAATGCCACCTAAATAAGCTGGGAGATTATTACACTTAAAAGGTCAGAATAGAAGAGATAGAACTATAAAACAACAGGTGCAGGAAGTTAAAACAATACATGATTTAGCTGGAAACAGAAAAGAGAAACGTAGAAAGGAAACTGACCCTCCCATTTATAAGGGAACAAAAATGGAACCAGAGATTTCTTCTGAGTAGACTGAAACTGGTTGAGGCTGTATAAAGGGACACAGAGACATCCAAGTAATAGCTGCAGCTTGGAAGTGGTGTGTGCAGTTTGCAGCTCACCGAGGGACGATATCCAAAGTAAATGACAGTTAAATAGGCCTGCACTATAAGCGGAATAAAAACCAACTTTTTCTTTCATTGTGATGAATGCTGGTGAGGCTTAATATCAGTTTGAATTTTGTTAGGGAAGAAAAGTTAGAAAATTGCTTTGATTGAAATGAGTTGAAGAATCTACAGTACTCTTCAGAGTCTTGTAATAAAGAAAGCAACCAGTAGATTAGCTTGGAAATATAACTAGAACAGGGACTGTTCAGTCAAGAAATGGTAAATGAAAGTTTTACCTCTGAGAATAACTGGAGCTGAGGTGAATTAAAGTAGTCTCCAGAGGACTGTGGCATACTTAAGGGTCGTTCCTAGAGAAGCACATAACTTTAAGGTTGATGTGCCTTATGAGAAAATTCTTGGGGGAAGTAAGAAGTAAACTTGAGCGCATAACGTATGGAGTTATAAACCATATTGTTAATAGTGCTTGTTTTGCTTAAGTCCTTTACATACAATAGAGTTAGTGTTTTTGTTTAAAATGTGAAATCTAGTATTGTAGCTGGTTAAAATTAGGTGTTCACATTTCCTTAAATGTTAATGGTCCCTAAACGGATCATAACAAACTTCAGATGTGGTGACTTTTTTGGGGCCATGGCCAAACCACTAGATGGAGTAGCTCCAGTAAGGGAATTATTGGCAGTGCCAATCTTGCCCTGTTAATCTAGTCTGCTCAATATGGATCATGATTGGGGTAGCACAAATTGAAAGGTGCTTGTCCCTGTGTGTCCCATTTTCTCTCTCTGTAATATTTCAACATTTCAATGCTTTTTCAATTTTTTTTCTAGATGTTTGTAAAACATACTGAGATGTCTTTCTACATAAAAAACATTATATAAATGCAAGTTATTATCTGGATATCCCTGTCTCTCCCAATTCAATGTGGTGTTCTGGGGAAACTCTCAGCCACATCCTATAATAACATCACAACAATGGCTGATGTTGTTCCCATTGCTCCTGTCATACTAATTCAGATGGTTTTCAACTTCACATTGCCTAAATGTGAAAGAATTGAAGTAAGTATTTTAATATTAGTAACTTACTTTTGCCACCTATTTAAAAAATACTATGATGAATTTTGAAGCAAATTATTTGAACCACAAGTTATTTTCAACTTTTACACGTGCAGTAGACATGGATACTTTAAATGAAGGACTGTTAAGTATTCAGTTGTTTGTTGGGAATGCCTATGTGCAAGTTGCACCATGCCAAGACACAACATGCCCAAAGGGCAGGCTGTTCTTATACTGTGTATTATAGTATGTTCATATAGTTTAGTTTAGGAGTTTGGGAGAGGGTGAAATTCAAATAGGAGAAATCAGGCAATTTTTCTGTTGTGATGTTATAATGACATAAAAGCACCAATCACTCATAAGGGATTGTGTAAACATGTTGTGAATTAATTTATTAATTCTAGGCACATGTGAACAGATATACACAGCCAGAAAGCTTGAAGGCATCAGAGCTGCAGTGCTGTGTACTGCGTGCTTTGCTCGAAAGCAACATGGATTTCACGTCACACTTCCTTCTAGTGGTGTCATGCTGCAATCCCTTAAAAGCATATTATAACAGTTTCTAGTTCAGTAGCAGTATTGTTCTTCCTAGAAGCTGTCACAATGTTCATTCAGATTTTGTATAAAGCCAAATTACTTGGTCAATTGAAAATGTGCGGGTTCTTCAGTAATGATGGGTACTAGATACAAGGAATGCTTACACCATTGGGTATTGACATTTCCTCACTTGACATCAAAGCCATTGCCTCAAAGCACTTCTGCAGCAAAATCAAAGCTGATTCCATTTAGTGTGCTTTGCCAAAATGTTCTGAATGAATCAATATCTGGAAGTTTAATACATTGATCTATTTCTGCTTTATAACATTGGCCAATAGAAATAATAGAATTTCTTTGCAGGAGGTAGTGAGAACATGTTACAAAATATCTTCCAGAATTCAAAAGGTTAATGGCTCTTCATGCTACTAACTTTTGCTGCACTGATTTCCCTTCAAAGATGGTTCACTCAGAGTTCTTCACCAGCCAGAGCTGTTCCAACCCCTCAATCTTGTGCCTGAGAAATTCACTTCATCGAACAATAGGAGATAGTGAATAATTTACTATGTGTTGTACCAGTGTTGTTAAGGACTGGCACATCCCACAGCTTCTCTGAACCATGTTTTCTAAATACCTCTCCACTAATGTTCTGTACTGAAAATATGTATACGTTAATCTCTTGGACAACGGAAGAGTTTGAGTCACTTGGTATTGAACCAAGGAAAAAAAATAAAATTAGTTAAGTTCAATATTCCATTTGAAATAGTATTTTTTTTAATGGTCACAATTGCATATTTTTCCCCAATATCAAGGTTACTTTACAGAACTACCCTGGCACCTTAGTTTGATGCTTTATTGCAGACCCGTCCAAGTGCTGCTATTTGAAGTACTCAGTACTTCAGCATCTTATCAGAGGTGCAGTGAGTTGGATGTTATTATTTAGGATGGTTATTTTCCTGGAATATTTTGAGCCTCGGATAGCAGAATTTTGATGGAGGCGTGACAGAATAGGTATGAAGTATATGCTAGTGGGGCCTGGCACTCCACTGCAGGTTACGATGTATAGCCAGTGCATAGCCTTGTGACCTTGTGCTCATACCTGTAATATTATTACAGTGCTGAAGATACTAGCATGTTGTTGTGCATAACTACATACTCTGCTTTAAGTGCATACAAGAGAAGCTAACATGAGCTTGATTTTTTTCTTTCTATTTTGATTTCCCATGCAGTGGTTAAAATTGGCTATGGAAAATCATTACAAGTTGCCAACACCATGCAGGTATTGTCAATGGAGTGGTCTTCAATTTTTCTTATCTGTCATCACATGGATGTGGTTTTCACATAAAGGCAATGGTTTCATGATTTGAAAATGTCAGATTTATGCATGAATTTCAGCATCCAAGGCAACATTAAACAACACTCCTCACATGGCACTGTTAAATTGAGTTAGCAGTACTTCATGAAAGACCATTACAGAATGAATGACTAGTGCTCACTCTCCTGCATATTCCTGCTATTCAGGGTCGTGGCATGGATTGGTGCTCACCCTTCTGCTTAGTCATGCTATTTAGGGTATTAGCAATGGACTGGTAATCACCTCCTGCATGGTCTTTGCTATTTGGGGTACTAGCGTGGACTTGTGCTTACCCTCTTATCCTCAAGGCTGAGTTGACTCATCAACATATTCATGTTGTCTGAACTCCAATCCCAGGACTTGCTGCTGAAGTACTCTAGTAGCATCATGGATTTGTGAAGTCTGTTGAAGATCTTCATCATTCTGCAATAAATGTACACTTAAGTAGAGCTTACATTCAGTTACTCAATCCTTACATTTCTATTCATTAGTTAGAGAGTTGCTTTGATGTGAAAGGTCATTGTATTTTATTGACTTCATTGGAGCTCACTGATATAGTTTAGCATTCAACATTTTAAAAGTTGGTTAATTTTACATCTGAGTTATTTCATGATTTGCAGTTTCTATAATTACCTATTAAATTCAGTACATGGCAGACAAGCAAGAAGTATTTAGATGAGCACTTGAAATGCCATAGCATACAGGGCTACGGATCAAGTGCTGGAAAATGGGATTAGAATAGATAGGTGCTTGATGGCTGGCAAAGACATGATGGGCTGAAGGGCCTGTTTCTGTGCTGTATAGCTCTACGACTCAAATGAGTGATCTATTGAAAACTCACTATAGGCATCTAAATCACTTTTATTCCCATAGCAAGCATTGCAATAGATATTTTTAAATGTTAATTGCATCATACATTCCTGTCATAGTCAATGTCAGTCACACACAATAGATGCTATTTTATAAAGTATATTATCTTCTTATTGATAATACAGCCACCAGGTTTCTGCAACTTGCTCAATTTGGTTTCTGTTCTTTTTTTCCACCTGGCCTTTTGCTAATATCCAATGTTCAAAATAAGGGTTTAGAAAAAAATAATAAAAATACATACAATAATACCCAGCACATTGACCTTTGTTTTTCCAAACACCTTCAGTAAAGTTTTTACTTGAAGCCTTAGGGCGGAGTCATCCCAGAATTGCACTACATGAAGTAGCAGGTGTGGAAAATGATGTTTTACCTGCCGGCCGCAATGGTGGGTTTGTTCATTGTATCCTCTGCTTCCCAGTGCATCCTGCCTCATTAATAATGCATTCAGATTTGCCCACCGTCACCTCAGCACTTCCTCGCTCCAGGTGTCATGCTTAGAGCGCAGCAGAGTGCAGCCTACTTCAGGTGTACGGACCAGAGCTGCTCCAGGTGACAGATGGTCTTGAAAGTAAAGGTGATTGCAGCCCCCAAATTTAACCTCTCTGGGGCGCCTACTGGACACAGTGGAAGGCTGCTGCGAACTCCTCTACCACCGTTCTGGCTGCAGGAGGTCCACCAGAGTCACCAGCTTGGCCTGGGAGGTGGTGGCAGCAACAGTCAGCACCAACGGAACACAGAGGTGGTCAGCCATCCAGTGCAGGAAGAGGATGAATGATCTCATCTGTTCCGCCAGGGTAAGTCAACCAGCTCATCACTCTCAACACATGCTCTCAAACCCACCACACATCCACAGGGATCTCACACCTCAAGGGACAACACCACTAACTCTCACACACACCCTCACATCTCCATCAGGCTCATATCCTCTGGAGCTCGTGGCCTCATCCCATCCATGGCATCATACAAACATTCTATGCGTTCTTATCATCTGCCATGGCATGCCTCCTGCTCACTCTCTCCATCTATTTTCATCAGGAGAAGCTGACTCACAAGGGGTCCTACCAGGGATGGAGTGGCTGACATTAGGCCTCTTACTCACATTGAGGAGCATGTCATTGCGCTGATTAGTGAGGATGAGGACATGTACTGTGCCTGCAGTGACGGTGAGGTTTGTGGTGAACACCCTCATGAGGATCCTGCACCAGATCATCTTCCTCTCAACATAAGTGTGAGTGCTCTCTCTCCTGCTTTTAACTTTACTGCCATGCACTAATTATCTCTACTTTGGTTCACAGGGAGCTTTGCCAAACAAAGTTCTCAGCCAGCCAGTGCCTCAGCTCCATCCAGGCCCTCACCTCCAGCCAAGAGGACACCTCCATTGGAGAGCTGCAAATATGCAGCCTGGCAGACCTGTCACAGCGCTTACCCACACCCTCTACCAGTGCAGAGAGACACACCTCAGTGGGATCTAGATCTAGAGCAGGCTCGGGTTCACAATCTGGAGGTCACCGCATGGACACGTGTCTGAAGCAGGAGGAGGCAGGTTCAGCTGAGCTCCCCGGCACCTGGAGGACTGCTGAGGAAGAGGCATCTCTGAGGCCTGAGTCAGATGAAAAGCTTCTGGATTCGGCCTTCCAACATCATGGAAGGTCAGCAGATGGCATGGGAACATCATGCAGAGCTGTTGGAAGCCCTCAACAGAATGGCACATGAGTTGGAGTGCATCTGCCTGCTCACTGATGAAGTGGTGCCCACATGTGCGTGCATGGAGGTCTCCATGGGGAGGATGGCAAATGCCAGGAAGACCCTGGTCCAGCAGGACACAGATGTGTGCAGACCAGCACTCCATCGTGGAAGCCATGGGTGAGTTCCTGCAGTGGCAACGCCAGAGGGAAACGGGGCACCTCGATGTCCCTTCAGGTGCTCCTTCCCTTCAAGGAGTCAGGCTGGAGCCTCAGGCACCCACAGGGAGGAGGAGTAACAGCTGGCCCCCCCCGGGTCATCCACTCAGGAATCTGAGAGGCTATCCTGTCCCTCAGAGTCTTCTTTGCCTGTGAGCCCCTCAACCTTGTCCTCTGTCACCGCAGAGGGAGCAGCTGGCCCACAGAAGGACAGCCAAAGCAAGCCAGGGCCCTCAAAGCCTCGGCTCTCCAGAGGACGAACGCCGAAGTCATCAGAGGCAACAGGGCCAACCATTGCACAGGCTGTCTCCACCCCTGCTGCAGGCGTCAGGGCAGCACACAGGAGAAGTAGTAGGCCTAGAAAAGTTAGGAAATTCTGATCACAAGTTGCTGCTTGGGTGAACACATTTTTGTCACTTTATAACTTGAAAATATATTCATTTTCATTGAATAATGTGTAACCTTGTCTATCAGCGTCATTTACAGACTTTGAGAGTGCTCTCCTGCATCCCCCCCCCACTGCATGCAGCCAGGCCGCAAGAGATTCTGGAGGGGGAAGTACGTGTGGCAGGGCCTTTCGGAGCCTTGTGCAAACACTCTCCCACATGCAAAGCCTTCATCCATCACACTCATCTCACTTTCCTGAGCATTTTCAATGCTGCCAGCTGGGGTTCTCTTTCTGTTGTCCATCTGAGCTGACCTGCATCTCCACCCACCCACTGCTCACACTCCCATGCGGCACCTGTTCCTACAGAGCACAAGGCTCCGCTCACTTTTGATTTTGAAAAATTGGTCCTGATCCAATTCCTCATGAGCTCCCCCACCATTTCCTCTCCCTTCCCCTGGTCACCCATGTCCTTTCTCCATAACCCTAGGCCTCCCTGGCATTACCTTTGACCTTCCCAAGGTAACCTCTTCCAGCCCGAACATCATTCCAGGATGTCCAGGTGAACGTGCACGTTCCCTACCTTTATGGAAATCCCATCCACATTGACGTCCCCGACCTCTTTCCCAGCCCTGTGTCCATGTTTGCCTCCGTGTCCCTATCAACCATCCTCACCTTCCCTCCTACCAAAACCGTCGCACCTTCCAGCTCCCTCTGCCCCCTGTTACTCTAACCATCCTCTCCTACCATGTCCACACTGAGTTCGCTCCCCAGGAGGTAGTCATTGACTCCACTGCCCCCTTCCTTGCACGTTCACCAGGACATTCCACTGCCCTCTTATACCTTCCTCCCCACTACTCTTTTCTACCCCCTTACTCCCTCCAACCCCAGAGACCTTCCTCCCTCCAAACTCCCTTCTCCCCCTGGAGACCTTTCCCCTATTCCTTTCAAACTCCTGCCCTTACACCTACCTCCCCACTTGCATCATTCTCCCTGTTACACCTTCCTACCCTCCAGACTCCCTCCTTCCCCATATTCCCTCCTCCCCCCAGACACCCTTCTTCTTCCTCCAAACCACAAACCCCGACACCTTCACACCCTCCTCCCAACCTCAGCCCCCAACACCTTTGTACTCCCCTACCTTCACCATCTCCGACACCTTCACAGCCCCCCCCCCCCACCAACCCCTCCACCCAAACTCACCTACCCCGTGACACCTTTGGCCCCCAGTACACCTTCCTCCCCCACTCACACCTAGACCTTCCTCCCACCCCCTCCTTTGCGATCATCTGTACCAGCCCATGACTAAGTCCATGAAGTTCTGAAGCAGACCCAAAGCATCAACAGAGACCATGGAAGGTGGTGCGAGCCCATAGTGAAGTCCATGAAGGTCCAAAGCCTCAGCAAAGTTGAAGCTGCTGCATAGAGACCTCTTGCCTTCCGAAAGCAGCTTTGTGGAGGAGCCATGTGCAGGAGGATCCACCCAGCATGCAATGCACGTGCTCCTCCAGGGTCTGGTAGCTGTAGGGCTCCGGCATCACATTCTCCTCGGATGTCCGCCATCTGAACAAGGCCCTAAAGGTAGGTCCCGACTTCTGCATGTCACGCTTGTCTAGACGTGTTCTGGTTCGGCGTGTTTTACTGCCAGTGTAATGGTTAATCAGGTTCACGCTGGCCTCCAGCGGGATTCGCGTCCTGACATTGCAGATGCCACTGGATGATGCTGCTGCGATTTCACGCTGGCGTGAAACCAATTTCTGCATCCTCACTGAACGTTCCAACCACCCCCCCCCACCCCCCCTCCCACTGGCCTGCCACGACACCCGCTGCAACCAGGAGCGGACAATTCCGGCCTCAGTCTTTTCCAAAAGCCTGGGTTTAGCTTTGATATATTTACCCAGAGCTGTGACTCTATGAGCCAAATTTGGATCGTGAAGTCTCAACATATACAGTATAGTTAATTTCCCATCATTACCATTCATTTATATTGGGGCAGCATTCTAGTAGTTTCAAAAGTACAAAAAAAGTAACTGACAAATTGCAAAACCTCTATTGGGTAAAATTTATTTTTTAAAAAGAGGTCGTGTGCTTTTTTAAAGCTGTGTTTATGTGCACGAAAGGACAAGTGTAGCTTTCATTTAATGTTTATAAACTTTAAAGAATGCATTAAGCTGAAAGAGAGACAGTTATTTATTGCTGTAATTGAGATCTTTTTCCAAAGAATGGCTGCATTTTGAAGCAAGTGGCATTGCAATATCTCACCTGATTCTCACTATTATGTTGACAGAATGTGTAAGTATTCTAATTACTAACTGTCAAAACAGAGAGAGCATGGGAGATTCACTAGTGTTTATATGCAAATCTATATATCAATAGATAGGATCCTGTTAAAGAGGTTTTGAAGCTTCATTTTTGCCAAGCAACAATAGCTTTTCCATTGTAACACTAAATTCCATGTTTGCAAAATTTGCTATGAGTCCCTTTTCAATAGAGAGAGGTCACACCATTCAGAAAAAAAGTTACAAGGGTCGACTTACCGTGGTTTTTGCCCTGTTAGCCTCAGATAAAGATCATAAACCAAAGCAGGAGCTTTGTGACTGACAGCAATCCAATACTGATTAATCAAGTAGTTTGATGTAATATTTGCATTGGGCCTTCTAAAGGCCTGATCCAGAGGGTTCCTCTTAAACGTGGAAATGACGTGGTACTCTAAGAAGAGGAGGAAGAGAATCAATTATTTTTAGCATAGTTTGCTTTATTTAGTAACTCTGCCAGGTGGTAAAAGGCTTATTTTCTATTCCGAACAAAGCTGGGAGGAAGTTCAGTTCTTGTCCACTCTGGTGAGCATGGTGTCGCACAGAAATGCTGTGTCTTCACTCATATAGACGTGCTAAAATGTACAGTTTGTACAGCACATGTTATAAATCAAGATAAGTACTTATATAAGCTACAAATAGCTGATAGATTCTGTAGGGGACTTCATGATCTCACGATGTCTGAAAAAGAGAATTTTAAATACACTAGACCCACTTGGTCTATCGTAACTCCTTCTGGCACACCATGATCTTGGAGCTGGATAAATCACATTGCCTATGGCATTGTTTTAAGTATTTGATTTTTAAAGACAAACAGTTCAGACCTGAAATTCTGGAACTTACCCCTTTAACCACCTGATCAAGTGAAAAAGTCCTATTTTTTAAAAAATTTCTAATTTTTGTCTTCTCATAAATAAAATGTCAGGTATATCCATAAGGAAGCCCAGCCACTTTTCTGCCATTTAATTTAAATGAATGGAAAATTAGTCTGATTACAAAGGATCCTCTCCACCCCATTTTTCTTAATGCATTCTGTTCGGGCAAAAAAGACCCTTGAAGCTACACTCAGAATTAGGAAAAGATCAGTACTGATTGTCACAGCCCAAGGTCAGGAATGTACTCTGCCTAATGAACTGGTGAACAGCCGTCACTGCAGGTTAAAGAGAATGGTATTTAGATGTTTCAGCTCCATCCCTTATTGACTTACATATTCCGTTTATATTGGTGTTAGCCTAACTGGAGTGGACAGAGGTGAAGCAACTTCAGAAATATTCCACTGGCTGCTACTTCTGGCATTTTCCAGAGGTTAGGTGCTTTTAAATTCCCAAATGAGCCAAATTCCCAGCTCTGCAACTTGTAGGTTTTTTGTTTTGGAAAAAATTCTTCCCCTCCTTGACAAGACCCAATCACCATAAGACCACAAGACATAGGAGCAGAAATTATGCCATTCGGTCCATCGAGTCTGCTCCACCATTCAATCATGGCTGATAAGTTTCTCAACCTCATTCTCCCGCCTTCTGCCCGTAACCTTTGATCCCCTTACCAATCAAGAACCTATCTATCTCGGTCTTAAATACACTCAATGACCTGGCCTCCACAGCCTTCTGTGGCAATGAATTCCATAGATTCACCACTCTCTGGCTAAAGAAGTTTCCCCTCATCTCTGTTATAAAAGGTCTTCCTTTTACTCTGAGGCTGTGCCCTTGGGTCCTAGTCTCTCCTACTAATGGAAACATCTTCCCCATGTCCACTCTATCCAGGCCTTTCAATATTCTGTAAGTTTCAATCAGATCCCCCCTCATCCTTCTAAATTCCATCGAGTATAGACCCAGAGTCCTCAAACGTTCCTCATATGTTAAGCCTTTCATTCCTGGGATTGTTCTTGTGAACCTCCTCTGGACCCTTTCCAGGGCCAGCACATCCTTCCTGAGATACAGGGTCCAAAATTGCTCACAATATTCTAAATGTGGTCTGACCAGAGCCTTATAAAGCCTCAGCAGCACATCCCTGCTTTTATATTCTAGGCCTCTCGAAATAAATGCCAACATTGCATTTGCCTTCCTAACTACCAACTCAACCTGCAAGTTAACCTTAAGAGGATCCTGGACTAGGACTCCCAAGTCCCTTTGCATTCCAGATTTCTGAATTCTCTTCCCATTTAGAAAGCAGTCTATGCCTCTATTCTTCCTACCAAAGTGCATGCCATCACACTTCCCCACGTTGTATTCCAACTGCCACTTCTTTGACCATTCTCCTAACCTGTCCAAATCCTTCTGCAGCTTCCCCGCTTCCTCAATACTACCTGTCCCTCCACCTATCTTTGTATCATCTGCAAACTTAGCCAGAATGCCCTCATTAATGTATAAAGTCATTGTGCGTCATTTTACACACAGCATGTTGGACCCACTCCCACACACCGACTGAAAAATCCTGCCCAATGTTCTCCTGTCCATGGATGGCCTGGTTTTTGAAAATTGTCTCACAACAGCTGCATGAGCAGAAATACTCAACTACAGGGGACCCAATCTTTACAAGGTAAGTGCAATAACACTTCTAGAAGTCATGTGATCTGTCATCACATGGCCAGCTGTTGTGTGGTCAGAATGTCTCCAGGAATGCCTCCAAGCAGAGTTGTCAAACTTCAATGGGATTCTACAAAAGCATAAAATCCAGGCCATATAATTTACTACACCTAATTACTGAAAACTGTTTCAGTTCATTTTATCCAGGGTCAACAAGGAATTTTAACAATCAGCACCTGCAACTCAAATCATCATAGTACTTAGGATTTCTGCAATCTTCTAGAAAATACCAAAGCTTTTATTTTTGAGATACATTTTGGTTTTGCTGCTGTTGTCCATATCGCTTTGAGCACGAGTTCCACATGCCCTGTCCTTCTAATACATGAAACTGATCTTCCTCTGTCAGCTTAATGGTCAGGTAAGTCAAACCGAGCAAAAGGAAGATTCACAGAGTACTGCTGGAAAAGGGACATGTCTAAGCTTTTCGCCTTACACTCATCAGGACACTCAAGAATACCAATATAAGGGAAAAAACAACAATTTATACTGTGTGTGAAGAGAGTGCTGATTGGTTGGCAAGGGGTGTTGCAATACAGAATGCACCACTGATGGTGACTGACAGTTAACTACCAAGCATTGTTTGAAATTTAAACCAGGCAGCTTGACCTTGATTGGTGAAGGCATTGCCCTGAGGAGTGAGTCAGCGAAAGGTTGTAACTTATTTTGTTTAGCTGAAACACGCACAATGTGTGTACATGTTCTTTCTGTCTGCAAAGAACAGGACCCTGTGTATTAATATATGTGAGTCCAATGGACAATCTTAAATTGGTTGTCAGTGTAATTCTTGGCACATTGAGGATTATTTAGCAAATGTTGTTCAATTGTGGAATCAAATCTAATGTTGGACACTTATGTTTTGAGTTTTGCAAGAACAAGCTGGTTGGGTACGGTCTGTACCCTGCCCGTTGTGAATGGCGGCTAGGACTTGCTGTTTGATATGATCTGCCAGTCTTTGGATGTATGGCCTACATGCTTAGCATCCCACGGGCACTGAAATTCATATACCACATTACTCACTTATGTGATAGGCAGAACATCTTTTTGGCTTGATGGCAGTATCCTATTAGTGACGAATACCACTCATGTGCATAATAGCAGCGTGAAACAGCTAGCTTCATCTCTTGCTCAAACGTTTGAGATATCTTGCCCTTACAGGGTAATCTGAGATAGACTGCGCACTTTTCAGGGCCAAAAGTGACAGCCTTAGGTCCGTTCATGAGTTTGTGAGATATTCAGCGCGAAATGATCTGATCAGGGTAGTCACTGTCCTGAAGGATGCCTTTGATGAGCCCCATTTCAGCATCAAGCTTACATGGTGAGATATGATTCTGCGATTGGATAACATTTGCTAAATAATCCTGAGTGTTCTAAGAATTACACAAAACCAATTTAAGATTGTCAGTCGGGTTTGCAATGTGGTGCATTTGCGTGTACTGGAAGCTACATATATGAATACACAGGACCCTGTTCTTTGCAGACAGGAAGAGCATGTACACACATTGTGCCTGTTTCAGTTAAACAAAATAAGTTCAGTCTTTCGCTGACTCATTCCTTGGGGCAATACTTTGCAGGGTCAAGCTGCTTGGTTTAAATTTCAAACAATGCTTGGCAGTTAACTGTCAGTCACCATTAGGGGTGCATTCTCCATGGCAACGCTGCTTGCCAACCAATCAGCACAGTCTTCATATCCAGTATAAATTGTTGTTTTCCCCCTTGTATTGGTATTCTTGCAAGTGTCCTGATGAGTGCAAGGTGAAAAGCTTAGACATGTCTCTTCTTTTCAGTGATACTCAAGTTCTGTACTACCAAAAGACTATAAGATTCACAGTTAGTTTAAATTAACTCAATCCTTTGTGCAATGACTCTTCTAATGGGAATCTGGGTGTTGCATCAATATTTGGCTGTTTTCAAGTACTGGGATCTTCTACCTTAAATGCTAATTTCCACCCTTTGGCCCCACCAGTGCTTTATATATCTTTGTCAAAATAAGCAACATATTCTCAGGATTCTGCCTAAACTGAACTGGATTATATATGTGAAAGTGCATTACAGTAACTCAAGGTGATAAGGCTTCTCCTGATTTTCCTTCCCTTTACTATTCTAACAGCTCAGGTGAGGTTACCAAATCAATAAATAAACATCTTGCCATTCAATAGCACATGTTTGATAAAATGCCACATGATAGACTTGCCAGGAAAGTAGAAGCTCGTGGAATGAAAGTGACAGTGTCAGAATGGATACAAAGTTGGCTGAGTGACAGGAAATTAAGAGTTAGTGTGAATGATTGTTCTTTTTCCTGGAGGAAGTTGTACAGCGTGGTCCTTCAGGGGTGGGTTCTAGGACCACCTCTGTTCTTAATATATATTAATGACTTAGACTTAGGCAAATGACACAAAACTTGGAAGTGTTGTGAACTCTGAGGAGGATAATGATACACTTCAAGAGGACATAGACAGGACAGGCTGGTTGGGAAAATGGTTAAAAAGGCATACTGAATCCTGGGCTTCATACATTACAAAAGCAAGGAACTAATGTTCAACCTCTATACAACACTGATTTGGCCTCAGCTGGAGTAGTGTGTTCAATTCTGGCTATTGCATTTTAGGAAGGATATGAAGTCTATAGTGAGGCTATAGAGGAGATTTACAAGAATGGTTAAAATAATGAGCAACTTCAGCTGTGCGGATAGATTGGGAAAGGTGGAGCTGTACTCCTTAGAAGAGAGGAGATTTAATAGAGTTGTTCAAATTCATGACAAGTCTAGACAGAGTAGATAGGGACAAACTATTCCCATTGGTGGAAGGGTCGAGAACCAATAATTAGAAAGAGCCATCAGTGGCACGAGAAAAAATGTTTTTTCTGCAACAAGTGCTTAGGAGCTGGAATGCACTGCCTGAGAGGATAGTGAAGGCAGATTTTTAAAAGGGTATTAGGTAAATACCTGAAGAGAAAAAAATTGCAGGGCTATGGAGAAAGGGCAGGGGGTGGGACTAGCTGAGCTGCTCTTTCAGGGAACTGGCACAAGCATGACAGGGACAGGCGAACGGTTTTGTTTCGTGCTGTAATCATTCTATGATTCTAAGTGCATTGGTATACCGCCCAGTTAAACAAGCACATATTAGACTACCAACACCTGTTGGTCTTGAGGCTATAGGTTTTTCTATGTGATTCAAAATGTAACAACACTCCTAGTTTTCACTCACTGTTTGCGCAAGCCTGTACCTGCTGCTGGAATAACAGCGTTTTTAATTAAGGTTAAACTTCTGTTGCTACCTGTCTTCTGCTTTTACTAAATGAAATCCTTTTTAAATTCAACATCCACTTAGATGGCGACACTGTCAAAGGAACCAAGTGTTTTGAAAATATCACTTTATCATTCCTGTAGCATTCTGGGTCAAAATGTGAAACTGTTTCCCTATGGTCACATCATTTTTAAGTCCAGATCAAAAACTTGTCATAAGATAGAAACGAGCCAAGGCACTATATGAAACAAAAACAGAAAATGCTGGAAAAACTCAGCAGGTCTAACAGCATCAGTGGAGAGAAAAACAGAGTTAATGTTTCGAGTCCGTGTGACTTAAGAGTCATAAGGACTCAAAATGTTAACTCTGTTTTTCTCTCCACATATGCTGTTAGACCTGCTGAGTTTTTCCAGCATTTTCTGTTTTTGTTTCAGATTTCCAGCATCCACAGTATTTTGCTTTTATCTTAAGGCACTATATGAAACTCTTGAGCAAAACCTTTGTAACAACACTTTTAAGGGATTCCACCATTTGTAGCTGATTTGGCATCCAAAGGACAAAGTATTAATGCCAAATGTGATAAACAAAATGTTGGAGGATCTGCAGCTCAGGGAGGAGAGGGTGAGGATGGACGAGGTTATAGAGAAAGGGAGGAGCATAAGTTGATTTTGATCAATAATTGAAAACAGAAAATGCTGGAGGTGAGGACTAAAATTAGCGCTGCCAGCCTGTGTGCCGGTTTCCCAGCTCCATCCACCCCGGGGTCACCATCAAGAGTAATTTAACGCAGGACAAGGATGGAATAAAGGGATAAAAACAAAAAACTGTGGATGCTGGAAATCCAAAACAAAAACAGGAACAGAAATACCTGGAAAAACTCAGCAGGTTTGGCAGCATCGGCGGAGAAGAGCACAGTCGACGTTTCGAGCCCTCATGACCCTTCAACAGAACTAAGTAAAAATAGGAAAGGGGTGAAATATAAGCTGGTTTAAAAGAGGGGTGGGTAGGGAAGGGAGTGGGGGGGGGGGAGTTGTTGGGACAAGCAGCCAGTGATAGGAGGAGCTAACCAAAAGATGTCACAGACAAAAGAACAAAGAGGTTTTGAAGGTGGTGATATTATGTAAAGGAATGTGCTAATTAAGAGTGGAGAGCAGGACAAGCAAGGTACAGATAGCTCTAGTGGGGGTGGGGTGAAATAAGACTAAAAGGGCATAAAAGGTATAAATAAATGATGGGTGGAACTACATTTAAAAATAATGGAATGAGGTGGGAAAAGAAAAATCTATATAAATTATTGGAAAAAACAAAGCAGGGGAAGAAACGGAAAGGGGGTGGGGATGGAGGAGAGAGTTCAAGATCTAAAATTGTTGGACCTCCCTGTCGCTTGCCATTTCAACACTCCACCCTGCTCCCTTGCCCACACATCTGTCCTTGGCTTGCTGCATTGTTCTAGTGAAGCTCAACGCAAACTGGAGGAACAGCACCTCATCTTCCAACTAGGCACTTTACAGCCTTCTGGACTGAATATTGAGTTCAACAATTTTAGATCTTCAACTCTCTCCTCCATCCCCAACCCCTTTCTGATTCTTCCCCCTCCTTTTTGTTTTTTCCAATAATTTATATAGCTTTTTCTTTTCCCATCTATTTCCATTATTTTTAAATGTAGTTCCACCCATCGTTTATCTATACCTTTTATACCCTTTTAGTCTTATTTCACCCCACCCCCACTAGAGCTACCTTGCTTGTCCTGCTCTCCACTCTTAATTAGCACATTCCTTTAGATAATATCACCACCTTCAACACCTCTTTGTTCTTTTGTCTGTGACATCTTTTGGTTATCTCCTCCTATCACTGGCTGCTTGTCTCAACAACGCCCCATCCCCCTCCCCGCCCTAAACCAGCTTATATTTCACCCCTTTCCTATTGTTACTTAGTCCTGTTGAAGGGTCATGAGGACTTGAAACAATGACTGTGCTCTTCTCCGCCGATGCTGCCAGACCTGTTGAGTTTTTCCAGGTGTTTGTTTCTGTTTTTGTGATGGAATAAAGGGGTCTGCCACAGGGGAATAAACCCAATTCTCATCATTTCAGCTCACATGTCACATGTTGATGGTCACTGTGCAAGATTCCCCAGGAAATATGTATCTGCACCATTACTAGTACTGCTACTAAATTCTCAACAGATCAGCAACTAAATTCTTGTCCTTCAGTGCATCTGCAGCACTGGGGAATGATGGGAAAAAAATGAAGAGACAGATGACCCAAAACTAAATCATGGTGCAATGCATTTTTTAAAATAAAAAGGCTGTCTTGCTCTCAAGTGTCAGGAGACCAGCACCTCTGATCTATGCAACAGAGAGCTGTGCTCTTGCCTTCATGGGGTTGCCAGTAATATTTATTCTTAGTTTAATGACCTGGTTCTAAAAACTAAAAATCAGAACAGAAAATGGATTGTCCTTAATTGTCACCACAACTTTATTTCCTGTGTAGGTGTACAATATGAAATAAGTGCCAACACAATATGGAGGATCTGAATGTACCAATTAATGAAATCCACCATTAAGAGAATGGCTTAAAATGAGCTGATCTCATTAGGGCCTGTCTTTCACACAGCTTGTAGAATGCTACTTTTTTTTATACATATAGCACATTAAGCCAACACAGCAAAGTGAATAATAATCAGTCAATTGTTTTATGGCCTTGCAAAGGTCTGTATACATGTATAGAGTTTTTAAATAGCTATATATAGTTATTTAAAAATGGGTGACCATACAGAAAAACTACTTTAAGTTTTTTTTTAAGCTGTACTCTTTATTACTTGAAACAGTTAGGTTGAAAAGGTGAGCATGTTAAACAGGTTGTTCCTGGCATCTGTGCCAGGACCCCTTCTGTTTCTTGTACACATAAATGGTTTGGATTTACAGCTTCAGTCCAAAGTAGTTAAACTAAAAAATGGCAATCAGCTGTGGAGATTATGAATCACCTAGCATCTTGCAAAGAGAACTATGTACTTGGGCTAATCAATAGCAATAAAATCCACATGAGCAAATGCAAGGTCCTCCATATTGGAAATTAGAAAATATTCCATGTGTAGGTTAAACTTGTCACTTCACAATGGGAAAGTTGAAACAAGCTTGAGGATGTAAATTGTTTTGTCACTTGCTTTGTACAGAGAGCATGTGGTGACTAGTAAACCCAGAAAACTGGATTCTAAGGCTGGGATTTTACTAGCCCCTGGGAGGTGGGCTAGGAGGCAGGGGGGTGGGCGGTAAAACGCCTGGGAGCTGCATTGGGAGGGCTCCCCACTCGTTCCTGCTGCCGGGCCATTTTCGCCGTGGTGGGAACAGCAGCCGCTTGGTCACCCACTGATGTGCGGCCAATTTACATAATTAAAGCAACAGCCATTTGACAGCCCTTCTTCCGAGCTGCCAATGGAGAAGCAGCCCCCCCCCATCGCCCCCACCCACCCATGTGCCCCCGTCCCCACCCCACCACATAGGAAGACCACCAGTTGCATGGAGGTGGCCTCCTAGCACCTTCCCTGGAGAAGTGCAGAGGGGGGAGCCTTGGTTTCTAGAGGCTCCACTGCCCAAGGAGCAGACCTCAGGGGCATTGGCACTCCCCCTCACGACAGGAGCAACATGGCCGCTGGAGGGGGTTACCCTTCTGATTGCTGGGCCCTGCCTGTCTGGCCCTGGCACAGCAAAAACCTTTTACCTGCTCTTCAAGAGTGCCTCAAAATGGAAGTGCCCTCTCATTCTCCTTGCAGCTTCAGCAATGGCCACTTCTCTCAGTGGCAGTATCAAGGCTGCAGAGCTGCCAGTCCTCTGTTGAGCGACAGCATAGAGAGCCAGCCTAATTTCCTTATTTGAAGTGGCCTCTTAATTGGCGGCTGCTGGGAAGATCTCCCCCGTGGAACGCTGCCCACCAGCGTAGCCTCAGGACCCACATTTGGTTTCGAATGCAGGAACCTTGTGCCAGGAAGACCTTGGCCTACGTTGCACAGTGAATTAGTTCAGTCATGATCCCCAGAAGCTTCCTACAGAGTACTTGGATCAGGGTACATCTGCAGGCTGCATACAAACTGGTCACCACAACATAAGGAGAACAGCAAGAACTGCGGAAGAGGGCAGCAAGGTTGATCCCTCAGAGGACGAACTACAAGAAATGAATAAATAAGCTAGGGCTTTTCTTTCTCAAATTAAAACAGTTTCAGAGAGGGTTCTGTAAAGACACAAAGCAATGGAGAAAGTAAACATAATGCTTCAGATATGACAGGACAGGACAAGAGGGCACAGGTTTAGAGCTGCGAAGGGCAAATTTTGGACAGATACAAGGAAATGTTTATTTGCACAAAGGTTGCCAACAGCTGGACTTGGTTGCTGGAAAACATGGTTCAGACAAGGACACAGAACTTGTTTAAAAAACAACAGGATGCAGTATTGGGAAGACAGTAGGTTGGTATCCTGGAAGGAGAACATCAAATGGATGAAAGGGACTTCCCATGACCTTTAATATTCAACTAATTTTTGATGACTTAGTGCATGCAAAAAATTAACAGGAAAAAGTTTCAGAAACTTATTTATAAATTAAGAATGCTAGTTTAAGTTTTTCTTTAAATACAATTATTAGAGCAAATTACTTGATATGACAGCACATGCTGTGATAAATTTGTACAGCTACCAGCCCAGATTCTACTTGTGCCAATATGACTGGAAGCATAGCAAGATTTTTGACTGACCAATCGAGTCACTTTGACCCAGACAAATTTAAATATTTCCAGAGCTCAACAAGAATCGTATGTGTGGCAGGAATTGGACTCCTACAACAGGTTAAAGGGCCAGATTGCTTCTGCGTTTGGGGTCTTATTGTTGGTTCCAATTGTTCTCAAATTCTAATAATAAGGAAATATTGAGCAAAAGTTCTGCAATCTATTAAAGTGCCTGCTACACAAGATTAAATTTTCCACCATATTTCCTGTTACCTATTAAAGCTGGATGCCTGCTGACTGTTGGTTTGAGTACTGTTCAACATTAACGAACGAATAATGATGGAAAATGTGATAAATTATATCAATCTGTTATTATCGCCTCAGTTAAAATGACATGTCTTAAATTCCAGCAGTTAAGAGACCAGGAGGAATGCAAAGCAGGTCAGGATCACTGTGAAGCAGACCGGGAGGAGTGTGAAGCAGACCAGGATCACTGTGAGGCAGAATGGGAGGAGTGTGAAGCAGACCAGGATCACTGTGAGGCAGCCCAGGAGGAGTCTGAAGCAGGTCAGGATCAAAGTGAAGCAGGTTACGATCACCGAAGTAAGAGAGAGAAAAATATCAAACTGGAAGGCCTTTGAGTTGATATCCCGGTGAATATTGTAGCTTTGTTTTCCTATCTCCAATTCTCCAAAGTTAGGAAGTTAGCCTAAGGAGCTGGGAAATTAAAAAGTTCACTTTTTTAATAACAGGGATTAAGTAAAACATTTAAATTAGCCTCCCTATTTTTAAGCGATAACAGAAGAAGAGAAGCAAGTAGTTGGTGAGTATTTTTTTTAAGTAATAAGTTCTATTAACTAATAGGTAGAGGAATGGTAGGGCAAATCCAACCCCTGGAATGTACGTCCCACAATCTATTCCACGTGGGAACTCCAGAACATAGGAAATGTCCTGGAACTGTCATCAGCTGAAACAGCTCAGCAATGGGCTTTGCAGCTTGAGTAGTAGCTGACGTCACTGCAGCGCATCAGCGAGGTTCAGAGCTTTGTGGATAGCACGTATATGTGGTCACCCCACAGCTTAAGAGTATGCAGGGAGAGAGAAAACGCACCTCTAGAGTGAATACTTCACTCAAAAGAGTTTTGAATCTTTTGAATTCTGTACCCCAGAGGATTGTCGATGTTCTATTGTTGAATATCTTTAAGGGGGAGATAGACAGGTCTAATGCAGCAAGACCTGGACAATATCCAGGCTTGGGCTGACAAGTGGTAAGTAACATTCATGCCACAAAAGTCTCAGGAATGACCATCTCCAACAAGGGAGAATCCAACCATTGCCCCTTGACATTCATTGGCATTACCATCACTGAATCCCTCAACTATCAACAGGGGATTATCATTGACCAGAAATTGAACTGGACTAGCCATGTAAACACTGTGGCTACAAGAGCAGATCAGAGGCTAGGAATCGGTTAATGAATAACTCATCTCCTGACTCCCCAAAACCTGCCCATCTACGAGGCACAAGTCAGGAGTGTGATGGAAAATCCCACTTGCCTGGAAGAGTGCAGCTCCCACAACACTCAAGAAGCTTGACACCATCCAGGACAAAGCAGCCCGCTTGATTTTTTAAAATATTTGTTCATGGGATGTGGGCATCGCTGGCTAGGCAAGAATTTATTGCCCATCCCAAATTGCCCTTGTTTGAAGGGTATTTAAAAGTCAACCACATTGCTGTGGGTCTGGAGTCACATGTAGGCCGGACCAGGTAAGGACAGCAGATTTCCTTCCCTAAAGGATATTAGTGAACCAGATGGGTTTTTACAACAATCGACAATGGTTTCATGGTCGTCATTAGACTTTTAATTCCAGATTTTTATTGAACTCAAATTCCACCATCTGCCATGGAGGGATTTGAACCTGGGTCCCCAGAGCATTACCCTGGGTCTCTGAATTACTAGTCCAACGATAATACCACTATGCCCTTGACACCAGATCCACAAACATTCACTCCCTCTCCCACCGGTGCACAGTAGCAGCAGTGTGTAGTACCGACAAGATGCACTGCAGAAACTCACCAAGGCTCTTTCAACAGCACCTTCCAAACCTATGACCACTACCATCCAGAAGGACAAAGACAGCAGATAGATGGCAACACTGCCACCTGGAAGTTCCCCTCCAAGTCACTCACCATCATGACTTGGAAATATATCACCGTACCTTCACTCACTGGGTCAAAATCCTGGACTCCCTTCCTAACAGCACTGTGAGTGTACCTACACCACATGAACTGCAGCAGTTCAAGAAGGCAGCTCACCACCACCTTCTCAAGGGCAACTAGGGATGGGCAATAAATGCTGGCCCAGCCAGCGAAGCTCACATCCCATAAATGAATAAAAATACAAGACAGATCTTTTGTCTCTCAGGGAATCAATGGGTATGTGGAGTGGGCAGGAAAGTGGAGTTAGAGGAATGATCAGCCATGATCTTATTGACCGGCGGATCAGGCACAAGAGCCATATTGTCTACTCCTGCTTCTATTTCTTATGTTCATCACTAGTGTCTGTGAAGACGACCATGGCAATGAACTTTTACATGTCTGTCTCCTTCCAGACTGGTGCTGGAGGTATTAGCAACATGCTGCAGTTTGCAGTTCTATGTTGCTTAAGGGAGGTCACTGAAGGTCTCTATTTAGAGGCAGATAATTTCATTTCATTCCCTCTTGCCAGAGAGAAGCAGTCAAGCAAGCATAAGAGTTTGCAAGGTTGCAGGCTACCCCGTGGTGCAGCTGCCATTGACTGCATTGGTCAAAATATTCCAGTCTCACTGGATTCCAGGAGGGTCCCAAAGGATTGGAAAACCACTAATGGAATACTCCCAAAAAGCAGGAAACTATAGGCCAGTCAGCCTAACATCTGTTGTTGGGAAAATGCTAGAGTCCATTATTAAGGAAGAAATAGCAGGACATTTAGAAAAGCTTAACGCAATCAAACAGAGCCAACATGGTTTTGTGAAAGGGAAGTCATGTTTGACAAATTTGCTAGAGTTCTTTGAGGATATAACAAGTAGAGTTGATAAAGGGGAACCGGTAGATGTAGTGTATTGGGATTTCCAAAAAGCATTCAGTAAGGAGCCACATAAAAGGTTACTGCCCAAGGTATTGGGGGTAATGTATTAGCATGGATTGAGGATTGGTTAACACTCAGAAGACAAAAGAGTCAGGACTAATGGGTCTTTTTCAGGTTGGAAAGGCGTAACTAGTGGAGTGCCACAAGGATCTGTCCTAGGGCCTCAATTATTTACTATCTATATTAATGACCAGGAGGAGGGGGCAGAGCGTAATGTATCCAAATTTGCAGATGATACAAAAATAGGTGGGAGGACATGTTGTGATAAAGACATAAGGAATAGATAGGTTGAGTGAGTGGGCAAAAACTTGACAGATGGAGTTTAATGTAGAAAAGTGTGAGGTCAAGTACTTTGGTAGGAAGAATCAAAAGGCAGGCTATTATTTAAATGGAGACTCCAAAAAGGTATAGCACAGAGAGAACTGGGTGTTTCTGTGCATGAAACACAAAAGGTTAGCATGCAGGTGCAGCAAGTAATTAAGAAGGCAAATGGAATTTTGGCCTGTATTGCTAGGGGTTTGGAGTTTAAAAATAGCGAAGTCTTGTTACAACTGTGCAGGGTGTTGGTGAAGCCGCACCTGGAGTATCGTGTACAGTTTTGGTGCCCATATTTAAGAAAGGATATACTGGCTTTGGAGGCAGTTCAAAAGAGATTCACTAGGCTGATGCCTGGGATGAAGGGATTGATTTATCAAGTATGGCTAAACAGGTTAGACCTTTATTCATTAGAGTTTAGAAAAATGAGGGGTGATATAATTGAAATGTACAAGATTCTGAGGGGGCTTGACAGGGTGGATGTTGAGAAGATGTTTCCACTAGTGGGGGAATCTCAAACTAGGGGACATTGTTACAGAATCAGGGGACACTCAGACGGTAGTGAATGTCTGGAATTCTCTACCCCAGAGAGTTGTGGAGGCTTGATCACTGAAAGTATTTAAAAAGGAGGTAGATGGGTTTTTTGGAATATTGGGGAGTTGAGGGCTATGAGGAGCTGGCACGAAAGAGGAGTTGAGGCCTGGGGCAGATCAGCCATGATCTTATTGAATGGCAGGGCAGGCTTGCAGGGCCAAATGGCCTACTCCTGCTCCTATTAGTTATGTTCTTACGACCTTATAATGGAAGGAAGATCATTGACGAAACAGCTGAAGATGGCTGGGCTGAGGACACTACCCTGAGGAACTCCTGCAGTAATGTCCTGGGACTGAGATGACTGCCCTCCAACAACTACAACCATCTTTCTTTGTGCTAGGTATGACTCCAACCAGTGGAGAGTTTTCCCCGATTCCCATTGACTGCAGTTTTGTTAGGGCTCCTTGATGCCACACTCATTCAAATGCAGCCTTGATGTCAAGGGCAGTCACTCTCACTCACCTCGGGAGTTCAGCTCCTTTCTCCATGTTTGAGCCAAGGGTGTAATGAGGTCAGGAGCTGAGGGCAGAATTTTGCCCTTGATGGTTGGGCGGGTGGGCCCCACCAGCTTGGCGGCGGGCAGGCAGCTGATCACTGCCGAAATGGGCTCCGCCGCCATTTTAAGTGGGCGGGCCAATTAAGGCCCGCTCAGCGGGCTGCCCGACGGGAAGTGCTATGCACTTACTGTGCAGGGTGGGGGAGGGATTCCCCAACTGTCAGGGTGAAAGAGCGCACATTTCCCTGAGACTAAGTGCTGTCTCAAGGATATTGGTGAAAGGTTCATAAACTTCAAAAATAGAAAAATAAAATAATTATTAGCATGTCCCCCTCATGTGACAATGTCACATGAGATGGGACATGTTAATAAAAAACACAGAAACTTTATTAAACTTGTTAAAAACAGACACGAAACTTCATCCCGCCGGTGGATGAGGTTTTATGTTTTTTCAGAAGCCCACCGGGGCTCCTGGCCTGCCCACCAACCTTAAGGTTGGATGGTCAGGGCTTTAATTGGTTTAGCTACCCTGTCAATGGCCTCAATTGGCCATTGACAGGTCGGCGGGCGGACAGCTGATTTCGCTGTCCGCCCACCATCCTGAATATTTAAGGGGTTCCCCCTGACGTCATCCTGCAACAGCGAGTGGGCCATGCCCCCTTCTCACCGACGGAAAGATTCTGCCCTAAGTGTGGTGCGAATGTTACTTGCCACATATCAGCCCAAGCTTGAATGTTGCCCAGCTCTCCTGCATGCGGGCACAGACTGCTTCAGTATCTGAGAAGTTGTGAATGGTACTGAGCACTGTGCAATCACTTCATGTTTAAGGGAAGGTCACTGCTGGATGGTTGGGCCTCGGACACTATCCTGAGGAACTCCTGCAGCAATGTCCTGGGACTGAGATAATTAACCTCCAACAACCACAAGTATCTTCCTTTGTGCTAAGTATGACTCCAACCAGTGAAGAGCTTTCCCCGATTCCCATTAATTTCAATTTTGCTTAGGACTCCTTGATGCCACACTCCAGTCAAATGCTGCCTTGATGTCAAGGAGCAGTTATACTCAACTCACCTCTGGAATTCTAGGCACACTGCAGTCCTTATTTGAAACTTCTGTGCCAGAACTCTGGCACCTGTGTTATTCTTGCTTCTTGCACTGGATTGTCCCCAGTGCCTCATCACATGCAGATCCCCCTTCTACACTATCCTCTAAGATACGCATAATGTCATTATCTAAGATGGTGGCTGCAAGTGTGGAGTCAAGTGAAGGAGAGTCTTCATCATCACTATCCTCTTAGTCTTCCTCCACTGCCTAGCCAGGTTGAACATCTTGGGTCTCTAAAAGGAAAAGTCCACAACGGTAAAGTTGTGGTGAAGGGAGAGGGAAAAGGAAGTGCATGCAGCTTGTAAGAAGAGAATGTGGGATGAGACAAGGATGATTGGCAATGAGAATACCATTATCTTCAATTTATTAAGTACTCATCTGGTCATAGTCTCAGCAATGCTCTTTCTGATAATGATCATGCAGGTGCACCTTATCCCCTCCTGTTAGTTCCTGCCACCTCTGGTTGTGCACTACCTTCTCCTGCAAGAGAGATAAGTGTGTCAGTAAGTGTTGTGAAATATATTTGGGTGGTATCAATGTCATGCTTGACAGTATATGCAAGATGTGACATGTGGATGTGAGGCTTGCAGCAGTGCTAAGTTTGAAGGTGAGGTGAAGCATATGAATCTTAGGTATATGTCCTGATTGATAGAGAATTTAGGTGAGCCATGAGTGTGCAGTGAATTGAGCAGTGGTTGAGGCTAGTAGTGCAGTTGGTAGGATATGGCATTTGAAGACGCATTCACTGACCTTGACCACTTGTGTGGTTATTAAACTTCTTGCAGAATTGAATTGAGGTCCTCGGGGCTAAACTCGTGATGCTGACCTCCACAGATATCTGTTCCCATTGCCTCCTGCCCAACCTTACCCCCATCTTCATGGATACAGGACATCCCTCCTCTACCTAGAATTCCAGTGCAGGGTCAGAAAACCTTGTTACACGCTCTCACCCATGATCAGCCATTCTTCTTTGTTGCACAGCATTATTCTAAATAAAAACAAAAAAACTGCGGATGCTGGAAATCCAAAACAAAAACAGAATTACCTGGAAAAACTCAGCAGGTCTGGCAGCATCGGCGGAGAAGAAAAGAGTTGACGTTTCGAGTCCTCATGACCCTTCGACAGAACTTGCATTAACAGAACTTCTTCAAGGAGGTAGGCATTTCTTGAAGAGCAGTGGCAGTCAATTAAACACAGAGATAAAAACAAAAAAAAAACTGCGGATGCTGGAAATCCAAAACAAAAACAGAATTACCTGGAAAAACTCAGCAGGTCTGGCAGCATCGGCGGAGAAGAAAAGAGTTGACGTTTCGAGTCCTCATGACCCTTCGACAGAACTTGCGTTAACAGAACTTCTTCAAGGAGGTAGGCATTTCTTGAAGAGCAGTGGCAGTCAATTAAACACAGAGATAAAAACAAAAAAACTGCGGATGCTGGAAATCCAAAACAAAAACAGAATTACCTGGAAAAACTCAGCAGGTCTGGCAGCATCGGCGGAGAAGAAAAGAGTTGACGTTTCGAGTCCTCATGACCCTTCGACAGAGCTTGTTCTGTTAACGCAAGGGTCATGAGGACTCGAAACATCAGTTTTTCCAGGTAATTCTGTTTTTGTTTTGGATTTCCAGCATCCGCAGTTTTTTTGTTTTTATCTCTGTGTTTAATTGACTGCCACTGCTCTTCAAGAAATGCCTACCTCCTTGAAGAAGTTCTGTTAACGCAAGTTCTGTCGAAGGGTCATGAGGACTCGAAACGTCAACTCTTTTCTTTTCCGCCGATGCTGCCAGACCTGCTGAGTTTTTCCAGGTAATTCTATTATTCTAAATAATTTCAGCACCACCTTCAGCAGCCACAATGCATCTTCCCTTTAAGAGGTACAGGCCAGCTTTAAGTAGAGCTAACAAGTAACAATATTGGGGCCCCTGCTGATGCAGGAAGCCAATGAGCAGTGCAGTTAGTGCTGCATGCAGAAATTGTGATTTATGAGCAGGCATGCTCCCTGCATTATATTGAACAGTCATGTGTTAATTGTGCATCGTGATCCCCATGCCCATTCTCGGGGACTTTCCCTTTTTCTTCATTTCCATATCATGGAGAAGATTTACTTCCACCTGTAATGTCAGGACAGATTTTCTGCTATTCTTTTATGGATCACAGTATTTACTATGCTCCACTTACTTATGTTTCCTCTGACCAATGCATTTCATGATAGGGCCACCTGTTGTGTTGGGGAGAGGTGGGGAGGGCAGGGTGGTGGAGCTTGTAGAATTACTCTAGTCACTATCTGACTATAAGAAAAGTTTTAAAAATATATTTACAATCTTGATAAGACACTGCAACTTTAACAGTTCTCCCAGATGTTGATTTAGTAAAGATATTGCACATTCCAAAAAGGCTTTTTATATTTTCCCATATACTGTAGTTTCCATATTAAATGCCAATTAATTAATGATTTTAATTAACATGATGGTGTATTTGGCCATAGGTGGGCGAGAGAAATCATTGGGCCAACTGGAAACCATCAATATAGTTTCAATTTACAAACTCAATCTTACCTATCTGTCCCCAGTGAAACGGGTTGATGCCTCCTGTGGTACAATTGTAAATAAGGGTAGTTTTTGGTCTGTAAAAAAAAAAGTACAGCAAGAGAGTTGTCAAAGAATGTGCGTTAGGAATGTGAGTGTAATTGGCAGAGATTTTCATCTGAATTTTGGATTATTAGAGCTGTAGTGTGATCACAGTACACCCTCTGCAATACCTGCTAAGGAACAGGAATGTTCAACACTGCTGTTTTGAAGTAACATTGAAACTGGGTGGACTACCTCAAATGATGGTAAGGGATGCAGCAGAGTAAAGATAAACAAAGGAAGGGGGAAACAAACAAAAAAATGACCGTTGTGTCTGCCCACCGCATCCCTCTAATCTATATAAAATCTTGACTTTTAAAGTTGTATTTCCTTTTCCTATGCTGACTTTAATAATGTATTTTTTTGCACACAAGTAAATCTGGCACTTTTTTTCCATCCTATTTATATCCTTCTACATTCTTTGTCACATCAGAACATTTCAGTATTGTTCCCCAAAGTACTATTTATAAATAAAAATGTTACAACAATTTTAGGTGGATTGCAGGATTTCTGCAGTACTTATTATGCCTATGGGTGGCACTGTGATAGGCCCTACTAATGTTAAAATGAAGATCTATTTTCTTTCCACCATAAATTTACCAGTTTATTCTTGAAGAATACGTCATATCTGACTAACCTAGTCAAAGTTTTGAGGAAGTTACTAGCATGGTAGATTGTCTCCGGATGTTGTCCATGTGGACTTTCAGAAAGCATCTGCTAAGCCTCCGCACAAGAGATTATTAGCAACATGAGAGGATATGGTATTGGAGGTAACCTTGTGACATGAGGCATGGTTGGGAATTAGGAGACAGAGAGAATAAAGAGTTTGCTCTATGATTAGAGGATGCAACATTACTATCCCCCAGAATCCATACTGGGGGCCTCAGCTTTTCACTAGATCTCGCCCCAAGAGGATGTGGATTTGGGTCAATTGGAATTTTCAACACTGGGGTTGATAGATTTTTATTAGCTAAGGATGTCAAAGGATAAGGAACAAAGACAGATCAATGGAGTTGACATAAATTTCAACTGTGATCTAATGGGCCTTAAGAGACTGAATGGCCTACTCCTGTTCCAATGATTCTAATTCCTTGGCCCTGCTTCCACGTTCCCCTCCCGGTCTATGTGTTCACCCATGTTCTGGGTCCCTGTTAGTCTAGTCCCTTCCCAGGTCTTTCCTTTCTATGAACCACAAGTGATCCCTCTTATTCACCCTATCCCATTCACCTTCCCCCTCATTCCTCCACCCTTCCTTTCCTCCCACCTTCCACATGCTCACCCCACCCCCCCCTCATCCACTAACCCTGTGTTCACTGAACTGAGTATTTGACATTGACTCTAACGGTGCAATATGTGAGATCACCCAGCCATAAATAAAAACAACTTAACACAAGGATAACCATGGCTGAACTGTACATTTTAATTTAAAATAGCAGGGAAGATTTGCTATTTGTCACTAGTTTATACCAAAATGTTTTTATTCTAAAGCATTTATAATTTTACTACAAATGGCAGAGCTATCTTCTCATGATACATTCAAAAATGGTAAGCTCTGTTAAGCATCTCCCACTTCTCTTTTATAAACTGCATCAGTTCAGTGCCCCTGAGAGGAGAATGCCAAACTAGCGTCAGCGATTGCAAATGAAAGGGCAGTTTCTTCCTGTGGACATAAAACCAGAAATGTCTGAGGCAGTTCAAACTTGCCTCAGAAGGCTAATCATGCAAAGCAATTTTTGCATTTATTTTTGTCCAAAATGGAACAGTTGATGAGTGGTGAGACAACCGACACTGACAAAATTATAGTGAAAAGGATACTGGTAGCCAGAGACAAATCGATGTTGTGAGCACACAATACGGTGTGGAGCTTACAGATCTCTCACCTGTGAACTGCTGTATACCAGCCAGCTGCGAGAGTGAGATTAACCACTACGTCAACAGGGATCAAATCAGCCACTGCATCATTTGTAGCTCTCATAGTGCGAAGAATTCCTTTGCCTGCCTGCATGACAATGGAAATAACATAAGAACAACATATGTATGAAGTCATTTGATAAATTGCCCTTCCTTTTCAGCCTAATTTAGTAAAACTACAAAATGTCATCACTGGCCGATCACTGTATGATACTTGTCTTCTCTGACACCTTACCTGTCACTTTTCCTCAACACTCGCTCCACCCCACAACACATAAGACTATAAAATAGAAATGTGATATGTCCACCCTTGGACATGGGTAGAGTTGGGGATGGAAAGTGTGTAATCTCTGTGCCTCAATGGTGAGGCCTTTGGGCTTCATTTCAAATGGAGCTAGTGTGGCACAATCAGCCAGAGGAAACCAAGATCATGCTGTTGTCAGCATCACAGCAGCTTTTATGCAGTGAGGACCAGGAGTAGGTGTGGAGGAGGTTGAGAGACCAGGAGGAAGATCGGAAACTAGGCCAAGCGGATCGGTGGCCAAGGGGTATCGGAGGCCAGAGAGATCGGTGAATGTTCCTTAAATGTGAAATTCGGAGGAACACCTCTGCTCTTCCTGGCTCAACATTCATGCAAGCAATTTTTTGTTAAAAATTAGTCTAGTTTTCCTGAGTGCAACTGCCTCTGATACTAGCTGTCTCCAGGCAAACCAATTTTGCAGTGAGAATCTCAAACAGGCATTCGGCTCTTTTATTTCCATAGGCAAAGGGCATAAAAGCTGTTTCAGGCATGCACAATGACTTATTTTTCCTTTCCCAGTGTAGTGAGCATCGCATGTACAGCTGGAAATCTGCAACTGCATCTTAAAAATGGGAGCTGTATGGCCAAATTCATAGATGCATGTTCCTTCATGAAGCTTCTCCTGATCCTCATTCTGATTTTGTAACTGACTATCTAGCTTTCTTTTCTTGGTCGTGTGCTTGCAAACATTGTGAACCTCTTGTTTGAAGCATTGACCCCATCTCTTTTAAAATAAGTCTAATTAGCTTTTCTTAAAAAAGCTACCCGTGATTTCTTAAACTTCCATCATTTATCACCTGTCTTTTCTCCCAGGATTCTTGAATTCATGTTACCACTCATCATTCCCTTTTGAATCCTTCCAAGTTGGTTTCTGATTTGTCCACCAGTGACATCCTGTTTGGACTCGCCATGCTTCCTCATACTTACTCCTACCTTCTTTAACCAGCTGACCAGGTTATATTCACTCACTGCCTATTTTCCATAGTCTACCTTCTTCAGTTCATTTTTGTGGTTCTACACCTAACTGTCCTGATGGTGTCAATACATCTCATTCTGTAGGGTTTGGGGAGAAACAATCATCTCCAGTGTACCCTGGGGTTTCATCCTTGGTCTACTTCAATTCATCATCTACATGCTATTCCAACTGTCAGCACCATTCGCAAGCACAGGATTAACTTCTGCATGTCTGTCAATGAAATTCAACTCGGTCTCTCTACAATCAGCACTAACTCCAGAGTTCTCGTCATACCACCAGACTGTCTGTCTGAGGTAAATTTCAAATTAAGCATCAATTCATAGCCTACAGTTAGACTCTGACCAAACTGACACCATTCTGTATGTTGTCGCTAGCAACTATGAACCTCTGGTTCCAACTTCAGCAGCCATTCTAGCTGGCCAATCAAACTATATCTGGTGATTCAAACTTCTGTGTTCCATGCAGTCCAAAGCGAAACCTCATAATCAAGACTATCTTTTTCCATCTGTGGACCATTTACTGCCTAATCAACCATTTCATCTCCACCAGTGCTAAAACCCTAAGCTATGCCTTCATTTCAAGGATCGATTTCTCAAATATCTTCCTCACTGATCTCCCCACAAACTTCAACTAATCTAATTATCCATCATCCCCATTTTCCTCAAGCTTATGTCAAAATAAATGCCTTTCAGGATCTTCCTCCTCAAGAGCTCTGTTATGTACTTTCCATCTGTAAGGTACTGTGGGGTTCTGTACGATGAATGCTGTAAATTTAAGGTGTTACTGGTTGCGGATAATTAAGCAGGAGACCCTTCTGAGAAATGGGCATGATATGAAACACCATAGTCACCTCTCAGTGATAACGGGGTACTATCTGCTAATGTTTAAGCTCAGGATATTTTTTTAAAATTGTATTGAGACAAATGGCATCATAATATTCCCTGCTTATACTGTAACAGGGAACCAAGATGGTAGCTAAGTAATTAAAACCTTGCCTTCCAGTCTCATCCTTCTTTCCTATCCAACTGTTCATTATTATTTTTAAAATATGTGGTATTACCACAGAACACAAATCAGAAAGTATTGAACAGAACAATCATTTCTATAGACAACAGAATAGAAGCAATTTGAGTAACTTAAATATGAGCAAAGAGAGAGCCATTTACTCCCTCCTCAGTTCTCTCCCCAGTACTGTACCTAAAGACAGGATTTTTTAAAAATCTTCAAATTTGCTGCCCTGGTGAAAGTGGCATTACAACCCAAAGGAAAAAAGCAGTTTGGACCAGTACTCTTATTTCCCAATTTTCACTGTTTTTTCTTTCTGGGAAACATTTATTTGGACTGGAATTCAATTGCAGGTTTAAGCCAACAAGACCACACTCCAGAATACAGTCAGTCAAACTTGAAAGTTAAACTGTTGTTTGGTGCCATATGGTTAGCAATTTCAGTGGATTATCTTTCTGTTCAATGCATCTAGCATTATCAAATATAATGTGGGCAAGGTTTCTCTACTTGGCTCCAAAGTGCCACTATAACACTAATAAATCTAAACTCAGAAGAAGATCATTACCATACCTGCGTGAGTTTTAATTTCCCACAACAGCAATTGCCGTGTCCTCTATGAAAAATACAGCCAACTTCTGTTAGGTTATGGATAGTTTTGTGAGGTGGATCTACACATACTTGGAATTGGATTGAATCTGTTCTTTGGTTGGACCCTTGCAGCAGCTGCATAGTGATGTTCACCCCATCAGTTTGATCCTAATTAGCTTTCACTTGATCACTCCTTAACTACACAACATTTACATAGCGCCTTCAACTTAATAAAAAGTGCCAAGGTGCTTTTCATTTTGACACCAAGGGCTGCATCTTACCTATGTCTGGCGGGCCGGGCGGGGACGGGCGCAGAGCTGATCGCCGCCCATGATTGGCTGCCATTTTCTGTGGGCAGGCCAATAAGGTGTAAAACACGTTCTGTAGCGTTCAGCGCTACCTTTGCGGATGGGGGAGGAGGGAGATTCGGGGCCTGTGCTCTTTCGCGCATGTGCATGAAAGAGCGCAGCAATCTTCCTAAGGCACGAGCTGCCTCAGGGAGATTAAGTACACAATGACATTTTTTAATAAATAAGGAGAAAAATTATTTAGACATGTCCCCTCATATGACAGTGTCTGTGTCAGTGAAAGAGCTGGGACATGTTTGTCAATTTAGCAAAATGTATTTATTTTATTAAGCCTTCAGGAAACCTCATCTCGCCCTTAAGGTTGGACGGGCAGCGGTGTCAATGACTTCCTTAATAGGCCTTTGACAGTTCAGCCGGCATGTAGCCACCTCCGGCGTGCCCCCGCCGAATGCAATATCGGAATGGCACGCGATGACATCAGGACAGATGCCTGACGTCATCTCATGTCATTTTGCGCGTTGGGATGTCCGGCCAACCCCCAAACACCGACAGTAATATTCTGGCCCAAGTAACATAAGGAACAATCAGGCCAATGACAAAACGCTTGTTCAAAGAAGTAGGTTTTAAAGGAGCAGAGTGAGGTGTAAAGGCTTAGGGAGGAAATTCTAGAGCTCAGGGCCTTGGCAGCTGAAGGCATGGCCGGAAATTGAGAAGCAATTAAAATTGGGAATGCTCAAGAAGTCAGAATTCGTGGAACACGGAGATTTTGAGGGGCTGGAGCAGGTCGCAAAAATAGGGAGGGGCGAGGCCATGGGAGGATTTGAAAACAAATGATACAGAATTTTTAAATCTTAAAAGTCTTAACATTTTAAAAATACGTATATTAAACTCTGACTATATTAAAGCGATATTCCAGACTAAATGAGGGCTAGTCATTAAATGAATGAATACTTTTTTTTAACATATTTAGAATGAGATTTTGTCATGATTTCCCCATTGAGATGATTTGCATTTGGAATGCGAATACCTCGACATTGTTGACTTAATCGCAATAACCCCGTTGGTCTCATATACACAGGATGGGGTGGATTTTCTTTAATATGCCCCTACAAAGTTAGGATTGGACTTCCATTTGCTGCCCCAACTCCTGTAAGTACTGCAGTCGGCCTGGACCTGTGCAACAGTTGAATAGGCAGGAGGACACCCAAAGAGGAAGTAGAGCCTTGAAGAAAAATATACCAAGGCCTACAAAGGTAAGTGCTTGAGGTCAAATTGAGAAGCGACACTTGACACTCTGGCAGTACTGGGCAGGAAGGTACCAGAGTGTTCCTGGCAGTGGCAGAGATTGGTGGCCAGGGTAGATTGAAGCAAAGTGGGCCTGTAGCCTCAGCTCTTCTCTACTGGCATTCATATGTAGCAGGAGGAGCAGTCAAAGACAGTCCAACTGAAGCTGGGGGCGGGGGGGGGATGAAAATAAGTTTGGGGTGAGGACCTGGTGGTAGACCTTTCCATCTTATTTTTTCTGCTGTTCTAGTTGCTACACTACCCAATTTGGTGTAGGATAGCAGAGGAAAATTAGGGCTGATATTCTTAGAAAGCCATGTTTGGGGGTGAAAAAATTGAGCAAAGCATTTAAGGAGCTTTGCAGACTGTTGAGGCTGAATGTTTCCCGTTTTTTTCTGCATTTTTCTTAAATTTGACAATTTAACAATACTTCACTTCCAGCAACCCTCCACTGAGAAGTATAATTGGAAAAAACTTCTGAAGGACAGTATAAATTATAATATATATATATATTTAATATAATATATATATTATATATATATAATATATATATTTATTTTATATATATATATTTATTATATATATATTTATTTATTTTATATATATACATATATATATATTATAATTTATACTGTCCTTCAGAAGTTTTTTCCAATTATACTTTCCAATTATATACAATAAATATATATATACAATAAATATATATAATATATATATATATATATATGGGTACAGATTAATCATGGGAAGTTCACGTCTGACTAACTTGATTGCTTTTATGAGGAGGTAACAGGGTAGATCAATGGTAGCACATTTTAGGTAGTCAACATGGATTTTAAGAAGGATTTTGACAAGGCCCTACATGAGAGACTGGTCAAAAGCCCATGGGATTCAAGAAAAGGTGGCAAGTTTGATCTAAAATTAGCTCAGTGGCAGGGAGCAAAGGGTATTGGTCAAAGGTATGTTAGTGATTGAAAGGTTGTTTCCAGTGGAGTTCCACTGGTTCCATGTACTCACTTTTCACGGTATATATCAATTATTTAGACTTAACTGTAGGGAAAATGATTAAGAATTTTGCAGATGGAACAAATATTGGCCATGTTGTTGGTGGTGAAGCAGAAAGCTGGAGATCGCAGGAAGATATGAATGGACTGGTCAGATACACAGAAAAACGGCAAATGGAATTCAATCCAGAGGAATATGAGGTAATGCCTTTGGGGAGAGCAAACACGGCAAGGGAATGCACGAGAAATGGTGGATACTAAGAGGTGTAGAGCAAAAGAGGGACCTCAGAATGCACATTTTCAGATTCATGAAGGTAGCAGGACTGGTAAATAAGATGGTTAAGAAGGCATTCAGAATATTTAGCTTTCTTAGCGGAGGCATCGAATACAAGAACAAGGAAGTTATGCTAAAACTGTATGAAACACGAGTTAGGCCACAGTTACAGTAAGGCATGTAGTTCTAGTTGACAAATTATAGGAAGGATGTGATCAAATTAGAGGGTGCTAGAGGAGATTTAGGAGGATATTGTCAGGACTGGAGATTTTACCTTTGAGGAAAGATTGGAGCAGAGGAGGGTGAGTGGAGTTTTCATTGAGGTGTATAAAATTATGAGGGGACTGGAGAGAGTGGTTAGGAAAAATCTATTTCCCTTTTTAGAGAAGTCGATGAACAGGGGGCATGGATTTAAAATAGTTTGTAGAATTATTAGAGGGGCCTTAAAGAGAAGTGTTTTCACTCGGAGGATGATAGTGGTCTGGAATTCACTGCCTGAAATAATGGTAGAGGCAGAAACCCTCATTGCATTTAAAGTATATTTAAAAATGGACCAAGTCTTGGAAAGTGGGATTAGGTTGGAAGCATCTTAAGAAGGTGGAGAATGTGAGTAAAGTGAGATGGACATTTCCAACCTCCCACTTCTTTTTCTAGATGCTAGGCTTGCTAGGCGCTCAAGCACAGGGTGGCTAGAAGAAACTGGCAGTGGTTTGTTCCCAATCTCAAAACAACTGTCTATGGGTGGTCCAGGCCAGGTTGAAGATCCCACCACCTGACACACTGTTTTTCAGACGCTACTACTGGTGCCAGGCCTTACTATGGGGCAGGTCTGTGGGACTTTCTGGGACATGACATGACAGAGGCAATCCCAGAGTTGGACTGGCGGAGTGCACATTGGGAGCACTGCTCCTGTTTAGCACTTAGGCACAAGGGGAACAGGAAATTCAATCCTGCTATATTTGTTACCTGTAAATTCAAGAACTTTTAAGAAAGATTTTTTTACTCATAAGAAAATGACAAGTAAAAAAGATAATTTACATACAGCAATGAATAGCCCACTTGGTCCGTTGAAATTGTCGATCCAACCCTATTTAATTAAAAAGAAGGTCACAGTTTTTTTAATTCATGACTTTGACAGTCTGCAATTGATTTTACAGTGGTCAGCAAGGAGTTCTTTACAGAAATATTTTCACACTTCATTACATCAATAACAGAAAGTCCTTCAAAAACTAAGGCATACGTTGAAATCTACTTTGAGATTTGCATTCCGTTTTAGAGAATCAGTTATAAAAAATTTACAACAATTGATTCTGCAGATGTGATATTAACGGAAAGATGTGAGCATGCTGAAGTCTGAAAAGATATTTCAGTTTTCAAAGGATTAAAAAGTACAGGACAATTTGTAAATATAGTTTAAAAGGTTTGAAGATCCCATATAAATGTTCATATTTCCTCTTCATACTTCAGTTTCCATCCATATTCCTTTCTAACATATTATGAAGACAGAACTAACTCATTTTTTCACTGGAGTAAATGAGATTGAGAGGAACATTATCTAGGTTTGGCTATTGGGCTGTTAGTGCTCATGAGCAAAAATATTTTTAGAAAAACTTTTAGTGAAAATTGCATGACGTTAAAGTCAGACAAAAGATTATATTACATCCAATCACAGAATTTTTTCGGCCCAGAAGGAGGCTATTTGGCCCATCGTGTCTGCACCGGCTCTCCAAGTTACATCCATTTGATGATATAATAGCTAAGCAATCTAAGCAGAGATACTTTGAAACCACCTTCAGATAAGGCGTTTCTTATTCCATATCAGAGAGTATGTTTGGATGGGGCTGGTCAGGACCTCAACAGCTTCAAACAATTTCTCACCATTCAGGGTACACAGTCACACACGCTCTGTCAGTTAACACAGGAGCTCATAAGACCATAAGACATAGGAGCACAAATTAGGCCATTCGGCCCATCGAGTCTGCTCCGCCATTCAATCGTGGCTGATAAGTTTCTCAACTCCATTCTCCCCCACCTTCTCCCCGTAACCTTTGATCCCCTTACCATTCAAGAACCTATCTATCTCGGTCTTAAATACACTCAATGACCAGGCCTCCACAGCCTTCTGTGGCAATGAATTCCATAGATTCACCACTCTCTGACTAAAGAAGTTTCTCCTCATCTCTGTTCTAAAAGGTCTTACCTTTGCCCTGAGGCTGTGCCCTCGGGTCCTAGTCTCTCTGTCAACTTATGCAGGTTGTACCAGTTTTATCTCCAAACTTCAACTAATCTGCTCTTTCCTTGTTGCTAATACTTCTCCCTTGTTAGTGTTGCAGAAGTCAAATAGTGCTACATGGAGAAAAACAGTCCTGTGCTTCTGTGCATTTTAATTATATATTACACCATAAGTTACAATATTAGAAATTGTGATCAGGGAGGAGCAGAAACATGTGGAGAACAAGCCTACAATTTTATATAATTTCAAACAATAATACTGCGTGGTAGTGAGTACAGAAACAAAAGGCCAACGGTAAAAAAGCAGTTCAGAATATTCATCCATTCCCACATCTCAACCTAAGTTCCCTCTAACCTGCACGCCTCTGCAGCTGCGTACCAGTACATCAAGTGCTGTGCACTTGATTATTAACACCATTCACATGGTCTCTCCACTTTCCTCCCACTTGCCACCTCTTCTGATTCACCGATCTCCCTGCTTGCCAAATGGCAGGGTCAGCGAGTCGGGAGGGGTGGCAAGCGTGAAGGTTTGAGAAGGTAGGAAAGGCTGGAGAGGCAGCAAGTTGGGAGGGTTCGGAAGAGCTGCAGAGGCAGCGAGCGGGAGGGTCAGCAAGGCTGCAAGCAGGAGGGCTCGGGAAGGTCGGCAAAGCGGCAAACAGGAGGGTTTGGGAGGGGCGGAGAGGCGATTAGCGGGATGGTTCAGCAGGGTCGTAGAGGCAACAAGTGGGAGGATTTGGGAGGCTTGGAGAGGCGGTGAGCGGGAGGCTTGAGGAGGGTCAGTGAGGTGGGAGAGATGGCAAGTGGCAGGGTTCGAGAGGGAAGCAGTGACAGGTAGAGGTGGTGAGCTGGAGGTGGGAAGCAGTGAGCAGGAAGTAAGTTATCAAGAGTTGGTCATTTCAATCATAAAGGAAATGTAAAAATGATTTTTTCATGCATCAATAATAAAATATTATGTTTCCTACGTCAAGAAAATAAATAATGTTGTTTTATGCTAAAAAGGAATAGATACACATGAGATTCTAAGACGAGTGAAAATCTTGCAGTGTTAGCCTCTTTATATTTGATTTCATATCAAATTAACATCTTAAACAATGCATATGGTTAATTATCCCTTATTTTCATATTCTTTCTTCTTCCATGCTTATGGTAACTTCTTAAAAATAAATATTGAAAGTATTATATATAGGCTTTTTGTTTCTAATAGTGATGCACATCCACTCATTATCTTGACATGGTGCACTTAACAAAACTCTTTCCGCACGTGGATGGATAAAACTAGAACATTGATCTCCATTATTAAACCATTAACAGCTGCTCCCCACATTCACAGCAGGGGAATTATATGGAGCTCGCAAGAACAGGAAATGTGGCATGTGGGGGTGACTGAATTAGGTGGGATATGAAATTTTGATTCCCCGACAACGGGTTGAAATTCAGAGATTAAGTCAGTGGCGTGTCTGTGGCAGGCTGGGTCTTGCGTCATCCTGTGGTGAGTTCATACTTGTAATATATTTGCACCATGAATATTCATGAATGTAAAACTTTTTAAAGATAAAGGCCTACCTTCAGGACAAAGTTTAGTTGCACAGGAAAATCTTGTCGCACTCTGTTCACATTTGTTTAAAGGAAGCATGCACCAGTCTGCTTTGTGCAATTGAGTCTGAGGTTAGTGGTTTTCCTTGTTGAACTCTGTGGCATAAGGGCAGGGAGAAGGAGAATGACAGCTTGCATCGAGGCTCGGGACCAGCCAGGGTGAGTCAGTGGTGAATGGGGTCATAGGGTGAGGTCTGGGACATGGAGGAGTGATTGAGGGATTCAAAGGAGGACATAGGGTGGAGTTGGGGGCATGGAGGACTGGAAGGGGAAAGGGCCTGGCTTCTTGGGTGTAGAGGGGGTGGTGGTGGTGGTGGGGTTGGCGAGGATAGTCAGTTAAGGAAAGACAATGAGGGGCCTAAAGGCCAGTGTCTAATGTGTATCCATTCAGGGTGTTGGTTGGCAGAGTCCTTGCTGGGTTTTGAGTTCACCTACAACATTTCAATTGTCCCTGCTGAGATTTCTCTCAGACAATGTTTTTTACAACGTATATAAGGGAGGGCCAGCTGAGTCTGCAAGTTCAGCCATGTCCCACCAAGTGGCAAGTGCAACACTGGACACATTCAATAAAGAATGAACGCAAAAACATTACAATGTCACTGATAAAATTCTGCCCATCCTCACTCTCCAAACCACAGTTGCACAGTAACTAATCTAAACCTAGCCCAAGATAATTTTCCAGCTCCGTTTTTGAAAGAATTAATCAGTGCACTTAGACTGTTTTTCCTGTTCGACATAATCACCTGGTAGAGAAAAATATTTTGATCTTGTTTTCCAGATTTGCTCATTTAGACCTTTTTAACTCAAATGTACCTCATTGCTTGCCTCTGGATCCCACACAAGTCTTTCATTTTGTACGTAATAGTTTTGAACCATGAAAGAAACTGTTCTGGACACATGCCTTATATACTACATTCAAGCTTTGCTGTAATTGAAAAGACATGAGAAAGATAAAAATGTTCTGATCCTTTCTCAGCTTGTTTTTGAAGGACAATGCTCAAGCAGAAGCTGATATCTAACAGGACCCTCAGGTACCAATATGAATCAAGACCCCTTGTATCTTCCATCCAATCTTTGTAAGACATCCTCTTCAGCAAAGTTATGTCACAATTAAGGGCATACACCACCATATCTCACTGGTTAACCCAAGTTCAAGGTGATGAACAAAGCACATGCCATCTCCATCACAGTCCTCCTATGGCACAATATTATACGATAGAATAGAAGCATCTTATATCTTTCAGAATTGCATGGATTACTGAGGGCATGACTGATTTGGTATCCAGCATGTCAGAAGTGAAGATACTGAATAGATGTGTGACTGTGGACACAGTCATCTTACTATGTCTTTGAGATTCAAGATCCTTCAGTAATCTTCAGGCTCACTAACGTCCCCTTTTTCTTTCCTAGTACAGAAACCACAGCTACTATCTGGAGTACCTCAACCAGAATTCTATCCAACTGAAGGTTCTTAATACTGTCCGCTAGGATCAATACTGTAACCAATGTTCCATCTCACTTCTGTTTGCACTGCGCAGATCCTTTAAGATTGAAGTGTAGCCACACGTACCTGTACCCTAAAGGGAATGTTGCTTGAGCGTGGCCTGTTTGCTCCCTGTGCAGCACATTCTGATTGTCACAATACTGTGTACCCACGCAGCTTAGAGTGAACACTAGTCGTGTCCCTACTCCCCTGCCAAGAGCAACTTTTAGGAACTCACTGAGATTGCCATTTGCCCTTCCCCTTCTCACTTCCACAATGTGGAATGGAATCCACTGTGGCCAGAAAGCGAACAAAATATCAGAAAAGAGAACGAAAAGGCAGGAAGTGGAAAATCTTCAAGATACTGAGGCTCCATTTAACAAGGTGAATTACTCTAGTGGTTAAAAACTGACCTCTGTTGCTTCTCAGTTGAAGACAGCATTCGGAAACTTTATGTGTAATAGTTTTGTCAAGGTTTTAATTCTACCTAAAAAAATATCAGTTTTGTAGTAAACTTAATGAGAACCCCTAAACCCAGTTGAGATCTGCTGTACATATCATGGAGTAGATAAAGCTGGTGGATGTTAAAAATTATGCAAAGTGCTTAACTCAGGTCTGGAATCATTGAAAAGAGCAACTACATCTTTTTTGTTAACGTCACTCACAATGACTGACAGAAATGCAAAAGTGAAAGTCAAAATACTTTAGTGTCTAATTAATACTCAGGGCTGAGAGTTGTATGGCACTAAGCAGTTTATTGGACACCTAGAGAACACAGTCCAGCCAAGATAATGCAGTTACCTTGCTCAGCAATGCAAGCCATTCAGTTGTATTCAAGAAGGCGGCTCACCACCACCTTCTCAAGGGCAATTAGGGGTGGGCAATAAATGCTGGCCGAGCCAGTGATGCCCACATCCTGTGAATGAATAAAAAAAGATCAGAGATAGGATCATATATGGAATCAAACTCACAAATGAGGGTGAGATTCCTTTGTGCAGCAGACAAAGAGATAACAGAATGTCTGCATGGGTGTAAAGTTCCTTTGGGAATACACTAAACCTTGTAAAGGTTGAGCGCTTGAAAAATAAATTGCATACAATGCCATATATTTTAAATATAAGGGCCAATTATATGAAATTGCACCCCAATGGAGAGCCTCGTTCAACAGTAATGCATATTGGGAAATTATAGGCACATAGTCTGATAATATACATTGTCACCAAATTCTCATTTTAGCTACAAGTATTAACTGCAAGTAATTTGGAAACCCAGCCTATCACTGTGTCTTTTGACATGTTTTGTTTCCAACTATTTACTTGAAATCTAAATTGTGTCTGGCTTGTGTCCATCTGCCCCTTCCATTCTCATTCTCTCCAAATCTCCCTGTCATTCATTCTTTTCTAGTCTCATTACCTTCCTCTCATTATCTCTCTATCTTGCTTTCTTTTGTCCCTTTCTCATTCCTCATCTTCTATAGCTTTGCCTCCATTCCTTTGTTCATTCCCCTTTTTTCTCGTTTCTTTCTCTTATTTCCCCCTCGTTCCATGTTTCTCAGATTCTGATCTCTCCTGCATGTTTTGAATATGTGACAAATTCATTGTCTAGAATAACATTCCTTCAATGCAGGGAAACAGGAGTTGCCACAGATGAGTTTCCACCCCGCTTTGTTTAGGAAAAGCTTCACATCTTCTGTTCTTCCTTAGTTCCATTACTAGTTCTCAATCATTTTATGGGCATTGTAAACCAGACATTCAATCCTGAGGATCTGCTAGGTTCATGACACTCTGCCATTGCATTGAAAAACTGGGAACTGGGTGAGGCACTGAGTCAAACTTTATCGATCATAAAGATGTTACGGTAAATCAGCAATGGAAAATCCGCTTTATCTGGCAAGGCTTCTGCTTCATTATCTGATGGTGTACTCAAAATGTGCCAATAATGGCCTTGTTGCTTCCTGTTTGCTTCTCTGCTAGTTTGAGATTATTTATTCATGCGTATCCAAGACGTTAAAGAACTATATGTCAATTACACAAGATGCTATCGCAGCCATAAAGAACCGAGCATTTCACAATACAAAGCAGAGGGTGAGGCCACTGCTAAGAAGACAGTTCTGTAGCAAGAGCCACCAGTGCAACCATGTTAAGTCTTTGGGCAGAAGCAAAATTTGAGAAATGAAAAATAATGTCCGCATGCAGTCAGCTATGCAGGAACTACAAAAATTACGATTAGTTTGATTCACAATATTAAATCAAAAACTTGGGGGCTAATTTCTATACTATAATATTGCAAGTGAAACCTAACAGCAAGCCAGCAACCAAGCTGTCAGAGGTACAGCAGGCGAATTTTCCTCATTAGAGTCACTACCCCAACCATCCAAATCAAAATGGCAAGTTGGATCCAAAATTGGCTCAGAGGGAGCAAATAGTAATGGTCGATGAGTGTTTTTGTGACTCGAAGGCTGCTTCCAGTGGGGCTCCATAGGGTTCAGTATTAAGTTTCTTGCTTTGGATTTAAATGTAGTGGTTATGATTAAGAATTGTGTAGACAATACAAAAATTGGGTATATGGTTGAATGAAGAAGAAAGCTGTAGACTGCAGGAAGATGTCAGTGGACTTCACATAGGTGGAACTGTGGCAAATGGAATTCAATCTGGAGAAGTATGAAGTATTGCATTTGGGGAAGACTATCAAGGCAAGGGAGCATATAATAAATGATAGGACATTGAGAAGTGTACAGGAACAGAGGGACCTGCATGCACATGTCCACAGATTCATGAAAGTGGGAGGACAGGTAGATAAGTGGTCAAGATGGCAAAAGGGATACTTGCCTTTATTGCTGAGGCATAGAATACAAGAGCTGGAACTGTATAAAACACTAGTTAGGTCATAACTGGAGTACTGTAATACGTGTAGTTCTGGTCATTACATTATAGGAAAGATGCGATTGCACTAGAGAAAGTACAGAGCAGATTTATGAGTTTGTTGTCTGAACTGAAAAAGCTTAGTTCCGAGGAAGGTTAGATAGGCTGGGGTTGTTTCTCTGGAACAAAGGAAGCTGGGGGGAGACCTAACTGAAATGTATAAGATTATGAGAGATAGAGTGGATAGGGATGCCCTAGTCCCTCTGTTGAGGGATCCATGACCAGGGGATATTGGGAAGAGGTAGGAGGTTTAGAGGGCATTCAAAAAGAAATCTTTTCACCCAGAAAGTGTTGGGGATTTGGAACTCATTGACTAAAAGAGTGGTAGAAGCAGAAACCCACATAATATTTAAAAGTACTTTTATATGCACCTGAAGTGTCGTACCCTGCAAGGCTACTGGCCTAGTGCTTGAAAGTGAGATCAAGCTGGATGGCTACTTGACGGCCAGCATGGACACAATAGGCCAAATGGCCTCCTTCCCTGTTGTAAATTTCCATTATTCTATCTTTATGCTATAACATACATTAACAGACCAGTTAAGTTTAATTGCAATATACTCACAATGTGATCACAGCCAAACAACTAAGATCTTTTCAAGGTGTCACCTTGAAGAGGAATATTAGGCTAGAGATAGCTAATTCCCAGATTGCCTTCTTTAAGATAAACACCTCGAAAGTGCTTACTTTCCTTTTTCACACCAAACGCTTTTTCTCAACAATTCTTAGCTCCCTATAAAATGGAAATCTACTAAGGCATGAACAGTGATCCCATATTTCCCCGAGAAGCTCTTTTACCATCTTTCTCAAACCCTGTGCAAGTAAGCAGCTTTGGTTTGACAGATGATCCCTGTCTCACCTCTAGCAACAAAATGGCATTGATATCAGTGTATCTGCTTCTCTAAGTGTGATAGCAGGGAATGGTTATGAAATAACTTGAGTGCAGTAGAAGCATTTCTCATTTTAATGTATCTCTCCTCTTACTTCCACCCAACTAAGAGGTCCCCCCCCCCCACCCCCGCCACTCTGTGCCCATCCAGTGTAACAACAACTAAGATTTAGAAATAACATTTATACTAAGCCACATAGAGCTAAAGTAAAACAGCAACAGGATGATAAAATACATTGCATTCAAGCAAAATGACTTACTGGGAATGGCTCCTGCCAACTTGCTCCAACAATCGAAGGCCTGATAATGGCAATATTCAAATCCCCGCTCTCCTGTTGGACCACATACTCTGCAAGCGCCTTTGTGTAGGTATATGTGTTTGGCCGGTCTCCTATCAGTTTGGGGGTGATATCTTGGATCATACTTTCATCCATCCATCTGCAAAAAAACAAGAGACTCATTAAACAAATGACCATGAGAAATTGCTATGGAAAATTTAATTACATAAAATAACAGGATTCCTTAAAATGGCTAGCCACCACAGACAACTGGCTCATTAAATACAGGAGAAGAGGTAGAGGTCTGAACAAGGCACTTCCTGAATTTTTTTACCCTCTTGGTGATGGTGATGGCACAAGCAAAAGTACGACCAAAAAAGAAACATCAGGTGGAGACATGGGAGAGATGATCTAAAGACAGATTATTCTGAATTCTTAGGTGAGGTCTAAAGCAGTGAATAAAATTATTATTTCTATTTGGGAGAATGTTGCCAGTTCGTCTTTCTTCACAGTTGGAAATGTAAAGATCGTTCAATGGATTTCAGGCAAGCAAAAATATTGAGATTGTAACAAAGCTCCAATCTCCTTCAGAACTTGGAGGACTAAATGGCCTTGGTGAGTTGCTGCAGTGCATCTTGTAGATGATACACACTGCTACCAGTGTGTGGCAGTGGTGGAGGGAGTGGATGTTCAAGTGGTGGTTGGGGTGCCAATCAAGCAGACTGTTTTGTCCTGGATGATGTCGAGCTTCTTGAGTGTTGTTGGAGCTGCACTCATTCAGGCAAGTGGAGAGTATTCCATCACACTCCTGACTTGAGCCTTGTAGATGGTGGACAGGTTTTGGGGAGTCAGGAGGTGAGTTACTCGCCACAGGATTCCTAGCTTCTGACCTGCTCTTGTAGCCACAGTATTTATATGGCTAGTCCAGTTCAGTTTCTGGTCAATGGTAACTCCCAGGGTATTGATAGTGGGGGATTCAGCGATGGCGATACCATTGAATTTCAAGTGGCAATGGTTGGATTCTCTTTTGTCGGAGTTGGTCATTGTCTGGCACTTGTCAGCCCAAACCAGAATACTGTCCAGGTCTTGCTGCGTATGGCCATGGACTTATTCAATGTCTGAGAAGCCAGTGAATGGTGCTGAACTTTGTCCAATCATCAGCAAGCATCCCCACTTCTAACCTTATGATGGAGGGAAGGTCATTGATATGGCAGCTGAAGATGGTTGGGCCAAGGACTTGATCCTGAGGAACTCAACTTCAATGATGTCCTACTTTGTGCTCTGTACTTTAATAACAGCTTTAATGCTTTATAATGAAGATAATTTTGAATGGACTACTTCTCCAGCAAGCTTCCTGGCCTTAACACAAGCCCTCATATGCCTGGTTTACTTGCAAAAAAAATCTCCTTAAAAGATTTAATCTTGCAAAATTCTTAGGGGTCTAAATTAGATCATCCTTGGAATTGGGCACATGGATCACAACGCACAATTAACATATGCCACTGTGGTCAATGCAACAGTCCTGCCCTGAAGCCCTGGATTCAGTGCTGAAAGAATCTTGATGATCTTACACAAGTGATCAAGGTTACTGAAAGCATCTTCACGTGCCATAATTCACCAACTACACCACTAGCCTCACACATTGCTGCATTCACCACTGCCCCTTCACTTGCCTACCAACAATTTCTATAAAACACACCTGATAACTCACATTCATAGTCTAACCTCAAACACCTAGCATTGCTGCAAGTTGCACACTCAAATCTTGCATACACGGCCAGCTATTCAACAGTGGCAGGCACATTACGCAGACACACTGCACCACACTCAGTGGCACAATTCCCTCTCTCCGGCAGGACAAGGTGGTCGACAAGAGGAGGCAGCAGCTGCTAACCGGTGGGGTCTGGTGGAAGGTAACAAGCAAGGCTGCCTCTGCTCATGGCCAAGGAGCAGATAATACTGGAAGTCACTAGAGTGGCAATCACTGAGGCAGTAGCCAGCAGCACGGTTCAAACCATTGAGAATGATGATCTGTTCTTGCCTAATTCACCTTTCACACCCCACTTCACTCTCCTCATGCAATCTGTTTTGATTTACAAACCTGCAAACGGTACATGCCTTTTACTTCTCCCCTTCCCTCACCCAAATCTTGTTCTTGTGCCTTTTTGCTTTCAGACACTCAAGAACTACCATCTGACCAGGCAGTGGTGCAGGAGACTGAAGATCTAGAGAAAGAAGAGGCTGATGAAGGAAAAACACTGTCCTCAATCTGATACACACTGCCATCAGCTCAGATACTGGAATACTTCAGAGGGTAGCACAGAGGCAGGATCTGCATATGTTGGTTTACAGGGTATGAGTGGCCTGCAGCCAGGGCAGGAGGAAATGTTGGTGCGTATGCCAACTCACTGGAGGTATGTTGCAAAGGACTCAAATGAGGACCTCGATAGAGCACTGTACAGAAATAGGCTAATGGGGATCACACAGAAGTGCTTGGTGCATTAGCACGTATGCCCTGTCATAGTCAAGAGCATGGAGGAGTCCAGCTCCAACTTGGCACACAGTTTTGAGCAGAGAGTTGGGCCCATCCTTTCCTGTGTGGATTTGGCAGCCAATCCCATGACAGCACTATGTCATGAAAATATAATAATTTTCATAATGTTATTGGTATTTATTGTAAAAGTAGGAATAGTGGGGTCTGGATTGTGTGTGTGTGTGTCTGGGACTTAACCAAATTAAAGACAGCTAGTCTGAAGGCTTTGATGTATCAGATGAGAAGCTAGGTTTGAAATGTCAAATAAGTAAACATGGCTGAAGTTTTAGAATGTGAGGTGTCAAGGAAAATTTGCATTTTAGATAAGCGAGAGTTGTGAATTTCAAAGGAGAGGCTGAAGAAGCAAAACATTGTGTTTATTTTTCCCAAAGCTTACTGACAATATGAATGCTATGAAAGATTTATATTATGGAAAAAGTAAAGTTGCAAAGACATATTGGAACAATGGGACTTACAATAAAAAAGGAGAAACATGTATAAAGGAGATGAAGTTATGTATAAGTAGAAGAAATTCTAAGATCTAATAAGTGCGAAAGGTCTTCAGCCTTTATGTACCAAGCTGCTGCCTATAGGAACTTAAGTTAAGAGATTTCACTGTGAATATCCCTGACCAGGGTATCATGTGCTTTGCCTGGGTCTGTTAAAATCTATTTTGTTTTATTGCTGTTGTCTTAACCAAGGTGTGACTGGGAGTCAAATTAATTAGGGGAGCTATGAGTTATCATAGTAGTAATCTGTATACCTATGTATGTGCTTAAAATATTTTCTTCTATTAATAAATGTTTAATGTAGCTTTGTAAAAAATACCCTAAGACTCAGCTGTCTTATTACTACTGAACTAAAAATACAAATTGCAAAAATAGTTGTGGCAGCTGTTTCAAGTTTCCCTCTGGGATTTGAGCAGCTCAGAATTTATCATCCACTGTGCCATAACAACTAGCAGAGTGATGCAACTTCCAATGCTGGATGTCTAAGTTTCCATTGCAGCACAAGCAGCAGCCACCCAACATCTCAGTGCCACAGTGCAAGCTCATACTGAGGTCAGCTTGTTGCCATGATGGCTCTGGATACCAGTGCTCAAAGGGGCTTTCAGGGTCACATCAATCCAGCAATCTGTTCAATCTGATTACTAGGATTGCTGAGCTCTGCCAGTGGAATGGCAGTGTCTCCATGGAGCACGAGTCTGCTGTCCTCTCTCAGGATAATAGCATTCATCCTCCCGCCACTACTACTCCACATGTGCCCTTGCTGTTGCCTGTCAGCCAGCCAGCTCAGTATGGCGTCACCCATACCAGGCATTCTAAGCTCAGAGCTGCTAAAGGGCATCCTGTAAGGCTATCTGCAGATCCCCTCAGTGAAAGTCAGCAGCCTTCAATCATCCATGCTGCAGCCACTGAGGTAGCACAGTGTAGGAGCACTGGACCAGGCAAAGGCACCGCAGGACTCACTAAGCCCCCTTAGACAGCACCTTCCAAATCCATGGCTGCTACCACTCAGAAGAACAAGAGCAGCAACACGGGAACACCACCACCTACAAGTTCCCCTTCCAGCCACTCACCATCCCGACTTGGAAATATATTGCTGTTCCTTCACTGCCACTGGGTCAAAATCCTGGAATTCCCTTCTTAACAGCACTGTGGGTGTACCAACATGGACTGCAGCGGTTCGAGAAGGCAGCTCACCACCAAATTCTCAACAGCAATTAGGAATGGGCAATAAATGCTGGCCTAGCCAGCGATACACACATCCCGTGAATGAATTTTTAAAAAAGTACAGGCATTAAAGAATGCACAAACGTGGGCAGAATTTAATGTGGCAATTTTTGGGAAGCCCAATGGGATTAAGCCCCAATTGGACACCTAACTGCTTGCCTTCGGGCTTCCTGGCTCACATGAGGGGAATCTCCTACCAAAACTCTTGGTAAGGGGCAGACATCTCACCTCAGAGCTGCTGGGCAGAGCAGTGGCCACTGCTAGTACTGCAGTGCAGCCTACACCAGTGATCATTGCTGGAGCCCCAGGAAAGTGTGAGTGGGGTGGGTTCGGCATGGCAAGACAGGGAGGCCCCAGAGAGAAGGGATCATTTAGGGAGCTGAAGGAGGGCGCCTTAATCCAGGTCACTCCGATCCCACCAGCGGGTGCATCTTTCAATCACGATGTGCCTGATAAGGAGTGGTCGCACATGTCCATGTTGACTGCTTCCTCCTTTCTTCTTCCTCCTCCCTCTTCCTGCCCTTGATACCGTCCAAAACAAAGCAGTCTGCTTGATTGGCACCACATTCACAAACATTCACTCCCTCCACCACCAATGCACAGTAGCAGCAGTGTGTGCCATCTACAAGATGCAATGCAGGAATTCACCAAGAGTCCTTCAACAGCACCTTCCAAACCCACGACCACTAGAAGGACAAAGGCAGCAGACAGATGGGAATACCACCAGCTGCAAGTTCCTCTCCAAGTCACTCACCATTCTGACCTGGAAATTTTTCACCGTTCCTTCACTATCGCTGGGTCAAAATCCTGGAACTCCCTTCCTAACAGCACTGTGCATGTACCTACACCACATGGACTGCAGCGGTTCAAGAAGGCAGCTCACCACCACCTTCTCAAGGACAACTAGTGATGGGCAATACATGCTGGCTCAAACAGCTAAGCCCACGTCCCATGAATGAGTAAGAAAAAAAGAGGTTGCTAAATCCATAGAGTTTAAAGGCTGCACCCTCACATTGGCCAGGTTGTGGATTACCATGAATAGGGACACCCACACTAGCAAGTACTGAAGGACTCCTCCAGAGCAACCAATGCTGTGGAACTATTGCTTCTGTGGCAGCATGCCTTTCAATATACATGTGCCGGCCACATGGATTGTAGAGAGAAGTCATCAGCCAGGTATGAAGTGGATACCCCTTGTCACCCAGCAGCCACCCTCTGGTTTAACACATGGCTGAAAGATTATTGAAATGGCAGATTGGCAGAAGATGGAATGCATCATGACTGCTGCCAGGATAGTGGGCATTCGCTTGCATGAAGTGCTGACTGTGGTTGCACGCCATCTGATCACTGCACGAGCGATATGTGGTGCATCTCAGCAATGAGCACTGGTGACCACAAAGCCACATGTATTCTGTCGATTGCACCCTGCACCATGTGGCAGCCCACCATCTTGGCTAAGTCACATGCGCACTCTGTCTGCTTCTCTCTGTTCACAGCAAACACAATGAAGTTCCATCTCCTGACATAGAGAGCCTCTATCATTTCAACGAGGACAGCAAGACAGTGAACAGGAACACATTTGATAAGTCACCTGTTCTGGCCTGGAAGGATCCCAACACAAAAATATCCAGGGCCACAGTCACCTTCACAACCATTGGTAGTGCTGTACTTGCCCTGCTCTGAGATTACAGGACTGGTTCCAAGAGGCGGCTGAATTCTGTGAGCACCTCCTTTACAAATTGCAGATGACAAACACACTGCTCCTGGCTTTATTAGATGTAAGAAAAGTGCTCTCAAAAGACCGTAGGTAAATAAGGCTTCCTGCTGAGAGCCCTTCTCCCCCTCCTCCCAAGCGAGCACCTTGTCTTCTCATTTGCTGTCTCTGCATCATCCCACCCTTGCGCTGCAGCCAACTGGCATCTGCTATTATAGTCCCCACTATGGAAGCAAGTAGTGTGCCAAGAGCCCCTGCAGTCACAGCCAAAGCTTTCTTTGCATCCAGCACCATTCCCTGTAGACTTCACCAACTGTTACCAACTCCTCCAAATACCCAACCTTTCCACAAACTCAAAACAGATCCAGCAGAAAGTAAGTGGAAACTAGATTGCAAGTTGATGACGATCACTTTAAAAAGGTTTGTTGGGGTGGGGGTGGAGGGGGGGGGGTTGGTGGGAGGAGTGCTTTGTGTTGCCGTAACCGTGTTCAGCTGTGTATCTTTAAGAGAGGGTACATAACTAGAGCAGCGAGGCCCAGAAACACTGGCATAAATTCAGTGTTAGATGCTGACTGATGTCATAATATGTCCACGCTACATATTGCTGGTGTAAACTCATAATGTCCACACTAACTACCTGACCAAGATAGTGATTAGTATGGGCAGCTCTGGAACCGCACAAAACCAGCACAGATGCTATTTTGGTACTTAACCGACTGCAGCGTTACAGAGCTGAATTTTAGGCCTTTATGTTCAAATAACAAGGCTAATTCATCATTTCATCTTTTACATTTTCACCTGCTGAAATAGCAAATGTTCCAATATATCAACTCTTCTAAGACTGACAATGATACGGAAGGGCCTCCAAGCTTTTACTGTAAATATAGAATTGACTAGCATGTTAGTTCACCACCTTCCCCATCCTTTTACAAGTATAGGAACAGACATTGGGAAATACAGATTATAAACTCTCTTCATCAGTAATTCACTAAAATAAAAGGGTAATTGTTCTGACAACTCTTTTCTGCTAGGTTAGAGGATGCCAAAAAATATCTGCTCTTTTCTTACATGCTCATTGATTTTTCTAATGCTGTTAGTCAGCTTTTTGTTAACTCAAAGGTGTGGACCTGCTGCAGATTCTTGAAAGGCAACTTTTAAGCTGCAGTTATAGTTGTATTTATGTCTAATTAATAAATTACATAAATACAGGTTTAAACGTCTTATTCAACTACTAATTAGTATTCTTCACACAAATCTTGTTTTCCAAATATTATACAAAGTACAACTTTGCATCTTAATGAAGTGTAGCTCTATTATTGTCCGTTGAAAGCCTAAGCAGTTCCTCTCAAATTTACATGTAGTGTGCTAACCTACGCCTCCAGTGGGTTTTTAGTTGGGGGCAGGGAGCGTGACATTGCAGGGATAGGATTCCCTCCAGGTTGCTGCCCGCCCTGACCTTGCAGCAATTTTTACGCTGAGGTGAGTAAGGCCTCAGATGGGAAGCCCACCCTTTCCCCAATTAATAGCCACTTAAGGGCCATTTCCCACCCAGCCTCAAGTTTTAGGCTGGCGGGCTGATTAAAGCTCTGTGTGGGGAACCCGAAAATAATCCAAGTTATATCTGGAGAGGGGGGAGAAACACCTCCATCAGAAGCCCCCTTCTGACTGGGTGCACTCACCTTGAAGGCCCAGCAATCTCCGGACCTCCTCCCCAACCACATCCCCACCGGAAGCGTCGAAGTCGACAGGGGAGGCAAGCCCCCGCCATCCTAAAAATTCAGGCCCTGGTAAATTTGTAAGACACTCTGGAAACCAGAGTAGCCATACTGAAATTATTTATTGAACGAGCGTTAAATTATTTTTATTCCAGTTGGCCACTGAAAGTGTAATTCACAAAAAATTATTTTGTTGTAATATGCCTTTAAGAGATAGCCGTATGCCATCACTTTAAAGGAAGTGTGTCATGTGATCCAGCCTCAGTTCACTGTGGCCTGGAGCAAAACACCCACACAGCTCCGACGTCCTCAGCTTTTTGACCATGTATGTTTGTTCACAAGTGCCTAGGATTGAGAAATAAATTCACAACGTGCTTGCACAACCTTTCCTGAGCGATTGGTGCCTTCATATCATTATAACACACATGGCAGATTTTATCTTATTTCAAATACTTCAATCATGTAGGTGTTTGACATCAATATTTGATAGCTTAAAGTAATTACAATAGTTGCACTTTAAAGAGAGAGCTCCCCATTTGGGAATATTTCCAATCAGAAAGACCAACATCAGTAAAATTATTTCCTTCACGAAAACCTTCAGATGGAATATAAACATCGTAGAGTATTGCCAGTGGCTGTCAAAGTCAGTGTTGCCCTGAACATTTATATAGTAGGACCATCCTAGATTAGCACTGGGGGATGTATATAGTTATGGGTTACCAATAAATGGTTTATCTTTAACCCCACACAAACCTCCAGACCTCTTTGTGAGACACCAAACAACCTTACAACATGGAACATATTGGGCAAGTAGTAGGTGGACGATGATGTCAGTGACAGTGCCAATCAATTTTAGAGGGCAGCCATTGTTTAAGTACAGGAAGTGAGCTGCTAGCACTAACTGTGCCTTTTAAATGAAGCTGGTCAGTTGGGAGGGCAGGAAATCTGGCAGACCAGCTGGTTGTCAAGGGCCTGTAGCTTTCAAGGAGAGAGGTAGAAGTGTCAGGAGTGGAATTAAACAGCAGTTTTCAGCAATATGGAAATTTCTGGAGCTCCCAGAGGAAGGAGATGATGAAATAATGGAATAATGAAATGGTTTGATCTTGCAAATACAAAATAGGCTACAGAGAAAATGAGTTCCAGGACCTGTTTCCAGCTTCCCTTGACAGTTGCCAAGGATCGCTTTAAATACCAGTGAAAACAGTCGTTTCCTGACCAGTACCATTCATGGTTTGAGGAAGTAGTTAATTCTGACAAAAAAAATGGCTTTTGGAGCCCTGACAATGCTTGTTGATCCTACTTACATATATTTAATAGACACCCACTCGGCTCTAGCGGAAGTACTGGCCAGCTAAATCAAGCTGTGCCTGAAAATTGGAATGTATGCTCCTCCAGTTATAAGCTAGTGTTTTCTATTTCAATTTTTATCCTGTTACCACACAATTTGCAAGTGTAAACAAGAAAGTAGTGAGATAAAATGAGCCTGTTATGTAACCATCAACATAGAGTCATGTAGCATCTGCTCCCCTGGAAGGCTCCATGATGTTTCATTGAAAAATGCAATGATGTAAAAGAGTGGAAGGGTTTCTCCAGCTGGACAAGGCTGCCCAATGCAGCAAAACCTCCTGATATATATGTCTTTGCCATTGACAGAAGCAAAGCATAAGTACAAAGAAGCTTATACCACAACCTTGGCATTGATGTTTCATCTCTGGATTGATTGGGGCAGTTAGAGACAGGACAATCCAAACCCAGGTTTCCAAAATAATTCCCAACTTCTATGTGCTGCATAACTTTGAACTGACAAAGGAGCTCAGCATACAACTTGACGACTGGGATGAGAACCATTGCGGAGTAAGAGGTGAAAAGACAAATAAGGAATTGGCAGTAGTTGCAGCAACACAGTAGAAGAAACGGGTTCTTGAGGCACTTATTCAAAATACACCATTACCAAAGGGAAAACCGCGTTAGCCAAGTAATTGTGGCTAAACCAGCTTGTGCTGTATTTTCATATTTGGTTCCTCAAAGCCTTCTGTTGCCATTTGGGTTCTTGCTATACTTTGAGACCAGCTGCCCAGCAGAAGGAGGGTAATAATGTTTTGTAAATGAAGGGGAGTGACTTACTGCCCTGTTCTTGCCAATGGTATGGCTATCCCAATCTTCCACAGCACCTCTACCATCAGGTGACCAGAGCGCTGGATTGAGTCAGACAGCAGGTATTAGATATGCAGATTAGGGACATGTGGCATCCACAGCACTCTCATTACTATTTTAGGACAGTACTGGGTGGACTAGGTGCTGCACACACTCTACCCAATGAAAGGAGTCCAGCAGGCAAATTTTTGTTTTATTTTGTGGGGCTGGGTGAAGCTGTAGTCCTTTTCCGGGCTCCACAAAAACAACCTAGGCTGCTGCCCACCAAAGTAAACAGATCTTCTTATGATTGGGACATCACTATTGTGATGGCCTGAAGCTGGCAGGCTAGCCAGGGGTGTTTGCTTTCAGGCGATCATTGATAGTCTTATATTAATGAGGCCCAGCTATCAAATAGAAATGGGTCCCTTGCTGAGGCAGCAGGTGGCCGAGGGATACTCTGTAGAGAGGTACTCACTAGCCAGCCACCCAAACACTATTCCGGGGCAAAATCTACCCCATTATAATGAATAGATAAATATTGATTAAATTGTTAGAGTGAATTTATAGCCTCTATTAGATAATGGGCAGAATTGTCTCAGTTTTGCATTAAGTATGGTAGCGGGCATGGAAAAAATACATTTTACCCACCAGCCGCAATGGCAGGTTTTCACGTTGTCTTGTCTGCTTCCCACCTCATTAATTAGGCAGCCACAGGAAACATGCTGTCTCGCTGGCGGGCAGCCTCTGAATCACTCACCACGCCATTATCTCACTCCGGGTGCCATAACTAGACTGCAGCTGTGCACACAGTTCTCAATGCTTGCAGCCCACACTGCTCCAGTGCAGGCATGGACCTGAAAGCCAAGAAGAATTCAGTGACATGTCAATGGAATGCCTTTTGGAGGCCTGGCGTGAGGTACTCACCCCCAATATGGCCATAGGGGGTCCAGAAATCTCACCAGTCCAGCTTGGGAGGTGGAGGCAGTGGTAGTCATTGCCAAAGCTGCACAGAAGAGGTTGGCCATCCAATGCAGATACAGGATGAATAATCTCATCCATGCCGCCAGGGTAAGGCAACCACCTCATCACTTTAAACTCACACACTCAAGCCCATCACACATTCACTGGCATCTCACTCACTGCCAGCTCAAGGGACATCACCACTCACTCTCTCACACACACCCTCACATCTCCATCTAACCTCATCTCCTCTGGAGACTGCCTCCTCAGCTCTCACCATCTTGAGGGCACTTACACAAGTCGACATGTGCCCACACACGCACCCTGGGATACCCCCATTCCCCAAAACAGCCATTGCCCTGCAGCCCCTTCCCTTGCCTGAGGCTGCTTCTCCCCCTTCCCCAAGAAAGCCCTAGCCCTGCAGCCATTGAAAAGCCTTACAGATGGTCTGTGAGTTCCTCTAAAAGTGATGTGGTATTCCCTGCGAAGTCTGGCACTGATGATTGCAAAGCTGGCTGAAGCAAAGTAGGCAAACCACGTCTTAAGTGAAGTTCAGTTCATCAGGTACACGTCGCTTATGTACAGTTGTGAAACACGTCAGTGTGATGCCCTGATGATCCAGCATGGGGGATGATTCCCGGCAAGATGCTAAAGTATTGAAATTAGGGGTCGAATTGTCCCAGATTTGCGGTAGCAGGCGGGCAAAGCAACTGACTCATGCCAATGTGGGCGGACGATCTAGCGTGCAGGATGAGTCCAATGGGCTAGCCTTATAAGATATGGAGATGTATTACAATGAGGTTCCCGATGTATGAGGCGGGAAATGTGGCCCGCCATTGATGGGGGGGAGCGGACAATCGTAAACTATTTTCACGACGGTGTAAAACCGATTTTTGGCCATCTCGCCATATTGTCCGCTCAGGCCCGTCATGATGCCCACTACCAGGAGTGGAAAATTCCTGCCAATGTGTGAATGCTAATAGCTAGACACGGCACAGTGCTACGTTTAGTTCTTAAAAATTCATCATGTAATGTGGGCATCGCTGGCTATGCAAAAATTTATTGCTTTTCCCTAATTGCCCTTCAGGAGGTGGTGGTGAGCAGCCTTCTTGAACCACTGCAGTCCCTGTGGTGTAGGTAAACCTGTAAGGGAGGAAATTCCAGGATTTTGACCCAGTGACAGTGAAGGAACGGTGATATATTTCCAAGTCAGGGTGGTGAGTGGCTTGGAGAGGAACTTCCAAGTAGTGGTCATGGGTTTGGAAGACACTGTCTAAGGAACCTTGGAGAGTTCCTCCAGCGCATCTTGTAGATGGTACACTGCTGCCACTGTGCATTGGTAGGAGACGGGGTGAATGTTAGTGGATGTGGTGCCAATCAAGCGGGCTGCTATGTCCTGGATGGTGTCAAGCTTCTTCAGTGTTGTTGGAGCTGCACTAATCCAGGCAGGTGAAGAGTATTCCATCACATTCCTGACTTGTACCTTGTAGATGATGGACAGGCTTTGGGAAGTCAGAAGCTGAGTTATTCAGGATTCCTAGCCTCTGACCTGCTCTTGTATCACAATATTTATATGGCTAGTTCAGTTCAGTTTCTGGTCAATGGTAACCTCCAGGATGTTGATAGTGGGGAATTCAATGATGGTAATGCCATTGAGTGTCAAGGGGCGACGTTTAGATTCTCTCTTGTTGGATGTGGTCATTGCCTGGCACTTGTGTGCGCGAATGTTACTTGCTACTTGTCAGCCCAAGTCTAGTTATTGTCCAGGTCTTGCTGCATATGGACATGGACTGCTTCAGTATCTGAGGCATCACAAATGGTACTGAACATTGTGCAATCATCAGCAAACATCCCACTTCTGACCTTATGATGGAGGAAATGTCATTGATGAAGCTGCTGAAGATGGTTGGGCCCCTAGGGCACTACCCTGAGGAACTCCTGAAGTGATGTCCTGGAGCTGAGATGATTGACCTCCAAAAACCACAACCATCTTTCTTTTTACTAGGTATGACTCCAACCAGTGGAGAGTTTTCCTCCTCATTCCCATTGACTCCAGTTTTGCTCGGGCACCTTGATGCTACACTCAGTCAAATAATGCTTTTATGTCAAGGGCAGACACTCTCACCTCACTTCTGGACTCCAGCTTTTTTGTCCATGTTTGAACCAAGACTGTAATGAGGTCAGGAATTGACTGACCTGGTGGAACCCAAATTGGGCGTCAGTGAGCAGATTATTGCTAAACAAGTGCTGCTTGATAGCACTGTTGATGACCCTTTCCATCACTTTACTGATGATGGAGAGTGGACTGATGGGGTGGTAATTGGCCAGGTTGGATTTGTCCTGCTTTTTGTGTACAGGACATACCTGGGCAATTTTCCACAATGCTGGGTAGATGCCAGTGTTGTAGCTGTACTGGAACAGCTTGGCTAGGGGCGCGGCAAGTTCTGCAGCACAAGTCTTCAATACTGTTGCTGGAATGTTGTTGGGGCCCATTGCCTTTGCAGTATCCAGTGCCTTCAGCCTTTGCTTGATACCACTCGAAGTGAATCGAATAGGTGAAGACTGGCATCTGTGATGCTTGGGGACCTCCAGAGGAGGTAGAGATGGATCATCCATATGGATCGACCCATCTGGCTGAAGATTGTTGCTAAGCCAGAGCTAGTGCTCAAGCTTTGTTTCAGCTGCTTGATATCTAACTTGCCACTCTCTACACGTGTGAAAGAAGTGTGCTTGCTAGTGACGTTGTTGCCCTGAAAGCCTTCTTGGAATCTGTGACCCAGACCTTTCAGATTGTATATTAAAAGGGCTCTGAGTGTGGGCTTACTATTTCCAGAACTGTAGTGGTTGGCAAGTATTAAGTTCTCTTAGCATCCCCCTCCCATGCCTTGTTTACAAGGCATCTCAAGGGAGGGTTAGCAGTCACAAATACAGTACAGGATCAGGAAGGAACCTGACATCAGGACCACTTACGGGTCCTGACTCACACCACGTTAGTTATACCAATTGATTTTTTGAAGAAAAAGACCCCAATTAGCCCAGAGGTGAGTTCGGCATGCAAATAGGAGCAGCAGGCACAGGGAGGAGGTGGGACTAGTTACGGAAGACAATTTTAATATGCAAACAGCAGTCATTACTGGGCTTTCGGTTTCCTGGAGGAACGGAGTGGGCTGGAAAGCAGAGGGCCAACAGCCTCATGGTCGACACAATTGTTCAAAATCTCACTTCTCTAATGCTCAAGCCACTCAGTTCAAGCAATGGCAAATTTTTGCCACTGCATGAACGTCCCAGTCTAACTATCCTTTGTTATGCAAGATTTTTCATCAGCAACCACAATGAATAATTGCTCCTTGCTGTGCACTAGCACGTCCCAGCCTGTTTGCTCTTCCCATTATTAATTTTGAAAATGTCATTCTGTCCCTCTCCAGCCTATGAACAAGCTCATTAAAGAGCGTAACAGCAAGTTAATTAGGGTTGTTGGCCCTATCCACCCCACCCTTTAAAAATTTCAGAGTGTCACAGAGGCATCAGAAGACTGAGAAGCCAAGGAGGGCACTATTTTCAGAGCACGCCTGCACCGACCTCACCCCAATAAGCAATTGAAAATCCTGCTGATAAATTGCGTCTGTTCACCTTAAATACCTGCCCTACTACTGGCTGTGTTTTACCTGGTCTCCTCACTCCAATGTTGAATTCCACCACAATTTGACTAAATAATCATCTGTCTATTCCTTCTCAATGTAGTTCAAAACTGATGAATAGAATTAGCGTTTCTCTTTCTTCCAATAGTTGGTCAACTACATGGGGAATATAGCCAATTTTAAGCCAACAGATTGAAAACAGCAAAATTACATGTAAATCAGCAGGTTTCATGTATAATAATTGTTGTCAGCCACTAAATATTGTACCAATAGCAATTTCTAGGCTTATGCGTCATAAATTGTTTACAGTTAAAATATATGTGTTCATGTGACCCACCCAACATCTCTGTAGCTCTTCATTTCGATAGACATCAGGGCAACATTCCAATGGATTTATAATGATATTGTTCAAATTGAAAAGAAAGACTTGCATTTATATAGCACTTTTTACGACCACCAAATGTCTCAAAGCACTTTACAGCAATGAAGTACTTTTGAAGTGTAGTCACCGTTGTAACGTAGGAACAATAAGTATAGATCTGGATTCAAATACTCTCAGGAAATCCTTCAGCACACACCAGCCCTCATTAGATAGGGCTCTCATTTCTCCATGGGACATGATAGTGGTGCTTCTGGAGATTTTGGGGGAGGAGGTAATTAGTCTTTATTTTATAAACCTTAATTATTGCATGGCATACACTTCGAAAAGAGTAACCAAATTGAAAGAACTGGTTTTAAGACAATTTTAAGAACTGACCTCTTTGACCAAGCTTTTGGTCAACTGATCAAATATCTTCTTACAAGGCTCGGTGTCTGTCTTTATTTTATAGTGTCCCTGCGAAGTGCCTTGGGACATCTCATTATGTTAAAAGGTGCTATGTACATGTAATCTGTTGTTGTTGGTATATTTTGAGAGATTTACTAATTGTATTTGAAAGGGGCAGATGCCTTAACTGCTTCAGAATTATATATCTACTTTTTAATCCAGAGCATCTGCGATAACAGTAATGTCAATAATGTTTCTTTCTTCAAAATTTCTATAATAAGGAAAATTAAATGAAACACAACCCATAAAGCATTACAAAACTTCCTGCTAAATAATGTAATGTCTGCGGTCCATTTAGCTTCTCTTTCAGAGGTGTGAGACCTTCAATGCCACTGCTTCCGAGATGTTTGAAAGATCCCAAAAACTGAAATATATTTAAAGAGCAAAAATAATTATAAGCAACTTATAGCTGCACTTTGCATTGAAAAATTGTTTCAGCTGCAAAGTGGTATAAAACGTCAGCTGCAGCAGCTTTAAGGCTGCTGGGACTGGAAGATAGAGAGCTGGATTTTCCTCCTGGGAATAGGAAACAGAGGTCAGGACTGTATCGGGTGCCAAACGTGCCCCCAGGGGAAACAGTCATTTATTACAATTTTCAGAGGGTTCGCCCTCCAATTAAGGGTGGTGGGTGGGTTCTCAAAGGTGGAGGACCAATCAGAGACCTACCAGCTTGAAAGGAGCAGGAGGCTATGAAGCAATTAAGTAACAGGACACTTCATGGTGGAGGTGCCCTCTCCAACTCATTAAAGCTTTAATTAAAAAATTGCTTTTGTGGCCAGGCCACCACTGTGGGGACGGGGCAGTGAAGGGAAACTCCACCATCCCAGCACAGGGCAGCCTGTGTCTGAGCCTGCACCCTGGCTGGAAGGGAGGGCCCCTAGGCCTGCCTGCACTGCTGGTCACCCCCCTCCTGCTGCTGGAAAGCCATCTTGAAGCACTTAAGCCGGCCCCTGTCACCTGTGGGAACCTGGGAGGGATTCTTCGGCTCAGCGAGCAGGGGTGCGGTCCACTCACCGAGGAAAAAAATGACGCTGGGTGATGTCGGGCGTGCGTCCTGAAGTCACTGTGCGTCATTTAGATTTTCAGTTCGGCGATCGCGCACCCGAGTTGGCTGCGCCTGTGCCCGCCCCTGCACAATCACCCCACCCCCCAACACCAGGGGAAAATTCTACCCCTAGAAGCTGACTATAAAATTCCAGTTGGCCTCCGTTAATTGGCCTCATCCTGCCACATATGGTCAAAAATGGCCTGGTTGTGGGTTGGAGCTGGGGAACAGTTATGCTCCCATCCACTTCCAATCCCAGCCCCGGTGTGGGCTGAAAATACAGCCCATAGTTTTGTGTCAGTGTGGCTCAACACAGTTGCAATGTGGCCACAACTGGTATGAAGTAAACATCTTTAAAAAAATTAAAATCTTTTAAGCGCTCCTTTGGTAGATGGTTGGACCATTTCAGAGTTTGAATGCTAGTTGGCTGAACTCTGCATGTATGTGTTTCAATGGAAACACAGAACGTTTGCTTTCCTTACCTAAAAAGGGATCTGAATCTAGCAGTCTGATTTACACATCTCTTTAATCACAACTCAAACCAGTAAAATTGCACTCTAACAAAAAACATAAGAGCAAAACTGTCAAAGGAGAACATTCAAGTGAAAACTAATCAGATTCATTGCTGCATACTGCTTTATTTTAAACTTTCTGTAATGGAGACTTTCCAACTCCGTCTCATTTTAAGGACGTAACACAGACTTTGGCATGTTCCTACATCTCATTCCTTCCAAATTTCATAACTGACCTCTTTTGACGTTTCTCTAACATTTCTTCTCTCAGAAGATCAGATAAACAGCGTATCTGTGGTAGAAACTGCCTGCTCACCACTTTTTAATTACAGCCAAATGTTTGTGAATCTGAAAATCTTAGCTGCTCAGCTTAATAATTTAAAAACGCCTATTTACAGAGCTATTTATACTGCTGAATAACCTCACTCATGTAACATGCTGCTAATCTGTTCTTGTTACTATCCAATTTAAAAAGCAATTATACTCTTAAAGTGACAGTCATAAAAATTCAGTTGCAAGGGTGAAATTTAGTAAAGTGCTCATCTGTCACAAATCTTGTTTATATTTCATGCCACTCTGGCATAACAAATAGAAAATAAGAAGTCCTTAAATGGTCCCACCTTCACAGAAAAGAGCTTAGCAAAACTTCTCACTAGTTTACAAATATCATGCAATGCCGTCAGTTTGGTCAAAATCCATCAAGGAATCTTCCTGATGGAAGCAAAATACTGCGGATGCTGGACATCTGAAATAAAAACAGAAAATGCTGGGGAAAAACTCAGCAGCATCTGTGGAGAGAGAAACAATTAACGTGTCGCGCCTGTATGGCTCTTCTTCAGAGCTCAGGGATCTTTCTGACCTTTAAGCTATTATCACTTTCCTCCTACCTTGTTAAAATTGTGCCAGGGTACCAATTATGTCAAGGGAAACCAACTGAAATACATTCATCAGGCATCCATCAACTTTTGGTGTCTGTGTTTCAGAATAGAGTCAGTTGCTCTGTTTAAATCGGGGCAAGTGAAAGGATGGGGTGGTACGTCGTTCGCAGGTTTAACAACACATCTGCCCTGTTTAGGAATAAAACCAGGGCTTAATCCATATTCAGTTGCAATCAACATAAGGTGTACATTTTTGTTTTTACCAATCCTGGATCCATGCATCAGGAGCGAATACTGGAAACTGGGTGCTGGACCTAATCATGGGATCACTTCTCTATCCATTCAAATTGGACAGAAGGCCTTGGGTCTACCAATTAAGCACTTGCCCAAATTCATGAGAAGCATTCCTAGTGTGTGAAGTGCTGCACGGGTGTGCTAAAGGCAAAAACTTACCTCGATGTCTTCTTCAAGCTGGCTGTCGGCTTTGCTATCAAATTTCAGAGAGGTAATTATTGTCCATCATTTAAAAATGTATTTCAAATTTCTGTATCCCCAAGGAAATGCTATTACGTGTCAAAATAGCTCAGGAATCTTTAAAGCTCTATGTAGAACAAAATGTATGTTTCTGTCAAAAGTAACTGGCAAAACAATTGTGCTGTTTAGCAAGCCAAGTGACACCACAAAAAAGCACCGTATTTCATGCAAATGCTGCAATTCCTGGTTACACAACCCACATACAGATGATGCAGTTTGATCAGCAACTTCAAGGAGAAAAGTACATTAATATTTTGAATGTAATCTTTCAAAGTTTACCTGTTTGTTCCTCTTCAGAGGCCAATGTGCCTGTTCATGTTTCCAGCATTGACTATTTTTATTTCAGATTTACAGGGGGGATTTTTAACTCCCAAAAATGGATTGGTTTGGGTTGAGCAAGATATGAAAATTTTAAAAATCTCAAACACAACCATAACCCACCTTCAAACCACTTCCAGTTTTAAAGGCGCCAAGACAGACACTGAGCAACCAACTTGCTCTCATGAGGGTTGGTCATTTAACTATCAAAATGAGGTTGCATGCCTAATGATTTAACATATCTCCCAGGTACAGCCTGGTAGCTAAAGGGAGGCAAGGACTGCCTCATGGAAAAAGCAAGTGCCTTTACAATGTTGCTTGTGGGTCAGCAGGAGCATTTCCTCCGAGCCCAGAAGGCTTATCTGCTTGCCCCATTCTAACAATTGGATGAAAACCAATGTCTCATTTTCTCCTGGTGATGTCTGTCCTACCACCATCTACCCAAGATCTAGGTCTTTCAATACCCCGCATCCCATCCGCTGCCTCCCTACCCCACCACCTCCACTAACCCAGTGCAGGCTTCCTACCAGCTCCTAGCCTGCAGCTTTCTCTGGAGCGCTCCCTGCCCAAAAGGGAACCAAATCTATTAATTAGGCTGGCTTCCAGGTGGGAGACCTGCTGGATAAAAAAGATGGAAGCAACTCCACAACATGCAGGCTTGACAAAACCTCCTTTCCCCCCTCCCCACTCTCTATTGCCAACCACCCCCCACCCCCGCCAATCCCCTCACGCCCCGCCAACCCTGCCACAACACCCACCATAGTCAACATTGTGGCCACAGCATCTATTGCTAATAGTACAGCAGTTTGAAAAAGGAAATTACTTAAAATGTTTAAATCTTTGTGGACATGCTTTGTTTCACTTAGCAGACAAGGGCTGTGATTTGTTGAAAATATTTTTCTATTAGAAGTTCCTTTTTCAAGTTAGCCTTTGAGAATCAGTGTCGGTAGCCACATAGCCAAAGAATTATAAGCTTAGCTTTTTCATATGTAGCATACTATGGTTGTACTTATAAACTGATACAAAAACTGAGGCCAGGAACTTTAAATTCGTGCAGGGTTTGGATTGGAGGCGGGCAATTTGCCACCACTGTCCTCTGTGCCGGCTCACCACCATGATTATGGCCCTAAGCCATTTTCAATGAGGGTGGCTTGAGGTCAGATCAGCTACCTGCCACTTGTCGGTGGCAGCCAATTGAGGCCAATTATTGATATTTATGGGACCCGTTAAGGTTCTGTTCCTGCGGCAACTGGGAGTTTCAGTCAGCAATGTGGGAAAACCCATGTTGATCTAGACCATGGTCAGACCCGGGTGGTGGGCTCATGCAGAGATGAGGTTTCCAAAAGCAAATGAAGATAAAATAAATTTTTAAAATTGAATTAATAACGTCCCTGCTCATGTCACATGAGCGGGGGCATGTTTTATTACATTTTTATTTTCTTCATTTTCTTTTTTTAACAGCGCTTCATCTCCCTGAGGCAGCTCGGCCCACTCACCTTCCTCCCCCTCCCCAGGCGCAGGCAGCGCTCAGAGCTGCCACTCACATTTTACACTGGGCGGGCCTTAATTGGCCCGCAGCATGAAATCACAGTCCGTTCCTGACCGCAGGCAATGGTCAGCTTCCCGACTGCACCCGCCAAGGGCAAAATTCTGCCCACAAACTGTATACAGGACAGTTTCCTAGAACAATATGTTGTGGATCCTTCCAGAGATCAGGCTATGTTAGATCTATATAATGAGGCAGGTTTAAAAAAATGATCTCAGAGTAAAAGATAACCTAGGAAACAGTGACCATAATATGGTTGAATTTAGCATTCAGTTTGAGAGAGAGGAACTGGGATCGGAAACAACTGTGCTAAACTTAATAAGGGTAATTACAAAGGAATGAGGGCAGAGTTGGCTGGAGTGGACTGGGGTAGGGTTTTAGCAGAAAACCGTTTAATGAACAAAAGCAGACATTTAAGAAAATAGTTCATGACTCACAACAAAGATATATCCCAGTGAGGAAAAAGGATTCAAGGAAGGGGATAAACCAACCATGGTTAACCAAGGAAGTTAAGGATAGTATTAAATTAAAATAAAAGACATACAATGCAGCAAAGATTCGTAGTAAACCAGTGGATTGGGAAAGTTTCAAAAACCAACAAAAGATGACCAAAAATATAATAAAAAGGGAGAAAATAAACTTTGAGGGTAAACTAGCAAGTAATATAAAAACGGACATTAAGAGCTTCTTTAAATATATAAAAAGAGAGAGACCAGTGTGAACATAGGCCCCTAACAGAAAGAGACTAGGGAAATAATAATGGGGAACCAGGAAATGGCAGAGGAGTTGAATAAATACTTTGCTTCAGTCTTCATGATAGATGACACTAATAACATTTCAATACAAAATAATCAAGGGGAAAAAGAGGAGGAGGAAATAAATACAATTACTATCACTAGAGAAAAAGTACTAGGGAAACTAATGGAGCTAAAGGCTGATAAGTCCCCTGAACCTGATGGGTTGCATCCTAGGATATTAAAGGAAGTAGCTACAGAGATAGTAGATGCACTGGTAGTAATCTTCCAAGAATCCTTAAATTCTGGAAAAGTCCCTGAGGATTGGAAAACTGCCAATGCAACACCCTTATCCAGAAATGGAGGGAGCCAAAAAAAAGGTAACTTTTGGCCAGTTAGCTTAACATCTGTCATTGGGGAGATGTTAGAGTCTACTATAAAGGATATAATAGCAGATCGTTTAGAATCACACAATCTAATCGAGCAGAGTCAGTAAGGGAATCAAGAGTTATGGGGAAAAGGCAGGAAAGCGGAGTTGAGGATTATCAGATCAGCCATGATGTCATTGATTGGCAGAGCAGACTCGATGGGCTTCTAAGTCTTATGGTCTTATCTGGAATTGAAAAGCTAGTCTCAATGATGGTGAACATGAAACCATTGTCTATTGTTGTAAAACCCCATCTGTTTCACTAATGCCCTTTAGGGAAGAAATCTGCCATCTTTACCTGGTCTGACCTACATGTGACTCCTGACCCATAGCAATGTGACTGACTCTTATCTGCCCTCTGTAACGGCCTAGCAAGCCTCTCTCTCTCTCCTCGGCAGCTTCCACCTCGCTTCGTGAGGCTGCCAATCCTATTGACCCTCCCGTGATGGGGGTCCACCTGGCTTCCTTGATTGGATGGTGAGCCTGTTCCCTGGCCTTTATTTGGCTACTGCTTTGCAAGTCCAAGTATGAGAGCCTTAAACTCGCCAGCTGGGACCTAGACCCAGAACCAATCCCCATTTCCAGTTCCCAAACTTGACTGAAAATCCAACCCCAAGTCTTAACAGTACAATCCTATCAGAGTGTGATATTGATATAAGGCGTTACAATTAGCACAACATAAGTCATGCGATTGACTGACATGGTGGTGGATACCCCACTGTACTCATTGAAAATCTCCCACTTAACCAAAAAACCCATTCTCTCACTAACAATGGCTGGAATTTTCCAGCCCCCATTGGTATCGGGTGTCATAGTGGGTGGGGGGTGGGGATCAATATCGTAAGATGGCCAAAAATCAGTTTCACGCTGTTGTGAAACCAATTTACAACTGTGCACCCATCCGTCAATGGCGGGCCACATTTCCTGCCTCCACACATCAGGAACTTAATTTCAATATTTTAGCATCTCATTATAAGCCCTGCTTGCCTGAATCATTTCTCTATGCTGGATCATCCAATCACCGCCATGCACCTGGCAAGTTGCTCTTTGCTCGGGACTCCAAGGTTTGTTTGCCTACCTTGCTTCGGTCAGCACTCACAGTCACCAGTGCCAGGCTTCACAGACAACAGCACATCACCTTTAGGGGGACTCATGGGCAGGTCTCTACCTACCTGACCAGCTCTAAGGCAGGGGTGGCTTTTCAATGGCTGCAGGGCAAGATCTTGTTTGGGGAAGGGGGAGAAGTAGCCTCAGGCAAGGGAAGAGGCTGCAGGATGAGAGCTGTACTGGGGAATGGAGATATCCCAGGGTCTGTGTGTGGGCAAATGTTGATCTGTGTAAGAGGCCTCAAGATGGTGAGGGTTGAGGAGGCAGTCTCCAGAGGGGATAAAGCCAGAAGGGATGTGACAGTGTGTGCGGGAGAGTGAGTGTTGATGTCCTTTGAGCTGGCAGTGAGTGAGATGCCAGTAAAGGTGTGATAGCCTTGAGAGTGTGTGAGTTTAGAGTGATGAGATGGTTGACTTACCCTGGCAGCACGGATGAGAGCATTCATCAGTTTTCTGCACTGGAAGGCTGACCTCTTGCGTGCAGCATTGGCACTGACCACCTATGCCACCACCTCCCAAGTTGGAGTGGCAAGACTGATTGGCCTCCTGCGGCCAGAGCAGGGTAGAGGGCATCATGGTGGGCCTCTACAGCATCCAGAAGGCGCATCCATGGGATGCGTCACCAAATTAGGGGGCCTGAACTCTTCTTGGCTTTTGGGGTTTTGTCTTCACCAGAGCAGTTCTGTGCTGCAAGCATTGAAAAGTATGCGCGCTGCTGCAGTTTAAAAATGGCGCCCTATATGAGGAAGCGGTGAGGTAACGGTGTGGCAGGCAAATCGGAGGCCGTCTGCCAGCGATGTAGCGTGTTTCCTGTGGCTGCATAATTAATGAGGTGGGAATAGGATAACATAGCATGAAAACCCACCACTGCAGCCACAGATAGAATGACTTTTTTTCCCGCTTGCTACTGCACTTTGTGCAAATCTGGGACGATTCTGCTCCACATTGCAATTAGCTAAACACTGAGAACATTCAATACAGTTATAAACCAATTACAGTCACCGAGATTGCCCTGTTGTATTTCCATCTGGAGCAGTTAAGTCAAAGGATTGATAGATTTAAACCCTTTATGGGCCAAATATCTGTGATGTTAAGCACCTCGATTATAGTTTGTTTTTAAGATTTATACGCTATGCTTTAAAATAAAGGCCATCATAAACTCTAAAGTTCATAAATTCACAGCCTGGCTCAAAGTTACCAACATAGGAAGAAATGAGAAAAGTGTCAGCTGTGGCTCAGTTTGTAGTACTTTAACTTTCAAGTCCAGAAGGTTGTGGATTTAAGTCCCACCCCAGAGAATTGCATGCAAAAATCTGGGCTGACACTCCAGTGGCCCTGTCTGCTCATTAAGGTGGACATGAAAGATCCAATGGCATTATTTTAAAGAAGAGCAGGGAAAATAACCTGATATCCTGGCCAATCATCAGTACAAAAACAGATTATCTGCTCATTATCACATTACTGATTGTGGGAGCTTGCTGTGTGCAAATTGGCTGTTGCTTTTCCTGCATTACAACAGTGACTATACATCAAAAGTACTTAATTTGACATAAAGCACATTGGGACATCCTGAATTCATGCAAGTTGCTATATAAATACAAATCTTTCTTTCTTATGTAAAGCTAAGTGCTATTGCCGCCGGCATGATAACTCCCCTCCCACACCTCATGACATGTATATATTATGCTTAATTCAAAGCTCATTAATATTTGTGCAGCATCCAATCAGGTATGTTAGAGAACACTTCCCTTAGAAAAATGGTTGGGGGAACTTCTCAAATCTGCTTGGAGGCACCTGGTGAAATAATTGAAATCATATTGTGAAACTTCTCTTTTGTCACCATAACAAAAATTAGGCAGAGCTTTTTGTCCTAAAAATAGCTGCCGGACAAACTTCACAAAGGCTTTAATAAAGAAAATAGAATAGAGTTGAAATAAAAATAGTACAAGAGAGAACAGTTACAGATGAATTTATGAAAATTCTTTGCAAATCCTCTGTTATATTCAGAGCATTGCAATGTTGTGAAAGACTGCCACAATGCTGGTATTGATTCTCCTGTAGCGTAAACAGCTGAAAGTTCAATTTGATCCAATGTGGTGAAAGAAAAAAGGAAATTAAACTTAACGCATTTAGTATTTGGAGATCATTTACTACCATCACAGGAATAGTTGGGTAAGATAAAGAACATTAAATACTACAACATAAGAGATCCCTGGCCCCAGATCCAAATCTGGCTGATGAAGAGGCTGACTGCCCATTCATGAACAGGTCAGCCTCCATTTTGTTTCCTTTTTATGCTTTCTTTCAGATGGCATTGTGGGAAATTGTAATTAGGTAAGTGAAATTAACTTCTGATTATGTGAAGGTCACCTTCATAAACAAAGTAAGTGAGCTTGCAGCCCAGTTATCTAACAGTGAAGATGCCTTCTCACAAAGTTGCAATTCTGGGATTTATGTTTCTCAAGGTTAATTCATGTTCAACTCCGCCATTATCCAAATGTGATGAGGCTAAGAGAAGATTTGATGGAGGTGTTTAAAATTATGAAGGGTTTAGATAGAGTAAGTGAAGGGGAGCTGTTTCCAATGACTGAAGGGCCAATAACCAGAGGGTACAGATTTGAGATTGTCAAAAATTATTTGACACAACAAACAGTTAGGATTTGAAAGGCACTGCCTGATAGGGTGATGGTTACAGATTCAATGGTGGCCTTAAAGAGCAATTTGGGTAAATACTTGAAGGAGAAATAAATTGCACAGATGCGGGGGAAGAGCAGGGAGTGGCTAACTGGATTGTTCCTATAAAGAGCTGGTACAGACTTGATGGGCCAAAAGGCATTCTTCTATGCTGTACTGTTCTATGATCCAATGAATCCATGACAAGTAGAGGCTCAGGAATTTTATAAACATTAAACCCCACATGACCTGTCATTCCTGCTCACATCTGTCAGTCAGAACTGCTCGACTATCATTCCCAGGGGACTCAAATGACTCTTCTAATAAACTGCAAGCTTATATCTTTGTGACAGATGTAGGTCATTTACAATGTCAGTTTATTCCCAGACTCAAACATTATGAGCAAAACTTTGAGTGGTGTGGAGTTTCTGGTCAGCGGTGAATCCGCATATATGATGAATTTTTACTTTACAACCTTTTCTTTAATTTTTATTTAGCAGTCTGTAAAAAGGTTGCATCTAAGGGCAATAATGAATGAGATGATAGGGATTTTTGTTATTTCTTCCAATGCTGATATTTGGGTTATTTGGCTCTGCCTCTTGCCAAAACAATCACAGGGGCTTGAAATAGAAGCATACAGCAGAAAAAGAGGCCATTTGGTCCATTGGGCCTGTGACATCGCTTTGAAAGAGCTATCCAATTTATCCTGCTCCTCTTCCCTTTCCACATATTCCTGTAATTTTTTTTCTCTTCCAGCCTTTATCCAATACTCTTTTGAAAGATTGAATCTTCTTCCACCACTCTGAGATGCTGCATTCCAGATTGGGTCAACTTACTGTGTAACGAAACAAATCTAATTTCACCTCTGGTTATTTTGCCAACCATGTTAAAATGTAAGTCACTCTTGTTTGAAACAATAGCCAGTACAGTGACTTTATGTGAAGCGCTAACTAGCCCAATTGTAAATTTAGTGGAAAGAAGGGATCAATATTGCTATGATCAAGCAAAAGAAACATCATGGTAAATATAGTTTCATTCAGTTTTGCATTTGTCTGCATCTGTGAATATATTTAAACAATAAAGCAAAGGAGATTGTGAGAACAATGGAAAGAAAATTTAAATATAAAATGGAAATTTTTTGCAAACAATGAGAATGCACCTTTTTATAACTATTGCTTTTGAGTTGGCCAAGACGTTTGTTGGGATATCAATGGATTTTAACCAAAGGCTTCAGTAGAACACTCAAATTCATTCTGAAATACCTGAACCGCTTTCAGGCTGCATACAGAGCCATTACTTTAACATAGTCAGGCAAAACAACTCCACTTAATCCCCTTTTATTAGAATGTTTTGTGCTTTATGCTATGAACAGTATGGCCAGGATTTTACAGCCTACCCCCGCTACCCAGTGGAAGCGGCAAGCCATTTAAAATTCCATTCTGTTCGGTGGGACCGTGATGTCCCACCAGGCAGGGAGGGGCCGGAAAATCCTGGCCTATGTGAACTGATGAAATTTGTTGCCACCAATCATCGATTTTTCACAGTTGAAATGGGAACTTTACATTGTTTGAATTAAATTCAGTTCATGCAGAGCAATTAAATGGCCTTTGATAAATGTGGCTGGTTTAAAGAAAATGAGAATGGTTTGCATAAAAGCATTGTGGCTCTGTGCACTTTTTGAAAATGAGCAGAATACAGGGTGAAGGTGAGAAAAGAGTTTTTTTTTGTGTTATGTCCAATTTCTGTCCTCTGTCTGGAAGACTTTGTCTTTTGCTAAGTTCCATAGGCACTGACTCCCATTGGCCATCGTTTTGGTGCAAGACCAGACAATGAACGATGACAAGCTATTTGACAGTCCACACAGGTGGAGGTCACTGGATAGCGATCAACCGTGGGTCTACATTGTATTTCCATTTCTCATATGAGCTATCTTTGTGTGCTGTTGAACAATTTGATGTCACTTGCTGTAATTTATGGCCAGTTTTGTGTTAAGCTGCAGTTGGTAAACATGGACTGATACTGTCAGATTAATTTTACTCAGGAATTTTATCGTTATAACAAAGATAAAATATTCATTCCATCAACTTAGGCTAGATTCAAATCAGCATCCAAAAGCAAAATAACTGCATTCTAACCCACTGTTGCAGGGAGCTCCTCAAGCCAAATTACATTATGTGGCAGTTAATCCTAACAATTTTGTCAATAAAAAATGTTTCAGCATGACTCATTTGCTGGCCACAGATATGATTAATAATACTATGCTGTAGAATATTTTCAATAAATTGCAGACAACTAAAGGTCGTGCAAACAAACTTTATCTTCATCAACTTAGAAGATGAAGTCAATAACTTCAGTGCCAACATTACTCATCAACTGCTGTAGTTCCTCAGGGTAGTGTCCTAGGCCTAACCATCTTCAACTGCTTCATCAATGACCTTCGCCCCACTGTAAAGTCAGAAGTGGGAATGTTCACTGCTGACTGCAACGTGTCAAGTTCCATTTGTAACTCGTCAGACACTAAAGAATTCTATGCCCACATTCAGCAATACTTCAACAACATCCATGTTTGAACTGATATTTATGCCACATAAGCCAGGCAATGGCTATCTCCAACAGGAGTGAGTCTAACCACTTCCTGTTGACTTTCATTAGGATCACCATTGCTGAATCCACCACCATCAACATTATGGGGGTTACCATTGACCTAAAACTTAATTGGACCAGCCACATAAATACTGGAGGTACAAGAACAGGTCAAAGGCTGAGAAATCTGAAGCAAAGTAACTCACCCTCCTGATTCCTCAAAACCTGCTCACCATCTACAAGGCACAAATCAGGAGTGTGATGGAATAATCTCCACGTGCCTGGATCAGTGCAATTCCAAAATCACTCAAGAACATGATACCATCCAGGATCAAGCAGCCCATTTGACTGGCACCGAATCCAAAACCTTAATCATTCACTCCCTCCACTACTGATGCACAGTGGCGAGAGTGTGCACCATCTACAAGAAGCACTGTAGCAACTCGCCAAAGGTTTTTCAACAGCACCTCCCAAACCCACAACCTCTACAACTTAGAAGATCAAGGGCAGCAGGCGTACAGAAAAATCACAGAGTGTTGCCCTACAAGTCACACGACATCCTAACTTGGAAATCGATCACGGTTCCCTTATCATCACTGGATTAATATCCTAAAACTCCACAATAGTATTTTGGGAGTACATTCACCACATGGACTCTGGCAGTTCAATTTGATGCTTTACTATCACTATCTCAAGGACAGGTAGGGATAGGCAATAAATGCTGGCCGTGTCAATAAATGAATCAATAAAAAAGGAATGTATCCATTCCTTGGCTTTGACAGTATATGTAGTCAACAATAAGTAACATGAGCAGAACACCAATGTCAAAGACAGATCCCAAAATTCCAGCTTGGGAGGAGACAGAAACCTTCTGGATTGGGGAGTAGACAATAGGGTGAAAACTGGTTAATTCTTACTATTTTCCAGTGAAGTGGTGCGGACTGATCTTCTGCCCATTCACTTATGCCTCGCATCAAGAGAACATATCTGAAGGTGTATCGGATTTACTCTGGATATTGTGCTCATTCTGCCCTCTGGGCACAAGAGCAAAACAATTATTAACAAAGGGCTGCATATTTCTGAGGTGTGAGGAGGGGCACAGACGGCTCTCCCCCCGGAACTAAAGTCAGTGTGGAGCCAACTCGCCCCACGCCAGCCTGCCCCACAGCCATAATGCGCTGCAGGTGGCTAAATAGGCAGCCAGTGGGACATCCACCCCTCACTGGGGAGGAATTCCCATCCTCAGGAGCTGTCGGCCAATCAGACTGGCCAGCAGCTTCCGCAGTCCCAGCAGCGCCAACAGCACATTAGTGGGCACTGCCAGGTCTGCAAGCAAGCCCAAGAAGGCGGCCCATGGATCCTGGAGCCAGGTAAGTCCGGGGTCTTGGGCGGGGATGGTTTGGCAGTTTAGGAAGGGGGAATGGTGTGTTTTATTAAGCAGGTGGGCAGGAAGAAAGGGTGGGTACTATCCTAGGGGGGCTGCCCCTCTGATGGTCAAAGAACATATCTCAAAGATAGTACCCCCCCACCTTCCTTCCTGCCCTTGGAAAAAGTTTTGAAAAAAAAAAAGCCTGCCCATTCCCATCCAACTGCCCATGCCAACCATATTATGGCTTGCATCAGGAAGAGGGAGACCCGTTGAGAAGCACCCATTGCCCTTCCTGCTGACAACATCCTACCATTCCCCACACCCCATTACACACCTGTGGCCTGGGATCCAGCGACGATATTTGCCCCGGGTGGGTGTTGCTCCAGCAACAGCCATTGCCTCCCCTGTGGTACTGCTGTTCAATAGATCTGCCAATCTCTGTTTGACTTCTGCCCCCAAGTTCCCTAATCCTGGAGAAGGCCACCTGCTGTTCAGTTAAGTGGGTGAGTGGCACTTAATTCGGCAGGCCTTCCCTGAATGAGGCGACACAGGGCACTCGTCGGCTCTCCAGCTGACAGGCAAGACCCCAGTTTCTTCCATTAAATGCTGTCCATGATGTTTCTTTTAGAGCTCAGAACAAATTGGAACCTTATGCGCAATCTTACCAAAACTGTTTTTAAACAGGGGCCAGGACCATTTCCAGGCCCTGACCCCAATGTTGTCTGAGGATCACTGTCTTTATGATCTTCCCAGGGGTGGCCAATTTACAGGCCGCCTCCACAATCAGCGCCCAATTAGGGATATCAATGGGCTGCACGGACAGGAAGGCCAATCAGAGCACCTGAGGCTGTGGGCGATCGGCAGCCCCACCAGGAGAGACGGGTGCTGCCAAAATAGGTGCATGTTCTGAACACTTCTGAAATTTTAAAAATAAAGTGTGGCCACAGCTGCCACGCCATTACTGTGGATGAGAAACCCCTCCAGCCTCAGCTGTGACCCTCTAATCTCTGTGGCTACAAGATAGGAGGATTTAAAGGAGGTGTTGTTTGCCCTTGGCCTGCTGCTGAAAGGCCTCCTCCAAGAACCCTGTCACATTTCGGCCTCAATGTGGGGACTATCCGTTGTGGAAATATCCTGGCAGAATCCCCAGTTTGCCCTCGGGTGGGTATTTAGCTGATCCTAACTGGCTATCTGCCACTGCTGGGCAAGATTGCTCAGAGGCATGAACATGTGGGGTAAATGACTGGACTCGCAACCTTCAGAAATTCCCCACCTTCCCACCTCCAAAGCTGCCTCTGTGCATCTGATAAGATTCCACCCCTTGTCAGCATTGTACAGCATAGCCTCCAGGGCTATGAGCCGAGTGCTGAAAAATGGGATTAGTGTAGTCAGATCTTTGTTGAACGGCACGGACAGTATGGGCTGAATGGCCTCTTTCTGTGCTATAGACATCTATGAGTCTATGAGCAGACCCTACTTAATCATGTAGTGATATTTTATAAAAACAAAAATACTGTGGATGCTGGAAATCCAAAACAAAAACAAAGACAGAATTACCTGGAAAAACTCAGCAGCTCTGGCAGCATCGGCGGAGAAGAAAAGAGTTGACGTTGAGTCCTCATGACCCTTCAACAGAACAGTGATATTTTATGCTTGGAGAGGACTGCAAGTATTATAGGGTAAGCACTGCCTGTCAGTCAGCTTGAGGCTTAAAAGAGCATTCCATCCAATGTTTCTTCTAAAATAAGCATTCTCCATAGGACTCTGAATGAATGTCTCTATTATGGGATAATGCAGTTTATATGGAGTATTCCTTGTAACATTCAGTGAAATGAAAGCCAGTACTACACCAGTTCAAATCATATAATTTGATCTGAATTGGTTTGAGCGCAGAAGCATGCAGATCATCACTGTCTATACTCCTCAGTAGCAAAAGTTACTGCAAAGTAGAATAAACTAGCCTGCAAATCACAATTATAGTTAAGAATCAATAACTAGGAGTTGGTATTGATGTATTTTAAAGACACTGGCCATAAAATTTGGTGATATAGCACTTGTACTTTTGGCAGTAAGGGTGCTGTTTTACATCCAAAATGGCCTCTACACTGGTTGCACACGGTGCCAGACATCATTATGGGTAGGTCATTAGCTTGGGCACTGTGAGTATAAATGCCCTTGTGCATTTCCTTAGTGCCTGTCTTGCAAGTATCTTCGTCAGTCCTAGCTCTCCCGCGCCATGTTTCCTCAGTGGCTGCAGCATGGCTGGCAGAAGGCTGCTGACGTTTAGGTGGCCTTGCAGGATACCCTCCTAGAAGGTTCACTTTGGACTGCTTCACCTTGGCATGGGCAGCAACATTCTGGGCTGGTGGGCTGACAGGGAACAGCAAGGACACCGACGAAGAGTAAGTTGTATGTGCCCCTGGCTGTACTGAACCTGTATCTGGGAGTATCGAATGCTGAACTTTGTGTTAAATTTAAGGAACCTTTTCACTCATGGGATTACCATTCCTCAATCTTGAAAAATACAAATGTCTCCAAAGATAACAAAGTTTAACAGAAGACATGGCTGATGAACCCATCAAAATGTCTTTTAACACACAGCAGCCTGTGTGTTTACCCTTTTTGTACTGTAGATATTACATATTAATAAACTCGGATCCTTCAAAAATTCATGAAAATTCTTCCAGCGTATTTCAGCACGGTACAATAACATTTTCTCATTAATTCTATGAAAACTCATTAGACAATTTTATTTTATTGACATCCGCCCATCTCAATAAACGATGGACTGTACCCAGGGCGTATGTCACTTCTGTATTGAACATCATCTGTTGTGGTTATAGAGGCTGATTCGAGAGGGCCAGTCCTTTCCACAACTGGCACAGATGAAAAGTGTTGGCTCGAGGTTGAATAATGTTCTTTTCCTTCCATGGGCTTGCTAAGCCATCTGGTCATTTCTTTTGTCCTCTGCTTTTTCCATGCCCTTCCTGACTGTTTGTCTCCAGGCACTCTGGTCAGCAGCAAGCAGGCATTGACTCAGATCCTGGCCAAGTTGAAGTATGGCCCCGAAAGGCATAAAGACTGCAGCAGTTGGGATGCCGTGGAGGACCGCTGTAATGTCCTCTAGCTCCGCTCTGGCTGTTGGTGTGGCAGCTACATTACCACTCCGGTTTGGTAGGCGATGGCAGCAGTGGTCAGTGCTAATGCTGCACAGAAGAGGTTGGCCATCCAATGCAGGTAGAGGATGAACTATCTCATCCGTGCAGTCAGGGTAAGGCAACCATCTCACTCTAAACTCACACACTCAAGCCCATCACACATTCACTGGCATCTCACTCACTGCCAGCTCACCGCCCATTCTCACACACAAACCCTCACATCTCCATCTGGCCTCAGCTCCTCTGGAGATTGCCTCCTCAGCCCTCATTATCTTGAGGCCACTTGCACAGATCAACATATGTCCCCACACACATCCTGGGATACCCTGCTTCCCCAATACAGCTTTCATCCTGCAGCCTCTTCCCTTCTCTCCCCCTTCCCCAAGAAAGACCTTGCCCTGCAGCCATTGAAAAGCCACCCACATACGGCTGATCTGGTGGGTAGCGACCTACCTGTGAGCCCCTCTAAAAGTGATGTGGTGCTCTCTCCAAGTGCTGACTGAAACAAGGTAGCCAAACAAACCTTGAAGTCCCGAGCGAAGTGCAGCCCACCAACTGCACGCCTTATACGTGCTGTTGTGAAACACGTCGGCGTGTTTTCCCGCCAATGTGGACGGATGATCCAGCGGGGGAGGACGATATGCAGACGTATTACGATGAGGTGCCTGACGTCTGATCGTGGGGAATGCAGCCCACTGTCGAGGGGCTGAGTGGATGATCGCAAACTGGTTTCACAACATCGTGAAACCAATTTTTGGCCTTCTTGCCATATTGTCCGTTCATGCCACCGAACACGCCTGGCGCCGGTGGGCAGGGAAAATCCTGGCCTATATTGTAAAGCTAGCTGTAACCACAGGTGTCCTGGCAGACCTGCTGATTTAACTTCAATGAACGTGCTCCCATTATGTTATAAGCACAGCTGGTGCTACAGTTAGATGGCACTAGAGAGCTCAGAGCTGGCTTTGAAATCACTATAGTAATGATTTTAGAGTGGGTGGTCATATCTTGAGAGTAATAAGGGTTAGTAGTACCACGCAGTGCTGATTACAAGCATGTGTGGTTTTACTCAATTGTCAATCTGGAGACAGATTTTTGTTGCTGGTAAACGGGTCAGACAGAATGCAGGTGACGAGAAAAATTGGCATCGATGTCATACATGACAATGTTCCACCTCTGTTCCCAACCCTGCCAATTTTTGAGAGAGCAGGGGTGGGCAGGAAATGAAGTTGTCCACATCATTAATTGGGCACCTTAGGTAATTAAGCAACTCCTTAAGAGCTTACCTTTTAAAATTTTCACTGGGTTGGATGGCCTTTGGAAGCTCTGGAAAGCTCTATAGCTCCAGCCTGTCGAGAACAGGGTCAAAAGCATGGGCAGAGTTTTATTTGACTGAAAAAGTGGAAGTTTTGAAGAAAATCTATTCCACAGCAATGAAATTTTAATAACATCATGATTACCCTACCTTATCCCAGGTTCCAGCTCTCCAGTTGCTCTGGCCAGGCTGAAGGTTCAGATACTTTCAATTTTTTAAACTATGTGTAGACAGCATGGGCCACAACATTGCCTGCTTCTCTGGTGTCCCACCCCCATTCTAGTTCCCCTTGTCCCCAGCTATTAATTGACCATCACTCCTGACCCCTTTCCAAATAACCCCTAGCCTCCACCAAAATCGGAAGCTCTGTCTGCTTCCTGTCCGCGGTGAATTTGCGGCCTGGAAACAAACCCGCCTCATTGGCCAAAATCCAGCCCCTGGTATGAGTCTGGTATTGTATATGCTCCAATATATCAAAATTTCTGAATAATTGGCGCACTGCACAGATTACACCTCAATGGAATTTGAATACAGGGGTATTAGGTTATCTTCAGGTAAATCTCTTGTGCTGTTTATAGATGTAGCTTATTGTTTGTAGCTTGTACTGTATTTGAGCTTCTAAGTCTCTCCATATATTCCTTATACTTTACTCATCTATTATCTCTAGGCTGTCTGCAGCTTAAAGATGTTTAGATTGGCTTGTAGTCTGGAAGTTATTCTAAATGGTTTAAATCCAGCTGTACCGTGCAACTGAATTGAAACGTGCTGGGATACTGAAAACTTAGAATGTTTTTACCACATGACCTATAAAAATAAATTCCTGGAATTTGCACAATGAATGTAACTTTATAATAGGATACCTCCTCTTCAGGTAGAAAGCCCTGAGAGGGCATTGGTGATCATTGACTTGCATTTGATTGGTCCATTGTGCTTGGCAATGTTTTGCAGTGGGGTTTGCCGTTGCTTTCCACAGTATAGTTGACCAGGAAACTCTCCTGCTCTTTACTGCCAGCCATCAGATGTGGAAGTATTTACAGGCTGATAAATTAGCCAGTTTGGCTATGTTATGAGTGCACCTCCATGACCATCAAGTCCTGTAATTGGCCTTGAACCCAGAGGTAGGGATGCTACCACTATGCCACACGACCTATAATATAACCGCTAAAATAATATTCAAAAGACAACTAGCTTATTTATTACTTTGCATTACAAGTCAACAACAAAAGTTTAGCATTTAATATAGCAGCTTTCTATTGCTGCCAACCAGGTTTCATATTTCAATTTTGGTTGATATTTGAATTCTTGCGATATGACAAAAGTTGCGGAGGCGGTGTGGTGGGGGGGCGGGGGCAGGGGGCGGTGGTGAAGAAGCTAAATATAATAAAACAATTATAAAAATAGGCTTACTCTAAAGAGTCAATGAGCTTCTTTGGCTCTACAGGTGGAGGGTAGATGACCTCTTCTACGTGGTTCCGGTTGCAGTTTGCATAAGCAGTGGAGATGTGGATGAAGGCTTCAAGCTTCTGCATCTGTCGGGCCAGCATTAGGAGCTGCTGTGTGGCCACCACATTCAGCTGCAGGGCATGTCTGTGCAGGGCAAGAGCAAAGGAAAATAGGATCATGGAGCGGGAAAACCAATCCCTGGATGAGGTAAATGAATGCATAAGCAGACAGCCTAAAAGACAACATTTTTATCTTCCTGCGATTGCATGGGGGCTCTGCTGACATGCAAAAGCATCTCCTCTTGTTGAACAAAAGCCATTATAAACAGGGGTACGGACTCGTCAAACCAATGAGAGCCCGAAAGATGAGATGGGACTGTCCTAATTTGGCAAGCCAGTGCACCTTGGAAACATTTGTGACTATGGACAGGCCTGGTGGCACCAACAGGCAGCACTGTAAAGAAAATGGGGGGTTGATTCCCCTTCTCCACTGAGTATATGATTTCAATTGCAGGTTTTGATCACGCCCTCCCCCTCACCCCACCCCTATTTTGTGTGATGAAACACTGGAGAGGGTTCTCCCTGGAGTGTTGCCATGTGCCTTTTTAACAGCTGGCTGAAGAACACCATTAGAAGCCTGGGAGCAAATCACACACTTGCCTTCTCTCTGCAGGAGGCTCTTGACCTGGCAAGGCTTAAATGGAAGGAAATAGGAAGAAAAGTTGGTTTTACACCACTACACAACAAACACAAACATAGTGATCTCAGCTCTTTATGGACTTGAAGGGATTGGTGAATTTCTGAATGAATGATTAGAGTATGGAGTATGCTTCAAGTTTAAATTCTAGTTTATGGTCAATTTTGTTTTGATCATGTTCCTTAGCAGCGGCTCCATGAAGTATTTTGCAATGATAACGTTAAAACACAATTGCAGGAGTTCTTTTCCCAAACCATTGTATATATAAATTATACACCAGTTGCCACACAACAGCCTGAATCTTCCGAGCGACAGTATGTTGAGCGGATTGCTGCTGCGCATAAAGATTCTCCTGACCTGACGCAGCTGCACATTTCTTCTGAGATCTTCCAATCCCAGTTGTCAAAGAAATGTTCACCATAATGTTCTTTGGAGAACTCCATCGAAGCAGAGTAGAGTTGGGGGAAGACAGTGTACTGCCCCCTTTTACGGCCATATGGAAGGTTTAAATGCCCAGTCTTTGAATGCTATTAAATAGATGTGTGAATGGGTGAGAGGATAAATGGATGATTGCGTAATTGGGTAGGTGGATAGGGTGGGTATGTGGGTAAGGTGGTTAGATGGGTTTGTGGGTAGGTGATTAAGTGGGTGATTGGATGATGTGGGTAGGTAGGTGAGTAGGTAAATGGTTATGTAAGTAGGTGGGTAAGGGTGACTGGATAGGTGGGTTGGTGGTAAGGTGAGTGATTGGGTGAGTAGGTAAATGGTTATGTAAGTAGGTGGGTAAGGGTGACTGGATAGGTGGGTTGGTGGTAAGGTGAGTGATTGGGTGAGCAGGTGAGGTTGGTACGTGGGTGAGGTAGTAGGTCAGTAGGTGCGTGAATTGGTAGTCAGGTTGGGGGCTTATCGAGTCGGTGGGGTAGGCGGGTGATTGGGGTCAGTCAGACCAGATCCTGGGGTATATGGGTCAGGGGTTAGTCAGGTCTGGTTGGGTGGGTAGCTGGGTCAGGTCAGCGATTAGTCATGTGGCTGGTAGGTAATCAGGTCAGGGGTGTAGTCAGGTCGGGTTGGGGGTGTAGTCGGGTTGGGGGGGGTGGTAGATAGGTCGAGGTAGTCGGGCAGTTGGTAGGGTAGTCTGGGGGTCGGGGTAGGGGGAGGTGATGGGCGGGTGAGCTGTCGAGTTATCCATGTGTTAGACTAGGTTATAATATATCTAACAATTCCTGGGTAACTATCCAGGTAAGTCTCAGGTAACTGTCCCAAGTCTCCGACTCTAACTCAAGAATTGGAGATATTCATGGAGGGTACCAAGGAGCAGGGGAATTGCCCATTGGAAGTTTTAACTTACTGGGCAATTCCAATGTAGGTCCATGTGTCAGGGCTTCCATAGGGTCCTGATGTGTATCTTCAGTCATATGTCCGGTCTCATGATCCAGAAACCAGAAGATTTGACCCCTTGTAAAATTGAAGACAAATCCTGCAGTGTAACAATGTTGAAAGTGGATGTGGATGATGATGTCATCCAGTTACAGTCTATGAAACATTATATCATGGAGAAAAATTATTTCTAACATTTTTGCCATTATCAATCAAACTGTGAATATTTTTACGATACTATTGCATACACGGATTGCCTGCAGAGTGGACACTAGAAAGTTTAACCTGATGAGTATCTGAATTTAGGGGGGCCGGTTAGCTCAGTTAGCTAGACAGCTAGTGTGTGGTTCAGAATAACGCTAACAGCAAAAGGTTCAGTCCCCATTCTGGCTGAGTTAGACTTGGGGCCTGCCTCTTTGCCCTGCCTGGTAGTAAACCTTGACTTACAGCAACCCTTGAATAATCAATGATGTTACCTGTAGAAGATGATTTGTATTTATCCTACGCCAGCAATAGGAGAGGAAATGGCTTTGTGAATACAACAACTTATAACTCAATTATTGCTATGGTCATAAACAGACCAGAACGAGCAACAACTTCCGAAAATAATTATACAAAGTTACCAATACAGAAAAGTAGAATTTAGTAAAACTTTGTTTGCCTTTCCAATTTGGGTGCAAAGAGTACACAAGGGACATACTTCAAAGGCTCGTCGAATCGTATAGTAGCTGCACAGTGGAAGACTACGTTAATGCAGGAGAGCAGATGTTCGGTGTCCTCTGAGCTTATGGCCAGATTAGGCTGCATCAGCTCACTGCCGATAGGAATAATCTTTTTCTGGAAGTCTTCTCTCACCCTATCAAACAGCTGCAATGGAAAAAAAGATTAAAACATCTGTTATATTTTTAAAACTCTCACTGCAATTTTGCTTCACTCAGTGTACTTAAGCAATATGGTGAATTACTGTTAAAGTGCACAAATGATTCTTATCCTTTTTTATTATTGTCCAATGGGCTATGAGCATTTGTAATTCTGGTTTTTGGAACTCAGTGAAATTTGACTTGATTTAAAACAAACTATTATGGCTGGATTTATACTGGGTTCTTTGTGAATACACCTTCCTGGAGAGGTGTAACACCTCAGGATTAGTGCCCTCAGTAGTCTTCTGACAGGACTCATTTTTACATTCTGCATATCCAAATCCATTGTGCAACCATGAGAAAGTCAAAGAGGACTGTATCCTATTCAGTTTTCCAAAACAAAGTGTGGTTCACCATGCACTGAAAAACATGAAGCTTTAACCATTCAAAGATCAGCTCTCATTTAGAAGGACTTAACGTTAGCACTTAAAAAATAAAAATCTAGGAGGAGCAACCTATGTAGAAAATATACCCCTTAACTGCTTCACCCTATAAGCTACAATGGCCTGGATTCGATGGAGGGTTTTGATGGTGATCTATCAGCGCTTGCCATCATTTCCCCACTGAAATTGACCACAACTTCAGAATTTAGCACAAGTGAAGACTGATGCTGAAATACTGAAGCTTCATCTGTTACTCACTGCTCCACTGTAGTTGTTCTGTGGACTCCCCTCACCACCACCCCCACCTCCACCACCCCCACCCCCCCACAATCTTCCAGTGCCAGCAATAATTAAAAATAATTACATCTGTTGGGAACTTCACTTTTTCTGCTCTTGCATCACTGTTGGAAATCCCATAAAAAATTATGCCTTATTCAGTCAGGTGTATCTGGGATTTAAACAGCGATCTGAGAGGTAACTATTGCTGAACAAGATTTTGCTGAACAAGAATGTTGTTAAATGTCAACATTAAGATTAATTGTTAGAGGTTTTAAACTAATTTTTTTTTTAAATAATTTTTTTCAAAGTCTTTTCATGACATTTTAGCTTCTACCTTCATCCTTTTGTACATCCCCACCTTTATTTTTCTATATGTATAAGCTTTAAAAGTTATTTGATTTCAATGCTTTTCATTTTCTGGCTGTCCGTGAGAATTCCTTAATGTGACTGATTGCTTGGATAGATTGATGACATCTCTGCAGCCCATGCTGGGCATCTTCATTAAAGAATGCTATAATCTACTGCACATTGAGAGGAGGTAAAGTTATTGCCACAGAGATTGCTAGATGTCTCAGCAAGAGTCAGTGGTAGGTCCCATTCAAAAATGGCATTAGTTGCACTGTTGGGATTAATGGAGCAAAAAGGCTACCGATCCCACACTCCAACCCCCATTAACACTTAGCAGAAGTTACAACTTTCCCTATTTGAGTTAGCAGCCTTGCTTCACCACTGACTACAAAATGCATGCCAAAACCTTTAAATATTGATGTTCATACTTACATCAAAGAGCTTGTTCTGGTCATTTGCATTGTATGCTATAGTCATTCATGATAGTTTTACTTTGTTATTTTGGGAGATGCAAAAGCAGAAATTATTATTTTAGACATTAACTACAGTGAACGTGTAATAACTGATTTTTAAAATAGTTGTGCCAGCAGTGGAAGTCACCAGTCTTTTAATGAGCTAACGAAGCCAACCAAAACTGAATCTCTGCTGATCCTAATTGCTCCAAAGAGCACTCCTGGAATCCAAGCTTCCAAAGGGACAATCAGAACCAAGGCCCAGCATCAAAATTAGCTGTGGTATGTAGGCACACTGAGCCTTATTACAAAGGAGGCACAAGTACAGAGCTTTCTGATGGCTAACCCATGCTTGAACTGATCAGAACACAATGTTCTGCCAACATCTGTGACTAATAATTTCACATAGCTCTTCCTAACTGAGTTTTTGACTCATCACAGAAACAGGTGTCAAGAAAACCATTCAGGCTCACTGGATGTGTTCAATTCCAATCAAAAGTGGAAGAGGTCATCTTCAAATGAATGGGAAAGTCAATGTGAATATCACATCCAAACTGTAGAGCCAGTAAAATTAGTTTAGCCACATAAGACAAAAAAAGACAGAAAACCAAAGTAGCTCCCATGTGATTACAATACCGGTGCAGAGAGAGTGAGAAGCTGAATTAGGAAATTATTATAAAATCCATTCTCCCATTGGTGGCTTTGGGCTGGCTGGCCACTCTCCTACCCACTACCTCTGAAAATTCTAGGGCTGCATAAAAGACATAGGGAAGAATTTTCCCATTGGCGAGCGAGGTGGGGCCCGCTCGCCGACAAGTAAAATGATGCACAGTGACATCAGGCAGGTGTCCTGACGTCACTGCACGTCATTTAGATTTTCAGTTCGGCGGGTGCGCAGCCATGTGAGCTGCACACCCACTGAACTGTCGAAGACCTATTAAGGCCATTTAAGACCTAATTAATTCAATTCAGTGAGCTGCCTGTCCAACCTTAAGGTTGACGGGCAGGCGAAGAGTCCAGGCAGCCTTCGTGTTTTTTCATGAAACCTCACCCATGGGCGGAATGAAGCTTCATCTAATAAAAATTTATACTTTTATTAATTGACAGTCCCAGCTCATGTGATAGTGCCACGAGGGGACATGTTTTAAAAGTGTTAAAAGCATTTATCTAAAAATTTAGCACTGAAACAAATCTCCCTGAGGCACCTCCGTTCCTCGGGGAGATCTCTGCTCTCTTTCGTGTGCATGTGAGAAAGAGCACAGGGGACCTCTGAGGAAATACCCCACACCCCCCAATCCACTGCCCACACAGGGAGCGCTGAGCGCTTCCGGGCGAGCGTCACGCTGGGTGGGCCTTAATTGGCCCACCCACGTAAAATGGCGGCGCGTCCCTGATCGAGGGTGCTGATCGGGTTCACACCCACCCCTGCCCCCGCCCGTCCCTCACAACCCCTCCAACGTGGGGAAATTTCTGGCGATAGAGACCCAAAGAAACATTTTTGCCCCCTTTTCCAGATTTCTGTGCCTGGTAAATGAATGTTTTCTCGGTAAATTGGATCCGTGAAGTTAGCACAAGACAACAAGCATAAGGCCAGCAGGGGTCACCAGTCAATTGCTCCCAACTGCAGTGAAGAAGCAGTTACAATTTTGAGGCCTCAACCTCATTGGCATCAAGCTGGAGAGCTGATGAGGTACCAAATGCGCATCTAATGCAGCTCAGATAATATCAGATGGAAGAAGTGCGGTTGCTGCTATCAGAGTGGAGGTGAGCCAAAAGCAGCAACAGCAGCTGAAATTATTCATGTGGAGCCCCGAGGCACATTCCTGGCCCTCCAAAGATAATTTCATACTTAAGTTTGCTGGGCCTCTTTGATGTTATTGCCCATCGTATTCATCAGGAAAAGAAAGCACACACATCATTCTGACCTAAAATGGCAATTGTGGTCTTAGGACTCCAATTTTCATATTGAAGGGGATCTTCTGCCTGAACCAGGCAAGCCCTTTGGGATTGAGTGGTAGGTCCCATTCAAAAATAGCATCAGTTGCACTGTTGTGATTAATGGGACAGAAAGGCTACTGATCCCACACTCCAACCCCCATTAACCTACGCAGATGAAGTTACAACTCTCCCTCAAAAATTGTAAAACATAGTGCAGCAAACCAACATAAGTAATAGCGAATGAACTGTTCAAAAGAATACTAATTCTGAGTGAGACAATTTTGCAGTTAAACTATGTAAAATTTGCAGTTGTTACCTTAAAGAAACTGGATGGCTTGTGCTGGACTTCTATGTGCACTGGCTTGAGTACACATTGTAATCTGTGTGAGGTGGAGCCAATGTACAAGAGGCTGACTTGTCTTAATGGGAGTAAGAACCATAGAACACTACAGCACAGAAAACAGGCCATTCGGCCCTTCTAGTCTGTGCTGAAATATTATTCCGCTAGTCCCATTGACCTGCACCTAGTCCATAACCCTCCAGACCTCTCCCATCCATGTATCTAATTTATTCTTAAAACTTAAGAGTGAGCCCACATGTACCACGTCAGATGGTAGCTCGTTCCACACTCTCACCACTCTCTGAGTGAAGAAGTTCCCCCTTAAGTTCCCCCTAAACCTTTCCCCTTTCACCCTAAAGCCATGTCCTCTTGTGTTTATTTCTCCTAATCTAAGTGGAAAGAGCCTACTCGTATTTACTCTGTCTATACCCCTCATAATTTTGTAAACTTCTATCATATCTCCCCTCATTCTTCTACGCTCCAAGGAATAAAGTCCTAACCTATTTAATCTTTCCCTGTAACTCAACTCCTTAAGACCCGGCAACATCCTAGTAAATGTTCTCTGCACTCTCTCAATTTTACTGATATCCTTCCTGTAGTTAGGTGACCAGAACTGCACACAATACTCCAAAGTTGGCTTCACCAATGTCTTATACAACCTCACCATAACATCCCAACTCCTATACTCAATACTTTGATTTATGAAGGCCAGTATGCCAAAAGCTTTCTTTACAACCTTGTCTACCCGTGACGCCACTTTCAGGGAACTATGTATCTGAACTCCCAGATCCCTTTGTTCCTCCGCACTCCTCAGTGCCCTACCATTTACTGTGTATGTCCTACCTTGGTTTGACCTTCCAAAATGTAACACCTCACACTTTTCCGTATTAAATTCCATCTGCCATTTTCTGGCCCATTTCTCTAGTTGGTCCAGATCCCTCTGCAAGCTTTGAAAGCCTTCCTCGCTGTCCACAATGCCTCCAATCTTAGTGTCATCAGCAAACTTGCTGATCCAATTCACCACATTATCATCGAAATCATTGATATAGACAACAAACAACAATGGTCCCAGCACAGATCCCTGAGGCCCACCACTAGTCACAGACTTCCAGTCTGAGAAGCAATCATCCACTACCACTCTCTGTCTTCTCCCACACAGCCAAATTCGAATCCAGTTTACAACCTCTCCATGGATACCAAGTGTCTGAACCTTCTGAACTAACCTCCCATGTGGGACCTTGTCAAAGGCCTTACTGAAGTCCATGTAGACAACATCCACAGCCTTTCCTTCATCTACTTTCTTGGTAACCTCCTCGAAAATCTCTACAAAGTTCGTTAAACACGACCTACCACGCACAAAGCCATGCTAACTATCCTTAATCAGCTCTTGGCTGTCCAAATAATTATATATCCAATCTCTCAGAACACCTTCCAATAAGTTACCTACTACTGACATCAGGCTCACTGGCCTGTAATTACCTGGTTTACTTTTGGAGCCTTTTTTAAACAACGGAACAACATGAGCTACCCTCCAATCCTCCGGCACCTCACCCGTGGTTAAGGACATTTTAAATATTTCTGCCAGGGCCCCTGCAATTTCTACACTAGTCTCCCTCAAGGTCTGAGGGAATATCATATCAGGCCATGGGGATTTATTGACAGTTGTTAAGGATTGAGTAACAAGTGGCCATGTGTTAATCTTATGTAAAGGGAATCCATTGAGTTGAAGTAGACTTAATATGGCAAAGTTCTTGTTGCAATGTTTCTTGTCACTGATGGAGTAGGCTCTTCTAATGAGGGTGTTGGAAACTGATTGGAGGTTGGAGAGATGATGGAAGAATCAGTAGTTCAGATATCTGTCAGTGTGAGTGGGCTTACTTGTATTGGTGTGATGCTGTGAGCATTTCTGGTGAGAACATCAAGAAATGGTATGGAAAGCACAGATGACAATATATACTCAAGTCAGCAGATGTAGCTGTCCGACACAAGTCATCCAAGAAGCTCCAATCCATCCTTCATACCCACGAAGACAAGAAACCATTTCGCAATAAACCAGGAATTTACAGCATACCATGCAATTGTGGGCTTGCCTAGGGAAACAGGTTGCAGCCTATACACTAGACTCAAGGAACATCAGGCCTGCTTCAAACACAGTGAATGGGATACATCAGCTATCATCAAACATGCTCAACTTCATGCCCACAACATCTAATGGTCCAACTCTAGACGTATCTCATCCATCACACACTGGCATACAAGACATGTCAGGGAGGCTATGAAGATTTACCAACACCACATCGTCCCTCAAGACAGGGGCTTTCTCATCTGTGAAATCTAGTCACCCTTACTAAAGAAACACATTACCAACCATTCTGCACAGTCAATCAGCAGAAAGAATGGTAACATGAACATATTACAAACACAACAGCCTGACCAATCAGCAGTAAGATCCAGCCCTTATTCCCATCCTTCATCATATATAACTACTGTTACCTGTTCCAGATCATAGGCAGTATGTAGCATGAAAGTTTTTTTAAGGAATTCTTTTAAGGTAATTTTAAGGAATTGTTTGAAGGTAATAACTGATCTTTTCAGGGTAAATTTCACAAGGTTAACTATAGATTGTCTCACTTCAAACAACTTTTAGCAATACTAATTCTTAAAAGAAATATGCTGATTTTATTCCAATTTGACCTGATACCATATTGTGCTTGAAGTTTCCTTTACTTGAGGCTTTCAATAATAATGGTTGATATCTATCGACTGTGTCGCTTGTTTCTTCACTAATTACAGAGCTGAAAAATAAGCTGTCAGATGAGACAGCATAATTACTCTTTACCACTACTATTAACATTCCCTTTGCTTTGTGTCCACGATATCTTTGCAAATCTCTCCTTAGCTGTCACCTATCCCTGACTTTCTATCTCGTTCCACCTGCTCCAACCCCTCTTAAACAGTATAAAATCCTTCACATTTCTACTTCTCTTTAGCTCTGAAGAAGCTATATGGACTCAAAATGTTAACTCTGTTTCTCTCACCACAGATGCTGCCAGACCTGCTGAGTTTTACCAGCATTTTCCGTTTTTATTTTATATTATATTACATATGAAAAATATGCTCATCCCATGACTAAATGCGCTATCTTGTGCAGTATTGAGAAGTGCAGAGCAGTATTACGGCTAGTCTTAGGATCTCTGAATTAAGATTGGAAAAAAAATTATCCCGAATTCTGGCTGACACTCATCTTAAATATTGGGTGAGAATTTCCTTGGGGTTCTCCCCACTTGGACTGAAACTCTGGAGAAACAGTCATTTATAGCCATTTGTGATGTTTCTCCAGGAGTTCCAGCTTTCTTCCACTGGAGAAACTCCTATCAGGATCTGGCTTGGCAATCAAACAGTCAACAACAACATATATGTAACACCTTCTAATCCACCAATATTTACTGCTCAGGCTCATCAGGTGAATGGCCACATGATCAAAGTATTTTAGACCAGTGACACCCATAAGGGCTGAACCAACATGAATTACTGTTGGGGATACTAATTTCTGTTTCTCTTCACAGACAAATGGATGGAATTACAGAATCATATCTCTTCAAAACTCCAGTAAAAATCGTGAAATGTGACTTATTCGCTCAGCATAACCTAACTGTATTGCCTTCAGTAAAGAAAGGATAATGGGAGGGAATTGGTAGGGTGCTGGAGGGCGGGGAATGATGTGATGATGGGAGGGCGGTGGTGAACAGACTATTCAAAATTAATTTTTCTCTCAGCAAAAAGTATTTATCCGAGTGTCAACCCAGACAGTTCCTACTCCTTCACTCTGTGTTAGTTCCTCATTTTATACAGTCGCTTGACCTCCTCCTAATCCCTGTGCCTTTTATAAAATTTTATTAACAGGAGAAAAAGATGTTTCCCATTTTCTTAGATCTCAAATTCTAAAATAGAATAGGGAAAAGATATGTTTTAAAAAATTAACTTCATTTATTAATATTGGCACGGTGATGTGATGTCTGTGATGCTTGGCTGGCTACAGCAGGAAACAAGATAAGATCCAAAGCTAGGAGCGGTGATTAGCCAACCTGAGAAACACGCTGTTTGTTTTCCTTAGAAGCTAACAAACTGCTTTGTTCTCCCTTCACTAACTGTAGAAAGTAACTGCACCACAGTAAATGTGCAAGTAGAATTTTCTAACTCTGGTTCATAGAATGTTATGCAGCTGAGAATGGAGCAACAAATGAATTACATTTGACAATGTAACTCTAAGGCCTTAGTTTCTAACTGGAATTGAATGAGCACATTCATACAATGTGTAATGAATTAACCAACCTGTCACTAACTGGTCTGAATTATACATTTTCCTTTGCCCATTTCTCAGTAGTTATCTGCCCCCCTGCCTCTGCTAACAACAGGTGGAAAAGAATTAGTGTGTATGTGTTGCTAAAATTCAACTAGTTAATGGACCATCACCCTGTCAAATCAGTTGGGATCATTAGCACTTAGTGGGGAAGCTTGCGGCAAAAGGTAATAAGATTTTGGAAGATGGTTTGGTGCAAAATTAAAAAGCCTCTGCCATTTTCTTTGTGCTTATTTTCTTGTTAATGAAAACCCCCACAGAGATGTATTATGGATAGTGATAGTAGATGGACAAAAAGTTTTAGATTTCAGCTTCATGTTTCCTGAGGTAGAAAGACACATTGTACATGCGAAATAAAAAGGAAAAATGCACTATTAGCATCAGAAAAAGGAAAAGACAAGTTAATTTTTCAGTCAGGACCCCTTTATTTGATGAAGGAAATATTAATAAAATGTTCTCTTTTCAGATACAATTATGGCCAAGGTTATTTAGGATTAGTAAGAAAGAGCCAGGTATCCAATTTGATTGTGTCCCTGCTGTGTGAACACCTTTCAGTTTTTCCAATGACTCCATTATGAGATTCTAAAATAAATGATGTTTGTTTTCACCTCTGTCAAAGTGCTCATTTTAACTGACTACAGCTCACCTTTCTTTTTCTATTTTGAGGGAGAGGGAAACAGAAGAGCTGTGCAGTGCTTTTAATCAAAAAACATCATTTATGTTTTGACTCTATTTGCATTGTCACATTGTAGCTTTGCTACATATTTTCCTAAAGATTGAACCCTTTAAATAGTGGAAATGGAATTGAGCCTCACTTCTTAAGGGAAAGTATTATTTAGCAGGCAGTGTAGTAGGGCTCAGTATCATTAACTGCAGGAACTGTACGATGTCAACAGCTTTAGCTAATTATACATCGGACATTGCTAAAAAACTCTGCTAGTTCGCTGATTCTTGATCAGTATGCCAGTTTGGTGAAGTATGCAGGTTCAGTAAATGGAATATATACATTAATTGTTTTCTATATCCATTTACTTTATTAAATGCAGCTTAATGTGGCCCCAGGAAATAATTCCTTAAAAATGGCACAGTGCCAGAAGATGAACATTAACCTGTATTTTTTTCTGACTAACAGGTGCAGATTTGTTCCCTCTATCTTAGCCAAGTTCTTTGGCAACTGTAATGAAACTATCATATTTTTCATAAATATTATTGTGAGGTATTGTAAAGGTTTATTTTTGTGTTTGTGTGGATGGTTCTGTCTGTGTGACTGATTTAATTAAATTAGAGATGGATAGATTGCAAGGTTCAAATTATCAAAAGAGTTAGGTGTAAAAGGGCATGTGAAATGCTAACGAGTGAACTCGGGTAAAGTCTCAGCAGACGGAGTGTGAATTAAATTTGCATTTTAAGATAAGTGGAGATGTTTTTGGTTTTCAAAGAGACACGGTAGGATGTTTACAATTAACAAGGTAAACAAGGCAGATTATTACATTGATTTTTCCCAAAAGCATTGACCATAATGACAACATAAAAGATATTTTTTATGAGAAAAGTAAATTCTAAAGACACGTGGGGCAGAAATTTTTCGCTCGGCGGGTGGGTGCAAGCCCAACCTGCTCAAGCATGAAGTGACGTGCGTTGACGTCAGCATGCTCTGCTGACATCAAAGCGCTGTCGGGCAACAGCTCGGTCAGCGGGCGCGCGCATACCCGCCAACAATTAAAAGGCCTATTAAGGCCCTTATAGAATCAACTAACTTAAATTTAATTTAAGTTAAATTTAACCTAAATTTTTCACTGCCCATCCATAAGACCATAAGACATCGAAGCAAAAATTAGGTCATTCGACCCATCGAGTCTGCTCCACCATTCAATCATGGCTGATAGGTTTCTCAACCCCATTCTCCCGCCTTCTCCCCATAACTTTGATGCTCTTACCAGTCAAGGACCTATCTATCTCAGTCTTAAATACACTCAATGACCTGGCCTCCACAGCCTTCTGTGGCAATGAATTCCATAGATTCACCACTCTCTGGCTAAAGAAGTTTCCCCTCATCTCTGTTCTAAAAGGTCTTCCTTTTACTCTGAGGCTGTGCCCTCGGGTCCAAGTCTCTCCTACTATTGGAAACATCTTCCCCATGTCCACCCTATCCAGGCCTTTCAGTATTCTGTAAGTTTCAATCAGATCCCTCTTCATCCTTCTAAACTCCATCGAGTATAGACCCAGAGTCCTCAAACATTCCTCATATGTTAAGCCTTTCATTCCTGGGATCATTCTCGTGAACCTCCTCTGGACCCTCTCCAGGGCCAGAACATCCTCCCTGAGATATGGGGCCCAAAATTGCTCACAATATTCTAAATGTGTTCTGACCAGAGCCTTATAAAGCCTCAGCAGCACAACCCTGCTTTTATATTCTAGTCCTCTCGAAATAAATGCCAATATTGCATTTGCCTTCCCAATTACCGACCCAATCTGCAAGTTAACCTTAAGAGAATCCTGGACTAGGACTCCCAAGTCCCTTTGCACTCCAGATTTCTGAATTCTCTCCCCATTTAGAAAATAGTCTATGCCTCTAATCCTTCTACCAAAGTGCATGACCTCACACTTCCCCACGTTGAATTCCATCTGCCACTTCTTTGTTCATTCTCCTAACCTGTCCAAACTTCTGCAGCCTCCGCAATACTACCTGTCCCTCCACCAATCTTTGTATCATCTGCAAACTTAGCCAGGATGCCCTCAGTTCCTTCATCTAGATCATTAATGTATAAAGTGAAAAGTTGTGGTCCCAACACTGACCCCTGCGGAACTCCACTAGTCACCGGCCGCCATCCTGAGAAGGATCCCCTTATCCCCACTCTCTGCCTTCTGCCAGACAGCCAATCTTTTATCCATGCTAGTACCTTGCCTCTAACATCATGGGCTCTTATCATCCAACCTAACAGTTGGTGGGCAGGCGAAAAGGCCAAGCAGCCTTCACATTTTTTGGAAACCTCATCCACGGACGGGATGAGGTTTCCGAAAGCAAATAAAAATAAAACAAGTTTTACAATTGAATTAATAACATATCCCTGCTCATGTGACAGAATCACGAGAGGATGTGTTTTATTGAAATTTTCTTTTTTTTTTAACAGCACTTCATCTCCCTGAGGCACCCACACAGTCAGCGCTCAGCACTGCCGCTCATGTTTCACGCTAGGTGGGCCCTAATTGGCCCGCCAGTGTGAAATCACGGTCCAGTACCAATCGTGGGCTTCCCAATCTCCCCCACCAGCCCCCGCGCCAAGGGAAATATTCTGGCCATGGGAGAACAATGGGATTTATAGATTAAAGAGGAAGAAATATATTTAGAGAAGGATTGGAAGGCTATGGGTATGGCCGTGTAAAATCTGAAAAGTACAATGTGTGAAACAGACTGGGGGAAAAGACTCTTGCCACTTTCCAGAAGTCTGTGTTCCACTCACCAAAGTTGTGTTAAAAGCCTTTGGAGTTTCACTGTCGAGTGGTTGTTTGTGATAACCTTGTTGGATTGTCGCTATAAATTTAAAATCTACTTAAAGGAGGTGTGTAGTTAAGTCTGGTTAACTAGGAATTTTGGGAATTGTAATAATATTGGGCAGGATCTTCTGGTGGGCAAGCGGGTCCATTCGCCAACGCATAAAATGACGCGGGATGATGTCGGGTGGAACTCCCGACATCGCCCTGCATCATTTCCATTTTCAGGTCGGCGGGGACGCAGCCAAGTCAGCTGCGCGCCTCCCAACCTGTCAACGACCTAATGAAGCCATTGAAAAACTAATTAAGGTCATTAATGGACCTGCCTGTCCAATCTTAAGGTTGGCAGGCAGGCTGGGAGCCCTGCTGGGCTTCGGAAAAAGCATGAAATCTCATCCACGGGTGGGATGAGGTTTCATGAGGGTATTTAAATTTTTATCCAATCTTTCAGTGAAAGTTATGGACATGTCCCAACTCATGTGGCAGCACTTAGCCTCAGGGAGATCTGTGCGCTCTTTCGCGCACTCCCAGCTGAGGGAAACCACCACCCCCCGCACAGGGAGCACATAGCATTTTCAAGCGGACGTCATGCTGGGCGGGCCTTAATTGGTGGCCCATGTAAAATGGTGGCACACCCACGGTTGGGGGTGCTGATCGGAGGCGTGCCGGCCCACGCCTGCTCCCGCACTTCCCCCCCCTCGATGGGGGGAAAATTTTCCCCACTGAGTAACTGTGTAATTGTAATCTTGTTTGTGTGTTTTATTCTTTTCTTTTGTTAATAAATGTTTTAATTTAACTTAAAAATATCTAAAGGTGTTCGTGGATTCATTACTTCTGAATTCAGTGCACAAATCTTCTCATAATAAATACAAATTGCAAAACTGTTGTGATAGTGGGGCCAAGTTTCCCTTGTGGATTTGGTCAGCCTGGCAAATACCACCTGCTGTGTCATAACGCAACACAGTACAGTCACTAATATCATCCAATAAATCGGTTGAAGAATTAAAGCATCTAGCAAACTCGTTACATTACTTGTAACATAACTCCAAGCGAGTACAATGCTTTGATGCAAACAGAATGCAAGAATGGGAAGGGAAGGTGTATCCTTTATGGAGTTCTTGTATGCATCAATATCCATGTTAATGATATTCCAAATACTCCCTTAGGGAACCAGAATAAAACTCACCTAAGTTCTACCACATCTGACAATCACTTACACTTTCAACAGTCACTACGGTAGAAACAGAAAAAACTGGCTGATTTACCTTCTCTGTAACTCAAGCATGGGAATAATTTTTTCAGTTGCCCCAGTTGAGACCCCCTTCACCACAGAGCTTTATATTAACAAACAGTAACATGTAGACTATAATCGCTGGATCTGAAACTTAGAGAAAAAGTGTGAACAAATTGCTTTCTTTCAGGAACTATTACAGTAAGAATATCAAGTGTGATTTGTTGATGTAACTCAAAGCAAGGTGTACACAGTTATCAGTGATAAAGTATCCTGTTAAATGCCAGAAAGCATAAATATTCTTGTTTCAGACACTGAGGTAGGCTATAAAAATTCTTGATGGTGCATGCAAGGAAGTACAAGACAGTATCAGAACAGTCCACTGAATCAATCACACAGTCATCATATCTGGATTCAGGCAGGATTTAATTAGTTTGATTGAACAGATCACGACAGTTTTAAGCCCCTTGGTGAACACAGATTTTTACTTAACAGTTCTGATGTTTGAGATGACCACCAAGAAAGAAACCTGCGAACAGAATCTTTTACAAACAGACCCATCACAACACTACTGATGACTGACCTTGAGTGGCTGAGAGTCAGAGGTAGTTAGTCCAGCTCTTCAGCAGACATAGGAAAAGCACTCTGTTGCAAGTGAAAGCAGTGAACCTCAACAAAACCACAAGCACCGAAAAACCATACAAAGCACAATAAACATTCACAAAAAAACTGATTCTTGCTTAACAAGTGCTCTTTACCTTTGCTGCATTTGGAACAAAAATCTATACTTCCTGTCTTTTATGTTACTTTGATATCCATGTATCAATTTAGAGCGACAAGAAATACGGTTGATGATTTTTTTTCCAAAACATTTCTATTTATATGTTCCCTCCATTTCTGAGTCATAATTCCTCCATCCCAAGCTTCAGTCAATGCTATTGGAATCAACTGCTAGGAAGGACACAAAGGTTATGCCCAGTGACTCGTATGTATCCTCTCTCCTTTGACCCATCAGTTGGCATGCATTCAGCCAGCTGTGGCTCATGCTCTGGAATTCCCTTACAATCTCCACCCCCACCCCCTGCTTTAAGATCCTTCTTAAAACCTAAATCTTTAACCAAGTTTTTGGTCAGCCCTCTCAATTTCTCCTTCTCTGACTTAGCATGACTTTTTTACTTATACCTTTATGAAGCACCTTAGGATGTTTTTCTACTTTAAAAGTACAAAATAAATGCAAATTGTTGTTAATACCACACTGCGAGCCATCTTCTTTTTTAAGTTCAGTGACCTGTGGGTGCTTGTGATAATTATCAAACTGAACATTACAGTCATTTAAAAAACAGTATTTAAAATACTGTGTTATCAGAGAATCACAGAACTGTTACAGCACAGAAGGAGGCCATTCAGCCCATCGTGTCTGTGCCAGCTCTCCAAGTGAGCAACTCATCTCATCTTTTCCCCATAGCCTTGCACTCTTCCTTTCCAAATAATAATCCAAGTCCTTCTTGAACGCCTCAATTGAACCTGTCTCCAGCATACTTATGCAGTGCATTCATCCATTTGCTTCACGTTTCAGTTATCACATCTCTCCCTTTGGTTTTTGTTTCACAGCAGAATTCGCCCTCAAAATGTCACAAGTAACCCACAAACAAAGTAAAGAAGGGAATGAAAAATTCAGGAAAGGTTGCCCATGTACAATATTACTTTACATTTTGGCTCTTCTATGTTCCAGAGCTGACTGCCAGTGCAGGCATCCCGGAGAGTGGGAAAACAAGGCGGAGTTTAATTGGACAAGCAGCGAGCGTGGGAGTGCATTCCAGATTTTAACTGTGAAAAAATTTCTCCTCATGTTTCCATTGCTTCTTTTGCCAATAACCTTCAAGCTGTGCCCTCTCGTTCTTGATCCTTCCACCAATGGGAGCAGTTTTTCCCCATCTACTCTGTCCAGGCCCCTCATGATTTTGAATATCTCAATCAAATCTCCTCTCCACCTTTTCTTCTCCCAGGAAAACAGCACTAACTATTCTGATCTACCTACTTAACAGAAGTTTCTCATCCCTGGAACCATTCTCATGAATTTTTTCTGCACTCTAAGGTCTTCACATCTTTCCTAAAGTGTGGTGCCCAGAACTGAACATAATACTCCATTTGAGACTGAATAAGTGTTTTAACAAAACCTCCTTGCTTTTGTACTCTATGCATATAGTAATAAAGCTTAGGATGCTGTATGCTCGATTCACGGCTTTTCCAACATGCCACACCAACTTCAACGATTTGTGCACATATACACCCAAGTCCCTCTGCTTCTGCACCCCTTTCAGAATTGTACCCTTTATTTTGTATTGTTTCTCCATGTTCTCCCTGATGAAGTGAATCACTTCACACTTCCCTGCATTGAATTTCATCTGCCACTTGTCCGCCCATTCCACCAACTTGTCTATGACCTTTTGAGGTTCTACGCTATCCTCCTTATAGTTTACAATGCTCCCAAGTTTTGTACCATCTACAAATTTTGTTGTATCCTGTACACCAAGGTCTAAGTCATTAATAGATATCAGGAAAAGCAAGGGTCCCAACACCAACCCCTGGAGAACTCCAGACAAACATTGCTCCAGTTCATGAAACATCTAATAGTCACTACTCTGTTTCCTGTCACTCAGCCAATTTCATAGACATGTTGCTACTGTCCCTTTTATTCCATGAGCTATACATATGGTCACGTGTCTGTTGTACGGTGCAGTACTAAATTCCTTTTGGAAGTCCATGTACACCACATCAACAGCATTGCCCTCATCAATTCTCTCTGTTACCTTTTCAAAAAACCCCAGTAAGTTAGTTAAACATGATTTGCCCTTAACAAATCCATGCTGGCTTTCCTTAATTAACCAGCACCAAGGTAGCACCAAATGACTATTAATTTTGACTTGAGTTATTGTTCCAGAAACTTCCCCGCCATTGAAGTTAAACTGGCCTGTAGTTGCTGAGCTACACCTTTAAATGAACAAGGGTGCAGCATTTGTAATTCTCCAGTCCTCTGGCAACACCTCTGAGTTTAAGGAAGATCGGAAAATTATGGCCAGTGCTTCCGCAATTTCCACTCTCACTTTCCTCAGTCTCCTTGGGTGCATCTCATCCAGTCTTGGTACCTTATCAACTTTAAGTACAGACAGCCTATCGAATACCTCCTTCTTATCACTTTAAACCTGTCAAGTGTCTGAATTACCTCCTCTGTCACCATGAACTGGGCAGCATCTTCTTTCTTGGTAAAGACGGATGAAAAATATTAACTTAATACCTCAGCTATTCCTCTGCCTCCATGTAAAAATCTCCTTTTCGGTACCTAATTGGCCCCACTGCTCCTTTTATTTATGTGCCTAGAGAAGTCTTTTATGTTGGCCAACAGTCCCCATGGGGAACAGAGAGAAAGTTGTGGACCCATGGGGAAGGAGGGAGAGGCTGAGGAGCCATGGGGAGGAGAGACTGTGGGGGCCCAGTGGAGAGACGCTGTGGAGCCCAGGGTAGCAGAAAAAGCTGGCTGGTGTATGTATGTGAAAGTGGGTGCGGAGAGAGAGAGGGAGGGAGAGAGAGAGAGAGAGAGAGAGAATGTATGTGAGAGAGAGAGAATGTGTGTGAGAGAGAGAGAGAGAGAGAGAGAGAGAGAGAGAGAGAGAGAGAGAGAGTGTGAGAGAGTGTGGCCGGAATTTTCTAGCCCCCTCCGCGGTGGGTTCCCTGCGGCAGGCCGGTGGCCCACTGAAATCTCCGTTCACATCAGAGGGACCGGAAGATCCTGCCGGCATGAGGGGCTGGAAAATTCCAGTGTGTGAGAAAGAGAGAGTGTATGTGAGAGAGATAAAGTAAGAGGGAGAGAGTGTAAGGGAGAGTCACTGTCTGAGAGGGTATGTGTGTGAGAGAGAGAGTGTGTGAGAGACAGTGAGAATGAAAGAGATAGTGTGAGCAAGAGATTGAATTGGTGAGAGCGAGGGAGCGAGTGTGAGAGAGAGAGGGTGAGTCTGAGAGAGAGGTGAGTGTGAGAGAAAGAATTTGAGAGAGAGATTGAGTGTGTGTGAGAGAATGAGTGTGCGAGAGAGAAAGTGAGTGTGTGAGAATGTGTGTGAGAGTGAGAGAAAGTATGTGTGAGGGTGAGAGTATGTGTGAGAGCAAGAGAGAGTGTGTGTGTGTGTCCGGCTCACTACCAGTCTCAGAATTCTCACTCACTCACCCTCATCCCCTCACACACGGTGCTCCCTCACTGAGGTAAGTGAGGGAGCACCGTGAGGCTGAGGCCGGGATTTTCTGGAATCTGCGCAGGTGGGACTGGAAAATTTGGAGACTAGCTGAAAGTCTGTTGACTTTGGACTGGAATTTCCAGGCCCGCCAGGAAAATTCCTCCCTGGGAATGAGCCAGACATACACACACTGACCCTCTCACACTCTAATGGTCCGCCTTATTGATTACTCTTCTTTAAAATGATCAATTTATTGCTTTGACATTGCTTTACTTTTGCTCAGCAAGTTGTTTCTTTTCTTCATACTCAACATATTTTGGAATTCATGTATCTTTCCCAAATGTGCTCATCAGCACCTTGGGTGAGCAAAAAATGCAAATGTGGCTACCCACGCAAAAAGGTTGGACAAGCCTGGATAATACAAATACTAATTTTGTGATTCATCACTCTGTATACACTCCACATTCATCACGCGGCATTCTCTTGCTAACAGCGCTACAGGTGTACCTACACCACATGGACTGCAGCGGTTCAAGATGGCTGCTCACTACCACCTTCTCAAGGGCAATTGGGATACACACAGCACACTCACATACACTCTCTTTCTCACACATAAATGCTTTTGCATGATCTAATCAGCCGTAGCATCAAAAGAAAGTATCTTAACAACTGGTTTCACCGTGAGACTAGGCATGTCCAAAGTATTACAATCAAACGTAAGTTTTTAACAAAATCCAAAAGGTCACTAAGGAACATTAACTGCATGATTTCAGATCTACATTAAGCTTTTATTGGATTGGCTGTGGCTTGTATTGTATGAATCATACAAAAACGGTATGTCAATGCAATGGGTCTGAACTTCCTCGGAGCAGCAATCAGTGTAGGATTGCCACTCGGTGCCAAATTTCTTAGGGTTTTCTTTTTCCTCAGTCTGTCTCACCCGACCTTCCAACTCAGGCCGGGTGAGATCCAGGCAATGCAGCACATCCCTGGGTCCCTGCGTCGACATGCAGCACAGTCGAAGGGAAGGAGGCCGCACCCCCTTTATTACAGCACTAGCTGCTGTAAACCAGGTAAGTTTAAGGTCCATTGAAATTTACAGGTTCCTAATAGATCAGGGAGAAGGTAAGTTAAGTGGATAGGATTTGGGGGGTTTGGAGGGGGGGGGGATTAGAGGTCGGGGAGGGGAGATCAGAAGTCAGAAGGGTGGTTTGGAGATTGGGTGGATTGGAAGTTGGGTGGGTATTTGAAGGCCGGCGAGGTAACAGAGGTCGGGGTGGGAGGTCGGAAGTCGGCGGGGGGGTTAGTTCTGGCATGGCCTGTGGGGGCTTCAGGGAGATGTGGGGGAGGGTGTCGGGCCTGGAGGTGGGAGAGAGGGAAGCATTGAGCTGGGTCAGGTCAGGCTTGGGGATGGGAGGGGTGGGGCAAGGGTGTTGGGTGTCAGCTGCGGGAGGGGGGTCAGGCCTCAGGGGTGGCAGTGTGGGGAGGGTGTCAGATTTTACAGCAGGGAGGTCGGGCCTCAGGAGGGGTTGGGGGAAGGGCGTCAAGCCTCGGGAGGAGGTGGTTGGGCCTCGGATCGAGCCTAGTCGCTACTGGGGGTTGTGGGTGAGAGTTTGGCCCACGGAGTGCGGAGGAGCCCAGTGCGTGGAGAATACCATGGGGTGGGGGGGGGGGGGTTATAGTGGGAGACTCCTAGGGGGCCTGGGGTGTCCCGTGGGGGTGGGGGGGGGGGGGGGGGGGGGGGGGGGGGTGGTGGGGGAGTAGACAGGGGTGGGAGGAGACCCCTGGGATTCAAGTTGTGGGGGTTGTCCTGTGGGTGAGCTAGTCGGGGGACAGGGGTGACCCCTGGGGGTTCAGGGGTGGGGGAACCCCATGGTGGGGGGTGGGTAGTCGGCGGTTGGGGGCAGTCCCATGGAGGGTTTGGAGTTTGGGATTTGGAGGCAGACCCGCAGAGGGTCAGTCTGGGTCTGTACAATAGTTACCCAGAAATCTGAAGTGGTTTTAATTCTTCCAACTTTTTCTGGGTAACTACTGATGTAATCCAGTCGGAAGCATCCGAAGTTCGTGATTTAAAATCGCATTTTCGGATGGTTACCAGTGCAGGGCAATTGCCCAGGGGAAGTTTGCATTGTCCAGGGGAAGTCCTTAACTGGGAACCTCCAAAGGGGTGCCCCCAGTGCATCTTTGGGGTACCTCCCCAATCCGACACTGGGGCATTCAGAAGTTAAAGCCCATTATGTATACATGAAAATGTAACAAATTTGTTTTCTAGCTATCATGTGAATCAGAGTTAAAGTGCCACAAATCAATCAGAAATATTTCATTACCTTTGAACCATGTAGGCAACAACCTGTGTGGAAAGAGTGTATCTTTTATATATTTTTAAGCCTCGACTGAATACCTGTTTTCAATGAGAATAGGGAAAGAATGCACTAAACAGCCACCTTTCAAGGTGAAAAAAGCTAAAGCTCCTCACTGTGGGAGGGGTGATATCTTTCTGTAACCTTCTCACCCACTCCCTCCCACCCCACCATTGGCTGCTTCGCTCCCTCAGGCTCAGCCTCTGCGCTCCCTCACATAATCCAAGTGTCCCTTTTTTTTAAAAGAGTTGGTCACCCTGTCTTAAGTGGGCCTCATCCCACCACCCGGCTTGATTTAACAGGCAACAGGAGAGTCCTACGCCCAACATGCAGCCGTCAGGTTTGTCCCTGTGGGCTGCTGGCTAGTAAATTGGGGAGTGGTCTCCTTTTCAGGTCTTCAATTTCATGACCTTCTAGTTTTCCTTCCCCACATCCACCCTCCCTCCCTGCCCTGACCAACATGCAGCCCTCCCATCCTCCTTGCTGGGGCCTGCCAGCATGACTCCAGCAAGATCCCAGACTTGCCTGGGTTCTGGGGCATCCAAGGTAGCTCTTCCTCTGAGCGCCCTGCAATACCAGCAGTGGTCACTGCTCCTGGTGCCAGGACGGCAAAGTTGCCGGCCTCCAAATGGCCGCCAGCTCCGAGGCGGGACTTCCTCCTGGAGAATGGCAGGTATCCCGCTTCATAATTTTTTGGCCAAAAGGCCAAAGGAGAAAGGACATTTTACCTGCCAAATGATAACGATTCATTTACTGTTATGTGGGGAGCCAGCCTCCAGCATATAATCCTGCTCAAGGTTTAAGGTTTTCGGAGTAAGCATTCCTGGCACTACATTCGTGATTATCAGTGTTTGAAAGTAAAATAAGTGTTGGCTTGCAATGTAATGAGTTTTACTTGATTTAAAGAATTATAATGAGATGTCCAGCTTTAGGATTTAACTACAATGAGATATGATGTCAGATTGTTTTTGGGATAGTTGTAGTGTCTGTTATGTTTGTAGCTTTGACAGCAGTTTTCAGTTCCATTTACACTTTTGGAAGAGATCCCTTTGCTAATATGAACCGGCATTGTTTATTTTTTAGCAGCCAACATCCAAGGGACAATGGTGGTCATATGATGACTGACATCAATAATGGAGCATTTGCAGTTTGCAAATTCCAGATTTAGAAGTCATCAGATCAATCTGGGTGCTCAAAATTGAAGGCTCTATTCCGGCAACCCATGTTTTATTTATTTTCTTCCATAATAATTGCAGTGTACAGTAGTTTATTTCCAGGACAAAATAAACATTGTTATCAAAGCAAAAAGCAAAATTGGGCAGAATTTTCCATAACCGTTGGCAGTGGGCATGTTTGGTGGCATGAGCAAACAACATGGCAAGAAGGCCAAAAATCCATTTCATGACGTCATGAAACCAGTTGGCAATTGTCTGCTCTACCCATCAAAGGCAGGCTACATCTCCCGCCGCTGGACACCGGGAACCTCATTGCAATACACCTGCATATCATTATAAGACTGGCTCGCCAAAATCATCCGCCCACGCTAGATCATCCGAGCATATCGCTGTGACTTCACACTGACATGTTTCACAATTGTACATAGGTGAAGTGCACCTGGCGAGCTTCGAGGTCTGTTTGCCTACCTTGCTTCAGGCAAGGGAGGTGGGATTGGGACAAAACAGCATGAGAAGCCGCCATTGCAGCTGGTGGGTAAAACGTCCTCTCTCCTGCCTAAGACCACACTTAGTGCAAAACTGGGATGATTCCACCCATTGGTTAAACTATAATTGATAATGGCAGATGAATAATTAACAATCAAGTTGAATGACATTTCTCTATCTGTTATCCGTCATTTATTTTAAGTAGTTTCACCCCTCTGATAGAGGAACGTCACACAAAAATGTTAACGATTCATTTACTGTTATTACCAATAGTAACTTTTGTCTCATGTGGCTGAAAATGTTTACAATGCACAGTAAATTGATTAGCAACTAAATGAGTTAATGTTAGGGTATGACCTTTAATTAGAATTCTATTCTAGTAGTGGCTCACCCACATCCGTCCTGGAGCTACATAAAAAGGTTAGTTCATTACTTCGAAGAATTAAATCAACGTATCCTGAATGCATCTAATCCCACAGTGCTTCTTGCTTGCCATGAGATGGGGGGGGGGAGGACCTATGCAGAATGAACCAGTTTTGTTTGTGGAACACACTCACAATTGGGATCATTGCAGGTGTGCACTGTGAGAGATTTCAACTCGCAGGGTAATAGGATGTATCTGGGTTAAGATTTATTAGATCCTGCAAAACTATACTATACTATAATGTCCACACAAATAATTTTATCCCTGTTAACACAGCACTACCTTCTGCAATTGTAGCAGAATATTATTGTAAGGAATTGGTTCCAAAGTGCAAGTTTGCAAATTTACAGACCTGACTGCAGAGCCTCATAGCAGGAAGCACAGAGCCAATTGCATTTTGGTTGTGCTATTGGATTCTAAACCAAATTCTAAAAGAGCAATCACTTAGTTTTGGGGAATATGTTCAGTTTACTATGTGCACCGCAGTCAATTCATAGACATAAGATAACAGGAATGTTCAGCTATAGGTACCACTGATTTGTGAACATACTGCAGCTGATGCTCCAGCACCAGCCAAAGCCATTTGTCAAAGAGCAATTCAATCATGTCCTTTCTCAAGCTGATGGCAGCACAGTCATAAATTGCTGAAGTGCCATAATCCAGTGTTCATCTTGCTGCATAGCATTTATGATCAGCTAAATTCAACTCAGCAGAAAATGGTACAGGCTGGATTCCTATGCATTTTTTGGCATAAATTCAATTTAGCTATTAACAAGTTGACAGAATCCGATCCTCTTCCATTAATAAAAGCACAGTATTTTCACTTTCCACTAGATTAGTGAGACACAGGGGAATTCAATACTACTTGAGAAATAAAACAAAACATAATTCGAACAGAAACATCAAGTGGGAATGCTACGAGTAAGCCAAAGACTTGCACATAATGACTCTGAGGGAAGGGAGAATGAGGCACGCACCTTGCTGTACCTCACTACTGCCATCATTTTGCTTACTTTGACTATCAAATTTGTCTCTACAGACACCCAACCCTTTATTTACTCCAGCTTAGGCCCCCATACCCATTTATTATTTTTTATTCATTCATGAGATATGGGGGGGGGGGTCGCTGGCTGGGCTGACGTTTATTGCCAATCCCTAATTGTCCTTGAGAAAGTGGTGACGAGCTGCCTTCTTGAACTACTGCAGTCCATATGGTATAAGTACCCCTGTGGTGCTGTTTGGGAGGAAGTTCCAGGATTTTGACCCAGTGGCAGAGAAGGAACTGCAATATAGTTCCAAGTCAGGACAGTGAGTGGCTTGGAGGGAACTTGCAGGTGGTGGTGTTCTCATCTGTCTGCTGCCCTTATCCTTCAAGATGACAGCAGTCGTGGGTTTGGAAGGTGTTGTCTAAGGAGCCTCGGTGTGTTTCTGCAGTTCATCTTGTAGACTGCACACACTGCTGCCACTGTATGTTGGAGGTGGAGGGAGTGAATGTTTGTGGATGGGGTACCAATCAAGTGGGCTGCTTTGTCATGGATGGTGTCAAGCTTCTTGACTGTTGTCAGAGCTGCACTCATCCAGTCAAGTGGAGAGTATTCCATCGTATTCCTGACTTGTGCCTTGTGGATGGTGGACAGGCTTTGGGGAGCCAGGAGGTGAGTTACTCACCACAGGATTCTTAGCCTCTGACCAGCTGATGTAACCACAGAATTTATATGGCCAGTCCAGTTCTATTCTGGTCAATGGTAACCCGCATGATGTTGATAGTGGGGGATTCAGTGATGGTAATGCCATTGAATGTCAAGGGGCAATGGAGATGGGCATTGCCTGGCACTTGTGTGGTGCAAATGTTATTTACCACTTGTCAGCCCAAACCTGGATATTATTCAGGTCTTGCTGCATTTGGACATGGACTGCTTCGGTATTTGAGGAGTCATGAATGGTGCTGATCATTGTGCAATCATCAGTAAATATCCCCACTTCTGACCTTATGATGGAAGGAAGGTCATTGATGAAGCAGCAGAAGCTGGCTAGGCCTAGGATACTACCCTGAGGTATTCCTGCATTGATGTCCAGGAACTGGGATGATTGACCTCCAACAACCACAATCATCTTCCTTTGTACTAGGTCCGACTCCAACCCATGGTGCATTTTCCACCGAGTCCCATTGATTCCAGTTTCACTAGGGCTCTTTGATACCACGCTCAGTCAAATGCTGCAGTCACTCTCACCTCACCTCTGGAGTTCAGCTCTTTTGTCCATGTTTGAACCAAGGCCAGGAGCTGAGTGGCTCTGGCAAAACCCAAACTGGGTGTCAGTGAGCAGGTTATTGCTAAGCAAGTGCCACTTGACAGCACAGTTGATGACACCTTCCATCACTTTACTGATGACAGAGAGTAGAATGATGGGGCGCTAACTGGCCTGGTTGGACTTGTCCTGCTTTTTGTGTACAGGACATACCTGAGCAATTTTCCACGTTGCCGGGTAGATGCCAGTGTTGTAGCTATACTGGAACATCTTGGCTAGGGCCTCAGCAAATTCTGAATCACAAGTCTTCAGTACTAATGCTGGAATATTGTCAGGGCCCATAGCCTTTGCAATGTCCAGTGCCTTCAGCAACTTCTTGATATCAAGTGGAGTGAATCGAATTGGCTGAAGACTGGCATACGATGCTGGGGACCTCAGGAGGCAGCTGACATGGATCATCCACTCGGCACTCCTGGTTGAAGATTGTAGCAAATGCTTCAGACTTATCTTTTGCACTGATGTGGTCTCCCCCATCATTGACGGTGGGGATATATGTGGAGTCTTCTCCTCCAGTGTGTTTTTTAATTATCCACCACCATTCATGACTGGATGTGGCAGGACTGCAGAGCTTAGATCTTATCTGTTGGTTGTGGGATTGCTTAGCTCTATCTATCACTTGCTGCTTATGCTGCTTGGCACACAAGTAATCCTGTGTTATAGCTTCACCAAGTTGACACCTCATTTTTAGGTATTCCTGGTGCTGCTCCTGGCTTGCCCTCCTACACTTTTCCTTGAACCAGGCTTGATCCCCTGGCTTGATGGTAGTGGCAGAGTGGGGGCTATGCCTGGCCATGGGGTTACAGATTGTGTTTGAATACAATTCTGCTGCTGCTGATGGCCCACAGCGCCTCATGGTTGCCCAGTCTTGAGTTGCTAGATCTGTTTGAAATCCATCCCATTTAGCACAGTGGCAGTGCCACACAACCCGATGGAGGGTATCCTCAATGTGAAGACGGGACCAAAAGGTAGAATGGTCAAAGGATAGTCTTGAAATTTACAGTGGAGGCATCTGACAAACTGAATTATGAATGATACTCCTCTTTTCCTCTCTCACAGCCAGTCATCTCTTCTTCTTCTTTATTGGTAAGTGATTGAGCATCGTAACTAAGACCAGGATTCAAGCTCAGGTCTGAGATGATCCCACTCTTAATCATTGTAATCACCAGATGCAATTAATTTAATCTTTTGTGACTATCCAGCTCATTCTTATTTATTCATGCCTTTGCATTTGACTTGTTATGAAAGTAATAGTATTACTAATTTTTACTGATTAAAAACTTGACAAAGAAAACATTAAGATTAATATCTTGTTAAAATAAGTGCAGCAAACATCATAACTCCACCAGCTACAGGTGTGGATAACCACTTACTGGGAACAGAGGAACAGCAGAAAATATTGTGGGCAACGTAGTCCTTGAGGGTGCTTCCTACCCCTTCGGCAGTCCCTCAGGGCTCCAGTTCAATGGGCTCTGAGATGGCTGATAAGTGCAATGCACGATCTATGTACTCTGCCACATGCGTGACAGAGAGTGCTTGGAGGGTGGGGTAGACAAGGTATTTGGAGACTTATGCAATTCCCCAGTGCCTCAACTTTGCCTCTGCATGTTCCTGATTAAATCTGTGATTGGTGCCTTCCCAAATGAACCTTCTACATTTTGGTCAGTCACAAGCCAGGGTCTTGGCAGGGCATGTCTGACCTCTTCAAGGATGCTTTCAAAGCATTTGCTGTCCTCCTGGGAGTCTCCTGCTGTGACCTGGTCCCAAATAGAGCAGCTGCTTTGGGAGTCTGATGTCAGGCACACAAACACCATCTCCTGGCCAGCAGAACTGATCAGCAGCTCAATGCAGGTCACATTGGCTTGGGAGAGTATGGACCACCTTTCTTGCCACCGGATTTGAAGGATCTTGCAGAGGCACAACTGGTGGTACTTCTCCAGTGCTTTTGAGGTGCCTGCTGTAGATCGTGCAAAGTCTCCAAGGCATTTACGAGCGCAGTGATCTCTGCTGCCTTGTAAACCATAGCTTTAGTCTCTGATTTGAAATCCTGGTCTTCAAATGCTCTTCATTTCAGTCGGCCAAAAGCTGGGCTGGCACACTGGAGGCAATGCTGAAGTTTGGTACCCATATCTGCCTTGTTCCAATGGAATTGGCTCCCAAGTTGAAGAATTGTCCACATTTTCCAGGATCTCCGTTGATCTTACTTGATAGGGGGGAGTTGTTGTGCTGTGGGAGTAGTTGAAAGAGGACCTTTGTTTTCCAGATGTTTAGTGAAAGGTCAATTTTCTCTTATGCTTAGGAGAAGGAGTTAGAAATGACCTGGAGCTCAGTTTCTGACACAGACGTGAGTATCACCTGCATACTGAAGCTCAATGACTGAGGGTGGAGTCGATTTGGTTTGGATTGAAGGTGCCTTAGGTTGAATAGTTTCCCATCTGTTCTGTAGATTATCTCCATGCCTGTGAGTAATATCCTGGAGGTGAGGTGCAGTATTGCAGCTAGGAAGATGGAGAAGAGGATGTGTGCAATGACACAGCCCTGTTTGACCCCTATCTTCACTGAGACGGGGGCTACGGTGGTTCCGCTGGTGAGGATCGCGTTTGCATGTCATCATGGAATAAGCGAAGGATGGTGACAAATTTCTGAGGGCAGCCAAATCTGAGAAGAATCCTCCATCAGCCTTCACAGTTGACAGAGTTGATTTGATGAGCTTTGATGAGGTCAACAGGCCATGTACAGCAGTTGGTGCTGTTCATTGCATCTTTCAGTGAAGATCATATTTGTGGTGCCTTTCGATGGGTGAAAACCACACTGTGACTCTTGAAGGGGTTCTTTGGCCATTGGGAGGAGGCAATTGAGGGGGATCTTTGCAATGATCTTCCCTGTGGCAGCCTGGTCACCCTATTGGTCAATAATAAACCAGAAGATAAGGATAAAGATGGGAAAGCACATGACCATCGATTGAGGCAGAAAGAGGAGTAAGATGGACATTCTTGGGAATTAAGCTTCTAATACTGTAAATTTAATCTAAGACCAAAGGCCATGGAAGGTAGCCACAGGAAATGCCATGGTACCATGGAAGAAGTGTTTGCCCAAGATAGAGAGGGGAGAACAGAGTTCAAAGAAAAACAAATTAAAACTAATACATTTTGGAAAACATAGGAAATATCCATAAATGGTGCACATGGGTCTTAGTGTGCATCTGCACAAATCATTAAACATAGAGGGGTATGATACGAAACAATGATATGTCATACATGAATAAGTATTTAAAAATTAATTAAATTCAGGAATTAAATACAGGTCTTCGCCTGAACTGCTTTCTTACAGCATGCTTTTTTTTAATTTCATTTGTTTGTCGTGGACATTGCTGGCATGGCTTGCATTTATTGCCAATCCCTAAATGCCCTTAAGAATGTGGTGGTGAGTTGCTTCTTGAACTGCTGCAGTCCGTGTAGTGCAGGTGTGCCCAAGGTACTGTTAGGTAGGGAGTTCCAGGATTTTGATCCAGAGACAATAAAGGAAAGGCAATATTTTTCCAAGGTGAAGATATCTGTGCCCGGGACACAGCCCCGAAGAACTCCTGCAGCAATGTCCTGGGGCTGAGATAATTGGCCTTCAGCAACCACAACCATCTTCCTTTGTTCTAGGTATGACTCCAACCAGTGGGGAGATTTCCCTGATTCCAATTGACTTCAATTTTGCCAGGGTTCCTTGATGCCACAATTGGTTAAATGCTGCCTTGATGTCACCTCTGGAATTTGGTTATTTTGTCTTTGTTTGAACAAAATCAGTAATGAAGCCTGGAGATGAGTGATCCTAGCGGTACCCAAACTGAGCATCAGTGAACAGGTTATCGTTGGAGGTGCCACTGTTGATGACATCATCCATCACTTTGCTGAAGATTGTGAGCAGACTGATGGAGCAATAAATGGCTGGAGTAGACCTGTCCTGCTTTTTATGGACGGGACATATGTGGGCAATTTTCCACATGTTGGGTAGATGCCAATGATTTGGCTGTACTGGAACTGCATGGGAAGAGGTCCACCAAGTTCTGGTGCCCAAGTCTTCAGCAGTACAGCTGGGATACTGCCAGCATCCATCTCCTTTTCTGCATCCAGTGCACTCAACTGTATCCAGTGCATTCAACTGTTTCCAGTGCACTCAGCTGTTTCTTGATATCAAGTGGAGTGAATAATTGGCTGAAATTTGGTTTCTGTGATGATGGGGGCCTCAGGTGGAGGCCAGGATGGATAATTCAACTGGTATTTCTGATTAAATGTTTTTGCAAAACTTCAGCTTTGTCTTTTGCACTCACGTGCTGGGGTGTGGATTAACGATGCAGATATTCATGGAGCACACTCTTCCCATTAATTGTCCACCACCATTCGTGACTGGATGTGGCAGGGCTACAGAAACTTGATCCAATCTATAGTTTGTGGGGTCGCTTTGCCCAATCACATGCTTCCACTCTCTGTAGCTTCACAGATTGACGCTTCGTTTTTAGATATGCCTGTAGCTGCTTCTGACATGCTCTCCTACACTCCTCACTGAACCAGAGTTCATGCCCTGGCTGGCCGATAATCGTAGAATAAGGGATATGCCTGGCCATGAGGTTATAGATTGTGGAAAACAATTTTGCTGCTGCTGATGGCCCACAGTGCCTCATGGATGCCCAGTCTTTTTAATCTGCCAGATCTGTTCTGAATCTATCCCATTTATTGTAGTTTTTTTTAATAAACAATTTTAACGTTATTTTAAGAGTCAAATGCACCCTTAAAACATCCCTGCATCTGTTAGCCTATGTGCTTTTCCAGGGTGAAGGGAAGATTCAATTGCAACAACTAAGCTGCTCTGTTTGAAGCATTACCAGGGAAACGAGGCCCTGCTCAGTCACACAAGTTTCCTCAACTGGTAGAGTTGCAAGGTAGCAGGGTCTAGCAACATGGGAAGTCCGTTGTGTTTCTTCACAGATTCTTTTGTCATACTGCATTCCAAAAAAATCCAGTCATATTGTTCTTTGAGTAATGACACATTTACTGGCATCCTTTCCCTTGTCAACTTGTTCTTTTAACCATGTCAGCGTTCAAGCCTTTTTGAAATATTATTTTTCATAAAATTACCAGTGAACTTTGAATGTTTAACATCATGAAGCAAGTTGTGCAAAAAAAACACGGCAGGAACACAGAATATTTCTCTTTCTTGTTTTTTTTTCAAATGTTTGGTTTTGCAATCCAGAAGTTTCTTTCATCCTTCGGACATTCAATTCTCAATAACATTTCATCTGCACCTCCCTTAAAAGCTTTCCTTCTGTCGGACTGATAAATTAAATATGAAGCAAGGACACAGCACATTTTCATCTTAACTGTCTTGGGCAGTATGGAGGGGGGGGTGGGGGGGCGTGGGGAATGGATCATGTACCAGTAACTGAACTCACTCGACCTTCTTGCCACCAAAATTAATAGAAGTAAAATTTGGCATATTTTACAAGGATCCTGTGATCATCTCTACCAGATTTCCCTTTCTGCTAGCAGGTGCTAATTAACACCTGGGTTATAAAGTTGAACAGCTTACTTCATTACAACAATTATAATTTTTATTGTTTTGCAAATAAACAAATACTTGAAATAATTTAAGGCCTAATTTGTAAAGAGCTAAATATCATGTTAGCCTGAGTTTATATGACACAGCTTTTGTGTCAGGTCAAATCTACTACAGACTTAAGTCCTAAGGGAAACACACACTGCAAACTTTGCAGGCCACAACAATGCTCATACAAACCACTGAGATCCCAATTAAATGTAAAACATTTAAGGAATAATTACAATTATAATCATGGATATTGGTAAGTGATCATGTGAGGCAATTTCAATGAGGCAGTTAATATCAGTGCCAAAAAAAAGGCTGACGCATTTGCTACAATCTTCAGCCAGAAATTTCAAGTGGATGATTCATCTCGGCCTCCTTCGGAAGTCCCCAGCATCACAGATGCCAGTCTTGAGCCAATTCGATTCACTCCATGGAATATCAAGAAATGGCTGAAAGCACTGGGGACTGCAAAGGCTATAGGCCCTGACAATATTCCTTGTGCTCCAAAACTGCCACCCCACCACCCCCCCCACCAAACCCAGCCAAGCTGTTCCAGTACAGCTACAACACTGGTACCTACCCGGCTATTTAGAAAATTGCCCACATATGTCCTCTATACAAAAAGCAGGACAAGTCCAACCCCGCCAATTGCTGCCCCATCAGTCTACTCTCGATCATCAGTAAAGTAAAGGAAGGGGTCATCAACAGTGTTGTCAAGCGGCACTTGCTTAGCAATAACCTGCTCACTGATGCCCAGTTTAGGTTCTGCCAGGACCACTCAGCTCCTGACTTCATTACAGCCTTGGTTCAAACATGGGCCAAAGAGCTGAACTCCCAAGGGGAGGTGAAAGTGGCCACCCATGACATCAAGGCAGCATTTGACCGAGTGTGGCATCAAGGGGCCCTAGCAAAACTGGAGTCAATGGGAATCGGGAGGAAAACTCTCCGCTGGTTGCAGTCATACCTGGCACAAAGGAAGATGGTTGTGGTTGTTGCAGGTCAGTCATCTCAGCTCCAGGACATCACTGAAGGAGTTCCTCAGGGTAGTGCCCATGGCCCAACTGCTTCATCAATGATCTATTTTCCATCATAAGGTCAGAAGTGGGGATGTTCGCAGATGATTGCATAATGTTCAGTACCATTCCCAACTCCTCAGCTACTAAAGCAGTCCAATAGAGCAAGACCTGGACAATATCCAGGCTTGGGCTGACAAGTGGCACATAACATTCACGCCACACAAGTGTCAGGCAATGACCATCTCCAACAAGAGAGAATCCAAACATCACCGCTTGATGTTCAATGGCATTACCATCACTGAATCTCCCACTATCAACATTCTGGAGGTTACCATTGACCAGAAACTGAACTGGACTAGCCATATAAATACTGTGGCTACAAGAGCAAGTCAGAGTCTAGGAATAGTGTGACAAGTAACTCACCTCCTGACTCCCCAAAGCTTGTCCACTATCGACAAGGCACAAGTCAGGAGTGTGATCGAATACTCCCCACTTGCCTAGATGAGTGCAGCTCCCACAACACACCATCCAGGACAAAGCAGCCCGCTTGATTGGCACCACATCTACAAACATTCACTCCCTCCAACACTGACACACAGTTGCAGCAGTGTGTACCAGCTACAAGATGCACTGCAGGAATTCACCAAGGCTCCATAGATAGCACCTTCCAAACCCACGACCACTACCATCTAGAAGGACAAGGGCAGCAGATAGATGGAAACACCACCACCTGGCGGTTCCCCTTCAAGTCACTCACCATCATGACTTGGAAATATATCACTGTTCCTTGACTGTCGCTGGGTCAAAATCCTGGAACTCCCTACCTAACAGCACTGTGGGTGTACCTCCATCACATGGACTGCAGCGGTTCAAGAAGGCAGCTTACCACCACCTTCTCAAGGACAACTAGGGATGAATAATAAATGCTGGCCTAGCCGGCAATGCCCACATCCCATGAATGAATTTTAAAAATATAAATATCATTAACTGTTAACAGTTTAGCCTTAGGGGTTTGGAATGGTCATCTTAATCCCTCAATGAATCGCTGTCTAGTAGATATTCTCATTATTATAAGATACATATTGTATCTAAATATAAATAGTGTATATTTGTAGAGTTAATTTGTTCCATTTTCTATTTTTCCAATTTGGAGGATCAATTCAGGCAGTGAAAGCCAGAACACTTGGGAAAGGGTTTTCTTCTTTTGCACTTAGGATTATAACAATTTCTAAGTTGGAACACAAACTAGTAATCAGGTAGGGAGGGTTGCATGCCTGTGACATTTAAATAAAGGATGGGAAATCAGCATGCAAAGCTCTCCTGCACTTTTCCTCCATGAACTGCCCTTGTTTATTTGGGCCCAAATGTAAAAGAGAAAATTTGCCAATTATGCTGCTGCATTAAAGTAGCATGCAACCATAGAGAAAAACAACATGTGACACAGGCCACTAAGAATTATTCCAGTACTAACAAAATAAAGGATAATCTAATCAGGATTGTGTCATCTAAACTTCAAAAATGGGATTAGATGGTAAATTTAACAATCCCCTCACCCTACAACTATAGTACCAGCTCTCCAAGCTGTGCCTCTTTCAATCTTAATTTGTGTGTTTGGGATTGATGAATTTACCATTACATCCTCCATACTATCTGCACTGTTATAACATATACCAGTAATTTCAAAGCAGTAAATTTATTGAGTTTTGGATCTTTTGTTTTTTCTTAGTAGACCTTCTCACCAATAATGCCGACAGCAAATACCTTGGTTCACTCATAAATACTGACGCCCAGACTAAGGATTAACAACAATGAAATAACTTGCCTGAATATTAGTCATTAAATATCAAAAGCAATTAACTTTGAGGTGTTTTGACACAATAGGTTAGTACATCAACACATATATTAAAATTACTGCTACCTCACCAAGAAATTATCCATGGTAGACAGTTTGAAACTCAAATAAGGAGCACAGATTTTAGAGTCCTAGAAATTTTCATATGCAAAAAGGCAATTTCTAGCCCAATGTGTCTGTTAACTGCACACCAGCACACTGTATTCTAGACTCCTATTTTTGTCTGTCCCCTGTAGCAATTTTCTAAGTGTTCATCTAACTATGGCCTGAATCTTGTGTTTGGCATGTGGGGGCAGGCCCCGCACGCCAATGCGTAAAATGACACACGGTGACGTCGGGCATGCGTCCCAAGGTCACCAAGCATCATTCCAATCTTCAGTTCGGCGGGCACACACCGGAATTGGCTGCGTGCCTGCCGAACTGTCAAAGGCCTGTTAAGGCCAATAATCACCTAATTAAACTGATTGTCTGGGCTGCCCATCCAACCTTAAGGTTGGCGGGCAGGCAGAGAGCCCAGGCAACCTTCACATTTATCACACAACCTCATCCATGGGCGGGATGAGGTTTTATGAAGGGTCTATAAATTAAATAAATTTTTTAATTAAAACACATAAACATGTCCTAGCTCATGTGACACTGTCACACGAAGGGGACATGTCTGAGTTATTTTTTTCTCTTTTTTTAAAATAAGTTTTGATTCTTAAATTAATCTACCTGAGGCAGCTCCATGCCTCAGGGAGATTTCTGCGCTCTTTCACGCGCATGCCTCCTCCCCCACCCACACAGGTAGTGCTGAGCGCCTCCGGGTGCACATCATGCTCGACAGTCCTTAATTGCCCCACCCAAGCAAAATGGCGGCGTTAAGCCGTTGGCGGGTGGCGATCGGCTCTGTGCCCACCTGCGTCCGCTCCCAGACTACCCAATTGGGAGAAAATTCTCCCGTGTTTTAAACATTACGTACAAGCTTCAATAGTTTGTGGTAATGAATTACATATATTAATAATGCTTTATGTATGTAAAAAAAATTGATCTCCTTAGTCTGTTGGCAATAATCCTAAATTTATGCCTTTATGCCTATTTATTAACGAAAACAGCCTTTCACTAATGTTTTCGCCCTTTAATAATCTTGAACACTTCTATTAGATTTCCCCTTAGCCTGCTCCGCACCAGACAATTCTGCCTTAGCTTTTCAAGGCACTTATTATAATTATTTTCTTCCATCCTTGATATTATCTCAGTGAATCTATTCTATATCTTTACCAGGGCTCCAATATCATTTTCTATAATAGCAGGCAAAAGTTTGTAGACAACAATAACAGTGGTTCAATCAACATCCTGTGCAGAGTCAACATCACTGCCTTCTTTTCAGTCTCCTTGCCACTAAATATGAGAGCTATAGAGGTTGATGGATTGAGGATGGGGAAGGGCAAAAATTGTTCTTTGCTGGTGGCTCAAACTGGGTGATAATGAATCCACAGTTTATTTTGCAGTGCAGCCTGATCTCCTTTTCTATTGACTTCAATCAAAAGGAGAACGAGCAGGATGTAAAATGAGCAACAGATTTTCCCTCACTGCCCATTTTGTGATACCACCAAGGACGAATCTCATCTCTAGCTTTCCAAATTGAAGCTACTTTAGAAAGAATTCTGCAATGATAATTTTAAATGGAATTCCACCACATTTGTGTGTAATGATGCTAGCCCAAAAATGACTAAAATACAAGCAAGAAGCGAAGCTAGCAATGAGCAACAATGATGTTATCATCAAAATGCTTAACGTGTTTGGAATAATTTCCTCCTCCTGCTATTTTAAATAGGGGCATTAATATATTTAAAATAAATGGGTTAGCATCACTGTTAGAATAGTTTTTGGAGAAATTGATACAAGCACATTAAATCATCTGGACAACAATTTCCAAGCCAAAGAATCTGGCAAACATTTCACACTAAACTCTTTGCAGACTATATTCCATAAGGCTACATTAGCATATGGGAGCCATTTGTTAATGCACAGTAAAAGAAAAGAAAATCAAGGCTGAATTACATAACATAATTCAAAGTAAGAGCCATTATGTCATCATTAGTTCAACAATAAAGGACTGCCTAGAATAAAAAGGATAGATATATCACCCTTCCTTTGGACCTACCTAAGCAGACCCATCAATCTTTAAGCCAGTGCCAAATTAATTTGGTTCACAGGGACTTACAACGTTTTGCAAAACTATTAATTTCCAATCAAGAAAAACACATCACTTTGAAGCAAATCTATCCAGACCAACTACAATCAGGTATGTGTTCAAGTCAAGGAAAGTTTAGCAGTATGAATGGCTTCACCTTGGTTAGCAATCATCAGTGCTCATCTTACACAAGGCCATTAGACTAATTAATCCACTGTATGCTAGAATTCCAATTGCATCACAAATTGTAAATCCAGGTGATTTCAGATGATTTTTTTTATTCTCATGAAAGAACCCAGTATTAGCATACTAAATCATTTCCCAATCATTCCCTTGGAACAGAAATTCTGACCTAGTACAATACTTAAATGTACTGATTCATGCATAATATGTTCCACAAGTCCTATTGCAATGTTTAGGCCACTTAATATTTTCAGCATGGGACCTAATAGTTTGCATTATTTTGTTGCAAAAGCATTCCAAGTTGTTAACTTCTTTCCTGTAGAAGGTTGATGTTGGTTAATGCTAGAGATACAAAAGCCAGTTAAGAAGAGCTAAACTTGACTAAAACAATGACAAAGGGGTGGCTGAGTAATTTCTTGGAAAGAAAGGGAATAAAAAGTGTCCATTATGATATTATTCAAAGTGAAAGATGGAATGTCACAATATGACTCTTGAGACTGTAATTATTTTAAGTGTTGTGGTGCTTTCATAGATATGATTTCACTTGCAAATTTGATGACCCAGATTTTACAGTGAGGCTAATGCATTCTGTGTTATTTATGAGTAAATGCAGCAGCATCAGGTGAGGGGCAAATGAGTTGTTAAACTCAAATATCCAAATGTTACTGTCTGAGTTGTATCACTCCACTGTTAGCTTCACGGAAGCAGCACCTCTCTGCCTGCCTCACCCCTAAAACGCACTTGATGACATGAAGCTGTTGCATTCATGCAGTAGATACAGACTAAACTTCAGTTGGGGAGTTGGGGGTGTTCCAGGGAGGGGGGTATCCGGAGGTTATGGGGGAGGGTGTCCGAGGTTGGGTGGAGGGGTGTCCAAGGTTGGTAGCGGTGATCCAATGTCAGGAGGTGTGAGGCTGGTGTGGGGGTGAGGTAGGGTTGTCGGAGGTTGAGGGGGATGGATGGGGGGAGTCCCATGGGATCAGTCTGGGTCTTTACAATAGTTGCCAAGAAGTTAGAAGAGGTTTTAATTCTTCTAACTTTCTGCGTAATTATTGGTATAACCCTGGCGGAACCATCCGAAGTTTATGATTTAAAAAGCATTTTCAGATGATTCCCAGTGCAATGCAATTGTCCAAAAGGAGTGTGCATTTCTGGGCAATTGCCATGCTAACCCTTACCTGGGAACTTGCCAGAGGGATTCCCCTGCACATCTTTGGGATAACCCCCAAATCCAACACTGGGAAACTCAGAAGTTACAGCCCGTAAAATTTGAAAATAATCTTTAAATTTTTATTTCCTGTTGCTTTTCCTCTCATTTAGTCCAAATTTTTTTTTGCTTTTCATATTTCTATTTCTCTAATTGATTTGACATTGAATTTGTCCACTCTAATTTACATCTCCTCGGTCCTTGTACTGTTAATTTCATATCCTTCAATCTGATTGGTTAAGGAGATACAGAGTTGCTTGACGTGTTCACTCAGGCCCCAGATTCCCTGGTGTCCTTGCTACAATGTTACTACCTCACATTCTCAGCAACTTGCCACACAATATAAAAATCCAAATATGCAAGGTCATCTCAACTAATGGAAAATGCCATTAGATGCAGTGACAGCAAAATCTGGCAAAATGGCCCAAAACATCCTCAGTGTAACTGATAAATTACAGCAAAATTTTCACATATTTTGTGACAGCTTATTCTGAAATTTCCTGAAAATCTCATTAGCATACACCAGAACAAAAAAATGTGTAAAATTGGCAGAAATCAATGTAAATAATCGAGGCCTGAGGAATGGTAAGGAATATCTATTATATTTGTTCTTTTATGCATGAAGTTATCCTTTATGGAAATCAGACATTTCAAGGTTAAGCCATTTCGTGATATCATTTGAAGTGAACTGAATAGGTTGACTTATTTTATGATAAGGATGTCAGGAGGGAAGAGATGAAGCATCCACTTGACACTTCTGGTCGAAAACGGTCACAGATGCTTCACACTTGTCTAGTATGCTTGCATATATACTAGGCTCCACCACCTCTTTCTCCTGTAAATTGTTTGGCTGTCCACCACCATTCACAACTGGATGTGACAGGGCCACAGAATCTGATCCACTGGTTATGCAATTGTTTTGCTTCATCCATAGCATGCTGCTACCACTGTTTAGCATGCATGTAGTTCTGTGCTGTAGCTTCACTTGATTGGTGCCTCATTTTTAGCTATGCCTGAGGGATATGCTGGGATTGAGGTTATGATTGAGATCCAATTTTGTTGCTGTTGATGGCCCACACACTTCAAAGATGCCCAGTTTTGAACTACAAAAGTGGTCCTGAACGTGTGCCACTTAGCACAGTTGCACTATCACGCCACACGATAGAGGGTATCTTCAGTGTGAAGAAGAACTTAGTCTCTATAAGAACTGTGTGTGGTCACTCCCACCAATACTACATGGATAAATGCATCTACGACAAGGAGGTTGGTGAATGAGTTCAAGCAGGTTCTCTCCTTATGCTGGTTTCTCTCAGTCTGGCAGAAATGTCCTTCAGAACTCAACCATCTCAGTCAGTAGTGGTGCTACTGCACCTCCCTTAAGTGATGGATATTTAAGCCCACCAGTCAGAGTATATTTCATAATTATGATAAAAGCAAAATACTGCGGTTGCTGGAAATCTGAAACAAAAACAAAAGGTGCTGAGCTCTGAAGAAGTCATACGGACTCGAAATGTTAACTCTGCCTTTCTCTCCACGGATGCTGTCAGACCTGCTGAGTTTTTTCAGCATTATCTGTTTTTGTGTTTGTGTTACATTTCGTAACTGATTACCTTTAGTTTTTCTTCCAAGTAGTGTTTGAGATGGAGGAAAACTGATTCATCAGCTGAGGAAAGGTACTAATCAGTAGGAGGTTTTCTTGTTTGATCTAATGCCATGAGATTTCATGGGATCTAGAGTCAATGCTGAGGACTCTCAGAGCCACTCCCTTCTGACTGTATAATACAATGCCACCATCTCCAGTGGAATTGGGATGTACCCAAGAATGGTGATGGAAGAGTCTGGGCATTGGCTGTGAGGTATGACTTAGTGTGTTTGATTACATCATCAATTGCTTAACGCATCTGTGGAAGAGCTCTCCCAATTTTGGCACAAGTCCACCAATGTTAGTTCAATCACTAAGTCAATGTAATGTGGCATCTAATGAGAACTTTTCATATTGGTTTGATACAACTAAGTGACTTACTAGATCATTTTAGAGGACAGTTAAGAGACAACCACATTGCTGTGGGTCTACAGTCACATAAAGGGCATTGGTGAACCAGTTGGGGCTTTACTGCAATCCACTAGTTAAATTCCAGATTTAAGTAATCAACTCTTTTAAAATTCCTACGACTGCCATGGCAGGATTTGAACTCATATCTCCAGATCATTAGTCAAGGTCTCTTGATCACTGATCAAGAAACATAACCACTGTGCTACTGAACCCATTCACATAATGCCTGAAACTAACCTCAGATGTATCCTCACATATGCATTGCCATCAGGTGTCAGTGGATAGAGATTAGGACTCAAGACCTGGACAATTTTTCCCTCCTTCTAACCTGCAGGTATTGATGATAATTGTAACCCAACTGCAACCCAGGATACAGTCAGCAAACTCAGCATTATGGAGTAAATCTAGGACCTTGCCGCTTCATATGACTCAACTATTCACCATCTTGACAGCTAAGCTAATGGGAGAGAACAGAGTCTCAGGACGGAATCGTCCCAGATTTGCACTGTGTGGTAGCGGGCAGGAAAAAGAATGTTTTACTTGCTGGCCACATTGGCAGCTTTTCGCGCTGTATCATCCCAATCCCACCTCATTAATCATGCATTAATTAGTTCATTCATTCATTAGTCAGCGCCTTTCGGAGCCTCGTGCAAGTACTCCCCTATGCACGTGGATCCTTCCTCCTACATGCTCATCTCACTGTCCCGAGCATTTTCAATGCTGCCTGCTGGGTTCTCTTTCAGCTGTCCATCTGAGCTGACCTGCATCTCCACCCACCCACTGATCGCACTCCCATGCAGCACCTGTGCGCATCGAACACAAGGCTCCGCTCACTTTCGATTTAGCAAGATGGTTGTAGTGAAGTATGTCTTCAGATCCCCCATCCTTTCCCCTACCCCAGTCACCCATGTCCTTTCCCCCATCACTGTTGACCCACCAACATCATCTTCCGCCTCCCCACTGTCACCTACCAGCCAGAGCCCTTTCTCTCCAGATGTCCAGGTGAACGTGCACGTTCCCTATCTTCCCAAGAATCCCACCCCCATCCACATTGACCTCCCCGACCTCCTCCTTTCCACCACCAGGGTCCGTGTCTGCCTCAGAGTCCCCACCAACCACCCTTGCCGTCCCTTCTACCATTACCATCGCATCTTCACCCTCTCACTTTACCGGCTCATTCTGCCCTCATTCTCACCATTCCCTCCTACCACGCCCACCCTCATTTCACTCCCCAGGAGGCAGTCATCAGCTCCACAGACCCCTCCCTTGCACGTTCACCAGAACATCACCCCCCCCCCGGGATGACTCCAGCGAGCAGGGATTATAACAATATGTAGATGCATTAAAATTATGTTACCAATGTTTGGCGGCAGGAAAACGGGCCCACCATTGACTGGCGGAGCAGACGATAGCACACTGGTTTCACGACATCACTAAGCCGATTTTTGGCCTTCCCACCATATTGTCTGCTCACACCTGCCAAATCGCTCGATGCCAAGAGGCACAGAAAGTTCCGCCCTTAGTTCTTTTCTTCAACCTGCTGATTTTGGTTCCCCGTTTCCCAAAATATTACTATAGCACTTTTTATTTTACAGAAACAAAACCAGCTGAACCTTCCTCATCATAGAGAGAAATGGAGAAGGGAAGGGAGATAGAAATTTATATCCTGGACAGAATTTAATGGTCACAGTGGTGGGTCCGCCCACCAGCTCAAGAACCCACTGCAGCCATTCTGGGCCCCTCAACCTGATTTAATGCCAATCAGGCGCTTACCTGGATGGCAACAGGGTCCTCAGTGTCTTCAGGGCGCACAGCAAATTGAAGGCTAGCAGCTCTCCAGTTGCAGTAGCATCACCATTGTGACCGGTGGCCATTGCCAGTACTGCAGAAGGGCCCACAGGTAGGATCATTGCTGAAGCCCTGGACAAAAGTTAGGTGAGACAGTATTGCTGAAGCCAGTCAGGGAGGCCCCTGCAAGGTGGGGATGGAGCTCAGCTTAAAGGGAAGGCAAGGGTCTTCCTATATGGACAACCCTTGCCACCAGCAGCTCTCTTTGTTGGGCATGAGCTGCCCAAGTCGGTGGGGCACACACCTGCCCCCAAACCAGGCCACAGGCATGCCCGCCTGAGTTTACCTGGCTGTGTGCCCTCATAACATGGCCTCTGTCTGCCACTGGTAGTGGTCATTTAAAAGCCTCAATTGGCCTTCCAGGCGGGAAGGCTGTCCTCCATCCTTCCGGCCCCAAACTTAATTGGGGGGAGTTGGGAAGGTAACCAGGTCTCCACCTCACATCTTCTTGCCTGATTATATGGCTTCCCCCACCCTGCCACCAGGAAGCATTTATTTCCACCTCAAAACTCTTCCTACAAGGTAGTAAACTGGGAATTGTGGATCTGCTGTCCCCTATATAGCATGCTGGATTTAAAATCCACTGACTTCACGGGAAAGGAGAAGTGGTCAGGATGTATAACAAGTGGACGATCTGCAACAGCCAGTTTTCAGCCTATGCACAAAGTGAAAATTCCCTTGGTGGAGTGCAAAAGTTGTCACGGTTGGACTATTCATCATTTTGAATCATGCCAACTTATTAGATTTTGTACTTGTCATAGAACTTTGCTTTTTAAAAAAGATAAATTTATACTCCAACTGTGCATTTAATTTATAGAAGTAACAAAATGTACATATATAATGCACACATGTGCCATGTGGTGATCTGTGAAGCAGCATAACTAAATATAGTTCATACTGGACCAGCAAAGTAATCCAGATGCAGAACTAACTCATCTCAGTGAGCTGACATGTATTAAATTTAATGCATCATATGTAGAAAGATGATCATGCAGGCCTTGGCACACATTTAAACCTGCATACCTGACTACCTAAAATATGCATCAAGGATGGAACAACTGACAAATTGGCACCGATTTTAATACAAATTGTTAAATATTTGGATGTACGAAAACATCTAACACCTCCTTTCAGTGCATATTATCTATTAACATGGCAGCCTTTTGGCTGTCAATTTGAATCACTGCTAAATGTGTGGCAGTGCTTCAGTGCCAACTCAGCAAGCTACATTGTTGTGAGACTTGTCAGACTTGTGAGCTAACTGGATATCACCCATTTTACACCATCATCCAGAGTTAAGATCACCCCCAGTGCATCTGTTTTGCACAGTGCACTTCACTCACCAGACAAACAGCAATTTAACTCCAAGCGCACAACAGAAACTGACCCTGCATCAAAACTTAGCATAATTTCACCTTTTAAAATATAGACCATTGCTACTGGCAGACTGCTGGTTTTACACTTAACAAAATATCTCAATTCATCAGCACAATCTTCAACAACCAAAACAAACCAAGAAATACATTGTTGTTAAGTGCTGCTTGTAAAACAATAACCATTTGCACTCTTTACTGTGGTGTGACTTCAAAGCTCCATATCCATAATGCCTTCTGTCTCATTTCAGGCATCACATGGTTGGGTTAAAAGGCTTCCGTCCCTTAAGGACTGTGCTCAGTATCATTCATTTCTGTGTTTTGACAGCTGAGGTTAGAAGGAAGAAAATAAGAAAACTTGTTTTTACATAGCATGTTATATCATGTCCTCAGGATTGTCACAAAGCACTCACAGCCAATTAAGTATTTTTGAAATGTATTCACTGTTGTTACATAGGCAAATGCATACAGCAAAAATTACTAGTTAATCGGTTAGTGTTGATTAAAGTATCACTGTTGGCCAGGATACTTCAAATAATGTAATGGAATTTTATGTCCACCTGAACAAACACACTCACCTTATCATCTGATCTAACCGACAACACCTTCACCAATGCAACGACACTACAATAACAACTTGGATATCCTGAGGTGATTCTTGAACCCATAACCTTCTGAAAGTGTAACCAAATAAGCCAAGCTGCCAATTAAGCGAATGACAAAAGGAACCGAGAAATACTTATTGAGGGTTGTTGAGCAAAAGGGGTGACAGGATCAGGCTGTGTAGGAGAAATGTGACAAAGAGGTGGTTAGATTAGGATGGACAGTAGTCAGACACAGAATGGCAGTGGAAGGGCTGGGAAGGAAAGAAGTGAAGTAAACTGTGTTATCCGGCACTGTACCAACTGGAATGCTCTTTTAACCAGAATTTCAGGGCTGGGCCTAACAAAGAAACAGTACCTGCCCCACACCTGGACAGCAGTTCTCATTTCAGGGACCAGGCAGTGACCGCATTCACTGCAACCTGAGTTTATCTTGTCAAAAACTATAATATTTTTCTTAATATTATTGTGGGCTTATGGTTTTGTCTGTGTGGCTGATTTATTTAGAGTCCGATAGAGCGCAAGATTGAAATTATCAAGAGTTAGGTAAAAAAAAGGCTTTTGAGGTGCTAATGAGTGAACATGGATGAGGGCAGCTTGTAAGATGTGAGGGAAATTTGCATTTTAAGAGAAGTGGAAAGGTGTTTGGGTTTCAACGGGATGGTAGGATGTTTACAACGAACAAGATAAATAGGGCAAGGTATGTTTATTTTTCCCAAAAGGAAAGGGGCCATATTGACAACATGAAAGAATTTTATATTATGAAAAAAGTAAATTTCTAAAGACCTGCAGAACAACGGAATTTACAGATTAAAGAAAGAGACAACATATATAAAGAGGGATGGAAGGCTTTGTGGCCATGTGAGATCAAAAGACACACCGTGTGAAGTAGTCCTTGGGGAAAAGCCTCTAGCCACTTTAGCTTAAATGTGAGGTGGAGGCCCAAACTGTCGGCTTTCAGCAGCAGATCTCAGTCACGAGGCCAAGGTGAGCATAAAAGATCTCATTTTAGCAATCGACCTCTTGATCATTGGCCCATTAATCACTGTCCCCCTCCCAATTGCTGCCCCAATACTCTCTCACACCTCAAATATTCTGTCACACCCCAATATTCTCTCATGCCCTGAGTGCTGGCCTGATGTTCTCTGCTCCCTGCCTCGATCACTACCCCAGAGTTCCTGCAATGTTTGGAATTATTTTTGCTGTGGGTGGGTGTTTGGAGAATAAAAGCTGACATACCATACATCAGATAATCCAGAATTTCAAAAGTTTCATAAAAACATCCATGGCAAATGATCTCAACAAACTCTTAGTAATAAGATTAATCTGATCATCATTTCCTATGATTTATCAGACAATGACTGAATTTAGAGATGATTTCAGACAACATGCATCTGAACAGAAGGTGAACAAAGTTCACTCTGGTCCATGTTCTGGTCACATAGAATGTTCAGTTCATGCAGGGACAAAATATTGGTATCAGATCTGTGTGCTGAAGATAACAGTCCATATTTCCTGCTGTGAGATCATGCTGTAGAGCAAGGGAATGTTGTAGCAATCTCTAGTGGTCAAAACATGAAAAATATTTTAAATCATCTATTGTTTACATTGTTCCTGTCTTATGTGCAAAATTGTCCTGACCTTAAAATGGAGGGTTAAGGGTGAGCGAAGGTGACAAATGGGCAAAAGCTCATTGGTCAGTCTTTACAATAATTAACTAATTAACTCCAATAGTTCAAGTTTCTAGTTAACTCTTTAGTTACTCATTTTTGAGGCAATCTGTGGGCTATGCCTTCTGTGGGACAGATATTAAGTCTTCATTCATTCCTGATAACCCCAATTACAAGTCAAGAATCACTCTGCTGAGAATCTGGAATAATCATGGGTAGAATTTTACAGTCATCCATCGGCAGGTTTGTAGGAAGGAGAGGGTGCTACCTCAAATATATACTTTCTATATTGGCCACCCCTCACACCACCACTCCAAGGTCTGCCCCAGCAGACACTCCCTCCAACGCACCCCCCGCCCCCCCGCCGGCCCAAAAAATCTGGTCTCTCCATCAAGACCTCCACCCCCTTCTCCACACCCATCTTCTCCTGCGCCTCATCTCCCCTCCCTGCCATGAGACCCCACACCTTGTGACCCTGGGGTCTGGGACTTAAAATTTGAGGACTGCTTGTAGTATCAGTCCTGGTCACCGCTGCCATTGGTGATTGGCCGGCAGCACCCTGAGGCTGGACTTCCATGCGAGTGAGGTGTGGAAGTCCGTCTCCAACTAATTAACACTCCATGAGGCAATAAATGGCTGCGGGGCTGCTGTGATCGACGGGACGGCAAACCTCACCATCTGAAAAATCCTGCCCTCTGCATCTCTGAAATATACCCTTCCGCCCTGCCACTGCTGTCTACGCTATTAACACAAAGCAGCATAACTCAATCTTGCATCTTGGATGTTACGGTATTTTATTTTAAGATTCCTATGGAACCTGAAAAGAATAAGCACAACATAACACGCACACATTTCTAAGCAGAGTCCTTGGTCGGAGGGGGACGGCTATGGGATTTTACTGTATAAAATCTGTCAAAATGTCTGCCACAGTACAAAGTGATAATTAAAATAAAACAGGCATTTTATATACTTTCCTGCCCTGAACTCTCTAAAATGGCTGACATGGGAAAAATAAGTCTTGTGTCGATTTGATTTGTAACAGTTTGAATCCAGAAAGTGTAGACATTACCACCCCAAGCATATTACCACCCTATGGATAATTAATTACCCAAACAGCAACTTAAGGTATCAGAAATAAAGGAGCTTTAATTTATCAGCTGCCAATAAATTGAGGTCCTTTTATTATTAAAAATATTCAACACTTCATTTACTTTTATGTTAATGATGCAGAAGATGTCAAAAAAGAATTTCAGGTTCTGCTTGGGTTGCTCATGTAAAAAGTTGCAGGTTTTGAAAGTAGCCGTTTGATTGGACAGAACTTGAGTGTTTCTGAAAAAAGAGACGTGTCAGCGATACTCAAGTTTTTGAAAAGCCATGTAGCTGCTGAAGAAGCTGAGTGGCTATCACCATCACTAACAGCATAATAATGCTAAAGTTCGATGAACACTCATGGCCACTAACTGATACCAGGGAAACAGAGCAGCAACCAGCAGCAATGTGACCATCACAAACAAGGTTATGCCCAATACAAAGCCAGTCTGTGCAGCTCTTGTCCAGCTCTCTGAAAGAAAAAAAATAGTAGTGTTCCTGCCTCTTCTATTTGTAATACCGAGTGACATTTAAGGGCTATATGAAATCATAACTGTCTCTTAGAAACTGTGGGCGGAATTTTCTGTGCCCGGTGGTGTTGGGCTTGTTTGGCGGCGTGAGCAGACAATATGGTGAGAAGGCCAAAAAATCAGTTTCACGATGTGAAACCAATTTGCAGTCGTCCTCTCTGCCCATCAATGGTGGGCTGTGTTTCCTGCTGTCCGGCATCAAGAATTTCATTGTAATACATCTGCATATCATTATAAGCTCACCAGAATCATCCCCCAACACTGGATCATTCGAACACACTGGTGTGATTGCACGCCAATGTGTTTCACAACTGCACATAAATAATGTGCACCTGGTGAGCTGCACGACACTCGAGGCTTCGAGGTTTGTTTGCCTATCCCACTTCAGGCAGCACTCGCAGTCATCAGCGCCAGGCTTCACAGGCAGCACCACATCACTTTTAGGGGGGGCTCAAGGGCAGGTTTCTACCTATCAGACCAGCCATAAGGCAGGGGTGGCTTTTCAACAGCTGCAGGATAGGGCTGTACTGGGAATGTGAGAGGAGTAGCCTCAGGCAAGAGAAGACACTGCAGGGCAAGGGCTGTGTTGGGGAAGGAGAGTATCCAGGGTGCGTGTGTGGGCACAAGCTGATCTGTGCAATTGGCCTCAAGAGGGTGAGGGCTGAGGAGGCAGTCTCCAGGCCAGATGGAGATGTGAGGGTGTGTGAGAGAGAGCGAGCAGTGATGTCCCTTGAAGTGGCAGTGAGTGAGATGCCAGTGAATGTATGATGGCCTTGTGAGTGTGAGAGTTAGAGTGATGAGATAGTTGCCTTACTCTGGTGGCACGGATGAGATCATTCATTCTCTTTCTACAGTGGATGGCCGCCCTCTTCTGTGCAGCATTGACACTGACCACCACTGCCATCGCCTACCAAGCCGGAGTGGTGAGGTTGCTGGACCTCCTGCGGCCAGGGCGGGGGTAGAGGACATCATGGCGGGCCTTCACGGTGTCCTAAAGGCATTCCACGGACACGAGACTGAATCAAGGGGCTGCAGCCTTCTTGCCTTTCGGGGCCATGTCTTCTGTGCAGCAGTCCTGGGCTGGAAGCACTGAGTGGTGTGCGCATGACTGCGCTTTAAATATGGCGCCAGGCGTGAGGAAGGGGTGAGGTGACGGACAAATGTGAACACATCTACCATTGAAACGGCACATTTTCTGGGAATGCATGATTAATGAGGTGGGATTGGGAATGATACAGCATGAAAAGCCACCATTGCGGCCGGCAGATAAAACGTTTTTTCCTCACCCGCTACTGCACTTGGTGCAAATCTGGGATGATTCCACCCTGTGTTTCACCAGAGCACATAATAAAATTTGCTGCATCGATAATATGCCAAAAATCACACGTCTGAGCACACTTCCTGTCTGCACCTCTTGACAATGCATTTTCATGTTTTGTCACATTTTCCTGACAATGTTTTCCACCACTCGAAAAACACAATTATAAGAAGGCATGTTTACATAGACAGCTTTCATTATAAATTTTCATATCCACAACTATAATGAAAATGAATAAAAATAAAGACAGAACATACAACATTACTGTCACGGATGATTATGTTTGCACATCATGGTTCAGAAAGGATAAAATGGATGCCATCTGATGTGTGTGTAATGGCACAAATTCTTTTCCTAAAGGAGCAATGGTACATTAATTATAGTCTCAAAGGTACATTTTTCTGTTGTTGATTTACTGCAATTGCAATTATTTTAAGTGTGGGCAATACTGTGTTCCAAAATGGCAATGTAACCCATTGCTTATACAATTATATTATGCCACATACTGATTATAGGAGATCTATAGATGGTTTTGTCACATAGTTGGTGGTGTCCCTGCCTCCGAGCCAGAAGCTCTGGGTTTGAGTCCCATTCCAGGATCATGATGCAGCCAAACAGGTTGAATAACAACCTGAAAATCCTTCTAATATATGCCAATGCAGGTGGTAAGAGCAGAAGAGATTCCTGGTCAGCCATATGATGGAAAGAAAGTTGGAGCATCTACCATCACTATCCACAGCTCCAGATGACAACATGCGTGTAAAAGGTGCATGCTGCCAGTGCAACGCTAACTCCCCGAGTGATCTGTAACATGCTACAGAGATTTTATGCTGGTGAGACTAGGGCTGAGATTTTCCAGACCCGCTGAGGGTGATGTGGCGGCTCAGCCAAAAGTCCATTGACTTTCAGCAGGACTGGACAATCTTGGCTGCGGGCAGGGCCGGAAAATCCCACCCTGGGTGTGTCACACGCACTCCGTGCGTTGGACAACGTTGTTTGGAGGGAGGATTATGTTCCACAGAAGGACGAAGGCACAGAATGAAAGTTAATGGTCATGTGTTGCTTACCACTCTCAAGACAAGTTCAAGAGGAGCACTGGCAGATGCCTAGGTGTCAGGTTGTGTGCCAGCTGCCATGGTCAGTGAAAAGGGAATGACACAATGGGACCTGAGTAGCGGGCAAACAGAATCAGTAAATAGAAAAAAAAGCAGAACAGTGGCATTGAATGTGTCATGGATACTGTTTATGTTAAAGCTGAAGGTCAAAGTCAGTAATTTACAAAGTTATCCAAATCCCACAAATGTCTAATGATACAGAGACTTAACCCCAAAATAGGCCTTGGAGATATATAAAATTCAATTTCAAATGTCATTTGAGTCTTAACATATAGTTTGTATCTTCCATTTCCATGCAAATCATCCACAGCAGTGCCACAATTAAGTCAGCTAACAGGAAGAGGTTTTTTTTTAATGATTTTACACAAGTCTACTCCCATATACTTTGTAAATGGAAAATCGAGAAAAAGTGTTAAGAAACATAATTTGAGCAAGCTGTAGCAATGTAAGTGGACAGTCATTTTCTGTTTCATCAGCTATTATTCTCTGCTGCTCCTACATACACACTCCACCCTAACAGTGGTCAATTAATCATGTGTGTTTGCCTACATAATCAGATCTTCAACTGCTTACACCAAGTGTTTCTGTCCCATAGAATAATAAATGATAGGATAATAAATACACCAAAGAGCAAAGATAATCTCAAGCAAACATCATTCAACACTGAGTAATTCTTGACTTACAGAGTTTTTATTGAGCAAGTGACAAGATCAGAATTATTATTGAGATGTTAGTCTAGAAATTTAATCACGCCTGTATTCAGTTGTGCAATGGGGCAGTGCTTACGATTCAAACACCTGTTTTCCTGGTCCTAGGCAGTATGAGAAATTGGTTTTACATTATTGTGCTGCAGGTATGCAGGCAGCGCTACCTACACAATTCGTTGGTGCACGTCTGTTGCAGTGGGGGAGAGTGGGACAGAAATTGGGTTTCACTGACACCACTCAAAGGTAGCCAGCTCCACTTAAAATGAAGGAGTGCTCTGGCTGCAGACAGAATGGAACACTTCTGAATAAATAAATAGCTGCAACACCACGGACCAGGCAATTAGATTTTGTGATGTCACTTTGAAGCCCTAGTATGATTGATGGACGACAGGAGATCATCTGCCCTCTAGCAGGCAGAAAGCCCTCCAGGCCTGTGCCACCAATGGGAAGAGATTGTAGTGTTAGTTCATGCCAAGCGTTTAGCTCCCAGCACTTGACCGCAATCCACAATGGAAAATGTTTTATGATCTCATCAGAGTTGTCAAAGTTAGAGTATTGCTCTATTCCTCCCTGCTTAGACACCTACTGCCTCCAGCCTCAATACTCCCCTTCACTGCACTTCCTTCTTCTCATAGTCATGCACTCTGCACTTCTCACCATTATTGCAACTCTCATTTTCCCACACCTTACATGTAACGCAATGCAGACAAGCTATTTGACTGTAAAAGGTACATTTGCTAAACAGCTCATAAGGGTGTCACTGAACACCCCTTCTTTCTTGCAGGAGCCCACGTTTTGAGATAAAAGGTTGCCAAACGAAGGTCGCCAAGCCCACTTGCACATCCCCTTCATCGGAGAGGAAGGGTCACACTGATGGCAACAGCCAACAGTGGCAGAAACATTGTGCAGAGCTTCATCTTACCATATTCTCCATTCGCTCTTACTTTTATCTCACCCCACACACTCTGCAGATGGTTTCAGCAGCCTGTTCTTTCTTTGCTCTCTCCTGACATCAAAAGCTAACCCTAGGCTTTCTCTTTCATTTCAGGTATTGGAAACGTGGATGTCCTGTGCTCACATCAGGAAGAGGAGGCCAGCCTTCCTGAAGGTGCGGCATCACTTGACGTGACCCTAGCAAGCACCAGATTAGAGGCTGGCACCACACAAACTTTAGACCACAGGATAGTAGACATGTCTTATCAATGGTCAGAAATCAGTTTCCCAAGTTAGAAAAGCAATAGCCTCAAATGATCCCATGCTGGGATAAATTTTCTCAGCTGTCACTCTTCCAGGATTTCCAGGAAGGCTTGCCAATCTGACTTATTGGTTCTCTTTGATCACTGTAACTGCACGTATCTCAGTAAGATTTCTCGGAAAATAATAAAAATGTCAAAAAGATCAAAGTAACAATCAGGGATAGTTTTACAACATCCAGAAACCTGAACTGTTCTGAATACCAGCGTTCAGGTCAGAGAAACTATTGTATCATTCTGAAGAAGTCATATTGGACTCAAAATGTTAACCCTGTTTCTCTTTCTACAGATGCTGCCAGACCTGCTGAGTTTTTCCAGCACTTTCTGTTTTTAATCTCAGATCTCCAGCTTCTAAAGCATTTTGCTTTTATATTAGAGAAAATATTGTAATGTGTTGTCTCAACTTTGGGTACCTAAAGTGTTACACAATGTATCTAAGTTACTGAAGTAATAAATTATAACGCATAACTTCATCCAAGACTTTGCTACCATTCCTTGATTTAGTTAAGTTCATAAAAGTTGCTCATATTCATAGACAAAAGAAAAATCTTGCTATCCAATAACTGATTCTTCTTTCATTTCCAATCTCCAGTCCAGCCTTTTTAAATAATACAACTCTGAACTTAATGCTCTTGTTTCTCCTAAACTACAAATTCCCCAACCTACACAGCTCATCCTCCAACCTGAATTCTTAATCAGACCATCTCTTGCTCTAATTTATGTTTTCTTAGGATCACAAAGTTGCAAAATCCCTTGGCCCTGAATTTACTCTCACTTGCTGCTACTGCACCATCGTAACAGAGATAGTGGATGCATTAGCTGTTATCTTCCAAAACTCCCTAGATTCTGGAAAGGTCCCAGCAGATTGGAAAACCACAAATGTAATACCTCCATTCAAGAAAGAAGGGAGACAGAAAGCTGAAAATTATAGCTAACTATAGTTAGCCTAACATCTGTCATTGGGAAAGTGCTGGAAGCCATTACTATGAAAGTAAGAGCAAGGCATTTGGAGAATTATAATACACAAACAGAGTCAACATGGTTTTATGATTGGCAAATTTATTAGAGCTCTTTGAGGATGTAACAAGCAACATGGTTAAAGGAGAACCAATAGATATGGTGTGTTTGGATTTCCAAAAGGCACTCAATAAGGTTACTGTACACGATAAGAGCTCGTGGTGTTAGCATAGGTAGAGGATTGGCTAGCTAATAAGAAACAGAGTTGGGATAAATGGGTAATTTTCAGGTTGGCAAACTGCAATTAGTGCTGGGGCCTCAACTATTTACAATCCGTATGAAGGCACTGAGTGCATTGTAACAAAATAATTATGAAAGCAAGGTGTGAAGAGGGTACAAAGAGTCTGCAAAGCGATATAGATATGTTAAGTGAGTGGGGGAAAAAATTGGCAGATGGAGCATAATGTTAGAAAAAGTGAGGTTGTCCACTTTCGTGAAACAAATAGAGAAGCAGAACATTATTTACATGGAGGGATACAGAGGGATTTGAGTGTCCTTGTACATGAATCGCAAATAGTTAGCATACTGGTACAGCAAGTAATTAGGAAGGCAAATGGAATGTTGGCCGTTATTGCAAGTGGAATGGAGTATATAAGTATGGAAGCCTTGTCCCAACTATAAAAGGGCATTGGTGAGACCACACCTGGAATAGTGCACAATTGTACTCTCCTTATTTAAGGAGGGATATAACTACATTGGAGGCAGAGAATGTTCACTAGATTGATTCCTGGAATGAAGGGGTTGTCTTCTGAGAAAAGGTAGAGCAAGTTGAGCTATAGTCATTGGAGGTTAGAAGAATGAGAGGTGATCTTATTGAAATGCACAGGATTCTGATGGGGCTTGACACGGTCTTTCATGGGTAGTGGGTGTCGCTGGCAAGTCCAGAATTTGATGCCCATCATGAATTTCCCTTGAGAAAGTGGTGATGAGCTGACTTCCTGAACTGCTGCAGTCCATCTAGTGCACGTACACCCACAGTGCTGCTGGGGAGGGAGTTCCATGATCTTGATCTTGCAACAGTGAAGAAACAGCTATATAGTTCTGGTCAGGATATTATGTGGCTTGCAGGGGAACTTGAAGGTGCAGTTGGTGGTGTTCCCATGCACCTGCTGCCTTGGTCATTCTAGGTGGTAAGGGTCACGAGTTTGGAAAACGATGTTGAAGAAACCTTAGTGAGTTGCCGCACTGCATGTTGTATATAGTACACACTGCTGTCACTGTGCATCAGTGGTGGAGGAAGTGAATGTTTGTTGGTGGATCTGGTGCTGACCAAATGGGTTGCTTTGTCCTGGATGGTATTGAGCTTCTTGAGTGTTGTTGGAGCAGTGCTCATCTAGGCAACTGAAGAGTATTTCATCACACTCCTGACTTGTGCTTTGTAGATGGTGGGCAGACTTTTAAGGAGCCAGGAGTTAAGTTACTCACCTCAGAATGCTGAGCCTCTGGCCTGCTGTTCTAGTCAGACTATTCAAATGGCCGGTCCAGTTCAGTTTCTGGTCAATGGTAACTCTCAGGATGTTGATAATGAAGGGATTCAGAGATGGTAATGCCATTAAATTTTGAGGGGAACTGGTTAGATTCTCTTGTGATGCAGATTGTCTGTGCTAATGTTACTTGCCACTTATCAGCCCATGACTGAATGTTGTCCAGGTCTTGCTGCAAAATGGCATGGATTGTTTCAGTTTCTGAGATGTTGTCAACGGTGCTAAACATTGTGCAATCATCAGTGAACGTTCCCACTTCTGACCTTATGATGGAAGGAAGGTCATTGATGAAGCAGCTGAAGATGGTTGGGCCTAGGACATCATTCTGGGATACTCGCACATTGATGTTCTGGGACTGAGATAATTGATCTCCAACAACCACAACCATCTTCTTCTGTACTAGGTATGGCTCCAACCAGTGGAGAGTTTTCACCCTGATTCTCATTGACTTCAATTTTGCCAGGAGTCCTTGATGCCACACTCAGTCAAATGCTGCCTTGATGTCACTCTCTCCTCTGCTTTTGAGTTCAGCTCTTTTGTCCATGTTTGGACCAAGGCTGCAATGAGATCAGGAGCCAAGTGGTCCTTGTGGAACCCAAACTGAGTATCAATGAGCAGGTTATTGTTGAGTAAGTGTTGCTTGGTGGAATTTTCGATGACACCTTCCATCACTTTGTTCATGAGAAGAGGCTGATGGGAAAGTCATTGGGCAGATTGGATTTGTCCTTTTTGAAACTTCCTTCTCACAGCCATTAGGTTTTTAAATTCCAAGTCTGGTCTCATCTAATGATTGTTTCCTTCTCTTTTCAACCTTAATGGTGTCCTCGGCACTTCACGCACGTTAATACTTCCGAATGGACAAATGAACAGTATAAATGAGCAGATGAACAGAAATGCATAGGAAGGAACCTACCACCTCTGCCTGAGTGCACCATAGTTTATCAGCTGTTCTTTTAGACATCTTGCCACTACCTACTATTTATTATAATATTAAAAATAGAGTTTTAGGAGACTGCAAATTACCACAAGCATTTTAAGCAGTCCCTAAATTCAGCCACACCACTCAGGTAATGCAATGAATAGAGACTTCTCATTGTCTCAGAGCGAGGAAGGGAATGTTGGAGGAAAGTTAATTATGGAGCGGAGTCTGAAAAGGCAGAGGCAGGTACATGTACAAGGTATGCTATGGAAAATAAATAGGACATTTTGATGGAAATCTGGAGACTAAATTGTTGAAATGTTCTTCTGAACTCTTCTTTCCTCTCAGCACTAAATACATAGTACATGGTTGATTGTATTCAATCATTTGCATAAAGAGATGTTATTTGGGAGTTCCAGACACTCCCAATTCCTAGAAAGTCGTTTCCAACCATATGTTTACAAGCTGCTGTGCTGGTTATACAGGGAAGTCTGTTGCTAGGAGACTTCTATATATTTAAAGGAATTTAATGGCCAGGGTTTTTAGGATGGGGTGGGGTTTCCCTTCACCATCCGATGAGTCAATGGAGAACACATCCCGCTGATGCTGCCTGCCCTAGAGCCACTTAATGCTCCAACAAGTGTTAATTGGCTAGTGATGGGACTTCCACCCCTCACTCGCAAGCAAGTCCTGCCGGCCAATCTGCAGGGATGCAGCACCAAAAGCTGCAGTGGACAGGACTGGGACTGCAAGCTGTTCCCAGAGTCTAAGTCCCGGGAGTCCAGTACCATGGAGTTTTGAGGGGTCTCAGGGTGGGGTGGGGAAGTGAGGCCTAGGGGAAGAGAGGCCGGGATTGGCGGGGGAAGGTGGGGGGACCTGCAGGGGCCAGTGCTTTTGTGGGGTGGTGCCCAATGTTAAAAAGAGGCTGCTGATAGAGGTGACCACCCCCCACACAAACTGCGCCCACCCCGTACCCCACACCCCCCCACCTCACCACGCACACACCCCCTCCCCCCCCAACTCCATCCCCCACCACAGGGGCAACCCCCTGCCCCTGAACTCCTTCTAGCAACCTGAAAATTGAGGCTAGGTGGGAAACAGCCCTTACTTAAATAGTCAACAATTAGCTACTTAAGCCAAGGCCTTGCCCCTCCCAACATAAAATTGCGGAGAGGTAGGGGCGGGCGGGAACCCAGCGGGAAGATACTCCGAGAAATTTCACGGCCACCCCTCCCCCAACTATAAACCCACCAGCAGGGGAATGTAAATTCTGCCTAATATTTCAATAGCAATGAGGATCAATGGCCAATGTCACTCTGTTATCCATAGCATCCATGCATGTTGTGTTGGCAGCCCTGGTAAAATGGTATGCAAATCAAGAAACAGAATGAACTCACAGGAAGTAAAGCCCAGCTGCCTTTTTCCAAGTGGCTTATGTATTACTGTACCTTGCATTTCATCATATCTGTGACTCTTTCCTGCATCGACTGTCCAGCTTTAGGCCTCACCAATATGTAGATGGCTTTCAACTCAGGGCAGGACCGCAGCAGTTTCTCCACAAGTACTTTGCCCATGAAGCCTGTGGCTCCTGTGATGAGCACATTTTTTCCTGCATAGTAAGCAGCGATCGATGACATCTTGGCCAACCTTTATTCTCCCTCTTGCAGTATTCCTTGATTGAAAAGATATTAACAACATGAGTACAACTTAAAATGCATATCATTTGTACATCTCTTAACTCTGTTTCTTTCCTGCAGAAGGGGTGATTTATCAGCATCTGCCATGTAACCACATTGATCAGTTAGTCTAGAGATAGTTTAGTTCCTTCCTCCTCTGTTGTTTTGACACTTGTGATAAAGACTGATCAATGGTTCACAGGCAGAATAGCAGTTCAACAGCCCAGGGGCGGGTAGATTTGTTGTGCAGTATTAGTGGAGGAGGCTGGACGCACAGGCTGCGAATACTGGGCTGTAGGTGGTATGTCCAAGTTATGGTGTTACCAAAATAGAAATTCATGATGTCAAGTTATGCACAAAATTTCCACTTTTCTGTTGCATTAAAACAGAGATCAATAAGAGGCGATCAAGAGATTACTACTAAGAATACCAGGAGTAAGCTTTATAACATTAATGAACATACGGAGTTATTCAGTCAGATATGCATTTATGAAGAAAAATTATTCACCAATACATAATGGAAGCTAAAAGGCAAGAAATAAACTGGTCTGCAGATGCTTTGAAAGATATCATACTGTGCTAAACTCAGCACCATTCAAAATTACTGATGAAAAGGTTTCTGTCCACAATAATGAATCCTTTATTTATTATTTAGAAGGAAAGATATCTATGAAGGTTTTAGACCCTTTAGTTATCACTTTTATCCCCAGTTTTACAGTTACAATGTAGTGAGTTTATTTCTTAATCCACACTTTGTGAAGTCCTTCCCAAGAGCACATAATCTTTCAACTAGCTATTAATGTCTGTTTGTGACAAACTACAGACAAACAGAGGCAAGGGAGCCAAATTCAGCTAAGAAGTACTGCTCGGTAATTCCACGCATGTTTGAAAAGAAATAGGGGTGAACTGTCCAACCTTTCCCACACTACAATGGACCAAGAGCTGGAGTGTTTCTAGAGTAGGCAATAGGCCAGATGGAGAGCGCTTTTTATTTTCTACAGTTTGCCACTGGAAGCATTCTGCTTCCACCTATCAATTATTTTACTACATTCATTTAAAAAATGATAGATGTATCTCTTGTGAATGGAGGAAGTTTATCGATCACTGCCGTCAGGAACTTATTGAACATTCAGGGGTTGGGCTGATAAGTGGCAAGTAACATTCGTGCCACACCAGTGCCAGGCAATGACCATCAACAACAAGAGAGAATCTAACCATCTCCCCTTGACATTTAATGGCATGACCAATGGCAAACCCCCCACGATCAACTTCCTTGGGGTTACCATTGATTAGAAAATGAACTGGACTAGCCATATAAATATTGTGGCTACAAGAGCAGGTCAGAGGCTAGGAATCCTGTGGCAAGTAACTCATCTCCTGATTCCCAAAGCCTGTCCACCATTTGCAAGGCACAAGTCAGGAGTGTGATGAAATATTCCCCACTTGTCTGGATTGCCGCAGCTCCAACAACACTCAAGATGCTTGGCACCATCAAGGACAAAGCAGTATGCTTGATTGGCACCACATCCACAAACATTCACTCCCTCCAACATCGACGCACAGTAGCAACAGTGTGTACCATCTACAAGATGCACTGCAGGAACTCACCAAGGCCCCTTAGACAGCACCTTCCAAACCCATGACCACTACCATCTAGAAGGACAAGGGCAGCAGACAGATGGAAATGCTATCACCTGGATTTCCCCCTCCAAGCCACCCAACATTCTGATTTGGAAATATATCGCCGTTCGTTTACTGTCGCTGAGTCAAGATCCTGGAACTCTCTCCCTAACAGCACTGTGGGTGTACTTACACCACATGGACTGCAGCGGTTCAAGACAGTTCACCTCCACCTTCTCAAGGGCAATTAGCGATGGACAATAAATGCTGGCTTAGCCAGCAATGCCCACATTCCATGAAAGAATTAAAAAAAATGGTTCACACCATTGTTCAGGCATGGGGGTCATGCCCCGTTCAGGTGGTGGTAAGTGTGGTGTTGCTGCCTCATTTATCTGATAGTAACGTTGGACCAAGCATCACACACTCTTCTTGCTGTCTGTGCACTCAGCAGAAAGCCAAGCAGTTTGTCGAAACAGCACAAGGTGCAGTCAGTCTTGTGTTCTTAAAGGCTCCTCTTGAAAGGACGTTGCTCTGAATTGCAGGCGGTTGCTACTGAAAATTATTGCAATTGTAAACAAGAAAAATGGAACACAGAGCTGACAGTGGACCCCGAACACAGATAATGCACTGGAGACCCTAGTGGTGGAGGAGGACAGGAGGGGAGATGTCACTGTTCTGCGAGGGCCACGAGGCCCTCAAAAAACACTCTCAGAAGGGACTGAGAGTACATGGTCAGGGAGATCAATTCCCAACAAGTGGGCTCGAGGATCTAGATGCAGTACCACAAGAAACCTTATGACCTTATATGGGTAATCAAGGATAATGAATGCATCATCACATGACATCTCCTACCAATCACTCCACTAGCCACTGCTTAATGTACCACAGCCCATTACTCACCAAGCACTAGCTCTGGTACTCAAGTCTCAGGCCTAACATCCAAACTGGCATGCTCAGGACCGCCTCTCGCTACCTCCACATATTTCCAGTCATTTAGCTGTGGCATGTACATCGGTCAAACACAGTGCTGCACACAATAATACATTCTTCCCTCTCTCTTGCATGGCAAGCTGGCACACCATAGAAACGAGCAGAGGAGAATTGGTGGGGCCAAGAGGGCCTCCATCTCCTGACCAAACAGAGATGGTTCTCTGCATCAAGGAATCAGCTATGACAGAGCCCGTGGCATTCACCATCGCTGAGAACAATGAGGATGACGGCATGTTCCTGCCTTATGCCTATTCTCAACTCCCAGTTCACCCTTATCTTGCCAACTGACTAGATGAGCAGGCTGCCAATAGTATGACCATGGACCTCTTGCTTTCCACCCCTTTCCCTCAGTCCAAATTTCCCTTTCTGATTTTCTGCTTTCAGACACACAAGAATTGTCACTTGTCCAATCCTAAGAGGAGGAGAGAGAGCAACTTCTAAAGAGACAATGTCACTTGTTTGGACACTCGTTGCCATAAACTCAGGCACTGCATATGCCTGACAGGATGGTATAGATTTGTCATATGCATGTGGTGAATCACCAGGCACGAGCAGGCTGGAGCCAAACAAGGAAGAAAGAATATTTTATGTGCTAGCTCTCCGGAGGCCGAGATGACAGACAAGCTCTGCTACAGAGAACTCAGATATGGACGTTGATGGGGTAGTATACAGGAGAATGCTGACATACCAAGGTGGTGGGTGCATTGGCTGGCCAGCCAGACAGCCTCCTGTCACTGTCAAGGAGCAAGGAGTCTGGCTCCAACTTAGCAGAGGGCAACACACAGAACTTGCTCTTTCTGCAGCCTCTGCTACATCTCCCTGTCATCCTGCAGACCCAGAGGCACTACAACTGCAAATCCCATGACTGTTGCAGATCACCTAAAACTCTGTCCATCCTGTGAGGATCAAGTAACAGTCCCTGCCAAGTTTAGGAAGTCACCGCAACACCTTAAAAATCACTCTAGAGTACTTCCAGAGAATTTGCAATAGCAGAAGTTCCTCACATTACCTTACCCATAAGCTGGGTGCCTGACCCTTTAAGAGACATTAGTGCTGGGACCTCTTTGTTCTTTGGTGATGGACATGCAAATTGTTGAATGGGCCTGCGCGTTCAAATTTGGAAATTGAGCACCGATGTAATGACTGCACCAATTCAGCTGCTTAATGGGACACCCACACGAGCATCCTTCTTAAACACAGGCATCAAGTTGTTCCAGCTGTGCTACGGATCTGAATTTTACACCCTCAGACTTTTATGCTTGTTCTTTAACATCGGTATTTTTAACAAAAATCAATGGTTGGATTGGGAGATTTACATTTTCAGATGAGTGAACAATGCAGTGATTGATGCATTTCTTCCTGGCAGATGTGAATGAAGAAAAGCTGATACCTTCTTCTAAGGAATTGTGGTGTTTCAGCTGTTATTTGTTAAATTGGACAACAACTAACAAGGGGCAGACACCAAGATCATGCTTTTAACATTTTAATGATGGTGTAGTATTTGTAAGATATTTTGTAAATCAAACAGCTGATCAACTGTTGTTATTAGCTTATCATCTGCATTAATGCCAAGGTTTGAATAAACTCTACCCCATGTGGCACTTGTTACAATACCTGTTCACACGCTGATATTTTCATTGTGTTTCTACAACCAGGAACAAAATGTAGAAATTCCATGAGAATTTCAGCAGTCAACTAAAAACAAAATTAATGGCAAAAGTAACATCCCTAGAGAACTCAATAAGAGGCACTGATCAACAATAATCCAAGAAACATTGGACAACCAGAATTAACAGTGAAGCAGTTAAATGGGCATCTCTAGAAACTGCTGATGTTTTGGCACGTACGTTAGCAGATTTATTCCCATCTCTAACCTCCTGTTTTAAATGCTCAAGTGCACAACATGCAAACCAATAGCAGCATCTGCACAGAATAAGCTTTGCTGAAGATCAGCACAGCAAGGACTGCCCATGCAGCATTTACAGAACCCAGCTCACTGATACTTAAGAGTCAGATGTCTGTCCTGAATTACAACACAGCTTGATTACAATAATTCATAGCAGGTTTACATTTTAGGCTGGCGTATTTGGCATTACTGAGCAGTCCCCAAACACGCCAGTGAGTGTATGCAAATGCTGTGGCTATGGAAACCACTTGATTTGTTCTGAGCAGTAAATAAAGTCATGCTGCTTATTCCCACAACAGAGGCAGTCCAACCCTCTGAGCAGAGATGATGTGTATGAAATAATCACAAGAATTCAAAACATAAAACAGTTAGTCACTCTCTGCTTGAGTAATAAAGCTTTCACAAAAATAATACTAAATTTCTGTGCTGCACAGAACGATACTTCAATGTTACACATTCCACTAATGTCACTTAACTGCGATGCAAGTAACATGAGTGAGTTTGTTTTAAATTAAGATGTTTACTATTTTTGATTCTTATCTTCTTTGAGATGATTGAAAAAGCAAGAGGGGCCAACAAGTGAATCCCACTCAGACCTCCAACAATGGCAACGTATACTCAGTTGCTAGGAGGGGCATGTGAACAGTTTGGGGAAATTCCTTCTCTCCACTGTGGACAAGTCCTCAAACCCTTTTACAAGTTACAATGCTGATTTCTGTACGGCACATCACAGCATTTACTTTTTAAAACAAATATTTAAAACTTATAAAATTTAAAACCACAATTCTTTTCACCAGTTTTTGCTCCTTTTCTTCCCCTGAAAATTTTGATTTACCGCCGGGTCACAGTTCACAGTGCCAAATACCCCCCCAATGTTTTGCCCAAGTGCTTAACCTTCACATATTAACCTGCAACTGAATGTTGGCAGCCAAACCTGGTCCTACCATCCCTTCAACATCCATTCTCAGCCGCTTTTCAGTTGAGGCTGCTGAACAGCAACCCTGACTGCTGGATTTGATCAGTCGCTCACTGATCTCTCACTATTCACTCTTCTACTGAATGCCATTTTTGTTGTCAGCACCTCTAGTTTTTTTCTCATTCACACCTTTCTGTTTGATAAAGCTTTGGTTCCAATGTTTTCTACTAAAAAGGTACACCTAACATATGTGAATGAATCTGCAGTCTGTTACTAACACCAGTGTTTACAAGCTCTGTAATTCTAAGTAACTCAGATGCTGTCTTTGATCGTTCACGCCCTGAAACTCTTAAGACGGTCTACAGCATGATCCAGCAACTATATGCTGTTTTTTGTTTTTTTTATTCATTTACTGGGTGTGGGCATCACTGGCTAGGCCAGTTTTTATCACCCATCCCTAATTGCCCTTGAGGAAGGGGTGTTGAGCTGCCTTCTTGAAGCGCTGCAGTCCCTGTGGTGCAGGTACACCCAGTGCTGTCAGGGAAGGAGTTCCAGGATTTTGACTCAGTGACAGTGAAGGAAAAATGATATATTTCCATGTCAGGCTGGTGAGTGGCTTAGAGGGGAACTTCCAGGTGGTGGTGTTCCCTTGTGTCTGTTGCCCTAGTCCTTTCAGATGGTAGTGATCATGGGTTTGGAAGGTGCTGCCTAAAGAGGCTTGGTGAGTTCCTGCGGTGATTCTTGTAGGTGGTACACACTGCTGCCAATGTCTGTTGGTGGTGGAGGAAGTGAATGTTTGTAGATGAGATGCCAATCAAATGGGCTGCTTTGTCCTGGATGGTGTCAAGCTTCTTGACTGCTGATGGAGCTGCACTTATCCAGGCAAGTGGAGTGTATTCCATTACACTTCTGACTCATGCCTTGTAGATGGTGACAGGCTTTGGGGAGTCAGGAGGTGAATTCACCACCACAGGATTCCAAGCCTCTGACCTCTCCAAGTATTGACCACCCTGCTCTGAACTTAAGGGGAGGTGATGGCATAGTGGTATTGTCGCTGGACCAGTAATCCAGAGACCCAGTGTAATGTCTGGGGACCTGGGTTCGAATCCCGCCATAGATGGTGGAATTTGAATTCAATAAAAATCTGGAATTTAAAAAGTGATGACCATGAAACCCTTGCCAATTATTGTAAAAACTCATTTGGCATCCCTAGAAGGAAATCTGCTGTCCACACCCCTGGCCTGGCCTAAATGTGACTCCAGAACCACAGCAGCATGGTTAACACTTCAATGCCCTCTGAAATGGCCTAGCAAGCCACTCAGTTGTATCAGACCACTAAAAGCCTCAAAAAAGGAATGAAATCAGACAGACCACCTGGCATCAATCCAGGCACTGGAAATGACAATGGCAATCTCAGCCTTGTGGACCCTGCAAAGTCCTTCTTACTAACATCTGGGGGCTAGTGTCAAAATTGGGAGAGCTGTCTCACAGTCTAATCAAGCAAAAGCCTGGCATATTCATCACCGTCCCTGGGTATGTCCTGTCCCACTGGCAGGACAGATCCAGCAGAGGTGGCGGCGCAGTGGTAATACAGTTGGGAGGGAGTTGCCCTGGGAGTCCTCAACATCTACTCAAGAACCCATGAAGTCTTATGGCATGGGAGAGGAAACCTCCTGCTGATTACCATGTACCGCCCTCCCTCAGCTGATGAATCAATGCTCCTCCATGTTGAACACCACTTGGAGGAAGCACTGAGGGTGGCAAAGGTGCAGAATATATTCTGGGAGTGGGACTTCAATGTCCATGACCAAGAATGGCTCGATAGCACCACTACTGGCAGAGTCCTAAATAGCTGTTAGACTGGGTCTGTGGCAGGTGGTGAGGGAACCAGCAAGAGGAAAAATCATCCTCACAAACCTGCCTGCCTCAGATGCATCTGTCCATGGCAGTATCGGTAGAAGTGACCAGTGCAGAGACAAAGTCCTGCCTTCACATTGAGGATACCCTCATCGTGTTGTGTGGCACTACTATTGTGCTAAATGATAGATTTGGAAAAAAATCTAGCAACTCAAGACTGGGTATTCATGAGGCACTGTGAGCCATCAGCAGCAAACACAATCTGTAATGGCATGGCCTGGCATATCCCCCACACTACCAATACCATCAGGTAAGGGGAGCAACGAAGTTCAATGAAGAGTGCAGGAGGGAATGTCAGGAAGCAGCACCAGGGATACCTAAAAATGAGGTGTCAACCTGGTAAAGCTATGACACAGGACTACTTGCACATCAAACAGCTTAAGCAGCAAGTGATTGACAGAGCTAAGCATTTGGCTTCTGGCTGAAGCATTTGCAACAATCTTCAGCCAGAAGTGCCGAGTGGATGATCCATCTTGGCCTCCACCGGAGGGCATCAGCATCACAGATGCCAGTCTTCACCCAATTAGATTCACTCCATGTGATATCAAGAAATGGCTGAAGGCACTGGATACTGCAAAGGCTATGGGATCTAACAATATTCTGGCAATAGTACTGAAGACTTGTGCTCCAGAACTTGCCAAGCCCCTAGCCAAGCTGTTCCAGTACATTTACAATACTGGTATTTGCCAGGCAATGTGGAAAATTGCCCAGGTATGTCCTCTACACAAAAAGCAGGTTTAAATCCAACCTGGCCAAATACCGCCCCATCAGTATATTCCCAATCATCAGTAATGTAATGGATGAAGTCATCAAATGTGCTGTCAAGCAGCACTTGCTTAGCAATAACCTGCTCACTGACGCCCAGTTTGAGTTCTGCCAGGGCCACTCAGCTCCTGGCCTCATTACAGACTTGGTTCAAACATGGACAAAAGAGCTGAGCTCCCAAGGTGAGGTGAGAGTGACAGCCCTTAGCATCAAGGCCGCTTTTGACTGAGTGTGGCATCAAGGTGCCCAAGCAAACCTAGAGTTAGCAGGGGGAAAATTCTCCACAGGTTGGGGTCATACCTAGCACAAAGGAAAGTGGTTGTGGTTGTTTGAGGTCAGTCATCTCAGCTCCACGACATCACTGCAGGAGTTCCTCAGGGTAGTGTCCTCGGCCTAACCATCTTCAGCTGCTTCATCAATAACCTTCCTTCCACCATAAGGTCAGAAGTGGAGATGTTCGCTGATGATTGCACAATGTTCAGCACCATTCGTGATTCCTCAGGTACTGAAACAGTCCATGTCCATACGCAGTAAGACCTGGACAATATCCAGGCTTGAGAGGACAAGTGGCAAGTAACATTCGCGCCATACAAACATCAGGCAATAACCATCTCCAATAAGAGAGAATCTAACCATCACCCCTTGACATTCAATGGCATTACCATCACTGAATCCACCACTATCAACATCCTGGCGGTTACCATTGACCAGAAACTGAACTGGACTAGCCATATAAATACTGTGGTTACAACAGCAGGTCAGAGGCTAGGAATCCTGTGACAAGTAACTCACCTCCTGATTCCCCAAAGCCTGTCCACAATCCACAAGGCACAAGTCAGGAGTATGATGAAATAATCCTCATTTGCCTGGATGAATGCAGCTCGCACAACACTCAAGAAGCTTGACACTTTGTCCAGGACAAAGCAATTCGCTTGATTGGCACTCCTTCCACAAACATTCACTCCCTCCACCACTGACGCACAGTAGCAGCAATGTGTACCGTCTACAAGGTACACTGCAGGAATTCACCAAGGCTCCTTAGACAGCACCTTCCAAACCCAGACCCACTACCATCTAGAAGGACAAGGGCAACAGATAGATGGGAACACCGCCACCTGGAAGTTCCCCTCCAAGCCACTCACCACCCTGTCTTGGAAATATATTGCCGTTCCTTCACTGTCGCTGGTCAAAATCCTGGATATCCCTTCCTAACAGCACTGTGGGTGTTCCTACACCACATGAACGGCAATGGTTCAAGAAAGCAGTTCACCATCACTCCTCAAGGGCAACTAGGGATGGGCAACAAATGCTGGCCCAAATAGTGAAGCCCACATCCCATGAATGAATTTTTAAAAATTACTCAAAAGTGATACTTTCTAGTCAAGATATATATTTTAATAAAAACCCTTCATTAAAAATACCAGTATTCAGTATTTGTAATTAGAATATGTATTCTTAGCATTATGAATCAAATATGCTCTGGGCGATCGTAAATTCATGGTGAATTATGCAAACACCATCACATATCGAGATAGTTATTACTCATCACAGTTGCTAATCCACATTGAAAGTTCTGTGTATGGTGCATACATCCTGTAACTGTCATACTTACCTCCTGGATAACCTTTGTCATTATACACTTGTGACTCATCATAAACATTGCCATCAAAAGTTTATTAACATAAGGACTGAGTCATAAAAAAGGGCAGTCTTGGCAAGCTGGTTTCCCTTAACCTAGAGCCAAAAATTTACAGGCATTAACCAACTGCAAGCTTTGCACTCTATCAGCAATATTAGAAAACCTCAGAATGTGCTTACTTATATCGTTAGCACTTTGTAGCCTTAAAGCAACAGAACAAGTTACATAAAGTTCAATTGGATTTGTGATGCTACCACTGGGATATTGGGACACAGGGCAAGAATTAGCAGTTTAAATATAGTTTGCATTCGGGAAATAATCTACTGAAATAAACAACTACCATTGTAAAAGTGCATAAAAGTAAATTTGAGTGTAAGAATCATGTATATGAATGTCCAGTGATTCAACAACTGGGGCTGTTTCTAGCGCTTTCTTTTACCCTTTACACTCCAATCAAATTTTATTTTTACTTCTTTTCCATTTTATTTTTATATAATTTTACTACTGTTTCTAATTTTTAATATTTTCTCCTTATAACCTCCTTATGCTCCTTCTCATTATTGATTCAACTGTTTTAGTTTCTTAACCTGTTTATTTCTATTTTTTTTTTTTGAAACAATGGGTAGAATTTTGCCCTTGCATTGCAGGATCAGTGGGGGCTGTCAGGAAGCCGACCACTGTGCACAATTGACAGCGCACCGCAAGTTCACACTGCGTGAATCGCGAGAGGCAGCGCTGAGTGCTGCCTGTGTGGGCTGGGGGAGGAGCGCGAGCAGGCCTTGCCATGCACGCAAAAGAACGCTGAATAATCCCCTTGAGGCACGGAGCTGCCTTAGGGAGACTGAGAATATATTGAAAAAGTTATAAAACAATGGAAAAATTTAATAAAACATGTCTCCTCATGTGACTCGGTCACATGAGCAGGGACGTGTTGGTAATAAAGCTTTTATTTCATTTGTGTTTGCGTTTGGAAACTTGTGGATGAGGTGTCCAGAAAGATGCAAAGGCCGCTTGGCATTTTCACCTGCCTGTCAACCATTAGGTCGAATGGGCAGTGAAAAATTAAAGGACAATTGATAACTTAATGGCGTTAATTAGGCCTTTTAATTGTCAGTGGACATGCTGCCAGCTCCGGTGCACGCCACCAACTGACCTATCGTGCAACTGAGCGTTGATGTCGGCATGCTTGGCCGACATCAACGCGCGTCATTTCACACTCAGTTGGATCAGGCGCACGCCCACCCGCCGAACTAAAAATTCTGCCCAATGCATTCAAAAAAATATTGTTCTTTCAAAAGATGAGGGTGTCATTGGCAAAGCCAGTATCTGTTGCCCATCCCTAATTGCCATTGAACTGAGTGGCTTGCTAGGCCATTTCAGGGGCTAAGAGTCAACCACATTGATGTGGGCCTGGAGTCACATCTAGGCTGGACCAAGTAAGGACAGCAGATTTCCTTCCCTAAATGATACTTGTGAACCAGATGTGTTTTACAACAACTATGATAGTTGCATGGTCACCATTATTGAAACTAGTTTACAATTTCCAATTTTATTAAAGGTAAATTTCACTAGTTGCTATGGTGGGATTTGAACCTGCATCCCTAGAGCATTATCCATGGCCTTTAGGTTACTAACAATACCACTACACTTCCACCTCCCTCTAATGCTACAGTATTTAAATTTTATTTTGAATTCACTTTCTTCTCTTGTCAGTGCTTTCCTCCAATCCCATAGGTGGCTGTTCTCCCTCATTTTGTTATATTCAAGTCCCTCAGAAAGCTCAGTAAATGAGCATGGGAGCAGAACTCATCTGTGCTGAGCTTGAAATCCTCTTATCCTTTCATCAAGACCACCTACCTAGCTTGATTTGGTGAGCCCTAAATCTGATCAAATGTCCTAATTCATTTACTGTTGTCTACTCTGGTCTTTCCAATTTGTCATTTGATGAGATTATATAAATTGTAGAAATTATATGAATGATATTGACAATGTTGAGGCATCATATAGACGTTTGCAGAGAATGGTCAGTCCACACTCGATAATGGAATTCTGTGATGGAGAACACAAGCCAAGTCATAGGATTTCCATCAATCCTGGTAATCTTGGTACCTTCCCAAAGGAGACCATGCTGAACAAGTGGGAAGTACAAATGGCCATGTTTGTTCTCTTTCTGTTCTCAGTTCATTTGTAAGTCAGTGTGTTAAAGAGAGATAGGCTTTTAAGTTTTCTTTACGTATGTTTAATTTGTTTCAGGAAGTAATGGGAATTGAATGTTTATAAAGATTTTACAATAACATGAGAATAAAGGGGAAAACATTTTGGTTTTATTTCTGCATATAATAAATAATTGATTAAAAAGAATTAGCATAGGTCTGGTCATGCACTGTACCTCATTAGTGCGATTCCATTATCCTAAACACCTGAAGTGTGGAAATTTATGAATAAAATAATTTATAATTTAATGAAATTAAACAACTAATTATATGGAGTGCATAAGATGCAACCATTTAGACTGGTTTCAGATTAGCAGTAACTATGGAAACAACAGACAAACTGTATTGACAAGTAGTGTTTCTCGGGCTCTTGTCCTTCAAGATCAAAGGGTTCTAAATGAAGGTCAATGATTCATATCTTGGATATGGAATATATGCCTGTATGCTTGATGGCAGGACAAAGTTTCTTGAGTGCAGTAGAGCTTGAAACATGGAGTACAAGTTGAGACTAGAGTCCAATCTGAATGATGACTTGAAGTTCCACTACTGGGCTTGAGCACAAAACTCAAGATTGACTCTCCAGTGCAGTACTGAGGGAATGCTGCAATATTTACGCCATCATCTTTCGGATGAGATGTTAAACCAAGGCCTGATCTCCCTGCTCAAGTGGATGTAAAAGATCCCATAGCACTATTTCAAAGAGGAGGGTAGTTATCCCCAGTGTCCTGAGCAATATCTATCCCTCAATCCACATCACAAAAACAGATTATCTTGTCATTATCACACTGCAGTTTGTGGGAGTTATCTGTGTGCATATTGGCTGTTGTTTCCTACATCACAGCAGTGACTATACTTCAAAAATACCTCATTTGTCATAAAGCACTTTGAAACATCTGGTGCTCATGGAAAGTGCTTTACAAGTGCAAAGTGATTTTTTTTCTCTTTTAGTGATCTTACCTTTCTTTTACTGTGAGTTCTGGACAGCACAGTTTGCTGTTCTTATTAAGACCCATCTTTTAGTGCACAGCACAAACATCCTTACCTTCAAATCTCTCTCAACACAGAGAGCTGTAGTTGCCTGTCAAATGTTAGACTCACAAGTGCATATTAAAATGTTTATACATGAATGGATGTTAAATCCCTTCTTCTAATTATTTGTACATCTATTTTTGTCCCCTACTTGCTTCACTCCCTTTACTCTTCAGTGTCTTTCTAATTGTAGGTATATTTTGCCAATGCCGCTTTGTAAGTAGGTGATGTTAGCAAAACATTTCCTTCCCTTTCCATGGGCAGATACCCATATATCTCTCACCAAATGGTGTGTTCAGAAATAGGTTTTCACCATCTGGGCAATTCAAGATATTAAAACCTGCATTTCTGTGACTAACTGTGCAGGGTGAAATTCCAAAGTAACAGCAGATGAATGAGAGGACCCAGAAATTCCCATATAGGGTGGGATTTTCCTTGCCTGCGTGTTCGACAGTGTAAGCGGATAGCATGGCAAGAAGGCCAGAAATCATGTTTGTGATCATCCGCTCAGCCCGTTGATGGCGGGCTGCATTTCCAGGAACCCCATTATAATGATAATGCATATTATAAGGCCCACTCATCAGAATCATCCCCCCATGCTGGATCGTCTGCTCATATAGCGGGAAAACAAGTCGGAGCAGAACACGTCTTGACAACTGTGACATTCAGAAGTCGGGACTTACCACCAGGGCCTTGATCACATCGCGGACATCTGAGGAGCAGGTGATGCTGGAGCCCGATAGCAGCTGCAAGCTGGAGGAATGTCCATGGCATGCTGGGTGGATTCTCATGGACATGGCTCTGCTGTAAAGCTGCCCATGGAAGTTGGAAAGTCACCATTGAGGGTCTGCTCACAACAGATGATGGTCAAGGGGGTAAAGAGGAAGTTGCCACTGTGTTTGGGAGAGGAAAGAGGAAAAAGGAAAATGTACCGGGGGGAGGGGGGAGAAGGTCAAGGATTGACCGGGAGAGGAAGAAGTGTCAGGATGGGGTGAGGTTGGGAGGGGGGAAACAAAGGTGTCGAGGGATGAGGTTAGGAGGGAGGAAACAAAGTGTTGGGGGGCATGAGGTTTGGAGTGGGGGAATGAAAATGAATGAGGTTGGAGGGGAGGAGTAAAGGATGAGGAGGGGGTATCAGGGGAGAAGGCAGCAAATGGGGACATAGGTGTAAAGGGGACTGGAAGGTATAAGGAAAGTTCAGAGGGGGGAAAGGAGTGCGAAGAGGGCAGGGAGTCCAGGAGGAGGAAGGAGTGCGGAGAGTGTAGGGAGTCCTGTGACCAGAGTGGGGGTAGAGGACTCCATGGCAGGCCTCCACGGGATCCAAATGGCCAGGGGGCTACAGCCTTTTTGCCTTTTGGGGCCACCCTGTCTTCTTTGCAGCGGTCATGGGCTGGAAGCACCAAGAGGTGTGTGCATGGCTGCACTTTAACTGTGGTGCCTGGCGCAATGAAGCGGCGAGGTAATAGCGTGGAGGGTGAATGAGAGCGCAGCTGCCATTGAAACAGCGTGTTTCCCAGAAACACATAATTAATGAGGTGGGTTTAGGGCGATACGGCATGAGAAGCCGCCATTGCGGCCAGTGGGTAAAATGTCGTTTTTCCCACCCACTACTGCACGGTTTAAATCTGGGATGTTTCTACTCAGTATGGGATTGGAGTCACATGTCTGCCAGGTATGGGAGGGACTGTAGGCTCCCTTCTCTGAAGGACATTAGTACATTATAAGGATCTTTACGAAAATCTGGCAGTTTTCATGATTCTTTTCTGGCTGGTACCAAATTAATTGAAGTCAATTTCTCTAATATGCCATGGCAGGATTTGAACTTGTAACCACGTGGGTTACTGACCCAGCACCGTAACCATTACATTACTGTACCATCTTCAGCTTAAAGGTCAAATTGCAAGGGGGAGGAATGGCAACGTGGGAGCATACAAACCACTGCTCACTCTCACTTAAAACTATATTTAGGTTTGGAGAAACTGTACTCGAACAGCACTAACCATCTGAAAAATCCAGACCAAAAATTTCACTGAGGAAAAGTAAGGTTAGACATAGATGGTGTTTTGCGGTTAATGTTTGTCGGCATTGCTATCTTTATTTTGAGGTTTGGATAATCAAATTTTTTATCTATTTGATATCCTGAATGAAATACCTATTTAGTATACAGAATAGAATATGAATTTTACCAAAAATGATCAAATTGTCAGTATATTAGTACTTTAGAAAAAACACAGATTTAGTCTTTAAATTCCAAATATTGTGCTAGACTGAGAACTGCTGCAGCAAACTGACTGATACAAGAGTTGAAGGTTAACCGTGTCCTAATTTACTTTGTAGATAAAATGGCAGATAATTTGATTTATAAATGGATGTGCAAAATATAAAATAAATTGGCTCCTTTGATATCAGAATGTCTGAAGCATAATTGGATTTGACTGTTAGATTCTGTCAGACTTGGCTTGCAAGGCCAAATGCTGTTCTGCTCAGGTGTGTGTAAAGAGGTCCTCTGTATCAGTTCCTGAGGGGCACAGACATTTCTAGTTACACTTTTAAAAAAAAAACTAAATTATCATCATATGACAAATAAAAATCTAGATCAGGAAATGATACAAGCATTTCCTGTGTACAAAGAATTAGAAAGAGGGCTCGTGTTCTAAGCATTTTGTGTTGCCTGCTTTAATGTGAATTATTTGATTATATTACCTGCTCCTTTTTTCCCACTTACAGAATATTTCCACATAGCTAGTCTAAGATGAAATTGTGTGATTGACATTCTTACCTGGTTTCATGCAGCACAGCACCTTATTCAAGGGATCCTGACAGCAAGAGACAGAGAAGCAGGAAGCAGGTGGGTGGCACTCAAGATGCCAGCAAAAGATATACCATAGAAGTAGGAGGTAGAGCACTCACAGAGGAGACACCAGCGTCATGTGGAACAAAACAAATTAGTGAATATTGATATACATAATCAAATTGTGCAACAAATTAAATTGGGGGCATAAATGCAGAGATAGCAAACATGAAGAAACAAAAGTGAAAGAGAATAAATAAAAGCTGAACGTACAACAGACTGAAATGAAAGAGAAAGAAAGCAGCCAAATATAGATCTGGGAGTGATAGAGATGATTACAGCAAAGAAATGCACATGTTCTTAGGATATTATAATGTCAAGTATAAAACTTGCACTTCATTAGATTTATACATTGTGATCATTTATCATTTAATCAATCAGAAAATTCACATGGGGCAGACTAAAAGTTTTACAACTTCTACAAGTCTTATTAAAGGAAATTTTAAAAAATATTTTTGAAAAGTGACTACACCGACTGTTGCCTGGAATTGGTGATCCAGCTGAACTTTCTTGTTCTGTGTTGCCCTATTAGCAAGATTTCCTTCAGTTGCTTGGTTATATTAGAGGTAAATGCAAAAGGATGCAGTTTCTGTCAAAAGTACTCAGGAAATCTAATTTTGTCTGGGGAATTATTTTGTTATTATTTTGTTATAATATGAAGTGTGAGGGGTGCATTGATTATTAATTTGTTGCTCTCTTGTAATCAAATGAGAAAAAGGTTCTGTGGAAGATAGTTCCACTGTATTGTATGGCCAGGACTCAGGGATGTCACAATTTATAGCACATGCGACTTAAAAAATGCCAAAGCCATATACTGCTACCACAGAAGAAAAACCTTTTCTCATTTTTCAATTTGGCCAGTCTGAACTAGGCAATGGCACTTAGGATACAATTCTAGCATTGGAAAAAAATCCCATATAGTATCAAAGCTCTGCGTCATCTGATTGTTTCAATGGGCAGCACTTCCCCGTCAATGAGCGAGGGATGGGGCCCGCTCGCCGATGCGTAAAATGATGCGCAGTGACATCGGACGTGTGTTCTGACGTCACGGTGCATCATTTAGATTTGCAGTTCAATGGCCAGCCAAACTGTCAATGGCCACTTATGGCCTTTAAAAAAGTAATTAACCCAATTAATGGAAATGCCCGTCCAACCTTAAGGTTGGTGGCCAGGCGAAGAGCCCAGGCAGCCTTCAGAAAAAACATGAAACCTCATCCACGAGTGGGATGAGGTTTCATGAGGGATTTAAAATGTATACAACATTTTTAAATATAAGTAATTGACATGTCCCTGCTCATGTGACAATATCACACGAGGGGACATGTCAGCAATATTTTTTTCTCCCTTCAATAAAGTTTTCAAACTTGAGCCAAGCTCCCTGAGGCAGCACTTAGCCTCAGGAAGATCTGTGCGCTTTTTTGCGGGCAGACGGGTCAATTAAGGGCCGCCTACATAAAGTGGCAGCATGTCCATGAATGAGGACACCGATTGGAAATCCGCACCACCCCCCCACCCCCCACGGGGGGAAATTGCTGCCCAGTGAGTAGGAAGGACAGGAGTGGGGAGACCAAGGCACAATGTAGGCATCGGTGATAACCAATTCGGCTGATACAAAGACCGTAATCTTGCGTTCTGGCTGCTGATCAGCTTGGAGGCAGCAAGGGCATTTACCTAAGGAGTTGGTGGTGTACTGGAACCCTGCCACCTTCCCACCTCTGTCAGAATTATGTTCTGGGCAGGAAGGTCCATGGTCAATCTTCCTACGCCACTGCCAATTAGGGCCATTAAATAGCAAATTAATTACCACTTAAGGGCCTCATCCAACCGCTGCTGGTATTAACCCAGCTGAAAGCGGACCTGTCACCATACGTCTTGCACAACAGTCTGATCAAGGGATTGGACATTGGGAAGTGGGGGCTCACCAAGAGCCCTTGCTGCCAACGTCCCTGTACCCCTCTCCCCACCACCTCATCCCATGAAAACACCCTCCCCCATATTACTTACTCAAGACCTGGTTCAGTCCACAATCCTGGAACTCTGGCACCTGTTGTTCCGACAGCAGCCACAGCCAGCCCACTTGCGCTGTTGAGCACAAGAGCTGTCGGCTTCAGATTGGCTGGCAGCTCTTGGTCAGTGACATTGCCACCCCCGGGGTCTTGATTCCAGGGTAAGGCCCACCACTGATCTTGCCACTGCTTGATTGGCATGTGGTTCAGTGGACCTTCGCAGAAAGAGGCAGCAGGGGTCTCTCTCAGGCTCTCCAGCTAGCGGGCAAGACCCCCAACATCTCAACAAGATTCTGCCCAAAGTATCAAATATTTGGGAATAATATTTTGAACTAGGGGTTTATCATGAGGGCATGGGCAATAAAAATGCTCACCAAGCCAGCAACATCCCGTGAAAGAATAAAAAAAATTAGTGGTTGAGTAAGGAAACATATTTGTAAAAACAGCTGGCAAATTTAAAGGACAAGTTTATTTATTTGAGTCTTATCTGATTGTATCATCTTTTATTTGTGATAATAGTTTTTGAAAGATTATGGGTAGAATCTTACTTACCTTTGGCGGGCGCGGAGCCGATCACCGCCTGCTGTGCGCCACAATTTTACATGGACGGGCCAATTAAGGCCCATCCGGCGTAACGCGCAGCTGGTAGCGCTCAGTGCTACCTGTGCGGGCGGGAGGAGGAGGGGGAATCAGGGCCTGCGCACTTTCGCACTTGCACACAAAAGAGTGCAGCAATCTCCCTGAGGCAGCTCTGTGCCTCAGGGTGACCAAGTGGATAATAAGTTTTTTTAAAAAAATGAAGGAAAACTTATTTAAACATGTCCCCTCATGTGACAGTGTCACTTGAGCTGGGACATGTTTCTGAAGTTGACGAAAATTTATTTATTAATTTTATAAAACCTTCAGGAAACTTCATCCCACCCGTGGATGAGGCTTCCTGGAAAACGAGAAGGCCGCTTGGGCTCCGCACCTGCCCGTCCTCCTGAAGGTGGGACGGGCAGCGTTGTTAATAGGTTAAATTGCTTTCTTTATGGCCTTAACAGGCTGCTGACAGTTCTGCGGGCACACAGCCGCAATATCGAAATGACACGCAATGACATCGGGACACACGCCCGACGTCATCTCGTGTCATTTCACGCGTTGTTTTGTCGGGCCTGCCCCCGCACGCTGACGGCAATCTTCTGTCCTACGTCTGCTATGAGCATGATCAATACACAAGACAGATTTAGGAGTCACAAGGCTTCATCTGTATAAGCAAGGTTAACCGTGGGAAAAGCAAAATTAATAGAGTTTACTGTACAATGATTATTTGCAGATCATGGACAGAAATTTCCTCCCGTTTGGGGGGGGCGGGGGGGCGTTGTGCGGGGGCGGGCGCAAACCTGATCGGGGCCGCACCACCATTTAACCAATTAAGGCCTGCCCAGCATGACGTACGCCTGGAAGCGCTGAGCACTCCCTGCGCGGGGAGGGGGATTCCCTGAGTCAGGGCCTGCGTTTCTTCGCGGATGCACGTGAAAGAACGCAGACATCTTCCTGAGGCACAGAGATGCCTCAGGGAGGTCAGTTTAAGGTTTAAAAATTTAAATAGAGAAAAGGAAATACTTTAGGCCATGTCCCCTCATGTGACAGTGACATACATGAGCTGGGACATATTCATGAAGTTTCGGTTCCACAAAAAACAGGCCATTGACAGTTCAGTGGGCGCGCAGCCAAGTCAACTGCACGCCCGCCGAACTGAAAATCTAAATGACGCTCGGTGACGTTGGGACGCCCACCCGACATCACCATGCGTCATTTTACACATCGGCGAGCGGACCCGAAAATTCATCCCCATGAATAAATGCTTATTCTAGGGTCAGGAATTTTTAGCTGATACCCACCATCACATTCACATTAATTTAAATTAAAAAATAAATAGGTGTCCTTTCCATGGGCCAGGGTTTCCTGGTCTGCAAGCGGAGGGCAGGGCCCGCTCGCCGATGCATTAAATGACGCAGGATGATGTCGGGTGGAACTCCCGATGTCACCCCGCTCCATTTAAATTTTCAGGAACGTGGGGGCTCAGCAGAATCAGCTGTGCACCCGCCAACCTGTCAATGGCCAATTGAGGTCATTGACAGAGTCATTAAAGTAATTAATGGACCTGCCCGTCCAACCTTAAGGTCGGCAGGCAGGCCAGGAGCCCTGGTGTGAATTAGAAAAAGCATGAAACCTTATCATGGGAAGGGTGAGGTTTCATGTAGGTTTTAAAAAAATTTAAAACTGTATTTACAAGTGATGGACATGTCCCAACTCATGTGATAGTGTCACATGAGGAGACATGTCAGAGAAATTTTTTTTTCTATATTTCAGATTTTTTATTATAGAGCCAATCTCCCTGAGGAAGCACTTACCCTCAGAGAGATGAGTGCGCTCTTTCATGTGCATGCGTGAAAGAGCGCACTCTCGGCTTAGGGAATCCCACCCCCACTCACCCACTCCACCTGCACAGGGAGTGCATAGCGCTTCCGTGCGGCGTCATGCTGGGTGGGCCTTAATTAGCCCGCCCACGTAAAATGGCAGTGCATCCCCAACTGGGGGCACTGATCGGAGGCGTGCCCGCTCTTAAATGTCCCCCCCCCCACAACGAAGGGGAAAATTCTGCCCATTAGATCACCTTTCTCTATAGTATAATATAAAAACTAATGTTTCAGATTATGACATGGCAAGTTCCCCTTTTAAGAACTGCCTCTTTTTTAAGGTATTTTAAACTCCATTCATTTCCTTGGTTAGGGAATGTGGTGATACAAAGTTACGAAGAAACTGTAATTGAAAAATGTCATAAAACATAGCCTTGTGAATGTGTGTACAGTACCTTCTGCACCAGTACTTAAATCCTGTTTGCACATATTGCTAGTGAACAGCAAAAATGCTACAACTGCTAAAATGAAGCACAGAAACATGGACTAAAATTTTCTGCTACGGATCTCTGCGCTGAGATTTTACAAATCTTCAAAATAAATGCAACCACCCCAGTATGATGCCAGTGCACAAAAGACAGTCTGAATTATCCCAATACAGAAGATGTAGACTTTTGCTATTAGAGGGATATAATGGTGTGAATTTTGTTCAACAGCTAGGGCTCTTTTGACAATTTTTAAACTCTGTAATGCCAGCAGCTGCTGCACTGTAACAGTAACAGAGGATGAGCAACTGTTGAGTTCAGGGATGTCACCCTGATGCTAATGTCAAAAGAGTCCCAAGAAGAATAGGTGCTACTTATTATGAGGATCATATAGGAAGAGCCTAGTTACTGGCCACAGATTTTACAGTATTTTTCCCCCAGTTAACTAGTAAGCATACTGTGCAATTAGGTTCACAGTATCTAGGAAAATATTACATGCATAAAATTGCACATGCCTGCACTGTTCTGTCAGAATATACTTGTATTCACCACTTCTTATTTTATGGATGTAAAGTGTTCATTCCACTATAATTTTGCCTTTCTGGTGCATACAGAATCAAGAGTAAAGGAAAGGGAAAGGGAATTTGATGAGCATTTAAAAGGAGAAAATTTGCAGGGAAATAGGGAAATAGTGAGGTTAACTGGATTGTTCTTTGAAAGAGTCGAGATAGGATCAATGGGCCAAATGCCCCCTCCTGTGTATTATTCTATGATTTAATTTGTGTCCATTGGCCAAATACAATAAGGACCAACTGACATGCCTTAGTAACATGCAAGTAAAATACACTCGCCACTCAAGTGCCAGGCAATGATCAAATCCAACAAGAGAGGATCTAGCCATCTCCCCTTGATGTTCTACAGCATTACCATCACTGAATCCCCCAGGATTGATCAGAATCCCCCATTGATCAGAAACTTAATTGAACCAGTGATACAAATGCTGTGCTTCAAAAGCAAGTCAGAGGCTTGGAATTCTGCGGCAAGTAATTCACCTCCTGACTCCCCAAAGCCTGTCCACTGTCTACAAGGCACAAATTAGGAGTGTGATGAAATATTCTCCACTAGCCTGGAGCTCCAACAACACTCAAGAAGATCATCCAGGATAAAGCAGCCCACTTGGTCAGCACCCTAAACAGCACCTCAAACTCCTTCCACCACTAGCGCACATTGGCAGCAGTGTGCACCTTCCGAAAGATGCACTGCAGCAACTCACTAAAGTTCCTTCAATAGCACCTTCCAAATCCATGACCTTTACCACCTAGGAGGACAAGGGCAACACTGACAGGTTCCAGGAAGAGGGAATATGGCCAAGTCTCTCCTAGCCCTCAAAGCAATTTTCTTTCAACTCAGGGGATGTCCACCCACTTGCAGCGAGAACATCTGCCTCATGAATTGCCAGGCCATGATCTATGCTTTGGTAGGTGGAGCCCTGTAAGTGAGCTCACTCTGGAACCTGAGAGCCCACTTCAGAACAAGAGCGATGTGAGAGAGGACTTGAAACCTTCACCGCCATCTAATGATGCAAACACTGCTGTGACTGAGAGATGGACATGTCTAGGGATCTCCTGCTCCCGTGCATATTTTTCTTCTGCCACTACCAATGAGGAGACGCTGCTAGAATATCAATGCTGATGAGCTGCCCTCATTCAATGATGTTCTTTGAGGAAGAAGGGTTAGAAACGCTTACATCACACACTTCCAATAAAGATTTAAACACATCTCCCTGACATCACACAAGGGGTGCAGATACTACTTCAACTGAGGTTGGCATCACAGGAATGTGAATCTCACAGTGGGACACTATCACTGAGTGGGAGGAAGGCTAAATCTCAAAATAAGAGGACTCCAAAATACAAAATCACAATGGGTTCATTTGACAAGAACATTCACATAACCATCAAACATATTCACAAAAGTGCAATTTATTTACATGTACAGCACACCTGTGACCCAAAAGTGACATAAATTTTTCTTAACTTTACTAACTCTAGCACTAAGCCTGGGTGCAGCCCTGACATCCACAGCAGGGATGGAGGCAGCCTGCTAACTGCTGCGTCCTGATGTCTGTGATAACCTTGGCGACGTCCTCTGGTGGTCCTTGGCCTGGAGGGCCCCAGCCTGATAAGGGTCACCTGCTTAGGGACAGCAGCACCCTTGGAGTAGCTCGAGTGGATGAGGTCACAGGCAGAGTGAGCAGCTGCACATGCTTGGAGTATCCTGAGAGGAAGTCCCCGGAGTGTCCGGCTGACGCTCATCCTCCCTGTGGGTGCCTGAGGGGCCTCGCCCTGACTCCTGCAGGAGGTGGTGCACTTGGAGTGGGGTCAAGGTGCCTTGTTCCAGTATCACCTACACCTTGATGCTGTCCACCAGGGTGTGTGGCCATTGGGAGCAGGGCTGGGCGCAAATCCAGCAAGGCCTGCTGGACCAAGGTCTCCATGTAGTTGCCAACCTTCCCATGGGTGACCTTGAGGCGCTCGTTTGTCACAGTCATGACATCAGGCAGAACACAGATGGACTCCTCCACCGTTCACTTGAGTCTGCTGAATGACTGTAAATCCTTGCCTGACATTCCGCCGCCTGTCGTTGCATCTCCAGCATTGAGGTGGCGGCGGCTTCCAGTGGCTCCTCATCTGGCTTGGACTGAGCAGGTGGCTGGTCTCCAGCAGCCCTCCAAGTGCTGGAGACCTGGGCTGTCCCTGCTTCCAACTGCTGCGGGGATGTGGGAGTGAGGTGTTCTCCAGAAAGTGAGTCCGAGGCTAATCTACAGCCCCACCGATATGTGAGTCTCCGAGCTGATGGAGAGTGCGTGTGAGTGCCATGTCAGTCCTTCCGGAGCTTCCTCTTTGGATGTAGTCTGGGGGCTCGGACTGGTGCTCACCTGGCTTGGGGGCCTTGATCTGATAGTGCCTAGAAAATAGAGTTTCAGCTAGTGAGCATGAGCTATATAAGACTGCATGTGACTCACTGTGATTGTCACGATTTGATGAAGTGATGGAGCCGTGATCTGTACTCGGTTGATAGGAGAGGCTGATCCCCCCTTCCCCACAGGAGCGATCCCTGTCCTCCCCAGCCAGTTCGGCTGCAGCCTCCTCAAACTCAGTGAGGGCGATGATGTCGGCTGTCCCCCCCCCAGGTCTGCGCTCTCTTGCACCTGTTGTGTGCCGGCTTAGCTTGTATGAAGAAGAAAGAAAGGCATGTGATGAGAAGGGATGGAGCAGAGGTTGGGTGAGATGCATGTCCCCTGTGTGTGTTGAGCTCTCCCCAGAAGGGCCAGAGGATGGAGTGTGAGCAACATGATAGATGGGATGGTGGTGATGTGAAATTCTTGGTGAGGGAACGAGTATGTGTCCCCCGCTAAAGGTTGTGTGAGATCCCAGGAGAAAGTAGCCATTTGAGCGCATGATGTCATGATGAGAGTTTGATATTGGAGGGAGTTGAAGGACGACTTACCCTGGTGAAGAGGATAAGGTCATTCATCCTCTTCCTGCACTGGGTGGCACTTCAGGCGTGGATGCCAGTCATGCTTACCTGCTCCGCAACAGTGTCCTAGGCTGGAAAGGTGAGGTTGCTGCACTTCCTGCAGCCATCCCTGCAATAGAGCACTTGCATGTGCGCCTGCACTCCTCTAATTGAGACCTGGAGGGCCTGGTGCATGAAACAGTGTGCTGCCTTCTTCTTCAGGCTCTCCGCCTTCCTCTTCTGGCTGCCAGACATCTCTGGTGGGCTGGAGAGAGTGAGATTGTGTGTTGGGTTGGCCTTCAAAAATGGGGCCTGGACTTGCGAACCCACCAACTTATGACAGCTGCACAAATCAACCCCCTGACCCGCCAGGTGATTTGGGCCAATGCCCACTTTGCACAATTGGGCACGAGTTCCCTCCATTCCAGTCAGCGGGGTGGGTGCTGCTGAAACTTAGTCTCATTTATGGAAAATTCCTCCCTACATAACTTATCGTATAATACCATCTCAGTTACTTCATTACAGATGGCATTGTATTAATTCATTTGCAGCATTACTGACTGCACTGCACCATTACAGTTACACCATTACAAACTGCTGTACCATTACAGTTACAGCATTCAAGACCCCTCTACGCTATTACTCCGTTAAAACATTACAAGCTACACTATGCTATTGCAATCACACCTTTAGAGGTGGCATTGTACCATTACAGTTCCATTACAGATTGCACTTACAATTACAGTTACCCCATCACAGCTGGGTTTTTTTTATTATCATTATAGTTACAGCATTAAGGACTGCTCTATACCATTAGTTGTATTACAAACTGCATTGCACCACTACAGTTACACCATTACAGAATGCACTATCTCAACAACATTGGGCTGGGTATTGTACAGGTCTTGCTGCATTTGGGCATGGACTGCTTTGGTATCTGAGGAGTGGTCAATGGTGCTGAACAATGTGCAATCAGCAGCAAACATCCCCACTTCTGACCTTATGATGGAAGGAAGGTCATTAATGAAGCAGCTGAAGATGGTTGAGCTGAGAACACAGCCTCAGAGTAAAGGGAAGACCTTTTAGACAGAAATGAGGAGAAACTTCTTTAGCCTGAGAGAGGTGAATCTATGGAATTCATTGCCACAGAAGGCTGTGGAGGCCAGGTCATTGAGTGTATTTAAGACTGAGATAGATAGGTTCTTGATTGGTAAGAGGATCAAAGATTACGGGGAGAAGGCAGGAGAATGTGGTTGAGAAACTTATCAGCCATGATTGCATGGCGGAGCAGACTCGATGGGCTGAATGGCCTAATTTCTGCTCCTATGTCTTATGGTCTTATGGACTATACAAATGGCCAAAGCAGCGCTGGCAAACTATGTACGAGAACATCTGGACCAATAGGCAAATGAGCATGTCCTGGCTGATGGATGTTTGAGATAGTGATTTGACACCTTGAGACATCTACTGACATCTGATTATGACTGACTGTATTATGCAATTACTGCCAGCAATGTACTGAAACAAACTTGATTGCACAATGTATATTGTGCTTTTTCTGATCATGTCATTTGCAACTTAAATGTTGTTTTCGATATCAGAATAAGTGTAATGCCATCAATATCAACTTGTATAACTAGGACATTTTTAGGGATGCGTTCATAGCAGAATTGAAGATCTGAGTGGTCATCTCTGTATAAAAAGCAATGAAAAATACTTCAGTTTTAAGTAAATCCATCTTATTTCTGTTGCTTGGCTGCCAAAGACCAAAAACTAAGCACTGTGATATATAACAGAGAAAGTTAATTTGTGATATTTAAGTTAATGAGGTAAAAGTAGTTATAATTTTGTACCATTAATCTAGCTTGTGTTTAAATAACTGACTCAATGGGCAGTATTTAATGCAGGTGACTGGGTTCTCACCCAGCAGCTTGAGAGCAGGCGAGAGCCCCACTTCCCCTCCTTTGGGGAAGGCCCACTGGTACTGTGCACCTCTTATGTGGACAGTGGTGGGTCTTCCCAGGGATTAAGGACCCAGGGGACAGAAATCCCATTTCCCCAAGAGTTGCCAACCAAACAGAGGCCAGCAGCTGTTCACTGCAGGCAGCATCAATGGGAGCCGTGGCAGCTGCCAGCAATGCACCCATGGAAAGGCCCAGGATTGCAGAGAGACCACAGGCCACAGGTGAGCGAGGGCTGGAAGGCGGTCGTGGAGTGGGTTCACGGGAGGGACAGGAGTCAGCAGCAAGGGCAGGATGTAGCCTCTCAGAAGGACATTCCTTCCTGACGCCAGGTCCTTCGATTAGACACTTAATGCCTTTGAACGAGGGACCCTCCATGGGAACCTGGAAGCTTCCTCCATATTGACTGCCCCACCCACCACTAGTTGAATACCAGCGGAAGTGGGATGAGGCCCTTAAGTGGGCAGTTAACGGCCTCAATTGGCGGTGTGGCGTGAAGGCTATCCATGAGCCTTCCTGCCCCAGACTTAATTAGGGCAGAAGTGGGAAGGCAGCGACATCCCGACCTATCATTCTCCCATCCTAATAAATGCCCCCCATCTCCAAAATCACTTTGGGGGAGGGTATTAAATTCTACCTAATAACTCTGCACCGTTGACCCATACTTTTCATTTAACTAGTATATCAGTTATTTTTCAATGGTCCATTTTTGAACATCACAGGAATATGAGTCATCACCTCAGGGGGAAGAGGTGGCGTAGTGGTATTGTCACTAGACTAGTGATCCAGAGACCCAGGGTGATGCTCTGGAATCCCACCACGGCAGATGCTGGAACTCGAATTCAATAAAAATCTGGAATTACAAGTTTAATGATAACCATGAAATCATTGGCAACTGTTGTAATCATCCATGTGGTTCATTAATGCCCTTTAGGGAAGGAAATCTACCGCCCCTTACATGATCTGGTCTGGCCTACATGTGACTCTGGATCTTGACTCTTAAATACCCTCTGAAATGGTGCAACAAGCCACTCAGTTCTATCAAACCTCTTAAAAAGTCAGTAAGGAATGAAACCAGACAGACCTCCGGCATCAACCAAGCACCAGAAAACCAAGCCCTGTCGACCCTGCAAAGCCCTCCTCACCAACATCTGGGGGTTTGTGCCAAAATAGGGAGAGCTGTCTCACAGGTTAGGCAAGCAACAAGTCTCATGGCATCAGGTCAAATGTGGGCAAGGAAACCCCCTGCTGATTACCACGTACTACTGCACACCCGCCTCCAACCTACCCCTGCCCACCCACCCCCCAACCTCTCACTTGATGAATCAGTGCTACTCCACGTTGAACATGGCTTGGAGGAAGCACTGAGGGTGGCAAGGGCACAGAATGTAATCTGGGTGGGGGACTTCAATGTCTATCACTGAGTGGTTCAGCAGCACCACTACACACTGAGCTGGCTGAGTCCTGAAGGACATAGCTGCTAGATTGGGTCTGGGGGCAGGTGATGAGGGAACTAACAAAAAGGAAAAACATACTTGACCTCATCCTCACCAACCTGCCTTCCACAGATGCATCTGTCCATGACAGTATCTGTAGGAGTGACCGTACCGCACAGTCATTGTGGAGATGAAGTCCCGCCTTACATTGAGGGTCCTCTCCATCGTGTTGTGTAGCACTACCACCGTGCTAAATGGGATAGATTTTGAACAGATCTAGCAACTCAAGACTGGGCAACCATGAGGCACCATGGGCCATCAGCAGCAGAACTGTACTTAACCATAACCTGTAGCTTCATGGTCCGGCATATTCCCCCATTCTACCGTGACCACCAAGCCAGGGAATCAAACCTGTTCAATGAAGAGTGCAGGAGGGCATGCCAGGAACAGCACTAGGCATACCTAAAAATGAGGTGTCAACCTGGTGAAGCTACAACATAGGATGACTTGCGCAACAAACAACATAAGCGACAGACAGAGCTAAATGATCCGACAACCAATGGATCAGATTTAAACTCTGCAGTCCTGCCACATCCAGTCGTGAATGGTGCTGGAAAATTAAACAACTCACTGGAACAGGCAGCTCCACAAATATCCCCATCTTCAGTGATGGGGGAGCCCAGCACAGCAGTGCAAAAGATAAGGCTGAAGCATTTGTAATAATCTTCAGCCAGAACTACTAAGTGGATGATCCATCTCGACCTCGTCTGGAGGTCCCCAGCATCACAGATGCCAGCCTTCAGCCAATTCAATTAATTCCACATGATATCAAGAAACGGCTGAAGGCAATGAATACTGCAAAGGCTATGGGACCTGACAATATTCCGGTAATAGTGCTGAAGACTTATGCTCCAGAATTTGCCGCGCCCCTATCCAAGTTGTTCCAATACAGCTACAACACTGGTATCTACCAGGCAATGTGGAAAATGTCCAGATGTGTCCTGCACACAAAAAACAGGACAAATCCAACCTGGCCAATTACCGCCCATCAGTCTACTCTCGATCATCAGTAAAGTAACGGAAGGGGTCATCAACAGTGCTATCAAGCAGCACTAACTTAACAATGACCTGCTCGCTGACGCTCAGTTTGGGTTCCGTCAGGGCCAATGAGCTCCTGACCTCAATACAGCCTTGGTTCAAACATGGACAAAAGAGCTGAACTCCAGAGGTGAGGTGAGAGTGAATACCGTTGACATCAAGGCAGCATTTGACCAAGCGTGGTATCAAGGTGCCCTAGCAAAACTGGAGTCAATCGGAATCAGGGGGATAACTCTCTGCTGGTTGGAGTCATGCCTAGCACAAAGGAAGATGGTTGTGGTCATTGGAGGTCAATCACCTCAGTTCCAGGACATCACTGCAGGAGTTCCTCAGGGTAGTATCCTAGACCCAACCATCGTCATCTGCTTCATCAAAATGTCAAGAGTGGGAATGTTTGCTGATGGTTACACAATGTTCAACACCATTCGCGACTCCTCAGATACTGAAGCAATCCATGTCTAAATGCTGCAAGACCTGAACAATATCCAGGCTTGGGCTGACAAGTGGCCAGTGACATTCACGCCACACAAGTGCCAGGCAATGACCATATCCAACAAGGGAAAATCGAACCATCTCCCCTTGACCTTCAATGGCATTACCATCACTGAATCCCCCACTATCAACATCTTGGGGGTTATCATTGACCAGAAAATGAACTAGACTAGCCAAATAAATACTGTGGCTACATGAGCAGGTCAGAAGTTAGGAACCCTGCAGCAAGTAACTCACCTTCTGACTCCCCAAAACCTGTCCACCATCTACAAGGCACAAGTCAGGGGTGTGATGGAATACTCTCCACTTGCCTGGATGAGTGCAGCTCCCACAACATTCAAAAAGCTTGACACTGTCCAGGACAAAACAGCCCGCTTGATTGGCACCCCATCCACAAACATTCACCCCCTCCACCACCGACACCCAGTAGCAGCAGTGTGTACCATCTGCAAGATTCACTGCAGGAACTCACCAAGGCTCCTTCGACAGCACCGCCCAAACCCACAACCACTACCATCTAGAAGGACGAGGGCAGCAGATAGATGGGAACTCCACCGCCTGAAAGTTCCCCTCCAAGCCACTCACCATCCTAACTTGGAAATATATCACTGTTCCTTCATTATCGCTGAGTCAAAATCCCGGAACTCCTTTCCTAACAGCACTGTGTGTGTACACCCCATCGACTGCAGTGGTTCAAAAATGCAGCTCACCACCACCTTCTCAAGGGCAATTATGGATGGGCAATAAATGCTGTCCCAGCCAGCAAAGCCCACATCCCATGAATGAATAAAAAAAAACTGCCAGTGGTTTAAAAGGTAGTGGTAGAAGGTAAGAGGTATTGGGCCGATGTTCAGTATCACCATGGCACATAGGGACGCCACTGAATATGCACAAATGGACACATCTGCTGCTTTTCTCAATGAATCTTAAATAGCCATTAAAGGATAGTCTGAATGCTACAAGTGTGCAGAGGTGATTGGAAACTAGCACACACTATAGGCTGCCAACCTTCAACAATTTCCTCTGAACACTTCATCCAAAAAATATTTATATCCTCAAGAATCAGTGTGGCTCTAGACCATTAGCAGATGTTCAGGTCATCTGCCTTGAGAATTTTTTTTTTAAACGGGATTTGTTACCATCACACTTTGGAGATTTAAGGGTCAGCCCATGGACTGGAACAGATAAAGAAACTGAGGAGGTCTCAAACAAATTTCTGATACATTTTGGGAAGTTCATCAGGTCCCTGCCATCAGTAGTAATACAAAAGGCTGCAATGAATTGTGGTGTTTTAATATCAGGAGAGAAAGTGAGGTATAAGCTGATCAAAATTGCAGATCATCGTATCACCGATAGATTGATTACTGAGTACTGCCACTGATACTCATGTGACAGATTCATATTACACATACCAGGAAAAATACAGCAACTTATTCACTTTTAGTACTGCTTAACTTGGGCACATCTTGGTGTCAAATTCCATCCATGCAAGACTTCAACTTGATATGATATACACAAACCTGAGCAAAGGTGATAGTTCATGTGACAAATACAGGCATTAATTCACATTCTGCCTCAGAGGGCGCTTCAGTTGCTTAAGCTGAAACCATGAAACCATGGTTGATTGTTGTAAAAACCCATCTGGTTCCACTAATTTCCTTTAGGGAAGGAAATCTGATGTGCTTAGCTGGTCTGACCTACCTGCGACTTCAGACTCACAGCAATGTGGTTGACTCTGAACTGGCCTAGCAAGCCACTCAGTTCTCAAGGCCCAGCCAATGGCGCATGCCATGAACTAAAAAAAAACTCATTCATTCCCACACAAACTGAACAGGACTCTAGTACAAATCAACATATAAATGCAATTTACTTATACAGTACCACCTGGGTACAAGTGAGTGTCATTGCTCTTTCACATTAATAAAAGAACCATTATTTCAAACACTTATGTGAGTTACATTATCAGTTGCGCTTAAATAGCCACTGCAATGTTCCATGGAGCACTAGCAGAATTTTATTTAAAAATTGATTCCACACATGATACAAAGGACAGCTGGTGATTACTCATCAAATATTCTCCATGTCCATTCAGGTCCACAAAGAACATAAGGGTAATAACAATTGCAGGAAATCTGAAACAGTCATACAAAACAACATAGAAAATGTTGGAAATATACAGATGGTCCAACAGCATAAGGAGGTTAACATTTTGAGTTGAGATGCTGTAGGGAAGAACTGTAGGTTTTTCTAGATTGATGAGGTAAGACAGAGTGAATGACCTTCCTTTTTCATACTAGTCTTGTAAAATTGACTCTCTTCTCTGATTCCATGAAAATGGCTCTTCTTCAGAAGCATCCATGTGCAGGACTCAATTCAAAACCTTAATTTTCAGATGCTGATGGTATGGCTATGCATTTGATGCTTCATATAAATTTCAAGTACATTTTGAGAAAAAAATAAACTCCAGGCACATACTCCAGTTGAAAGTTAGAGACTTTTAATAAAAAAATAAACTAATAAATCAGAGAACATGCCAGATATATTCAGTCATAAGTTCCCACTAAGCTGCATGCCTGTATAACAGCGCACTTGATTATTAATGCCATGCACATGGCATGTGGGGAGTTTTTTTGCTGCTCTGCCAATTGATGCTTCATGAAGCTGTGACACCACACATGGCCAGGTTTCCACAGGTGCCTGATCCCACTCATTGCAGCCAGTCAGGCCATGTGGCAACAGCTTACTGGTTGGCAGGTCACCCAATGACAGGGCAGGAACAGAAAGAGCTCTAGAAGCGAGAGATGGTGGAGAAAAGGAACCACCATTTAAGGAGTTGAATTGTCTGACCCACTGTGAAGTAGTTTCTGAGGAACTATGATCTCTGATGGATGCAAATAATTGTTTCTGAGCATAATTTCACATTTGATGTTTTGTTGCTGTAATCATGTTTGACAAACTTGGAGTTTTTTTGAGGTTATTACTTGTAGCATTTATTTTATTATTCGTTCATGGGGTGTGGGCATCATTGGCTAGGCCAGCATTCTTTGCCCATCCCTAATTGCCCTTGTTTAATGTTTAAGAGTCAATCACATTGCAGTGGCTCCGGACTCACATACAGGCCAGACCAGGTAAGGACAGCAGATTTCCTTTCCTTCCCTAAAGGACATTAGTGAACCAGATGGGTTTTTACAACAATTGACAATGGTTTCACAGTCATCTTCAGAACTTGAATTCTGAATTATTGAATTTAAATTTCACATGGTGGGATTCAAACCCAGGCCCCCAGAGCATTACCCTGGATCTCTGAAATACTAGTCAGTGACAATACCACTATGCCACCACCTCCCCATCTCATTAATAAAGGAGAACCAGTGGATTTGGTGTATTTGGATTTTCACAAGGCTTTTGACAAGGTCCCACACAGGAGGTTAGTAAATAAAATTAGAGCATATGGGATTGGAGGAAATATACTAGTATGGATTGGGAACTGGGTAACAAACAAAAAGCAGAGAGTAGGAATAAACTGATCATTCTCAGGATGGCAGGCTGTTACCAGTGGGGTGCTGCAAGGATCAGTGCTATGTCCTCAGCTGTTCACAATCTTTCTAAATGATTTGGATGTGGGGACCATTTGTAATATATCCAAATTTACAGATGACACCAAACTAGGTGGGAACACAAGTTGTGAGGAGGATGCAAGAAGGCTTCAAGGGGACTTGAACAGGCTAATTGGAATGAGCTAGAAAATGGCAGATGGAATATAATGTGAATGTGAATAAGTGTGAAGTTATTCACTTTTGTAGAAAAAACAGAAAGGCAGAATATTTTTTAAACGGTGAGAAATTGGGAAGCGCACCCAAAGGGACCTTGTTCATGAGTCACTAAAGGTTAGCATGCAGGTGCAGCAAGCAATTAGGTAGGTAAATGATATGTAGACCTTCATTGCAAGGGTATTTGAGTGCAGGAGTAAAGGTGTCTTGCTACAGTTGTCTAGAGCCTTAGTGAGACCTCACCTGGAGTACTGTCTACAGTTTTGGAGGGATATACTTGCCATAGAGGGAGTGCAATGGTGGTTCACCAGATTAATTCCTGGAGTGGCAGGATTGTCTTGTGAAGAAAGTTTGGGTCTGTATTCTCTACAGTTTTGAAGAATGATGTTGACCTCATTAAAACTTACAAAATTCTTACAGGGGATGACAGGGTGGATGTAGGTAAGATGTTTCCTCTGGCTGGTGAGTCTAAAACCAGGGGACATAATCTCAGGATAAGTGGTCTGCTATTTAAGACTGAGATGAGGAGAAATTTCTTCATTCAGAGGGTGGTGAATCTTTGGAATTCTCTACCCACGAGGGATCAATCATTGAGCATGTTCAAGACAGAAATCGATAGATTTCTGGAGAATAATGACATCCAGGGATACGGACAGAGCATGGGAAAATGGTGTTGAATGTCCTTTAGGGAAGGAAATCTGCCATCCTTACCTGGTCTGGCCTACATATGACACCAGACCCCAGCAATGTAGTTGACTCTTACATGCCCTCTGAAACTAGGGCAATAAATGCTGGCCTGGCCAGTGACACCTACATCCCATGAACGAATAAAAAAAAGATGATCAGCCATGATCTAACTGAATGGCGGAGCAGGCTTGACCAGCTAAATGGCTTACTCCTGCCCCATGTTCCAGCAGAGATGCGGCTGTGGCTGGTAACGATCCAGTGTCCAGTGTGGATTGGAAACACAAGGATTAACAGAATCAGCTGTGCTCGTTCATATTAAAGGCCCCAGTGTGTTAACACAGTGATCCCATGGTCTGCTCTGCTGCTGCCAATATCATCGTCCATGCCCCCCAAACAGCGCCACATGCTTCCACCCCAGTAACCCAGGGACACAAGCTCCCCAGTGGGGGAGTGGATGACCTCTACCCGAACCCACACCGGGTTCATGTTTCTCCAGATATTAAAGAAAAATCACAGGGGACCAACATAGTATTATAGCTCCCTAACTTTGTGAATGTGAACGGCTTTTTATAAAACACAGTATTTATTGACTGCCAGTTAACACTTCTAAGCATTATTGAATAAGTAGTTAACACTTTGTTTCTTTGTTCTGTTCTGTATAAACGTAAGCTCTTTATTTTATATAGGCTGAATTTCTGGAAGTGCTCACATCATCAAAACGCAGCAGTCCACCTATCACATTCTGTCAATTTATGCAGGATACCCAACCTTACATAACTGATAACCATTGAAGAGTAACATTTTTCAGTTAAAGTGGGTTCTTGTGGGGTAGATCGTCGACTGGTGAGCTAATTAGTAGATCTGAAATCGATTATGTTTGAATGTGTTTCAGTTGGATATGGTGAGATTTTGTTAGTTTAAGTAGACCTATGAAGGTTACTTACAGCATATCCTTTTAACAGTCAAGCTATAAATGAACGCAAACAGCATCAACTAACAAAGGGGAAAATCCTAAGAAGAAATACTGAAATAGCAGAAGCAGAATCTCAATAATCAAAAGGCAAGATTTGTGTACAACTGAGGTGAATATTCTCATACAGTACTGATGTGGGCTTGATCTGCAACACTTTTGCTGAAGACAGAATATTCAGTGACTTCTCTACTGGCAAGAAATGGGAAGATGGATAGAAGTTTGGCTACATGAAGAGGTAGCTATCTAGCAAAGGTAATGGATCTGCTGTACGTAGTCTTAGAAACAGAAATTCTCACCCACTGGGGTTTGACTTACTACAAACCACTAAATGACAAATGGACGAGACTGGAACTAATAGAAAGACAATGTTCAAAGCCAGAAGAAATAAAAGTTTTCATGGAAAATGTTCTGCTTGCATTACAAAATAAAAGCTCCATGAACTCCCTGTCCAAAATATAAATGACCACATGGCAAAGTATCTGCACCTACCAGCAAGGTGGCATAGCAAAAACTATGCTTTAGAGTCTTTGAAGTTAATCAACAGTGTTGTCCATGCAGACAGTGTGTTAGAGATTTGCCTGTCTTTCTATCAGAAATTTATTATTGAGGAAAGCACAGATATTTCTGTTAACAAAATGCTTATAATTTAAGGGGAGGGATTACAGGGGGAGGAGGGGGTGATGGGGTAGAAGATGATAACTGGGGAGGTGAGGTAGAAGGTATAAGGGAAGGAGTTCGGAGGGGGTAAGGGGTGTGGAGAGGGTAAGGAGTGCAGCGAGGGGAAGGAGTGCAGCGAGGGGAAGGAGTGCAGCGAGGGGAAGGAGTGCAGCGAGGGGAAGGAGTGCAGCGAGGGGAAGGAGTGCAGCGAGGGGAAGGAGTGCAGCGAGGGGAAGGAGTGCAGCGAGGGGAAGGAGTGCAGCGAGGGGAAGGAGTGCAGCGAGGGGAAGGAGTGCAGCGAGGGGAAGGAGTGCAGCGAGGGGAAGGAGTAAAGTTGGAGGAAGAAGTCGGGAAGAGGGAAGGAGTAAAGCTGGAAGAAGGGAGGGCATCTGAGGGAGTCAGGAAGGGGGAAGGTAAAGTGCAGGAAAGCAAGACCAGAGGAAGATACAAGGCTGGAGGAAGGAGTGAGGAGGAGGGATGGAATAAGGGTGTCGGAAGAAGTAAGGGTGTTTGAGGGATTCAGGAAAGGGAAGGGACTAAGCAGTTGGAGGGGGGGAGGAGGGGGTGGGAGGACTAAGAGGGGGCGAAGGGGTTCTGGAGGAGAGAAGGGGGGGGGAAAAAGAGGTCCAGAGGGGTTATATCCAGGTGAATGTGTGAAGGAGGGGGGTCTAATGGGTCCATGGTTGCCCCCTGGGAAGCAAACTGAGGGTGGGCATGGTAAGAGAGAATTTGAGACTGAGGGCAAAGTGAGGTGGTAGAATGGGAGGATGCAGGTTCAACAGTAGCAGTAGAGGGGATGGCAAGGGTGGTTGGTAGGACTTGGAGGCAGACACGGACCCTGAGGGTGGGAAGGAGGAAGTTGGGGAGGTGAATATGGATGGGGGTGGGATTTTTGGGAAGGAAGGGAACATTCACGTTCACCAGGACATCCCTGAAGGAAAAGGACTGTGGCTGGAATGTCATGGAGGGGAGGAGAAAGATGATGACAAGGGGGTCAACTGTGATGGGGAAAGGAAATGGGTGACTGGGGGAGGGGAAAATCGAAAATGAAATGACAGTCATGGTGGGCGAGATCAGGTACTGCATGGGAATGTGATCATAGGGTGGGCAGAGATGCAGGTCAGCTCAGATGGACAATTGAAAGTGAGTCACAGCAGGCAAAATTCAAAATGCTCAGGACATTGAGGTGAGTGTGATATGTGAAGGACCTGCGTGCATGAGAGAGTGCTTGCAAGAGGCTCTGAAAGACCCTGCCACACACACACCTCTCCCTCCAGAATTACTCGTTGGCCACCTGCTCCCTCTGCGGTGACAGAGGACATGGTTGAGAGGCAAAGGGGTCTTGAAGGAAGAGAACAGTCTCTGAGATTCCTGAGCGGATGACCCAGGGGGTTCCAGCTACCACTCTTCCTCCTTTTGAGTGCTCAGGGATATCATGAAGGTGTTAATGTATATAATGTTATTGGAAATTATTTTAAATTGGACTTGTGGTAGGATCTGTATCTGTGAGTGTGAGCATGTGTGGATTAAAGCCAGCTAGTGTGGGAGCTTTGACGTATAGTAGTTCAAAGATGCTCACGCTCTGAATAAGCTGGACATGATGAAAATGATGATGCTCGCTTCAGATGGCGCTTCCGTATAGAGAAAACAATGGTGTTGCCACATAATTCAAGCAGTACACTCCACATTTAATAGAACAACACTGTGTGGCTCACGGTAAAGATCTGGAGTTAGTCAATGTCTAGAACAAAGTGCCTATGATGAAGGAAACAGAGACACTTTTGAAGACCATCTATACAGTCATCTGCAGATCCTCGGTCCAGAGGTCAATTTGAGGAAATGGCAAATGTCCCAGAAATGCGACTGTATCGTTTCAATCTCTAAACAAAATGAGGTGACTATCTAGACCCTTAGGTACTTTGAACATATAATCTTTAAAAATAATGACCCAACAGCAAAGTACTGCCTGAAGAATCTCTCTAACACGTAAGTACCACAGTACTCTAACTGCATTAAATGACGTCTTATATGAATTAGCAGAACTGACCAAATGCTTTCAGGAGAACTCTAACAACAGTTGAAGCTGCACAGCTAACAAGGGACAAGATCTGCAAGATAAGAGGACACTATCTCAGAGAAACAGTCTCGAAGCAACAGAGTGAATAATCTAATTGGAACCAAACACAAGAGATGATCAATTCAGCGGTGAATCAAACAGTGGGTTTGATTTTACAGTAGCTCACTGAAGGTTTGAAGGTAGGCCTGCCCATTGCCTTCCCATCCACCCCTGACCTGTCTCCCATATTGTGGGGTGTGGTGAAGGTGTCAGGTGGCCCACTCACCCTGGAGTCTATTGAGGCCATTAAGTAGCCAATTAATGGCCACTTCAGGCCCCCTTCCCACCCCTGCCATTAGTTTACCTACAACAGGGGAGGCCCAGGCCAAATAGGCAGCCCGACGAGTTTTAGAATCTCCTTTGGGTGAATCCCCTGTGCCCATGGGAGGTATTCCATCCCCAGGTCACACCCACACCTTTAACCCTCCCCATCTGGCCTCTCAAACCTAGCCCCCGACCTCCATCAACCTCCTCGCTTGGGACTGCCAGCCAGCCCCCACCAATAACCCGGACTTACCTTCAGTCTGGCTTTCACCATCTCCTCTTCTATAGGTTCTGGCTGTAGTCCCAGCAGTGGGACTACAAATCTGCTGACCAACTGGACTGGCCGGCAGCTATCTAAGGTAGGATTTCCCCCTGGAGGAGGGCAGTAGTCTTGTTCTGACCAAATTAATGCCCCACCAAACATCCCAGAAGGAAAAAACAGTTCGGACGACTACTCTTATTTCCCAGTTTTTACTGGTGTTCTATTTTAAGGTATATAGGACCAGTTTGGACCAGTATTCTTATTTCCCAGTTTTTACAGTTTTTCATTCTGGGATAAAATGGCTGCATGGCAGCCAGCTTTTGTGAGCTTTCGTCGGAGTTGGCGGATGTCAGGGAACACAACACCCCATAAAATCCAGCCCCCTCGGTTACAAATTTGGCACTGAAAACATTCTCAAGCTAGATGACAAATATAGAAAATATTTGGACCTTAATCAAGTGAAGTCATCTGCGCAAAACACCCTAATTGTAGAGAAATATAAAGCAAAGTTGATGCCAAATTTCCAGGAAATAATGACTTTCAACCTACAAAATGCAGAACAATACAGTCCACAACTGGTGGATAGGTGCAACCTTTCAAGCTTCCTGTGCTGATTGTGAGCGTGGCTTTAGCCTAATAAACATTTTAAGTAGTGCATTTTGTTACTTAATCCCTTGTTTTAATATTCTTTCTTTTTCTTCTGTGCCTTTGGTAACTTTTTAAAAATGTATATTATATATAGGGTTTTTGTTTCTACAGGTGGCACACACCCCCACATTAGCTTGATATTGGCGCACATAACAAAATTCATTTTGCGCACGGACGGAAAAAAATTAGAGGGAACATTGATTTGGTCCTGTTGCACTCAAGACAGAACTCAGAGAAGAGTTAAACACAAACTCTAGACAGGCCAGCTTCAATAAATTACCCCAAGTTCCTAGGTGACAGATAAAGGACAAGGACCACACTACAATGTTATGAATGAGAGATTTTTTTTTAATTTTTGTTTTGGACTGTCTCTCTAGGGTAAAATAGATTAGTGAAGGCCATGTGATTGTTTATGAATTCTGGAAGACAATAAGGCTGGGTGGCTTGGTTACCATTGTTGTGATATTGTATGCATGACAATGCAGATAACAACATATACCTTTAAGAAGCTGCATAGTGACATTGCTGTGACATCACCATGTGTGAGGCTGGAGTATAAAAATACAGCCTCCAAGTTAGATGCTCATTATTGCCTGTGCTCCCTATTGCGGATGCTCACCACTGCCTGTAACACTGTGTTAGCAAAACTCTAAGTACATCTTATGAGTCAGGCATATAGTCAAGTAACCAGCCTATGTAACTGTTAGACGCAAGCCACATCAAGGCCTGTGCCAAGCTGTATATTGTTCTTGCCAGTAATAAACTTCAGATACTTGTGTTTGACCAGAACCCTCATCAGTCTCAACATCTTATTTAGTATAGATATAGAAATAGAACCCTTCAGGTCTGCATCAAGACATTCTACATATAGTGACAGCAGACCACGACATACCACGTCAATCATGGGGACAGGGGGGACCCAGAGTGAGACTCACCAAGAGCAAGATGTAAATGTTCACACATGAAGCACAAAGGTAAGAGCAGCTGAGCTAACTGTAGACAGACTTTCTGTCTGTTTTTTTTTGGATAGAAAGAGTGAGAGAAAGGTCACTTGGAGAGACAAATGGCTGCAGCAGAAAAGATTGTACTACCTTTCTGTGAACTACTAGGCAGAATGTGGAAGGGAGATCGATCTCTGGTCAAAGAGACCCATCTCATGGCACTCTAAAGACCAAATAGCTCTTCAACCTGATTGAACAGGTGCTCTCTGGCATTCCAACACAGAGTGCTGAAGCGAAATGAAAATACTTCGAGACACCATCTACAATACCACATTCTCAACATATATGAAGCAAGAGTGGAAAAACACTGACTGGTTTGAGGCTAACCTTACTGCAATAAACAGTTGGAGAGATGAGTGGAAGATTACTTTGTGTTGTACTCTGGAGAGAACACTGTCACCAAGAAAGTTCTAGACACCGTAGAAATCCTGCCTGTCACGGCAGAGTTGGATATCAAAGCCACGGTGCAGGAGCTTAGCAAAGCAATTGATTCACCTGTTATGGGAAAAGCTCCAGGTGCTGTTACTATACCGCTTGAACTCATCAAGCACGAGAAACCGGCCCTCCTGCAGCATCTATACAAACTTTTCTGTCTCTGTGGAGGGAAAGGGCAGTGCCCACAATAGGTGTGATGCAAAGATTGTGGCCATGTAAGAACAAGAGCGACTGCAGCAATTGCATCAAGCTATCTCCCTGCTTTATTGAAAAGGATTTGCCTGTGCTGCTCTTGTTAGACTGCAGATCTTAGCTGAATGCATTTATCCCAAAACCCAGTGATTTCAGAACTGGAAGATCTACAATTGACATCATCTTCTCAGTTCAGCAGCTGGAAGAGAAATGCAGTGAACAACAGAGACCACTACATATTGCCTATGCCTTCATCGATCCCACCAAGGCATTCGACCATGTGAGCAGAGGTGGTCTATTTAAACTGCTGGAGAACACTGGCTGTCCACTGAAGCTGTTCAATGTGATCTCCTCTTTCCATGACAACATGATGGCTAAGGTCAGCTATGATGGGGCAACACTGAATTCTTTGAGATCCACAGTGGGATCAAACGTGGTTGTGTTCTGGCACCAACACTCTTTGGCATATTCCTCTCTTTACTGCTGTCATATGCCTTTAGGTCATCTACAGAGGGTGTCTACTCACATACCAGAACTGACAGAATTCTCTTCAGCCCTACTTGCCTGAGATCCAAGGCAAAGGTGCACCACGTCCTCATCAGACATATGCTCTACACGGACAATGCCACCCTAACATTCCATATGCAAGCATATCTTCAGTGACAAAAGGAGAGTTTGGATTGCCTGTAAAGAGTTTGGTTTGGCATCAGGAAGACAAATGTCATGGCCCTGGATGTTGTCATATGGCCAACATCAACATTGACAATGTGACGCTGGAGGCTGTTGACAGCTTCACATTTCGAGGCTCTACAATCACCAGCAATCTGTCACTTGATGCTGAAATCAACACAATCATTATAAAAGCTGCAACTGTTATGTCCAAGCTGAGTAATAGTGTGGAACAAGCAACCTAACTGAAAACACCAAACTGCAAGTCTACCACACCTACATCCTCAGTGCACTCCTGTGCAGTGTTGAGACCTGGACAACGTTTGCTAAAGATGAGAAAAGTCTGAACAATTCCCACCACCATTGTATCAGATGTATCCTCGGCACCTCTTGGCAGGCCAAGGTCACCAACTCAGAGGTCCCAGAGCAAGTTAGTTGCATCAGCATACACTCATTGCTAAGCCAACGACATCTGCATTCGCTCGGCCACATTCATCAGATGGCCGTATACCCAAAGACCTTCAGTATGGTGAACTAGCCATTAGGTCACAACCTCCTGGGTGCCCACATCTCCACTACAAGGACACCTGCAAGCAAGATATGAAGACGATGGACATTGACACTGATGACAGAGAACTAGTCACCAATGACTGTGACCTCTGGAGGCAGACTGTTTGGAGGGGCATTGGAAGAGGCGAGCAGAGGTGAAAAGCTCAGCTGGTTGAGAAGAGAGTCCAGAGAAAACAGAAGGCTGCAGATCATGCAACTTTTAAACCTTCCTCTGCAGCAAATGCAATAGAGACTCTTAGGAAAGAGTAGAGCTCCTGAGCCACAGCAGGCAATGTTTATCATAGAGTTGACCACCATGGCACACACCATTGCCTTACGAGATTGAAGGCTGCCACTCAAGTATTTATGGAAGTTTGCTATGCGCAAATTAGCTGCCATGTTTCCTGCATTACAATTGTGACTACACTTCAAAAGCACTTAATTGGCTGGAAACCAGTATGGAACATTCAGTGGTGATGAAAGGCGCTATATAAATGTAAGTCTGATGGTCATGCTGGATTACATCACCTGACTTAACTTAGGGTGGATATGCCAGCATCTGTGGGGAGAAAAACAGAATTAATGTTTCAGATCAATGACCTTTCATCAGTTGGAACAGCAGGTCGCCAACCTGAAATGTTAACTTTGTTCCTCTTTCCACAGATGCAGCCAAACCTGTTGAGTATTTCTCACATTTTTTCTTCTTATTTTAGATTTCCAACATCCAGAGTTTTGCTTTTGAACTCTGGGTGGGGTGCTGATATCTGTCCATCTCTTGCAGTTTAGGTATTTCATGAAAGGTGTTGAAGCTGTATGCGAAGCCTCCTTTACTGAACAGCCCATAGATTTATTTTTAAACTCTCAAAAGATCTTAAGGCATGTTTCTGGGTGAAACCTATCTTTGTTCAAATAGATATTAACAGTCCAAGGAGGCCTTTCAAGAATATGGGGCGGAATTTTACGAACCTGTCACAACGGGGGCAGGGTCATAAAATGCAGTGAGCTGTTCAAATGTCCTTTGACTTCGGTGGGACCATATAATCCTGCCAGCGTAAAATTCCGTCCGTGGAATTCTCCCAGTGGGCTGGTCAATATTCATGCATCAAACAACATTATCAAAGAAAAGTATTTTATTTTATTTCTGCTCATTGGATTTTGCTCTTTTTGTTGGGTCATGCCCTATTTATTGGATTCTGCAATTCAACAAACGTAATGCCACATTTACCAACGAGCAATTTCAATAAGTACTTCGTGTGAAATGCTTTGTGATGTTTCGCAGAGAAATAATTAAGGTACTGACGTTTAGTGTGTTGCTCCTTTGTTATCTCTCAGAGGCAATAAGGAGGAGCTGAAGTGGCAGATGCCAGGTAACCATTAGGGTCATGGAAAAGATGGCATTTGAAATTTGTGTATGTATAAAGCTGCAGGACCGGATTAAGTTTGAATATTGGTTCCTTTATAAGAGGGCTTATTTCAAATTCAGGAGTATTTCCGGCCAAAACTCCAGCCTGAAACATTTCTGTGGGTCCCATCTACAGCACTCCAATCAACTGGAGGTCAATGTCTTGCTTAGGAAGTGGAAATAGCAGAAAATCCAGCGGATGATGCCATCTCACTGGCCTTGTCTCGTTTAAAATGCCAGGCTTCCAAACAGCAAACAGAAATTCCACCCATCTCAGGACCGACACAGAACTCCAGCAGCCTGCTGGGTCCTGCCCCATTTGTCACCCCTCCAGTTATCTGCTGGTAGACTGCTAATGACTCCAAAGAAAGCTGGAGTCATTGTGGGCAATTTGGTCATCTTACCTTCAAAAGGGATCATAGATAAAAACAACTAAGATGACATTAGGACTCGAGGCTCCTGGTCCAAGCTATGGACTGAATTAATTTTAACTGTATAAAAATTAGGATGGGAAGTGACTGCAGTGTTCAAATGATGAGTCAAGAGGACTGCAAATTAGAGGCTGGACAGTAAAATCAGCAAGTCACAAGTAGGATTAGACACGCTCTGCAAAAAAACATAAACAGTCTCAACCCTCAGAACGTAAGGACTGGAAAAATATACTTAATTTTTGACTGAAAGTTATGCAGACAGGCACAAATTATTGAATATCTAATAAACATGATGGTTTTAATGCTATTGGTATCATGTGGAATGCAAATGTTCAGAGCTATAATTATGGATCATATTGGGTTAATATGCTTGACTATCTTCATATGATATGTGTTTCAAAAGATTTTATCTTCTTAGAGGTTTATCTGTTGCTTTTCAACTCCCTCAGGAGTAGTACAAAACGTACATAACTGATGTAAGGATCAGATTTTATGGAACAAAAGCTCTCTATTGTTCCATATATCATGTGGTAAAGAAAGCAGTTCCACTTGAAAAAAAGGTGTTTGGAGTAAATATTGAAAGGTGCCTGGTAAATAAGGCATTCATTTCATGCTATAAAAACTGAAAATGCTAGAAACATTCAGCATATCAGGCAGCAAATGAGGGGGGAAAAACAAGAGCTAACATTTCAGATCAATGGCCTTTCATCAGAAGTATTTGTCCATTTTATTCTGCAAAAAAGATACAAAGACAAAAGTGTGGTTACCTGGCTATGGTCATCGACCTGAAAGGTTAACTCTTTTTTTCTCTGCTGATGCTGCCTGACCTGCTGAGTATTTCAACATCAACAGTATTCTGCCTTTTAATTTGATGTTGCCTTGGCCTTAAGAGTTCTAGTCCTAGTGATATCTGCAATTTAATTTTTCATGGCCCATACAGTTCTGGAATATTCTTCATGCATTCAGAGATTTTCAGTTGTGCTAGATTTCTTTTCCCCATTATCTTTAAACATCTGAAGCAATAAATGCATGCTGTATAAACACCTGTTTCAGTTTTCATTCCATAAACTACTATTCACTTGAGTGCAAAACTTAGGAGTGAAAACCTCTGAACGCCCCACTGGACTGTGTTCCCATACACGATCATAAGAAGAGCCAACTTGCCCTTGTAAAGCTGCCAGTCTACACTTAACACACTGAGTTAAAACATATTGCCTTGTCAATGGTCTTTGATATAAGCCCAGGAGCCAATCTAAATCTGAATAAATGGACAAAAAAAAGAGGAAGAAAGATAAATGAATGAGGAAAATGAAAGAACAGATCCTTTCAAATAAAAAATGTGAGGGCTGATCTTTGGGTGACTTCCTCTTAACCAGGAGTAGGATATGTCCACCAAAGATATGCTTCAACAAGAATTGTTCTTAATCAGAAGCTCAGTTTTCCACTTATAATGACGCTTATTTCTCTCATTCACAGAAGTACGTTGCTCTCTAGCCTTTTGGGCTTTTAAGAAAAATAGCTTGTTGTGAACAAAGTTCTAGGAAACAATGTTTGAAAGTGGAAAACAAAACTAGTGGACAAATCAGTTATACACTGATTACATCAGTTATACATACACAGGTAGAAAGCAAAGATAATTTTAAATATCTTAACAATTTAAATCACTGGAGTCCACTGTAGCTGTAGAGAATCAAACTTCTTTACAAAGGCAACAGCTGCTTCTTAAGAATTTTATGCCACTGAAGTGAATGGAGGAAATTCATGCTACACTCTTCCTGATAAGTGGAATTTGTTCTATCAAATGGACTCATAAGAAAAGACAATTTCCATCTATTATTGCAGCACAATCTTGAAAGTGGCAGAGATTTTTGGGCAGACATTATTTTAACACTGGCAATAACCCATTTATAACAAATGCTCCCAGTTAGCAATTTCAAAGAACAAAACAAGAAAATGAGAGAGAGCAGCATGTGTACAGATAGGTCATCTATCCTTCTGTAATATTTAGGAAGATGCAAAATTCCTTTTAGTAAAGTTGCACTTACCAGCACTTGTTCTGTGATTTCTACTACAACAGAACATTGAGAAATAACAGTTGGCAAGTAGTTCCACAGCACCATGGAAACCACAACAACACTCAACAGGATCACATTCAGAAGCAAGAGGCGGCAGTGCATGGCCGAGTAATTACTCAGAGCTGCTCCTGCTCCACCAGCATGATTTTGTTGCAAATGAGGTTTTCATAGTTTCAGCCAAGTACCAATGGCAGAGCAGGAGCAGCTCCAAAGAATTGCCTGACAGTAAATTCATTTGAATTTGAGCTGGCATTTTCCTCTGTACAATGCTCACAATCATTTTAGTTGAGATAATTTAAGAAAAGTTGAATAGAAGAATAAACATTCAGATCTAAACTTTCCCACAAACCCATTTGTCGCCTGCCCACAACTTTTATATGCCCCTCCTTATATCTCCTTACAAACATGCATTTTAATCTCGCTTCCCTGAATTGACCTTCTCAGTTTCTACTCACCACAGCCATCCTCCGCAAACACTGCACATTAAGGATTGGGATAAAACCATCAACACTGAGTCCTACTAAACTCCAGCACAGCTTACTCTTCTGCCACTACGCATACCACTTAGATGCAAAGGATTCTTCACTATACTCCCTCCCTGCTTCCACACGGTGCTGCTATTTGTAAATAAGTTGATAGTATTGTCAAAAGGTTCTTCTGATTTTATTTTCACAGGAAAGGAAGTAACTGTGAAGTAGCACCAATTATTTCCATTAAAAAGTTACATGTCAAAAAATACATGAGTGATATCAAAATGACACTTCATCACAACAGATAAGTAAGGAGAAATTGATCAACACTTTCAGGATCAGCTAATGGAGTAAAGGGAAAATGGTTACCGTTCATCCTGAAACACTACAGCTTGCCAGTAGCTCCTACACTGTGTAGAGGGTTTAAGAGTTTTGCTTACAGAACATTATCCCAAATTGTGCGGTAGTAATGATGGCGAAACTGACAGTGTTCGCTGCCATTACTCCACACAAGCTAACAGAAAATTTTGGAGTCCTCACAGGAGCAGAGTAAGGTGAAAACTCAGAAATTACTGTCAATGTTTCAACATGCCTCCAGAGATCACCCAGACTACAATTCCTAAGCCACTAGTGAATTGACAAAAACTTCCATTAATGCTAAAAAAAACTCTTGAAAAAGTTAAACCTTGTTAAATGAGGTGTAACTGTGTTTATAAGAGTGTACTATCTTCACAATTACTGCTAAATTGATCCTGGTAAGATACGCTTATAATTGTAAAATGACCTTGTGGTAGGTAGTGGGGAGGTGGTGGTAGTGATGAATGTCAGGAACTGGGGGTGCCAGGGAATGTCAGGAACTTGGGGGGGCAGGGAATGTCAGGAACTGGGGGGCCCCAGAGACCGTCACTATCTGGGAAAGTGGGGGAGTGGGTACCAAGAACTTGGGGTGGGGGAGGTGATAGGGAGCAGGGAATGTCACAAAGTAGAGGGGGGCCAGGGAATATCACAAATTCGAGTGGGGAACAGGGAATTTCATGAACTCAGTGAAAGAGAAATCAGAAACTCATGAAGAGGCAAGGTCAGGGACAGGCTGAGAAGGGGAATTAGAGGAGGACACAAAGACAACTGCAGTGAGGGGAAGAACGTAATCCAAGTCTAAAATGGGAGGACCTAGGCACATGGGAATGAGAGCGGGAATGTCACCAAGATGAGATAATGGACCACATTCTACCCCCATCTCTGTTAGACCTGTGTCGCATTCTTCCAACCATATCACCCTTGCACTTGCAACACATTTTCTGTCTCCTCCACCAGTCCTGGATCACACTCTTGGCTATCAACAAAAGTTGTTTTCCTGGAAAGCCCAGTGCATGCACAGCAGTGGCTGGAAGTTTGATATTAATTATTGGAAACACTCAGCAAATCAGACGCTGTTACAGAAAGGTACACAAAGTTAATGTTTCAAATTCTGATGAAAGGTTATCGACCCAAAACATTAACTCTGCTTTCCCTGTTAGATGCTGCCTGACTGGTTCAGCATTTTATGTTTTATCACTCAGCTGATGACTTTGGGTAAGACAGAGCAAGCTATATGTGTCCTTTTCAAAGTTCTCTTGCTTTATTAGGTGACCCTCCACATTAACAGGTAGCTGCCATTCCCTTAGCTGAACTGCAGCAGGTTGGCTTCGGGAGCAGCAAACTCTGCCACATCGGTCTTCTGCTCCTTACCTGGAATCGTTGCTGTGTCCAGTGCACTAGGTCACACTTCCCCGATGCATTATTTTTTAAAAAGGGGGAGAGAGATAAACCCACCAATTACAAGCAAGTCAACCTATTGTATCATGTTATCCAATAGTGGAATCACATATAATGTTGGAAACCGTGGGTAGAATTTTCGGGTCAGCGAGCAGGGGTGGGGCCCGCTCACCGATGCGTAAAACGACGCGCGGTGACATTGGGCGGGCATCCGGACATCACCACGAGTCATTTAGATTTTCAGTTCGGCAGGTGGCAGCCGACTAGGCTGCGTGCCCGCCGAACTATCAAAGGCCTGTTAAAAACTAATTGAAATAATTAAATGAGTTGCTCATCTAACCTTAAGGTTGCCGGGCAGGCAGAGAACCCAGGCGGCCTTCGCATTTTTCATGGAACCTCATCCACAGGTGGGATGAGGTTTCATGAAGTGTTTAAAAACTCCATAAAAATTTTCAAGAAAATTCATTGGCACGTCCCAGCTCATGTGACACTGTCACATGAAGGGACATCTTTTAAAAGCTTTTAATTTCTTTATTTCGATGTTTAAAACTTAAACAAATCTCCCTGAGGCACAGTGTGCAGGCCCCAACTCAGGGAATCCCCCCCGCACAGGGAGCACTCAGCTCTTCCGGGAGCGTGTCACACTGGGCGAGCCTTAATTGGCCCGCCCAAGTAAAATGGTGGCGTGGCCCTGATCGGGACGCCTATTAGGTGGCCCCACCCCCACCCCCCCCCACCCACCGCCCAATAGGGTGAATTTCTGCCCCATGGTCTGGGCTTTAAAAGTAGTCAGTACTTTGCATATTGTGAACAGCCAAAAGGGACATGCTGCTTGATACAATCCACCAGTCATTGGGGCGTATAAATACCTGGCATCACACTGGCACTGAAATTCATACACTACATCACTCATTTGTGTGGTCGGCAGAATGTCTTTTTGGCCACATGGCAGCATCCTTTCAATGGAGAATACCACTTGTGTTGCTACTGCATAGTAGCCACACAAATCAGCTAGCTTCACCTGTTCCCCAAGTTTTTGAGGTGCCTTACCCTCCCAGGGAAATCTGAAGTCGACTGGGCATTTTCAGGACCGGAATTGGTGGCTTTAGGCCTATTCATGAATGGACGATTGGACAACGCTTACTAAACAATCCTGATTTTGCTAAGAGTTACACTAACAACTAATTTAAGATTATCAGTCACGCTCGCAGTGTGGCTCATTTAAGTGTGCTAGAAGCCACATATATTCACACACAGGGCCCTAGTCCTTTGCAGACAGAAAGAACATGTCTACACATTATGCCCTTTTCAGCTAAGCAAAAGCTTGGGGGGAAAACCATTCCCTGGTTCGTTCCCTGTGACAATGCCTTGACCAGAGTCAATTTGCTCTGGTCAATTTAAACAAAAGCTTGGCAGTTAACTGTTCCCTGGTGCATTCTCTATGACAATGCCTCTATCAATCAGAATCCACTTGCCAACCAATCAGCACCCTTTTCTCATCTAGAATAAATTGTTGTTTCCATTGAGATTTGGTATTTTTGCAAATCTGTTCAGATCAGTGCCAGAGCTTCAATAGCATGTCTTTTTTTTCAAAAATACTCAAATAAAATCAGCAAATGAACCAAATGTTAGTCATTGAAAATAAGACCATAAGCAGAAGTAGACCATTTGGCCCATTGAGTCTGCTCTGCCATTCAATGAGATCATGGCTGATCTGATAATCCTCAACTTCACTTTCCTGCCTTTTCCCCATAACCCTGGATTCCCTAACTGATTAAAAATCTGATTATCTCAGCCTTGAATATACTTAATGACCCAGCCTCTACAGCCCTCAGCGGTAAAGAATTCCACAGATTGACTACCCTCAGAGAAGAAATTGCTCTTCATCTCTGTCTTAAATGGGCACCCCCTACTCTGAGATTATGCTCTCTGGTCCTAGACTTTGCCATAAGGGGAAACAACCTCTCAGCATCTACACTGTCAAGCCCCCTAAGAATCTTATATGTTTCAATAAGATCACCTCTCATTCTTCTAAACTCCAGTGAATACAGGCCCAACCTATTCAACCTCTCCTCATAAGAAAATCCCTCCATCCCCAGGATCAATGTAGTGAACCTTCTCTGGACTGCCTCCAATGCCAGTATATCTTTCCTTAGATAAGGGGACTAAAACTGTTCACAGTATTCTAGGTGTGGTATAATTAGTGCCTTGTATAGTTTTAGCAAAACTTCCCTATTTTTATACTCCATTCCCTTTGAAATAAAGGCCAACATTCCATTTGCCTCACCTATTACCTTCTGAACTTGTATGTTAGCTTTTTAGGATTCATGCACGAGGATCCCCAAATCCCTCTGTGCTACAGCTTTCTTCAGTCTTTCGCCATTTAAATAATTTTCAGCTCTTCTATTCTTCCTGCCAAAGTACATAACCTCACACTTTCTCACATTATATTCCATCTGCCACATTTTGCCCACTCATTTAACCTGTCTATATCCCTCTGTAGACTCTTTATGTCATCCTCACCACTTGCCTTCCCACCTATTTTTGTGTTATCCGTGAACTTGGCAATAGTACATTCATTTCCCTCATCCAAGTCATTAATATAAATTGTAAATAATTGTGGCTCCAGCACTGATCCCTGTGGCACTCCACTAGTTGCAGGTTGCCATCCTGAAAATGCCCCCCCCCCCGTATCCCAACTCTCTGTCTTCTATTTGTTAGCCAGTCCTCTATCCATGCTAATATACTATCCCCAACACCATGGACTCTTATCTTATTAAGTAGCCTTATGTATGGTACCTTATTGAACGCCTTTTAGAAATCCAAATATATTACATCTACTAGTTCCCCTTTATCTATCCTACTTGTTACCTCCTCAAAGAATTCTAGTAAATTTGTCAGGCATAATTTCCCCTTCATGAAGCCATGCTGATGCTGCTTGAATATATTATGCATTTCTAAATAAATGATAAAGCTGCTAATTTAAGGACATTTACTTTCTAAATCTAAGATACGTTTCAACCTAATTTGAAGTAAATCTCATTACAACATGGGGTTCCTGTGTAAATGTGCTGTCACGATCAGCTAAGATCCAAAGGTGAACAGGGTTAACCATAAAAAGCAAACGTGTATGGAACCTGGTGATTAGTTTGAAGTAGACATTTTCCTTTCAAAGCTCTTAAAGGCTGCGCGGCATGAAAAATTAATACTGAAACCTGGGACTATTACACCTTGATCTTGTAGTATGAAATTATAGCTGCATCTCTCCACCCTTCTCTCCTATAAATATATTGAGCAACATTTTCCAACCCCACCCACCACCGGGATCATCCGGTCCCACTGAAAGTCAATGGACTTTTGCCTGGGCTGTCAACTCTCCCGCAGCAAGTCCTGCCACGGCAGAGCCAGAAAATCCTAGCGATTGTTTTATAAATTGTAATAAACTCAACTTTTACTTAGTTTACATCTAACCCCTTGAGGTTTCCAAGTGGTGTTTATGGTGCAAGGTAGAAAACTGATTTCAAGAATGAAAAATCAAGAAATGGATTTTTGTGGATGTCCTGTTTTGAGCCAATTACACCAATTAGGTTTCAGAAGTAGAGAATCATTGCACTTTTATCCAATCATATCCTAGTATTTCAATCAACCAATCAGATCCAGGAGATGACTACTTGCACTTATATATCACCTTTACCATTGTAAAATGCCCCAAGGTGCTTCATAAGAACGTTATCAAACAAAATTTCATAAGCCACATAAGGATATTTTAGGACAGGTGAGTAAAAGTTTGGCCAAAGAGGTAGGTTTTAAGGAATGCCTTAAAGGAGGAGAGCGAGACAGAAAGAGAGAGAGAAGTGGTGAAGTTTAGGGAGAGAATTCCAGAGCTTAGGGTCAAGACAATTAAAGGCACAGCCACAAATTGTGCTGCTGTGAAAATCAGGGTGCATAAGAGGCCAGAATTGAAGTGTAGAGATTTCTGAGGACTGTTGGGCTAGTAGTTACAAATTCAGGAGGGGCAAGATATGGAGGAATTTGAAAACAAGGATTAGAATTTTAAAATCAAACTATTGCTGGACCAGGAGTCAATGTATATCAGCGAGCAGAAGGGTATTTGGGTGAACAGGACTTGATGCAAATTAGGATAATAACATCAGAGCTTTGGATGTTCTCTAGTATACAGAGAATGCAAGGTGGAATGCCTGCCAGGAGAGCCTTGTAATAGTTAAGTCTGTACGTAATAAAAGCATGGATGAGTATTTAGCAGATTGTCTGAGGCAGGAGCAGAGACAGGCTACAGGAGATGGAAGTGGGCAACCTGAAAGGGGTCAGAAGCTCAGTCAGGGTCAAATAGGACATCAAACCTGTAAACAGTCTGGTTTAGCCTCAGGGCAGGGAGAGAGGTGGAATTGGTGGAGAGGGAATTGAATTTGGGTTGGGGACCAAAGACAATGATTTTGGTCTTCTCAATACTTAATTGGAGGAATTTTCTGTTCGTCCAATATTAGATGTCAGACAAGCAGCAATGATAAATCAGACTATTGTCCAGAAGCAAAACAAGACCTAGTCAAATCCTAGTTACATCAACAGGGCCAGTCAGATCCCAGTAGAGTCTCTCCAATGTCTTTGAATCACATTCTGTCCAAAACATTTTCGAAGCACACAACTACCATAACTGTTACCTATCCCACCATACACCTCTAATATAAATGGTCACAATGATGTGGAGGTACTAAAGATGAAACATTAATGTACATTACTAATGAATCCTCCATTTGCAGACAAACTAATACTGAAAGTATCTCTCATACTCAGCTGACCTAAGTCTACTGTTAAATGCATATCATTTGCCACAGTAATACAGCATTAGGTTAAAAATGAAACACAATCCCACTCCAGAAGAAAAGAAAATGGCTAAATTAATGGACCCGTATACACCTCCCTTCAGTATTGAATTCCAGTAGCCAAACTGGAAGCGGATATGATATCAAATAAAGCGCTGCGACATAGAGCAAATCGAAATATCTGGCCTCAAAAAATCATAATGCAGGTCTGCTGAAACTCACACCCCCTCCTTACATTCTAAATCTTCCATGCTATAATTCAGCATTTGACAATTTACAGGAAATCATTTGTGCACATCATATTTGAATGAAAAGGTACATTTATTTTGATTCTTAAAATGGTGAAGTACTCAAGGAGTTAATTTTCAAATCCATCCTACTGTCTATCTTAACACCCAAAACCTACAAAGTGATGAAATAATTTCCATTCAATCGGTGCACTATATCTTTAAAAAAGGATCTGGGTCTATTTAACTTGTCACATCATTTGCAGTTACTTCCCTCTTTGCGCTTCGGATCTGCCCACTTCAGCCAATGCCTATACTCAGAGCTTTGTGTGAGAACAAAGTATTGAGAAGGAATACTTGGTATCATACTTATTTAAATGCCATCCTGAGCAACTAATTAAAAGGGGCTATGGCATCTGCCTTGGTGACCTCCTTCCCAGAGTGTTCATCCCTTAGATGGATTGGGAGATGAATTGCTGTGCAAGTGGTCAATGGTAGCTCATTGGGAACAAAACATCCTCATGTGTAACTGAAGCATACAGTGGAGGATAATTAATTGAGCTTTTCAGCACCTGTACTTTCTTGCTGGAGGTCCCACTTCTGTGGATAGCTGTTTTTTAAACCAGTGACTACGTATGTGCATTGCAATACATGACAGTATTATGGAATCTCCTGTAGCATTACCTATGTCACAGTACAGAAGCATGACATCTAATGCATGACATCTAAAGTTGAGAACAAGAAGGGCAATTATATTTTTAATGCCATTTCCTGCTTGGCATAAAGGGACTGGCTTGAGAGCAGTGATGTGCTGTTAAGGCAAAGTTGTGTTTAACCTATCCTGTTCCTTTGAGACCCAAAGCATAGTCGCTGTGAGAACGATTTCTAAATTAGTACATCCTGAAGTCAATTATAGGCAAACTGCTATTGGATAAGAGAGTTAAACCTAGATTGGCAACTGCTTGCAAATCCTTGGCACATTCTGAGGTCAATTAAAGGCTAATTTAGAGTTGTTTCATCTCCAAGTTTGCCTATTTTTCTGTGAAAATTGTTGATCAACAACTTTGATTATTACTATATGTGCCTTTACATTTGTAGAATTTTAGCTCTTACCTATACATATTGCAAACTGGTAACAAATATATATAAAGATGGAGATATGCACTTAGTATTTATGAGTTGGGAGTGGGGGATCATCATGAGCTTTAATAGCAGTTGGGATTTTGTGGCAATAATAGATGACCCCGAGGTATGGCATTGTCTATTCCAGTGTGGATGCTAAAGTTTTACAATACTTCAGCAGCAGTGATGTGAGGAGCAGCCCTGGATCAGGGGCAGGAGGGAAATTTTGTTATATTCCCTCATTCCCTTGTATATTTCTGAAACTTAGATGATACATTTGCTATATTTGAATCTGCAGCTGCAAGTAAGAATTTCCTTGCAAGTCTCAGTAGGCTCCATCCCGCACTCAAATTCATCTTTGAAACAGAAATCTAATGAGCTCCCTTTCCTCAACACGCTAGTTGAGAAATCTGCTAATAGTCTCAGGAGAAGAGATTGAGGAATTGGGAAATGAGCAGTCATTGGGGCAGTTTGAGTTGGAATGGCTTTTGGGGAAAGCAGGGAATAGATCCTCAGAAGAGGGGAGTTGAAATCCCTTGTGAGGAAGACAGAAGTGTAAAGGATTTTGTGACCCACAGTGATCACTGACATCTGGGTGTGTTGCTGAGAATTTAGTGGGATCTGTCTTGGTGGTGTCTGCCATGTAACGTGCAGTTTGTGATGTGTTCAACCACAGGTTGCCTGTTAATTCATGTTTACTTCATAATAATTCTGTATGTTAGAGTATAAAATAGGTAATATTGGTTGTTTGCTGAATTTTCTATGGTAAAATTTCTTCTGTTTGTTTAAAACATGGAAACTTGTGACTTTATTTTCCTAGTAAGTAATTGGGATTTCAAATTTCTTCTAGTTCACAATGAAAGTTACTGTTCCATAACCAGGTTGTAATAAATTTGGAGGTCTGGTCTGGGATCATAACAGCAGCCAACCAATAGAGAACACTTTCATGCCACCTACCCAGAGAGAGTGGAATGTTTACAATTGGGTCCAGGAACATAAATAAAAAAGTCAATTTTATTGGTTGCAGTACATACAGCTGATCAGAGATAATCTCATTCACATGTGTCTATCATATTAAATATGGAACTACTGTGTTTAATAAATGTCTCAAATTTCTGACAACAATATTATAATGTTACTGAAACAGGAAAGTTCTGTTCCAGCTGGGGCTTTCACACTCACAGAATGAACTCACAACAGAAATTTTCAATGCTTTCTAACTGGACAGTGACTTGTAAAAGCAAATGCATGCTTTATTTTTAATTTCATATTATAGACACTAGATCTTCACACAATAATTATGTCAACGTACTCCTGCATTAATGTTTCCTGAGCAGATCTTACAAAAGATATTTTTCCACACTTCCACATCGGCACATTAGGAAAGAGAATTAATATCCAATCACTAGTGTACAGTTTTGCATATCACTCTATACATTTAAGGTTTTGCTCTTGTGCAAGAAAATTGTAAACACCTTGTTTATAATGCAGTCTGATTTTGTTAGTAGGAAAGTAAAAACAATAGCCAAAAAAACTCAATAGCTATGAGAATGACTGCCTCACCCAATTTTCTGTATGTATATCACAGTAATTTTACTAGAATATGGTGGTAACGCACCTCCCTTATAACTCTTCAAAGTACTGGCAGGAAGGGAGGAGATAAGGGAGACCATGCATTTGAAACAAACTTTAAAGAGTTATGCTTGCTGTGCTTCCTGTATTGAGCATGCTTACAGCACACAATCATACATAGTTATTCAAATAATGTGTCATAAATGTTCTCCTCAAAACTTCAGAGTTAAAAAAGGGTAATAAGGAGTGAAAACGTGCTGACAGTTATTGATAAAACTGCTGCCCTACCGATATGAGATAACTGGGCTGACAAGGTTGAAGCTGTCTGGCTGTTGGTGACTGCTGTCACATTGACCACCACTTGATGGTAACAAGAAAGTTAACAGCTTTAAGTTGATCTATCAACAAGGTACATTCAGTCAACATTCTAAATTTGTACTATTTAAACTGGCAAACAAGAGCAGAAACACACATTCATTCAGTTTATGTCTGCTCCCCAAAATTCCCTCAGGTACAATTTGACCATTTAACCAACCTGAAGATGACAGCTCCAATCTTTAACACTCAGGATTTGGCATTACCAATACTCAGGATTTGGCATTACCAATACTCAGGATTTGGCATTACCAATAAGATCCGCATCTATTGCCCATCCTTAATTCCATTTGAAGAAGTGAATCAACTTCTTGAATACAACTGATGGCTTGCTACGCCATTTCATAGGCAGTTGAGAGCTAACCACATTTGCAAGAGTCACACATATAGACCCGATCAGATAAGAACAGCAGATTTCCCTCCCTAAAGGATATTAGGTTTTGTGAAAATCTGGTACTTTCATGGTCACCATTAATGTTACAGGCTTTCGGTTCCAGATTTTAATTAACCAACAGATTGAATTACAATTCTCCAGCTGCCACAGTGGTATTTGAACTCATGCCTCCAGATTATTAATGCAGGCCACTGGGCTACTAATCAAGTAACATTACCACTATACTGCAATACTCCATAACACAAGCTATTGCTTCTTGTTGTGCAACGGATTAGGAATCAAGCTGGACACAGTTGGATAGCTACATTATTAAAGAGGCGTTAATCAATGGATGTGTCACAAACATGTAATTTCTTCTCCATTTCTGCCAGTTCAACTTATTCAATTTAGCACACTTCATAACTCCTCCAGAATCATTTCCCTGACTATATCATAACAGTCACTTCAAAAAAATGTTGACATTTGTCATTTTATGCAATAGGATTAGGGAAATTAATTGAAATAAGTTGTGAAGAACACAATTATCTGAGGAAGGATGTTCTTGTGATAGAGGGAGCGCAACGAAGGTTTACCAGACTGATTCCTGGGATGGCGGGACTGACATATGAGGAGAGATTGAGTCGGTTATGGTTATATTCACTGGAGTTCAGAAGAATAAGGGGGGAATCTCATAGAAACCTATAAAATTCTAACAGGACTAGACAGGGTAGATGCAGGAAGGATGTTCCTGTTGGTGGGGGAGTCCAGAACCAGGGGTCACAGTCTGAGGATAAGGGGTAGACCATTTAGAACTGAGATGAGGAGAAATTTCTTCACCCAGAGAGTGTTGAGCCTGTGGAATTCAGTACCACAGAAAGTATTTGAGGCCAAAACATTGTATGTTTTCAAGGAGGAGTTTGATATAGCCCTGGTGGCAAAAGGGATGAAAGGATATGGGGACAAAATGGGAATAGGCTATTGAGTTGGATGATCATAATGAATAATAATAGGCTTAGTTGTAGGAGACAGAGGGTGAGGACAGAAGGATGCTTTAGTGACTGAAAGCCAGTGTCCAGTGGCATACCACAGGGATCTGTGCTGGGTCCCCTATTATTCGTCATTTGTATAAACGACATAGATGACAATGCGTGGGGTAGGATTAGTAAGTTTGCAGATGACACAAAGATTGGCCGGGTGGTTAACAGTGAGATTGAGTGTCTTGGGCTACAGATGGTCAAATGGGCAGATAAATGGCAGATGGAATTTAACCCTGAAATGTGTGGGGTGATACACTTTGGAAGGAATAATTTGACAAGGAAGTATTCAATGAATGGCATGACACTAGGAAGTTCTGAGGAACAAAGGAACCTTGGCATGTGTGTTCATAGATCTCTGAAGGCAGAGGGGCATGTGGGTGGGGTAGTGAAAAAGGCATTTGGGACACTTGCCTTTATCAATCGAGGCATAGATTACAAAAGTAGGGAAGTCACGTTGGATTGTAAAGAACCTTGGTGAGGCCACAACTGGAGTACTGTGTGAAGTTCTGGTCACATTATAGGAGGGGATTGCACTGGAGGGGGTGCAGAGGAGATTCACCAGGATGTCGCCTGGAATGAAACATTTAAGTTATGAAGAGAGGCTGGATAGACTTGGGTTGTTTTCGTTGGAGCAGAGAAGACTGAGGGGCGACCTGATTGAGGTGTTCAAGATTATGAGGGGCATAGACATGGTGGACAGGGAGCAGCTGTTTCCCTTAGTTGAAGGGTCAGTCACGAGGGGACACAAGTTCAAGGTGAAGGGCAGGAGGTTTAGGGGGAATGTGAGGAAAAACTTTTTTTACCCAGAGGGTGATGACGGTCTGGCATGCGCTGCCTGGGAGGGTGGTGGAGGCAGGTTGCCTCACGTCCTTTAAAAAGTACCTGGATGAGCACTTGGTATGTCGTAATATTCAAGGCTATGGCCAAGTGCTGGTAAATGGAATTAGGTAGGTAGGTCAGGTGTTTCTCACGTGTCTGTGCAGACTCGATGGGCCGAAGGGCCTCTTCTGCACTGTGTGATTCTGTGAATGGCGAAGCAGGCTCGAAAGGCTGAATGACCTCTCCTGCTCCTACTTTCTATGTTTCTATGTAATACGGCCATGGTTAATCTGTGGCCTCAACTCCATTTTCCCAACCACTCCCCATTTCCATGGATTCTCTGAGCAGCCAAAAATTTGTCTCAGAAGTCACAATGATATCACGAATTATTAAACAGAATTCTATCTACTCCCTCATATCATCAGGCCCCCAACTATTCTCACAATAATGGCATCACCACCTATTGTTTAAGATGCCAATCATTCAGTTATAATGCAGTGCATTAGTGCCACAAATGTATGCCATAGATTGCTAGGGTAGTTATCACCATGGTCATTTGCACATTAAGCTACTGATCTCAGTTGTGCTGCTATGTGGAGGCCCCTGAGTGCAGGCCAGACTCAAACAGAAGAAAAGTTATCCTAGGCCACTCTCACCCACCCCTAGCAGCTGGTTTCAGATTGATAACACAAGAGACATGGGAACTGGTCACATATTCCTAGGCAATCATAGTATATTGCACAAGCAGGACCAAAAAAGTTGGGGGAGGGGGGGAAATCTTGGCTGTTTAAAAACAGAGTAAATACACCCCAAAACATTTTCATATTTTTAAAAAACGGGATCCTGATAATAGGATTCATATGAATGTAGGTTGTCCAATGCCTGGTCCAGAACCTGAATTCAGTCTTCTTCCCAATTTAATTTGGCCGTAATAAAAACTGTCTTGTAGCTAATAAACCCCACTTCCCCCAATCAGCACAGAACCACGGGTAAATTGGTTGAGTGCAACTCACGAAGGGGAATTGCAATGTCTGTCGATTATTAAGCCAGGTCCTAACTGGAGTGAGGCATGTGTGGTGCCAATTACATTCTGTCTGCCAGCAGAACTGTCTGATGTATTTTATTCCACAATGCTACGAGCAAGCCAACTAGCACTGACACAGAGCATCTCCAGAAGTAAGTGCTTTTTATTAATATTTTGCAGCTCACTTTTATTGAACTCTGTGCAGAGAGAATTGTCATTAATGCTTGGCCAGCCCAACTCAGAATGACTCGCTAACTCAAAGCAACCCTCAAGAGCAAACATGAAGGATGGTTGAGCTTGAAGACTTCAACACTGCTGCCCCATCCATAGAAGGCTAAACAGGAGAATTTCATTCATATCTCATCCACCAGGATACAATTGGGTGCCCAATGCACAGACACATTGCAATTGAATCTAACTCACCAACCCAAATCCCAATATAGCTGCCTTGCCCCATCCACAGTTGCAGATGGCAATTAGAGAATAAGGAAGAGAAAAAGGTGAAAAATAGTAAAAGAATAAAGTGAAGGGAGAGACAAAGTAAAATAGCATAAAAATACAAAAATGAATCAATGAACGATTCAGCAGACAAGACAGGCACTTGCATAATTGGAATTGAGAGACAGATTGAAGTGAAAGAAGTGAAAGACAAACATAAAGAGGTGAAAAACACAGATATAAATGAAAAAGTAGAAAGAAACATGCAGAAACAGGGGTGAAAGAGGAAGTCCATACAGTTTACCAGGACCAGATGGATTGTTTCCGAGGCTGCTGAAGGAAGTCAGGGAGGAGATAGCACATGCTCTGAGGATGATTTTCCAATCTTCACTAGATACAGGGGAGGTACTGCAGGACTGGAGAAATGCAAACGTAGTTCCATTGTTTAAAAAGGGATCAAAGGAAATGCCAAACAATTATAGGCCAGTTAATCTTACATCGGTGGTGAGCAAATTAGTAGAATCAATCCTGAGAGATAGGATTAACTGTCATGTGGAAAGGCATGGACTAGTCAGGGATGCTCAGCATGGATTTGTTAAAGGAAGGTCTTGCCTCACAAATTTGATTGAATTATTTGAGGAAGTGACCAGGAGGGTTGATGAAGGTAGTGCAGTGGATGTTGTGTACATGGATTTTAGCAAGGCCGTTGACAAGGTTCCACATGGCAGATTGGTCAGGAAAGTAAAATCTCATGGGATTCAGGGTAATGTGGCAAACTGGATAAAAGGTTGGCTTTGAAACAAAGGGTAATGGTCAATGGATGCCCTTGTGAATGGAAAGTTGTCCCGTGGTGTTCCACAGGGCTCGGTGTTGGGACCCTTGCTGTTTGTGTTATATATTAACGATTTGGACGTGAACGTGGGGGGCACGATTGGGAAATTTGCAGATGACACAAAGATTGGCCGAGTAGTGGATAGTGTAGAGGATAGCCATAATCTCCAAAATGATATAGATGGGTTGGTGGAGTGGGCGGTAAAGTGGCAGATGGATTTTAACATAGAGAAGTGTGAGGTCATACATTTAGGGAGGTCAAACAGTTACAGGGATTACAAAATAAATGGGAATATACTAAGAGGGGCAGATGAAGTGAGAGATCTTGGCGTACAAGTACACAGGTCCATGAACACAGCAGTTCAAGTAGACAAGGTTGTAAAGAAGGCAAATGGAATGCTCTCCTTCATTGGCAGTGGCATAGAATATAAAAGTAAGGATATAATGTTGGAATTGTATAAAACACTGGTGAGGCCACAACTGAGTATTGTGTGCAGTTCTGGTCACCACATTTCAGGAAGGACGTAACAGCTCTGGAGAGAATGCAGAGGAGGTTTACAAGAATGTTGTCAGGGTTAAAAAAGTATAGCTACGAGGAGAGATTGGATAGGTTGAGGTTATTTTCCCTGGAACAAAGAAGGCTGAGAGGTGACTTGATTGAGGTGTACAAAATTATATGGGGAATAGATAGAGTGGACAGGATAAAATTGTTTCCCTAGATAGAGAATTCTAGAACCAGGGGACTTAGATTCAAGATAAGATGCAGAAGGTGTAGGGGGGACATGAGGAAGAACTTTTTTACGTAGAGGGTAGTGGGTGTCTGAAATTCACTGCCCAAGTTGGTGGTAGAGGCAGAAACTTTAAACTCTTTTAAAAAGTACCTGGATCTTCATCTAAAGTGCTGTAAGCTGCAGGGCTATGGGCCGGGTGCAGGAAGGTGGGATTAGAAAGGGCACCAGGGTGTCCTCAGGCTGGCATGGACAAGATGGGCCAAATGGCCTCCTTCTATGCTGTAACTTTTTTATGGGTCTATGTTTGATTTAATCACACACATCTTACAATATGCAAAAATCCAGCCCAATGCCCCACTACTGCAGTACCAAACAAATAGGAAACTCTGAGCTTTACCAATCTCCTGAATGGTGTAAGCTGTCGTAAATTACTGAACTAAACCACCATTTCTCTGGACTTTCCAATGTTAAAGTGAAAAATATTCTACCCAAATATTTTAAATTGACAAAATAATATTGTCTTCAGTGAAACAAGAGTAGGGTATTTGGTAGAATAAATTCACCAGTTAATACTTTCCTTCCTTTATTTCACAAATATTGACCCCTGGTATCCTTCAACTTAGTTATAAGCCTCTCATTTGCTTTCCCCTGTTCTTTGCTCTTTCTAAGGTATTGATTGCTGTATGAACTATTGGCTAGGATTCTACCCTCAGCAGCGAAGGAACAGCTTTGGTATCCACTGTGCATATGGTTGCCTGGAAACTTTCTGTGGGTTCATCAATGAGGATTTCTACTAATTCATCAGGCGGAATCATCCCAGGTTTGCACTAAATGCGGCAGTGGGCAAGTAAAATGGCGTTTTACCCGCTGGCCGCGATGGCTGGTTTTCACACCGTATCATCCTAAACCTGCCACATTAATTATGCATTGCTGGGAAGCACACCGTTTCAATGGCAGGCAGGCTCCGATTCGCCTGCTACGCCATCACCTCACCATTTCATCACACCAGGCACCACAGTTAAAGTACAGCTGCGCTCAGTGCTTCCAGCCCAGGGCTGCAGCAAAGATGAAATGGTCCAGAAAGGCAAGAAGACTGCAGCCCTCGAGCACCTTTTGAATGCCACTGATGCCCTCTACCCCCACTCTGGCTGCAGGAGGTGATGGCAGAGGTGGTCAGTGCCACTGCTGCACACAAAAGGTTAGCCATCCAGTGCAGAAAACTGATGAATGATCCCATCTGTGCCACTAGAGTAAGGCAACCATCTTATCACTCTAAATTCACACACTCACAAGCCCATCACAACTTCACTGGCATCTCACTCACTGCCAGCTTAAGGGACATCACCACCCATTCTCACACACAAACCCTCACATGTCCATCTGGCCTCATCCCCTCTGGAGACTGCCTCCTCAGCCCCAATCATATTGAGACCACTTGCACAGATCAACGTGCCCCCCCCACCCCCAACACACACCCTGTGATACCCTCCTTCCCCAGTACAGCCTTGCCCTGCAGCTCTTTCCCTTACCTGAGGCCACTTCTCCCCCTTCCCCCAGCAAGACCTTGCCCTGCAGCTGTTGCAAAGCCACCCACATATGGCTGACCTGGTAGATAGAGTCCTACCCCTGAGCCCCCCTAAAAGTGATGTGGTGCTGTCTGTGAAGCCTGGTGCTGATGACTGAGTGCTGACCGAAGCAAAGTAGGCAAACAAACCTTGAAATCCTGAGCAAAGCACAGCCCACCAAATGCACACCTTATATATGCTGTTGTGAAACACACTGGCGTGTTTTCCCGCCGACGTGGGTGGACGATCCAGTGGGAGGGTGGGGGATAAGTCCAGCGGGCAGGCCTTATAATGATATGCTGACATATTACAATGAGGTTCCCGATGTTCGATGGTAGAGAATGCGGCCCACTATCGGCGTGGAGAGCATATGATCGCAAACGGGTCTCACGACATTGTGAAAGTGATTTTTGGCCTTCTTGCCATATTGTCCGTTCATGCCACCGAACACACCTGATGCCGGCTGGCATGGAAAATCCCAGCTATTGTCTGTTTCAGTTTGGCTCCATTGGTGATCTGTGGTGTTGGAATAGAACAAACAACAGCAAGGCTCTTCAACCAATCAAACTGAAGAATTCTCACTGCAACACTAAACTCTAAGCCAGTAAGTAAAAAGCAGAAAATATAAATTTTATTTGAAATATGCACAGGGAGTGAAACAAGTATTAAGAAACATAGATGGGATTTAGAGAAAGATAAAGTAAAAATATTGAAATTTTTTTTAAAGAAAATCTTTAACATTCTTTGAAAGAATGAAACTCCACACTCATAATATTATTTTTTTCAGGACCAGAGGGGTTTGTCAGCAATAATTATTATATCGGTAAAAACTCCCTTACTCCTGAACGCTCTAGCCCTAACTGTTTCAGCTGTTTGTTTAGTACAGGGCTAGTGGCTAAATACTCCAAGTTCTTGCTATTACAGTGATTTCAGTGCTGTGTTGATCGGCAATGACTGCAATACTGCACCCTATAGAGGAGCATGCTATCTCTGACAACAACTTCTGCATTTCCATGTTTAACCACGCGATTGTGAAGGCCAGAAGTTGCAGTCAGATTTACCTTGTAAATAATGGCAAGCACTGACAGCCCATTATTATTAAAGTTAAATTCAGACCATTATAACAAGATGTTCACATGCTTTACATCATTTGTACTGGCACAGCAAATAGAAAAAGAGATGAAAGGGGCATGAAGTTGCCACTGTTTGTCAAGCACAAAACTATATAGGGTATGGCTAGAAGGAAAGTAAAAATACAGATAAAGTTGTATTTCTGAGCGCTGAAATTGCAATATTGCCCCAAATGCACTGGCAGCGGTGAGCAATGACCTTTTAGAAATTTTCCAAGGCTACCTCTCTTACTAGATATCCATTCATTGTAATAGATATCAATTATTAGGACTCAGATGTTGGGAATTAAGCCGAGCAACCAACAATTCAAAGAAAGGAAAAATGCAACCAATGTCTGTTTCCACCAAAACAAATTGAACTTCGATTTATCTTCAAAACAGAAAAGCAGCTTTTAAGAGTCCAACTGCAACAGGCAAGACCACTGGTTTAATGATTCACCCATTTTTTAAAGACATGTGAAGCACCATGGGTGGGACAAGAGCTCGACAAAACAATGAGAACTGTAACAAGGGACCTCATTAGCCAAATGTTTCCTTCATATGGGAGGCAAATGCTGGCCAGCAACAGAGGCTGCCTTTGTCACTTTTTTTTCTGCTATGAATTGTGGTGTCATATTGACTCCAATTTCTATCTGTCTGATGTCCCTGTGTACTCACTTCCCCCCCAACCACTCCCTCCCCCATGCACCCCCACCCCCACGACTCCCTCCCACCACTCCCCACTCCCTCCTGTACACCCCACTCCCACTCCCCAGCACTCCTCCAAGACTCCCTCTCCCCAGCACTCCTCCACCACTCCCCCTCCCCAGCACTCCCCCCACCCCAACACTCCTCCCCCACCCTTCACCCCCTTCCCCACCCCTCCCCCCACCCCTCCCTCCTCCACCCGCCACCCCCTCCCCACCACTCCCTCCCCCCCTCCACCACTCCCTCCCCCCTCCCCTTCCCTCCCCCCTCCTCCCCCACCACTCCCTCCCCCCTCCTCCCCCACCACTCCCTCCCCCCTCCTCCCCCACCACTGCCTCCCCCACCACTCTCTCCCCCACCAATGGTACCTTGAAATTCGCTCATTAAAATATTAGTAACCTATGCCTCCAAATCATGACGTGTAGCACTAAGTAGAAAAAGTAAATGGTGACTACAACATAAATTGAACACTAAAAGTTCAATTATGTGTTCAATTTATGTTGTAGACATTTCTGGGCACTGTTTTCAAAAACTGAGAAACCATAACCTTGGTGGTTTGCAGAAAAGAGCTTTAATTTAGAAAGCAACTTTCACAAGCCAACAAAATATTTTGAAGTTTAGTCACTGTTGTAATGTAGGGAAAGTCAGCAACCAAAATGCAAAGTCCTACTTCATCAGTGATGCATTCTGCATAGTAATGCCGTTTGCCAACCAATCAGCTTTCTCTTCGCATACAGTATAAATTGCTGTCTTCCCCTTACATTGGCATTCTTGCAAGTGTCCTGATGAGTGCAAGACGAAAAGTTTAAACAGCAATTAGATAACTAACCAGCTAAGTAATCCATTTTGGTGATGTTGATTGAGGGATAAATACTGGCCAGGACAATAGGAAAACTCCCTTTCTCTTCTTCAGAAAGTGCCTTGAGATCTTTTGCAACCTGAGACAGTAGATAAGGCCTCATTATAATGTCTCATATGAAAACCTCCAATAGTACAGCAACTGCATGGTGCTGCAATAAGTGTCAATTTGCATTATGTGTTCAAGTCTCTAGGAGTGAGGCTCAAATCTTCATGCATTTGTTATTTCCAATTTGACTACTTGGCTAGCCTCTCATTTCCACCCTCCATATATGTGAGTTCATCCAAAACTCTGATGCTGGTATCCTAACTCGCTTTAATTCCCTTTCATCAGCACATCTGTGTCCAATGACCTACACTGGTTCTTGATGCCTGAAAGTCTCAGTTTTAAAAATTACATCCTTGTATTCAATTTCCTCCATGGCCTCAACCCTTCTTATCTTTGTAACCTCCTCCAGCTCAAGAACTCTGAGAATTTGGCATTCTTCCAATTCTGACCCCTTGTATGTCTCCAACCTCCTTTGTCCCACCAATGGTGGTTGTCCTCAGCTGTCTAGGGCACCAAGTTCCAGAATTCCCTGCCGAGACCTGTTTGTATCTCTACCTCCCTCTTTTCCTCAAGGCACACTTTAAAACCACTGCTTTCATTAAGCATTTGGTCACATCAAAACAACCTGTGATCTAAACCATAACGATTATTTTACTGCATCCTTCTGTTGTGATGCAAATTATCTTGAAGAGAATTATTGAGGGCACTCACATTTATATGCAACAGACTATTAAAATAATCCAGACTGACACCTCAGTCCAGTACTGAGGGAGTGTTGCACTGTCAGAGGGATGTTAAATTGAGGCTCCGTCTGCTGCCTCACATGTCATGTAAAAGATTCCATGGCACTATCTGAAGAAGAGCAAGGGAATTATCCCAGTATCCTGGCCAACATTAATTATTCAACCAACATCATGTAAAAGTCAATTTTCAGGGCCACTGTCTAGCAGTAATATTAAGACTTATCACGCCTTTAAAAAAGGTACCGAGACCAAAATGGGCAAGCCCCAATTTCTGTATCTACCATACAAGTACAGGAACTTGTACGGTTCAAAACATTGGAATAAGTAGCCAGAATGTAAGATACCATTTCCTGCAGCCTATGGGGAAGCAACACAACTCAGGCAGCAACTTCCAGATGTTTGCATTTCATTGTTACCTGAAGTTGCTGCTCGATTTGCGCATGAATAATTTCCTCCCTCCCGTTTGCCTCACCGTCATTTTTACAGTAAAAGCCGAACTATAAATCTACCTGAGTGGCCCAAATACAGCTACACTGGAGGCCAAGTATAAAAGAGTTAAGTCGAGCTTTTAGTGACCAGCCGTTGCAAGGAATGACGGAAAATGAATAATACGTTTATTTCTTCAGACCCTGCTTCCTTAACCGAATGAGTCAGTATTATGGCAACCACGGACAGGAACTCATACAACAATTGGATACGCTGCAGCTAAAATTACAGGAAACATATCTCAAAAGAGGTAGAGTACCCCTTTGTAAAAGGAGTTTTCAGACAGGCCAGATTCTGGAACCACTAGTAAAAGTCCATGTAGAGACGCAAAGGCAAAGTGACACCCAACGGATATTAACTGTAGCAGCGTAACCTCTATCAATGCTGCTTACAAAATTTCCCAAACGTGAATTCCCGAGTTCAGAAAAAAAATGAATGAGAATTGAACATTAAATCTGAAGTGGCTCGGGCTATATGACATCGCGTGCCCCACTCCGTGAAAAACACTTGCAGCTAATTGTAAGACACCGAAGTCTAGAGGCACCGCCCCATTACAGAGACGCAGCACAAGTCACTCGAACACCCTCTCACAAGCCCAATTCTCGATTCGTTTACAAAGTCAGTCTTATCGAAATCAAATCAATCGCTTCTGACGGCGATGCTCCTTTGACACACAAGCGATGACTGTGAAGTAATTTAGAGAAAGATTAAGGCACGTTGCTGTATAACACGAGGCTTCTGTTGAAACACCAAGACGTGTGCCAACAGCCCAATGAACATTAAAACAACAGCTCCACTCCCGCCGGCCCAGGGTTGATTTGTGAGCTCTGCATCCGACCTGATGCAGAAGTGTCCTCTCCCTCCCGTCTTAGTCCCAATATTGTGTAGCCTTTCCGCCTACGCTTGTTTTATTAGATTCTAACCAAACCCCAAAGACGATTTGTCTTATTCAGCTTGTGCCAAAATTAAAATAACTTCACTTGCGTTTTTTAAAAAAATAATTTCTGATCGCAGTAGACAAGACAAGCAAGCGTGGTAACGCCAACACGCTGGTTAAAACTTGCAACTAGGTAAGAAACAACGAGTTGGGGGATTGGAAGTCTTTCATGCTGGGGGGGGGGGGGGGCGAAGGTAGATGGGCCGAAACGTCGTCCTCACCCACTTGCAGTTTGTGGAAACTGTCATCTTATTTCCATATAATTTCCTTTCCCTACATGGGAAGGATGCTCAGTAAGGGATCAATACTGAAGCAAGGGAGCGACTACACTCAAAATGACATTACTAGTGTGGGTGAGATAGTGAAAAATCAAAGATAAAAATGTGTAATACTTATTTTCAAATTTAACATGTGGAATGCCAAAGGAAATGGCAGAGCTTTCCGACAGAGCATAATGTCCAGCCATCTGCAGTGGCTCCACACCCGCTCTATCGCTCCCAGAGCGTCCCTCCCGCCCCCCCACCCACCCCCCCCGAAACATCGTGGCGGAAGCTTTTTTGGTGTGTTTTTCAGTTTTTACATCCAGTTCCTCCGGTCCTTATTGCGTAACGTGCATTTTTTAAAAAAAATGTACAACACAATCACAGAACAATTGGGCAGCCTGTATCCCATTGCACATCCCGAGGCACGGTACCTGCATTCATTCATTCATTGTATTGCTGGATTTTTGCAAAAAAATAAATAAAACAAATGACAGACGGCTCCAGCGTGGAAGGAACAGGTGAGTTTCACAGGAGGAAAGACGATAAAGGTGGGTGACGGTGCTTACCGTGTGCATGGGTCGCCGTGTGCGCTGCTGTTGTGATCTGGCGCTGGTTTAACACAAGACTAAAGTCAGCGGAACTCAGAAGGAACGAGCGCCGGTGCTGAGGCTGCTGCTACCGCCCCGGGTCCTTCTCCCGCAGCGCAGGCGCCGCTTTCACACTGTCTCACTCACACCAACCAGCCTCCACCAAGCAGTATTCAAATAACTCTCCTACCCACGGGAGGCAAGCACGCCGGCAGTCGTTTGTTCTGGGATTTGTAGTCTTTGCAAACCAGATCTAGCGGCGTTCACTAGTATGTTACACGCCAAGGCTGAAGGACCTAATTTGAAGATTTTCATGTCATGATCCTATATTGTTCAAGTAGGCTTTAAAAGCATCACTTTTAAAATTTCAACCTTTAACACATGGCAAAGCTTCGCCATGGCATTAAAATGCGGTGGGGAATTTAGAGTACTGAGCCTCCTTACTTACAGAACACATAACACGGAGTATTTTTTTTAACCATGTACAAGTGTGTGGCAGCATTTATCATGAAGCAAAAAAGCACCATGTAGGAGATTATTTTTGCCCGGAGTTCGAACAGTGATAAATAATCACGGACCAAGACAACCATTTAATCGCTTATCGCGTGGTGGGCTGCAGTAACTTGAAGTAAAAGTGAACGCCAGATATTTCAAGCATAGGAAAATAGGACTAAGGAGCAGGTGTAGGTCATTCGGCCCTTTGAGCCTGCTCCACCATTCAATAAGGTCATGGCTGATCTGTTTACGGTCTCAACTCCATTTTCCTGTCTGCCTCCCACCCCCCAATAACCCTTGACTCCCTTGTCATTCAAAAATCTATCCAACTCTGTACTGAATAAATTCAATGACCCAGTCTCCACTGCTTTCTGGGGAAGAGAATTCCACATTCTAGCAACCTGCTGAGAAACCCCTCCTCATCTCCGTCTTAAAAGGGAGACTTCTTATTCTTAAACTGTGGCCCCTAGTTCTTGCCTCTCCCATAAGTGGAAACATCCTTGTGGTATCTACCTATCAAATTCCCTCATGATCTTACAGGTTTCAATAAGATCACTTTTCATTCTTCTAAACTCCAGTGGGTATTGACCTATCCTGTTCAACCTTTCTCCATAAGATAAACCCTTCATCCCAGGAATCAATCTAGAGACCTTCCCTGAACTGTTTCTAGTGCAATTATATCCTTTTTCAAACAAGGAGACCAAAACTGCATACAGTATTCCAGATGTGATTTCACCAAGGCCCTGTACAGCTGCAGTAAATTTTCCCTACTTTTATATTCCATTTCCCTTGCAATAAGCATTAACATTCTGTCTGCCTTCCTAATCAAATGCTGTACCTACGTACTAACTTTTTGCAATTGTGATTTTATCACCACTGTAATTTGGGTTATAAAATGTACACACTCCTTCCCAGCCGTGCCCCACCCATAAAGGGTGTAGTTCTGGGGGGTGGGAAGCAAACTTCCATTGAAAATTTATAACATGAATATTTTGGCTGTACATTTTGACTCTAGACCAGTATTTTCAGCACTACAGGTACCAGTTTGGAAGAAAAATAGTGTCCAAGCTGCTCCTAACCATTTCCAGCATGCCACTTGATGAATGGCATGTTGTTGAGTGCATTAGTATTGTAGTATAAGGGTATCTGGCATAGCAAGACTTAATGTGGGACTGGGTAACAGTACTGTCCACAGTGTGATGCAAAGAGATACATGAGCTGAAATTAGGGTCAGTTGTGGACTGGAAAGAACCTAAGTAGAATCAAGCATGGAGTTAACTCATCGCTGTATGTATGTACATAGTTATGTGTTTGTTAGCAATAAACATAATGTTCAACCATACAAGACTCAGAACCTCTTCATGAGACCTAATGAACATACAAATACAGCAGTGTAGCAGTGAATGGAAAAACCCAGAACCTCAGAGAAGCTGGAGCAGAAATTCAAACACTGGAAAACTAAAGAAGCAGCATTCTGACCTGACCGAAAGCACCTGAAGTGAAGACACACAGGGAGATTGCCTGAAAGAAGCTCCAATGCAGAACTGAAAGCAGAAAGGCAGGGAAAAAAAATCCAGTGTGCAACTGAGAACTCCACAAGATTTTATGGAGGTCCATTGTGTGTTTTGTTTAATTGATTCATGGAATGTGGGTGTCGCTGGCTGGGCCAGCATTTATTGCCCATCCCTAATTGCCCCTGAGAAGCTGATGGATGAGCTGTCTTCTTGAACTGCTGCAGTCCATGCGGTGTAGGTACACCCACAGTGCTGTTAGGGAGGGAGTTCCAGGGTTTTGACTGAGTGACAGTGAAGGGACAACAGTATATTTCCAAGTCAGGATGGTGAGTGGCTTGGAAGGGAACTTCCAGGTGCTGGTGTTCCTATCTATCTGCTGCTCTTGTCCTTCTAGATAGTAGTGGTTGTGGGTTTGGAAGGTGCTGTCGAAGGAACCTTGGTGAATTCCTGCAGTGCATCTTGTAGATGGTACACACTGCTGCTACTGTGCGTCGGTGGTGGAGGGAGTGAATGTTTGTAGATGGGGTGCCAATCAAGTGGGCTGCTTTGTCCTGGACGGTGTCAAGCTTCTTGAGTGTTGTGGGGGCTGCACTCATCCAGGTAAATGGGGAGTATTCCATTACACTCCTAACTTGTGCCTTGTAGATGGTGGACAGGCTTTGGGGAGTCAGGAGGTGGGTTACTCATCACACAATTCCTAGCCTCTTTGCAATCTCTCATGGGAATGGTTGGGAATAGATTTATTCATTATTAATGGCAAATCCATCCTCATCCTTGCTGACTGCTTCTAATGAATTGAGATGCAGCAATTTCACACGATGACCACAGAGGCGGTTATTAGACCCTTGAAGAAAGTATGTGTGAGCCATAGCATCCCGGACCAGGTGGTGTCCAATAACAGTCCTCAATTCGCAAATTAATACTTCACCCAATTATAACCATCAGTTACGGGCTTGAATACCATGCCAGTTCCCAAGGTATCCACAATCAAACGGTGAAGTGAAAAGGGGCATCTGTACTATTAAAGCTTTCCTGAGAAAGAACAATAACTTCCCTATGGCACACTTAATTTAAAGATCCACCCTGCCGCTATGTGGATTAGCCCCATCAGAGCTCCTGAAGGGCAGAAAACTCTACACCCAACTCCCAAAACTGTGAAAGAAACTAATCCCAGATTTGGCAGTCAAGGACTTCTGAAACATTCAACAACAAGAACCATCCTACAGGCAGTGGCAAGTTTCCACCTACAATAGAAGGTACCACACTAGAAACCTGCCACAGTTATACAAAGGGGACAGGGTGTGGATCAGGTACTTTGAAGGAGAGGGCACCATTGTCTGGAAAGACGATGACCAGCGAAGGTCATACCTCATTCATACACCGGACGGTATGGTCAGGAGGAACAGGATTGGTCTCCTCCTCATCTCTTGAGGTGAACCTCCTATTATACACTTGTGCGAATTGGAAGAAGACAATCAGTACCAGAAGCACAGATGACAACTCAAACTCTGAATCAGCAAAGGTTGCCCAAATCAGCAGAACCTACCACTCCTCAGAATGTGACCAGAACAAGATCTGGAAGAATTGTCAAGCTTCCAAGCCATCTGAATTTATAAAGTCAGAGATTTGAGTGGGGTGTGGTTGGGGGCGGGGGGGGGGGGGGGGGGGGGGGGGGGTGGGGTGGCGGAAGGGGTGGCATGATTGTAACATTGGGTGAAGACTTGAAGGAGGGGTAGTACAAGGGTATATGGCATAACAAGGCTTAATGTGGGATTGGGAAACTGTATCGTCCACAGTGTGATGTAAAGAAAACATACGACCTAAGATTAGGGTCAGTTGTAGACTGGAAAGAGACCTGTGTAGAAGCAAGCATGGAGTTGGCTCATAGCTTGGGCTATACCCTCTGTTTCTACATAGTTTTGTGTTATCAATAAATACTTAGGGCAAAATCATCCCAGATTTGCACTAAATGCAGTAGCAGGCAGGTAAAACGACATTTTAACTGTCAGCCACAAAGATGGTTTTTCACGCTGTACCTTCCCGAACCCACCACACTAATTATGCATTCCTGGGAAACACGCTGTTTCCTGGTGGGTGGGCTCTCATACGTACACCACGCCACCACCATGCCACTTCATCACACTGGGCACCATATTTAAAATCCAGCTGCACGCTCACATCTCAGTGCTTCCAGCCCAGGACTACTGCAGGGGAGGTGTCCACAAAAGGCAAAAAGACTGCAGTCTCCAAGTTCAATGACATGTTAACAGCTTTTGGATGCCATGGAGGCCCACCATGATGTCCCCTATGCCTACTCTGCCCACAGGATGGGCAGCAACATGACCAGAAGAGGATAGCCACCTAGTGCCGAAACAGGATGAATGACCTCCTTCATTCCACCAGGGTAAGTCACTCTTCTCATCACTCTCAACTCATACACTCACAAACCCATCACACATCCACAAGGCCCTCACTCACTGTGGGTTCAAGGGACATCACCATTCTCTCTCTCATACACACCTTCATTGTCCTCATCCTGTCCATGTGACCACTCGTCACCCATACATGCCAGGCATACTTATAATCTGGCCTGGCAGGGGTCCTGCTTACTCTGTCTCCATCTCTATTCAGGACAAGCTGGCACACAACAAGAGAGAGTGTTTGCAGACCGGTGGAGGAATGCATGAAATCAAGGTCCTCACAGGCTTTGAAAACAGAGCCATCCAGCTGGCCAGAGAGGATCTGGACCGTTCCTGTGCTGATGGTGAGGTCAGTGGTGCTCAAGCGAGGGTCCAGCAGTGCAACATCCATCAGACAACCATGCTGTGAGTGATGTGTCCTGTTCCACAGGCCACTGCCATGCACTAATTATCTCCCCTTGCTTTCACAGGCACATCTGGGAAATGGCTAACAGAGTCCAGGACCCAGGGCCCCCGATCAAGCCCAGATGAAACCTCTGAAGAGCAATCTGAAGGCACTCTCCTTGAGGTCCCGTCACAGTGCTTATCCACACCCTCCACCAGCGCAGAGACACACACCTAGGTGGGACCTAGCTTTAGAGTAGCCTCAGGATCACAATCTGGTGAGCACATTGCACTGTCTGATCCACAGCAGGCGGCAGCAGGGACTTCCCAGGTCCCCAACCCTCGGAGGACAGCTAGAAGCCAGAATGTTGCTGAGTCCGAGTCAGATGACGAGCCTCTGGACTCGGTCATGTCACAGTTGCTGGAGCAGCAAAGGCAAGCTCGAGAACATCAGGAAGGGATGTCTGCTGCACTCCTCAGATTGCAAGGCACCTTCAGGATGAGGTGATAGCACCCGCATACCAATGTATTGAGGTAACACTAGCAGGATGGCGGCCACCATGGAGAACTTGGTCCAGGACATCGTTCCTGCACTGCTGCATGGGCTCAACTCCATCGCTGATGCCATAGTTGGCCTCCAACAGTGTGTACACGAGAGAGATGCATGGGAGCTTGATCTCACTCCAGCTTCCCCTTCTCCTCAAGGAATCAGCCTGGGGCCCTTAGGCACCCAGAGGAAGGAGGATCAGCAGGTGTCCCCTCCAGGATCATTCATTCAGGTGACTCAGGGAGTGACAGGCCCATCCAAACCCCCTCTTCTTGTGACCTTGGCAGCTCTAGCTCCACAAGCCAAGGAGGTTGCCACTACCAGAGAGCAGGACCCCAAAAGCAAGCCGGGCCCTTCAGGCCTCGGCCCTTCAGAGGACACCTGCCAAGATCATCACAGACAGGGCGTAGCAGTCAGCAGGCTACCTCCACCTCCGCTGTGGATGTCCAGGGAACACCAAGACATAGCGGCAGGGTTAGGAAAGTTAAGATGTAGTTGCACAGCCTGGGCACGGGTGTTGATCACTTGTGCACACTGTTCACTATTGTCAATAAACTCCCAAGAGTGTCTCTCTGCCTGTGGCTCCTTGTTCTGATGAGCAGATTTCGTGTCACTCAGATGTGAAACCTTTCTGCGCAAGATAAAGGCGGGTGTCTCAGTCCAAGCCTCTTCTCTGTGCTTTGTACAGCCTTCAGACCAAAGTGATTGTCCAGCCTCACACTCCCTGGACACATTACTGATGCCTACACCTCAATAGTGCTTGTCATTGCTGCCAGAATGTTGTGGGCAGGCGTCACAGAGTTCTGTGACCAGTGATGCTGTGCTCCTGAAGTGGGTCAAGTGCTGAAGGTGGACAAAGGATCAGATGCTTTTAAAGTTTTACGGCTGCTTCTCTACGCTATGACCCTGATCACTGAGCACAAGCTGCCCTTGGCCAGACAGGAATCAAACATTCTCAGAGGCTATATGAAGATCTATGGAGTGTCCTCACTGCATGTGGTCATCATCCTCCTGCAATCGAGCGACTATTAGGGCCTCCACTGTGTCTCCATGACAGGAGCATTATCACAGAATGTAGGTGTGTTGCTATCAGCCAGACTGGTGTCAAACTTTCATAGATGCACTGTGAGGATCCCATAGTGTCTCCTCACTGCATTTCATCATCATCCTCCACAAATCTAGCAGCTACGAGGGCCTCCCAAGTGCCCCTGCCTTGTCTGGCCATTGCAAAGGCCAGTGCAAGGGTCTCATCACCATCATCATTGCCTTCAAGGACCTCCTCACCCTCATCCCCATCAGCGTGCTCGTTATCTGTGGAAGTCTTCAGCTCCTCCACCTCTTCCTCAGGCGGCTCGTCTCCCCATTGCAGTGCCAGGTTGTAAAGGGCGAGCACATGATGATGATGCATGACACCCCATGTGGACTATATTGCAGGGCTCCACCAGACCAGTGCAGGCACTGGAACCTCATTTTCAGCATCCCGATGGTTTGCTCCAACAAGCTGTGAGCTGCAGCACAAACCTCAATATTGCGTCACTCTGCTGCAGACTGAGGCTGCCGCACAGGTGTCATCAGCCACGGCCTCTGCGGGTGGCCCTTATCCCTGAGGAGCCAACCCTGCAGCCTCAATGGACCCTGGAATACGTCAGGGATCTAAGACCAAATGTACCCATTCCCTGCAAAACCTTGTGCAGACCTGCAGCATATGTTTCTGGTGGTCGCTGCACGTTCAGTGAAGGGAATCCCTTGCAGTTGATGTAATTGACCATGTGTTATGACAGAGACCTGAGCGCCCCATGGGTGCAGCTGATGGCACCGTGCACCTATGAAATCTGAGATCTCAGCAAATCCAATAGCCCTTGTGTCCTGGCTGTCCTGGATGAAATGCGCAAAGTTGTGTGCCCTCGCGAAGATGGCATCTGTGACCTCATGAATGCATTTGTGGGCGGAGGCTTTTGAGATCCCACACAGGTCACTTGAGGAGCCCTGGAAGGAGCCACTGGCATAGAAATTGAGTGCCACGGTTCCTTTCATGGCGATTGGCAGTGGATGCCCTCCATGTCCCCATGGTGTCAAATCCTGCAGCAGCTGACAGATGTGACCGACCAGTTTCCTAGACATGCACAGTCTTCAGCGGCACTGGTGCTCGGTCATCTGCAAGAATGGAAGGCAGCGTCTATAGATCCTGGGTCTAGCTAGGTACCAACCAACAACGGCTTGCTGTGGCAGGAGCCCCATCCGCACCTTCTTCATGAGATTGTTGCTTCTGCTTCTATGCAGCCAGACACCTCAGTCGCTCTCTTCTCCAGCGTCTCCACTCTCTGTAAGCAATGAGGCATACAGCTAGGTCACCAAGCTCCATGATCCTGATATACTCCTCCTGCAGGATGAAAGTGAGAGACACGTGGGTTAGCATGGGTGTAGTAAGAACCTGCATTGGTTAAGTCTGAAGGCCCCTAAACGTAGTCTGGAGAGTGCTGACAACACTTGGATGGCCAGAGATTAGTGCGCAGCCTGGCTGCCCGAAACCCCACCCACCTCCGTCCCACTCTTCCCGACCGACTGATGGCAGCTTTGGCCATTGGACTGCATGCTGTGCTCTTAGCTCAGGTGCAGACATTCTCCTAACCTACACTGCAAGGCTGCACTGTTAGCTTGAAACAAGGGGGAGCCTGGTCCAAACTGGGATGATGGTATTGCAAGGGGCTGTGAGCACCTCCACCATTGACTACTCCACGGCCAGCTTTGGAAGGAGATTGTACAACATGCCCAGTCGTCCAACTGTCCTGCAGTCCGCAGTATCCATGGACGATCCAGTGGGTAGGACGATTCCAACGAGCTGGCCTTATAATGATATGCTGATGTGTTACAATGAGGTTCCCGACATCTGATGCTGAAGGGTTTGGGGAGAAGCAACAGGTGCATGGTTACACCATTTGCAGCTTGTACGTCATAACAAATTGCCGGATGAGGGTGAAGTGGGATTTGACAAGATGCACATCCTCAATGATGTCAGTGATTCCAGTGGCTACGACTTCAGTGATGGCCACTCCAATTATTCCCAGTACCATCCCCTCCATGGGGAGACTACAAGAAACCACACCTAATCCCGGTCAGTTAGCTGGTGCTGTCATCAATTATAGGCCTGAAAAGGTGAGGAAAGTGTTTTAGTGCATGTGGTGCAATCTGTTTGGATGATGCACCTAGCTGGTAGTATGTGGAAGCTATGAGATGTGAGTATGTGGCTTGCAGCACTGTTAAGTGTGTAAAGTGAAGCATATGAGTGGGAGGTATGAGTCATGGTGGATATATACTGTTCTTGTTCATTCCTCAAGGTCATGTTTGGTAGGGCTGCAGTGGGTATGTAGGTGACTGGCCTATCTGCGCCCAGAAGGTTCTGCTGCAAATAGGAAATGATACTGCAGAGAGTTGAATTTTGGATGAGTTGCTGGCTAGGGATTTCCTCGCCTTGCATTTCTCTCTGTTGCTGATATGCGCTTGCCTTCAAAGGAAGCTTCACCATTTTATTTAGTTGCAGGTGCAGCAACCCTGGGCAAGCTTTTCCTAGGACTCGAAGGACTTGATATCAAAATTCAGAAGTGAAGCATCCAGATTGTCCTTATAATGCTTCCTTTGACCACTATGACAGTGAACCTCAGACTCAAACTTTCCATTGAACATTTGCTTTAGTAAGCGAGTGTCAGGTATTCTGGCTACATGAACAGCCCAACTCAGTTGTGACAGTCTTAATATGGTATGGATGTTTCGCATGTCAGCTTAGGTGAGCACCTCAGTGTCTGGTATTTTGTCTTGCCATCTGATCTTCAAGAGCTCCTGAGGGCAGCTCAAGTGAAAGTGGTTGAGCTTCTTGGCATGACACTGGTACACAATGCAAGTCTCACATGAGTAGAACGGGGGCGGGGGGGAGGACTATTCCTCTATAGTGTTATCAACAATATATAATTTTTAAGTTGAATATATATATATATATAATTGTGTGTTAAGAAAGGTAAAATGGTTTCAGTTTCATTTAGGTTGTTTGTGAGCCTCGGTGCCTGGGAGTCTGGATAGACTTCTGACTAAAAGATCAGGTATTTTGGATTTGTTTGTACATATACATTTTAATGCAGTTTTACAAACCCCTGAAGTTAGAGGTGAGTTAAAAGGGGTTAAAATTTAGTGATTCTGGAAAAAAAAACTTTACTGTTGCCTAACAACAGTGGTCAAGTGACACAGACACAGATAAAAGACAAAAGGAAAAAAATGATTTCAGTGTGTATCAGAGAGAGAGGACAGGAATTTTAAGCTCTCTGATAAGAAAGACCATAAGGTTGTTGGGATGGTAGTTAACTGAATAATCAGTTATAGGATTCAGTAGAATGACCAGTTCAGCAAAAGTGCTACTGGAAGTCTGAGTTTAGGGAACTCATTTTGTTTGCTCTGTAGTTGAAGAAGCAGTGAGTTTGGAGTATGGTTTTTAGGTGTCTCAGGGAGAGATATGAGTTGCATGAGAAGTATCAAGTGAATGCTCAGGAATTCACTGGAAGAAAACCGCTTGTAAGTGTGCCAGTCCAAGCAAGAAGTCTTTGTGTCAAGCTAGTGGTAACTCTTCAAGGTTTATGGGCAGCATTTTCCCATCGGCAAGCAGGAGAAGGGGCCTGCTCGCTGATGCAGAAAGTGATGCGCAATGACATAGGGCATGCTTCCCAACATCACTGCACGTCATTTAGAATTTCAGTTCAGCGGGCACACAGTCAAGTCAGCTGCGCACCTGCCAGTCTGTCAACTGCCACTTATGGCCTTTAAAAAAGTAATTAACCCAATTAATGGACCTAAAAATATAAAAACAAAAAACTGCGGATGCTGGAAATCCAAAACAAAAACAGAATTACCTGGAAAAACTCAGCAGGTCTGGCAACATCGGCGGAGAAGAAAAGAGTTGATGTTTCAAGTCCTCATGACCCTTCCACAGAACTGAGCAAATATAAGGAGAGGGGTGAAATATAAATTGGTTTAAGGTGTTGGGGGGAGGCGGGGGGGAGAAGTGGAGGGGGTAGTGTGGTTGTAGGGACAAGCAAGCAGTGATAGGAGCAGATAATCAAAAGATGTCACAGATAAAAGAACAAAAGAGCACAGAGGTGTTGAAGGTAGTGATATTATCTAAACGAATGTGCTAATTAAGAATGGATGGCAGGGCACTCAAGGTACAGCTCTAGCGGGGGTGGGGTGGGCATAAAAGATTTAAAAATAATGGAAATAGGTGGGAAAAGAAAAATCTATATAAATTATTGGGGAAACAAAACAAAAGGAAGGGGGAAGAAACAGAAAGTGGGTGGGGATGGAGGAGGGAGTTCAAGATCTAAAGTTGTTGAATTCAATATTCAGTCCAGAAGGCTGTAAAGTGCCTAGTTGGAAGATGAGGTGCTGTTCCTCCAGTTTGCGTTGGCCTTCACTGGAACAATGCAGCAAGCCAAGGACAGACATGTGGACCTGCCTGTCCAACCTTAAGGTTGGCGGGATGAGGTTTCATGAGGGATTTAAAATGCATTTAAATTTTTAAATATAAGCAATTGACATCCATGCTCATGTGACAGTGCCACATGAGGGGACATGTCAGGAATATTTTTTTCTCCCTTTTCTCCCATTAATAAAGTTTTCAAACTTGAGCTGAGCTCCCTGAGGCAGCACTTTGCATAGTGCTTCCGGGCGGACGTCACACCGGGCAGGCCTTAATTGGCCCACCCACGTAAAAATGGTGGTGCACCCCCAAGAGGGGCTGCCGATTGGAAATCTGCATGCCCGCACCCACACAACCCTGCCGACGGGGGGGAAAATGCTGCCCTACGTGTCTTTAGAGATATTGCTGGGATAAAGGAATAGTGGGAATTTGAATCATCTTGTGTTTGTAGTGAGATCCTTCCAACCTTTTTATCTGGTGTAATATAGTTCACTTTTTTTGTTTTAATAAATATTTTATTCTTTATATTAAAAGTTCATCAGCAGACTTTTGTGAATTTGTTCAGTAACTTACCTCCACGTTTCTAAAAAAATAGTTAGGATCTACCAAGCCAGGTTTCCCTTTGGCCAGTATTAACAGAAGCTGGGATTGTAGCAAAATGGCACCTCTTGCAGGCTCAAAAATCCTTTAATGTACAAGCGATCTGTGAATCCTTAAAAAAACGAGTACATAGAGGTACTGGGCGTAGGAACAGGTTTTGCTGTGAAGTATATTACACTGGTTGGAACTGGTTTTGGCTGTTGCTAAGACTTTTCTGGGAGTAAAAAATGTAAGAGCAGATTATTTGAAATCCTTGACAAGGGCTATACTAAGAGAGTTAGCAGATAAATTGAAGGTAGAAGTAAAAGCAGGATGCTGTAAGAATATGATTAAAGAAATTACCCAGCATTTAGAATTAAAAGAAGAGAATCCTGAAATTGACGTATTACAGCTAAAGTTAGCTAGACTTCAGCTGTGAATGAAGCAGCTTGAAACAGAAAAAGAAAAAAAAAGAAACCACTCGAGATAGAAAGAGATAGAGAAAAGCAAAAGCTTGAACTTCTCCAGAGGGAGAAGTTACTAAAAGAGGAAAAACGAAAGAGGAAAAGAAATGGAAATGAAGAAGCTCGAATTGGAAAGCAAGGAGAAAGAAAAAGAAAGATTGAAAGAAATGGAAATGCGAAAGCTTGAGCTCAAGTTTCAAAGTGAAGAAGAAGTCAGACAATAGGAACTGGCTATAGAAATGCTTAGGGTATAGAGTGAAAGAGAGGCTAGTAGTTTAGATGGGGCATCGAGTTTTGGTATAACAAATAGTCTTCTTTTAGTGCCGAAGTGCACAGAGGATGTGGTTGAAAAATATTTCACCTCATTTGAAAAAGTTGAAGTGGCCAAAGGATGCTTGGACCTTAATATTACCGTATCTCGACAGGTACAGCTATGAATGTATACGCTAGTCTATCAGAAGAACAGTCCACAGACTATGAAGTGGGTAAAAGGGAAATGTTCAATGCTTAAGAGCTTGTCCCTGGAGCATATCAGTTGAAATTTCAGGCTTTAAAGAAAATACCAAATGAAATAGTTTGTAGAATTTGCTGGAGGAAAAGAAATGCTATGGGACCAGAGGTTTCGATAGCTGATGTTAGAGAAAAATTTGGAGAACGTGAGGGAAATCATGATTATGGAAGAATTCTGAAATAGCAGTCCAGTAACTATTAAGATTTATTTAGATAAACATCAATTATCAAAAATCTGAGAAGCGGCAGTTTTGGCTGATACCTGTGATATCTCACATAGACAGTTAATGTGGGGAAACGGTCATAAAAGAATCAATAGGGAAATTGGAGGAACAGAAAATCTGGTGATGGAAAAGGTCCTAGTTCTAGGGAACAGACAGAAAGTGCTAAATTAATAAAGGAGATAGTTTAGAATCTAAAAGTAATGTAAAGAAAATAGTATATCTTCCATTTCAACACAACTACTAAAGCTATTTGCTGAAAATTAATTGGGAGGCCTATAAGGACACCAAAAGATTCTTTAAGAAAAATAATTTAGGGAAGAAGACAAGTGACAAAACAGTAGCCATACTGCAAGTGCAAAGTGAAGGCTCAGAATCTACCAAAGAGATTGAGATAATTCCTCAAGCTAGTCAAGTAAGTTTGGAAAAACAAATTATGGAAATGTTTAAAGATTTTGTTTATTGAGGAGAGGTATTCCCTTATTCTTTTAATCAAGGAGGTGAACAAATAAATATATTGAGAGACACTGGAGTAATTCAGTCACTGATACTGGTTGATGATACACGTTGTCTTCTAGGGGGGTTAATGAAGAAAAAATATTAATTGGAGGTATCCAAGGATGTTATAAACCCGTTCCATTATATCAGGCTTGTCCAACCCATGGCCCGTTTGTGGCCCGTGGAGTGATTGTTGAAATTGGGACGGGTCAGTGAGTTTGAAGTTTTCTGCAGGGGATTGCTTGTCCAATTACAGCCTGGATCTCTCCCATGTTTGCTGCTGATAGACTCATGATTGAGCCTATCAGCAGCAAACAACGGGGAGAAAGAGGCTGTGACTGGCAGAGCAGCCAGACCGTTGTGTGTGTATGCATGTGCATGTATGTGGTGCGTCAGAGTGTGTGTGTGTATGTATGTGTATGTGTGTGTGGGGTGCATGTGTGTGTGTGGTGGGTGTGAGTGTGTGGTGGGTGTGACCGTGTGTGTGTGTGTGTGTGTGTGTGTGTGTGGTGTATGAGAATGTGTGTGTGTGTGTGTGGGGGGGGGTGCGTGAGTGTGTGTATGTGTGTGATGCATGAGAGAGTTTGTGTGTGTGTGTGGTGTATGTGCGTATGGTGCGTAAGAGTGTGTGTGTGTTTGTGTATGGTGCGTGAGAGTGTATGTATGTGGGGTGTGTGAGAGTGTGAGTGCATGTGTATCTGTGTCTGTGGGGTGCATGAGAGTGTGTGTGTGGGATGTATGAGAATGTGTGTGTGGGGTGCGTGAGAGTGTGTGTGTGGGGATACATGAGAATGTGTGTGTGTTTGTGTGTGCGTGGTGCACGCATGTTTATGTGCATGTGGGGTCCATGAGAGTGTGTGTGTGGTGCATGAGTGTGTGTTTGTGTGTCTGTGTGTGCTGAGTGAGAGTGTGTGTGTGGTGCATGTGTGTGTGTGTGGGGGGGGTAGGTACATGAGAGTGTGTGTGTGGGGATTGAGTGTCTGTGTGTCCGGGGGGTTGTGACTGTGTGTGTGTTTGTGTGTTTCTGTGTGTATGGCGGGGGTGGGGGGGGGGGGGGGGGGTGGGGGGGGGGGGGGGTGGTGGTGCGGGGTGGTGATGGTGTGGGATAGGTGAGTGCATGCAGCAGAAACATGTGAATGAGGTAAGTTCCCCTCCAAGCTGCCTACCATCCTGACTTGGAATTATATTGCTATTCCTTCGCTATCATTGGGTCAAAATCCAGGGACTTCACACACCAGATGGATTGCAGTAGTTCAAGATGGTGACTCATCACCACCTATTCAGAGGGCAATTAGGGATAGGTCACACATGCTAGCCTTGCCTGTGATGCTTTTACATCCCATCAAATAATTTTAATAAATCCCATCAAATAAATTTAATTATAAACATGGGGCAGGTACAAGGCATGGGAGATTGGGAGATTGTGCACAGCAGCCACCAGTTGCAAGGCAGCCCCTGCAGGTAGGAAGCTGGTGCCTGGAGTGTTGTTAGGAAGGGAGTCCCTGAATTTTGACCCAATGACAGTGAAGGAATAGCGATATAATTCCAAGTCAGGATGGTAGGCAGCTTGGAGGGGAACTTACAATCCTGGATGTCAATAGCCAAATTTTCCTGTGAGCTGTGCAACCGGGCATTATTTGTTTTTGAACATATTTACAATCACAGGATTGATAGTTACCATCCACGTTTAGTTGCTGGGTATTTTCTTTCCTTTCCTCCTGAACAAAAGTTGCCTTTTTCCTGGGCTATGAAAGAAGGGATAACTAGAAGATTTTATTAAAATGAATTAATTTGAGTAATTTTTACAGTGTTACACGTTAATATATTTGTTGCTTCATTTGCTTGTTGCATTGTGAACCTCGGTAATGGATGTGCATTATGTTAACTGCTTTCTTAAATGAAGGAGTAGCGTTGGAAGGTGGCTGCACAGCAACTGAGGAGTTTCAGGAGGTATCAGTATGGGTGTCAACATATAATGTTATTAGCTTGTATTAGGGCCAGTAATTTTCATTGTAGTGTGTTTTGGCTCATGTTGGAGATATAGTCCAAAACTTGACATTGGAGTTCTCCACATAACCCAGAAAACCTATAACTTCATGTACAAAGAGGAAAGACTTATTAATAGTAATCTGATGTTCTATTTTCAATTGAAAGCAGGTTCACTAGGGTCTGTATCCCAATACAACTCAGTAGGGAACACATAACGTTGGTCTTTCATCAAGTACGAGCTGATTCCTCATTAACCAGCAGCAAAGTGTACACTTCCCTCATCATTGCCCTTTGCTTCACTTGGTGCTTTCTAATCCTCATCAAACTATGGTTCTCTCACTAGCTGTATTGGTACCTATGCCAAGCTGTGATAACAACTCGTTCAGTTTTAAGATTCTGAGTATATCTAATGGTCCACTGAATTCCCCTTGTTCTGTAAAGAGAGTGGATGAAACATTATAAGTACATCAATACACAACTACTGCAATCTCATAACGCATTCTGTTGAGGCTCATCAGTTTACTGTGACAGAATAATTCAGATTACGAACATACGAACCTGGAATTCTAAGAATTCCACCAACATTTTGTGAATTACATCTGCAGTTTAATCCAGTTACAGACGTACCACTGATTTACAGTAATTGAATAATTTCAATTCCTTTATATTGCTATGCATTTAGGATTTGTTTTGGAGATCTCATTTTAGGATTTTATTTTTCTATGGAAATAGCAAACCAGTCATTTCATTAATTAGCCATTTATGCACAATGTGTATGGACGTGTCGATGCAACATATATTTGTGAGAATTATAGAATATCTGAATAATTGATTACTTACTATCAAGGCTGCCCAATTATTTAATATTCAAAGTGCCAATATCTTCCAAATTCTTAAACAATTCAATAATTGCTTCCTTATAGAATGCTATTTCCTTCAGCTCTGCATACTATGTTCTATTATTACGTAAGAGCTTTCCCTTTGCACTGCAGCAAGTTAGTTAGGCTGTGGAAATTTCCCCTTGCTCATTGTGCTATAAATAACATTATTTGCACAACCCCAGCATGTTTTTGCAATAATTTTGCTAACGTCTCTGAGTCAATACAATGCAATTTTGCACACGTTTTTGTACAGCCACAATTTTTTTCTCATCTGTCAATATATCTTGTTATATCACTGTCATATTAATGCTTACCTTTGAGGTTGTCTTATCATCTACCTGCTTTTGGACTTCTGACCTTTTTCACGATAGGAAATTGGTCCCCTTTCATCATAAAATGTGCTTGTATCACTATCAGACTTTGTCGGCACTTGAGGGGCCTTATCATTAATCTGGCCTTTTCATTGCTGTTATTAAACTATTTTTGCCAGGAATTTTATCCACAAGTGGATTTTTGTATATCGAGTGAAATGAGAGGCTAAAGGACCAAATTATGAGGATAAGTTACATAAGGGTGGCTTGCATTCCCTTGAGTAAAGAAGACTGACGAGTGATCAAAATAAGCAGTTTAAAATGATAAAAAGGTTCAATAGGGTAAATATGGAGAATCTATTTCATCAAAGGATACAGAACCAAAGTGAGTAAATAGGGAAAGGTAAAATCAACAATGATCTAATTGTATATCAGAGCAGGTTCAAGGGCTTTAATAACCTGTTTCTATATTCTCATGTTATCTGCCTCAGAAGTGTGAAGACCATTTTTGCAAGCACGTTAAATTGCATATTATGGTCACTAATAAGAATCATTGTTTCTTAGATGATTGTAACAAGCTTTACTCTCAAATTTTTGAGCCCTCAAATCCTCTGTTTATTCTCCTGTTTATTCGAAAGTAATAACCAAATTCAAGGTTATCAGGTCATGGCACCCTTGAGAAATGGATCTATTGCACTTGCTAAGGTTGAGGAGCAATCATGTAAAGGGTGGGGCCCCAGCGCTGTAAAATATATGAATGACATAATTGTTATATATTCACTTGCTCATGGTTAGTCTGAAAGGTTAATTTGACAATACAAACCTGAACAATGTGGAACTTACATTGTTACATAGAATTACTTAGGACAGAATCTTTGCACCTCATATCCCCATTTGAATAGCCAACAATCACACTCAACCTCAGCCTAAACACTCTTGCACCCATGCCTCACAGTTACCCCTCACTAATGGTGTCCTTCTCTCTTCTCCACACAAGCCATTACAAGCACTGATACCTCTCTACTTTCTCTCCTTGCAGAAGAGAGCACAATGCCTGTCAAGAGGCAAAAGACAGGGTGGTAGGATCACGGAGCTGTTAGTAAAAGGCACCTTTTCAGCCATTGGCAACATGTGCCCACCTGCTCCACTAGGAAGGAGGTCTTGTTCCAGGAAGCTGCAGATGTTGGATGAAAAGAGACAGCAGCCTGTTGTGATGGCCTAAGCCTCCTGAGGCATCAATACTCAGACATATCGAGGGAGCTGATCCTCTGCCTCTAGACCCTGTATTGGGGGTCTCATCTCCTTCCAGCTAGATTTCAGTGTCTTTCCATTTACCCAGTGGAGGGTGCAATTGAGAAAAAGGCAGCTGGTGTCACTGCTGAGGCTGTTGGCAGTAGTGTGGCTTCCGCTCTTGATCCTCAGCAAAGTTGGACACTGGAGCTGAGTAAGATGCTCTCATGCTATGGTGAAGACTGGCAGCAGTGTGGCCTGCAGATGAGGTGACATCCAAGAAGTTGGAAATTAACTGTTAAGCAGTGGACATACTCTCTGAGAGAAGTGCTTTGAACAGCAGTCTCTCAATGGCCATGGTTGAAGCTCTTCAGTGTAACTGGTCAAAGTTAGTTTCCCTGAAGAAGCTTTTCACACTGTATACTCACCTTCAGGACCTTAGTAAGTCCGACAGTGTAGAAGCTGTGCCCTGTTTGAAAAGAAGGAACTCATGGCTAAAAAGGCTATTTTTAATCACTGCTTTCCCACCAAACCTATGAGCATTCCCCACCTGCCCAAGGAAAGCCTAAAGAGGCCAGTATCACATTGGAATCCCAATTCAATGGCATTTTCCAGGACTTTCAAACCTTCACGCTCTGGAACCCACTTCCTCCAGGCTGGGAAGATTCTGCCTATAGAGTCGACAGCACAGAAACAGGCTATTCAGCTCAACAGGTCCATGCCAGTGTTTATGCTTCACATGAGCATTCTCTCACCCTCTTTTCATCCAACACTATCAACATATACTGTCCCTCATGTGCTTATCTAATTTCTCTTTAAATATATTGATGCCATTTGCCTCAACTACTTTTTTGTGTGACAGTGCATTGCACATTCTAATATACTTTGGGTAAAGAAGTTTCTCCTGGATTCCCTATTAGATTTATTAGGCTGTACCAGTTTTATGTCCTTCAATTTTAGACTCCTCCACAAGCGGAAACCGTTTCTTCCTGTCCAACCTAAAAAACCCTTTCATTATCTTATAGACCTCTATCAGGTCATCTCTCAGCCTGCTCTTTTCTAGAGCCTGTTCAGCCTTTCCTGATAAGTTAATCTTCAGAGCTCCAGTATCATTCTTTTTTGCGCATTCCCCAATACCTTTTTATCCTCCTTATAAAATGGAGACCAGAACTGTGTACAGTACTTCAAGTATGGTTAAACCAAAGTTCTATACAAGTTTAACATAACTTCTCTATTTTTCAATTTTTTCCCTCTAAAAATAAACCCCAGTGCTCGGTTTTCATCTTTTAAATTAAAGTGCATCACTACTTTTTAGTGATTTGTATACCTATACCTCTAGATCCCTTTGCTCCTCTATCCCACTTAGACTCTTATTAGTCAATCAAGATATGGCCTCTTTATTCTACCCACCAAAATGTACCACCTCATAATTACCATATTAAAATTTATTTGGCAATTACATACACATTCTTCAAGTTTAGTAATGCCTTCCTGCATATTGTCACATACTTCCTCCAAATCCTGTGGGCAGAAGGTAAGTTTCCATGATGGAGGCAATGATGTAATGGCATTTTTCTAGACTAATAATCCAAAAACCCAGGGTAATGCTCTGGGGACCTGAGTTCGAATCCTACCACTGCAGATGATGGAATTTGAATTTAATAAAAATCTGGAATTAACAGTAAATCATTGTCAATTGTTGTAAAAACCCATCTGGCTCATTAATGTCCTTTAGGGAATGAAATCCACCTTCCTTACCTGCTCTGGCCTACATGTGACTCCAAACCCACAGCAATGTGGTTGACTCTTAAATGATCTCTGAACTAGGGCAACTAGGGATGGGTAATAAGTGCTGGCCTTGCCAGCGATGCTCACATCCCATAAATGAATGAAAAAGACCTAAAGAAATTGCCAGAAAGATTGCTCTGTTCACTACCTTTGCTGCATTTGAGAAAGCTCACCTACATAACAAAGCTGGTGAAAACAATGTCAAAGGCATTAAGAGTTGGATTGTGAGCTTGTCCTAAAACATGGAGCTGAAAATTTCAAAACATAAGAGGAGAAAACCCAAAATCTACTTAATCAGTTCTCTCCACCCTGAGTCTTATCCCTATCGTACTTTTTAAAAGTACAATTGATAACTCTGTGGTATTGCAGAGTCATTGACAGAGAAGAAGATCTTAATTTTTGGCTTGTTTTGAAATTAGTCATTTTAAAAACGTACTGCCAAATTAATATAATATGTTGTTGGTGCTTAGGAAATAGCATGATTTTGGTTCAGTTAATGCTTAAATGCATTAATGCTTAAATGCGTAAAATCAACAAGTCTAAAACAGAGTATACAGAAGTAGTGGAAAGTGTTTAGTGAATGGCAATAATTTGGATGTTTTAGAGCTATGAAGAGGTCAAGGAAGCTAAATCTATCCTCACCAGAAAATAAAATCAATAATGATCAAAAACTCTATGTAGAGAATTCGTAGTGAGAATGCAGGGGTATTTTGTGCACAGCCAGGATAGGAAAATCAACGCACATGATTAAAAACTGAAAATCTTATGAGCCAAATTTAACGGAACAAACAACGTCTTCACACTTGTTGAGTTATGGAACACACTGCCATCTAGTGTAGTCATTACGGACTCAACCGGAGCTTTAAAAGGGATATGAATGGATAGCTTCAGCAAACTGCAAAAGGATTATGGATATAGGCTTAGAAAGAAAAATGAGAAATGATCATATTGGGTCCTGAAACAATAACAATAAGTACAGTGAAACTGCCTCTTCTTCTTAAATTCTTTTTTTTCCAGAATATGTTACTCAAATATTTCCTGAAATATTTTCTGTTCTCTTCAGGCTATGTGCTTCTTTTGTGTAACCTGTTCCTGCCTATGTTGTCTCATTAAGAAAGGCAGTCCAACACTAGCATCTTCTCCCAAGCCCACATGTCCAGCATCGAGGTTGCTAATCACTCAAAACCAGCTCCACTGGGCAGGACATGAAGGGGAGGATTTTTCCCAAATTTGCACTAAGTGCAGTAGCGGGCGGGTAAAACGACGTTTTACCTGCCGGCTGCGATGGCGGGTTTTCATGCTGTATCGTCCTGAACCTGCCTTATTATTTATGCACTCCCGGGAACCACAGTGTTTGCATGGCCGGCGGGTTCTCATCCACCCGTCCGCCATCACCCCACCGCTGCTTCATACCAGGTGCCATGTTTAAAGTCCATGGCACAAGCACACATCTTAGTGCTTCCAGCTCACCACTGCTGCACGGAAGACATGGCCCTGAAACTGAAGAAGACTGCAGCCCTGCGGTTTAGTGATGAGTCTCTCAAGCGACTTTTGGATGCCGTGGAGGCCCGCTGGGATGCCCTGTACCACTGCTTTAGCTGCAAGATGGGCAGAAATGTGACCAATCTGGTTTGGGAGGCAGTGCCAACGGTGGTCAGCGCCAACACCATTCAGAAGAGGACAGCCACCCAGTACCGTAAGATCTCTGCCAGGGTATCATCACTCTCAATGCGCACACTCATAAACCCAGCACACACCCACAAGGCCCTCACTCACTGCCAGTTCAAGGGACATCACCAGTCACTCATACCCACCGTCATTATCCTTATCCCGTCCATGGGACCACTCAGCACCAACACAGGCCAGGCATACTTGGCATCTGGCCTGGCAGGAATCCTTCTTACACTTTCTCCATCTCTATTCATGCAGGACTAGCTGGCACACAACCAGAGAGATCAGTGGCAGAATGCCTGAAATCAAGGTCTTCACAGACTTTGAAAACAGAGCCATCCAGCTGACCAGCGAGGATCTGGACTGTTTCTTTGCTGATGGTGAGGTCGATGCTGCTCTACTAAGTGAGGATCCAGCAGCGCAACATCCATCAGACAACCTTGCTGTGAGTGATGTGTCCTCTTTCACAGGCCACTGCCATGCACTAATTATCTCCCCTTGCTTCCGCAGGCACATCTGCCAAACAACCGACAGTCTCCATGACCCAGGGCCTCCAATCAAGCCCCAAAGAAAGCTCTGAAGAGGAATCTGGAGGCACCCTCCCTGAAGTCTCGTTACAGCTCCCACCCACACCCTCTGCCAGTGCAGAGACAACACCTTGGTGGGACCTAGCTTTAGAGTAGCCTCAGGATCACAATCTGGTGAGTGCATCGCACTGTCTGATCCACTGCAGGGGGCAACAGGGACTTTCCAGGTGTCCGGCACTCGCAGGACTGCTAGAGGCCAGAATGTTGCTGAGTCCAAGTCAGATGATGAGCCTCTGGACTCAGTCATGTCACAGTTGCTGGAGCTGCAAAAGCAAACTCGGGAACATCAGGAAGGGATGTCCGCTGCACTCCTTAGATTTCAGGGCATGATGGGGGAGTCCGTCCGCCTTCACTCTGAGGTGATAGCACCAGCATGCCAATGCACCGAGGTCAACACTGGTAGGATGGACTGCTGCATGGGCTCAACTCCATCACTGATGCCATAGCTGGCCCCCAACAGTGTGCACGTGAGAGGGGTGCCGGGCAGCTCGATCTCACTCCAGCTACCCCTGCTTCTCAAGGAGTTAGCCTGGGTCCCCGGGCACCCAAAGGGAGGAGAATCCGCAGGTGCACACTCTAGGCCCAACCATCCAGATGACTCTGGGAGTATCTGGCCCTCTTTCTGTGACCTCAGCAGCTCTAGCTCCACAGCATACCAAGGAGCATACCACTGCCACACAGCAGGACACCGAAAGCAGGCCAGGGCCCTCCAAGTCTCAGCCCTCCAGAGGACATCCGCCAAAGTCATCACAGACAGGGCGTCACAGTCAGCAGGCTGCCTCCACTTTCGCAGATGATATGAAACTGAAGAGCTTTGTAAACTGTGAGGTGGACAGTATAGAACTTCAAAAGGACATAGACAAGTTGTTGGAGTGGGCAGATAGGTGGCAGATGAAGTTCAATATGGAGAAGTGTGAGGTGATGTGTTTTGGTAGGAAGAACATGGAGAGACAATATAAAATAAGGGGTACAATTCTTAAGGGGGTGCAGGAGCAGAAGGATCTGGAAGCATATGTGCATAGGTCATTACAGGTGGCAGGAGAGGTGGGGAGAGCAGTTAATAAAGCATGCAATATCCTGGGCTTTATTAATAGGGGTATAGAGTACAAGAGCAGGGAGGTTATGCTGAGCTTATATAAGACACCAGTTAGACCTCAGCTGGAGTATTGTGCACAGTTCTGGGCACCACGCCATTGGAAGAATGTAAACACATTGGAGAGAGTGCAGAAGAGATTTACAAAAATGGTTCCAGGCCTGAGAAACTTCGGTTATGAAGATAGATTGGAGAGATTTGGACTGTTCTCCTTGGAGAGGAGAGGGCTAAGAGGAGATTTGATAGAGGTGCTCAAAATCATGAGGGGGCTAGATAGAGTGGTTAGGGAGAAACTATTCCCACTTGTAAAAGGATCGAGAATGAGAGGGCACAGATTTAAAGTGATTTTGCAAAAGAAGCAAATGTGATGCGAGAAAAAACTTTGTTACACAACGAGTGGTTCGAGTCTGGAATGCACTGCCTGGAAATGTGGTGGAAGCAGGTTCAATCAAGGAATTCAAGAGTGTATTGGATGATTATTTGAATAGAAAAAATGTGCATGGGTACGGGGAAAAGGTGGGAGAAGGGCACTCAGTCTAATGCTTGTTCGGAGAGCTGGTGCAGACCTGATGGGCCAAATGGCCTCTTTCTGCACCATAACAATTCTGTGAATCTGAGAGTCTGCCAGATAGATGAACGACAAGATGAAAGTAAATTTTTCTGAAAATCTCATGGGTCTAAAATCTCCAATTCTGAAGTGCATACAAAGTTGCATAAAATAACCAGGGAAATTAGGGGCTTGTCATTTTGTTCATGTGCATTTAAAAACTGTAGCGCTGATCAATTCTGGTATTATATAAGCAATTGTACAAAGAGAAAAGGCCATTCAAGTTCACTGCTATTTTTTATTTGTTCATGGGATGTAGACGTCACCGGCCAGTATTTATTGATAAGCTCAACATTTATAAATACGTCTATAGATCCTGTGCAGACTACCATATTATATACCCTGCTCTATTTTATTCCTTGTGCCTAAGATTTGCAGGAACACACCCTGATCACAAATGTAATCAACCAAAACCAGAAATGGGATCCAACATGCCAGCCAGCTCTGAAGAAGAGTCATATGGACTCTGTTTCTCTCTCCACAGGTGCTGAGTTTTTCCAGCATTTTCTGTTTTTATTTCCAGTATGCTACGTTTGTGCTATCTAACCTGGCCAAGTGCTCTCCACAGATCACAAAATTTCTTCTTATTTAGCAACACTGAAGCCATCGTACCACATGGAGCATTGGCTAACACAGACCATATCAATTGTTATCACCTTCAATCCTGTTCATGACTAGGTAGTTATTCAGGCCAAACAGGTATCAATCATACAGGGAACTTAACCCTCCATTCATGCAACTATATAAAATATCATTGTTACCCAGTCAGTTTCTATTCCACTGTTTTAAAATTCTGATTGTATTTTTTGGATACCATGCATCAGCTATTTTTAAAGCATGAAGTCACAGGGCATGTGTGAAGGAATAGTTATATAATGCAAACTTACAATTTGTAAAATTATGGTTCTGACCTGTGGTTTAGGGAAGTTGAGCCTTAACAGAACTTAAACAGAGGGGGGAAACCACAACAACCTTTTCTGGCTACCCACACATCTCAATGGTAATGAACTGTTTACAAATCTCTACATGTCAGGGGATAATTAACACATTGTTATTAGATGTTACTTGTATTTAACTAAACCAAATAAAGCCATGAAAATAATTATTATAAGTTTGCTCGGATTGTGGCTTGCAGTTCAATGCAAGAGAAGGATGTTATAACATAAGTGGCCATTTTCCTTATCTAATTGGAAGTTTGAACCCAACAACAAATCATGGTGATATAGCAATTAAAAATGATGTTTTTTTAAAAATATATACCAGGAACCAAGTCACTTTAATTAAACACCAAAATACAAAAAGCTATTTGAAAGTTAAAAGTAATAAGTTCAATAAAACTTTAACAATTACACTACTTCCAAATCTGTTTTACACTGCCACACTTTATATACATGGACTCTGGGCTCAATTTTAACTCCAGGTTGAAAATGCAGCAAAGCGAGCAGTGTCCATTGAGATGCAGCAGCAGGCAAGCTGAACTGGTTTTACCAGCTGGGCCTCATTGACCTGTCACTTTCCAATCACAATAGCTGAGACATTGGCTGGAAGCAGCTGCCTGACCATTAACATCGGGTAACAGAAGTCTGCCGTAGGTACCGAGGGATATGGTCACTAGTATAAGGTAACATTCTGGATGGGCAATCCCAATGGGAGAGCATGCCTAAGCTTTCCTTGTAACACCTGGAGGATCATTACAGCTCCTCTAGACCTATAAGGAAACTGAAAAATATTAAATTTTGCTGGAACTTTCCTGACTCTGACTGCTGTTCCTGGTTGGTTTGGCTTGTCAAAAGAGCCACCATCTCTCTCCTACTCAGACTTCAGGTTAAAATGACAGATCTAGCCTTAGTTACATCATCAGAGCTAGATCTGTATGTTTGAAAAAGAACCCTGCCAATTTGTCTTGTCAGTGAGTTGGATCAGGGCTTGAAAGGAGATAAGACCTACGTTCAATTTTAACTGCCCCAGGCAGGGGAAGTCAAAATTGAGACATGCTTTTATGCTATTAATATATCCCTGCTAATATGTAATAGTGAATGAAAAAACCTGGTAATCATTTCTGAATTTGAATGCATAAGAAGCATGATACAGTTTCCTATAAGACCTAATAACCTATATGACATTTCATCCTTGAAAAAAGCTTGATAACATATTGATAACAAAAGATAATTTGAAATCTAAACAAATCTCCAAATTATCCTGCGTAAAGTACTGGTTGCCCTCTCCTCCCCGAAATTATTTTCACTAGAACATTTCAGACTTGGTCCCCTCTTCCTCCTCCTGATCCATATGCATCATTATCCAGATGGGGAGGTGGTAGCATAGTGGCATTGCCACTGGACTAATAATCCAGAGACCCAGGGTAATGCTCTGGGGACCAGGGTTTGAATCCCACCAGGGCAGATGGTGGAATTTGAATTCAATAAAATATGGAATTAAAAATCGATTGATGCCTACCATCGGCAATTGTTGTAAAAACCCATCAAGTTCATTAATGTCCTTTAGGGAAGGAAATCTGCTGCTGCACCACACCCGCCCCTTCCCCCCCCCCCCCCCCCCCCCCCCCCATGACTGCAGACCCACAGCAATGTGGTTGACTCTTAAAAATGCCTTCTGAACAAGGGCAATTAGGGATGGGCAATAAATGCTGGCCTAGCCAGCGACACCCACATCCCATGAATGAATAAAAAAATATCCCCAGGACATAGAGCCAGTTCCAACATATACATTGATGCCATCCAGTTCAACCTCTCTCAAACAATCCATTATCTTTGTGTTGTCAGAATGCTTGCCCAATGTCCAGTCATGGAATATGCTGCAATTTCCTACTGTTAAACATTAGGAAATCTAAAGTCATCATCTTCATCCCCTGCCAAAAACTCCATACCTTTGACATTGCTGCCCTCGCCCTTCCCAGCAACTGTCCCTGGCTGAACCACAAAGGTTATTAACCTGAATTGATGGGTTGAATTTTTCCAACTTAGTCCCTGGCCAAACAATGGGACTAGTTGTGGGTTGGGCATCTGAATAGTTAAGGAGCAGGTTTTGCCATGGCTCTTTAACAGAACCATGGCATTAGCATCCCATCTCCAGGTTCCCCAATCAATCAGGGAGGGTAGGTGAAATGATGCATAGATTCTGTCAAAGGAAGAAGTTCTGATTAAAGAAACTGCAGCATGGTTCAATGGTTCACCAGCACTTGGATTTTTGAGGCATTGGCAATCACAGGAATGGAGAAGAGACCTGGGAAGGCTGCTCCCCTGGTCTCTCATTCTCATCTGGATGTTCTGTTGCAGCATCTGAGGGGCTGCAATGAGTTGAGTTTTCAAAAGGACAGGGGAAAAAGAACAGCCTCTCAAACCAAACAGGCATGGCCAAGGAAGTCAACAGCAGAAAGTTGTTTCCTCCAATCTGGAGGCAGTGGATCAAGAGGATTTAGGACCTCCAGTGATCAGGTGAATGGCATGACACTTTGTGGAGCCAAGCCCACTCTGACTTTCCCTACATAGCATTCCTCAGGATAGCAGGCCTTTATTCCTCCTTTTTCAGGCACCCCTCACGTCCACATTTGAATAGCCAACACTCACAGTCACGCTCAACCTATTGCCCTCTTGAAGTCATGTCTCACAGTCACCCTCTACAAATGTTGCCCTTCCCTGCTATTCATACAAACCATTATGAACACTCACAACTCTCTGCTTTCTCTCCATGCAGGAGAAGAGAGCACAAAAGCTCTGAGAGAGGCAGAGACCCAGAGGGGTGAGGGGGGAATGGCCCTCCAGTGAAGGGCATGTTATCAACCATTGGCAATGTGTGCCCAACTGCTCCACTGGGAAGTAGCTCTTGTTCCAGGAGGCTGCAGATGACAGCTGCAACCTGCTGTGGGAGTCTGAGCTTCCTGATGGACTGATGCTCAGACAATTTGAGAGAATTGATTGACTGTAGATCCTATGCTGGGGCGAGGGTCTCACCTCTTCCAGTTAGATTTATTTGTCCATCTCCTGTGTCATGTGTCGGGCCATATGGCTGAGGAGAGGTAGCTGGTGTTGCTCCTGGTGTTTCTCCTCTTGCCCTTCATTAGAGCTGCATCAGCTGCTCCCATACTGTAGTGAAGGCTGGCAGTAGGGATGTACAGCTGAAGGTGAGTGAAATGCAAGGCAAATAGGAACATCGAAGCAGGGATAGGCCATTCAGCCCTTTAAGCCTGCTCTGCCATTCGACTGACTCATGGCTGACTGTCTATCTCAATGCAATTTTCCTGCGCTATCCCCACGTCCCTCGGTGTGATTAGTATTGAGAAACATACTCAGTGACTGAGCTTTCACAGTCCTCAGGGGTAGAGAGTGCCAAAGATTCACTACCCTCAATGAAGAAATTCCTCCTCATCTCAGTCCTAAATGGCTTACCCCTTATTCTGAGATTGTTCCCTTATTCTGAGATTGTTCCCTAATTCTACGTCTCTCTCACCCCCAGCGAGGGGAAACATCCTTTCTGCTTCTACCCTGTCTAAGAATTTTGGTAAGGAGGTGAGATCTACTGAGTTTTTCCAGCATTTTCTGTTTTTGTTTCAGATTTCCAGCGTCCGCAGTATTTTGCTATTCCCTTAAGAATTTTGTAAGTTTAAATGAGCTTGCCTCTCATGCTTCTAAACTCTAGAGAATACAGGCCCAGTCTTCTTAATCTCTGTTTATAGGACGGGCCTGCCATCCTAGGGATTGGTCTGGTGAACTTCTGCTGCACTCCCTCTATGACAAGTATATCCTTCCTTGGGTAAGGGGACCCAAACTGTACAGAATACTTCAGGTGTGGTCTAACCAAGGTTCTATACAATTGAAGCAAGACATCTTTACTCCTTTACTGAAATCCTCTTGCAATAAAGGCCAACATAACATTTACCTTCCTAATTCCTTGATGCATCTGCATGTTAGCTTTCAGTGGCTTATGAACAAGGACACCCAGGTCCCTTTGGATATAAACACTTCCCAATCTCTCACCATTTAAGAAATACTCTGCACCTGTGTTCTTCCTACCAAAGTGAATAACCTCACACTTATCTACATTATATACCATTCTGCCATGCTCTTGCCCACTCACTAAGCCTGTCCAAATCCCCTTAGAGACTCTTTGCATCATCGTCACAACACACTTCACACCTAGTTTTGTGCCATCCACAAACTTGGAAATATTACATTTGGTCCCCACATTCAAGTCATTTATATAGATTGTGAACAGCTGGGGCCCAAGTACTGATCCTTGTGGTACCCCACCAGTCATAGCCTGCTAACTTGAGAATGACCTGCTTATTCCTACTCTTCATTTTCTGTCTGTTACCAATCCTCAGTCCATGCCAGTACATTATCAGCTATTCCATTTGCTCTACTCTTTTTTTTTTTACTAACCGCATATGTGGGACCATGTAGAAAACCTTCTCAAAATCCAAACACACCCTTTTCTATTCTACTAGTAACATCCTCAAAAAACTGCAACAAGTTTGTCAAATAGGATTTCTCTTTCATAAGTCCATGTTGACTCTGACCAATCAGATCATTATTTTCTAATTGCCCAGTTATCACATCCTTAATAATAGATTCTAGCATTTTCCTTACTCCTCATGTCAGAGCTTGGCCTAAATAGCCAAGTGGTTATGGTACTGGGTTTGTTAATCCCCAAGATCAAGAGTTCAAATCTCACAATGGCAGACAATGTAACTTCATCTGAAACAGATGGAAACGGGTTTGTACTTGAAAGAGTTACTCCTCATGTCAGGCTAACGGGCCTGTACTTCTCCTTCCTTTCTTAAATATTGGGGTTATGTTAGCAACCTTCCAATCTGCAGGCACCAATCCAGAATCTGTAGAATTTTAAAAGATGATCACCAAAGCATTCCACTATCTTGATAGCCACCTCTTTCAACACTCTGGGATGTAAGTCATCAGGTCCTGTGGATGTATTGACTTTCAGCACCATTAGTTTATTCAGTAATACATTTTTATTAATACTAATTTCCTTAAGTTTCTCATTCCTGCTAGTCCCTTGGCACTCCATTGTTTCTGGGAGGTTTATTGTTGCTTCCTCTGTGAAGTCTGACACAACGTAATTATTTAGCTTCTCTGCTGTTTCCCTATTTCCCATTACAAATTCTCCTGTCTCTGCCTGTAATGGACCCACATTTGTCTTCGCTAATTATTTTCCTTTTTAGATACCCATAGAAGATGTACAGTCCATTTTTATGTTTCTTGTTAGTTTACATTCATGTTATATTCTCCTTTTCTTTTTGTTTCTTGGTCCTCCTTTGATGAATTCTAAAATGCTCCCAAACCTCTGGCTTACTATTTTTTTTGGCAACTTTATAAGCCTCTTCCTTTGATCTAATACAAGTTTAACTTGCTTTGGTAGCCATGGCAGGGACAGAGAGTGACGATGGCTCCAGCAGCCAGAGGGCTGCAGGGGACCAGGCACATGCTGAGTCCGGCACTGATGACATGCCTCTGGAGTTATCACCAATGCAGCAGCTGCAGAAAAGGTGGCAGGAAGTGCATTTGCATCTGGCAGGGTTGCATGAGGGAATGGTTCAGTTGCTTTCTGCAATGGAGGAGTCCAGACAGAGAGCATGTGAAGAATCCTCCCTCAGGGCAGAGCATCAGGATTCCTTTAATGAGAGATTGGCGACTCTCATAGAGAAGGGTTTCCACCAAATGGATCAAAGTATGATTGGGTTATGCTCTGACCTGCAAGCCCTCACAGCGGTTCTGGCCACAGGTGGTGTTTTCCATTGTGGGAGATGTTGTGGACACCAAGCACCAGCACTCGGTGCCCATGCATCTGCGGTGAGCAGGGAAGTAGATTTGGACCTCACGTCAGCACAGCAGCTGTTTGCCGTTACTGCAAGCTCCTCTCAGGGCGCTCCGCATGAGGGCAGCAGCTCCTCCGCCCCTCCTCCGCCAGTCAATGTTGCTTCCATTGAGGCTGCGATAACTGGGGAGGTGCCAGTTCTGGTACTGGCCACTCCCTCCCAGGTGGGGCCAACACAGGCTCCATGGGCCAGACGATGCCCACCAAGGTCATCGATGCCAACAGGACAGCAGAGTCAACAGGCTAGCTCACAAGCCACTCCGACCGATGGGGTGGCACCTAGACGTAGCACCCGGAAACGTAAGCATAAGGCACATTAGGCACTCCCCGGGTATGTCACTGGTAATTTTTGTGTTGGCCTTTGAATAGGGACCCATTTTTATAACATTGTCGAATAATCATGTGGGCTTTAATTGTGGACAGAATAAAGTCCACCTTTGTTACCATGGCTGAGGGTCTTTTCATTGTGGTGCTTTTTTCATTTTCACATAATTATCATGAGTGTTAGAGTGGAGATTGATGTTTCTGTACTAAGGCCTTAGTTGCAGCTGATGAGGTGGAAGATGTAGCACCTAAGTGCCATGTGTGGAAGTTCCGGGCAATACTGTTCCTGCTGATCCATGTGTGTGGAGCTAGCTGAAGGTTCTTTGGATTAAAGTGTCCCGGATGTCCCTGCCTCCTTGATATAGTAGCAGGTCAGCGTGCTGCCCCTCATCATCGCCCTGTGCTTCCTCATCCTCTGAGGCACTGCTGGATTCATCATGTGCAGCCTCATCCAGGGCGTCAAGATCTTCATTATCAACTGCATCTCCCCTTTCCAGCGCAAGATTGTGCAGAGTGCAGCATGCTACCACTATCAGAGAGACACGATCTGGGGGATACTGGAGTGCGCCCCCTGAGCGGCCCAGGCAATGGGAGCACATCTTGAGAAGACCGATGGCTCTCTCCACCACAGCCCTTGTGCTGCCATGGCTCCTATTGTATCGCTGCTCAGCTTCTGTCCTTGGATGGCAGAGAGGCATCATGAGCCATCTTCTGAGGGGATAGCCCTTGTCACCCAGCAGCCAACTATCCAGCTGAGCTGGAGCACTGAAGAGCCCCGGCACCTGGGAGTGTCTGAGGATGTAGGTGTCGTGGGAACTGCCTGGGAACCTTGCACAGACTTGTAAAATCTGCATCCTGTGATCGTACATGGATTGGAAGCCCTTCCTGTTGATAAAGGCACCAGGCTCACCCGCTGGCGCCTTGATGGCCACATGTGTGCAGTCTATTGCACCCTGGACATGGGGGAAGCCAGCGTTGGCCGCGAAGCCTCTGGATCACTGTATGGCTTGCCTGGTCACAGTGGAAGTGGATAAAGGTGGATACCAGTCTGAACAGAGCGTCTGTAACCTGCTTGACACAAGTGTGTAAGCTGATTGGGGGACACCGCAAAGATCACCCATTGAGCCCTGGAAGGAGCCAGTGGCATAGAAGTGGAGGGCAACTGTGAGCTTCAGAGCTGCTGGCATGGGGTGTCCTCCCACACTGTTAGGGGAGATCTCAGGGCCAATCATCTGACAGATATAGTTGACTGTCTCCCTTGAGAGTCGGAGCCTCCTTCGGCACTGCACCTCAGTCATATTGAGGTAGCTGCTTCACAGCCTGTATGCCCTGGCAGCAGGATAGTGATGTCGTCTGTGGCCCCTTGCACCTTAGACAACCTCTTGGCCCTGCACCCCTTGTGTCTGCGCCTGGCCTCCCAAAGATGGCTCGCCTGGAGGCTGATTGTCCAGTACTGGCCTCCTCCTGATTCTATCCCTCCCTTCCTCCTCAGAGGAGATGCCTTCAGTGGAGAGGTCAGAACCCATATCCCCAGGCTAAATGGAGGCCTCCGGAAAGCTGCAAGGCCAAAAAAGATTACTGTCTGCAGAATACTTTTACTTTACATAAAAACCTCTTGGACATCGATGAGAACTCCTAACAATCACACAGGTATGTTTTAAACACTTTCATCAATTATAACTTCATCAAAAACATGAACAACCTCTCTGAGTCCACATATCCTGACATTGCAAAAGTTTTCCTAAATAATCTCCTATCCGCCTTCCCGTTGGGCCTGTGCGCCGACCCGAAGTTCGCACGGGCCCCTCAAAATCATACACAATTGGCAAGTTAAGGGGCTTAACGAGCCCTTCAATTAATAGTGGGCAAATTGATGGCGCCCGCCCACCGAAATATCACAATGGCACGCGCTGACCTCGACGTGCGTCATTTTACACGCTGCTGTGTGGGCTACGCCATCCACGTCAGCCGGAAAATCCTGGCCTGGGAATTCCTCCTCCACAGCATTATTGCTCATTAGATTTACCCAGTCTATATGTACATTTAAGACACCAATGATTACTCTATTACCTTTGACATGCACCTCTAATTTCCTGATTTATATTGTGCCTGTCATCACTACTATTTGGTGGCCTAAAAAAACTCCTACCAATGTTTGCTATCCCTTGCTGTTTCTTAGCTCCACCCAACCAGATTCTACACCTTGTTCTTCTGATCTAAGATCATCTCTCACTAATGTACTGATCTCATTCCTTATTATCAGCACTAGCCCACCTCCTTCTCCTTTTTGCCTGCCCTTCCTAAAAGTTGAATATCCTCGGACATTCAGTTCCCAGCCTTGGTTATCCTGCAGCCACCTCTCTGTAATGTCAATGAGATCATACCCGTTTACTTCTATTTGTGCTATCAATTCACCTCTCTTGTTGCAAATGCTGCATGAATTCAGATAGAGTGTCTTTAATTCTGCCTTTTTAACATTATTCTGTATTTTGACTCAATGCGATGCTGGCATTTGTTTCTGCTGCCTTTCACTTTCAATTATTACTTTTCTGTTTCCCATTATAAGCTTCTTCTCCTTTCTGACTTCCCTCTCAGGTTCCCAACCCCCTGGCAAGATAGGTGAAGTGCCTTCCAACAAGTTAGCAATCACCTGTCAAGCAATGATAGCACTCTCTGAGACAAGTAGTGCTGTGAGCAGCAGCTTCTCACCTGGGCATGACTGGAGCTCTTCACTTTCACTTTTTAAAGCCTTCCCAGCTTATCATTTTCACTGAAGAAGCCCTTCCTGTTGTTTACTCACCTCAGTGACCCCATCAAGTTGCTGACAGATCAGAAATAAATGCCCTGGCTGCTAAAGGCAGAATGCCAGGCTAAAAAAACAGTTACATACCGATTATAATATTTAAATTACTTATTTGACAGCTGCACAGGCGTTCCCTGTTTGTTTACAAACCTGTCTGAGTGAAACCCAGAAGTGGGCAGGATGATGTTGGGATCCTGAGCCAACATCACTTTTAGAGGATTTAACTCCATGTAGGCACCAAAGCCCACACCCCCTTGCCTGAAAAAAGTCCATCTGTTGACTGTATTTCTTTCTACATAGATGCTGCCTGACCTGCTGAGTATTTGCAGCATTTTCTGTGTTCCAATGTTCTTCTCACTGGCCTCTCATTCATTACTCAGTTTTTTTCTTAATGTTTATCTAAAACTGTTGCCCATCTTTTCACAAAGTTCCACACACACGTCACCCTTGTGCGCATTAGGGCTGCAATTTTCCAGTTCCTTTGGCGTCGGGCGTCACGAATGCTAATGGGGGACAAATGGCGTGAAACCAGTTTGCGATCATCCGCTTCACCCGTCAATGGTGGCCTGCTTTACCCACCGCCGCAGTCGGCAACCTAATTTCAATACTTTAGCATCTCATTATAAGCCCCACTGGAATCATCCTCACATGCTGGATCATTCAGGCATGTCGGCAGGATTGCACACCGATGTGTTTCACAACTGTACATAAGCCAAGTGCACCTGGTGAGCTGCACTTCGCTCAGGACTTTGAGGTTTGTTTACCTAACTTGCTTCGGTCAGCACTCACAGTCATCAGCGCCAGGCTTCACAGGCAGCACCACATCGCTTTTAGGAGGGCTCACAGGAAGGTCGCTACCTACCAGGCCAGCTGTAAGGTGGGGGTGGCTTTTCAACAGCTGCAGGGCTAGGGCTTGCTTGGTGAAGGGGGAAAAGCATCCTTAAGCAAGGGAAGAGGCTGCAGGTCAAGGGCTGAATTGGGGAAGGGGGGATATCCCAGGGTTTGTGTGTGGACGGAGGTACATGTTGATCTGTGCAAATGGCCTCAAGATGATGAGAGCTAAGGAGGCAGTCTCCAGAGGAGATGAGGCCAGATGGAGATGTGAGGGTGTGTGTGAGAGAGTGAGTGGTGATGTCCCTTCAGCTGGCAGTGAGCGAGATGCCAGTGAATGTGTGATGGCCTTGTGAGTGTGTGTGTGTTTGGAGTGATGAGATGGTCGCCTTACCCTGGCAACATGGATGAGATCATTCATCTGTTTTCTGCACTGGATGGCTGACATCTTGTGTGCAGCATTGGCACTGACCACCTCTGCCACCACCTCCCAAGCTAGAGTGGTGAGACTGATGGGCGTCCTGTGACCAGAGCAGGGGTAGAGGACATTGCGGCAGGCATCCGCAGCGTCCATAAGGCGTCCCAAGGATGCATCACTGATACAGGGGCGGGGCTACACTCTTCTTGGCTTTTGGGGCCACGTCTTCACCAGAGCAGCCCTGGGCTGCAAGCATTGAGAAGTGTGCACGTGGCTGCAGTTTAAATATGGTGCCTTGCATGGGGAAGAGGTGAGGTAACGGTGTGGCGAGCAAATCGGAGGCTATCCACCTGCAAGATGGCGTGTTTCCTGTGGCTGCATAATTAATGAGTTGGGAATGGGATGACATGAAGTGAAAAGCCACCATTGCAGCTGGTGGGTAAAACGTTCTTTTTCCTGCCCACTACTGCACTTAGTGTAAATTTATGACCATTCCCCCCCAGGTCTTAGTCACCTAATTCTTTAAATTTACAATTCTTATCTTTACGCTTAAATCCATCTATGGCCTTATTCCTACCATCGCTGCAACATCCTCTAGCCCTGCAACCTATAAAGCACTCTCCATTTGTCTGATTCTACTTTCTTGTGCATCTGCCCCCCACACCCATCCCCCTTCGCCCTATCATTGGCAGCTGTGCCTTCCTGTGACACACTTTTAAGATCATTCCTTAGGGCCAAATTATGGAAGATAACGGATCGAGAAGTCATTTCCATGTTAATGTAATTTTGGAGCCTCTATGACCCTGTGCTTTGACCACTAAAAGCAACCAGCAAGCAGCAGAGGTCAATCACAAAAAGCAGTCTTGTGTAATCTGTTGACGTGAGTAGGCACAATGTAAGAATTTAGGGTTTCAGCAGTACCAAATATTCCAACAAAATCGTTTGAAAGTATTGTAACAATCTAAAAATGATTAAAAGCTTTTGTCTTATTGACACCTCATTTGAAGGGCTGGCAATCTCAAGAGAGAGAGTGAGAGAAGTAAAACACTGCCAATAAGATAGGGGGTGATATTTTGACATGAAGATTTTTCTTATGCTTAGAACTGCAAATCCACAAAAGCATAATTCTGATTCAACTTTGTTCTTACTTTAAATGAATACAAGACAATGATAATTCTTTCTAAAATAAATGCTGAAAGTTAATCAATAGTGTTAGCATAATTTGTTAAGTCCTTGAAGGAAAATGAATAACAGTCTCCAAATTGTTTGGATTTGAACATGTACCAAACCTACTCAGCTTTCTTTTTAATGACTCAACCATTTTAGAAAGTTCAAACAAGACAATTGCTCCTTTAATGATTTTTATGAAACATTTAAATTGAGTGTTAACTGTATGAATGCCAAAGTGATTTTTTCCAACTTAAAAAATGTTATTCAATTACTACCATTCATACAGTATTATCCTGAGTAATATTCATCTCAGATGAATTGCATTTGTATTGCCTGCAATAATAAGTTTCCTGCTGGCAATATTAGGTTAATGGACAGAGTGCACTTTACAAAATCTTATGCAAAGCAGGGGCATACAAGCTGCATTTGCACTATTCTATTGTGATAATTATTCTGGATCAAATCACTTCTGTGCAAGAAATAGAGCTGAAGCACACAGATACAGTGGTCTACATGCACAGTCTGAATTCTTGAGTTCCTCTCATTACATGACAACTAGTCACAAATAGGTAAATTAATTTATTTTAATGGTTTCAATTTCAAACTTATATACTATTAACCGGGAACTGTGATTCAATTATTCATATTTCAATAATATCAATTGCAGGCACATTTAAAGAGAAATATTTGTCAATGGTTTCTGTATTCATTCAAAATAAAAGTATTACAGTTAAGAAAAGACAGCCAAAGACCACTCTGAGAGTTGAATTAATGCACTATCCTTTTGCCTTTAACACCAGAGTTTGGCTAAGCCTTTAAGTGGAAAATGCCTTCTCTTCTTTGGCTATAAAGGACCTAAGTGAAATGAGTTTAGTCAGTTATACGTCAGCTCTTAACAAAGGATGAATGACACAAAACAATTACTAATGCAATACTGGTTGCAAATTAGAGGCTAGAAGGAGTTCTGGTATGATAGCCAAGTGGTTATGGTATTGGGCTTGTAACCCCAAGATCAAGAGTTTAAATCTCACAATGGCGAACTATGAAACAATGTAACCTCATCTGTATAAACAGATGGAAATGTGTTTGTACTCGAAAGAGGCGAGAAGGGCTTGGTGGAACTCAAAGGATTGGCCGTTTCCCTTTGAGCCTAACCATCTAGCACAAAGACATCTGAATTAAGCGGGAGAGCTGCCCACTTGAGCAAAGTAGGTCTGAAAGTGCTGATGTAGCAATTTTATGGCTCTATTTCTGAGAACAGGGGAGTCCTTCTTTCTGTCCTGGCTAATAGTTATTTCTCAACCAACGTCAGTAAAACAAAAAACAGATTGCTTGATCATTATCTCAGTGCTGTTTGTGGGGGCTTTGATGTGCGCAAATAACTAATTAATTGGTTGCCATGTTTCCCACATTAGAACAGTGACCAAACTTCAGAAGTACTTAATTGATTATAAAGTGCTTTTGGACATCGTGAAAGGCACATGAATCAAATTCCCACTTGATGAATCATCAAATTCCTTAAGAAATAAAAATTTGCCAAGTTATCAACTTAACTCAGCTTAACGTGTTCTATTCTAAATTTCCAAGACTTTCTTTTCCCAAAATATCTGTTAAATAATTATCAGTTATTGTGGGTGGAATCTTCCGATCCTGCCAGCAGTTGGAATTGTGGTGGGTGGAGGCATTTAATTTGACAGGAGGCAAAAAATTTGTTTCCCAACTGTGGGGTGAACTGTTTGAATTTTGTTCTCTCATCTTTCAAGGTGGGTTGAGCTTCCCGATGAACAATGTTGGGGACCCCATTTGCAAGTATTGAAAGGCCACATCTCCAGAATTAAGTTCACCCTCCAAGTTAAGTTCCCCACCAGCAAGAAATTAGAACATTTGCTTTTACAACTGTATATAAGTGGTGTGCACCCGGTAAGCTTCACCTCTTCCATGATTTTGAGGTCAGCATATGCTGCTTTTGCCTTCTTGGGGACTGCTTATAACTTCACTCTTTTCAATGCTGATACAAGAGATGCACCAAGATGCATGGGAGGCAGGCTAAGTGGGGAAGTGTGGAGTGTGCGGGGAAGGGGGGGTGGAGAAGGGAAGCGGGCGAGGGAGACTGTCTGGGGAAGGGTTGGGAGTAAATGTCAGGGGAAGGGGGTGGAAGAGAGTGTCTTAGAGGACAGTGTCGTTGGTGTTGACTTTGGGGTCCTGGGGATGAACTCAGGGCACTGGTGATAGGAGGAAACAGTCAGAGAGAGGAGTGGATGCAGTAGGGTGAAAGGTCCAGGCTAAGAGATTGGTAGTTAAAGGTTTCATGGGGGTGTGTGAGGTTGGGGGGGGGAACATGGAGGGAAGCTGGACAGGTGGCTCAGACAACATCAGGATGAGCATGGGGACAGGAGTCGACTCTAAGGAGAGGGAAGGCATGTGAAGGTGGATTGTATTAGGATCCAGGGTAATGGGGGTGGGGGGGAGGTTCAAGGGTGAGAGGAGAGAAGAATGGTGATATTGGGTGGGTTAAGGGTGATGGGGGGAAGTTGGTGGGCCACAGGGGGAGACTAGAAGGTGATGGAATGAGACTGGAAGATGACACACACCTTTTTTCAAATGTGACCTTGACCACACAGTTAGTCAGTAAGTGCGATCCCTCGCAGTAGAAGGAGGGTATTTTCTGGTGGATGGAGTTCAAGGTGAGCATAAGTGGCAAACTAAAGGGACACCCTAATAATTATGAGGCAAGTGGATGTCAACCATGCTCAATTGTGTTCTCCTCTCCATAGTGAAGCCCATAAGGCAGCGGTTTGCTCCCAACATGGGTCTCATAACATAAAGGTCCCAGCAAGGTCTGGAGCTGCCATTCATTCTGTGCCATTTGCTATCTGCTGCAGTCAGAGGCAGGGATGAAGGGAGGGAGGGAGGTGGATGTGTCTGAAGGCATGGCTGTTGGATGGCAGCCAACTCACAACTCCAAACCTCCATCCTCATGGCTGAATGGTCATGGCTGACAAGGGATCATGTGGTTAGTCTTTCTATGCTGCCAAAGCAATGGTTTCTCTATAGAGTCGCTAGGGTAGTGGAGGCAAGCAGAATAGTGTCAGAGGGAGCCTTCTTGCACCTGGCTCTCATCACCCTGGTCACAGAGCAACGTCTCCATGCGCTGTCATATATGAACGGGAGAAAAAACCATCTCTGGTCCTCCAGGATGTCCTTCACCTGGAAGGGTGGAGTCAGGATGCCATGTCTAGGTGGAGACCAGGTGAAGGGCTTAGCACTGGCCTGCTGGCTTTGAGATGGAGGGAAGCCTGTAATGGACATGCTCACTAAATGTATCACTTCAATTTGTTCACAGATCCACTGAGACATTGATGATGCAGGTTGCAGGCAACCCTGCCTTGATAATGGCTCTCATCCAGATGAGGATGAGGAGGGCCTATCGCAGGTTGGCACAGGGCCAGGAGGAGCAAAGGCCCAAGCAGCAAGAGGCAAGAAGGTCAAGATGCTGGTGAGCAGGGTCCACTGCAACAGTGAGTATTGGCCAGACAATGGGTATGTCACAGGCAGTATTCTTATCTAGAAAAGAGCAAAAAGCAATGCTGGAGGCACCTTCGTATGTCTCAGGATGTGGTTGCTCACATCTTCCAGCTTCTCCTGTACGAGCTGTGGCTGCAAGAACTCTGGAGGAGTAATACAGAGCTCCTGGCCTGGAATGATTGAATGGCTATCTGGGTGCCATCTAAATATGGTGCTAGGACTTTCAAACCCATGAGGTATTGCATTATGGGTGACTTCCTGCCTTCCCGGCAGAAGATTCTCCATGCTCATCATGGATGCATAATTAATAAGCTGAAAAACAGAAGATCATGTGAGTTCAGCTGTCCCGCTGCTCAGCAGAAATCACACCGACTTTCCCGCCCACCATCAAATTTGGGGCAGGATTTTCCGCTAGTGAGCGTAAAAATCAGTGTTTTCCCCGCCAGCTGCAATGGCAGGTTTTCACTTTGTATCACCCGCTTCCTGCCTTATTAATTACACAGGCATGGGAAACACGCTGTATCACTGGCAGGCGTCCTCTGAATCCCCCGCCATGCTGTGACCAGACTGAGGTTGCAGTGCCGGAATTCAAGATCCAAACAGAGTTCGAGAACAGAAACATCAAGCTGGCTGGAGAGGATGGTTATTGTGCCTGCGGTGATAATGAGGTCGGTGGCAAAGACACTTGAGGATTCTGCTCCACATCATCCATCAGTCCACACTACTGTGAGTGCAGTCTCCTATTTTATTCTCTGCTGCCTTGTGCTAATTATCGCTACTTCCTTTCATAGGCACCGCTGCCAAGCACCCAACGCCAGCCAGGCCCTCAGCTCCAGGCCCAAGGACATCTCAAATAAGGAACCAGCCTTGAAGACCTGTCACAATGCTTATGCATACCCTCACACCTCAGTGGGGTCTAGATCTAGAGCAGGCTTGGGTTCACAATCTAGTGAGCACAGCACACAATCTGGTCCACATCAGGTGGAGGCAGGGACATCCGAGGTCGCCGGCATTTGGAGGACCACTGAAGGCCACGATTCAGCTGAGTCTGAGTCAGATGACGAGCCTCTGGACTCAGTACTAAATCAGTTACTGGAGTTGCAAAGGCAAGCACAGGAACATCAGGAAGGAATGTCAGCTGCATTCCTCTGGTTGCAACGGAGGATGGAGAGTCCATCCACGTTGAGTCCGAGGTGCTTGCACTGCTATTCCAATCACTGAGGTCAACACTGGTAGAATGGTGGCCACTATGCAGACCTTGGTCCAGGACATCAGAGCTGCGCTGCAGCAGGAGCTGCACTTCATTGGTGTAGGAATTGGTGGCATCCATCAGTGTGAACGCAAGAGGGATGTGTGTCACCTCGATCTCACTCCAGATGCCCCTTCCCCTCGAGGGGTCAACCAAGAGCCCTCGGGCACTCATAGGGATGGAGACCAGTAGCTGGAACCGCGGGGCCATCCACCCAGTTGGCTCCAGGAGTGTCTGCCTAATCCCAATCCCTTCTTCCTGTGACCCCATCACCTTCAGCTCCACAGGCCAAGGAGGGTGCACTTGCCCCACAGCAGGAGACCCAAAGCAGATCTCCAGGTCTCTGCCCTCCAGAGGGCACCTGCCAAAGTCATCACAGACAGCAGGGTATAACAATCACAAATTAGGGATGCAGTCCTATGCGCCCCTCACCCGAGCACTCACTGAAATCACTAATGCTAATTCCAAATGGTCATTTCTGGCAGGCAAAAGAGGCTTTGAGAAGGATCTGGAAGTGCACAAACATACAGGCTATACAAATATCTCCATCCTCAATATTGGAGGAGCCCAGCACATTAGTGCAAAAGATAAGGCTGAAGCATTTGCAACAATCTTCAGCCAGAAGTGCCGAGTGGATGATCCATCTCAGCCTCATCCGGAGGACCCCAGCATCATAGATGCCAGTCTTCAGTCAATTCAATTCATTCCGCGTAACATCAAGAAATGGTTGAAGGCCTTGGATACTGAAAAGGCTATGGGCCCTAACAATATTCCAGCAATAGTACTGAAGACTTGTGCTCCAGAACTTGCTGCACCCCTAGCCAAGCTGTTTCAGTACAACTACAACACTGGCAACTACCTGGCAATGTGAAAAATTGCCCAGGTGTCTCCTGTACACAAAAAGCAGGACAAATCCAACCTGGCCAATTACAGTCTACTCTCGATCATCAGTAAAGTGATAGAAGGGGTCATCAACAGTGCTATCAAAAGGCATTTGCTTAACAACAGCCTGCTTACTGATGCTCAGTTTGGGGTCACTCAGCTTCTGACCTCATTGGTTGATGCAAACATGGACAAAAGAGCTGAACTCCCGAGGGGAGATGAGAGTAACTGCCCTTGACATCTAGGCAGCATTTGAAGGAGTGTGGCATCAAGGAGCCCTAGCAAAACTGGAGTCAATGGGAATCAAGGAAAAACTCTCCAATGGTGGAATCATACCTAGTACAAAGGAAGAAAGTTGTGGTTGTTGGAGGTCAATCATCTCAGTTCCAGGACATAGCTACAGGAGTTCCTCAGGGTAGTGTCCTAGGCCCAGCCACCTTCAGCTGCTTCATCAATGACGCTCCTTCCATTGTAAGGTCAGAAGTGGGGATGTTCGCTGATGATTGCGCAATGTTCAGCACCATTCGTGACTCCTCAGATACCATCCAGAAGGACAAGTGCAGCAGAAAGATGGGAACACCACCACCCACAAGTTCCCCTCCAAGTCACTCACCACCCTGACTTGGAAATATATTGCTGTTCCTTCACAGTCGCTGTGTCAAAGTCCTGGAACTCCCTTCCTAACAGCACTGTGGGTGTATCTACACCACAGGGACTGCTCCGGTTCAAGAAGGCAGCTCACCACCACCTTCTCGAGGGCAATTAGGAATGGGCAACAAATACTAGACTAGCCAGCGATGCTCACATCCCATGAATGAATAAAAAAAAGGTTGTTTTGGATAGCTAGTCTAGACTCTTGATTTTCATTTCTTCATATATTTACTTGGAAATGTAATGCTTTTCCAAGTTTTCTTCCAAATGCCCAACCATTTTCTTCAGTTGCTTTCTTGTACCTCTGGGATACCTCAATTTTTTTTTTATTCAGGTCCTGAACAGCTTGGTTCATTGACAACTTTAGTGTCTCATGTGTTTGCAAAGGTATAAACTCAACTTGAGTCTTGAGTTTCAAATCTTTAAATTCAGTTGTGATATCTTGTTGGGATTTCCTAAAGAATATATTTTTCAGATTTCCAGAAAGTTCCCTGCCTCTCTGATGCCCTTGCGTGGTTTACTCAAGTATTATCTTTTGGCGTTTTACTGGGGGTTTTCTTTTTAAGCTCTGTGTGCGGCACAACTTGGAGATTTAAAAACTTGCCAAAGGTTTTTAATATCTCATCAAAGCAGGCTTAGGATTCCTCAATGCCTTGCTTTAGGATTATTTCACCCACAAATATACCAAACAAGTATAAAAATGTATTAACTTAGACTTCTTCTGATTTCTTGCTTAATCCTGAGGTAATCCTATAATCTAAAAATTTTCTTCTCCATGACACCCAATTTTGGGCCTGGTTTAGCTCTTGCATGAGTTCAAATTGGCCTGGTAGTTTCAATTTACTATCCATGGCTGTTTTTCATAACAGCTGAGTACCACTTTAATTTTCTTTCCTTCAAGATGGCTCCACAACTGCCAGTTTTTTTCTTCTCTTTGTTTTTCCCATACCTATCGGATCTTGGCAGGCTCCTGTTGCGCTGAAGGGGCTGTTTTTAAAAAAATGAATAACCCTGCAGGAAACATTCAAAACAAGTCGCTTGGGTCAGCTACTTGCGTTTTTTAAGCCTGGGAATCAAATGGAAGGCAATTTTAAGCTCTGCCTGCTGTTTTAAAAACATTCTTTATCGTTCAGTCGAACTCAACTACCATGGGCAGAATTTTGCCCCTGTCGGGTGGGCTCGGCAGGGGCGGTCAGGAAGCCGACCGCCACCCTGATCGAGGCCGGAAGGCGATTTCATTCTGGCAGACCAATTAAGGCCTGCCCAGCATGAAACGTGAGCGGCAGCACTCAATGCTGCCTCTGTGGGCAGGGAGAGGAGGGCGAACACAAACTTCACGCATACGTGCAAGTACACACTTGATAATCTCTCTGAGGCACAGAGCTGCCTCAGGGAGAGGAAGAATTTTTTAAAAAAAGAAATTAAAAATGTTATAAAACTTTGTCATGTGAGCAGGGACATGTTATTAATTAAGTTTTAAAATTTTTATTTGCTTTAGCATACCTCATAAGGTTGGACAGGCAACAAAAAATTTAACTGAATTGATTCTATAATGGCCTTAACAGGCCTTTAAAATGTTGGCGGGCATGCTGCTGATTCCTGCGTGCGCCCGTTGACTGAACTATCGTGCAACTACACATTGATTTTGCGATGCTCGCTCGACATCAACGTGCATCATTTCATGCTATAGCAGGTCGGGTGCGTGCCTGCCCGCTGAGGTAAAAATCCTGCCCAATGTATTATGGTGTCAACTGTGGACCCGTTGCTGCAGCTTTCACTCAGCTGCGTTCTGGGATGCTAGTGCTAATTCTGATTGCTGCCTTTTTTAAAAGGTCAATTTTGCCTCTTACTGTTTTTTGCTCACCCTTTTTGTGATTTGGCCAGGTCCCTTAACTCTGCCTTCACTCAGGTCTGGCAATGGAACTTTTTTAGGTTATCTCCAGCTGTTTCTCCTACTTAAGCGTGCTTCTCACAGGTCAGACTGCAGTTTCCTTACTTTTTCATGCTTTCGGGATTTCGGGGTTCATCCTTCACTGCCACAATTTTGTAAGGTTGTTTGGTGTCTCATGGAGAGGTCTGGAGGCTTGTATGATTGAATATTAAGTGTTTATTAACAACTCATAACTATATACGTCTACAAAGTATGGCTTTGCATGGGTGCTGGCTCCTTCGAGACTCTATTACACACAGGCTACCATCATGTGACTCTCTACGTCATATCATGGACAATACTGTTCTCCAGTCCCATAATAACCCTTGCTCTGCCCAAACACCTTTACACTATACACCTAGTTGCAGTTTAACCTTCGGTTAGATCTTATCTTCAGAGATGTGGCATTGCGGATCATCAATCTTAATTACGCACACACATGGAAGCATTGTGGAAGTATAGCAGCCTGGTTGAAAAATAAAACATTTAATTTGTTTATAAGACTAAGGGTTTGCACAAAATGCAGTAGTGGACAGGTAAAAAGTTGTTTTACCTGCTGGCCGCAACGGTGGGTTTTTGCGCCATATCGTCCCATTCCCGCCTCATTAATTATGCAGCCACAGGAATCATGCTGTCTTGCTGGCGGCAGCCTCCAATTTGCCTGCCATACCTCGCCACTTCCTCATGCAGGGAAGTATTTAAACTGCAACCGCGCGCACACTTCTCAATACTTAAAGACCAGGACTGCTCCAGTAAAGTCATGGCCCCAAAAGCCGAGAAGAGTGCAGTCCCCCAATTCAGTAACACATCCCTGGAACGCATTCCGGTCACCGTGGAGGAGCCCACCGTAATGTCTTCCACCCCTGCTCTGGCTGCAGGAGGCCCATCAGTCTCACCACTCTGGCTTGGGAGGTGGTGGCAGAGCTGGTCAATGCCAAAGCTGCACAAAATAGGTCGGCTGTCCAGTGCAGAAAACAGATGAGTGATCTCATCCGTGCCCCCAGGATAAGGCAACCATCTTATCACTCTAAACTCACACGCTCACAAGGCTATAACACATTCACTGGCATCTCACTCACTGCCAGCTCAAGGAACATTACCAAGGGACTCTCTTTCACACAAGTCCTCACATCTCCATCTGTCCTCATCTCCTCTGGAGACTGACTTCTCAACCCGCACCATCTTGAGGCCACTTGCACAGATCAACATGTACCCCCACACACACCCTGGGATAACACCCCCTTGCACAGTACAGCCCTCACCTGGCAGCCTCTCCTCTTGCCTGAGGCCACTTTTCCCCCTTTGCCAAGCAACCCTGCAGTCATTAAAAAATCTACCCCACCTTATGGCTGGTTGGGTAGGTAATGACCTGCCCATGAGCCCCCCCTAAAAGTGATGTGGTGCTTCCTGTGAAGCCTGGTGCTGATGACCATGAGTGCTGCCCGAAACAAAGCAGGCAGACAAACCTCGAAGTCCCGAGCGAAGTGCAACTCGCCAGGTGCACGTCGCTTATGTACAGTTATGAAACACGTCAATGTGCAATCACGCCGGATGTGTCCGGATGATCCAGCGTTGGGGGGATGATTCTGGTGAGCGGGGCTTATAATCATATGCTAAGATTTTGAAATTAGGTTCCCGATGTGTGGCGATGGGAAACATAACCTGCCGTTGACAGTCAGAACGGACAATTGCAAACTAGTTTCACAACAGCGAGAAACCAATTTTTAGCCTTTCCGCCATATTGCACCACGCTCCCCCCACCCCCCACCCTGCCTGCCATGACACGATACCAACAAGGACGGAAAATTCCAGTCTAAGTGTCAAGAGTTAGTATTTCATATAAGTTCACAGAGGAGATTGGCTGTAATAGATGCCCTCTTTATGAAATTAAAAGAGCATTTATTCAGTGATTAATTCTCAATTCCGTATTCATGAAGTTGCCAAAACAATCAGTGACCACTTACATTACTATTAACTATTTTATTGGTTATTGGTCCATTTCATGATTCAGAGCCAGAATAAGTTAGCGTCACCAAACCCAATGTACAATGAGACCATCCACCTTTCTTCCTGGAATTAAGGTGGAATGTAAACCTTATAAATGCATAGTGATATTCAAATATGTGCAACTGTCTAAGGCTGTAGTTGTAATGCTACCAATCTTTAATCTGTATATCCTGTCTGTAACATACAGTTAGCAGCCCCGAAGTGTACTGCAAACCGACTTCAGTCTGATTGGCACTGAGATGCAATAACAACAAATTTACAGTCCCCTGACAGCTAAATGTGAGGAGTGGAGAGCCATTGAAGAAGTTCCATACGAAGCTTTAAAAATTCAAATGGATTCAATGGAGCACCCAGGCACTTTTAAAATGTAGCTTTTATACTGGGCTGAAGTTATGTTCCAGCTGGTATAAATTTGAAGTACTGTGAAATAGCCCTTTGAAGGGTCTTTACTTCACTTGACTTGAATGACCCAAGGGTTAAATTTGAATTTAACACCCAAGCTACATGAATTATGTCAGAACTGAGAGGTTTTTAAAAATTCTTTCATGGGATGTGAGCAATGCTAATGAGGCAAGCATTTATTGCCTATCTTGAATTGCCCTTGGGAAGGTAGTAGCAAACTGCCTTCTTGAACCACTGCAGTCCATATGGTACAACCAGATTGCTGTTTGGGAGGAAGTTCCAGGATTTTGACCCAACGACAGAGAAGGAGCAGTGATATATTTCCAAGTCAGGGGGGTGTACAACTTGGAGGGGAACCTACAGGTTCTCATGTGACTGCTACCCTCATTCTTCTAGCTGAACAAGATCACGGGTTTGGAAAGTACTGTCAAAAGAGCCTTGGTGAGTTACTGTAGTTCTTGTGGATGGTACACACTACTGCCACTATGTACTAGTGGTGGATGGGGTGCCGATCAAGCAGGCTGCTTTGTCCAGGAAAGTGTTGAGTGTTGTTGGTGCTGCACTCATCCAGGCTATCAGGAAGGACTGATCTGGCTGGGGGTCTTTTCCTTATACAAGAGGAAGCTCAGGAGTAACACAATGGAAGTCTTTAAAATTCTGAAAGAATTTGATAGGGTAAGATGTAAAAAAATGTTTTCATCTGCAGAACAGTTTAAAACTAAGGGTCTTAAAGAGTCACTAATAAAAGTCAGCAGGGAATTTATCCAGGGAGTGGTGAGAATGTGGAACTCTCCACAGGGAGCAGTTAAGACAAATAACATTGATGCATTTAAGGGCAAGTTATACAAACACATTAGGAAGAAAGGAGTAGAAGGATATGTTGGTGGAGTTAAATGGAATAGGGCGAGATGAAGTAGAGTGGGAGGAGGCTCGTGTGGAGCATAAACACTGGCATAGACCACTGGGGTCAAATGGCCTGCTTCTGTGCTGTATATTATATGAAATCTTCATCTGTGCACCTAGAATTGCTTTACATCAATGCAAAAGGCCAGAAAAATTGTTCACAAATACCTTCAGTACATTCAACATAAATACCTGTAAACCTTAATGCTTTCATCAAACTCAAAATAGTTGGTCACAGATTTATAGTGACCCAAGGCACTCTTGCTTGCTTGGTATGACCCTAAGTTGACCTAGCCCAAGAAAAGTATTATTTTTTAAACTTTAATGAAATGAATTCTAAAGTATAACCACTGTTGGCAATCCATAAAATTTGTAACAGATGCAGTCTAATTATTAGGTCTCTGCAACTCCAGAGGTAAAATGTATTGTTCAGTTGTTCCATTTGAGTAGAAGTAATCTATTAGTGAACAAAGCGATCCAGCAAACCAACAGATTGGTTCATCATAATGTCTTAAAATTACTTCCTGTGTTTAGGGCCACTTGACATTTGGTGCATTGAGAAGGAGGTAGCACATTCAGATGTTCAAGAGTTGTTTAAAGAGAGAACTGTAGCATTGAAGATAAGGCAGTGCATCTTTTAAGGTACTATGTCACTGTTACAAAAATCCCAGTGTGAATTAGCTGGGGGAGGAAAGGTGTGAGGGTGGAGGTGGTAAATTGAGGGGAAGACTTGATTGGAACATATCAGTGGTCAGAACAATATGAACAAAATGCTGGAAATATTCAGCAGTTCAGGCAGCATATGTGGAGAGAGAAACATATCAACAACGCTGTTCATCAATAATTCAACGTTTGCCAATTACAGCTCCTCCAGGCCCATCTTTTCTACCTTTACTTGTCCTATTAACACCATCTTTTGCCTTGCAGTATTATCCCTTTTTGCCTTTAAATCACTTGTGTGTTCCACCTTTGTTCTTTCCTCCTGCTTCTGTGTTTGCTCAAAATTTGTTACATCTGTAACATTTTCTAAGAAAAGGTTAACTGTTCTTCCTCTCTGTACAGATGCTGCCTGGCCTGCTAAGTATTTCCAGCATTATCGGTTTATATTTTAGGTTTCCAGCATCTGCAGAATTTTGCCTTTTATATTAATGATCAAGAAGAGGTTGAAGGACAAAAAGGGCAAAACTATAATGCATTGAGGAGTATATTTTCCATCTTTAACCATTCCTTAAATCAGGTTGCAATAGAAGGGATGGTGGTTTCCTCTATCTAATCTCTATCTGTGCACCTAAACAAATTTATTTGGCTGACCTCAGCCAAGCTCCCTGGGTGCAGAAGTCTGCAGCACAAAAATGATCATCGCTGAAAACTAACTAGCTATGGTCTGAGGTCATAACGCTACAAGGAAATATGATTCAAGAAATGGAATTATTATACAGAAGGACTTCTTTAATAACTCAAGTTAAGACAATTGGAACAATAGGGAGAGCTGTCAACGGCACCTGAATTGTGCTAAACCTGGCCTGGAAGGCTTTGATCCAGACATCCCTTCTCCCACTATTGTCATCATTCCTAAAATGAGACAATTAGTTTAAAAAACACTCATACCTAGGTATAAAATAATGCCACTGGCCGCTCAAACATTTCATAAATGTAGGATTAAGTAGCAAGATTCACAAAATTGGAAGATATGCTTCAGAGATAGGGTTCTTATTAGAAATAATACAAAACATTTAAATAAACCATGTACCTTATTTAAGTTATTTACCACACAGAGAAATGTTGACACACAGATCAGAAAATCTAATACAGTTAACATTGTACCGTTTTATTTGAAAGCCAGTATTTGTACTGCAGTTTAAGCTCACAAAAATTTGCTCTTTCTATCTAAATGAACTATAATGGTGAATTTGATCAATGACAAGTTTGATGATTAAGCAGCAGAAATAGGAGCAGGAGTAAATAGGAGATCATGGCTGATCTTCTACCTAAACTCCACTTTCCTGACCTGTCCCCATATCCCTGGATTCCCCTGGAGAACTAAAATCTATCGATTTCATTGAGCATTCACAACGCACTGGGGTAGAAAATTCATAACCTCCTGAGTAAAGTAATTTCTCATCATCTCAGTCCTAAATAATAATAAATTAAACAATTCAATTATTCTGAGGCTGTGCCCCAGTGTTCTAGATTCTCAATGTCTAGCCTGTCAAGTCCTTTCAGAATTTTATGTTTCAATGAAATCATCTCCTATTGTTCCAAACCTCAGAGGGTATAGACGCAACTTACTCAGAATCTTAGCCTAGAACCCAGTCTAGTGAACCTTTGCTATGCTACCTCCAATGCAAATGTATCCTTCCTTAGCTATGGAGTCCAAGACTGCACACAGTACTCCAGGTGCGATCTCACCAAAGCCCTGTACAATTGTAGCAAGACTTCCTTATTCATGTACTCCAATCCCCTTGCAGTAAAGTCCAACATGTCATTTTCCTTCCTAATCATGAAACATATTTTTCAGCATGTAAAATTTATTGCAGCAATAGAAAGAAAAATAAAATGTGCCCTTTGTAATATGAAGAAGAAATTTCTCTGAAATAAACTAAATGGCTGGATTCAACAGTACATTACAGTAATCCAATTTTTTTAAAGTAGTCCCAGTCATTTTTGTCCTCTTTGTATAGGACTCTCCAAATCACCTCTTATTGCCACACTAAAAAAAGTAGGCAGACAAGCTGCATTAAAATTTCTAATTATAACAATGATGATAACTCACTACAATTAATGGGTTTCTGTTCATACCATAATCGTCCACTGTGTTCAGGCCTCAGCTAATGCTGTTCTGTAAGGAGGTATGATTTTCCTCTGGGGCAGCTTTTTCCCGTTGTTGTGCGGGGGTGGGCCCTTGATGTCCGCGTATAAATTGACACACGGTGACGTCAGGTGAATGTCCCGACGTCACTGCGGACCATCGTGATATTTCACTGGGTGGGCACGCGGTGATGCCCGAAGTCTGCCCGCCATTAATTAACGGGCCACTTAAGGCCCTTGAGTGTTCAATCAATGCCGATTTTCCAGCAGCCGTGTGAGCTTCAGGTTGGCGCACAGGCGCAACAGGCAAGCGGGTAGGACACATTTGTATTAGTCTCATCCACGGGCGGGATAAGAGGGTTCGCTGGGGTCGTGAATGTGCAGTGTCAAGTATTTATTTTTGAAAGTTTGTCAAACTTGTCTGTGATCTGCAGTACTTCAAAACGCCTACCAGCTGCTTTTCCTGGACTCACAACCTTCAGGTCACCACTCTGCAGTGAGGAATCTTTTCTGGGCCTGCAGGTTTCAGGAAGCCTTTCCATAGCCTGGGTATGGGAGCTGAACTGTCCACTGGAGGCAGCTCCTCTGAGGAGGAAGAGAGGGCTAGAAGGGGGAAGAGGCCAGGAATGCACATTCAGCCTCCAGGGCAGCCACCTTGGGGAGGACAGGCGCGGGCGTAAGGGGCGCTGGGCCAACAGGAAGTCCAAGGCGGAAGAGGCTGCAGAAGACACCACTATCCTGCTGCCAGGGTTTACAGGCGGTGAAGCAGCTACCTCAATATGTCTGAGGTGCAGTGCCGAAGGAGGCTCTGTCTCTCAAGGGAGACAGTCAACTATATCTGTCAGATGATTGGGCCTGAGATCTCCCCTAACTGTGTGGGTGGGCACCCCATGCTAGTGGCATTGAAGATCACAGCTGCCCTCAACTTCTATGCCTCAGGCTCCTTCTAGGGCTCGGTGGGTGATTTTTGCGGTGTCTCCCAATCAGCTGTCCATACTTCTGTCAAGCAGGTTACAGAAACTCTGTTCAGGCGTGCATTGAACTTCATTCACTGCCACTGGGACCAGGCAAGCCAGACATAGCGAGGCAGAGGCTTCGCGGCCATTGCTGGCTTCCCCCGTGTCCAGGGTGCAATAGACTGTACACATGTGGCCATCAAGGTGCCAGCAGGTGAGCCTGGTGCCTTCGTCAACAGGAAGGGCTTCCACTCCATGAACGGGCAGATAGTGTGTGACCACAGGATGCAGATTCTACAAGTCTGTGCAAGGTACCCAGGCAGCTCCCACTACGGCTACACCCTCAGGCACTCCCAGGTGCCAGGGCTCTTCAGTGCTCCAGCCCGGCTTGATGGATGGCTGCTGGGTGACAAGGGCTATCCCCTCAGAAGGTGGCTCATGACGCCTCTCCGCCATCCAAGAACAGAGGCTGGGCAGCGGTACAATAGGAGCCACGCCTCCACAAGGGTGGAGAGAGCCATTGGTCTTCTCAAGATACGCTTCCAATGCCGGGACTGCTCAGGGGGTGCACTCCAGTACCCCCTAGATCGTGTCTCGATGATAGTGGTTGCATGCTGCGCTCTGCTCAAGCTTCACCAAGTCGCGGGAGCTCACCACCTCCACCACCTCCTCCCAGGCATGTTTTGTAATGTGGAGGGGCCTCCTCCTCCGTTCCTGGGGTACCAGCACCTCCCGCCGTGCTGCCACCTCTTCAAGAAGCGCAGTAAGGCATTCATCTGAAAAATGAAGGGCACAATGACCCCTCACCCTACCCTCTGGCCTGGCCTGTCCCCCCGCCCTACCCTCCAGACTGGCCTGCTCACCAGAAGCCCTCTGCTGTGGCCTAGCATTTGTCATTGTGAGAAGCCTGGAAAAGGCCGCCAGGCCTTCATTTAAACAGGCTGCCAGATAGCCATTGGACCCAGCAGTCCGTGCACGCCCGCTATCCTGGGGAGTCAAGAAATATGCTGGCCTTAATTGGCCTGTCCACATAAAATGGTGGCACGGACCCAATCATGGGCGGCGATTGGTTCCGCGCCTGCCTGCACCGGCTCCCACTCCACCCCCCTTGCCAACCGGAAAACTCAGGCCCTGATTTTCTTTTCATATGCTTATCTGTACTCTAAGCACTGCCCTGAAAGCCTGGCACGCATCACCTTCAACAGCATAACATTTAGTCATCACTGTTCTACACGTTGGAATTCTTTTCATCATCTCTCCCCACCCTCAAATGGAGATCCTTGAAAGCTAACTTTTCAAGAGAACTATGGCCAACTCCCCAAACTCTTCTGCTCCTGCTTGATGTTGATAGCTCCCGCTCTTCGTGAAGTGCCTTTCGATGGTTCACAGCTTCAAGGTCATTATTAACAGTGTACGTTGGTGCAGTTGATCATGATTGAAATGTCAGGAGTGTAAAATCACGTCATATGAATGCATGGGCCAAGGCATTAAAGCATGCACACACTATATTGCTGATGAACTACCTATTTTTGGAGTTATAAAATCAATTTACGAACTACATAACAATATTTGTGATTCTATTTAATTTTGTGATGCACATTAAGCCACTTCACAAGTTGCTTTTCCTGTACATAAGCATTTTCTAACATTGGTTCACATGAAGGCATGCTAACGAGGCAATTTTTTGCAGTTCACCACTCTTAAAAAAATATTTGCCTATTATCCTTGTAGGAATCAAGGCTTTGAAATCAGCAAAGGAAGTGGAAAATGAAATGAGGCCAAAAGGTACAAAATAGCTTCTGTTGCAGTGCAAACTTGTGAAACTAGATGCCTCTGTGTAAATTGTTCTAATTAGTCCAGTATGTGATATGGTTTAAGCTATGTAAAAATTACAGGAAAACATTGTTCCACATCCTTATATTCAGAGTCACATTTGGAGATCGTTTTTTGCCTTTACAGTCTCTGGAGCCTGTCACTACAAGCCATTCACTAGAACACTAGCTCCATCTATAGTAAGCTTAAGGAAACATTGAAATGCTTTATTCCCATTGAAAAGATTCTGTATGGGATAGGAACCACAAATTACACTTGGGAAGTCCTTTTAATCTAACAAACAGGTTCATTGAGCATCAAGGAGATGAAAACATTTAGGGAGATTAGGCAAAGTGACCAAAAGCATGTCGAAAAGGTCAATCTGAAATTATATATTTACAATTATGATAGAAGTAAAGGACTTTCACATCCTGAGGTCACCTGAAAGCACTTCACAGTCAATGAAGTACTTGTGAAATGTAAACACTCCTTAAACCTCTCTGCCTCTCCACCTCCCTTTATTAATGCCCTTCGTAAAACTGACCACTTCAATCAAAATCTAGGTCACCCCTCTGGATAATTCCTTATTTTGATTGGCATTATTTTTTTACTTATTGCATTGGGATGTTTTCCTATAGTAAAGATGCTTGAATAAATGCATCTTGTTGTTGCTGCTATAAAAACAAAAAAACTGCGGATGCTGGAAATCCAAAACAAAAACAAAAACAGAATTACCTGGAATAACTCAGCAGGTCTGGCAGCATCGGCGGAGAAGAAAAGAGTTGACGTTTCGAGTCCTCATGACCCTTCGACAGAACTTGAGTTCGAGTCCAAGAAAGAGTTGAAATATAAGCTGGTTTAAGGTGTGTGGGTGGGGGGCGGAGAGAGATAGAGAGAGAGAGAGAGAGAGGTGGGGGGGGTGTGGTCGTAGGGACAAACAAGTCACCATTGTTGTTCACATCTTTTGATGATCTGCTTCTATCACTGCTTGTTTGTCCCTACAACCACACCCCCCCTCCAATTCTCTCTCTCTCTCTCTCTCTCCGCCCCCCCACACACACACCTAAACCAGCTTATATTTCAACTCTTTCTTGGACTCGAACTCAAGTTCTGTCGAAGGGTCATGAGGACTCGAAACGTCAACTCTTTTCTTCTCCGCCGATGCTGCCAGACCTGCTGAGTTTTTCCAGGTAATTCTGTTTTTGTTTTTGTTTTGTTGTTGCTGCCACTGTTGTAATATGAACAAAAGCCACCAAAGTCCTGGAGGACCATAGGCTGCTCTCTCGTTAAAGAGAAGTGACTAGTGGTGAGTTTAGCCTGAGGGTAACCATACCTCAGGTGAGGTTGAGAAGGCAGGGCCTCAGCCAGTACAGGAATTGAACCTGCGCTGTTGGTGTCACTCTACATCACAAACCAGCCATCCAGCCAACTGGGCTAACCAACCCCCTGAACAGCAACCAATGTGGACACAGCAATGAATATGACTTAATTTTTCTTTATGCTGTGTTTGAGTGAGGGATAATTGGTTGCCATGACACTCCTATTGTGTTTGTTAACAAGTACCATGGAAACTTTTTTACATGCAAGCAGATGGTTTCTCAGCTTAATGTTTCATCCAAAGGTTCAATATTTCCCCAGTACTAAACTGAAGTACCAATACAGATACATGCTCAGGTCTCTGGAATGGGGCTTGAGCCCATCGCCTTCATACGAGTTGAGTTCTCTTGCAAGTACACAGTTAAGTTAGGGAGCAGGATCACAATCTTACATGTCTCTCAATCCTTAATGTTGTTGCTCGTCTCCATCTTTCCTCTTCTGACTCTGTCCTTTCCTTTCTCTATTAGTTCCATCTTTTTAACTCTTCCCTACAGTTTGTTCTCTGACTTGTTCTTTTTAAACTGGTAGGAGGTGTCATAGGGAATGGAGTGAGGCTGCATTCGGAGTGGGGAGGGTCCTTTTACCTCCGCCTTTCTCACTGTCCAAGCCCCCAAACACTCCTTCCAAGTGAAACAGTGATTTACTTGTACTTCTTTCAATTTAGTATACTGTATCCGCTGCTGCTCACAATGAGGTCTTATCTACGTTGGAGAAACTAAATGCATACTGGGTGACTGCTTTGCAGACCATCTCCTTTCAGTCCATAAACATGACCCTGAGTATCCTGTCACTTCCCATTTAATTGTCCACCTTGCCCCCATTCTGACCTTTCTGTCCTTGGCCTGCTACAGTGCTCCAATGAAACTCGTCACAAGCTCAAAGAACAGCATCTTGTCCATCAGTCTTCTGGACTCAACATGAGTTCAACAATTTTAGATCATAACCTCTGCCCTAATTTTGTTTCTTGCTTTTTTTGGTGGTTCTTTTTCACTTGTTTTTTTCCTTAATCGATACTGTGTTCAGATGATTGCTATCTTGTCATTCACACCTCTCTAGACACATCTTTTGTTTCGTCCTTGTCCCATTACCACTCCTTTTGGCTTTGCATGATTAAATCTTTTGTTATTTAATCTGTTCCACCCACCACCCCATCACAGATATTCCCTTCTGTTCTTCTTCACACTCTCTTCCCTTTCACTTGCTCAAAAACTTTCTAACATTTCTAACACATTTATCTAAAAACGTTTCTAACTTTTCTCAGTTCTGATGAAAGGCCACAGACCTGGAACATTAGCGCTGTTATTCTTTCCAGAGATTGTGCTTGACCTGATGAGTATTTCCAGCATTTTCTGTTTTTATTTCAGATTTCCAGCATCTGGGGTATTTTGCTTTTGTATTTGGGGTAGGCGTTCTGGGAAGAGCATTGCCCTGGCAACTTCCTTCTTATATCATTCCCCTGTGACTCCTGCTTCAGCCTACCCCCTTGCTCCCATTTTGTGCCTTACTGCTTCACCTTGCCATTATCCACTTGCCCTACCATCTCACTCACATCCCTACCTCCTACTCTTTGGATGACGCATTCTCCTCTCCCACTTACCTCATTTCCAGCTACATCACACTTAAATGTTCTATTCACTGTCCTCCATGCTCACTTGCTTCGCCAAAGATGGGGTACCAAGAAACCAGAGAACTCCTCGTTCTTAACCAGTTTTATTCCTTCCTTCCTTCCCCTTTTCTTTTCCTGTTTTCCTCTCAGGTTTTGATTATGCTATCAAAATAATACTTGCATTTTTAGAGCAATCAAATTGTATAAAAACAGTACCTCCTTTCAATCCATTTATGTATTTTTCTCTTCACCTTTCACAAATATTAGAAATTTGAATTTCTTCCTGGATTAATGCAATTAGCATTGATTGCTTCTGGCAACAAAACATGTAGAAATAATTAGTTGGCATCAAAATTCAACTTATTTGGGGGGGGTGTATGTGAAATTAAAGCAACATTAAATGAAGAAAACACCCTCTCTTACCCTTTCTCTCTCATCTTCCTAAGCGCAAGATAATTTTTAAAGCTCCCAGAAAACAAAAGCTTCAAATTATGCATAATTCAAATAGTTATTTCTATCTCTCCCACATACAAGCAGTTAAAAAAACAAATTCAATATAAATGACACCTCATTAGAGCTTTTGAAATTTGCCCACTTGTTTTTCAGTTATTTAAAGAAAGTGTTAGGATGTAAAGAAAAATATCATATAGGCACAGCTGACTAAACAGTACTGACACATCCTGAGAAATTAGGTACATTGTACAGGAATAGAACGAACAATCCAAATTCAGCTCACACAGTTATAGTTCTCAGCAAAAGGTTCAAGTCCAAGCTCGGGTGTTTGGGGATAAACTTAGATTTTCGAGTAAAGTCTTTAAGGAAGACAAAAAGGCACCAAAAATAATTAAGAGCACAAATTCAATTATGTTCTCATGAAATATACATATACCTTGGTTATGTTAAATTCTTATTTTGAGTATTAGAAATTTCACCTGAAAAAATAGCTGAAAATGTTTTTCAAAAAGCATTTTGGACGATTTATGGGAGCCAGATGCTGTATGCTGCACAGTAACACTCTGAACAATGAAAATACTTATTCAATCATCACCTACAATGGCCCAAATTTTCTGATCTCCCAATTGTCTGAGATGTGTGTCAAGAGCCTGTGGAAGTCCTGACGCACAGGTCTATATAGGAATTGCCTGGGAAATTTCAACTTCCGATGGACAATTCCCCTGCTTCCCGGGACAATCTATGAATGTCTCTGAGCTTGAGTCGGACACTTTGGACAGTTCCAATGTACTTACATGGTTAGTAACCCAGGGAATGTTAGACAGATTAAAACCTAGTCAAATTCCTGGGTGACTACAGAACTAACACCCCAATCATTCACACAGACCCAAATAGCAACCCCCCCCCCAACCATCTGACTAACCCTCCCTGACCATTTAACTACTCCACAACCACTTGACTACCCACCCTAACATCCAAATAAACCCCCCCGGCCAACTCCTAACCCCCCGACCACCCAACCACCTTCCACTGACCCTTTGACTACCCAACCAATCCCTCAACTCCACATGAACCCCTGGCCCGATCACCATCTCACCCACCTGCCACCTCACCCTCTTGCCACCTTGTGCAGCTGCCACCTCACTACCCTACCCACTCACTCATTCATCCACTCACCCATCCATTCACCCATTCTCTAATATTCAAACTGAATATTTAAACTTACCATGCAACAACTAGTGTTGTAAAAAGGGGCGTATCCTGTCTTCCCCATGACTCTACTTCCCCATGCTGCGATGGAGTTCCCAGATGGACTCTGCCATCCACATTTCTGGGAAAGCCGGGTTCGGAAGGTCCTGGAAGAAATGCAGAGCAACGTTGAATCAGGGGAATGTTTCAGCAGAGTAGCAATCCGACAATGATTGCTGCTCCTCAGAAGATCTAGGCTAATGCGTTATTAGTAAGAAAGATCTAGAAACTGTTACTTGAGGAGAAGCTTAAAATTTACAGAAGTAAGCTGTACATTATAATGTCACTGTCCAAAGAGTTGAAAAGGTGTTTCTCTTAGGCCCGGTCCCTTCACCTACCCCGATAATGATCAGTTGCCCTCTTCAGGTAAAACTGGTTGGGGGCAAAAGATAAATGGATCAAAGCAAGTCAACATATTTTGGTCCCTATTTTAACTTTATATTACCTGTCTTTGTCCACATTTGATTTGATATTTGTAGTTCAATAGGAAAACTTACAGCAATTTGGAAAGTACAGGAACATAGGCTGTTGCATAGGAGTTTCTCTGCATTACAGGTGAGAAGATTGGAGATGCAGAAGTAAGGCACGACAGTGCCACCAATGAAGAGAACATAATCACATTGTGACCAGCTTACACAGACGGCTTTCATCATAAATAAGAACATAGGAATTTATAATGGGGAAAAAGTTGAGAGGAGCATGATAAAAGTGTAATAGTATGAAATAAGTTTTTGTAGACAAGGAGCATAGTCAGATGTAAAATTCTTACATTATCTGTGTGTGTATCTTTTGTCTAGCACAATCACACTTTAAAATGTTGCGCATGTCATAGTTGCACCTGATTGGTTTAAAAAATAGATTCATGGAACAGCAGTAAATTATAATCTATTAACAAACAGGCAGCGTTCCTCAGCAACAGCAATTCACTCAGAATTGACCCAAGGATGGTGCTTACCTACAACAATTTCCAAAAAGGCAGTAAAGGAACAGAGATTTTTACCAAAATAGACCCATTCGCAATGTGGGGGGTGGGCAGGGTTGGTGGCGTTAGCAGGTTGGGAACTTGGTTGTTTAATCAGCATGCTTTATCTCTGCTCTTTGACTTAGCCATAGGATTAGTATCCCACTTTCAGGTTTTCCGACCAATCACAGAGTCTGGGCGTGAGGATGACTCACACTCTGATAAAGGAAGGGTTTCTACTCAAATGGACTCAGACAGGCTGGGGTCAGGGTGTCTGAGTTCTGCATTGTTTTCTGAGGCTTCAGCAATCACATAAATGGGAAGAAAATGTGGAGAGACTGTCTCCCCCGAGAGCTGGGTCTCTGACTCTTTACCAGGGGTCCTGCTGTAGGATCAGGGGGACTGAAGTGAAGTGCTGTTCCCCCGGATAGAAAGAAGAGGCCATCCTTTGAAACCAAACAAGTGTTATTGGAAGAGGCTGAGGAATGGAGCCGCAGGAATGTGGTACGTTCAACCTGGATATTATGACCCAAGAGGTTCAATTATTTCATGAGGACAGGATAGGTGTGCGGCAACATGTTCAGGTGCCAAACTCTAACTTCCCAGCATTCTTCTGCACAACAGTTCTCACAGCGATACACCTTATAATTCCATTTATTCCTTCCTCTCCAGGCACCTCCTCACATCTCCATCGGAACAGCCGACACTCACATAATTTATTGGCATCTCACACTCACCGGATCACACACCACCACTACCCACCGCCACCCCCACCCCCCACAAATGTTGTCATTCCATCCTCGCCACACAATCCATTTCTCACACTCATAACTCTCTGCTTTCTCTCATGTTGAAGAAAGCGTACAACTCCAGAGCGAAGCAGAGAACTCCAGTGATAGCCACAGACAATGCATATCCACTGGATCCACAATGAAGGAAGCGTTGTTCCATGAGGCTGCAGATATCAGCATTCAAGATGCCATGAATGATTGAGCCTCATGAGGCACTGGTGTTCAGACATGTCAAGAAAGCTGATCCTCTGCCTGTAGACCCTGTATCGGGGGCATCACCTCCTTCAAGCTAGATCTCTGTGTCTATCCCCTTTGCCTAGTGGACCAGTATGCGGCTACTGCTGCTGCTGCTGCTGCTGGTGTTTCTCCTGCTGCTCTTAGTGCTTTCATGTAGCTGGTGCTGTTCTTGTTTCTTATCAAAGGCCCAAGATAGAGCTACATAACCCATCCTGCAGTGAAGATCATCAAACTGAGTAAAGTCCAAGGTGGGTAAAATTACTTCCAAAAAGTTGGAAATCACCCGTGAAGCTATGAAATCTGGCTCCCTGAACAAGTGCTGTGAGCACAAACCTTTCACATAGGCAGGCCAGCAGCTACTCAATTTCATTGTTTAAAGGTTTTCAAGCCTGTCATTTCTTCATTGAACAATAGCTCGCTACTGTGTTCACACCATGTTGAGCCTGGTGGGTTACAAGCAGGTTGTGAAACCTGTACACTAGCTGTTAAAGTCAGAATCCTGGGTTAAATCCACAATTAACTTACAGAATAAGTAACTTATTTAACAGCTCCATGGGGGTTTCCCACTCACCTGAAAACATGTCCCAGTTAAATTCGGAAATGAGCAGGATCACATCAGGTTCCCGATCTATCGGCACTTTTCAGGGTTTTAACACCACCATGTATGCCCAAAACCATTTCCTGCCCCGGCTCTTGGCAGTTAAGATTTTCCCTAAGAGCAGGATTTTCCGTGCCCGCTGGCATTGGGCGAGTTTGGCGGTGTGAACGGACAATAGGGCAAGAAGGCCAAAAAGGGCCACAACGTCATGAAACCAGTTTTCAATCATCCTCTTTGCCCATCAATGGCGGGCCCTGTTTCCCGCCGTCAGATGTCGGGAACTTCATTGTAATACATCTGCATATCATTATAAGCCCAGGTCACCGGAATCATCCCCTCACAGCTAGATCAGCCAAGCGACGTGTTTCACAACACCTGGTGGACTGCACTTCACTCGGGACTTTGAGGTTTGTTTGCCTACCTTGTTTCAGCCAGCACGTGCGGTCATCAGCGCCAGGCTTCGCAGACAGCACCACATCACTTTTAGGGAAGGCTCACAGGCAGGTCTCTACCTACCAGACAAGTCATAAGGCCGGGGTGGTTTTTCAATGGTTGCAGGATGAGGCCTTGCTTGGGAAAGGGGAGAAGTGGCCTCAGGCTAGGGAAGAGGCTGCAGGGTGAGGGCTGTACTGGGGAAGGAGGGTATCCCAGGGTGTGTGTGGGGGACACATGTTGATCTGTGCAAGTGGCCTTAAGATCGTGAGGGCTGAGGAGGCAGTCTCCAGAGGAGATGTGAGGGTGTGTGTGAGAGACTGAGCGGTGATGTCCCTTGAACTTGTAGTGAGTGAGATGCCTTTGAATGTGTGATGGGCTTGAGTATGTGAGTTTAGATGAGATGGTTGCCTTACCCTGGTGGCACAGATGAGATCATTCATCCTCTATCTGCATTGGATGACCAACCTCTTCTGTGCAGCATTGGCTTTGATCACCACTGCCATCACCTCGCAAGCTGGAATGGTATGTTTCTGCCCATCCTGCAGCCAGAACACGGGTAGAGGACATCATGACGGGCCTCCACAGCATTGAAAAGGCACTCAAGGGGCGCATCACTAAACCAGGGGGCTGCAGTCTTCTTGCCTTTCAGGGCCATGTCTTTTTTGCAGCAGTCCTGGCCTGGAAGCACTGGGAGGTGTGCGTGTGGCTGCACTTTAAATGTGGTGCCTGACGTGAGGAAGCAGCGAGGTGACAGCGTAGCAGGTGAATCGGTGCTCGCTCACCCTTGAAACAGCGTGTTTCTGAGGAATGCATGATTGATGAGACGGGACTGGGATGATACGGCATGAAAAGCTGCCATTACGGCTGCTGGGTAAAACGTCCTTTTTCCTGCCCGCTACCGCACTTCGTGCAAATCTGGGACAATTCCGCCCTATGTTTCTGCTTTTCTCTAGTTACAGCTTGTGGTTTTAAAGGAAAGGTGCCATCTTAACAGCAGACAGCTTTCTTCAACCTGTACCATTGACATTGATTAGGAAAGGGCTATTAAGACATAATTATTGTCCTATTTTATTATACAATACATTGTGTGCATTGAACTCTAACGTTCCTGTCACTGAAAAACATCTCTGACTCATCATGAACAGCACCATAGGAGATCTGCTAATATCCATAAATATTGGAATTTGAAACAGGAAAATTAATATTGAATTTTTAAGAATATAGCTTGGCTCCAAATTGAAAAAGTTAACAGCAAATAATATGCTTTTCAAAAGGACAGTATGGTGGAATTTTGTATCAACCAACAGTGGACCTGGGATAATTCCTCAAAAAGATGAATCCCAGTTTTCCAGTGCTTGGGATGATATGCTCCTGAAAGAAGTGTTATTCTTCTCCAGTTGGAAAGGTAAGGTGCAAAAGGCAGGGGAATGTGTTACAGGCCAAAAAAATAAGTAATTTTTAGCATGACTGTAACAGCTGTTAGAATACGAATAATTTTAATTGGACATTTGATTGCAATTGGTTGACAGCTGCTTATTAATCAACAGTATAAACCTATAATTATAAAAATTAGTATGCTTTTAAAAAATAATCAACAATTGGCCACTGCCCTGCAGGTCTAAGGAAAACAAACATCAGTTTATTGCTTCAGTTTTTGACCAATATCCAGTAATACAATGCTAGAAAGTGCATGTGTATGGATATTGAGTGAGTTTAGGATTAATCAGGGCTGGAAGGCCTCCACAATCAAATAGCTTACTGACACTTACTGTCTCAGCTTACACATGAAAAGTGCTTACTTGGGTGAAGCACCAGAAGCAGCCATTTCATGTAGAATTATACCTTTACCTAAGTTAACGTCAGGAGATGAACAATGAAAATTGGGAGAGAATGGGGCAAGGATAAGTTGGGTGGGGGGTGTGGGTGGGGGTTAGGGGAAACTTCTCACTGGTTATGAGTTGGCTTGCAATTTTTGTCAATGAATTGGCCAATTCATCAGAAAGCCCAACTCATCTCTATCAGACTTCTGTTTCCATTCAAACTGTTTAGAGTAGATGGATTAGATTTGTGATGACTGGCTCCAGACCACATGATTTTGAGCCACTTTGGCTGCAAGAAGAAAATCTGCTCTTGTAGTTAAGTCACAAGAAATCTATCTTTTAATAAGTTATTCAGAAAGCAGGATAGAAAAGAGATTAGACATTGTTTGTTTATTTTAAAACCAACATTGTGAGTGTTTGTCAGGGATAAACATTTGACATGGTTTTGTGAAGATTGGTTTTTGGGTCAGGAAAAGAGAAAGGAGATAAAACTCTAGCTTGATCTCACAGCTGAGTCACACAATCTGTACCAACAATGAAGCAAGATCTTATTTGGGTAGATGGTATTTGTATTAAAAATATTAGCAGACATTCACTACAGACTCTGAACAGCATAATTCCTTGTAATATGATTAAATAGAGTTTGAGAGATCTAAAGCATGTGATAGATGATCTCTATTGGCTTCCACATTACTACGTCTCCAAAAAGGTCTTATTTCATGCAGTGTACTGAATGATGTTTAACCAGTTTACCAGACTGTGTGTACATCATGTGTATTGACATCCTCCAACACATTGTGAAATTGAAGAGTGACCTAGACAAGATCAATGATAGCTACCCTGTCTGGTCCTTGACATTCTTTACCTTTCTATCATTTTTTGATGTAGAATAACAACTTATTGCCTGGCCAAACCATTCAGTTCTCAAGATAACACCATAAGATAGAATATTTTTGTTGGCATTTCAAGAATTATGGACATGGCAGTAAGTTCTGACCACTTTTCTTAAATTTTACAAAAAAAGGTGAGCTCAAATTCCACAATGTACAATACCAAAGTTGAAAAGAGTAAAACCTGGTGATTACTGCTGATGTGTTAACCTAGTGAAACTTTAGGTTTTTGAATGGTACAATAAAGTTGCTTAACACCTGATTTTGATGATTTTTGTAGGTATTATAAACTGTGTATTTTAATGTTTTTATGATGATTAATCCAATAGAAAAGCACATTAATTAATACAAAGTAGCACTGGTTAGATGCTCCAGCAACCATCTTGACACCTAAAATAGTGCAGGGCAGATCTGTATTGCTGTAAAAGAACAAAGAAATACTGCTGCAATGACCAGGTGCTAGAAGGAAATGTGCTAAAAAGAATACAATCTATGGAATCTAAATACAATCTGCACAATCCTGGCATAATAGAATAAAGGCTAAGGAATGCTTTGAATGAGGACATTCAGGAGTATGGTATACTCACAGTTCAGAAGTACAGTACAATACAGTACATTCATTCTTAAAAGGGTTTTACACAGCAACATGCAGTGTACATGACTGTAAAATGCAGTGTGCTACTGAAGCTGTGCAATTGTGTAAGGTCACAACTTCCAATATATTTGTAATGTTCTTCTAGAGCTGCAGCACAGTCCTTATCTCTATTGCAAAGCCTAGGGATTCTAATCTTGTAATGTCTGCTTATTAAAAGATAATGCTGTATAACAGGATAATCTGCAACGTAATACTTCAATACAAAATACACCAAAAGTCAGGCGGAGTCAACTATCTGGATCTGTGCAATCATAAACAAAGGGTTACAACATTACAGTCTGTCATGAAACATAACAACAGCTTCTGTGGCATTTGCCTGGAAGGCAGTCTCAGGCTTGAAGCAAGGATTCATGGACCATATAGCTGCCTAAAGTTCTGTTCCCGTGAAGATCAATGGGGATATTGGATATTGAGGGAAGGAAAAGCATGCTTGTGGTAGTGATGCATGTGGCAGCTGCCTCCCAAGATAATGACATATCTCACAAAATACTGACAATACAAATGTCAGAAAATATGCAAGGCCAGCCAACTACAACAAGAGATGGCTAATTTGGAAACAGTATCAGTACAACACAGATCAACAAAGTGCCAAGGGCCATCAGAATCCCAGCAGGCCATCACAGAAACCTAGAGCCAGCAACATACCTGCCAGCCAGAAGCTCTTAGGATAAACTGCAGATTAAGTGTCAGATGTCTCAAACAAACCACAAACACAAAGAGGAAATGCCAAAAGATTTTTTTGAAAAACAACATTCAAAATGCACACAAAGATTTGAATAAATACTCCATACTTAATTTGTACAATTTTCTGATGTTTGATGTAAATAATTAGTACAGCAACAGAAGCTTGTGTTGTTTTCAGGAAGTGCATATTAAGCTGTAGAAGAAGTTGGGTATATTATTGAATATGTAGAATGGGCACACATGCAATTGCTCAACTATTATCATGTAGTAGCAGGAACACCCATCTTCCAAGCTGAACTGATATTTTGGAAACTAAATTCTCATTGATTCTGTTGTTCTCCCAGATGATGTCCTCACGTTCAGCATAGCTGGCTAACTGCCATAAGTGAATCTTACATCCCCCATGTGCAGTGTGTCCTTACTGCCCAAATCTCTACAAGATCGAGAAACAGAGCGGAGAACCATTATCACAGTACTCCAGTTTATTAGAATGTATCCCGTGCCACTGTGTAATCTGCTCTTTGATAGATTTAACAACATCAAACAAGGGTTCAGACTACAAACCACCATTGAACAAATTTATTGATAAATATTGATAATTTTATACAGCGAATTAACAGTATTGAGCACATATTAATTGTGTTTAATTGTATGCAGGTGATGGGCATTAACTGGTAATTCACTTGAATCCCTACAAAAAGACAAGACATGCCATGGCGTTCTGTCCTGCCATCCAACGGTGGCGGAGATTCCCAGTGGAGGGCTCTGTATGCGGGAGCTGTCCCCTTTTCCACTGGGGATCTCGTGTGAAGGGTGCTGCAGCAGCAGTCCCGTACAACCATAGGTTACAATGGTTTACTGACTCCCAGGCCGCCTGTATTTTCTGCAGCCTTGATAGTCCGTGTTCCATGTGTACATAGATTGTAGGAGGTTTCATTCCCTTTTCAGTTACCCGAGGGACCTATTCCTCAAGTTTGGGCTGCGCATCAGTCCCATGTTCCTGATCTTCGGCCACCTGGTGTGGAGGAGGGGGAGAAGGATCTCTTTATAAGTCTGATCTTGGGCCGGGCCAAGTTGGTCATTAACAGGTCCATGCAGTGAGAGGTTGAGGGGGTCGTCCAGCCCAACTGTCTGTCCCTCTTCTGTGGCTAGGCCAGGTGTGCTTGGAGATGGAGCACACGGGGTCCACCGGCATGCTTCAGGCCTTCCATGACCAATGGGCACCGCAGGGGCTGAAGTGCATTAACAGCCCCCAAAACAACATTCTCATTTAATTATGTAAGGTTTCTTTAAATTTTCTTTAAGGTACAGTGCCCTTTAAAGGGCTATCAACGGTTTAATTGACTCTTCTTTATTGGTTAATTAGTTTTTATTTTCACTGATTGTCTAAAGAGTACAAAAAGATGAGGGCAGAATTCAGTCCAACTGCCTGCCTCACTTTCAAAGCTACGTCAGTGGCAAGTTATCCCTGGAAAGGCAGCACACAGTGTCTGCCAGTACGTTTCAGGCCTTTTGTGACTAGTGGGCACCAGGGGTACTGGACTGCATCATCACCTCTGGGAATGTCACTTTCATCTGAGTTTCCTTTAAAGTTTCAGTTTATTTTGAAACTATGGTGCCCCTTTCAGAAAGGGCACTTAGTTCTATTTTATTAGCAACTTTCTGGTTGGATCAAAGAGGTATAAACAGACACTGACTGACACTATGGTTATTGGGATAGGGGGTAATGTGTAACTCTGTAAATAAAAATAGCATGTAAAGATTAGCTCTAGTCCTACCCTTCACCAATTGATTTGCTGGAGAAGAACATAGCATACGCTTTAGTTATATTAAACACAACCCCTCCTCAAAATGGCAAAAACAGCAAAGGCCCGGATCAGTGGTCAGCGGTGATGCCGGGTGCATTGTCACTGCCTACGGAGATTTCTGTGCCCCGACCTTTTTACGCTATTTCAGCCGGATCTTACGATTGCAGCTGCAGCAGCAATGAATCAGCGCAGGCATCCAAAAGGAAAATTAGCGAGTGCAACTGAAGACAAGCAAGGAGAGGATGCACCCAGCTTTTATGACATTAGCTGCCATTTTCAGTTTTTAAAAGTTTCAAGTCTTTCAGTGGGAGTGGATGAGTAAGTGAGTGGGTGCATGAGTGAGTGGGTCAGCGAGTATGTGACCTGAGTGAGTGAATGAGTGAGTGAGTGGGTGGATGAACAGGCAAGCGAGTGGGTCAGTGAGTGGGTCACTGGGTCAGCAAGTGTGTGACTGGGTCAGTGGGTGTGTGAGTGAGGGAGTGATTAAGGGAGTGAATGGATGCGTTTGTTAGTGAGTGGGTGGATGGATGAGTGGGTATTGAGTAGGTGGGCGAGTGAATGAGTTGAGTGAGTGAGTGAGTGGGTTGGTGAGTGATGAATGGGTGGGTGGGCGAGCAAGTGGGCGACTGAGTGGGTCAGTGAGTGTGTGACCGGGTGGGTGAGTGAGTGAGTGAGTGGGGGAGCCTCCATGAATGCCTGTGACCCTGAGCTAGATCCAGAGACTTTGAACAGTTCCAATGTACTTACTTGTATAGTTACTCCAGGAAATGTTAGACAGAAAACAATTAGTTTAACTCCTGCATAACTACAGAACAGACACCCCAATCACTCACACCGACCTCCCTCCCACAACCCTCTCAACCCCACAACAACTCATTCCCCCGACTACCCCTCCTGACCACCTGACTACCCCCCAACTTGTCCCAGCTACTCCCCTGGCACGCCTCCCCAACCCAACCCAACTCCTCTGACCCAACCTGACTACCCACTGAACCCCCCGACCCAACCTGACTACCCACCCATGACCAGTCTGACTACCCCCCACCACTCGAATACCCACGATATGACCTGAATTTCCACCAACCTGACTATCCCTCCCAAACCAACCCAACTACCATCTGACCCATATACCTAGTTCACCCACTTTCCACCTTACCCACCTACCACCTCAACCACTCATACACCCTACCAGTCTACCCATTCACTCATTCATCTACTCACTCATTCACTAACATTCATCCATCATCCCATTCACACTGGACCTTTAACCTTACTATACAGCAGCTAATGCTAATGTAAAAAGGTGGTGTTAGTTATTGACAATATTCAGGCTTGGGCTGACAAGTGGCAAATAACATTCACACCACACAAGTTTCAGGCAATGACTGTCAATGTATAAATAATCACACTGCATGGCAATCACCTTGTTAAAGACAATTGCTAGTTAAACAGGTGATGGGCATTGATTATCCCATCTAAATAGAATAAAAAGATACAGCTGGAACACTTTGTGTGGAAGCTACTTAGAAGTCAGTAGTATTGAGGAGTTGTCTTGAAAATAAACTAGCTTGAACCAAAAGACCAGCCTGGATTAATTCTTCCACTACAATCTCTTATTGTGAGTAACAATGACTATCTCCAACAAGAGCGAATTCAACCATTGTCCCTTGATGTTCAATGGCATTACCATCACTGAATACCCTACCAACAACATCCTGGGGGTTACCATTGACCAGAAACTGAACTGGACTAGCCATATAAATACTGTGGCTACAAGAGCAGGTCAGAGGCCAGGAATAGTGTGATGAGTAACTCACTTCCTAACTCTCCAAAGCTTCTACAATGCACAAATCAAGAGTGTAATGGAATACTCCCCACTTGCCTGGATAAGTGCAGCTCCCACAACACTCAAGAAGCTGGACACCATCCAGGACAAAGCAATCTGCTTGATTGGCACCACCTCCACAAACATTCACTCCTTCCACCACCGACACACAGTAGCAGCATTGTGTACCATCTCAAGATACACTGCAGGAATTCACCAAGGATCCTTTGACAGCATCTTCCAAACCCATGGCCACTACCATCTAGAAGGACAAGGGCAGCAGATAGATGGGAAAACCACCACCTAGAAGTTCCCCTCCAAGTCACTCACCATCCTGACTGAGAAATATATTGCTGTTCCTTCACTATCACTGATTCAAAATACTAGAGCTCACGTTCTAAAAGCACTGTGGGTGTACCCACACCACATGGACTGCAGCGGTTCAAGAAGGCAGCTCACCACTGGCTTCTCAAGGGCAACTAGGGATGGGCAATAAATGCTGGCCCAGCCAGCGAAGCCCACATCCTGTGAATGAGTAAAAATAAATGTGAATCGCATAAGCCTTGTATCTAGGTAGGAATGCTGATAATTTGTCCTTGACACCCCCAACTCTCATTTATCTTGGAAATAAATGGGGAGCTTAAAGCATAACTTTACAACCTGACATTCTCAACACCTTCCTGGGACTTTGGAGACCAGCAGTCTAACCACTCTAAACACAAGTACTTCTGCCACTGTCTCCAAGTGTAAACACCTTACACTTTCTTTCCAGCAAAACAACCCAGGCCTCCCTTTAATCTTTAACGGCGATGTCACCCAGGCCTGTTGTAAGGCAGACATCAGAACTGGTCACATTACCCACTTCATTTTATCCTAAACTAAAGACACAGTTCCAAAACACAAGTCTTATAAATCTCATATTTGTAATAGCACACGTCCATCTGTATGTATGCCCATTCATGTGCTACTACATGTATGCACAAGCATCTGAATGGCAACATGAATGCAATCACTGGTTTCCTAGAATAACTAATAGCCAAGCGACTTTTAGAGTTGTGCAGTTCTCTCGCATTGCTGTTCTGTGAGGAATATGATGTAGGCATTGGACTTGCTAAATAATGCATCTGTCACCTTCATGCATCTCTATACAGTGGGCCAACAGATACAGCAGTGTCGGCCTGGAAGAAACTGGAGGCTTAAAAATTGAAGGCTTTAGTGACCTTGATGGGCACTGAAAGTGTTATGACAATAATGGATCTTATCTGAGGCCTTTCATTCCTGCGAAAGCTTATTTTACTAAGGCTGTTAGCTGTGACTGGGTAAGAAGACCCAATGGAAATATTGCAGCAGGACTAGACTAAATTCTGTACATGTCACCACACATCTCTAGCTTGAGATCTCTTTCCATTCTCCAAATACAGTCCTAACTGAGCACTGAATGCAGAATTCAGTATCTTGAAATCAATTATGCTGCCATTTACTTCTCATTAATGAACAGGAAGCATACTGCTTCTATTTCCCAATTAATAAGGGCAACCATAAAGCACTGAACATGAAATATATTAGCCTTGCAGTACAGTGTATAATAGGAACTTTAGGGAAAAGCACAAGCAACAATGGACTCAACTAGCCTCACACAAGTCTTTAGCACATACACTCATCAGCAATTTCTAAAATGTGTTAAATGTTCAGGAGATTTTTCTACTCCACACTCCCAATGTTACTGCTGAGCTACTCCCCAGGTAGGTCAGGCATGGGATGTTTGACCTCCAACAACCTCCAATATCTTCCTTTGTGCTAGGTATAACTCAAACCATGGAGGGTTTTCCCCTGATTCCCATTGACTCCAGTTTTGCTAAGGCTCCTTGATGACACACTGTCAAATGCAGCCTTGATGTCAAGGGCAGTCACTCTCACCTCACCTCAGGAGTTCAGCTCTTTTGTCCATGTTTGAACCAAGGCTGTAATGAGGTCAGAAGCTGAGTGGCCCTGGCAGAACCCAAACTGGGCATTGGTGAGCAGGTTATTGCTAAGTAAGTGCCGCTTGATAGCACTCCTTCCATCATTTTACTGATGATGGAGAGTAGACTGATGGGGTGGTAACTGGCTGGGTCGGATTTTTCCTGCTTTTTGTGTCAGGGCATACCTGGGCAATTTTTCACATAGCTGGATAAATGCCAGTGTTGCAGCTGTCCTGGAACAGCTTGGCTAAGGTGCAGCAAGTTCTAGAGCACATGTGTTCAGTACTTCAAATATTGTCAGGGCCCATAGCCTTTGCAGTATCCAGTGCCTTCAGCTGTTTCTTGATAACACTTGGAATGAATTAAATTGGCTGAAGACTGGCATCTATGATGCTGGGGACCTCTGGACAAGGCCAAGAATGATAATCCACTTGGCATTTCTGGCTGAAGGTTGTTGCAAATGCTTCAGCCTTATCTTTTGCACTGATGTGCTAGGCTTCTCCAGCATTGAGAGTGGAGATACTTATGGAGCCTTCTCCTCTAGTGAATTATTTAATTGTCCACCACCATTCACTTTAGCTACTCTCCTCCTTTTGTATACCTGTAAAAGCTCTAATAATCTGTTTTTATATTCCTGGCTAGTTTACTTTAATTCTATTTTTTCCCATTTTATCAACTTGTTGGTTTCTAAACCACTACCAATCCTCAGGCTTACTACTATCCTTCGCAATGTTATAAGCCTTTTCTTTTATTTCAGTACTACCCTTAGCTTCCTTAGTATGCCACATATGTATCTTTCTTGCTCAGTTTTTGTATTTTGATGGAATGCATTTTTGTTGAACATTTTGAATTTTTTCTTTAAATGTTTTGCACTATTGCTGTACCTTTAGTCTATTTATCTAATCAACATTAGAGCTTAGATCTGATCTGTTGGTTGTGGAATTACTTATCTCTGTCTATCACTTGCTGCTTATGCTGTTTGGTACCACAAGTAGTCCTGTGTTATAACTTCACCGGGTTGACACCTCATTTTTAGGTATGTCTGGTGCTGCTCCTGGCATGCCCTCCTCCACTCATCATTGAACCAGGGTTGATCCCCTGCCTTGATGGTAATCATAGATTTGGGGATATGCCAGGCCATGAGGCTACAGATTGTGGTTGAATACAATCCTGCTGTTGCTGATGGCCCACAGCGTCTCATTGTTGCCCAGTCTTGAGTTGCTAGATCTATTCAAAATCTATCCCATTTAGCACAGTGGTTGTGCCACACAATGCGAGTAGTGAGAAGGGATCTTGGCTCAGAAGATCAGGACGTAGAATCAAAATGGGTAGAGGTTAGGAATAACAGCAAGGGTCAGAAAATGCCGCAGTGAGTAGTTTATAGGCCCCCGAACAGTAGCTTTTGGAGCTTGTAACAAAGGACATGTAGTAATTGTATGGGAGTTTACTTTTTATATATATTAGTGCAATCAAATTGGCAATGAAGTATAGAAGATTCCATTAAAAGACAAAACCTCAGCAAGAAAGATCCATCCATTTCTTACTAAGGAAGTTAAGGATAGTACTGGATTAAAAGAAGAGGCTTATAATGTTGCAAAGGATAGTAATCAGCCTGAGGATTGGGAGTGGTATAGAACCCGAAAAGTTGATAAAATGGGAAAAATAGGATGAAAGTCAACTAGCCAGGAATATAAAAACTGATTATTAGAGCTTTTACAGGAGAGTAGCTGAAGTAAGCATTAATCCTTTAGAGACAGAGACAGGAGAAATCATCATGGGGAATAAGGAAATGGCAGAATCAGGTGAACACATTTTTTGTCTATCATCACAGTAGAAGACATAAATTACCTACCAGAAATAGAAGATAACTAAGAGGCTAATAACTGTGAGGAACTTCAAGTAATTAATATCAGAAGAGAAAAAGTGCTGGAGAAACTTAAGGGACTAAAATCTGACAAATCCCTAGGACCTGATGGCCTACATCCTAGGGTTCTAAAAGAGATAGATGCAAGGGTAGTTTATGATTTTCCAAAATTCCCTAGATTCTAGAATATTCCCAGTGGATTGGAAGTTAGCAAATGCAACTTGGCTGGAAAACGATGGAGAGAGAAAATAGGGAACAATCGGCCAGGTAGCCTAACATCAGTCGTTGGGAAAATGCTGGAATCTATTATTAAGGAAGTCTTAACAATGCTCTCAGAAAATCACACTTTAACAAAATCAACACCATTTTACAAAAAGGAAATCACGTTTGATTTTTTTTTTTAGTTTTTTGGTCATTTACTTAGTAGGGTAGATAAAGGGGAACCAGTGAATTTAGTAGATTTGAATTCACAAAAGGCATTTGATAAGGTGCAACACAGAATATAAGTATGCAAGATAAGGGCTCATAGAGTTGGGGTAATCTATTAGCATGGATAGAGGATTGGTTAATAGACAGGAAGCAAAGGGTAGAGATAAACAAAGCATTTGTCAGGCTGGAACTGGTGGAGTGCTGCAAGGATCGGTGCTGGGGCCTCAGTTATTTACAATCTACGCAGGTACAGCAAGCAATTAGGAAGGCAAATTACATATTTTTAATCCCTTCATGGGATGTGGGCATTGCTGGCAAGGCCAACATTTATTGCCCTAAATGGCTTACTAGACCATTTCAGAGGGAAGTTAAGAGTCAACCCATTACTGTGGGTCTGAAGTTACATGTGGGTCAGAACCGAGTAAGAATGGTAGGTTTCCTTCCCTGAAGTACATTAGTGAATAAGATAGGTCCTTACAACAATTGTTGAATGTTGTTATAGTCACCATTACTGAGACTAGCTTCATATTCCAGATTTGTTAATTGAATTTAAATTCCACCAGCCGCCATGGCAGGATTTGAACCCACATCATCAAGGCATTAACCTGGGCCTCTGGATTACTAGTCCAGTGAGCCATCATCTCCTCCTTCATTGCAAGGGGATTGGAGTACAAGAACAAGGAAGGCTTGCTACAGTTGCTATAAAAGGCTTGCTTTGGTGAGACCACACCTAGAGTACTGTGCAGTTTTAGTCTCCATAGTTAAGAAAGGATATTCCTTGCACTGGAGGTGCTACAGTGAAGGTCTACTAAATTGGTTCCTGAGACGAGAGGCTCAGTAAATTGGGTCTATATTCTCTGGAGTTTAGAAGGATGAGAGGTGATCATATTGAAACATACAAGATTCTGAAGGGGCTTGACAGTTTAGGTTGTTTCCCCTGGCTGGGGAATCTAGAACACAGAGGCATAGACTCAGGATAAGGGGCTGATCATTGAAGACTGAAATGGGGAAAAAATTCTTCACTCAAAGAATTGTAAATCTTTGGAATTCTCTACCACAGAGGGTTGTGAATGAATATATTTAAGGCTGAGTTAAACAGATTCTTAGGATGGAAGCGCCCCAGATTTGCACTAAGTGTGGTAGCGGGTGGGTAAAATGACGTTTTGCCTGCACTGTATTGCCCCAAACCTGCCGCATTAATTATGCATTCCCAGGAAACACACCATTTCCATGACGATGTGGGCTCCGATTCACCCACCAAGCCATCACCTCGCCGCTTCATCATGCCACATGTAAAGTACAGCCATGCGCACACCACTCAGTGCTTCCAGCCCAGGACTGCTACAAATTAGGCATGGCCCCGAAAGGCAAGAAGACTACAGCCCCAAGGTTTAGTGGTGTGTCCCTCGAGAAGGTCAGTGATGGCAGTGAAGAGGTTGACCATCCAGTGCAGAAAGAGGATGAATAATCTCATCTGTGCCGCCAGGGTAAGGCAACCATTTCATCACTCTAAACTCACAAACACATCACACAGTCACTGGCAGCTCACTCACTGCCAGCTCAAGGGACATTACCACTCATTCTCTTACACACCTTCACATCTCCATCTGGCCTCATCTGCTCTGGAAACTGCCTTTTCAGTCTTCACCACCTTAAGGCCATTTGTACAGGTCAACATGTACCCTCACATAAACCCTGCGGTACCCTCCTTCCTTATTACAAACCTCATCCTGCAGCTTCTTCCCTTGCCTGAGGCCATTTTTCCCCTTTCCCCAAGTGACCCCTACCCCTGCAGCCATACAAAGCCACCCCCGCCTTACGACTGGTCAGGAAATTGGATGTGGGATGCTTATGCTATGGTTGAGTTAAAAAGCCATTGCAAATGATCTTTTGGGTTCCTGACCCATTGCTGTCCTCTCTTGCCTTGAGCATGTCTAAATGTTAAAATTTTGCCTAATGAAACAGAGGAGAGACAGTGCGATGACTCAACAACTTGAACTCTAACACCTTCACCTACATGCTACAGGAACATAGGAAAAAGGAGCAGAAGTAGGCCATTCAGCCCCTCGAGCCTGCTCCACCATCTAGGAGACCATGGCTGATCTGTTTGTGTTTCGAATTCCACGTTCCCATCTACCTCCAATTATCTTTGATTCTCTTACCTAACAAGAATCTATCTACCTCTGCCTTAAAAATATTCAGTGACCCCGCCTCCACTGCCTTCTGAGGCAAAGAATTCCAAACCCACACAATCCTCTGACAGACAATATTCTCCTAGTTTTGGACTCATCCACAAGAGGAAACATCTTTTCCATGTCCATCTTGTCAACACTGCTCAGGATCTTAAATACTTCAATCAAGTCACCCCTCGCTCTTCTAAACTCCAGCCAGTCTACCAACCTTTCCTCATATTGGAAAATATAGGAAATTGCATACTTAACCACAAACTATCCTTCAGTAAGAAAATGAACAGGAAAGCTAAACTGACCAATTAAATTAAATTGGTGCCTGCAGTAACAAAATGGAAGTGAAGATATTTTTGTTGCTTTGCTAAGATATGACACCTTTTATGACTTTGTGGTGTTCTGATGGATCAGTGATCTGTCTTGTTTCTAATGTTATCGATAGGGGAATAGAGATAAGCTGAAAACCCCCAGTTCGCTTCCCTTACTGTCTATAATCAGTGCATTTTTTTTTGTAAGAGTAGATGTGTGTGCTTAATGCTCCTTTAGCATGTGGCCAATTTAAAGAACCAGGAGCAGACTTTTGTGGATTTAAACAAAGAAGATTATTTATTCACCCATTCACCCTGAAAGTCTAATCACTAATTCACTCACTAACACATTCACGCCAAGAAAAATACAATTAATGAGAATAGCACATTTTTACAAATGGTAAACAAAAGAATAGTTCATAGTTCACATGTCTAGCTCGATATAGGAGAACCATCATTGCTGGCCAAATAAAGAAAGGAGTCCTTTTCATTATTGAGTCGTTCTTTAGCTGGTTCGAATAGCTGGAGTTGGATATTGGGATCCCCATGAAGAGATGGTTTACAGCAAATTATGAAGTTAGTTCCTTCTGGCTGCCTTACTAGGAGGTCAGGTTCAGTACTGGCGGATTTTTGAGAGAAAGAAATTATAGCCTCCTATGCTTAAAAGCAAATGTGGCACTGCCCCTTTCTATAACTGCTGTGTCTTGCTGATTTTGGTGTTCTCTACAGACTGCCCACATCTTTCTATGTCTTTCGATGAAAACTTATTATCTCAAGCCGGTTTTTGTCACATGACCCATACTGGCATTGTCCAACCAGAGTGGTTTGGAAGTCCAAAGTCATCCCTACATAACAGGAGAAAAATGGTGGTCTTCCACACTTAAGTTGTGGATAACTGGTCTCGTCAGTTCTCTTTTGTTAGACATTGGCTTGGAGACATGGAGTCTTTTGAGTTTCAGATAACTCATAATCAATTAGCAAATGCAAATTCAACAAATAGGTGCTGCCTGGGTGTGTCCATTCAAGGGAGATGCCTCCACCTATGGTTTTTCAAGCAGGATTTTTCCAAAGGTTTGAGGCAGAAATCACAAAAGTCACCTGACCTATACAGCCCTCTTAAACAGTCTTGTCAGTGCCCATTTTTAATGAAAGGCAGTTCTGAAAAATTATATACAAACTCAGTCCACATTTGAAGTTATGAATAGGGCATGGCTTCACTGGGCATGACACTAATCATAAAAGGTTCCATACGCCCAATTTTCCAAATGCATACTTAATCCTAATCGATGAAAAATAATATGTTTCTCAGTGTGCAATGATGACAAACAAGGTTCGCCATCAGGACTGCACATTTGGAAAATTGTATTCCTTTATATGGACTTCCGTAGCTGGACAAGTGGTGACTAGTTTAATATATTTATTATTGACCAGAATCACACTGAATACCTAGAATATACTTTGTGGCATGTGCTAATGTCATTTTTAAGGAGGTGATGTGTTGCCTCTGTCTTGATGGTGGACTTAATGACTACGAATTGCCAAATCCAAATAGATGACTGAAACATTTCATATTGTTTATCTGGTGGTGAGAAAGAGGTGGGGCTGATTGGTTTTTATTGTTTCACCAGATCCCCAATGATAGCCTTGCACAGGTTGGCTAGGCCTTAAAAGGGGATGACTGGTTGGAAACAATTTATTGGGAAACCCGTCTGATGCTGTAGAATTTCAAAAGGCACCTTTTTGACATTCCTTTCTCTTAGTTTTAATTTCAGAGTGTTTGTGTAGCTGTTGTTCTTAAATGGATTTCTGTTTCACTGAATTATTGATGAGTGGGGCTAGTGGAAACTTGTAGTTAATAGCTATTATGTTAATAGCTAATATACATCATCAATGATGTCAGATCACATGTGACCAGAGCCCAGAGAGAGATGATTCTGGAAGGGGCCTCATGCTTATCTTTTCCTGTATATAGTTGTAGATAGTTAATAAATATTTGAAAGTTCCTGGAGGCCTTGTTTCCAGCAGTCTATGTGAAACACATGCTGGGACTGTTTACAATGATGCTTCATGGTGGCAGCAATAAATCTACCAAATAGCATGCAGCCCTGAGGAAACCAACGGTGGTGGGAAAGTGAAAGCCATTGAATATAAGGCAGCCAGGGAATGAATGCAGCTGAGAATCAGAGTGGAAAACTTCAAGGTAGTCCCAAAACAGTCAACAATCATGGAGAAAGTCTTACCTGTACATGAATCCTTTGACCATGTGGAAGGGCCTTACCAAGAAGCACACTGGCAAAACTGATGTTACAGATTCAACAGGTAAAGGATTGTTTTGGGGTTAGCATGGAAGACTGATAAAGAATGGGTCAGCACACTTCTCTATTTCACTGGAAGCATTGCAGATGGCATTTAATCAGACAGTGTATTAATGAGGACACGGTGACCTAAATGAACTTATTAAGGCTTTTGATTTGTAATTCAGTCTTTGAAGGAACATTATTATGGACCAAGCAAGGTTGAACAGGCATGCTCAGGAATCCAGAGTGAGTATTGACTTCTTCACTTGTATTGTTTGGCTGAATGTGGCGAGTATGGTGCTCCGAAGGATGAACTCATCCGAGGCCACATTGTGGTGGGAGTGCTTTATGGAGCCTATTTGATTTTCTGCAGCCCAGGAAGGTCTAACATCGTCCAAGCCAGTACAATTAACAAGACAGGCTGAGCTATGGTTTTAATCCAGGGTGATAGAGAACCTTTCTGGAGTCAGACCACTGACTCAATCCAGTTTGTGAGTAATAGAGGTACCAGTGCACCAACTAAAAAGCAGACACAGAATGAAGAGGGACAGTCGCCATCATTATTCAGTGTTCCCGTTGTAGCACAAGAAACTCCCTTTGGCGTGAAGACTGTCCCACCATAAATGCAGGAGTTGGGACCATTTTAAAGTGGTATGCCACAGCAGAAAGATTTCAACTTCTGTTCAAAAATTTAGAGACACCAGTCCAGTCAGCTAGTATCCAAGAAATAGGAGATGCTGACGAACATGAATTGCCTTTCTGGGGCAAGGTTGCAAAGTCAAAGGGGAATTTTAATGGTACAGAAATCAGGTAGAACACTACCTAGCAACAGAAACTGAGGTGAAATCCAGTTCTACTCCAAATATTCATTTGATTGATGAAGCTCCAGAAGCATCAAGGTTTAGCATAGGAAAGAAACATACTGGTGTGAGAGCAGAATCTATGCATACTACACAAACCCCTATAGTACCAACAAAAGAACCATCAATCCTGCTCGAGAGTAATCTCCAGCCTTCTGTTTATCCATCTGCTTCATTCATGAATATGACATTGGATTTGCACAGCACCTCATTCCAGGTACAGGGCCAGAATATTACACTGGATGTGTGGATGCGCGCCCGACATGCCCGAGCGTGAAATGACACGCGATGACATCGGGCATGTGCCCCAACATCTTTGCACAGTCTTGCATTGTTTCGCAGCCGACTCCAGCTATTAAGGCCATTAACAACCTCATTAACTTGAAATTTACACTGCCCATCCGACCTAGCGGTTGGCGGGCAGGCAAAAAGAACAAGTGGCCTTTACATTTTTTAGGTTTCCTAAAGCTAATACACATTAAATAAAAACTTTATTTTGGAATTAAAACATGTCCCATCTTATGTGACAGAGTCACATGAGGGGACATGTTTTATTAAATTTTTATTGTCTTTATTAATTTTTTTAAAAAGTGCTTCAATCTCCCTGAGGCAGCTCTGTGCCTCAGGGAGATTGAAGCGATCTTTCATGCACATGAGCGAACTGCACGCCAGGCCCGGCTCTCCCTCCTCCCTCCACCCGCACTGGCAGCGCTGAGCGCTGCCACTCATGATCCATGCAGAGCAGGCCTTAATTGGCCCACCCACGTGAAATTGCGGTGTGGAGCCGATCGTCAGCTTCCCAACCACCCCCGCCAAGGGCAAAATCCTGCCCCATGGATCACTGATTGTGCATAAGCAACAGATACTTATGCCAGACAATGGACTTGCTGGGTTGGAAGACTGCAGACCTACTACAGCTGGACGAACACCAGGAGAAGCTGACAAATTATCACTTGTTCAAGAAGTAACAGCTAGTACCATAATGTCACATAACTTTCCACAGCAAACCAGAAGCCTACTGATTTACTACATTCCAGGAAGAATATGGAAAGCACACTCCAAGAGATTTGAGGTTAATGCCAATGCTGGGGAGGGGAGGGGTAGGGATGAATGTAGGATAAAGTGTAACTGTTTAATGGGTAGTGCTAAAAACTCGAGGGGAGATGTAGTATAAAGTATTAATAGATTTTATGCTAATAGCTAATATACATCATTAGTAATATCAGATCATGTGTGACTAGAGCTCAGAGAGAAATGATTCTGGAAGGAGCCTCATGCTTATCTATCTCTGTATATAGGTAATAAATGAAAGTTCCTAGAAGCCTTGCTTCCAGCAGTCTGTGTAAAACACACCCTGGGACCATTTGCAACGATACTTCAGAAACATTCCATGATTGCTTTCTTTCATATACAACTTGACAATACAGATACTGATTATTGTTCAGTTCAAATGCACTAACTACCTCCAGCTGACATTGTACATATGGCCAAGTTTCAGTTCATTGCAGCCTGTGCGAGTTGTCCTTTGCACTGGGCATGAGAACCAGTATCTGGTAAAAGATTGACTTGTAACAGGCATGTTACATTAATCTACAGTAAGTTGATTGCACAACTTTCTAACCCGTACACCCATGCACGACTTATTTTACAATTTTCCACATTAATCTGTATTTAATCCATTTACTAAAAGATTCAAATCCTTCTGTATCGGGTTGCATTGTTTTTCATTGTGCCTCTTTTTTTGCTATCACCTTCAACTTTAGAACTGTTGTTTATAATGCACTAAGCCAAGTCACCAAGAATGATTCCAAAAGTAGTCAGCTCAACATCTTTCCAGCATAAAATGTTCTAATTTCTAGATATTCCTTTTTCCATTGTTAAATACAATTTGTTACACAGTACCATGTTTCGCCTCCTATTCTATGCCATATAGCTGGTGGAAAAACAGTAGGGTTGCAAGGGAAAAATCATACAGGCCTTACTCCCAATAAATTCCAAGTTTTCTCCTGTTGTACCTAATCTCCTTAAAGTGGGGATCAACCATTTTTAGAAAGCAAGGATGACGCTATGCTTAAAAGGCTGGTTAGGCGTTGGCCTCAAAGAGTGTCAGTGTATAACTAAGTATCACTTTACTCTTATGATAATGTTGCAGTGGTCCCTGGCTAATGGGTTTCATGTCCTTATTCTAAACTAAAACATTAAGTGGCTGCCCTTTTAATGTGGTTCTTCTCTTTCAAGAGCAATGTTGCCCACATAATTTGAGGCTCAAGAATAAACTAGACTTAATTTTAATTACCTTTATTTGAAACCATTTTGTAAGAATTTGAAGATTACAAGTGTGACTTTCTTTGAATGCTGACAGGGGGATGGAGAAGCTTCATGATGGTGATAGCATTGAAGTATTTAATTTTCTTTATTCAAATTGCATTATCTTTGTAAATTTGGTTTAATATTGCAAGCTGAAAACTGAAGGAACTTGTAAATAAGTGGTAATTTCCCTGGACAGCTGGCAGTCGAAGGGTTAATGCTTAGCTAAGTGTAGTATTTGCCAAGGGAGGTCATGGAATGCTTTTGTTTAAAATAAGATCATCCAACTGTACAAATATAAAAGAGTTGAGCTGAGAGAGGAAGTAAGCAATATCAGCTGAAGAAAGGAATGACTTCATCACTGAGGTTTGGATCTCCCTGAAGAGGGATATAAAATAAATTAGATACCTGTACCAAAAACAAGGAGTGACAAGAAAATTAAGGAAGTATGGTGTCCCGTTCTGAATTACTTGAGTAAACTTTTACTCCAGGATGGCTCAAACTTTGCCAGAAATTACAGCAAAATATACCAACTTTTACCTTTGGCTCATTTTTAAGTGGTACAGTAATTATAATTATTTTCTTAAACAAATCCTCCCAAAGCCTGTCTGGAGTAACACCAGTAAAAATGAAATAGTCCAGAAGGGGGAAAGGGTGACAGGTCTGGAGACAACCAATGGACATTAATACAATAACGAGGCCAAAACAAATACCCCTGACTCCGGTCACCACCTGAAGAATGAACCTCTCTGGATTTCTTTCTGTTTTTTCACCACAGCATAAATCTTAGGCATTCATAGGATGTTGCCTGGGCTGGAGAGTTTTACTTATGAGGAGAGATTGGATAGACTGGGGTTATTTTCCCCGGAGCAGAGGAGATTGAGGGGGGACATGATTGAGGTGTATAAAATTACGAGGGGCATAGATAGGGTAGACAGGAAGGAACTTTCCCCCTTGGTGGAGGGATCAATAATCAGGGGGCATAGAATTAAGGTAAGGGGCAGGAGGTTTAAAGGAGATGTGAGGAAGAATTTTTTCACCCAGAGGGTGGTGGGAATCTGGAACTCACTGCCTGAAAGAGTGGTAGAGGCAGAAACCCTCATAACATTTAAGAAGTATTTGGATGTGTACTTACGATGCCATGGCTTACAAGGCTATGGGCCTACTGCTGGAAAATGGGATTAGAATAGTTAGGTACTTGTTTGACCGGCGTAGACTCACTGGGCTGAAGGGCCTTTTTCTGTGCTGTAGACTTCTATGACTCTATGACTCTTCATGGTGCATGCAGACTAAAAACAAAATTCAATTTATCCATTTAAAATAATCCATTTACTGAAAGCCCAATTTAAGTTTTGCTTAAGATAAGTTATCAGATTCTACAAGTAGATAAAACGAACAATTTACAGTCTCTTTTCCTTTTGATTGCTGCATTATATTCAAGTAGTACTCAGCTTTGTTTTCTCATTCACTTTGTTGTATTTTTAGTGAATTGCTTTTTAAAATCATATCATTGAAATTCAACATTTGCCTTTAATGCATTGGGTGCTCATGACACAATCTCCTTCTCCAAATCATTTCTGCTCAGATCCTCCGAGCTGTGGGATTACTTACCTCCCTTACTGTTAAAGGCTTTTGATGCCCAAATTGATGGTGGCCAATCACTATTTCTTGACTGAACTCAATTTGCTCCTTTATTTCAGTCCTGCTAAAATCTTGTATCATAGCCTGCCTCGGCCACTTAATGATAGAGCAATTAAAATTGGGGATGCCTAAGAAACCAGAATTAGCTGAGCGCAGATACCTTGGGAGGTTATGGGACTGGAGGAGATTAGAGTGACAAATAGGGAGGAGGGATCTATAAACAATTTTAAAATTGTGGGGCAGGGTTTTTGGGTCGTCAGGCAGGTGCGGTAGGTGGGTCCGGGAGCAGTCAGGAAATGTGCCGCCACCTACAATTGGCCCCCGACTGCATTTTCATTCTAGCTGGCCAATTAACGGCTGGCCAGTGTGAAACACACGTTGAAAGGCCCAGCACTGCCAGGGTGGGGGTGGGATGAGGGCAAGCGCTGAAGTCTGCGCAGGAGCAGGGGAGCGCACAATGAAAGCTCCCTGAAGGCAGAGAGCTGCCTTGGGGAGCTGAAGAATTTTAAAGCCAAAAATAAACATTATGAAATTCGAAAAAAAATTTCCACCCATTAGAATCACTCACCTAAACATATCGATGATAAAAATTCTGCTCTAACATTTTTTGAAAAATTATTATTGGAAACCTCATCCCGACCTTGGATGAGGTTTCCTCAAAATTCCAAAGGCCACCTGACCGATTTGCCCACCCGTCAACTGTAACGATGGATAGGCAGCGAGAAATCCAGGTCAATTACTACATTAATGGCCTTAATAGGCCTCTTAGTTGTTGGGGGGGCGTGCTGCTGACTTTCGCATGCACTCACCAACCAAAATATCACTTGAGTGTGTGAGGACGCTGACCTGACGTCATTGCACACTATTTTATGCCCAACTGGGTTGGGCATGCGCCACCCATTGAATGTAAAATTCTGCCCGTGGTGTTGCTTAATTGGGAGCCAATGTGAGCCAGTGAGCTTAGGGTTGTTGGGTAAATGGGACTTGTTGTGAATTAGGACTGGGGCAGCAGTGTTTTGTTTCTGGATGGCATCAAGTTTGTAAAGGCTAGAATGTGGAGGATAAAAACAGAAAATGTTGGGAAAACTCCACAGATCTGGCAGCATCTGTGGAGAGAAGAGTCATATTGGACTTAAAATGTTAACTTTGTTTCTGTCTCCACAAATACAGCCAGACCTGCTGAGTTTTTCCAGTATTCGCTGTTGTTATTTTAGACTTCCAGTATCCGTTGTATTTTGCTTCCACATGAGAATGTGGGAGAGCTGGCCAGGAGTGCACTGAAGTAGTCAGGTCTAGAGATTACAAAGGCATGAATGAGGATTTTAGCAGTAGATTAGCTGAAGCAGAGGCAGTATCAGACTGCATTACTGAGATGGAAATAGGTTTCTTAACGATGGCACAGATGGGGCAGTAGCTCATCCTAGGGTCAAATATAACACCAAAGTTGCAAAAAGTCTGGTTCAGCCTCAGACAACTGGCCAGGAGAGGGAGGGGAGTTTGTGGTGTATATTGAAGGCAATGGTGTTGGTCTTCCCAATATTAAGCTGAAGGAAATTTCTGCTCAGCCAGTACTGAATGCTGGTTGGACAAGCAGTCTGAAATTTAGAGACATTGGATGGGTTGAAAAGGAAGATTATGAGGCAGGACTGGGTGTCAGTGTACATGTGGAAACTGTTTTCAGATGATGTCGCTGAGAGGCAGCATGTAGATGAGAAATATGAAGGAGTCAAGGTTAGATCCTTGGGGGACACTAGAGATAATGGTGCAGCAGCAGGAAGAGAAACTATTGTAGGTGATTCAAAACAATGGGCGGTATTTTCCCAGATTTGCACAAAGTGCGGTGGTGGGCAGGTAAAATGGAGTCCTACCTGTTGACGAAACTGGCGGCTTTTCACGCCGCATCAACTTGAGCCAACATCATTATTTATTCACTCCCGCAAAACATGCCATTTCCATGGCAGGCAGGATCTCATTCGCCCACTTGCCATCGCCCCACTGTTGCATCACCCTGGCCACCATCTTTAAAAGGCAGCCGCCAGTACAGCACTCATCGCCCCCAGCTCCCCACAGCTGCCTGGGAGACATGGTCAGCAAAGAAAAATGACTGCAGCTCCCCTCTTCAATGACGGGTCCCTCGAACGACTGCTGGATGCCGTGGAGGCCCTTCGGGATGTGCTCTATCCCCATTCTGGCCGCAGGATGGGCAGCAAAGTCACCAACCTGTCTTGGGAGGCAGTGGCAGAGGTGGTCAGTGTGAACGCCCTGCAGAGGAGGAGAGCCACTCAGTACCACAAAAGGATGACCTCCTCCATTCCGCTAGGGTAAGTCACTCTTTTCATCACTCCCAACTCACACACTCACAAACCCATCACACATCTACAGGGCCCTCACTCACTGCCAGTGCAAGGGACATCACCATTCACACACAGCTGTATTGCCCTCAACCCATCCATGGGACCACTCACTGCCCATACAGGCCAGGCATACTTATCATCTGGCCAGGCAGGCATCCTGATATACTCTCCCCATTTCTGTCCATGCAGGACATACTGGCTCACAATAGGAGGGAAAGGTCACAGACAGGTGGAGAAAATGCTGGAGATCAAAGTTCTGACAGAATTCAAAAACAGAGGAATCCAATTGACCGGCGATGACCAGGACTGGTCCTGTGCTGACGGTGAGGTCGGCGCTGCTCTACCAAGTGAGGATCCAGCAGTGCAACATCCATCAGACAACCATGCTGTGAGTGCGCTAATTATCTTCCCTTGCTTTCGCAGGCACATCTGCCAAACAGCTGACAGAGTCCATGAGCCAGGGCCTCCAATCAAGCCCTAAAGAAACCTCTTAACAAGAATCTGGAGGCACTCTCCCTGAAGCCCCATCACCGTGCTCACCCATACCCTCCACCAGCGCAGAGACACATACCTTGGTGGGACCTAGCTTTAGAGTAGCCTCGGGATCACAATCTGGTGAGCACATCACACTTTCTGATCCACAGCAGGCAGAGGCAGAGACTTCACTGGCACTCAGAAGACTACTAGAGGCCAGAACGAAGACAAGCCTCTGGACTTGGTTATGTCACAGTTGCTGGAGCTGCGAAGGCAAGCTGGTAAACATCAGGAAGGGATGTCCGCTGCGCTCCTCAGATTGCAAGGCATGATAGAGGAGTCCGTCCGTCTTCAGGCTGAGGTGATAGTGCCGACATTGCAACGCACCAAGGTCAACACTGGCAGCTGCCGTGAAGACCTTGGCCCAGGACATCACACCTGCGTGGGCTGAACTCCATTGCTGATGCCAGAGTTGGTCTCCAACAGTGTGTACATTAGAGCGGTGCTGGGCAGCTCGATCTCAATCCAGCTACCACTTCCGCTCACAGAGTCAGCCAGGGGCCTTCGGGCACCCATAGGGAGGAAGGTCAGCAGGTGCACACTCTGGAGACATCCACCCAAGTGATTCTAGGAGCGACCGGCCCATCCGAATCCCCTCCTCCTGTGACATCCACAGCTCCAGCTTCGCAGGCCGAGGAGGGTGCCACTGCCACACAGCAGGATTCCGAAAGCAGGCCGGGGCCCTCCAAGTCTCGGCCCTCAAGAGAACACCCGCCAAAGTCATCAAAGATAGGGAGTCACAGACAGCAGGCTGCCTCCACCTCCGTTGTGGACGTCTGGGGAGCACCAAGACACAGCGGCAGGGTTAGGAAAGTTAAGTACATGTGGTTACAAAGCCTGGTCACAGATGTTGATCACTTAAACATACTGTTCACTATTGTCAATAAACTCCTAGGAATGTCACCCTGCCTGTGGTGCCTTGTTCTAATGAGCAGTGTTCTTGGCACTCAGATGTGAAACCACAGGATAAAGGCAGGTGTCTCAGTCCAGGGCCTCTTCCCTGTGCTTTGTGCAGCCTTCAGACCCGTGATGGTCAAGCCTCACACTCCCTGGAAACATTACTGATGCCTGCAATTCGGCGGTGCTGGTCATTGCTGTCAGAATGTCGTGGGCAGGCACCTCAGAGTTCTCTCATACTCTTTGTGTGCTCTCAGCATCTTTAAGGTGGGGCTGGCCCCCATCACACCAGCATCTGTGACCAGTGATGCTGTGCACCAGCTCCTGAAGGGCTGAGGTACTGAAGGTGGACACAGCATCAGATGTGTCTAAAGTTTCATGACTGCGTCTCTGAGATGACCCTGACCATGGAGCGCAAGCGAGCTACCCTCAGCCAGACAGGAGTCAGACATTTACAGAGGCTACGTGAAGATCTATGGAGTGTCCTCACCGCATGTTGTCATCATCCTCCTGCGATTGAGGGATTATTAGGGTCCGCACTGCATCTCCAAGACATGAGCAGTCTCTCAGAGGGTATTGGCACTGCGATAAGCCAGACTGGAATCAAACATTCACAACTGCGATGTGAGGATCAATGGGGACACCTCACTGCAAGTCGTCATCGTCCTCCACATATCTGGCAGCTATCAGGGCTTCCTGAGTGCGCCTGCCTCATCTAGCCAGTCTAAGAGCCTCATCCTCCGTCAATATCACCACTGAGGAGCCACTCACCCTCATCCCTGTCGGCGTCCTCTTCATCCGAGGGGACGTGCAGCTCCTCCATCTCCTCCTCAGCCAGCTCCTCACCCTGTTGCAATGCCAGGTTGTAAAGGGCGCAGCAGATGACGACGATGCTTAACTCTCTTTGTGGACTGTATTACAGGGCTCCACCAGACTGGACCAAGCACTGGAAGCGCGCCTTCAGGATCCCAATGGTTTGCTCCACCAAGTTACGAGCCTCTTTATAGGGTCGTTCTGCTGCAGTCTGAGGCCACCACATGGGTGTCATCAGCCACGGCCTCTGCGGGTAGCCAACCCTGCAGCCTTTGTGGACTCTGGAAGGCTCCAGGGCTCTATGAGCGACTCAGGATGTAGGTGTCGTGCCCACTCCCTGGAAACCGTGTGTACACCTGCAGGATGTGTTTCTGGTGGTCGCTTACCAGCTGCACATTCAGTGAGTGGAAGCCGTTGCATTGATGAAGTCCACTGAGTGTAGTGATGGAGACCTGAGCGCCACATGAGTGCAGTAATTGCACCCTGCACCTGTGGGAATCCTGAGATCAGGGCAAACTCAATGGCCCTTACATCCTGACTGTCCCAGTCCTGGGCGAAATGCACAAAGTTGTGTGCCATGGAGAAGATGGCATCTGTGACCTCATGATGCATTTGTGTGAGGCGGATTGTGAAATCCCACAGAGGTCACCTGCGGAGCCCTGAAAGGAGGCACTGGCATAGAAATTGAGCGCCACAGTCACTTTCACAGCCACTGGCAGTGGATGCCCTCCATGTAGTCCTGCAGTAAGTGGCAGATGTGAGCCACCAGTTCCCTAGACATGCACAGTCGTCAGCGACACTGGTTCTCAGTCATCTGCAGATACGGGAAACATGGCCCACCATTGGTGAGCTGAGCGGATGATTGCGACCTGCCTTCACACCGTAGTGAAGCAGGTCGTGCCATATTTTCCACGCATGCCGCCTATTACGCCAGTGGGCTCGGAAAATTCTGCCCAATGTGTCAAAACAGTATTTCTATTTTTATAACAAAATATATAATCAATATTTAAATAGTTTTCTATAAATACAACTGATAATATGTGCAGGCATTTTTCAACAGGCTGTAATAATCTGTAGTGTTTAAGGGTTGATTGATACCTTAAAACAAGAGGTTCCTGATGTCTCACAAAGAAGCACAAGTCCATTTTTACTCTTTCAGTGTTACATTTGTGCCTGGAGAGATTGTAAGAAGCAGAGAGTTCTTTAAAATGTGGAAAAAACATGAATATGAAATTTAACTGCTTAACATCTTCAAAAAAAAAAGGCTAGATGGGCAGGTCTGTCAACGGCTATAAGCACACATGTGCAAAACTCTATCCTGGGCAGGAGAATTCAATCACAACCAGACAATATCGATGAAAAACGCCCCAACTGGAAGTGACTTTGCCATTAGTGGCCTCAGACTGAAGGCTGCAGCACAAATTAACCATAAAATATTTTTTTAAAGCAGGTGCAGATAACAGGTTATTCCTAGTTTCATTTCTCCATAGAAATTACTTCATGTCCATCCTTACAGTGAGCAGAGCAATCAACTAAAGAAAATCCTGCTCAGCACTTGCACATGCCTAGGAATTTATTATCCCCATGCCCATTTCAGCTTGTTTATTGAGAAGGACCATATTGGATTGGGCTGCTCCATAGGCATCCAGGTATAGTAAACACTGGTTAGAATATTTATATTAGGGTCCTACGCTGGTTGCAAGACCCTTTTATGACAGTAGCTTGTCCCACTGTCTAACTTGCCATGTGACGAACACGGTCAGTAGTCCATGCACTTGCACTAGCAGGCAACAAGATCCTTTAGCATTGCTCTTCAAATGACTCATGTATTACATACAGGTTATTTGATGATTTGTCCTTGTAGGCTGCTGGTCAACTTCTGAGCATTTTTGACCCTGTTTTCTAACTTATAAAACTGAATTCTGACTTCTGAGATGAAGTTTTTGCTGATGCTGCATTCTTTTTGGCTGTCTTCAATACAGTTTTACTACAAAGATGGGTGATCTGGTAGGACAACCTTCAGGGCTGGAGATGGAGGGGGAGCAATAAATGAGACAAAAGAAAGCGGAGGAAACTGGGAGAAGAGTGAGGAGGACACTGCGCAGGAGGCTATATCCATAGCAGGTCTTCAGGGAGAACTTGTCCTACTTAAATATCTCTGGGTAGTGCTTTCATTTCTGAAGGGAGGCCATCAATGAGCTACGTTACTTGCAGCAGCCACAATTTGAGCGTTGAACCAAGAAATTAAGAGATTGCCTGTACTGTCAAAATCACTATGGATCTTAACCTTTACACCACAGGCCCCTTTCCAGGTGATATCAGCGACATCTCACAGTTTGAAGTCCATTGTTGTATTACGGATGTCTAATCAGGCCATCAAGTTACTGGCTGGTTACTGAGGATAACAAGAGCCAACTACTTCAGACTTGGCTCATGATTCCTGTCAGGGATCTGAGTGTAGCTGCACGGCTGGCCGGCAAGAGTCACGGTGCCACCAGAAACAACACTGAGCAGTTGGTGTGCGAAAGCAATATTTCCGCTTCCATGTACCTTTCAAGAGATTTGTAGTACAACCCAGACCGGATATCCAAATTTTTGGTTAAATCCTGCATGCCTCATAACTTTTACATCAACCCCTAGCAGCTTGAACTCTCAGGAAGCATCTAAACGAGGAGCGTTCATGTTAACCATCCTTCCCTCCCTAATACATCAACAGTTTCACAATCCTAGTCACTTCCATCCTTACAACCACCTATCCTATTGCCTTCCTTCCAGTCTTATGGGTTTTACCCTCACCTCATTACAAAAACATATACCAACACCTACACCCAATCTAGAACAACAACAACAACTTTTGTATGCTATTGTGTAAGGCACATAAAAGATTTCCAGGATGCAAATGTGCTCAGTCATGAGTTTTCCCACATATGAAAGAACTGTATTTTCAAAATGTTTTGCAAGTTTTGCCTGGCATTTGTATTGTTTTCCTAAGATTTTGTTTCATTAATGACATAAGAACAGGATGCAATCAAAGGCAACAGATGTGGTGTGCAACTTCAATGGCGGTATGCCAGATGGACTTTTTGAAAACGTTCAGATGCAGCTGCAGCTTCTTAAAAAAAAAAGATTTGCATTCATATAGAGCCTTTCATGACCTCAGGATATCATAAAGCACTTTACAGCTAATGAAGTCCTTTTGAAGTGTAGTCATTATTGTCATGCAGGAAATGCAGCAGCCAATTTGCACACAGTAAGTTACCACAAACAGCAATGTGATAATAACCAGGGGCAGAATCTACGGGTCGGAAAGCAGGGGCGAGCCCTGCTCGCCAACGCATAAAATGACACACAGTGACGTCAGGCATGTATCCCGACGTCACCGCACGTCATTCAGATATTCAGTTCAGCGTGCACACCAGAGTCAGCTGCATGCCCAGTGAACTGTCAAAGGCCTATTAAGGCCATTTAAATATCAATTAAACAACTTAACGAAGCTGCCCGTCCAACTTTAAGGTTGGTGGGCAAGCAAAGAGCCCAGGCGGCCTTTGCATTTATCATGAAACCTCATCCATGGGTGGGATGAGGTTTCATGAAAGTTTTTACAGTTTAACAAAGTTTTTCAATAAAATTCATTGACATGTCCCAGCTCATGTGACACTGTCACATGAGGGGACATGTCTTAAAATTTTTTTCTGTCTTTATTAAAATTTTTAAATATCAAACTAATCTCCCTGAGGCAGCTCTTTGCCTCAGGGAGATTTCTCCGCTCTTTCGCGCGCATGTATGGAAGAGCGCAGGTCCCGACTCAGCCTACTTTGCCCGCCCGGATAGGGAGCACACAACACTTACAGGTGTGTGTCACGCTGGGCGGGCCTGAATTGGCCCACCCATGTAAAATGGTGGCGCGCAGCCAATCACGGCGGCAATTGGCTGCACATGCGCCCGCGCCTGCTCCCGTCCAACCCCACCCCCCCCACCGACAGAGAGAAAATTCTCCCCTCAATAACCTGTTTTAATGATGTTGATTGAGGAATAAATAATGGCCAGGACACCTAGAATAACTTGCACACTCCTCTTCAAAATAGTAACATGGGATCTTGTGTCCTCCTGAGAGGGCAGACGGTGCCTCATTTAACATTGCGTTCAAAAGACGGCACCTCCGACAGTGCAGCACACCCTCTGTACTGCACTGGAGTTCCAGTCTAGATTTTTGTGCTCAAGTCTCTCGAGTGGAACATGAAACCACAGAAAGAACTTTCTCCCCGTCTGGGGGGGTTGTGCGGGAGCGGATGCAATAGGCTGGGCACCACCATTTTACCTGGACGAGCAAATTAAGGCATGCCAAGCATGACACACAGCCTGTGTGGGCAGGGGGATTGCTCAGAGCTTCCTCAGAATGATTAGTTTAAGTTTAAAAAATTTTAATAAAGGAAAAAAAAAATTTGGACTTGTCCCCTCATGTGAAACTGTCAAATGAGCTGGGACATGTCTATAAATTTTATTTAAAATTATTTCAAACCTTTAAAAGTCTTCATGAAACTGCATCCTGCCTGTGGATGAGGTTCCATGAAAAATGCGAAGGCTGCCTGGGCTCTTTGCCTGCCCGCCAACCTTAAGGTTGGACCGGCAGCTCAGTTTATCATTTTAATTGATATTTAAATGGCCTTAATAGGCCTTTGACAGTTCGGCAGGCACACAGCCGAATTGGGTGCACGCCCGCCGAACTGAAAATCTGAATGACGCACGGTGACGTCAGGACACACGCCCGACGTCATTGCGTGTCATTTCATGCCTCGGTGAATGGGCCCCGCCTCTGCTCGCTGAGCCTAAGATTCTGCCTCACAATCTTCTGACTGAATCAAATAAAAGTGTTTGAACTCAGAAAAAAATATCTCCTGCTCATAGGCTCAGTCAAAATCCAAAATCTATCTCTCCATCTATCAATCTCTCTAACTATATTTTTTTTTTATAAAATCTTGTATTTGGGTCAAGCTCAAGCACCAGAAACACTTCTAATACTGCTCCAGTCATTTTTAAGAGTTTACATTTTGATCACAATTTCAATTGAAAAAGCTTCACAAGTGAAAGAAATGCAGAGAAATGTATTCTCATCTATTGCTTTGCATAGATCTGGATTTGAATAAACCAATGAGAAAGAGACTGATTTTTCAGTACAAACCCTTTTAATGGATTAGCACAATGTTTGCTGCTCTCCACTGTGCTGAGTGGAGATATTAATTATTAGAGACACTTAGAAAGAACTTCAATTTGCATAGTGCCATGACCTCAAGGATTTTCAAAGCACATCACAGCCAATAAAGTACGTTTGACTTGTTACTGCTGTCGAGAAACATTATAAGAGCCAGAGCAGTATTTTGTACAGTAGATGGCGTTCTGAGAAACCAAGCTCCCAAGTCATCTTGGTCATTAGCTCACCTGTTATCAGGATTTAAAAGGATACACATTTTTAATGATCAATCTTCATTAATGGTAGTGGGGAAGAGATAGATGACTAATGCTCGTATCATTATGACATTCATCTCAATCTTGTACCCTTAAGGCAATTTCTAGAAGGCAATTAAAATATAATTTTAATGGGAAAGGTTAGTCTTGGTTGTGCAAATTTATTTGTGTATAAAGACAGATGTTTAAACATTATGCTGTCAGTCACAATGATATATTTTTTAATCTAGCCAATGGAATAGTAAGAGGCAGCTTTAAAACCCATGTCACACAATTTTGGGGGAACTCCAGTAGGATGTGCAAGCAATCAGCCTGGAATTTGAAGTGGGAGGCTGAATCCATTTTCATAATCTGAAATAAAAGGCAATGGAACGGAATGGCGAGCAATATAACAAATGGCTGCTCTGTCCCTTTTCTCACCCTGCCACTAATTTTTTAAAAATTGCTTATGTTGCCATTTCTTGAAATTGCTAAGTGTCTACAGCCAGGCATCGCAAACCTTCACTTTTGTTTCATTCAGGAAATGTTTGTTTCCTGGAGAAAAATATCAAGGTGCTTGAAATCGAGGAACTGCCATTGCCAGGCATAGACTTGTGTTAAATATAAATATAATTGTTGGCTGAGCCACTGAACCAATTAATTTATTAGTTTAACTAGGGCGCAAAAAAGCAATTTAGTAAAACATAACTATTGTGTAACTTTTGGCTATTCACCTCCTAGGAGACTAAACTTTGAGTCCAAACATTGGTAAAATGCAACTAAGAAATACTTTTCTCACTGGGCAGGATTTTCCATTCCCAGCTGCCGCAGGAATTGTCTGGTCCCGCTGAAAGTCTCCTGGCTGCATCCCCTGCGGCATGTTCCGCCATGGCAGGGCCGGAAAATCCCAGCAATTATTCAACCATTAATTTAATTGCCTGAATGCTGTATTGAATATTTGTGGGCTTTATGCTGTGATTTTCTGAATTTTACCAGGCCCCGTGTAGCAAGCTAGGAGGTGGGGTGGGGATGCTGTTAAAGTACCAGGAGCTGAATCAAAAGGGCTCCCTGATGCAGTCCCGCTGCCAGGCCATTTTCTCAATGGCGAGAATGGCAGCAGCTTGGCCGCCTGCCAACTGGAGGTGGGTGACCAATTTAAATAATCAATGGGCCAGACATCTTCCCACCGGCGGAGCAGTGTCCTGCCACATGGGGGTGGGGGAGGGGGGTGGCACCAGCTCCATGGAGTTGGCCTCCCAGCGACTTCCTGCGGTGGGTGGGCCTTTGTTTCCAAAGGCTCTATGGCCCAAGGAAGGAGCCCATTGCTGTCCTCATGCCACCACTGGAGGGATTACCCCTCCAATCACTAGGCCCTGCCTGATTGGTCCTGGCACAACAAAAAAACTTTTACTTTCCCTTCAAAGGCACCTTAAAATGGAGACACCCTCTTGTTCTCCTTGCAGCTTCAGCAACAGCCATCTCTCTGTCAGTGGCGCTGCCAAGGCTAGAAAGCTGCCAGTGCTCTTGTTGAGCCGCAACATGGAGAGCCAACATGCCATCCTTAAATGGGCAGTGGACCCAGCTGTGGCCTCTCAACAGGCTGCCACCAGAAAGACTGTTGCCACAGACCAACTGCCCATCTACATAAGCTCAGGACCCGCATATTGTCCTGACGTCAGGACTCACCCCATGCCAGGAAAATCCCAGCCTCGACTCCTCTTACTGGGACATGTAATGAGTAAAGTAACAATTCGGCTATGAGAGGTTAACCTGGGAGTTTAAGAACATGCAGTGGCACAGAAAATATCAGAAACAATTGATGAAGGACAAAATAACCTGTAACTGAAGTGAAGTTTTGACACCTTGACACTTAGAGAAACTTAGGTGAAGCAATGAAAAAACATTGTGCAGACCATCAAGTTTGAAAAGAATAGGAAAGAAGGACAAATTAGAAAGTAAATTAGGTGATGCCACTAGTAGATTTTAAAAGACCAGCCTAAGAACTTACTGGCTTCTTATTTCAGGCATGGTGGTTGCAATTTTCAATCTGCCCACACCTCGTCCCTTCGAGATTACTAGCAATCAAACTTCATGCTGCTTCTTCATTTGACAGATTGTAAAATTCAGCTGGCTGAGCACTCAATAGGAGGCTCACACATGTTGGAGCCAGCCTTCAGCTTTTAAAGGCAGCCTTCCATTCTTAAAGGGATCTACGTTCATTCCAAGAAAGCTGCTGCTGACGACTGAAGTGAAAAATGTAGTATTAGGGTGTTCAGGACTGTAAGAGTTAATGTGGGACTGGGGAAACAGTACCGCCCACATTATGATGTAGAGGGCCACATGGGAGTAGTAGAGTGTAGGATGAGTCTGGTAGAAGTTGACATGAAGGTAGCACAAAGTCAGGACTGTATACTGTATGTATGTATATATTATGTTATTAATAAACAGTTATTGTTCAACCACACAAACCTCTAGACCTCTTCATGAGACAACATACAACTTTACAACATGGTGGCAGCAGGTTAAGAACCCCAAAATCCCTAAGAATGAAAAAGTAAACAACTGACCTGAGAGAAATGTGTCGAACTTGAAGACCCTGAATATACAGCTGGAGATCACCTAAGAAGCTCCATTATGAACGTGGAGGCTGAAGGGCAGAGGAAAGATCCACTGTACAGCATAGAAGGACTCCACCAGAGCACATGAAGCTTGGTTGTGAAACCTAAAAACAGTCAAAGGACCTAGCCAGATCGCAAAAAGGTGAGCAAACTCAAATCAAAAAGCTTAAGTAAGCTTTTATCAAGCAGCCGTTTTGTAGTATAAGGTTCTGGCACATATAGGCTTAATGGGGGGCGCTGAGTACAGTACTGTCCACACACTGCTGTAAGAGAGCACAGGACCACAGAGGAACTGAGAGAATGGGAAGGTGTCCTGACAGGAAGCAGGGTGTGGGAGTCGGTGGGCTTGTATTGAATATTGGCGGACAGAGAAGTCGAGGAAGGGAAGGGAACTGTCAGAAATGGACTATGTGAAGGTGAGAGAGGGGTGGAAATTGGAAGCGTAATCAATAAATTTTTCCAGATCCAGACGAGAGCATAAAGTGGCACCAATGCAGTCATTGATGTGCTGAAAAAGATTTGTGGGAGGGGGCCTGATTGGACTGGAACAAGGAATGTTCCAAATACCCCACAAAAAGACAGGCATAACTGGGGCCCATGCGGCTACCCATAGCCACACCTTTTATGCTACAATGAGCACCTTCTTTAGTCTTTACCACTACTGTTAACACTCCTTTTGTCTTGTCTCCATGACATCTTTGTCAATCTCTCCTTAGCTCCTACCTATCCCTAGCCTTCTATCTTGTTCCATCTGCTCCACCCCTTCTTAAACAGTATAAAATCCATCACATTTCTACTTCTCTTTAGCTCCGAAAAAGAGTCATATGGACTTGAAACGTTAACCCTGTTTCTCTCTCCACAGATGCTGCCCTCCTGCTGAGTTTTTCCAGAATTTTTTGTTTTTTTTTCAGATTTTCAACATCTGCAGTATTTTGCTTTTATCTGGGAATGAGGGTTCCATTTTTGAAACATAAACTTCCACATATGTCTCCACAACCCACACAATGACGAAAGAAGCAGAAGAAATGACAAGGAGATGAGCATTATGTTCTTCCACTCCGCAAGAAACGAGTTAGGGTAACAACCACCAATCAGCGCCACAGCCAAACCGACCAAGTGCAGTTCAACATGAAAGAATGGAAGAAAAGAATGAAAACATACCCAGATGCCAGAACAAGCTCCAAACCTACAGGAGAAACCAGCAGCAACAGAGCCTACCACTCCTCTGACAGATGTACAAACAACATATGAAAGGTTATGGTCTTATGGTCTTATGGTTATGAGGTCTCCAGACCACCTGCACTTTTGAATTCAAGGACTTGAAAGGGGGAAATGGAGAAGTGATAATGTAGTAAATGTATGATAATAACAACAATGCAAGACATAAGGTAAACTATAAACACTTAAAATACTTTTGTTAATGACTTGGGGGGAGGATTTCCCATACAGTCATGTAAAAGAACACATGACCCCCACCCAGGGTCAGTCTAGTGTTGGACAGAGCTGTGTGTACCAGCAAGCATGGAGACAGCTCCTAGCTTATAGCCTTTACGTATATTTGTAAATGGTTCTGAGAGGAGTCAATAAAGACTTACAGTTAACCTCTGTCTGACTAAGAAGAACTCTTCAGATCTATCGAACTGTAACCAACACCGTACAGCAGTTTTAACAAGCATGGCTTGAAGAACACCGGAGCTGGATCCAGAATTGGCGCCATGGCATGTGGCAGCCACACGTGAATAAAAGAAAAAGTTTTGCAGAGAAGTCAAAGCAAAAAATCCAATTCGGTTGTCCAGGCTCAGGAAAGCAACTAGCTGGCCAAAATTATTCATTCAACAGATTTTCCGCTGAATTGCTGAGATTTAAAATGGCTCCGTAGCCAGAATGGGAGCCTTCAAAATCTTGACAAGTGTAGGAAGGAAAAGAAACAATTACAACAGTGCCATTAAAAAAAACTAAAGCGAGCAAAATTTAATTAAACTGCCCAAAAGCCCGGGGAACCCATAAGCTTTTTCATCAATGAGTTATACAGATTGGCTGAAGTCTGTGACTGTGGTTACCTTAAGTCGGACCTCATAAGAGACTGAATAGTAGGGGGAGTGGCTGATGATACTCTTTCAGATATACTCCAAACTAAAGAAAATCTGACTTTGGAAAAAGCCATCCAAATCCTCAAACAATCGGAAGTTTGCCAGCAAAATCAATCCATTTTGCATGGTGAAGTGTAACCATAGTACAGAGCAACCACAACAGTCCAGCTCACAAAGCAACAAAAGGGCAAGGAGATTTCAGGGCAAGGAAAACAATACCCAAGCAAAACACAAGATGGTGGCAGACTGTGTCGGCACTGTGGCACCAAAAGACCTCACAGGCAAGAGCAGTGTCCAGCAATCAGTGTGCAGTGCTTTCACTGCAACCGCCTAGGACACTTTGGAAAGATATGTAAGTCCAAAGCCTCGAGATGTGCAAAGGATCCCAAACAAGTCCATGAAATAGATTAACCACACCAAGAAGAAGTCCAACAATGCTTCTTGGGAGAAATTAGGGAACCCAGATTTACATTTTGGAATGCTGATATATCTGTAATAGGTCACCTCGCGAATTTCAAATTAGATACAGGAGCCAGTGTGAGAGTCTTGACACAAAAGGAACCGTGGCTAGTGAAACAATGTCTGAAGCTGCCTGCAACACAGTTATATGGATTGGGAGGCATCAAGCTCCAGGTCAAAGGTGCATTGCAAGTAATGCTCCAATTTAAAAACAAACAAGGATGGGGACGTTATATGTGCTCCAAACCAAGAATTATATCCCAAGCAGGAAAGTATGTGTTGACCTCAACCTCAACCTCAACCACAAGATTGATGAGATTAACCAGCAAGGATCTGGTTCTGATGTTAAAAAGCATTTTTCCAAAACTTTCCACTGGGTTGGAGTGACTGAAGACTGCACACAGCATAACACTGAAAAGCAATGCCAAACCCATGTGCTTGTTTACGCCACGGAAAATACTGCACCCACTTATGAAGCAAGTACAACGGCAACTTGATGAGATGATCAAGATGGTGGTCATCTTCCCTGTCACTCAGTCAACAGAATAGTGTTCCAGATGGTCCCAGTTATGAAGCCAAATGGGTCCATTTACATCTTTGTTGACCTGATACAACTTAACAAGGCAGTGGTGAAGGAAATCCACCCAATGTTCTTGATGGGCGACAGCTTGACTAAACTCTCCAAAAGCAGAGTACTTTCGAAACTTGATGCCAACAGCAGCTTCTGACAGGTTCCGTTAGACAAGAAATCTAAGTGCTTCAATTGTTTGCCCTTCGGCATTACCTCGGCACCCAAAATTCTTCAGTGCATGATTGTCGGCCATCTTACAAAGTATGAAAAGAGTCATCTGCCACATGGATGATGTCCTTGGCCACAGTACGACTGTCAAGGAACACGACAGTAGACTCCCGGCTGTTTTGAAACAGTTGCAGGAAGCAGGACTGATGCTGGACGGTAAGTGTAAGTTCTCTAAGACCTCTTGGTTCTTAGATCATATTGTCAGCAGCAAAAGCATAATGGCAGACCCACACAAAACAAAGGCAGTTACTGAGCTTCTGATATCCACCAGACCTCCAAAGGTTCCTGGGCATGGTGAACCAGTTGGCAAAATTTTTGCCCAAAATGCCACAGTTCACAGAGTCTCTGCAACACCTTCTCAAAAAGGCCCAAGCATTCCATTGGGGTGCACAGCAAGAGCAAGCATTCCATCAAATCAAAGACATGTTGCTCTCACCAGATGTCCTGATTGACTATGAATCATCCCTCCCAAGTACAAGGGATGCCTCATCAACAGGACCAGGGGCAGTTCTGTCCCAAGAGCGGCTGGATGTATGTTGCCGACCAATATATTTCACGTCCCGAGGGCTGCCAGACACAGAGATGTGATATGCAGTTATTGAAAAAGAGGCCCTCACGGTAATGTGGGCTTGTGAGAAGTTCTCTGACTATATTGTTGGACTGAAAGTGATCATCGAGACAGGTCACAAACCATTGGTCTCACTATTGGATAAGAAAGATCTCACCAGGGTGTCCCCCATAATTCAGGCATTCTACTTGCAACTCATGTGCTTTACATACGAGACAGTATACATACAGATGAAGCATCAAACAACTGTGGACACACAGTTCAGGGCCACAGTCGAACATCCTGTGACACAGAATCTGGTCAATGAGCTCAAGTCATATTCCTAGTTTGTGATAACACAACTGCCAGCAAGCTCCAAAAAGCTTCAAAGATATGCCTGGAGCAGATGTGAGTTGAAGAATGCACTCGCATTCGTCAGTACCGCCTACAATGTTGGTGACTGCAGCATCCAGGTGGCAATGTTATAAAGATTTACTTCAAACAGCAGAAACATTTCAATGCAGTTGATGATTTCCAAGTGTGTGACAAGCAGTTGATCATTCCCATCTGACTCTGACCGGAGATTCTATAACAAATCCACCGAGGCCACTTTGGCATCGCAAAGTGTGGAGCACGATCCCAGTCTGCAGCCTGGTGGCCTGGAATAGCAAGAGCAATTGAAGAGATGATTGTAAACTGCCAGAGGTCATGCTGCACAAACCAATCCATAGGCAGCCCCTTATCCCCACACAGTTCCCCACCAGACCATGGGAATGTTTGGGAATGGATCTATTCATACACATTGTTGACTATTCCTCTCAGTGAATGGAATTGTAGCATTTACACACAATGACCAGAGTCAGTTATTAGGTCATTGAAAGAAATCTTTGCGATCCATGGCAGCCCAGACCAGCTGGTGTCAGACAACAGCCTGCAATTCACTAATGAATACTTCACTCATTCTGCCAGGAATTACGGATTTCAACAACCTCACCAGCTCCCCAAGGTATCCATAGTATAATGGTGAGGTGGAACTGGATGTATGCACTATTAAAACCCTCTTGAAGAAAAACGACAACTTGTTAATGGCGCTTTTGACATATAGGTGCTCTTGGGGTGGCCCTTGCCACTGTCAGGTTCTTTGATCAGGCATCAAGTTCCTTTGAATGAGGGATCATGAGTCCTTAAAAAAACACCCACCAAAGGGAATGGGAATAGGTGGCTGGAGAGGTCAACTCAAAGGACCTGGCAGCAGAAGTCCTTAGCAGTCAGAACTCAGGCCTGACATGCTCCATCTTACTCTCACACATCTTTCAATGATGTATACCTGACACTCACCTCTTGTTATCTTCACATACCTCCAACAATTCAGCTAAGACAAGCACATCACCCAAACATAGTGCAACAAAATCAATCACTGATACTCTTCTCTCTGTTTGCAGGACAAGGTTGCACTGAATCAAAGAGAGAAGAGGTCACCTGAACCCTATGAAAGAGATGGTGCTGCACCACATAGGGTTAACAGAGCCTGTTGCCCCTGGCATCACCAAGATTATTGAGGATGACAGTATGTTCCTGCCTTATGCCCCTTCTCAGATTCCACATCACCTTCATCCTGATGTCTGACATGAAGTGCAAACTGCTGATGGCATGACCATGGAGCTCTTGCTTTCAACCCCACCATATCCCCCTTCTCTCAAGCCATCCCATCCCTTCTTGATTTTCTGCTTTCAGAACTGCCGCCTGCCCAGCCACAGCAACCCCTGGAGGAAAGCCTGGAGAATCACCACAGCAAAGAAGCACCATCACTTCATCCCACTCACAGCCACCAGCTCAGATATTGGCACTGAATGAACTTTAATGGGTAGTGTAAAGTCAGGATCTGCATGTGGTAAATCACCGGGCACTAGTAGGCTGTGGCCAGGCTGCTGGAAAGGGTAGCCTGTGTACCAGCTCCACAGAGGCTAAGGTCACACGCAAGTTCTGCTTTATGGGACCTAGTTGAGAAGTTAGATGAGTTGGCACAGAGGAAAATACTGATGAGCAAGTACACAGAGATGCTTGGTGCATTGACAGGGCTGCCAGAGAGCCTCTATAATTATGGAGAGGTCCGGTCTCAATGTGGCACAGGGCATTGCACACAGCTTGGAACTGTGGAAGTGGTGGCCAACTCTATGACTGCATTTACCAACCCTTGTGGTATTAATGGTTTTAAGAGATGGTGGACTTATTACCCCATTCCCTTCCCACTGCTATTTTCCTGAGATTTCTGTTGGGCAGCCAAGATTTTATACATAGGATCCTGATGCCATTTTAACTTTCTATTTACTGGAGTTTGAGCTTTGGATCCTCTGCTCAGTGTTGCCTGCAGAATGGCATGAAAAGGTAAGAACTAAAATTATTTCTGTGAGGCAAGTAGGAGAGGGATTCCAATCCCTACCTACACCTACCCATTCCCCAGAGAGGTTAGCCTCTGGGCCATCTGGTGTTACATTGCTCCAGAGCCAAAAACATCATCAAGATGCCCATTTGGTGTCCACAGCTTCCTGTGAAAATATTAATGAGATTTAGCACTCAAAATGGACCAGGTCTCTTGCCAGCATTATCGGGCAGCTTGTTCATTGACTTTTTCATCCAATAGCTGAAATCTACCATAAAGAGAAATTGCTGTGAACACAGAATAGGCCAGCTATCATCTGGACAGAGAGAAACAGGGAATTTTAAACCTTAAACTGGAAGGTATGTAAAAACATTAAAAATTTGAAACCTGACCCCACCTCAGGATCCCAATTTCCCCACAGGTTCAGGGTCCTGATCTCCCCAAACTTGGCCTCTGAACTCACCTCTGACTTCCAATCTTCTCTCTGGATTCCACTCTCCCCACAATCCCTTCCTTTCTTCCCTCCTTCCTCTCCAGTCCCTGGTTCCAGCCTGGTGCCAAAGGCCTACCCACCCAAAAACCAGCCATCCTCTCAAACTGGCTGATTGTGACCAGGAAATAAAAGACAAAAAAAAGTAATCAGGTCCCAGTGATAAATTCTGCTGGATCTAAGATAAATCCATTCTTCTACGTTTCCCTATTGCAAAACTGCCCCCAACTCGGAGGAATGAGTGAGGGCTGCATTGCAAGTCATTGACATTTTGTCAGGTCATTGACCTAAAGCACTGGGGAATTTATATTGTGTGGGGTAACTGGAGCCCGGTATCCCAGAAGTCTGGTTTTCCTGCATAGTGTGGAGTATGAATAACTGATCCCTGACCCCAGAGGCTGAGGGTGTAGAGGGTCTGATCTGCAATTCTGGGATGGAGCTTCGATCCGGGGGTGTAGGTCTGATGGTGAGGGAGCATGGGGAGAGAAGGGTAGAAGGACTCCTGCTTCTCCTAGCCCACAGAGTACTGTGAAGGCACAGGTCTTCTCATCAAGGGGGTCCTCCCCTCACAACATTTCCCAGGTTTCCCATGACCAGGAAACCCCCCCACCCCCACCCCCACCCACCCATGTTATAATTCCCTTTGTTATCTGTTTCTTTCTCCACAGATGTTTCCCAGCCTGCTCAGTGTTTCTGGCATTTTCTCTCTTCATATCATATTTCCAGCATCCACAGTATTTTGCTTTCATGTTTGAGTTAAAACTTACACCTTGATTTCAACAAATTGAGTAGGAAGGGATTAAAGGACAGCACATTTGGAGTTTTGGAGAAGTAAGAGAAAAAACATCAGAAGAGCATTGATCATCAGGAATCAATAAGATAGAGACTAGATGCATTTGCAGCTAATGCAAGGTCTTATTTCCTTAATTTACAACATTTTCTGAATTAAACAGATATATTTTATTCAAGTTAAGGTTTATTTTCATGCATAATGCTACTGCAGCCTTCATGGAGTTAATTAAATGGTGGATGGGATTTTTTTGCCTTTGCTGTTCCAGCCTATGTCTGGATTAATCCCAAACCAGTGGCTGGAAAAGTTATTTCCTAAACTTTGCCAACAAGTGAATATTGATTATGATTTATTAGAAGCTACTTAATCCTCCTCTGACTTTCGCAGGCCAAGAACACTCAAAACTGCAATTATACTTTTCCGATTCAAAACAGATGATTTCAGTTTTCCAAGTAATAAAGCTTAAACATGATGTTGATTAGTTATGTATAAACTTTGGACTTGAGGGTCAGCTCAGTGACAATGAAGATACCAAAAAGGTTTTCAGATGGCTGCGAACTGGGGCTACAATACTAGACAAAGATGTTGAGCTGGAAATAATGATAAAAAAAAAGTTTAGGGAAGATAATTGCAGCAGAATGATTCAATTAGAAGTTTCAATCAACCACACTACTATAAAGAGTAGGGATCTGTTGTATTTTCCACAGGATGCTCATCTGCGTGGAATCATTACCACATCATTTAATTGGATACATGAAATAAAACAGACAATCCTTGATGACATCACCGAATTATCCTACTCATTACAATCCCTGTGGAGACCAATAACTTTTAAAAAGATGTTTGAATTTCCAGTGACTGAAAGGATCACACAACAAGATTTTAAGTTTTAGGAATTTTACTGTTACAAACAAATTAAAAGCAACATCGACTAACCACTATTTAGTAGGCCAATTATACTTTGAATTATAGAAAAATTCCCCATACTACTTTAACTGACGATCCCATGCCATGGTTACACTTTACTCTGTCCCTTAAGTGGACACTTAATTCTTCTGCAACCTGTTCAAAGCTCTTCTCCACCCCTGGTGACCTGCTTCCTTGTTTCTTTCCCAGCCACATAACTTCTAACTCCAGGATTGACTTTCAGAGTGAGGGTTACTGTAGAGATTCCTCCCTCTAGCCAACACTGGGCAAATCTTCCAGCTTTGTTTAAAACCTCAATGACTTGGTCTTTTCAATCCAAACATGAGTTCCCACCACATGGTGAACAATATAGACACAGCATTTTTTCTGCTTCAGGTGGAGGACTGGTTGCCTCTATCTCACTGCTCTCTCTGTCTTTCTCCAGATTCTTGCTGACTGACATGTTTTAGTCAGGTTGAGCAATATCTTAGAAAACCCTGTAAGCCAATACTACAATAGTTTGCTGTGGACTTGTCCCCTCTCAAAGTTCATCCCCATGGCAACGTGAATCACATGGGCCTTGACTCCAGGTAGAAATGCTAAATAGCATACCCCTAATTCCATTTTACCTTGGAATTAAATAGACAGCTTAAAGTATAATGGTTTATAAAACCTGACATTCCTAACACCTCCCTGTGAGACAGGGACAATACAGATGCTCGTGTCATTGCCTACTGGTGTGCATATCTTGCGCATTCTTCCCAGTGAAAGAACCTGGGCACCACTTTAACCTTCAACAACCAAACCATCCAAGGTTGCTGTCAGGCAAAATTCAGAACGGGTCACATGACCCCCTTCATTCCTACGTTTTACCCTATATTAAAGAGATGGCCCTAAAGCATAAAAATCTTTTAAACTTAGTATTTGTGTCGCACTGAAGACTACTTCAAGGCCAAAACCATGGCACTGTGCAGATTTGGAGGTAACAGCGAGAACAGGAAGGACTGCAATTTCTTTTGTGCATATTTTTGAGCATGGAAATGTCTCATTACACTGTCAGTGACCTAAATAAATAAACCTGGAATTCTCCAGACTAGTGGAATAAAGAACAGCTGGGAAATATTCATTGGAATTAAACTGAGGCAAAAATTAATCATGCAATGAAAGAAGTATCTTTACCACAAAATTTAGTTCCCTTAGACTGCTTCAGATTTTAGACCTACTGTCCCCATGCCTGATTTCTGCCCAAGATGCACCCCATACCATTTTGAGTTATGTGTGTTTTATTAATAGAGCATTAGCCCCAAACAGGGTGATGTGGCGGAAAGCACCTAATAAATGTATGCAAATGATTTTCCTGTGCCTGTTTCAGGATCTTCATTTTTAAATTGGAGAACTGGAATCATCCATTGTAAAACCCATCAAGTTGGGAGGGATGTTGGGTCAGCATTATTAAAGGAGGTTCTCAGCTGCAGTGAGGCAAGTATCAGATTAATCATTCTCGACTGCTCATGGAATTTTATGCTCATTTCTGGCTATGTTGACTGTTGTAATTAACTTCAAAAGTTATACAAGTCATTCTTTGGTGTTGAGGGACAGCTTCTGGGCATCTTCCTCTGGAAACATGAGTGGTTTGCTCAGTTTGCCATTGTGGCTGAAGGACCAATAGCAGGAATATCAAAAAATCAACAGTGTATAGGCTTGCAACTGAGAAGAGAGGAGGATGTACTACATGAGTTTACAGGGCAAGTTCATTGTATTTCCAGATGAGTGAGGAAAAGCAAGTCTGGCAGCTCCACCTCAGCAGGCAAGTTGTTACAGGTGACTGTCTCTGGGTCATTCCAGGCCGCAACAGTTGGCATACACAACATTAGTCAATTTGCAGTGCATTCCTGCATTAAATAGTTCATGGATATACTCTTCACCAAAACAAATAACTTTATCTCCTTCCTCAGTATTAGAATTTGCGAAAATTACTCCAAATTAAATGCAAGAGTAGGACAAGGTGCCAAAGGTTTAAACTAGCAAAAACCCAAACTTAAGAATAATATCACAGAATTACATGGAAATTACAATATGGAAACAGGCTCTTTGATCCAATCGGCATTGACGTTTATCCTCCAAAATTGTCCTAATCCCATAAGGTATCACTTTATTTGCTTTTCCTTCAACCATTTAATCCAATTTTTACTTAAATGTTGACAGGATCTCTCTCCGTCAATTGTTAACCCTGGTTAATGCATTTTACATCTTCACAACCAGCTGAGTAAAAATGTTTCTCCTGCTTTCTGTCCGAGAGCTCCTACATTTAATTTTATATCTTTGCTGACAATTAGCTGAGGAAGTTTAGGCTCATCCAAGTCTAAATGTCAGATGGACAACAGGAAAGTGTGGCAAGGTTAGGACAGATGTCACCTTGAGAATGTGTGGCACTGTTTAAAAGAGGCAGTTTGCCAGGACACACTCATCAAGGCAGAAGTACTTAGTTAAACAGGCACTGTTCAACTGAAATAGTTTGTGAAGACTTTTGGCAAAACCTTTAGACTCAGTGAAGGTATTGCAAAAATAATTTGTGACATATGCAGCAAATCATGCCCAGTTTCCTGGAAGCAGTCATGATGAACTCAGTTTGCAGCAGTCCACTGTACCAACTGCACTTGAGCCACCGTGGCAAAGAGTTATTGCATGACAAGGGCTATCCGCTGACAACATGGCTGATGGCTTCGCTGCTCAACATATGCACACTTGCACAGCATGCATACAATAAGAGTCATTCTGCCACATGAAATGTGATAGAGTAGACCACTGATGTGCTGAAACAATGCTTCCACTGCCTGGAGCACTTGGCAGAGCAGAAATCAAGATCTATAGTGGTTTGCTGTATGTTGCACAACTTGCCACCATAAGGGCACAGGCCTTACCACCAGCCATACAGTGAGCATTGGAAGAGGAGGAGAGAGGAGGAAATCTATACAGCCCCTTTCTGCCCAGGCAGTCCATGAAGAATTCATTCAAATGTGATATCAGTGATAGCAACCCCAATTCTCCATGCAGGAACAGTCCCACACCTTACTTTCCCTCCGTCACTGACCATCACAGAATCCACTTGACCACAATGCAAGATTAAAATCCACCACAAAATAAATATTCAAAACTAAATTTCTAAATAAAATCATGCTATAGTGCATGCAAGCATCAACTAATCAACCTTGGCATTCCCTTAGTAAATCTCTTCTCCGTACCTTAGCTGAACCTCATGTACCTATGCAGTGTTAACCCAGTGGCTGCAGCATGACTGGAGGAAAGCTGCTGACCTTCAGTGGAGGAGACTGCAGATAACCTTGGAGGACTATCTTGAGCAACCCTGGGCCTAGGAGGTCCAGCTGCGGACTGCAGCATCTCAGAGTGAGTGGCAGCACTCTAGGCTGGTGGTTGACATGCAGAGTGGCAGAGGTAAGACAATTGCTGGCTTCTTCAGACAGCAGGTTCATGCTCCATGGAGCCACTGCCACTCACCAGGTTGATACCTCAAGAATTCTGGTAATCTGTTGGCGGACAGATTGCTGAACTGCTGTGACACCTCCAAGTCCCTTTGCGCACTGTACCCCACAGCCATGATGGCAGCTGTCTGAGCTTGCACAAAAACAGTTGCAGCTTTCATGACAGCATTCAGATTTTGGGTGGCTGCTGATTGTCCTGCAATGAAATGTGCAACACTGGCCATTTGACAGCGCCTCATGGTTTGGATCCACAAGCATAGGAATGGAGTTGGCCATCAGTTCCACACTGGAAAGGATAGGTTCCAAGCTTTGTGCAAAGCCATGTGCCAGGTTGGTGCTGAACAACGCTATATTCCTTCCAGACAGGCAGGTTTCCCAATTCACCAAGCAATTTGTTTTGCACAAACATCAGTATTGTTCTACAGGCTTCCCCATTGATGTTCTCATCTGAGTCCTCTGCAGTGGAACCCGGCAAGCTTAAACACCCCTGTCAGATTTTTATTTTTTATGGCTAAGCCAGCATTTATTACCCATTCCTAAATGCCCTTGTTCAGAGGGCATTTCAGAGTCAACTATTGCTGTGGGTCTGGAATCACATGTAGGCCACACCAGGTAAGGTAAGGATGGCAGATTTCCTTCCCTGAAGGACATTAGGGAATCAGGTGGGTTTTTCTGACAATTGGCAAAGATTTCGTGGTCATCATCAGATTAATTCCAGATTTTTATTGAATTCAGATTTCACCATCTACCAAGGTGGGATTCAAACCCAGGTCCCCAGAGCATTACCCTGGGTGTCTAGAATATTAGTCTAGTGACAATACCACTATGCTACCGCCTCCCCCTAGATGTAAAGTGAATGAAGTGAATGTGGGATGAGGGGAAAGTGGGGTGAGGGAGAAATGGGATTTGAGGAGGATTAGGTATAAGTATGCCATCACCTTTTATGGTTTCACCCTCGCCACTTGCCACATCTTCGACAATAAATGTCCCAGTTATAACCAGCATTGTCTCCCTCCATTGGAGCTAAGACAAGCATGCCTGTATCCCTCTTAAATCCTGCTACCTTCAGTAATGCACTACCTTGTCTTGCAAGAGTGAAGAGCATCACTGAATGCTGTGCAATGTATTTGGTTGATGTGGCTGTCATGGTTGAATTGCTGGCAATATGTGCAGCCTGAGAGATGAAGGTTTGAGGCAGAATCGTTATGTGGTGAAGGTGAGGTGAAGCATATAGATGTTAGATATGAGGCCTGATTGATGGAGATTATTAGTAGGTAACTGATGAGGGTGTGGTAATTTGAGCAGTAGCTGAGGCTGCAGGTACAAATTGGTAGAATATGGCATGTGAAGATTGATTCACTGACCTTGACCACTTCTGAGGTTATTGAACGTTTTGCAGAATTGCATCCAGGTCCTCGGGAGTTGACTACTGGCATTGACTCCACAGTTATGTGCTCCCGCTGCCTTTTGATCATGCATTTTGAAAGCCATCTTCTCCCCTATGGATACAGGACATCTCTCCTCTTTTCCATCTCCTCCACCAAGGCTTCCAGTGCAGCATCGGTAGACATTGGAGCCCATTCACTCCCCTGTTGTGCCATTCATCTTTCCCAGGGCAGAGTCTCTTCAACCACAATTCCCAGCAGTTACTCCACCCACAATGCATTTCACCTTTAAGAGATGCAGGCTGGATTTAAGCAGAACAGGCTAACTTTAAGTGGTTCTAGCCAGTCACAATATTAGTCTGCTACTGATGTGCCCAGACAATGAGCAGTGTGGTTGGTATTGGGTGCATGCAGAGATGGTGGATATGAGCAAGGAGCACGAAGTTGGTGTGCTGCCTGCATTGCAATCAATGGGCACAGATTTATCATACATCGCAAACTCCATGGCCGTTTTTGGGGGCTATCCAATTTAACCCTCCTAAACTCATGATCGATTGTCTGGGACTTCAACATTCTGCTAAAACAACTACTGGACCACACACAAAGTACCAATTCATTAGTCATTATTATACTATTGAACCATTCCCATTAAATGCTGGGTGAAAATCTATTTAAAAATTGAACTATGGTTCTCCGTTAAGACATTAGTAAATATGAAGCAAGGCTTATTGTACTGTGTACTTTTTTCCATTATGTTTTAGCCTCTGTCAAGTTGCAAATATACCAAGAAAAAAGTAAAACATAACTTTGCATTTTCACTAGAGGGCACCTCATACATGTATAATAGTAACTCAGTTAACAAAAAACTTCATTATGCAGCTGTATGCAGATCTTGAATTTTATGAGTAATTTGATTGCTCATGGTGAAATTTTATTAAGCTCACTGCCCACCTAATTATTGTTGCATTGGCTATTTTTGTTGATAAAATTGTTAAAAACAACTAGATATAGTTGGAGACAAGTATATAAATGATAGCTATCCTATGGAGTTGACCCTGGTTGTTTCTCTGCTGGAAAGCGAAGGGAAAAGCCCTACATCCCCCTGCAGACAAAAGCACTTTGCAGCGGTCCTGGTACATTAAAAGGTGGTTACCTCTGATTCTGTACAGAAAGGGTAAATGCTCAAGAAAACACTGCTGGACAAGAGCTCTGCGGACAGGGAAATTTGCATAAAACGCTTCACCACTGGCATTATGCACAAGCTTTTGTATCAGTGAAGAAAATTGAGGCATATTTCTACACGCTGTTGCATATCTAACTTAAACATGTCTAATCTAAACATGGAAGCCTGCCTTGAGGACTACTGACTCAGTGGTGCTGTCCCGTCATCATTGTCTAGAGGCCTGAAAGCCAGTTACATTCTGTAATATTGGTGGCATGATGTTGGCTCGCCCGTGCAATTCAATTATCTTAATGACTGTAGACTGAATCTAGTCCCGGAACAAAAGACATCTTTTGTACATATCCTGCCAAATGAATGTGCTTTAAATCTAACGTTTTACTATGCCAGTTATCAAAGTGGGAAACAGGTGAAATAGTCTCAATAACTGAAGTTCTAAGGTATTCCAACTTAAGGTACATGGTACAGAAAAAGCTGGTGCTTCATTGGCACTTCCTATGATAAACATCGGGTCTTCCATCATAACTGTTGTCATGGTCCCGGTTTCCATTACATTGTGTAAAGTTGCCAACTTCAGTAATAACAAGGAATACATAGTTATTTCTGTAAGCTATTTCATCGCCATTTTTCCAGGTGTTATGGCAAGACTTGTCACCATTTCATGGGGAATTAGGTTCCTGTAATTTATTTATATGTATAAACCGCCAGCCAACTGTCATTCTTCTTTAAGCTGCACATGAATTTCCTTTCACTATTAAGTGAGTGCCTAATTGTAGGTAGTAGGACGGTTCACCTAACACAATAATGACATGAGCCTGGAAATATTAGTGATTCATACCTGTTTGAGTCGGATGATTTGTAGGCGGACACAGCCCAACTTATACTGGTCTGGTGGTAGGAGGAGTGCTGAAAGTTGAACAATTGGGGCAGTTTATCAAGTATAACCTGAACTATGATACTTTGTTTCCAATTTGAAAGTGTAACCATAGATCATTGCACAAGTTTATCATCAATTATTTTGCTCATGGTCAAGAGACTATTCTTCCCTTCCAACTCTCCTCGCCCTCCACAGCCTGATCTAATCATTTTTGCTTTCTATATAATAGCCCAAGTCTTCTGTCTCCGGATCGAAGTAAGATGGAAGATATGGGTCAGAACCTACTAAAGTTCTGAAGCGCAAGCCAATGTGGGATTTTTATTAAATTCATTTATGGGATGTGGATGTTGCTGCCTGGGCCAGCATTTATTGCCCATCCCTAATTGTCCTTGAGAAGGTGATGGTGAACTGCCTCTTGAGCCGTTGCAGTCCCTGTGGTGTAGGTACACACACTGTGCTCTTAGGGTGGAGTTTCAGGATTTTGACCCAGTGACAGCGAAGGAAAAGCGATATATTTCCAAGTCAGGATGGTGAATGACACCATGTATCTGCTGCCCTTGTCCTTCTCGATGGTAGTGGTTGTGGATTTGGAAGGTTCTGCCCAAGGAGGCACTGGGCAATTCACTGCTGCCAGGAACCCTGTTTGATTATCTCCAACTCTGAGCTGGAGTCAGATTTGGGATAGATCTGCGGTCCTTACCTTGATAGGTACCCAACAAACATTAGGGAGTCTAAAACCTGGTCTAACACAGGAAAGGTGGCTTAAAAAGAAATTAGGGATAGTATTAGATCCAAAGAGGAGACATATAAAATTGTCAGAAAAAGGAGCAAGCCTGAGGGTTGGGAGCAGTTTAGAATTCAGCAAAAGTGGACAAAAAGATTGATCCAGAAGGGGAAAATGGAGTATGAGAGCAAGGAACATAAAAACTGACTGTCAAAGCTTCTATGAATAAGTGAAGAGAAAAAAATTAGTGAAGAAAAACGTAAATCTCTTACAGTCAGAAACGGGGGAAATTATAAAGGGCAACAAAGAAATGGCAGAAGAATTGAACACGTATTTTGGTTCTGTCTTCACAAAAGAGGACACAAATAATTTACCAGAAATGTTGGGGAACTAGTGAGAGGGAGGAATTGAAGAATATCAGTATTAGTAAAAAAATGAAGCTAGAGAAATTAATGGGGTAAAAGGCTGAAAAATCCCCAGGGCCTGACATTCTACACCCGAGTACTAAAGGAAGTGGCCCTGGAAATATTGGATGCATTGCTGGTCATCTTCCAAAATTCTATAGTCTCTGGAACAGTTCCTATAGATTGAAGGGTGGCAAATGCAACCCCACTATTTAAAAAAGGAGGGACAGAAAAAACCAAGAACTACAGACCAGTTAGCCTAACATCAGTAGTGGGGAAAATGCTGGAGTCTGTTATAAAAGACGTGGTAACAGAAAACTTGGAAAGCATTAAGGGGATTAGACAAAGTCAGCATGGGTTTATGAAAGAGAAATCATGCTTAACTAGTCTACTGGAGTTTTTTGAGGATGTAACTAATAGATTAGATAAGGGAGAACCAGTGGATGTGGTGTATTTGGATTTCAAGAAGGCTTTTGATAAGATCCCACATAAGAGCCTAGTGGGCAAAACTAAAGTACATGAGATCAGGGGTAATATATTGGCATGGATTGAGAATTGGTTGACAAACCAGAAACAGAGAGTGGGAATAAATGTTTTTTTTTCGGGTGGCAGGTGATGACTAATGGTGTAACGCAGGGATCAGTGCTTGGGCCCCAGCTATTCACAATATATATATAAATTACTTGGATGAGGGAACCAAAAGCAATATTTTCAAGTTTGCTGATGACACAAAACTGGGCGGGGTTGTGAGTTGTGAGGAGGATGCAAGAAGGCTTCAGGGCATTTAGACAAATTGTGTGCATGGTCAAACGTGTGGCAGATGCAGTATAACGTGGATAAATGTGAAGTTATACACTTCGGTATAAAAAACAGAAAGGCAGAGTATTATTGAAATGGTGATATGTTGGGAAATGTGGATGTACAAAGGGGTCTGGTTGTCCTTCTACACCAGTCAATGAAAGTAAACAGGCAGGTGCAGCAAACAATTAGGAAGGCAAATGGTATGTTGGCCTCCATTGCAAGAGGATTTGAGTTCAGAAGTAGGGATGTCTTACTGCAGCTATACAGGGCCTTGGTGAGACCACACCTGGAGTATTGCGTGCAGTTTTGGTCTCCCTACCTAAGAAAGGATATACTTGCCATAGAGGAAGTGCAGCAAATGTTCACTAGGCTGATACCGGGATTACAGGACTGTTATATGAGGCCTGTATTCACTAGAGTTTAGAAGAATGAGAGGGGATCTGATTGAAACGTATAAAATTCTAACAGGGCTATACAGGCTAGATACAGGGAGGATGTTTCCCCTGGTTGGAGAGTCTAGAGCCAGGGGCCACAGTCTCAGGATACAGGGCAGGCCACTTAGGATGGAGATGAGGAAAATATTTTCACAGAGGGTGGTCAACCTGTGGAATTCTCTACCACAGAAGGCTGTGGAGGCTAGATCAGAGTATATTCAAGAAAGAAACTGATAATGTTTTGGATATTAGGGGCATCAAGGGGTATGGAGGGAAAGCAGGAATATGGCGTTGAGTAGAGGATCAGCCATGGTCATATTGAATGGTGGTGTAGGCTCAAGGAGCCGAATGGCCTACTCCTGCTCCTAGTTTCTATGGGCTGAATGTTTTGCCTGTCGGGCAGGCGGGCCTGACCCAATCACCGCTGGGCGGAGAGCCGATCCCCGCCGGAGAGGCAGGCCCCGCCGCCATTTTAAGTGGGCGGGCCAATTAAGGCATGCGCACGAAAGAGCACACATCTCCCTGAGGCTAAGTGCTGCCTCAGGGAGATCACTGAAAGGTTTTCAAACTCTAAAAATAGAAAAATAAAAAAATCATTAACATGTCCCCCTCATGTGACAATGGGACATGTTAATAAATTTCACAAAAACTTTAATAAACTTTTTAAAAACCGACATGAATCTCATCCCGCCGATGGATGAGGTTTCATGTTTTTTCAGAAGCCCGCTGGGGCTCCTGGCCTGCCCACCAACCTTAAGTAACAATATTATTACTAGTAATGCATATTGTGAAATAAGGTGTACCAGAAAAAATAGCTGAAAAGATGTATAATAGCAGTTGTCACTTCATAGTCCCTGAATCCAAAAAAGTGGAACTGACACACTAAAACATCAGAGAAGCAACAAAAAGGCCAAGAAATTTGTGTGGCACTGAAAACCAGGGCAAAACACATGGTGGGAGGGAAAGTAGAAGTGAACGAAGGAATTGGAGGTGAACCAGAGAAACTGGAGGAACAGCACCTCATCTTCCAACTAGACACTTTACAGCCTTCCGGACTGAATATTGAGTTCAACAATTTTAGGTCATGAACTCTCTCCTCCATCCCCGCTCCCTTTCTGATTCCTCCCCCCCAACTTTTTTTGCAATAATTTATATAGATTTTTCTTTTCCCACCTATTTTCATTATTTTTAAATGTATTTCCATCGATTATTTTATCTTTGACTTTTAGCCTATTTTGATCCCTTCCCCCCAACCCACCCCCACTAGGGCTATCTGTACCTTTATTATCACATTCCTGAGGTAATATCACCAGCTTCAGCACATCTCTGTCCTTTTGTCTATGACATCTTTTGGTTATCTCCACCTATCACTGGTCCTCTATCTAGCTCTACTTGTCCCACCCCCCCTTAAACCAGCTTATTTTCTCTTTTCTATTTTTCCTTAGTTCTGTTGAAGAGTCATACGGACTCGAAATGTTAACTGTGTTCCTCTCCGCAGATGCTGTCAGACCTGCTGAGTTTTTCCAGGTATTTTTGTTTTTGTAAGGGAGTGAGTATAGTCTGGCAGTGACCTGCAGTATTACTGTGGAACCAGGAAGGGATCATTCTTGCTGCTCTTGTCACTACACATGTAAGTATAGTACATTTTTGTCGGCAGCCTCCAATGGTTTTATTAAGGACTGCTGATTATGCCACTGTGGATCTGAAAAAAAACATATTGGAACTCCAGGATGTTTCATGTTTCTTGGACAACAAAATGTGCAGGAGGTGCTGCTGGAGGAACTTGAGCTCTGTTTTCAGATTTGAGCAGCAACCACATCATTGCAGTGTATCCGTGAGGCTAAGAACTATATGTCGACCACATTTTGGGCCACCCCATAGCTTAAGAAGATGTATGCACGGAGAGAGTGGGTGACTAACAGACAAACCAGGAGGACCTGGCTGGTAGTGCGTGACTGCCTAGAGTGAATCTTGCTAGTTGGGAGGGTAGTTGGTGAGGGGCTGGGTGCTGCTGGTAACTGGGTCAGGGGGTAGTTGGGACTGGTCAGGAGGGGTCAAGCTTGGTCGGTGGGGTTTTGTCCGGTCTGGTTGGAGGGGCGGTGGTAGGTTCTGGTCCTTTAATTGCTTTAACTGGTTGGCGGGTGGCCCCACCCCCAGCTCACCGACGGAAAAATTCAGCCCCATGTTTCTAACACCTGGGTAATTCCATAACCAACCCCTCCTAATCACCCCACCTCTGGCTATTCCCCAAACACCTGACTACCATCCTCAACCAGACATGGCTACCGCCCTGACCACTCAACTACCGACCAGGACCCGACTACCCCTCAACCAGACCTGACCACACCGCCACTGACCAAGCTTGACTACCCCTCCTGACCAGTCCCAACTACCCCCTGACCCAGTTACCAGCAACCCACCCCCTCCCCCTCCCCCCCACCAACTACCCTCCCAACTAGCAAGATTCACTCTAGGCACTCACGCACTACCAGCCAGGTCCTCCTGGTTTGTCTGTTAGTCACCCACTCTCTCTGTGCATACATCTTCTTAAGCTATGGGGTGGCCCAAAATGTGCTCGATATATAGTTCTTAGCCTCACGGATACACTGCAATGATGTGGTTGCTGCTCAAATCTGAAAACAGAGCTCAAGTTCCTCCAGCGGCACCTCCTGCACATTTTGTTGTCCAGGAAACATGAAACATCCTGGAGTTCTGATATGTTTTTTTTTCAGATCCACAGTGGCATAATCAGCAGTCCTTAATAAAACCATTGGAGGCTGCCGACAAAAATGTACTATACTTACATGTGTAGTGACAAGAGCAGCAAGAATGATCCCTTCCTGGTTCCACAGTAATACTGCAGGTCACTGCCAGACTATACTCACTCCCTTACAAAAACAAAAATACCTGGAAAAACTTAGCAGGTCTGACAGCATCTGCGGAGAGGAACACAATTAACATTTCGAGTCCGTATGACTCTTCAACAGAACTAAGGAAAAATAGAAAAGAGAAAATAAGCTGGTTTTAAGGGGGGGTGGGACAAGTAGAGCTAGATAGAGGACCAGTGATAGGTGGAGATAACCAAAAGATGTCATAGACAAAAGGACAGAGATGTGTTGAAGCTGGTGATATTATCTAAGGAATGTGTTAATAAAGGTACAGATAGCCCTAGTGGGGGTGGGGTGGGGGGAAGGGATCAAAATAGGCTAAAAATCAAAGATAAAAAATTGATGGAAATACATTTAAAAATAATGGAACTAGGTGGGAAAAGAAAAATCTATATAAATTATTGGAAAAAAAGCGGGGTCGGAAAGGGGGCGGGATGGAGGAGAGAGTTCATAATCTAAGATTGTTGAACTCAATATTCAGTCCGGAAGGCTGTAAAGTGTCTAGTCAGAAGATGAGGTGCTGTTCCTCCAGTTTCTCTGGTTCACCTCCAATTCCCTCGTTCACTTCTACTTTCCCTCCCACCATGTGTTTTGCCCTGTTTTTCAGTGCCACACAAATTTCTTGGCCTTTTTGTTGCTTCTCTGATATTTTAGTGTGTCAGTTCCACTTTTCTGGATTCAGGGACGATGAAGTGACAACTGCTATTATACATCTTTTCAGCTATTTTTTCTGGTACACCTTATTTCGCAATATGCATTACTAGTAATAATATTGTAATTGTTATCACATTACATAATCTTACACTGCATAATATTGAATACTATTTGTTACCCTTCTTCTTAGGCAGTCCCTCGGATCGAGATGACTTGTGTCCACTTTGGTCTGATGCGTTTTGAGATGGCTGCTAAGTCAAAGGCACCATCTGCAGACTTTGCTACGTGTGGGGCAAGTGGTGCTTGAAGGCTTGGGTAGATGGGTTATTTGGAGGCTTGTTTGCTCCTCCCTGTGTCTCGACTTTGTCTCGGCAAGTTCCCAACGAATATGTTTGATGCCTTCTCCATTTTGGTCGGTCAAAAGCCACGGACTCCCATGAGTTGAAGGGGGTGTTTGACCTCTTCAGGAATGCTTTGAGGACATCCCCAGAGTGCATCCGCTGCCTTCCTAGCAGTCTCCTGCTGTGGCCAAGTTCCGAGTAGAGCAGTTGCTTCAGAAGTCTAGTGTCAGGCATATGAACTACATGACCTGGCCAGCAGTGCTGGTTTTAGCATTGTTCTGTTACATTGTCTAGGAATTTCAATACATTTGTTAGGCATTACTTATCTTTCATATATTCAATTTGGCATGAAATACTACCTGAACTCTTGTTAAATTTGCCTGAATGCCTTAACATATAATAGATGCCAACAATTTTCTATTACTATAGAAGCCAAAGTAGTTGTCTTAGGATTCTCTGAATCATACTTCTGGGTTTATCTAAAAATTGGAATAATATTAGTTATTTTCCAATCTTCCGGCATCACCTGTTTTCAAGGAGCTATTTCCGGGGCACAGGTGGACCAGGGCTCATTCTGCACTGGACTAACAGCATTCACAGTGAGAGAGGAGGCTTTACTTCCGTCTGGACTTGGACTCAAACCCTTGCTCTCTTTCCATCTAAACTCACCCCTCAGTCCCGCCTCCCAAGTCCCAAGCGAGCGGATTGACAGTGGAGTGATTGCAACAGCTTTTCAGAGGGCCCAAGCACCACAAGCCTTGAAGCATCGCGTGCATACAGCAACGTTACACCTCAGCAGAACTTATACTTCCAATAAGTGTATCTAGCATCATCAGTCTTAATGTGACAGTTGTGTCAAATACCAGAGGACACCAACACATCCTGTTGTAGGTCTTCCATTGCCAGAGAATTTAATGACGTAGTGGCTGTGGACATAAAGGTATGGGACAAGGATAGAGGTATTTTTTTGGTACGCTTTGCGGACATGGCGACTAGGTTCAGCCCTTCTGCATTTTATGTGAGAGGAGTCACACAGTAATTGATGAGATATTATGTAAGATACTGGCCAACCAACCAGCTTGCAAGTTGCAAACAGCACTGACATGGGCGGTACATGCTCAAAATTTTTTGCAAATGGTTTGGGGCTATAATCCATATCGATTGGTATATAGAAAAAATCCGAAGTTGCCTTCGGTCCTGTCTGATGGTCCCCCTGTCCTAGAAGGAATTACCATTAGTTCTATTTTCCCTGCCTATTTGAATGCATTACATACAGGCAAGAAAGCTTTTAGCAAGGCTGAAAAGTTTCAGGAAGAATTCTGAGAGTGTTGCTACATTATGTAAGACCATCTGACGTAGACTTTTTCTTCCGCTGATCCGGTTTATTACAAGAGAGAGGGGCATTGCAAGTGGAAAGGTCTAGGGAGAGTATAGGATGGGAGGGGGAAACAGTGATTATCCAACATGGGAATCAAACAACAAGGCCCACTCCTCAAGGGCAATCAGAACAAACTATAAATTTTCAGACACTGACAATGTGACACAAAGCACAATGTGCATCACCTACTCATATTTTGCAGGGTAGAGCCCGGGGGGGCAAGATGCCAGTAAAGAAACTGATCATGATGAACAGGAAAGGGTTATTTTGTCTAGAAGCCAAATGTGTGTTCCTGGGTATTAGACTATCTAGAAGGTTCAAGGAGCTTGAAGGATGCAACAATACTGGGACGGGCAGGGAAATCTACTGGAAACTATAATAATTGGCTGAATGTCCAGGATGGTGGATAAGCAGTGAAGGCCATAGACTGGGAGAATGGAGTACAAGAATGGAAAATAAGGAAGCTCAAGTTATAGTAACAGGTAGGGCAATCAATCCCCGGTTGAGAAAACAATCATGGTGGGAAGGCCTCAGATAGGGCATAAAGGAGTACTAACAGTGGTAGCCCAGAAATACTTCAACAGGCAAGCAGAAGTCGCAGTCTGACAGGACAACACAGCAGAATGGAGAATGCAGAACCATACCAACAAAACAATAGAAGCAGAGACCACATGACCAAGCTTTTGTAGCTGCTAACAAATTAGGAAATAAAACCATACGGGAGGCTAAACAAAAAGAGTCAGCTGCAGAGAGATTAGCATATATTCAAAGGTCCCAGATAGAGGTCAGCCAGCATTGTTGCACAGATGGATCCGTGGTCCTACTGGAGGAAACTTTTAAGGCCAAGGCTAGGTTAGTGGCCTTGGGTTTTGAAGAGGACTTAGCAGATAAAGAGCTCAGAGTGGATTCATGCACAGTGGGGAAAGTAATTTTGAAATTTTTTTTGGCCCTTTTAGCAATGTGTTCTTGGAAATGTAACCCAGGCTAAAAAGACAACAAATATTTCTGGGAGTGCAAGAGGTAGAGGTCCATGTTCTGTTCTTGGCATTTCTTCTGGAGCTGCAAACACCATATCAGTTGTTAAATGGTGTCATTGCATTAGGCTTAATTCTTTTATTGAGTGGATAATTCCCAAGGCCTCTCCCACTCCCAATACCCCTCCCCGGTCGAAGTGTCCCATATTTTATTTCCTCTGAGCTAGTCACCCTGATACTACATTGCATGTCCAGGTTTGAACCAGCAATTAGCGCAAAGTCATTAGGAAACTGGAAATCGTGAAGCACACCCTGAGAGACCTTAGACTTTAGTCTGGTGTTGTCTCAGATTGAGCAGGTTCCCATCCATGTGATATCTGATTTCAATGTCAGGATAACCATTATGGAAGGCATCGGCGAGTGTGCTAGAGAAGAACATGCTGAAGAGGGTTGGCACTTGCACACAGCCCTGTTTAACTCCATTAGTGCCTGGGAATGGGTCAGAAGACTCTAGGCCATGCGCGAGCATGCCATCATGGAACAATTGAACCATTGTGACGAACTTCTTAGGGCAGCTGAATTTCTCCCATTACATTCTAAATGCCTTCATCATTGACTGTATCAAAGACCTTTGTTAGGTCAACAAATGTGGTTTAGAGGTCCATGTTCTGTTCTTGGCATTTCTTCTGGAGCTGTCTAACTGCAAACAGCGTATCAGTGATTCCTCGACCTTTTCTGAATTAACACAGAGTCTGGCAGCAGATCCTAACTGAGATGTTGCATTAAGTCGCTCAGAAGGATATTGGGGATAATTTAGACAATGATGAAGAGAAGTGAGATTCTTGTGTGGTTGTTGCAGGATTGGTGAGTTCCTTTCCAGTTATTCAAGTGGAGAATGGAGGCATTTTTGTGTTCTTGTGGCATGGTTCCTTGCTCCCACTTAGATTTAAAAGAGTTCAGTGAGCTTCTCCACCAGGCATTCACCATCAGCCTTGCAGACCACAGCTGGGATAGCATTAGTTCCTGGAGCTTTACCGCTAGATAGAAGTTTGACTGCTTTCTTCATTTCTAAAAGTATGGGGGGCTCATGAAAGGACAGTTCATGGCAACCTGTGATTGCTTCTTCATTCATGGATGAAGGGCAATTGAGGATGGGGTTAAAGTGCTCTGCCACTTTTCTCGAATTTGGGTTTTCTCTGAAAGCAATGTTGACCTGTCAGCATCGAGGATTGGTGATGAACCAGTAGACTGGGGGCGGTAGACAAATTTCAGTGCATCACAGAACCTCTTCCAGTCTTTGCAGTCAGCATATGACTGAAGTTCAGCTGCTTTCTGATTCAGCTAAGTGTCTTGCATCTCTCTGAGCTTTAATTGGACAGTCCTGCAAATGTTACGGTAGGCATTGTGTGCTTGGATTGTGATGACTTATCATTGAGATAAACCCTGTAGAGGCAATGTTTCATCAGGGTTGGTCATGGTAGGGGCATACACGCATAGGAACATGAGAGCAGAAGTAGGCAATTCAGCCCATCAAGCCTGCTCCGCCATTCAATATGATCATGGCTGATCATCCACTTCAATGCCTTTTTCCCCACACTATCCCCATATCCCTTTATGTCACTGGTATTTAGAAATCTGTCAATCCCAGCTTTAAACATACTCAATGACTGAGCTCTTACAACTCTCTGGGTTTGAGAATTCCAAAGATTCACAACACTCTGAGTAAAAAAAAATTCTTCTCAGCTCAGTCCTAAGTGACTTCCCCCTTACTTTGAAATTATGTCCCTTGATTCTAGAATCCCCAACCAGGGAGCATCTACCCTGTCTATCCCTTCAAGTAATTTGTACGTTTCAATAAGATCAACTCATTCTTCGAAACTCTAGAGAACACAGGCCCATTTTCCCCAATCTCTCTTCATAGGACAGTCCTGCCATCCTTGGAACAAGTCTGGTGAACCTCGTTGACTCTCTCAATGGCAATAATATCCCTCCTAAGTTAAGGGGACCAAAACTACACACAGTACTCCAGGTGCGATCTAACCAAGCTTCTACACAATTGAAGCAAGACTTCACTACTCCTGTACTCAAATCCTCTTGTGATAAAGATTAATATTCCATTAGCCTTCCTAATTGCTTGCTGCACCTGCGTGTTAGCTTTCAGTGACCTATTGACAAGGACACCCGGGTCCCTTTGCACATCTACACTTTCTAATCTCTTACCATTTAAGAAATACTCTGCACATCTGTTCCTCCTACCAAAGTGGATAACCTCACATTTTCCCACATTATATTCCATCTGCCAAGTTCTTGTCCACTCTCTAAATTTGTCCAAATCCCCTTCAAGTCGCTTTGCATCTCCCCCACAACATACATTCCCACATAGCTTAGTGTCATCCGCAAACTTGGAAATATTACATTTGGTCTCCACATCCAAATGACCGATATATATTAACAGCTGGGGCCCAAGTACTGATTTTTGCAGTACCCCACTAGTCATAGCCTGCCAACACAAGAGTGACCCATTTATTCCTACTCTGTTTTCTGCCTGTTAACCAATCCTTAATCCATGCCAGTATATTACCTCCAATCCCATTTACTTTAATTTTGCTAACCAACCTAAGGGGGACTTTATCAAAAGCCTTCCAAAAATCCCGGTGTACTACAGCTATCAACTCCCCTTTATCAATTCTGCTAGTAACATCCTCAAAAAACTCCAACTGATTCATCAAACATGATTTCCCATCCATACATCCATGTTGACTATGCCCAATCAGATCAATATTATCCAAGTGTCCATTTATCAGATCCTCCATAATAGATTCCAGCATTTTCCCTACCACTGATGTAAGGCTAACAGGTCTATAGTTCGGGACATCCTGGTCCACTCCTCCATCACCCCCTACTCCTCAACCCCCACCTATGGCACCACCTCATGTCCACGCAAAAGATGTAACACCTGCCCCTTCACTTCCTCTCTCCTCACTGCCCACGGGCCCAAACACTCCTATCAATTGAAGCAGCATTTCACTTGCATTTCCCCCAAATTAGTCTACTGCATTTGTTGCTCCCAATGTGGTCTCCTCTACATTGGAGAGACCAAACGTAAACTGGGCGACCGCTTTGCAGAACACCTGTAGTCTGTCCGCAAGAATGACCCAAACCTCCCTGTCGCTTGCCATTTTAACACTCCACCCTGCTCTCTTGCCCACATGTCTGTCCTTGGCTTGCTGCATTGTTCCAGTGAAGCCCAACGCAAACTGGAGGAACAACACCTCATCTTCCGACAAGGCACTTTACAGCCTTCCGGACTGAATATTGAATTCAACAACTTTAGGTCTTGAGCTCCCTCCTCCATCCCCACTTCCTTTCTGTTTCTTCCCCCTTCTTTTTGTTTTTTCCAATAAATTATATAGATTTTTCTTTTCCCACCTATTTCCATTATTTTTAAATATTTTTAAATCTTTTACGCTCCCCCCACCCCCACTAGAGCTATACCTTGAGTGCCTTATCATACATTCTTAATTAGCACATTCGCTTAGATATATGTCACCAACTTCAACACCTATGTGTTCTTTTGTTCTGTTGTCTGTGACATCTTTTGATGATCTGCTTCTATCACTTCTTGTTTGTCCCTACAACCACACCACCCCCCTCCACTTCTCTCCCCCAACCACCAGCCCCCCCAACCACCAGCCCCCACCTCCCCCCACCATCTCACCCCCCCCCGCCACCCCACACACACACACACACACACACACACACCTTAAACCAGCTTATATTTCACCCCTAAAGTTTTTCCAGGTAATTCTGTTTTTGTTTTATATTTCGCCCCTTCCTTGGATTCACCTAGTTCTGTTGAAGGGTCATGAGGGCTCGAAACGTCAACTCTTTTCTTCTCCACCGATGCTGCCAGACCTGCTGAGCTTTTCCAGGTAATTCTGTTTTTGTTTTGGATTTCCAGCATCCGCAGTTTTTTTGTTTTTAGGTCTATAGTTCCCTGTTTTCTCTCTCCCTCCTGTCTTAAATGGTGGGGTGACATTTGCTACCTTCCAATCTACAGGATTCAATTCCAAAGTCTATAGAATTTGATAAGATAGTCACCAATGCGTCCATTATCTCCATAGCTACTTCTTCCAACATGCTGGGATGTAGAATATCAGGTCTTGGGGATTTATCAACCTTCAGTCCCATTAATTTCTCCAATACATCCTGCTTACTAATACTAATTTCCTTCAATTCCCTATTCTCCCTAGAACCTTGAATTTCTAATTCCAGGAGATTTCTTGAATCTTCTTCAGCAAAGACAGACACAAAGTAATCATTTAGCTTCTCTGCCATTTCTCTATTCCCCATTACAAATTCTCCTGACTGCCTGTAGTGGACCCAAATTTGTCTTAGCTAAATGCTTACGTACCTGTAGAAGCATTTACAGTCTGTTATTATGTTTTTTGCAAGTTTACATTCACATTCTATCCTCCCTTTCTTTATCAGTTTCTTGGTCCTCCGTTGCTGTATTGTAAAATGCTCCCATACCCCAGGTTTACTATTATTTCTGGCAACTTTATAGGCCTTTTGTTTAATCTTATACAATTCTTAACTTCCTTTGTTAACCACGGTTGACTGACTTTCCTTTTCAGGTTTTAGTGCCTTGAAGGAATGTATAATTATTGTAAACTATGTAATAATTCTTTAAAGACTATCCATTGCCTGTGTACTGTCATACCTTTTAATGTATTTTCCTAATCCACCTCAGCTAATTTGCTTCTCATACTTTCATAATTTCCTCTGTTCAAATTTAACACCCTGGTTTCAGACTGAACTACTTCACTTCCAAACAAAATATAAAATTCGATCATATTATGGTCACTCATCCCTAAAGATTCTTTTAATTATCCCTTTCTTGTTAGATAATACTAGATCTAAAATAGCCTGATCTCTAGTCAGTTCCTCTACATACTATTCTAGAAAACCATCCCTAACACACTTCAGAAACTTGACCTCCACAGCGTTAGTGCTTATTAGCTTTACCCAGCCTTTACGCAGATTGAAGTTGCCCATGATTACTGTATTACCCATACTACAAGCTTCTCTAATCTCCTGATTAATACCATGCCCCACACTACCACTACTGTTTGGTGGCCTATAAACAACTCCTGCCAATGTTTGCTGCCTCTTGCTGTTTCTTAGCTCCACCCAAACAGATTCCACATTTTGATCTTCCGAACTGAGATCCTCCCTTACTAATACGGTGATCCCATCCCTTATTATCAGCAAAACACTATATCCATTTCCTTTTTGCCTGTCCTTCCGAAATGTCGAATATCTTTGAATATTCAGTTCCCTGTCTTGGTCACCCTGTAGCCATGTTTCCATACTGGCAATTAGATCATACCCATTTACCTCTATTTGTTTTTTTTTATTCATTCAAGGGATATGGGCTACACTGTCCAGGCCAGCATTTATTATTCATCAATAATTGCCCTTGAGAAGGTGGGGATTAGCTGCCTACTTGAACTGCTGCAGTCTATGTGGTGTAGGTACACCCACAGTGGTGTTAGGGAAGGTGTACTAGGATTTTGACCCAGTGACAGTGAAGAAACCGCAATATAATTCCAATTCAGGATGGTGAGTGGCTTGGAGGGGAACTTCCAGGTGGTGGTGTTCCCACCTATCTGCTGCCCTTGTCCTTCTAGATGGTAGTGGTCGTGGGTTTGGAAAGTGCTGTCGAAGGAGCCTTGTGCCTTTAAATCATCTACCTTGTTGCGAATGCTACGTGTATTCAGGTAGAGTGCCCTTAACTTAGTATTTTTAACATTATTCCACATTCTAAGCCTAGTTGATGCTCACCTTCATCTCGCCTGCCTTCCAATTTCGCTTGCTACATTTCTACTTTCTGTTACCAGCTTTACTTCCTTCCAATCTAAGCCACCTCCAAGGTTCCCATCCCCCCCAACAGCACTAGCAAATTTCCCTGCAAGGATATTAGTCCTGGTCCTGTTAAGGTGTAACCTGTCCATCTTCTGCAAGTCCCACCTGCCCCAGAACTGGTCCCAATGCCTCAGGGATCTGATGCCCTCCTTCCTCCACCAATTCTCCAGACACATGTACAATCGCTCAATCCTCCTATTCCTATGTTCACTAGCATGTGGCACTGGGAGCAATCCTGAGATTACTGCTTTTGAAGTCCTGCTTTTTAATTTCATTCCTAACTCCCTAAAATCTGCTTTCAGGACCTCATCATTCTTCCTACCTATGCCATTAGTACCAATATGGACCACAACCTCTGGCTGTTCACCCTCCCGCAGAAGGATGTCCTGCAGCATCTCCGTGACATCCTCGACCCTGACACCAGGGAAGCAACATACCATCCTGGAGTCACGTTTATAGCCATAGAAACACTTGTATGATTCCCTGACCATCGAATCCCCTATCACTATTGCTCCTCCACTCTTCTTCCTCCCCTCCTGTGCAGCTGAGCCATCCAAGGAACCACATCACCCTCACCAGTATGGGAAACTGATTAGCAAGCAAGAAAGTCTCAGGGGACTCCTGCACAACCTGATAGGTTCTTAGACTGCCTGGTGGTCACCCGCTCCCTCTCTGCCTGCACGCTCCTAACTTGCAGGGTAACTGCATTCCTAAACATGCTATCCACACAGTTCTCGGCCTTGTGAATGCACTACAATGACTTCAGCTGCCGCCTGAGTTCTGAAACCCAGAGCTCAAGCTTCAGCAGCCAGTGACACTTTCTGCAGATGTGTTCATCTAAGACACCTGGTGCATCCATGGCTTCCCACATACTGCAGGATGCATATTCCACTCAGCTGAGCTGACCTGCCATTCTGTAACTTTAAAAAACTATTTATTACAATTAAAATAAGTAGAATAACTTACCAGTTACTTAACAATCAGCTTCGTCCCCAGTACTGGAGTAAGAGCCAACTACTGGAGGCTGAAAAAGATAGACAAAGAAAGATGCACCTCCCTCACCAAACCCCCTCACTCACCAAACTCCCAGCTTGACATTCTGTGCACTCAAGCAGTACTGTGAAAGCCCTGTTTTTATCCTTTCTGAAAAACAACTGATTCAAACTTCTGAAAACCAGTTTAAGCTAGCTACCTAATTAGCTAGCTGCAGCTGCTCTCAGAGAGCTATTATACCCCTACTTTAAGGCTGGAATAATGTTAACTTAACTTAAGAAGCATTTTTTAATTGATTGCTAAATTAAAGAAAAGAAATGACTTTAGACAGAAATTAACCAATTAACTTTAATATATTTTTCCACAATTCTGGATATTTCCCTGTGTTAGTAGTTGTTAGCGCCATTTGAGGCCAAACCAGATGAGAGTAGCTGTCGGGTCACCTATCATCAGTGTGTTAGGGATTTGCCTACCCGAGAATGCACTGGGAATGCAGATACCAGGCATGCAGACCAAGCACTGACAGCTGCTGTGTCTGGTGATTAAGAGAGTTTTAAGTGTTAATTTGTCTTTAATTTAGCAATATCTAAAAATTACTCCTGAAGTTAAGAGAAGTTAAGTTTATTTCAGCCTTAAACAGGAGTATACAAACTCTCACAATGATGAGAGTTACTTGCTTGTTGAGATGCAGGAGGAATTTAAACACTATCAAACAACAATAACACCCTTGGAAAGGCAAGTCAACTTACTGGATGAGATGGTTCCTGGCAGCAAAGCCTAAACCAGCTTGCACCATTCTTCTTTTCGGCAACCACTCCAAAAGAATGTGTAACCTACACCAATTTCCTTGAGCTGACCCTCCTCAGGTAGATGAGTCTCGCTGAGGGCGGTGATCTGGATGTTGTACCTAGCCAGCTCTCCACTGACAAGAGCAGTAATTCTCTCAGGTTTGTTGGCTGTGGGGTTGTTCACGAGGGTACGTGTGTTCCATCTGCCAATAATGACTGGGATCACCTTTACTTTCTTTTTTGAGATTGATGTACGACTCTGTTGATGGGAACCCTGCCAGCTGCAGCCTGCTGGCCAGGGAGGCAAAGCAGACAATGTTCAGGGCACCTTTTCTAGTCCCTTCCTCCTACTAAGGAGGTGAGCAACGTAGTCCTAAAAAGAGCTGGTCTGTTGCTCAGGGGACTGCCAAGTTCCACTTGTTTCTTTACAGTGAAAACAACCCCATGGCCTGAGCCACTTGTGAGCAGGTTCACGGCTACAGCTCTCAGTGAATCCACACCTGCTGGTACGTTACTCGCCCACTGCCACAGGACTTGTGGCAGATTGATGATGGATGACTGCTGATAGAAAGTTGATGAGCATGACTAGCACGTTATAGTAAGGGAGAGTTGTGCTTCGTCAGCCTCACTGACCTAACTTGGTCCAGTGGCAAGACAAGTCTAGATGGCCAGAGAGAGATCCAGATGCAGTGGATGACTAGCATGCCTTGTTGAACTCTGAGCATTCCACAACATAGTTCTGCATCTGCCTTCAAAACTGTTTGACCTTAGTTTGGTCATTCACTCAATCCACTGGAATCATCTTCACATTCTTGTGTAGGCAAATCCCCAAGGTGCTGCGGATAGGTGACACAGCAGCTACCCATATCCGGTTTGGTCTGAAGCGGTGCTAACAACTAGTTGGAATACAGGAAAATATCCAGAATTGTGGAAATATATATTAAAGTTCATGGCATGTCAATGAAACAAAAGCTTTGCCTGTAGACCCTATGTGAAAGGAATGGTCTCCTGTAGGCTGCACCTCTCTGCTGACCATTCTCCTGTGAGTTACAGGTCTGTGAGCAGCAGGCTGCTGGTGCTGCAAATCCAATGCTCCTACTGCTGGTTGTCATGCAGGTCCTGTCTCTGCTGGTGATAGTGTTGATGATCATCTTGGCTTTCATCTGAGGTCCAAAGCAACACAATAGCGTAGGACCTTTGTTAATCTGATACAAGGTTAAGAGCTTCAATGTACAAATCAGATCTCCAAACCTCTAAAGTGTGTAAAGTAACATCTCACCACAAGTATTCTGAACAAACACTTTCACATAAGCAGGTAAGAAAGCAGCTAAGAGCTGAGGTCTTACTGGCATATTTTCCTGTCATGATTTCATCCCTCTGAATTATTGCTGTGTTCTCACTTTCACTGACAAGTTCTAGGAAACGTAAAAACCCAAAGCGAAATTGCAAAAGCTACATCAATATCGCCCTAATTGAACAATTAACACACAAATTGTCTAACAAATTTGATTAACTTTTTTGAGGAGGTGACTAGTTGTCTAGCTGAGGGAAGTGCAGTTGATGTAGTCTACGTGGATTTCAGTAAGGCTTTTGACAAGGTCCCCCAAGGGAGAATGGTCAAGATCCAGGGCAATTTGGCAAATTGGATCCAAAATTGGCTTAGTGGCAGGAGGCAGAGGATGATGGTCAAAGGTTGTTTTGCAATTGGAAGCCTGTAATGAGTGGTGTACCACAAGAATCGGTGCTGGGACCCTTGCTGTTTGTAGTGTACGTTAATGATTTATATGTGAACATAGGTGGTATGATCAGTAAGTTCACAGATGACACAAAAATTGGTGGTGTCGTAAATAGTGAGGAGGAAAGCCTTAGATTACAGGACGATATAGATGGGCTGGTAAAATGGGCTGAACAATGGCAAATGGAATTTAATCCTGAGAGGTGTGAAGTGATGCATTTTAGGAGGACTAACATGACAAGGGAATACACAATGAATGGTAGGACCCTAGGAAGTACAGAGGATCAGAGGGACCTTGGTGTACATGTCCATTGATCCCTGAAGGCAGCAGCACAGGTAGATAAGGTGGTTAAGAAAGCATATGGGATACTTGCCATTATTAGCCAAGGCATAGAATAGAAGAGCAGGGAGGTTATGTTGGAGCTGTATAAAACGCTAGTTAGGCCACAGCTGGAGTACTGTGTGCAGTTCTGGTTGCCACACTATAGGAAGGATGTGATTGCACTGGAGAGGGTGCAGAGGAGGTTCACAAGCATGTTGCCTGGGCTGGAGCATTTCAGCTATGAAGAGAGGCTGGATAGGCTAGGGTTGTTTTCCTTAGAGCAGAGAAGGTTGAGGGGAATCTGATAGAGGTATACAAAATTATGAGGGCCATGGCTAGGGTGGATAGGAAGAAGCTTTTCATCTTAGTGGAGGTGTCAATAACCAGGGGGCATAGATTTAAAGGGGCAGAATTAGAGGGGATTTGAGGAAAGTTTTTTCACCTAGAGGATGGCTGGAATCTGGAACACACTGCCTGAGGGGGTGGTAGAGTAAGAACCCTCACAACATTTAAGAAGTATTTAGATGAGCACTTGAAATACCATAGCATACAGGGCTATGGGTCAAGTGCTGGAAAATGGGATTAGAATAGATAGGTGCTTGATGGCTGGCATGGACACAATGGGCCGAAAGCCCTGTTTTTGTGCTGTATAACTCTACAACTATGACTCTATAAATTGACAACCTGCTTCTCCCGAGGAGGTTGCAGCATGCAGCTTAACATGCTGGAGCAAAATGTGCAAGTTAAGGTTTGCTGCCAACAGGATTTCACTCCTCACTTGCATCCAGACCCAACACTCACCCACATTAAAATTTCCCCGCTGTGTCAGAAAAGAACCCGAGTCAGGAAAATCTGCTTTGGACAATGTCAGGTTTCCAGAGTTGGTAGTTCTGACAGTTTCCAGGAGCTGAATCAACACTTACAACTGAGTGGAAAATAAAACTGACCTCCCACAGCAATTTGCTCTCAGCAAGTCCATTTCAATAACCTATTTATCTGTCACTGATGTTCAGTCATGTAATATCTGAAATGGGGCATTCTGCTTTCAACTGCTGTATTTACACCACACGGACTGCAGCAGTTCAAGAAAGCAGCTGACCACCAGCTTCTCAAGGGCAATTAAGGATGGGAAATAAATGCTGGCCTAGCCAACGATGCCCACATTCCTGTGAATGAACAAAAAAAACTTTGGAAATCTAGTCCAATGATGAAACATAAGCTAGATGTAGCAACCATTTCCACACAGGAGATACCTCCGAGCTTGAAGCAATATAGCTATTAGATGTTACAGCAAAACTCATCAGAAGAAACAAAACATTCACCAAAGTTTACTTCAAATTTTGATCCTCAAGTTCAAGTGAGCTGGATACCAAGGAAAAGAGTGGAGGAGTGAACTGCAAAACATAGGAAGTTTAGACTAGTATTTCCCAAAATGGTGCAGGAGTTTTTTGGGATTCCTCACTCCAGATCAAATGTGCCTCTAATACCCAATGATTCAAGCTGCTGGAGAGTAATTGTTGACACAAGAGGAGAACCCTTTCACCAGCTACATGCTCACATACTTGTCTATGTTACGGCATGTTACTTTCCACCTCAAGCTTAATGTCTGGTGGACCTTGGAACAGGAAGTTTAAACAATTTAAAGAATGAATAGTTTTCAGTTTGTTCCTAAAAATAGTTGAGCACAGTGGATGGGTGTTTATCATAGACCATGTGTAGCAAAGCTGAACTTAGTTGTCAGGTCTGCTTGTAGCCGGAGGTGCTTGCCAGCCTTCTGCTTTGCACCATTTCTTAAATAAACATGCAAGTCTTCCAACTATCTCTCTTGTACAAGAAAATCCATACAAAATGGATAAACTGTTTTTGGAATCTAACCCTGTGAGACCATCCACACTAAATGAAACAACATAACCATTTTCATTTGATTAATACCAGAAATCAATGCTTTTTCTGTAATTACATTTCCTAGTGATCCCTATTAGAATGAAAAAAATGTCAGGTTTTTTTTGGCTTTGAACCAAACAGGTGCATATTTTGAGGGGTACAATACACCAAGCAGTAAATATTGCACGGGTTTGATAGTAAAAAGAACACATTGCCTGTATTTCACCATCACTACATAGGTTGATCTCAATCTTTTCTCATGGATACAATGACTGCTGATGTATTGATATAGTGGGACACAAATAATTTAACTGTTAATGAAGATAATAAAACAGTTTTACAAGCATCACTACCACATACCAGAAATTGTTGAAAACAACCCAATTTTTCAAAATTATTGCAGAAGAGCTTCAAAATCACTTAGGAAAACAGACATTAAATTGGTGATGAAAAGAAATCATACAAATGTGTTAAAGAACAGCAATGTGCATTTATAGAGCCCATTTAATGTAATAAAATGCCCCTAGGTGCTTCACAGGCACATAGTAAAACAAAATTTGACACCAAGCCACTTAGGTTGATATTAGGACAGATGACCAAAAGCTTTCCCAAAGTATATTTTAAGGAATGCATTAAAGGAGGTAAGAGGTAGAGCAATGGAGAGATTTTGGGAGGGAATTCCAAAGCTTAGGGCTTTGGTAGCTGAAGGCATGGTCACCAATGGTGGAGCATTTAACATTGTTAAGCTCAGGAGGCCAGAATTGGAGGATTGGAGGATTAGAAACACAGAAAAAATACGGCACTGAAGGAGCCATCTATGCTTTCTGAGAAAGAACTATCCAGCCTAGTCATCTTTCTAGCTTTTAGTCCGTAGCCTTGCAGTTTATGGCACCCCAAGTGCATATACAAGGTTTTTAAAAAAAAATATGAGGATTTCTACCTTCACCACCTTTTCAGGCAGTGAGTTCCAGACCCCCACCGCCCTCTGGATGAAAAAGATTCTCCTCGGTACCCTCCTAATCCTTCTTCCAATTGCTTTAAATTTATGCTCCCTGGCTATTGACCTCTCGGCTAAGGAAAATAGGTTGTGAGGCTGGAGGAGGTTATAGAAATAGGAAGGGGTGAGGTCTTGGAGGGCTTTGAAAACAGCAATGAGAATTTTAAAATAAAAACTTTGCTTAATCGAGAGCTAATGTAGGTCAAAGAAACATCGTTTAACAGTAGTTAATAAGAATTTGCTTCTTCAATTAGTTCCTAATTCATGAGCCCCACTTTAAAGTTGTGATTTCCTATGTTGCACAAGTACAGGCATGTCAGATCAATAACTGCAATAACTATAAATACCTGCGGTCATGTTTAATTGTAAAATCAAACTTGCAAAAGTAAAACTATTTTTTCAAAAAAATTGTTTGCTATTTTAATGAGTGTTCCTGAAATAAGACCAACATTCTTGGATATGTAGCATTACCTATGCATATCCTAGCATTTGTCAGCTGTTTTGTTGTGATTGGTGGACAGCAATAAAACTGCAACAAGAATTTTCTATTCACCCGTTGCAAAGGACATAGGTGTTGCTCTGAAATTACAAGCCCATCATTTCACTCGCTACATTCAACAATCATCCTTAAGTTGATTCTTACCTCAAATAAAGTCAATTAACTCATTTGGAAAGCCAATTAATTATTAGCCAGCCACTTATTTACTGGATTGGTTTAGGTAAAAGCAAGAGCTAAATTCATAATTCATAAAAGTTGACAGCATATTAAAAAAACTTCTTGAAAATTTTAACATGTGTGACTGAACAACTTAAAGCCAGGAAACTTGCTTTATTTTTCAGCTAGTGCTTCTTTTCCATCTACGTACATCCATCCATTCTCACACCGCTTCTCCTGGTGAGGGTCACAGTGGCAGTAAGCTGAGCAGGGCCGACCAGACTTCCCTTTCCTCAGCCACTAATTCCAGCTCCTCCTGAGGGATTCCCAAGCATTCCCAGGCCAGCCAAGAGAAATAGTCCTTCCAACATGTCCTGGGTCAGTCTCGAGGTCTCTGCCCAGTGGGCTGTGGCTGGAACAGCTCCAGCTGGAGCCTACCAGGGGACACCCTTATCAGATGCCCAAACCACCTCAACTGGCCCCTCTTGATTTGGAGGAGCAGCAATTCTACTCCAAAGCTCTCCCGGATTATCAAATGCCTCACCCTGTCCCAGAGCGTACGTCCAGCATCCCTGCGGAGAAACTTCATTTCCGCTACTTGTACCCACAATATTATCCTTTGTATTTACTCACAGTTCATGACCATAGGTGAGGATGGGGATGTAGATCAACTGGTAAACCGAGAGCTTCGTCCTAAAACTCAGCTCCCGCTTCACCACCACCGATCGGTAGAGCACCGGCAGAACTGCAGCCGCTGCACCGATCTGCTGGTCAATTTCATGCTTCCCCTGCCATCACTCGGGAGCAAGATCCCAAGATACTTGAGCTGCTCCACTAAGGGAAGCTGTTAGAATTAAGAAATTTAAAAAAACATAAAGCATTCATTCATTCATTATAGGTGGCACATTCACCCAAATAGCTGAATACTTGATGTCTAGCCAAATGTTTTTGAATGTTATCCCCAGACTGGCAGTTTTGCTTCAGTTAAAGTTATCAGAGTTTTTTGAGGAAGTAACAAGCAAGATGGATAAAGGGGAACTTTTAGATGTGGTGTACGTAGATTTCCAAAAGGCATTTGATAAGGTGCATGATATAGGGTGTAACATATTAACATGGATAAAGGATTGGTTAGCTAACAGGGAGCAGAGAGCAGGGATAACTGGATCTTCATCAGGTTAGCAAGATGTAACAAGTGGAGTGCCATGGTGAACAGTGCTGGGGCCGCAATTATTTACAATCTATATCAATGACTTGGATGAAGGGGCCAAAGGGTAGTAAATCTGCCAATGACACCAAAGTAGGTAGAAGTAAGTTGTTAAGAGGAGGTAGAGAGTCTGCAAAGGGTTATAAATAGGTTAAGTGAGTGGGCAAAAATTTGGCAGGTGGAGTATAATGTGGGAAAATGTGAACTTGTCCACTTTGGCAGGAAGAATAGGAAAGTACAGCAAATGATTAGGAAGCTATATAGAATGTAAGTGTTTATTATAAGAGGAATGGAACATAAAAGTAGGGAAGATTTGCTGCTGCTGTAGAGGGCCTTGGTGACACCACGGCTGAATACTGTGTTCAGTTTTGGTCTCCTTATTTGAAAAAGGATAATGTTGCATTAGATGCAGTTCAGAGAAGGTTCATTCAACTCATTGTTGGGATGAAGGGCTTATCTTATGAATAAGTTGGACCTGTAACAATTGGAGTTTAGAAGAATGAAAGGTGATCTTATTGAAACATATAAGATCCTGAGGGGACTTACCGGGAGGATGTTTCCTCTAGTGAGGTGGACTAGAACTAGGGGACACTTAAGAATAAGAGGTGTCCGTTTTAAGACCAAGATGAGGTGAAATTTTTCTCTCAGGCAATCATTAATATGTGGAATTCTCTACCCCAGAAGGCAGTGGGTGCAGGGCCATTAAATTTATTAAAGTCTGAGTTGGATTGAGAGTCAAGGGTTATGGGGGGCAGACAGGAAAGTGGGATTGAGACGGCAACCATATCAGCCATGATCTTATTGAATGGTGGAGCAAGCTCAAAGGGCTGAATAGTCTGCTCCTGCTCCTAAGCCCTATGTTAAGAGATTTTGAATGTATATTATTATTCTTAAACCTGATTGGCCTGCTCCCCTTGCCCCACCCCCTCACCCCAACCCACCCCAAATCTTTCAGATCTCCAAATTCTACAGATAACTGTTACGACTGGGATGGGAAGAGTGAGCAGATTACCTAGTCCCACTACTCCACAGGTCATACCATCAGTGTAAATGTTTAATACAATTTCCAAAACAGCCAATTATTTACCTTCACTACTGTTAGACCCAGAATACAAGAGACTTTAACTAGGCTTCTTTCAATAAACTCAGCATGATTGATTTATTATAAAGCAAAACTTCTTATTTAAAAACAAATTGCAAGAACTGGTTAACACACAACTGTAATCTGGAAGTATAACTATCCATCCCTTTTATAAGTACCTCAGCACACACACACATAAACAAACAAAGTTCACACAGATAGCGATCTCTGTAGAGAAGGCAGTTGAAGAGTAGACTTTATTTAAAAAAAGGATAAAGTTAGCAGGGTTTCGACGCTGTTGATCTGGAGCACCCTTGTGTGAAGGCAGACTGCTAGTCCCAGTAGATGATTGGAAGTTCTCACCAATGGAACTTTGGCGTGGAGGAAAATAGAGCCAGGTCCATCCTTCTTGTCTCAGCCTCTTAGGTTTCCAAATACAGACAAGTTCCTCTGAGATGAGGATTCTTAGCCGGATGCTGACAATCACATGATTTCAGACAAGGCAAAGAGAGTGCAAGCTGGGCAGCTTTTCCCTTTCTCAGTTCATTCCCAACTGAATTAAAAAAAAACTTAAAGCTCATCTCTGTTATGTGATATCCAGTAAATCACTAGCCTTTGCCTTTAAACCAGTTTTTTCCTATCCAGTAAAATAACTGCAAACAAGCAAACACCTCCTCCCCCTCAAGTACCATGCTAGTCTGGTGAAAAGGCACGCTTACTCCCAGTCCAAAGGTGAACTTATGACTCTTTAAAAAAAACTGGTCAGCTTCCAGGTGTCTATAAATTACAATGCATTTCCATATTTTAAAAGAAAATATTGTCCTGAAAGTTATGGTTCTAACATATCTAAAAGGTGAAAAGACAAATTGCTTGTAGGTACACTAGGGCAGAGAAGGATAACTCACTTTCAGAACTATCCTCTCTCTCAATGGGACATTACCAAGACCTAGAAATTCAACTGTGTAGCATTCATTTCTTGAGAACAAAACGGGTTCATAATCTCCCAATAATGCAGGCAAGAGGGACATGCCAAAAGTGCATCACCCAGCCTTTGGTAAAGGCGACAATAACTGTGTGGAGTGCCCATGTGAAATGGGCTTTTGACCTTTTGCATAAGCTGCTATTACCTCGGTTGAGACCGGTATTATTTTTTGCAAAGAAAAATTCCGAAATCCCAGTTATTTACTGAAAGAGTGAAGTCAGAAGATTCCATAATTTAAAACAAAATAATTTTACTACACAAGAGTTAAACAAAGCAAACACTAAACACTGTTTTAGGTAACCACTTGTACTCTAAAACCCAGAATCAATATGTTAAACATGACCTGCTAGATGTAGAGCTTTCATTGCATTCATGAGCACCCTCCACCAGTGCAGAGGCTTAGTTCTAGAGCAGGTTTGTGATCAGGACAGCACAGATTCAAGTCCACAGCAGAAGAAAGCAGAGGCAGCCAAGGTCATTTACATTCAGAGGAGTGCTGGAGGCCAGGCTCCCACTAAGTCCAAGTCTAATGATGAGCCTCTGGAATTGGCCCTCAGAGAGGTGTTGCAGCTCAAATGACAGGCAGGGGCACAACAGGCAAGGTTGTCAGATGCTGTCACCAGATTAAAATGGAGGATGGAGGAATCCATTCGTGTTCTGTCTGATGTCGTGGCACCGACATGCCAGCGCAGCGAGGTCGCCATTGGAAGGTTGGCGACTCTCATGGAGACCTTGGTCCAGCAAAATGTTCAGTTTCTGCTGAATAATTGCAAGGACCTGCATAATCGCTGTAGCCATGCGTGGCATCCGTATTTGAGAAGGGGACAATCTCCCCCCAGAAGCCCCTTCTCCTCGAGGAGCCAGGAAGGGGCCCTCAAACTCCCACAGAGCGGGGGAGCATCAGCCAGATACCGGGACAATCCACCTAGGACTCTCCTGGGCTGTTGAGCCACTCCAAGCCCCCCTCTGTCTCTGGCCCCAGCAACTACGGCTATTCAGGTTGAGGACAGCGCACCTGCCCCACAGCAGGAGGCTCAAAGCAGGCCAGGGGCACCCGGCCCCGGTCCTCCAGAAGACACCCGAGGCGTAGCAGTCAGCAGGCTGCCTCTACCTCTGCTGCAGACGTCAGGGAAGCACCCAGACGTAGCGGTAGGGTAAGAACTCAGAAATCTTGAGAGTACAAAGGTGGCACGGGGTTTATTCACTCTATATACTTTGCACGTTTGTAAATATATTTTGCTTCTCTGAAATCCTCGTCTAAGTGAATCGCTCTTCCATATGATGCAATGCTTCGAGGTCATACAAGTATAACAGGTGCTCCTCCTCACTTATCTCCATTGAGTGCCTCAGGTCTATGCTCTCTCACACAATATTTGTGTGCCAGGCTTCCTTGTGACTGCTGGAATGAAAATGTAGAGACCCGAAATGGGATCAGAGTGAAGGTCCACTTCATCTGATGTGTGCTCTTTATTATTAACAAAGCTAATGCATAATGCCTAAATGCAGTGCCAGCATTTTCTGGGCCACAGGCAATGCTGGATGGGAACTTGGGAAGCTCCATACAAAGGCTGGGTCATGAATTCTTGTCAATGATCAGATGATGGTGTTGCTGAAGCTCTGTCTGCGCAGACAAAAGTGACCTGACTCGCAGCCTTGCATCCATGACTGTGAGTGACAGATCACAGCATCCTAATACGATTTCATGTTGAGCACTAAGAATGAAGATGAGGCCAGAACATTATTCTTACATGAAGAATGGCCTGTGGAGAGATGCCACAGTCAGGATTCAAATCTGTCCTCAGACATTCACGCAAGAACCAGTGAGTGATGATTGTCCTCCTTGGGGCACCTTGTGAGACTGCAAAGCTACAAGTGCACTGAGGCTTGCAGTGCTGCTCCTTCCTCTTGAAGGCTACCATAGGTAGTGAAATGTTGGTGCGATGTTTGAAAAGGCAGCACCATGACTAATTTCTTCACAGTGTGCACTGAAGCTCCTATTCCAAACAGAATAGCCACATGCTCCAGAGACTGACTAGCATTCCAAGGAGGAAGCTATCATCACGTAAGTTTGTGACCATTCATCCTGAGATTTATATCCTCCATCGAGATGCTGAGGCTGGCAACGAAGGTGTTATGGTTGAGTCTGCATGAAGGGCACAGGTGAAAGAGGCCCCTATGAGCTAGTGGTCATCATCAACCTGGAAACTTGTAGCTATGAGGATCCCATGGGCACATCTGCCCCATCTGGCCCATGCTATGGCCTCTTCTTCTGAGGTCTCAACACCCTCACCCTCATTGAGTTCATCCCTCTTGAGTCATGCAGCTCCTCCATCTCTCCATCTGGCAACTCATCCACCCCTTTGGAGTACCAGGTTGTGTACAGTGCAGCAAACCACAACGATGCCAGATACCCACTTGGGAGAGTACTGGAGAGCATTGCCTGACCGGTATAGATGTTGGAAAAGCATCTGCAGGATGCCAATGGTCTGCTCAATCAAGTAGAGTGTTGTGGAATGAGACACACTGTACCTCTCACCGAAGCACCTTGTTGCTGCTGATTGGGCGTCATTAGCCACACCTTTTGGGGGTAGCCTTTGTCACTAATGAGCAAACCCTGGATGTGCAGAGGGACCTCAAAGATCTGTGGCAACTGCGAGTGAATCAAGATGTATGAATCATGCAAGTTCCCAAGGTATCTCACACAGATCTACACAATCTGCTTTTAGTGATTACAGATGAGTTGCATGTTAAGAGAGTGGAAGCCTTTTCTATTGATGAACCGTAGTGGCTGCTGCACGGGAGCTCTTAAAGCCACGTTTGCAGTCGATGACACCCTGCACCTGTGGGAAGCCAGAGATCGCTGCAAATCCCATTGCTCTGGGAGCCTGGCTGGCTTCATCCAGGGCGAACTGGATGTAATCGTGTGCCTTACTGAATGGGTGGCCTCTCGGCTGCAATTATGAGTGGAGGATTGTGATATTCCACAGAGGTCCCCAATGGAGCCCGAGAGCGAGCCACTCGCAAAAAAGTCGAATGCAGCAGCACCTTAAGATGGATGGCCTCCCAGCCTGTGCGGCCGTCAGTCCTCCTGACAAATGTGGCAGATGTGAGCCGTCAGATCCCTTGACAAGTGTGGCACCTGTGGCACTGTCCCCCACTCATCTGCAAGTCTAAGTGACGTCTTTGTTACACCCTGGGTCTAGTCAAACACCTCTGTGGAATTGGTCTCTCCACCTCAGCTTCTGGGTCATCATGGGGCCCTGCTGGCCCATGTTCCTCAGGGCAAGGCTCTTCCCTGCCTGATGGATGATAGCCATGAAAAAGGCAGCTTTGCCTGCTACCTCCATTGTGCACTCCTCCTCATCTCTGCTGAAAAATTGAACAGAGACATGACTGAACATAACCCTGCAATGATCACCTACCATCGCTTTGCTAGAGATTCATTGGGCTGCCCTCATTCCAGGCATTCCATTCCCAGATCCTTCCTTGCAGCTATCACACAGCCTTAAAGATCACTGGAAGCTGATCTTGCACACACCCCCCCCCACCCCCCCAACCGCCCCGGCCACCACCCCTAAATGCCCCTGGCATGTCAGAGCTTTCACAAATGGTGTTGGATATCGATGAATACAGCCAAGTGCTATCAGCATCAGTCAGGGCACTGTCAGGCTGCCTCCTTTGGAGTAGGCTAGAGCCCAAACCTGCATTAATGTAATGACTGCAGTCGTTGAGGTAGATAAAGCCTGAACCTCTCAGCTACAACGTGTAGAGGTCTTTAGAGCATTTTGCATATGCATTTTAGCCATTGACCTTTTTTCCAATTGAATCCTTCTGACCTTTGCACGTTTCTATGAGAGGAACAAATGGTTATTCAAACCCAATCAACATTTGGCCCCAAGCCGCAATGGATTATTACAATAATGCGCACCATGAATTAAGGTGCTCAAATCTTTCAATTGGCATTTAAGTCTTCCTAACATGTCTCAGCTGAGCCCTGCTCTCCATATCCTGAACTCTTGATACTCTTTTGAGTAAACCTGTTTCCATCTGTTTCAGATGAAGTTACATTGTTTCATAGTTTGCCATTGTGAGATTTGAACTCTTGATCTTGGGGTTACAAACCCAGTACCATAACCACTTGGCTATTTAGGCCAAGCCAAAAATTGGTTTTTGTAACTCTTTCGAGTACAAACCCGTTCCCATCTGTTTCAGATGAAGTCACATTGTTTCCCATTGTGAGATTTGAACTCTTGATCTTGGGGTTACAAACCCAGTACCATAACCACTTGGCTATTTAGGCCAAGCCTCCATATCCTGAAGCAGCAATTGTTAGGGCACCCCTTCAATCAGCCCAGAAGTGCAGTAGTCGACTTCTCCCACAAGTCCACAGACCCCTCTCCTGGCAATAATTTTCCTAGGTTATTTTTCAACAGCATCATTCCATCGGCTGGTGAAATGGTGCCACTCTGCTTCTATTATGAGATCAGATTCCAACACCACCACATCCCCTCCCCTGACCCCCACCCCCACTCCCCAACCCCACCCCCCCATGACCATCCCAGTACCTCCTATCATCCTGGAAGAGCACCATGTGCAATTTTCCCTTCCTCCAATCACTCTCCTGCCTCTCCCTTTAATCCTGGAGCTTATTATAATTATTGTAGATATCCCTCTCCTCCCTACTGAACCATTTTCTGTTGATGTCCCAATGCCCCATGTCGACCCTGACCCCTCCCCATCTTGAGGTCCTATGCACAGTAGCTTACCAAGGACCCCATGAAATCATCGAGTGCCCCCCTCTTAGTTACCAGTTCCTCATTTACAGGCTGCAGATGTCTCCCCTGACTATGACTGTGCCATCTGCAGCTCAGTACCAAGCTATCAACCCCCAGGACTGAAACGTGTGAGGGACTGACCATGCCCTGCACATCATACTGTGCACACCTTACACAGGACGACAGGCCCTCCCCCTCCTTGGACCAGGCATGCATGCCAGGCACAGCCTTGTAGCATGGGGTGCACTGCTCCAGAGCTGCCTTTGCTTTCTGGCCCTGACTACATGGTGCACACTGCCCTAGGATTGTCTCTGCCTTATTCTCTCTCATCCTTTCCAACCGCAGCTCCCAATCATGTGTCTCTTTACACTCTTCCCTCCCGGGGCTCCATTCAACCCCGCCCCAAGTCAAGCATGTGCTTTCCAGCCTTGTTTCTGTCTGGTCTCACTCCCACCTCCCCCATCCCCTCTCAGTCAAGTATGAATGTTCCAGACACCCCTTGCCTTCCCACTGGTCCAGCCTGAGCTGCCTTGGCACAGAGTCATAGCAGCTATGAATGCAGTACAGTGAAAAGTAGGCGATTGCTGTGCACACAAACCTCAAGGTCACGAGTGAAGCTTGGTTTACCAGGTGTACATTTGTTATATCCAGTCATGATTCACACCAGTCTAATGGGAGTGGGGGTGGGGGATGGTGGTGGGGATGTGATTCCGACAAGCTGGGTTTTTAAATGAGCATTCATGACATGCAAAGACATGCAAATATGGTTCCTGACATGGCGCGGGGGGCTATACAACCCATGAGAGTCACGAACAGAAAATTACAACCCATTTTCATGCTGACAGGAAACTGACTTTTGGCTGCACTCCAACTTTTCTGGTCCTACCTGCCATGATGCCTGCTACTGACGGGACCAGGAGATTCCACCCTATATTTCAGCTCCTCTTCTCGGATTTAACTTGATCCTCAGCCAAAGGCAGCATACAACCAAGCTGAGTTCCACGGGCATGGTCTTCACTAGAAATAGCACGTCTGTAAAATCTTCTGACCTCTGCTTTCAGTGGTCTGGATGGCATAGATCCACCAATGTTATCTTCAAGTAACAGAAACAGCTGCAGAAAATATATCTGTTTATTCTCAGCTTCTGTCTTCTCCAGCCTGCCTGTACTGCACCAATGGACTCCATCAGCTATTACAGAACTCTGATGGCTTTGTCTCCTTAGTTTCAACAAGAAGTTTTGGTTTCCAATCTCAGTTTTAGTCTTAGTTTCCTTAGCAACTGGGAGGGTTGTTTCCCTTTTCAGTCTCCTTTTTCAATTAGGATATGTCTCAAAAAATACAAGCTTTGCCCATAGATTCCATCACAAAGCAAATAAGGGATCTAATGTCTATGAGGCCTCCACTGTAATGTTGGCTTTCCCTGAGGCAACCAGCATCAGCAGCAGCTGCACTCAGAAAAATCTGTCCTACGTGTGGCCTAACCGGTGATTCTTAAAGGGCCTGTCTATTAGGTGGCAACCAACAAGGTAGGATGTAAAAATATATTTACCTAAATGTACCACATCCAATCCAGCTTTCAATCTCCACCTCACTTGACCACTGAGCCCCTCCAACTTCCCACTCTTACCTCCCGCCCTCCCCCAAAAACGCCCTCGATTGAAGAATGGCTCTTTCAACAGTGCAGCACAGTATCAGTACTGCACTGAACATGTACTCATGTTTCTGGAGTAGAACCTGAACACCCGAACTTCTGAATCAAAGGTAAGAATGCTACTACTGTGCCAAAGTTGTCACTTGTCTATAACATGAAGTTGCCATTAAGTGAAAAATGCATTTTAATATTTATGTTGCTCAATTCATTGTAAGACATGGATAAATTATTCCTTGCAACTTCTCCATGTGTTAAAAGGATGCCTGGATATATGCATAGTTCTACTTCTGCAATTTAGGGATGTACTCATTTCCAGTTTAAATTTAGCGCAAGAGATTTGTCCTCACACTAAATTTAAACTGGGAGGGTAAATCCAGTTTTATCCCCTGGCCATATAGAAGCAGAATGTGGATCCTTGGAGCAGGTAGTCTCAGATCACTTATTTATAATTTATGTAGGAACATAAGAAATGGGAGACCATTCAGCCCCTCGAGTTTGTTCCTCCATTAAATAACATCATGGTGGATCTGATTAGGAATTTAACTCCATTTTCCCACCTTCTCCCCAATACAATTGACTCCCTTGTAGATCAAAAATCTGTCTAATGCAGCCTTAAATACATTTAATGACTGCACTGCTCTCTGGGGTACAGAATTCTAAATATCAATGACTCCTTGGGAGAAGAAATTCCTCCACATCGCCATCATAAATGGGACACCCTTTATTTTGAAACTGTGACCCCTAGTTCTAAATTCCTCCATCAGAGGAAATGAGAAGACATCTATCATGTCAATGTCCCTCAGAATCTTATTTTTTTTATAAGATCACCTCTCATTCTTCCAAACTCCAATGTGTATAGGTCCAACCTGCTCAATCTTTCCTCAGAAGACAACCTATTCATCCCAGGGATCAACATATTGAATGTTCTCCATCTGCCTTCAATGCTAGTTTACCTCTTCTTAAATAAGGAGACAAAAAATATGCAGTATTTTAGGTTTAGTCTCACAAACATGACCCAGACCTTCCTGTTGCTTGCCATTTCAACACACCATCCTGCTATCCTTGGCCTGCTGTAATGTTCCAATGAAGCCAAATGCACACTGGAGGAACAGCATGTCATCTTCCAATTAGGCACTTTACAGCTTTCCGGACTTAATGTTGAATTCAACAACTTCAGACCATGAGCTCTCTCCTCCGCCTTTACCCCTTTTTTATTACAATTAATTATCTATTTATTTGAAATCACTTTTTCCCAAATCTCACCCTCAACAACAGGGTCACCTGTCGCTTGTGGGCTGAGTTTTAGGTCCCACGGGTGGGCATGCGCTCGACCAGATTGGGCATAAAATTGTGCAAGGAGATGTCCGGCGGGCATCCTGACGTCATTGCACACTCGTGCAATATTTCGCTCGGTGGACATGCGTGGAAGTCGGAAGCACACCCACCAACAATTAAGAGGGCAATTAAGCCCATTAACAGTGCAATTGTCTCCCATTTTTCATGGCCTGCCCAACCTTATGGTTGGCGCGGACAGGCGAATCGGCAAGGCGGACTTTGCATTTTTCATCCAACCTCATCCAAGAGCGGGATGAGATTTCCATTATGAAATAAAATAAAAATAAATATCTGTGGGCAGCATTTTTATCAGCTACATTTTCAGGTGATTGATTGTGTTGCATGGACATTTTTTTCAGCTTTTAAAACCTGTAGTTGATGATTTTCAGGTCTACACCTCCCTGAGCCAGTTGTCTGCCTTCAGGGAGTTTTCTCGTAATGTTCACCCACGCCCGCGGTGATGTCATCGCCCGCCTTCTTCCCGCTCTACCCTGGCAATGCTGAGCATTTCAGCGTGCATTTCAGCTGGCTGGCCATTAATTAATTGGCCAACCAGCTAATATTTGCGGTCAGGGGCCAGTCATGGTCGGAAGTCCGTTTTCTGACCACTCTCGGGCCTGCCGTTTGGGTGGGCTCGCCAAAGGTGAAATTCAAGCCTATGGTCTGCTTTCACAGAGCACTGACCCTTGTTCTACTATTAACACATTCTGCTATCTTACCTTTATGCCACGAACAGCACCTTCCTTGACTTCAACATTACCATTAACACTCCCTTTGTCTTGTGTCCATAACATCTTTGCCTATCTGTCCTAGCTCCCACTTATCCCTGACCTCTATTTTGCTCCACCTCCTCCAACACCTCTTAAACAGTATAAAATCCATCACATTCCTACTTCTCTTCAGCCATGAAGAGTCATACGGACACGAAACATTAACTCTGTTTCTCTCTCCACAGATGCTGCCAGACCTGCTTTTTTCCAACATTTTCTGTTTTTATTTCAAACGTCCAGCATCCACAGTACTTGCTTTTATTTTTAATAATAGAAAAAAAGTGGGCTGTTGCCTAGCAATAGGAGGTCCACAGAGGCAGAGAACAACAGAAAAACAATTTCAGTCAAACCAGGAGCCAGGAGCAGCTGGACACAGCAGAGGGAACTGCAGAGATCAGATTTCCCAAAAGACCAGAGGGGTCCTAAAACCATGGAGTGAGACAGAAAGGAGGAGTCCCAAGAAGACCTTCTAGTCAAAGGGAAAAAAAACAGGAATCTGGAAAAGGTCCTGTTAAGCAAAGTTAAGAGTGAGAAGCAGAGGAAAAGGGCTCCAAGGTAAAAGGCAAAGCTGCAGGAGGCAGATGTAAAGCAATATAGGCTGTGAGAAGCCAGAGATCCAAGGAGACAGTCAAAAGTCTGTAACTCCTTAATACGGGCCTGTGAAGCAATGGTGTTCTGTTGGCACGGCTAAGTATCTAAGGGCGCATGAAAGGCGAAACCTGAATGTACATAGAGATCCGGGGGGAAGGAACATTAGGAGGAGACGTTGATACGCTGCAGGTGGAACCTTGTTGAGACATCCAAGTGAAAGCATCGTTTTGGAGACGATTCCAAGGCGAGTACTTCAATGGTGAGATTGGAAATCCTCTGTGAAAGGCAGATTTCAGTTCGGTTGTCTCAGGGTGTGACAAACATCTGGGGGAGTTAATGAGAGATCCGTAGCATCTGTTTAGGGTGGCATCTGTCACTTGGTTTCAGAGTGCGGTGTGTCTGACCACAGGTCGTCTATTTGTCTACATGGGCTGCGTACTTACTGTGAACTTTAGAGTATAAGATAGCTTTTGTAACTTGTGTTATCCTTACAGATCTGTATATATCTGTAAAAGTGTAGCTGCGGGTAAAGGAGTATTGTAATTTGGTTCTTCAGCTCGTTTAATAAATGTTTTGTTTGTTTATTAAAAGTTCATTAGCTGACTCCTGTCACTATGTTCAGTAGCCACTCTCCATGTTTCTAAACAAAAAATTTTAGGATCTATGAAGCCGGGTTACGCCCTGGGATCCGACTTGTCCAGTAGTAACATCAGCTGGGATGATAATAAATAGTTGAAGCCCCAGCACAGATCTGTCGAGGGTTTGCCTACCTGGAAATGACCCATTCATCCCCATTCTGTTTCCTGTTAGTTAGCCAGCAATCTATCCATACCAATATATTATCCCCAGCACCATGAGCTCTTGTCTTATGTAGTATGTGGCACCTAATCAAATGCCTTTTGGAAATCCAAATGCACTAAATCAACTGGTTCCCCTTTAACAACCATGCTTCTTACATCCTCAAAGAACTCTAATAAATTTGGTAAACATAATTTAACACTAAGTGAAGTACATGGAGTACGCAATGTAATTTAATAGAATGTTAAAAGATTAGAAGTTATGTAACAAATAGTTACAAACTGTCACAGTAGCTAAAATAAATACATGTAATTTGAGAACAAAATTCAATTAACATAAAATAATTTAATTATCAGGAGTAACAACACTGGGAAACTAAAAATAGGTTTTAACCCTGAGGGTGCTGACAGACACCAGCACATCCAGTTGAACTTCAGCAATGTTAACTTTTTGACTATATAATGCAACTGTTCTCCTAGTCTTTCCAATTGTATCAACTGATTCATAATTTAAACAGAAATAACAAAAGAAAAACACAAAAGTTAATCGTGGATTAGACTGACTTACAAAATCCTGACAATAGGAATCTATTTTCAGTGAATTTGGAAAGACCATTCACAAAGTCCTGAGGTGAGAATCCGAAGGATAGTTAGCAAAAATGCTAACTGAAGTTTATTTACCAACTAAGTTTCCCAGCAAATTTGTGGGTACAAAAATAGAACTACGTTTGAACTATTTCAGAGTGCATGTGGATCATAAACTGCGGATAACTATATTATACTGCAGGGGGAAAAAGAACTTCTAAGTAGATTCTGCTCATCACATTTTGGTAGCTTTTACAAGGAGATGCAGAATAATTTCAAAAGTCTTCTGATTTGGTGAGGACTATACAACTTTATTACAGAATGAAGTTAAACCATTTGAACAAATTTTCTCACAAAGCTTGGTCACCTTAATTAGTATATGTCAATTTTCTGATATTGTGTGCAATGAAAATCCACTATGAAGTTTGCTGAGATCAACTGATATTTATTAGTTGCAATATGTAATAAGCCTATGCTAGCATTTGTTTTTCCACAGAGACTTGAAAGTTATCATTTATCAATTTTGCATTTCAATCATTCTCCCATTTCAGGCTGAGCTAGATTGTTTGTAACCTCAGTATCCTACTTGCACCTAAGCTGAGCTTCCAAACCCTGTCCACTCCACCATAAGCAGTCTACTTCCTTCTCTATAGTATCATCCCTATCAGCTACTTCCTCAGACTTCCTTTGTTGAAACCATCATCCATGATTTTGTTAACTCCATCCTCAACTATTCCATAGCTCTCCAGATTGGTCTCCCATCTTCCACCTTGTATAAACTTAATCTCATCCAAAATTCTGCTGCAAGATCCTGACTTGCAGCAAATCCCACTCGTCTATCACCTTTATGCTTGCTGACCTACATTTGCTTTCAGTAGATAACACTTCCAATTTAAAATTCTCAGGTGTTCAAATTGTTCCATGGCCTCGCTACTCCCAACCATGGTTCTATAACCTCCTTCTGCCCTAAAATCGTCCAATAATTCTGCATTCCCCAACTCTGACTTTTTATACATGCTTCACCAATTCACCCTATTGTTAATAGTCATGCAGTCAGATGTACAGGCCCTAAACACATGTAATTTCTTCCATCAACCTCTTCGCCCCTCTTTCCCACTTAAAGACCCTTATCAAAACTTCCCTCGTTGATCCAGCTTTCAGTTACTCTTCCTAATTGCTCCTTCGACTTGGTGTCAATTTTTGTCTAATTATGTTCCTGTGAAGCACCTTGGTATGTTTTCCAACATTAAGGCACCATATAAATACAAGCTGTTGTATTTGAAGTTTAAAAACCCATCAGCATTCTTTGGCAAGCTACCTTTCCAGTGCAATTATAGATTTAGTATCTAGCAATAGCTTTTAACATTACCAAGCTTCCTGTCATGGTCTTCTGTTCTGCAGTGGCCCTGAATTAAACAAGATTCTTATACAACATTTCCCATGTTCTCATGCCTCACATATTTCCTTTCGCCATACTTTATCATTCAGTTATATAACTGAAGTGACAACCTTTTCCTTTTTCCATGTGCTAGATATTCCTGAACATTGCAACAATTTGTGATGAATGACAGTGCTGACAGATGGCTGTATAATTTGCTGGTATTTGACCGTGTACTTCAGATGTTTTGCAAGTTGGTCAGATGGATCTTGTAAAGGAATCACTAATCAGGATGTAATTTTTTCACATTTGTATGGGTGGGGTAGGGAAAGCTGGTAAGGTGGGATAAAGAGGAACAAAACAAAACTGGAGAACTGTCATTAGGGAAGCTTTAATTACCATTATGCATTGCTCAGTTTATACCATAAATGTTTTGTTCACATACTTTTCAGTACACTTATTAAATTCTATGGGATTGATGGTAGCATGGAATAGTTGCACCCATGCACATATAATGTGAAGTACAGTATATAAGTACATGGCAGAAAAAGAAAATAAAGGTTTCTGTATTCCAGCTATAATATTCATCATCTCACCATAAGTGGATTCTAATGTTTTATGCACAAAAGAAGATTATAGTGGCTAACAGGTTTTCATTAGTCTGCTTAAGTGAGATAACAATCATATGTTCAGACTATACAGCCATATTATATTGGGTTTTCTATTTTGCATGTGTTATCTACATAAAGTTAATTTGAATGTTATGCCAGAAGTTAATTATGCTTTTTAAATATTAAATGATGACTTGCTGGATTTTTCACCTCCAACTTCTTCCCTTGCCAAAAACAAGCCAAGATCATGAGAGGAATGAGTTCAGCATGCGCATTTGTCCATACCACTTCATGATTTGAAATATAAGGACACTACTTCTGTAATCCTAGGTCTTTCTTAAACATAACCAAAATTAGTGAAATACAGCATGGAAACAAACTTTAGCCAAAATCAGGATAGTAACTCTCACTATTAACAGAGGTCAACCGACCGATTTTAGCTGTCAAGCTATGCTAATGTAGTTAAGCACGCTAGTTAATTTATCAATTTGCCTGCATACATAATTGTACTCTATTGAATTATTTTAATCTTTACATTGAGATCAATGTAATTGGTCTCAAACTTAGCTTGTAAAAATCATTGAAAGATGCCCATTTTCCATAAACTGAAAATCAAATTGTTATTACACTTCCTAGACATGTTGATCCACTGTGTTAACAAAGCCAGCATGAGCCAGAGTATTTTGAAGAGGGAGTTTCACTGTTTTGGAAAAGAGACTTCTTTGACACAGTGCATCCCAATAACATCAAGCATAAACAACATGAAAGTTTTTTAATGAATCATTATTTTTTATTTAGAAAAAAATTTGCAATGCAAATTTCATAGTTTAGAATGTTTATAAGCCCTGTGGAAAGAATGCTCCTTTAAGCAACCATCATTTCTTTCCTTTGCTTTTATAATGTAGCTTCCTCCTTCAATTTTGTATTCAATGTTTGAAGAAGTTCTTCTCCATCAGGTTCAGTGCAGGGCTGTGCAATTGCAGCTCCTTAAAACTATATAGCCCAGTTTTTCTCTTCAACAGCGAAGCAAGGGGCCTCAAAGAAAACTGCTCACAAAAATCTAGCCACCTCTGAGAAGTGGATTTTCCCTGTCTTGACGGCAGTTTAAATCTGGTGCCAAGAGGAATTCTTGGCATGCAGCAGCAGTGATGCCAACAAACAGGTAAGGAGTCAATCACATTGAAGTACTCTCACACAGCAAACCAGGAAGTTAAAAACACTTAATATCCTTCACTTTTAATTCAAATTTTCATATAATGAAATAAATGTATTATGATGCAAGCTAAAATAAACAAACTTGTAAGAAGTGAAAATAAGTTTTTTTCAAAATACATAGAATTTATTATGAAGAAATTTGACAATCCACAAATATAAAATTAACTTCTAGGGTCAGCAAGGGTGTTTAGCAGTAATTCTGAAGTTAGTACGCCATTAAGAACATAGTTACACTTCATTCAACAAAGTGTAACTTTTTCATGAACTTTACTGCTAGATTAACAGGGCAGAAGTGCAAGATTTTGTTAATTCATGATTGCAATAGAGGTTGCAGTTGGTCAAAGCATCTACAGCACAACCTATGGAGGAGTATGGATTCATTGACAGCAACTTCTGGATTTTCATGTTTTTCTGCATATTTGCAGACTCCTGAAATTTCTCTCAGTTTCAATGGAATAATGATGGTGAATGCTGACAGTTCCATTGCCATTATTATCACATAACCCAGGCCAATAATGTCACCTTTTTTTAGGCTGCCTGAGTGAATATTTCACTTGAAATAAAATGTAAGTTTTGTACATTACATTGATGGACTCAACTTGAATTTAAACCAAGAACTAAATGGTCTGAAGCGCATCCCAAGGTTGATTCCAAAGCTACAAAAAAAAAAGCACTGATCTGCCTGTATAAAAAGCATGTTATTTCTCAAGATGCACAGGCAAGAACAAATTCACAAAACTAAAGATATCTCACGGTCAATGCACAGATCTCAAGATCAGGTTAAGGTATTTTTCATCTGATATCCCTCAGTCTGCTGCAAATGACATCTATGGCCAAGAAATATACACCAGATAGCAACTGAAAGCAATTTTGGTATCTAAGTAAAGCTGATATTTATAAGTTACATATTTCAGTGTTTGTAAAGCCAAAGTTTAACAATGTACTTACGTACACAAGGCTGGCATCTTTTGTATAAAGTTAGTGTTTATAGGCTTTTAACATTGATTCCTTTATTAAACCAGTGTTCAATGGTCTTGTGCTGTGTACGTATGAGAGTTTTTGTATACAGCAGGGGTGGGGAACCTACAGCCCATGGGTTCCCCCATTGCTCAATTTCATCCATGCCACAAGATTTCTAAAAATATAGGCCATGACAGTAGCACCTTCACAATAGCATTTATCATCATCGTTACGAATTTGCTTTGGATAAAAGCATTAGCTAAGTTACTATGATAATATTTAACAATGTGATATTTAAATTCAGCCACCAAATTAAAACAGCGGGTGAGTCAAATGTTTCTGTATCCTCTCTAAAAAAAAACTAAACGAAGTTGATTTTTATTTGTGTGTGGCCCGTGACTGATTTTGTCTATATGTGAAAGGTCTATGATAAGAAAAAGGTTTCCACCCCTGGTACAGAATAGTCTGTGACAGTCTGTAAAGTTGTTACTGATTAGCACACATTTTTAACCAAGATGCACAATAAGGAATGGCATTTCCAAACATACAGAAACATAGTGGATAGTGTTAGATTTATTGTATTGTTTTCTTTTACTTGCTTCATCTGTTTGATGTACCTAAAGTTACTCGCTGACTTGTTCCATAGCTACTGGCATATCTTCCAACAGAGCAGATAACTGCTTTTGTGCACATGACAGAAACAGTCCCAAACTGGCTAGGTTACGTTGACGAGCCACCTGGTCAAGCTGCAAGACAAAAAGATGTAAAATAAACCAATGCTACAGACCACAATAATACTAAAATCTGGTTCAAAACACACATATGAAAACAGAGCACCGCAGATCCTATCAGCATATAACATAAATATATATAAACCACGACACAATTTTCTTACAATACAGCGGCAGAATATTGCTCAAGCAGTAAGTGGTAAGCTTCACAAGAAGCCAAAATTATTGAATTTTAAAACAAACTCTGAAAGTTCACTTTTATGCCAGTGACACTTCTTTAATCAAGGAGACTCAACTACCTCATTATCTTGTTCCAGCCAATAAAAATTAAACAGCACTAGCCAGAGGCTGATGAACAGCATCAACTTGAGTACATGCGATTAATGATCTGCTTTTTCAACCTCGCAAAATCATAATTAGGCAGTAAAAAAAAAAAATCACAAGCATAACTGTGAAAACTGCATTAAAAGGTGTAACATAGAACACAAAAAATAGTTGCAGGAGGATGCCATTCAGCCCTTCAAGCCAGCCCCACCATTCAATATGATCACAGATGATCTAATTATGCCCTTAACTCCACTATCCTGCCTGTCCTCCATTACCCTTAAATAAAAGCAAAACACTGCAGATGCTGGAAATCTGAAATAAAAACAGAAAATGCTGGAAAAACTCAACAGTCCAGCAGCAACTGTGGAGAGAGAAACAGAGTCAACGGTGAGTCTGGACAAAGTGTCATACGGACCTGAAACGTCAGCCCTGCCTATCATTCCATAGACACCGCCAGACTCACTGAGCTCCTCCAACACTTCCTGCCTCTATTCCATAACCCTCAACTCCCTTGTTAATCAAAAATCTGTCTAAATCAGCTTTGAATATATTCAATGACCCAGCCTCCACTGCTCTCTGTGGATGCGAATTCCACAAACTAACGGGCCTTAGAGAAAAAAATTATTTCTCATCTCCATCTTAAGTGGGAGACCCCTTATTTTAAAACTGCCTCCAAGTTCCAGATTCCCCTACGGGGGGGAAACATCTTCCCAGTATCCACCCTGTCAAGCCCCCCCGAATGTTATATGTTTCAGTAAGATCACCTCTCGTTCTTCTAAACTCCAAAGAGTATACACCCAACCTGCTCAGCCTTTCCTCATAAGACAAACCTTCAACCTAGGAATCCGCTGGTTGGTGAATGGGATGTGGTGCAAGATTGGGTATGGGTGCAAACTTTTGCAGGAGGTCAAGTTCGTGAAGGGTGCTTATGTGCAAAGTTGAAGCCGTCCTTTCTCAGTATCAGCCTGGATTACTTACTGGAGGGAGGTTCGGGCACAATCCTTCTAGCTCAGAGAAAAGTGGGCTACTAACCAAGCAGAACTCGATGATACTAAGGGTTATAAAAGTGAAGGGAAAGAAAACGAATAATAAAGTCAAGGTCGGTTTACTGTTCCTAATAATCTCTCCAAAATGTCTCTAGAAAACACTCGGCAGCTTTGTCCTTAATAGTTTTAAACTCTTTCAAAAACTTCCCATACAAGTAGCATGCATGCAGTTTCTCACCACCCCACGCCCCAAAAATATCCTTGTTGCCGATACACAGGTGCTCAGCTAAGGATCACTTATTGTTTATCTGATCACATGCCTCAACTCCAGTGCAGAAATAGAAACACACTTGTACCTGTGGCCAATTTTTCCATGGTGCAACTATCCAATTCTGATCAAACTATTCAATTATTCATCCACTCTGGGTCAAGCATACAGGGCTGACCTTTATGCCACTATTAACACCTGCTTTAGACTTTAATAGTATCATTACCACTCCCTTTGCCTTATGTTCATGACATCTTTATCATTTAATCTCTCCTGATCTCCAACCTATCCCTGACCTTCTATTTTGCCCCATTCCACCACTGCGCCTCCCCCCTTCACAGCATAAAACCCATCACATTTCTGCCTCTCTTAAGCTCTGAAGAAGAGTCATACGGACTCAAAGCTTTAATTCTGTTTCTCTCAAAGGCTTCTGTCAAAGTCATTTGGCAGAATGCCTCATCGCCAGAACTTTCAAACAAGCACCAAGGCGTAGCTTGGCTGGTAGTGAGAGAGGAACTCCCCGTCAGATTCTTCATGCACGCCTGGAGTCTCTGTGCCCCTGCAGGCTGCAATTGAAGCAGCTGCAGTGGGGAACAGACTGTCACACACCTCCTTCTGGAACATGCCTTTGCAAAGCAGGTCTGGAAAGAGATATAGTGGTTTTTGTCGAGGTTCATTCTGGGCAGTTACATTACGCAGGATTCTGGCTATTCCCAGGGACCCACACTGAGACAAACATCAACTGCTGCTGAAGGATCATCAACTCGGTGAAAGACATATTTTGGTCTACCCCAAATTGTTGATATTCCAGTGCAAAGAGTTGTCCTCAACCAAGTGTTGCAGACCAGAAAGTTCCAAGGTCCAGTGCTACATGCTGAGGGACACACTAAAGCTTAGGGCAGCTGCCGCAAAGGCAAAAGACCACTATCTAAAGCCTTTCAACCATAGTACACCGAGAGGCTGGTAAGCATGTAGAATCCCTTGGGCTGTAAAGCTTGTCGTTGAATGTATATCATAAATGCAATTGTATTGAGGCACCTCAGGGTGCAACATGCTCAAGAGAAAAAAATTGAACGTTATTGCATTCTCTGTAATTACCATTTCGAAATGTTCTTTTCAATATTTTATGAATAAAGTACATTTTTGGAAAAAAAAAACTTTCTTCCTCTACAGATGCTGCCAGACCTGCTGAGTTTTTCCAGAATTTTTTATTTTTCAGATTTCCAGCATCTGCAATATTTTGCTTTTATTTTATTCAGTTACCCTGCCTTGTATGCAACCTCTCAGAGAAGGGAAATACTGCACTGTGCAAGTGCACTGAAACCATATGTGAAATGCTATTCATTTCCCTACCTTAGTCCATTCAGTTCTTTTAATCAATGGGGAATAGAAGGGCACGGGAGTTTTTAGGCTTTTTTAAAAAAAAGGTAGAAAAACCAAAACTGTTACTTCCAAGACCATGTCAGCACAATATAAAAACATCAATGTGGCTAAAACTGAGGCCAGAAATATAACATAAATCATTGTTTTATTTTACAAAACAAGCCAAATACAAGCCCTGGCTGTATTTCATTTTTCGCCACTTATTGAGCCCTGTGCAAACAGGTTGTCCTCCATGTTGAGCACCACTTAAAGGAACCACTGAGGGTGGCAAGGGCACAAAATGTACTCTGGGTGGGGAACTCCAATGTCCATCAAGTGTTCCTCAGTAGCACCACTACTGACCGAGCTAGCCGAGTCCTAAATGATAGAGCTACTAGACTGGGTCTGCGGCAGGTGACGAGGGAATCAACAAGAGGGAAAAACATACTTGACCTCATTTTCACTAATCTTCCTGCCGCAGATGCATTTCTCCATGACAGTATTGGTAGGAGTGACCACCGCACAGTCATTTTGGAGACAAAGTCCTGCCTTCACATTGAGAATACTCCCCATCGTGTTGTATGGCACTATCACCGTGTTAAATAGGATAGATGTCGAACAGATCTAGCAACTCAAGACTGGGTATCCATGAGGTGCTGTGGGTCATCATCAGTAGCAGAATTGTACTCAACCACAATCTGTAGCCTCATGGCCCGGCATATCCCCTAATCGACTATTACCATCAAGCCAGGAGATCAACCCTGATTCAATGAAGAGTGCAGGAGGGCATGCCAGGAGCAGCACCAGGCATACCTAAAAATGAGGTGTTAACCTGGTGAAACAATAACACAGGACTACTTGTGGTACCAAACAGCATAAGCAGCCCTGTGATAGACAGGGCTAAGCAATCCAACAACCAACGGATCAGACCTAAGCTCTGCAGTCCTGCCACATCCAGTCGTGAATGGTGGTGGACAATTAAACAACTCACTGGAGGAGGGGGATCCACAAATATCCCCATCCTCAATGATGGAGGACCCCAGCACAGCAGTGCAAAATATCAAGCTAAAGCATTTGCTACAATCTTCAGCCAGAATTGCCGAGTGGATGATCCATCTCGGCCTCCTCCGGTGGTCCCCAGCATCACAGATGCCAGTCTTCAGCCAATTCAATTCATTCCATGTGATATCAGCTGAAGGCACTAGATAGTGCAAAGACTACGGGCCCTGACAATATTCCTGCAATAGTACTGAAGACTTGTGCTCCAGAACTTGCCACACCACTAGCCAAGCTGTTCCAGTATAGCTACAACACTGGCATCTACCTGGCTATGTGGGAAAGTGCCCATGTATGTCCTGTACGCAAAAAGCAGGACAAATCCGACCTGACCAATTACTGCCCCATCAGTCTACTCTCAATCATCAGTAAAGTAATGGAAGTGCTATCAAGTGGCAATTGCTTAGCAATAATTTGTTCACTGATGCCCAGCTTGAGTTCTCCCAAGGCCACTCGGCTTCTGGCCTCATTACAGCCTTGGTTCAAACATGGACAAAAGAGCTGAACTCCAGAGGTGAGGTGAGAGTGACTGCTCTTGACATCAAGGCCGCATTTGACTGAGTGTGGCATCAAGGGGCCCTAACAAAACTGGAGTCAATGGGAATCAGGGGGGAAACTCTCTGCTGGTTGGAGTCATACCTAGCACAAAGGCTTGAGGTCAGTCATCTCAGCTCCAGGACATCACTGCAGAAGTTCCTCAGGGTAGTGTCCTCGGCCCAACCATCTTCAACTGCTTCATCAATGATCTTCTTCCAACAAGGTCAGAAGTGGGGATGTTCGCTGATGATTGCACAATGTTCAGCACCATTCATGACTCCTCAGATACTGAAGTAGCCCATGTCCAAATGCAGCAAGACGTGGACAGTATCCATCCTTGGGCTGACAAGTGGCAAGTAACATTCAGCCACACAAGTGTCAGGCAATGAGCATCTCCAACAAGAGATAATCCAACCATTGTCTCTTGATGTTCAATGGTATTACCATCACTGAATCCCCCATCATCAACATCCTGGGGGTTTCCATTGACCAGAAACTGAGCTGGACTAGCCATATAAATACAGTGGCTACAACAGCAGGTCAGAAGCTAGAAATCCTGCAACGAGTGACTCTCGAAAGCCTGTCTACCATCTACAAGACACAAGTCAGGAGTGTGATGGAATACTCCTCACTTGCCTGGATGAGTGCAGCTCCCACAACACTCAAGAAACTCGACACCATCCACAACAAAGCAGCCTGCTGGACTGGCACCACATCCACAAACATACACTCCCTCCACCACTGATGCACAGTAGCAGCAGTGTGTACCATCTACAAGATGCACCGCCGGAATTCACCAAGGGTCCTTAGACAGCATCTTTCAAACCCACAACCACTACCATCCAGAAGGACAAGAGCAGCAGATAGATGGGAACACCACCACCACCTGGAAGCTCCCCTCCAAGTCATTCACCACCCTGCCTTGGAACTATATTGCCGTTCCTTCATTGTCACTGGGTCAAAATCCTGGAACTCCCTTCCTAACAGCACTGTAGCTGTACCTATACCACATGGACTGCAGCGGTTCAAGAAAGCAGCTCACCATTACCTGCTGAAGGGCAACTAGGGATAGACAATAAATGCTGGCCAGCCAACAAAGCCCACACCCAGTGAATAAATAAAGGTCACCACTGGGCTTTCCTTCACCCACTCTGAGTTGTATACTCACAACATCATGCATACAACTTAGGAATTAATAACAACCATAATTTCAAAATCCTTTCACTCTTATATTCAGATAAACCTTCCAATAGCAAAAGCAAAATATCTGTCAAACATAGAGAATTTAATCCTGGCATCCATGTAGGCAAAAACACTATCAACTCGAGTGATTATAACAAGATCATCTTAACTTTAGGAACATAAGAAATAGGAGTAGGAAAAGACCGAATGGCCACTTGAGCCTCTCTACCATTAAATACAATTATGGCTGATGATCTTTCTCAACTCCACTCCCATATCCCCGATTCCACCAAAAATCTGCCTATCTTAGCCTTAAATATATTGAATAATGGAGCATCCACTACCCTGTGGAGTAGAGAGTTTCAAAGATTCACAACCCTTTGAGGGAAGTAATTTCTCCTAATCCCAGTCCATAAAATGCATACAAAATCAGGACAGACGAAGTTAGAAAATTCCAACCAGTGCCCTGATACTCAAAATCGCCTCTCACACCTCAACTACTCACAGTAATTGAATTGGGAACATGATTGAAGCAATTTAGAAAGTCCACTTTAGAAACACAGTAACTTGTATCCCTCAGATAAAAGCAAAAAACTGCGGATGCTGGAAATCCGAAACAAACAAAAATACCTGGAAAAACTCAGCAGGTCTGACAGCACCTGCGGAGAGGAATACAGTTAACGTTTCGAGTCTGCATGACTCTTCATCAGAACTAAGGAAAAATAGAAAAGAAGTGAAACATCAGCTGGTTTAAGGTGGTGAGGGGTGGTGGGACAGGTATAGCTGGATAGAGGGCTAGTGATCGGTGGAGATTGCCAATCATTAGCACATTTCTTAGCTAATATCACCACCGTCAACACCTCTTTGTCCTTTTGTCTATGACATCTTTTGGCAATCTCCACCTATCACTGGCCCTCTATCCAGCTATACCTGTCCCACCTCCCCCTTAAACCAGCTTATATTTCACTTCTTTTCTATTTTTCCTTAATTCTGGTGAAGAGTCATATGGACTCGAAATGTTAACTGTGCTCCTCTCCGCAGATGCTGTCAGACCTGCAGAGTTTTTCCAGGTATTTTTGTTTTGGAGCTTGTATCCCTCGTTCAATTGAAGTTGAATTAAATACAAGAGCTGGTAAAATTGATTCAAACAAGTAATCAGGCAATGTGGGGGAGGAACCTATTTAGTTAAGTATGTCTATTGATGAGTTGTGGGTGCCATTGATTTACTGGAGTTTATTGGAGTTTTTCTAGAGTTTTCTTGAAATTTTCAGAGTATATTTCTCTTTTCCTATTCCTAGGAGTTACAACACTAGTAATTGGGGACAGTTGTGCATTAAGTTGCATCATCTGATAGATAGTGTAAACAAGAATGGGTTGCTTGATTTTTTAACCATTTCATATGTTTGCATATGAAGGGCTCAAGGGATATGTAAATATATTTCTGAAAAGCAAGGAGATAGAAGGGAATGGTGAACAGGCAGGAGCCAAACTAGAGATCAAGCAGAGCTGCAGGTTGTGTTGTTGTTGGGTCTTGTTCTTAAACTTTTCTAATTTTCTACTCTTATTATCCAAAACTATGCTGTCATGCAGATGACCAAAAGTTGATTTTAAGGTTGTAAAAAGAAAAACTTGTTGGAATAGAATGAACATACAATTTACATACATTGGAGTTTAGGTTTTGTTTTAATTCTAAATATTAGTTAAATCCTAAAACACACTACTCCCTTCAACAGCTTATGTATTATAAATATGTAATTTGTTTGGAGGTGAAGAATTATTTATTTTTATAAAGGAAATTGTTTCTGCCCTTAAAATATCCCAGTATTCAGATTTATCAAATGTTTTATCCAGTTTTGTGGAACATACGAGTAACCAACAGAAAGTGGCAAGTCACATCAACTCTGAATCCTAAAATATAATCTATTTTTTCACATATTAAAATATTCAAAAATAAAACATAAATGTGCAACAAAACACCCACATGTCTTGCAAAGGAAGCCATATGTTGTTGATGCATATACAGTAAGTAGGAGTAAGGGAAGCAATAACATGGGATTCAAGCAAACTACCACCATGTTTAGGATTTTACACAGTCATTTTCTGGCAGACAAAAAAAAGTTAATTTAATATGGAGAACGGTTCCCTTTGAATTCAACTTTACTGCATTAATAGTGTCACAGAACAAGTGCATCTGATCTGACCAGAATTCCCTTCCTGGGTCACTGTAATAGGCAGTACAGGAGGGCAGAGTGTTGAAGAACTTCACCCTTGCGACAGACATTCTGAAATCCTAAACAAAATCATGAGCAACCAACTGAAACTACTATTTAAAATAATTTTTCTTCACAGTAAAACAATTCAGAAACAAAATCATGAGAAGTATAAAGCGCTACAGGTTGTACTGCAATAACACAGCAACATTCTGCGGGAAACTTAAATCTTTGGCAGAGTGGTTGAAAGTGCATGGGTGTGCATGTTGGGTGATAACCAAACTGAGTTTGGCTATGATATTCCCCATAGTAAAATAATCTGCAGACATTTGAGTATTCAGAGGAACACATGTAGAAATGGCCACTTGGATGCAGGACTGGTAATGGAATTAAGCCTGAACAAAAAAAATGTTCATTTATACAGTTTCTTTCTTCAGGTTTTTCTTGAAAATTGGCTCCCTAGGAATTTTCTTTCCTCTCTGGGTATTGATTCTTTCCTGGCATATAGTTACATGGATGTTGGTTGTCTTCCAGTACATTAGGATGCTGTGAACTCAGATTGAATGTGTTGGCAGGCGATTTAATCATAGTGGCCATCACAGTCTAAGCCCAATCCTTTCTCAACACCCACACACATGTGCCTCCATAAGACACCAGATTTCACTGAGGGGGAAGAACCCCTAGTCCATTTTCTCCTCTCCAATGCAGGCGCACTAAAGCCAACTGTAGCACCAACTTTTGTTGCTCAGGCTGAGATCAGTTAATCCAGCACCTGGAACCTTTCTGATCTATAAAGCTCAGATACTCACTGGATAAACAATACCAGAGATCTGGATCTAAGCAAAATATTGATTTGTAATGAATTTCTGTTTTACTAAGCATTCGATCCAAGAACTGAACTACAAATCATATACAAATATTTCAGGATTCTGTATTGTTTTACCTGTGTTACAATTCGAAATGCCGCTGATTTAAGATGACAAGTAAGCAGCCGCCATTTGCAGAAAACAAGCCCTTCTCCTGGCCAAAGTGATAATACGTTGAACTTAAGAGCATTTAATTAACGCAAAAGAGTACAGTAATAACGATAAGCAAATTTACTGCAGAAGTACAAGAGAGAGCTATTTTTCTGTTGGGAAGGATATAGTTCAATAGTGTGTGGATGATCATGTGGCATGTCTGAATTCTCCTTAAATACCCCATATACTCCTCAAGGTCCTAGGAGAACATGTTTACACATAACCTATCCTGAAGGAACCAAAAATTGAGTATTGTCCTATTAACCTTCTATTAGATTAAACTATTAGAGAGGTATGTTACTCTTTTATCACAAACACCTGTGAAGTCCACAGGTGCACATTAACTTGAGTCAGATTCATTCTAAATGATATGGAAGAGTCTGGAACAGTTGTAGTCACAGTCTGATTACTGGGAATATTAATATGAATTGCCTGTTTAATCTGAGACCTTGGGGTTTATATGTCACCTTCACTTCAGCTGTAAAGTGTTAAAGCATTTAACAATAAAAGTAGTTTTACTGGATAGAGTATTGAAATTTAATGCCACAGAAACTGCAATGTACATATAGACATCTTGGATTTGTGACGCTGATTTAACAAAGGGAATTACTACAATTATCCTTTAATTAAAAGAATCCTGTAGTGTTTTAATACAAAGATAAAACTTATATAATTATCTAGTTAACAAGAATTTCAAACTAAACATGTTTATACAAGTAATAATGGTACATAAGATGTCTGGCACCTTGAAATAGTTTTTGAAAGTAATGGTGAAATATGAAGGTCTCAAATACCTTTACAGCACTTGGGTAACTGAGAGCTTGCCAGTTTTCTATGTGGGCTTGCAACAGAATGCAGGTTGTCAGACTTCTATATAACTTCATCAGTCATTTAATGTGGTATTTGTGGATACTTTCCCAGTGCTCTAAACAGTTGTTCATTTTCACTCAATGATCTCATTCTTTCCTACAAGCATTTAAGGTTTCTTTTTTTCATTTGCAGACTTTTAGAATATCCAAAAGACCTCTCAGGATTGGCATTAAATGTTTTTGGCATTATTCTTTCAGCAGGTATAGCAGTGTCATGTCGATCAATTTTCAAACTTCCACTCTTCTTCCATCCCCCAGATCAAATTGTAAAGTCAGTTTACAACTGCATGTTGCTTTACTGCAACTGTTCAACAACATGGGACCATAGTGATTGTGATGGTGATTTGCACCTGGGCCACTTCACCTCAGAATTCAGTGAGCCAGCTGAATAAGAAAGGACTGGAAGCATAGAATATTTGCAGCTGAATGGGAGACGTTATCAACCACAACGTTTACTCCTTTGCTGCTTATTAATGAAGTGGTATCAATTATCAGCATTCAGTCTCCAGAGAACAGTTAAAGAAAACCAGCTGCTGGGACCAACAGGCCAAGTTAAACAGGGAATCAGCCATCGATGAGACAAGAAATCAGGAATTTTGAGCAATATTTTCCAGTCTGCAAATAAGCCACTGGAAACCAAAACAATAACCAATTCCTAGGATAAAGGCAAAATACTGCAGATGCTGGAAGTCTAAAACAAAAATAAAAAATGCTGGAAAAACTCAGCAGGTCTGACAGCATCTGTGGAGAGAAAGGCAGAGTTGACAGCATCTGTGGAGAGAAAGACAGAGTTAACGTCTTGAGTATCTGTGGAGAGAAAGACAGAGTTAATGTCTTGAGTCCATATGACTCTTCTTCAGAGCTGGTTCAGACCTGCTGAGTTTTTCCAGCATTTTTTGTTTTTGAATCAATTCCTAGGATTTAAACATGTTAAATATAGTCGTAATCAGCATGAAAAGCGTGTGGACCACCAGATAAAATAGTGGTTTGATTCAATGATGTGGAATGTGGTTTGTATTTATCCACAAGGACAGTTACTGTAGTCAAGAAGGCCCCATGAGTGAAGATTAGAGCTGCATTGATCCTGTCCAGTTAGAAAGCAGTTGAAAAGTGACCCAACTACAATGTGGCCAGTTAAAACTCAGTTGAAGGTCTGTAAGATCAGAGATGAAATGATCATTTATAGGAGCACCCTTCATGCTAGAGAGTTCAAGGAAAGTTAAATGCATCAGGAAAGGTTAAGCATGAAGGAGGTCTCAAACAAAGCTGTACTGTTGGTGAATAGAACAAATCTAAATTAGCAACATGATTTTGTCTCACAGTCTATTCACCAATTTTGCTAGCACGTGCTGGTGTCAAGCAAAGTCTGGGGCATTAAAATGGGGCCACACCAGGAAGAAGTTGGGAAGCATTGATCTACAAGTTTGGAGTGCAGTAAGCAAGCCCAGGTGGAGCAAAATGCAAGAGCAGATGAGCATACAGTGGAAGCCTTTGTTCTCCAGGTTCAGCCTGCAAGTTTGGTGACTAGCTGATCTGGGGGTTTTACTTTTTTTCAGAAATTTTCAATAGATGGTTTTGGAGGTTAGTGACCAGTTGAGGACAGTGCATAAATAGATTGGGTGAGGATTATGCTTGAGGAGTTGACATTTGAGTTGAGTTCACTAGAGACGCTAGAATTGTACAAGTGAAAAACCCGAAAGGACACAGCCTTTGAGGTACTGGTTTCAGGTAGTACTCTGCCATAAGTTACATATCATTATTAAGTATGTTTTCTAAGGTGGACAAGTCACTCACTTGAATATCAAAGGCACTGTCATTAGCATTGATGAATCCCCACTACCTGGTTGCAGGTAGGTCATTATGGACAGCTCGAGAAGGACTAGCAGTAGAACTGATCTCTGAGGAAGCCATTTATTTGACATTTCCATTTTATGGTGCAATCAGCCATATGTATGTGAAATTTCAAGCCCATAACATATTTCAACCAATCAGGCTGTCCAATGTCCAGCCCAGTATGCCAGACAGTGGCATACAACAGCTGGTAGTTGAGGAAGGCAACGCCTGTCTTATAATTTTCTGAAACGAAGGTAATTGTGGCAACTACTTGGTCTCTGTTGCTGCCTCTGTGATGTCAGATCATCCAGTCCTAAATGAGTCAAATTTTTTTCCAATTAAATATTAGGAATACTCAAGTAATTGTCTTTGGCCCCCACCCCAAACTCGCTACTAATTCCATCCCCCCCCCCAACCACTCCACCCCCCCAACCCCCCTCCCATCCCCGCCGTGGCCACTGTCTCAGGTTGAAATGGACTGTTCACATTCTCACATCCTATCTGATCCAGAGCTGAGCTTCTGACACCATTTTCTCTCCGTCACCAAGATCACCTGTTTTCACCTCTATGATTTCACCCATCTCAGTGTATCTGTTGCCAAGACCCTCATTCATGCCTTTGTTACCTCCAGCCTCAACTATTCCAATAATGTTCTTGTCACATCCAGCAATGGATGGTTGAACCAGTAATGCACCAGATACACTCTTGTCTGCACCCTTCATATTTGAGAAAAGATGGTAGTTGCACCAGGGGAATCACCAGGGTGGGGCAGTACAAGGGCTTTACTGGGGACAAGGGCATTGAAGGCAGAGGTGAGGGAGTGATTGTGCAGCCCAACAGCTGCAGAATTTTTGTGGTGAAAGACTAACTAGTTGGAAGTCTGAAAGTGCCACTAAATGTATCCTGAGGAAATTTTTCAAGGGGAAGACGCGGAGGAAGTGGGGTTAGAAGGGAGAAGGGGACCTTTGAATGCTAAATGATACAAAGGTATGGTCAGGGATGCCTTTCCTGTGATGGAGATTGTGCAAGTAGAGACTTCACGTGAGATAATAAGGTCAATAGGGTAGAAGTGATTATAGGAATGACAGTTTATATGGACGGAAGGTTGAGAGAGAACAAGAGTAGTGTAATCAGAACTCAGAGTGCAAGGTGAGTTGAGATGGAAATTGAAATCACTGAGGACTGATAGATACAGAGGTGGTGCCAGAAGACTGGAGAGCTGCAAATATTACAATCTTGTTCAAACAAGGGCAGAAGCTATGAAGTTCTTTAAATTCCTAGTCCCTTAAAAATTAAAAAGAAAAACAGCTTGCCTGTGTCCGAGAGGTTAAAAAAAATTCTGGTCCAGCAGTTACAATAGCTGTTTGTTGGCATCATCCAAAGGGTTATCATAATGTCATTATTTATGCTTGGCTGCTTCCCATAACCTATAACTATCCTAGCAAGGGATCCAAAGTTTACAGTTTGATTGACAGTTAAACATGCTTATTAAAGGATTAGTTGTCTTTGATGTGGGGTTATGAACACAAGTGTTTGTTTTATAAGGGATTAAGCAATTGAGGGGATTGAAAAGTTTTAAATGGGCTTTCATGGATGGGAGTGTTTTTCTTAAAGGCTGTAATATATTTAAAAAAATTATCTTTCCCCTCAATATTGCCCCTGAGGTCTGCCTATGATGGATACTGGGTGAGTTGACATGGAGGGTGTAAGGTCAAATGATGGTACTGAGCTGGCGTGAGTTAACATTAAGTTAACATTGGGGGCTTTAAGGGCCATTGCAGATGGGTAAGGGTCATAGGGTGGCATAGAGAGTATGAGGGGTCTTTGGGGATGGGTTATCATGGACGATATGCTAGACCATTGAAGGTGAGTTGGGTCATGGGCCGGCATGAGGGTCCATTGGGGGTGGGTGTGTTGGCATGGATGAGATATGGGAGTGGGTGATGGGGTGCAAGGGATGAAGGCCAGAGGGCCTAACATATGAGCAAAATCCCAGAGAACCAAGATGGGCCTTTAAATGGTCCTCCTCAGCACTTGGCAGCACCTGCGGCTACCTCCAATCTGTATCTGGGGGTGGCAAGCCCAACTTCATTCCAGACTGCGCCACCCCCACTCCAGAAGAAAGATCCCACCATTCAGTGGCGTTTATCCTGAAGTGGGTGCAGTGAGCTGGGAAATCTCCCGACTCACCTTATTCGCCTCAAGAGCAAAAATCTGGTCCTAAGTAAGGATGCAAAACATGTGCTTTTCTTTTGTTCTTTGTATGTCTATTGTGGGTGCTATGGTATTTAAGCTGGTGCACACTCTATTTAACCTTTTTACTTAAAAGGAGAAACTTGTGTATTAATTTGGTATTTTTTAAATTTTTTACTACTGGTGTTTTCTTGCATTCCTAGATCCAGTCGGGACACAGCATGGTTCCTTTCATGATTGGCATATTTTCTTCCCTTGTTTCTAGAATTCAGTCACATGTGTTTGAATAGTGTCTCTTACAGTTTGTTATGATTTCCTTTTCTTCTAACACCACCAGTTATTTTAATCCTGGAAAAAAATATCGAGAGGGGAAGATTGATCAACAGGGCCTGTAAAAAAAAACTAATAAAGTATTTTATTCTGTTTTTTATGACTTCTAAACAAAATACCTTTGTTGATAGGCAAATTCTGATGATACAACCCAAGGGGACAGGCAGACAGAATTTGTGCATTCTGACGAGGTGAGTGGTTAGTTATTAGGAGGGATAGTAATTCAGCATGTTTTCACAGAACAATTCTATTTGTGTAATTTTTCAACTTTCACTGAAACACAGGCTCATGCAGCCCAGTTCTCTGGCTACCTGACAGACCTCTGGTACATCATCCAAAATTTTTGACTTGTTTCCCTCAATCTGCACAGTGCAATTGCTCCCTTAATCTAGTATTTCCCCAATGAAATTATTGGTACTTAGTTTCAAATAAACCAGTTTAAAAAATTACAGAAAATAGGTGAAAAAGTAACATTATTAAAAGTGACCATGGTGCTGCAGAATTCAATTTTAGAATGGAATACATTAGTATTGAATGTTAAATTATTTGAAAACTATGGATGTTCAGGTGTGATTTGATGGGGTTTTTTTTATGACAGTTAAACGTTTATTATAATGATTTTGCTGAGGCTACAAAACATTATATTTTCAATTCTTTCCAGAGTATTAACTTATCATATGAATACTGCAAACAAGGAAGCATCTCACTGCTTGGCACCTATCAATGTTGCTCATTAAATGGTCACAAGGATATGAATAACAATTGCCAGGGCAAACTTACCAGCTGGGTTTGTTTCTTCTTGAGGAGAGACTGCTAGACTTTTCAAAGCAATTAGCAACCTGGCATTTAAAGACTGAATCCACTGCAGTTGTACTATATGTGGTACTATATACACTTCAATTGTGTAGCAATTCCCTTTTTATTTATTTTCTGTTGTTCCTAGAAAGGATGCTTTATTCGTCTTGAGTTTTATTTTATATTTCTAAAGCAAGAAGTTGAGGGTTACTGCCCTAGACATCAAGGCAACATTTGGCTGTAGCAAAATTAAAGTTGATGGGAATCAAGGGGAAAACTCTCCACTGGTTGGAGTCATACCTAGCACAAAGGAAAATGATTGTAGCTGTTGAGGCCAATCATCTCAGCCCCATGACATTACTACAGAAATTCCTCATGGCAATGTTCTAGACCCAACCATCTTCAATTGCTTCATCAATGTCCTTCCCTCAAACACCAGCTCAGAAGTGGGGATGGTCATTGATGATTACAGTTTGCAATTCCATTTGCAATTCCTCAGGTAATGAAGCAGTCAGTGCCCCCATGCAGCAAGACCTGGACAACATTCAGGAGTGGGCTGATAAGTAACCTTTGGGCCACACAAGTGCCAGGTAATGGCGATCTCTAACAAGAAAGTGTCTAACCATCTCACCATGACAATCAATGGCATTATCAATGTTGAAGCCCCACCATCAACATTCTGGGGGTCACCATTGGCCAGAAACTTAACTGGACAAGCCATATAAATACTGTGGCTAGAAAAGCAGGTTAAAGCCTGGGTATTCTGTGGCAATTAACTCACCTCCTGACTCCCCAAAGCCTCTCCACCATCCACCTGCTCTCTAATAGCACTGTTGAAGCACCTACAGCACAATGACTGCAGTGGTTCAAGAAGGCAGCTCACCACCACCTTCTCTAGAGCAATTAGTGATGGCAATAAAAGGTGGCCTTGATAGTGATGCCCACAGCCCATGAACAAATAAACTAGTGCATATTCAATACACCTCTTGAATTTGTAATTACCTAACCATTTACTTTACACTTCTGTAAAGCACAAAACCTTACTGATAACGCAAAATTATGGAAAAACACGTGTTATAATTGTCGCCATTTAAATCAATTTATTCTGTATGAGGGTTTTCCACTGCAGGTATTTTTTGTGTTTTGAATCTTGTGTTATGGTCATACCTGCATAAATATTTCAAAAGTCACTGAAAAATAGAATGAGAAAAGACCTTTCACTCAATCATAGATCTTTGCTCTAGAGCTGAACAGACCATTTCACATCCTTCCTCACTTTGCAATGATTTCCCTTTAGTTGAATCAGCAACGTCCAATTTATTCTTGAATGCTTCTACTCAAATGGCTTTGAAAGCCAATGATGGTAGCTTATTTCATATGAGTGAATAAACACAAAACAGTGTTCAGCTTATAAAAGCTGCTAAACTTCTAAATTACACTGCATTGATGACTTATTGGATGATTCTCTTTTGTATATTAGCTATTTGTCTTGCATAAACATTTTAAAATAAATACATTTGGGAAAAGGTTGCACTTAAAATGAATCTGTAACTGAAAACACAAACTTCAAATGAATTTTAAAAACTTCTCAGACTATAAGAATATTTATTGCACTAAATCAGAAAAACAAAAGGCTAGAATTCCTTTGAAAAAGATATGATCTATGCATCATGTGTATTCCATTGTAGTAATTTAATTTTACAAAATATTTTTACAATACACGATGAAAATCCTATTCAAAGTCTCCCAGTAGCAACAAAATTCAGTAATCAAAGAAATAAAAAAAATAATTTATAGGGAACCTTTTGTAAAGTAGCTGAGTTGTATTAAAAAGGATTTGGTGGTGATTTAATTTTTTTGATGATTTGAAATATAATCTATGCACGCCAATAAAAAGAAATGTTCAGACTTTAAAGCTGTTATTTCTTTGTAACCTAAAGGAAAAGAAAACTTTTGAGAACACTGAAATTGATACCTTCATTTTACAACTTTAAAAAGAAATCGACTGGCTGTTGGTGGTAGATTCCGGTGCTCAGATTCCCACTAAACCTATTCCTGAGAAAGTATAAACACTGCTTCTTCAAGAATATTATTAGCCTCCCGCCAATGTCCTAGTTTTACTGTGAATTGCTGGCAGTGAACTATGCAGTCTAGGCTCTATATCGTGGTAGCAGCAGGTAGGTCAGCCAATATCTGGTAACACTACAAGTGATGACCACATTTGCAAGTGGCTTCACATTTATTAGTGTACAGTATTTCATTCTCCTCCAATAAGAAGTTGCTTTCCAACTATTTGGAATGTTAATGATGAAAAAAGGCCATTAGCAAATGGAAGCAATCACGATAACGGAAATATGCAGCAAACTAGTTATACCCAGTTATGTCAAACATATTTTGTTTGAAATCTTTAAGTGTTGTTTTTAATAGAACAAGAATGTTCTGCCAAAGTAAAACCTTTAATGATGTGACTTTGTACTCACCAAATTACATCTTCCCTCTCCCTATTTTCTGCTCTCAATTTGGCACATACTCTTGATAGGTCATAGTTCTACATTTGCTGGCAGCGCTTCAATACCTCTCCCAAGTGGTTATTTTTCATGTGCAAGATTGGACATTGAATGTCTGCAAGCAACTCGAGTGCAGAGATATCACAATTGACCCCTAACCTTTCCTCACCTAACATTCCCACATGCTTCCCAACAGGGGTCAGTGGATAGCCATCGGGAACAAAAACTCTACATGTACTTTCAACTCCTGTCAAATGACAGAGAGTATGACTGCATTGTCTTCATCACTGTCCCAGCTAATTTTAACTCAGCATAGACCAAATATTAATCTATGGCTTTCTAAACTATATATCTCACACTGCAAGAAGTATATTTATCCATTGGAGGAGTGAAACATCACAATTAATAAATGCCTATTATGTTCCACTAGCATGAAATAGAGAATGATCAGATACTCCAGAATAATGGCAAAAACTGATGTTGGCCATGAAATGAAATATTTGCTACAGAGGCCAGCTGACTGCGATGACCAATGCTTTGCCATTACTGATAAGATAAACATGAAGGAACATTTATTCTTGTAAGAGAGAAGGCAACAAAGACAAGAGAAAGACCACAGACCAGATTATGTTTTCTGGATTATGACTTATGAAGGATAAAACCAATATCTGGCATTCCCCATCACAAGAGGCTAAAAACTATTGTTATTTAAAATTAGAGAAAATAGTACATAGTCAAGAGGAAATTGTGAAAAACTGGTTTAAGAGGAAGAAGATGAGTGAGAAATCAAAGTCTTTTTGCAAGCAAAATGAATCTGGTTCCATAATTTTCCACATTATTCAATAGTGTAAATTGGTAAACTATTATCTACAGGGAAGGTAAATTTGTTCAGCTGAGTGTGCCATTTGAGCTGTATCTAGATTTTAAGGTAAAAGACGTATATGCCTTTCTAGGTTCTAAACAGAACAAAGTTGGGATGAATTTATGATAAACTGAAGACAAAAATAATTCAAATATACTTTTCAAATTGGAATCCAATCAGTTCATGGAATTCAAATGTGTTACCATTTTAATTTCATACAACAGCAGAAATCCAGTTTTGAAAAAAGTATGACATTTTCTGGGGAGCACGTCTCAGCAGGATGCATGTTACTGGCCAAATTTTTCCAACATGATAACTTACTCATCTCAACTGCTACATGTAGGAAATTGCTCAACAAAGTTTGCAGATGTCCACAAATAAAAGGAAAAATCAACAGACTGGACAACTTTGGTAGTTTATATTATTACGATCCGGTAGGAACCATTAACATTTAAAGAAGAAACTACACCACGAGAATTCCAAGTTTTTCACCAAATTCAAACTTCATTACATATCAAAAAGAATTAAACAAAGTAAGCACTATTAACTAACACTTTAGTTTACGACTATGTATATTATGAACTTAGTTTTACTCTTATCTTACAAAATCTTGAAAGTTCATTCACTTTTCCTGTGACTAACCCTAAAAGGAATGCCACAGCCCTCCAGAATTTACTTTAATTCTCCATTCCTCTGAAGTAAGATTCTATGGGGGTCCTTCCATTAGCTTTCGGTTATGTGACATCCCCATCTTTTCCTTTATCAGCCTCACGACTGTGGATGCCTCAGCTCCTTGTTTGCATTGCTAGATGTCCAACTGCCTTCCTACAGCATCCCAAGCTAGCTTTTCTGACTGCTTTCTGCCACAAGGCTCTGAGAGAGCCACTGTAGATTTCTTCCACTAGCTGCAAGCTAAAGCAAAATGTCCAGCTGCTTTTCCCTCACAAAATTCAAACTGAGATAAAGTCCCAGCCACATTCCACACTGAACAAAGTTAGTCATTTCTCTGCTTGAAATGCAGACCTATCAATTCCTATTGGATCTCTCAATCTGGTGAGATACAGTCTTCACTAAAGCAAAGCTACGACTGTCCTTGTTTGTTCCAAACTGAACTGCCTGTTCCTGTTGCAAATACACAGAAAAAACAAACAAAAGAATTCCTATTACTAGGGCAATGTGGCAAGCTTTGGCTGATTCAACCAGAAATGCAAAAAATTATTTCATCTTCAACATAGTTCTTTGATCCTGCATCCAATACAGATAATTTATATTTCTTATGCAGCTTATGACTCTCTTTCCCAGAATTGCTAGCTTTTAGTATATTTTATTGAGAAAACCAAGTTTTACCAAGAGGTACAGAAATGTGTCATTTATTGTTCAGTGTTTTCTCAGTATCAACTCTGACCTTGCAAGATAAACATAGGTTAGCGTTTAACTGTAATTAACTCCAAGCTTGATTTGCATTTACATCAGTTTTTATCAGTCTCTCAATCAGAAGCCCTGATTTATCCACAATTAAAACATTAATTCCTAAAACTAAATGTAATATTCTAAAACATTTGAATTATGAACTAGATATTCGTAACACAACACAATTTCTGGTGAAGATATATAGACAATGGTGACAGATTCAGGGCAGATCTCCAACCCTTCCAAGGATAAGAGAAAAGACAAATTCAGAAAATTGTTTAGATGTTGCTTTATGTCTGTGTATAGAGTCCAAAGCTTACGTTAACTCTACAATTCACAACGATAAAATTAAGGACAAAAGCTCCACATTACTTCCTTTACCAAGGCGAATTTTTTAGAAAACCTAGTGTAACCAGTGCAAACAAACTTGTGCAAACATGGCTCCAATTCTCAAGTTCTCTCATATCTATGGAAAAAAATTCCATATAGTAAGAACATAACATAAGAAATAGGAGTAGACGGCCGTTCAGCCCTTTGAGTCCGCTTCGCCATTCAATGAGATCATGGCTGATCTTCTACTTCAACACCATTTTGCTGCACCATCCCAATATCCCTTGATGTTAATATGTAGAAATCTATCAATCTAAGTCTTAAGCATAATCAATATCTAAGCCTCCACAGCACTCTAGGGCAGAGAATTCCAAATACCAACCCCCCCCTCATCTCAGTCCTAAATGACCTGCGCCTTATTCAGAGACTGTGGCCTCTTGTTCTAGACAACCCAGCCAGGGGAAACATCCTTCCCGCATCTACCCTGTTGAGCTCTGTAAGAATTTTATATGTTTAAATGAGATTGCCTCTCATTCTTCTAAACTCCAGGGAATAAAGGCCCAGTCTATTAACGATTCCTCATAGGACAATCCTTCCATCCAAGGAATTAATTTAGTGAACTTTCGTTACACTGCCTCTATGACAAGTATATCTTTCCTTAGGTAAGGAGACCAAAACTGCACACAACACTCCAGGTACACAGTCTCACCAGGCTCTATGTAATTGTAGTCAGACATCTTTACTCCTATACTCAAATGCTCTTGCAATAAAGGTCAACATACTATTCGCCTTCTTAATTGATTTCTGTACCTTCATGTTAGCTTTCAGTATAGTATATAACATATATATATATATATAACACAAACTTATTCTATATTTCATCCCTCCCTGGTAAGGTGCATGCTGGATACACTTCCACCAACATTTGAGAGATCAAAGAGTCATTACACAGTACACTTACTTAATTCAGACAATTTGGGGAATATCTCCATGTAAGAATATGCATGTTAAAGAAAACATCAATGGACAAGATATGCAGTTTAGGGTATCCTGGCAGTACATAACTGATCAGTGTGGAAAAACTAAATTTAGGAGCTCATATATATTAGGACCTCTGGAAAGAACTTCAAATTAATTTATTTCCGCTACAAAGCAAATACATTTGCCACAGTATCTATCCCACATTAGCTGCTGCAGCCTACTCCAGGAAATTGTTCATGAGAGCAAACGACAAAACGACAGCCACCCATAACAGTAAGACATCTCTTAGTTTTTATCTAGCACAATTACACATCTGATTCTCAATATCCTCCATCACATCACTTACTTGAAAAACCCTGGGGGCTCGCAATAAACACAACACACAAAAATTGGTATTAGCAGATTAAATAGTGGCTGCTTATTAAAAAAAAATCCTATAATCTAAACACATGAACCTACTAGCCACTTCCTGGCAGTAGCCTTTTTGGAAATCGTGAAGACTTACATCTTCGGATACTGAAATCTATACATTTAACAATTTCAATTATTTCTAACCTGTCCTATTATTACCCAGGAATTAGCATATTTAGATGAGCACTACTATCAATAGGACTAAAATGAATGGTGCCTGTTGGAGCAGTTATTATTGGTGTGGAGAAAGTGAATAATTTATTTGAAGGAGATAAAGAATTAACTTAGATCAGAACAGTGGCTGTAAAACTATTTTTAAATTATCACAGCTCCCTGGCCGAACACTGTGAAGAACCTTTCTGGATGAATTATGGTAGCCTGTACAAATATGGCTAAATAATGTTTAAGAGTTTATTACAGAACTTGGAAGGGAGGAAAGCATATATTGCATTATGTAAGAAAACAGATTACTGAAGAAACTGGTGAATAGAATATTTCTCCTTTGTCTATGGGTTAGGTACTTCATGTTCAGATTTTTAGCTTTTATTTTGGAAGTGAGAGCACATATTATAAATGCTCCAGTCTCAGTGCAATGCCAATGATGTTCACAGAAACATACTAAACTTCTCTTTGAAGAGTCCACAGTTGCTTGCTAAACTGGAGTGCTTTCCAGCACTTTGTTTTCACCGCAGTATAATGCTTTACTTCCAAGGTTAAATCACTGAAATTGACCACTGACTCCTGAAGAGAGTACCCTCCTCTCCACAACTCATCTCCTTGCAAAAAAAAAACAAGTTAATTTCAAACAAAACCCATCACCCTCAACAGTCCAATCTTCCCAAGGCCTAAAAAAAGGATGGATGAGCTGTTACAATGTTCCCCGTTATAAACTTTGAGATAATGCACAACTTGCATCTCCTGCCTCAAATTCACCATGCATGTTCCATACATTGAATTTCCAATTTGAACCATGCCCGTTGTAGAATAATACTGAGTAAAAGCAAGTTACAACCCAAGTAGATGGAAGGAGCAAAAAAACAACAATGGCCACCCAAGCTGTTGTCACTCAGACCTCCCTGTTGATTTGCAGAGCTACACTGATGGGAGGAAAAGGCCACCTACCTACCCACCCAAGGATTGTGCAGGGCACAGGAAGGACCAAAAAGAAAACAAAGCGTGAATACCATCTTACAAAACTTGTACAATCTTTCTCCCAAAACCCTAAAGAAAAACATAAAGCACATAAATTATTTACGATTCAAAGAGGACAAACTCACAAAGTGCTCCTACACTTACCTGAGAACAGACCAAGAGGGAGATGCTGCTTCTGTCAGGTGGGGACCTATTTTAGATAGGATCTTTAAGAATCAATAGGCCCACTATATAAAGTGAGTTGTTCTGGTTACATAGAATTTATATAACCTAATAATAACAGCAATATATAAACAGTTTTTATATAGTGCCTTATAGATAGTAAAACGTCCCAAAGCATTTCATGGGATTGTTATCAACCAAAGTCACAAAGAGAGATTTTGGCCCAGATTTTGCAGTCAGCAGTGAAGCCAGGGCGGTTGCTACTGACCTAGAAAAAAAGCCTAGCTGAATTATCTCATGATCTCTGTGGTGGCAGCTTTAACCTTCTTGATGTGCAATTGATTATAGCTCTTTTTAAACAGGAATTCTAAACATGAGCTGCAGTGTTGTCATCAAGTTGCCCAAACATCCAATCACATGAAAGTATTCTCACAGATAGCCAATCTGGAAATGAAAAACACTAATAATCAAAGCACCCTTAAAAAAAATTTACACAGAGCAAAATAAAAATTGGGACATACACATGGGGTTAAGGTAGTATCTGAAATATCATAAACTTTAATAAAAAAGATTAATTATTTTTAAAAATCTAAAAAAATCCAGTAATTTAATCTAGATCATAATGGAGACATTTAACAACATTCCACGAATACATTTTTTTTTAGGGCCAAAGCAGTTGTTCAGCAATAATTGTTACTTAGATCATTGTTACAAACCCAGTTATGCCTCACTGAACAAGGCTTAACTTTTTCTCGGCTTGCCCTAAATACTGAGGTTGCAAGTCAGATTTAAATGGGTAACAACAGTGAGTGCTGACAGTTTGCCATCAAAAACATCACAAATTCAGGGTCAATAGGGTAGATGGCCAAAAGTTTTGTCAGAGGTAGCTTTTCTAGGCCTGGTACTGTGCAGGTTTAATTAATAACCTTATAGTAAAGGAGCCTCTAGGTAGCAGTGATCATAACATGAATGTTGCATTCAGTTTAAAGAGAACGGTGAGAAGTGTGGGTCTAAAACTAGTATCTTAAACATAAATAAAGGCAATTACAAGGGTATGAGGACAGATTTGGCAAAAGTGAACTGAGAAAATAGGTTAAATGGTAGGTCAGTAGAGAAACATTAGCAAGCACTTAAGAGAATGTTCCACAACTCTCAGCAAAGATATATTCCATTGAGAAAGATAGACTCACTTTTTCAGCATCCGTGGCTAAGGAAGTTAACAATAGTATCAAACTGAAAGAATAGCCTTAAAATAGTATGAAGATTAGTGGTAGGTCAAAATATTGGACAGATTTTAGAGATCAGAAAAGAATGACTAAAAAAAAGGGAAAAATAAGAGTGTGAGAGTGAGCTAGCCAGAAATATAAAAAGACAGTAAAAGTTTCTATAAATATTTAAAAAGGAAAAGAATAAACTAAGTACACTAAGTGAGTGCTAGTCCCCTAGAGGGTGGGGCTGGAGAATTAATAATAGGAAACAAGAAAATGGCAGAAGTGTTGAACAGGTAGTGTGTGTGTCTGTTTTCACTGTAGAAGATACAAAAAACACCCCAAGAATACTTGAAAATCAAGTAGTAAAAGGGAGGGAGGAACTTGAAACAATCACAATCATTAGGAGAAAGGTACTGGGAAAACTAGTAGAACTAAAGGTTGACAAGTACCCAGGACCTGATGGCTTTCATCCTAAGATCTTGAAAGAAGTGCTGCAGAGATAATAGATGCATTGGTGGTGATCTTCCAAACTTTCCTAGATTATAGAAAGCTCCCAGCAGATTGGAAAAATTGCTAATGCAACACCTCTGTCCCAGAAAGAAGGGAACAAAAGGCAGGAAACTATAGACCAGTTAGCCGAACGTCAGGCATAGGGAAAATGCTAGAATCCACCATTAATGAGGTAATAACAGGTCATTTAGAAGATTATAACACAATCAGGCAGTCAACTTGGTTTTGTGAAAGGGAAATCATGTTGGACTAATGTATTAGAATTCTTTGAGGAAGTAACAAGCAATATGGATAAAGAAGCGTGGTGTACTTGGATTTCTGAAAGGCATTCAACAAGATGCCACATCAAAGGTTACTTCATAAAATAAGAGCTCATGATGTTGGGGGCAACATATAAGCATGGAAAGAGAATTGGTTAGCTAACAGGAAACGGACAGTAGGGATAAATGGGTCATTTTTGGGATGACAAGCTGTTACTAATGGAGTGCCACAGGGATCAGTGCTAGGGCCTCAATAATTTGCAATCTATATCAATGACTTGAATAAAAGGGGCTGAAGGTATGGTAGCTAAATTTGCTGATGACACAAAGATAAATAAGAACGTAAGTTGTCAAGGGGACAAAGGATCTAGAGAGAGATTTAGATATGTTTAGTGAGTGGGCAAAAAATCAGATGGAGTATAATGTGGGAAAACGTGAACTTGTCCATTTTGGCAAGAATATAATTTGAAGAATAGAAAAGCAATATATTATTTGAACGGAGGGAGACTACAGAACCCTATGGGCTGAATCTTCCAGTCGGCGTGTGGGGGTGGGCTCAACACGCGACGGGTAAAATGACGTGCGATGACATCAGGCGTGCATCCCGACGTCATTGCGTGTCAGTTCAATATTTCATTCGGCAGGCACACACCGGAGACGGCTGCACACCCGTCGAACTGTCAATGACCTATTAAGACCATTATAAAAGTAATTTAACTTGTTAACAACCTCAAAGCTGGCGGGCAAGCGAAAAGCCCAAGCAGCTTTCGTGTTTCTCAGGAAACCTCATCCACGGGCAGGATGAGGTTTCCTGAAGGTTTTATAAAATAAATAAATATATTTTCCAGATTTCACAAACATGTGACACTGTCACACGAGGGGACAAGTTTAAATACATTTTCACTTCATTTATTAAAAAGCTTTCGAAACCATTCAGCCTCCCTGAGGCAGCTCTGTGCCTCAGGGAGATTGCTGCATTTTTTCTTCTCCCTGCTCCCCCCGCACGCACAGGTAGCGCGTTATGCTGGGCTGACTTTAATTGGTCTGCCAGCATAAAATGGAGGCGCGTAGCCGATCGGCTCTGTACTCATCCCCGTCCAACCCGCTCGCCATAGGAAAAATTCTCCCCTATGGTACAAAGGGATCTGGACATCCTGGTACATGGATCACAAAAATTTGGTGTGCAGGTGTAGCAAGTGATTAGGAAGGCAAATGGAATGTTGGCCTTTATTACAAGAAAAATCAAGTATAAAAGTAGAGAAGTTTTGCTACAGTTGTACAGTACCGTGTACACCAGTTTTGGTCTCCTTACTTAAGAAAAGATATAATTGCATTCGCAGTTCTGAGAGCGTGTACTCGACTGATTCCTGGGGTGAAGGGGTTATCTTATGAGGAAAGGTTGAGCAGGTTGGGCTTATACATGGAAGTTTAGAAGAACAAGAGGTGATCTTATTGAAACATATAAGATCCTGAGGGGACTTGTCAGGCTGGATGCAGAAAGGATAGTTCCTTTTGTGGGCAAGTCTAGAACCAGGGGACACAGTTTAAAAATCAGGTGTCTCCCATTTAAGACTGAGGTATGGAGATTTTTTTTCTGAGGGTTGTTAGTCTGTGAAATTCTCTTCCCCAGAGAGCAAGGGAGGCTGGGTCATTGAGTATGTCCAAGGCTGAGTTAGATAGATTTTTGATCAGTAAGGGAGTCAAGGATCATGGAGGGGCGGGGTGGGAGGGGAGGTGGGGGCAGACAGTAAAGTGGAGGTGAGGCCACATTCAGATTAGCCATCTTATCGAATGGCAGAGCAAGTTCAAGTGGCCAAATGGCCTACTCCTGCTCCTAATTCTTGTGTTTTTGTGTGTTAAAGAACCTCTTAATTAAGGAAAGAGATGTGGAAAGGTGGTGGTGTTTTAGGGAGGGAACCCTAGAGCTTAGAGCTTGGCATCTAAAAGCAATTAAGAATCGGGAAAGTTCAGGAAGCCAGAATTGGTACAGTGCAGATATCTTGGGAGGGTTATTAGCTGGAAGAGATTGCAGAGTGGCGAGGCCATGGAGGGATGTAGCATTTTTATCGTAACTATCTCAGTTTCCTTCATCTATTTCTAACACTACATAACTTTGCATCTCAAATATAACTCATTGGCTGTAAAGTACTTTAGCTAACCAGAGAACAAAAATAAGGTGGCACATAAGTATAGGTTTTTCTTTACACATGCCACTTCATAATCAATTGTGAAGGAATGACTGAACACTGACATATTTAAATTTTATAAGAACCTAAACCACAATTTAATTTATTATGTTCACCAACCCTCCAATTAAATTTCACACAAAATCCTTCAAGAATAGGCTTTTAGGTTCTCTTTCAAATACATATATAAAAGAAATGTCTAAACACATACAGTATAATACATTACAAAATGTCTGTGTTTTCAGCCCAAACTCTACATGCCATACATTACGAGACTTGGGCCAGGATTTTCCTGTCGGCGAGCGGGGCCTACTCGCCGATGCATAAAATGATGCTCGGTGACATTGGGCAGAACTCCCAATGTCACCACACCCCATTTAAATTTTCAGCTAGGCGAGGGCTCAGCAAAATCAGCTGTGTGCTCGCCGACTTGTCAATGCCCAATTGAGGCCATTGACAGAGTCATTTAAGTAATTAATGAACCTGCCCGTCCAACCTTAAAGGCATTTACCTGGCGGGCATAACCTGTTGGCATTAGAAAAAGCATGAAACCTCATCCACAGGTGAGATGAGGTTTCATGTAGGTTTTAAAAAATTTAATTAAAGTGTTTTTAAAAGTTATGGACGTGTCCCAACTCATGTTATTTTGGAATCTTGCAAAATTTAACGAAAACATAAATGTTATATTGCAATGACCAACTTTCAACAACTTAGTACTTGCCTAAATGTCTTGCAGTAATTGCCCAAATGTCTGTTAGAACTAGTCTTGGGAATTAAATAAATTTAGTGTTTTGGTGGTTGTTTACTTCATTTTACGCTCAAAGGTTATTTTAGTGCAATGCAAATTTAGCACAATATTTAGAGTTGTAAATAATGAAGCAAATGGAAATAGAAAGTTTATGCTATATGGATCATTTTAAACAAATATGATAAATCAGTTATAAATTATTAAAATCTTATCTACAGTGTTTATAAGACTGAAAGGTTCCCTTATCTTGGGTGAAAGTTTAATAGAAAGTTTAAGTGTATGTCCCAATAATTCAGTGTTTAATACAGAAGATTACAGTCACAATCTGAACAAAGTGTCACGTTTTTAGTATTCCTGATTTCTAAGAATGTGGTTTAGTTATGGAGACAGCTAGAGTTAAAGAATATTGCACACCAAACCAATCTCCAAAGGAATCTCATGTTGACACACTTCTTGATAGCAAACTGAAAATCAAAGGAACTCACAAAGAGCCATTCAGGCCAACAGGATAATGCCAGTGCTTATGCTTCACTTGAGCCTCCTACAATTTCTCTTCATCTAATCCATCAACATATCCTTTTATTGCTTTCTTTCTCATGTTATGTGCCTCAACTACCCCTTGTGGTAGTGAGTTCCACATTCTCACCACTCTGGGTAAAGAAGCTTCTCTTGAACTCCCCAATGGGTTTGGTTAGTCACTACCATATATTTCGGGCCCTTAAAAATAACTTATTTGTTTTGCTGTGGCTGACACTTTTAGTCCCCTCCTACCATAATGATTTGTTTGTATATATCAAAGGTATGAACTAGCCTTATTTTTTAAAGATTCATTTCCTCTGGTTATAGTTTAAGTACAGGGCAGTGACAAGCAAAAGGCTAGTTTAGTTATGTGCCACAACAAAAGAAAAGCGGAACTAAAATACTACTACTCTCCAAACTAAATAACTACATATTTCCCCGCTCCCAGTTGGGTAAATAAGCACGTCTGAGTAGTTAAAAAATTTTCCACATTCATCACCAGTGGTTAACAAGGCAAAAATCACTGAAAAGATGTAACAAGATTATTTGTGTGACATGTTCACAACGTACCATTTTATAGTATTGTTCCTTTGCCTATCCTCTTCCCATCATAACTAATAGCGAAGGCATCAGAAACTAATGCAAGTACATTAGGCTGAATTTTACAGGGCCTTTGGGGGATAGGCTCAGTGGCAGGAAGGCTGGTGAAATGGCAGGGGAAGTCTTCGGGTGGCATGTCTGACACCTTCCTGCTGCCATGCCACTTTGCCAAAAGCAGGAAAGGAGGCAAATGTCCAGCTTACCTGGAGCCCAATTGAGCTTACTTAAGTAGCTAATTAAGGGCCTCTTCCAGCCTCCACCAAATAAGGAGGCCAACAATTAAACCATGGTGGCCTCCCAGTGGGCTCCAGCAGGAGGCCCTCCTTTTGGGGCATGTTTGAGTTCACGAAGGTGCCCTGGCAGCATCAGCACTGCTTGCCCTCAGTGACCACCCCGTCACCAGGGACTTCCTGACTGGCCACACAAACCTGATTTGTGAGGGTGCACGTCCATTGCTGCACCCTCTTCCTTCAAGTGTAGCCCCTGGAGTCACCACTATTCCCGGTGGTGCTGCCGAGCTGCTGGCACTTTTGTGGACTATATCTGATGAGACAGGAGGCCCAGCCCTCGCTATACTGCTGTCCTATTGTGCTCACACAAGTTACAGATCCCCTGTAGATGGCACTGCACTAGATCACAGCAGAAGCTTGATGGCTCCAAGGTGCGCTATACCTGATGAGACAGGAGGCCCAGTGAGAACCTGTTAGTTGGCTGCTGCCCATGAAATGCAGCCAAGGATCCCGCCATAGCGGGGTTAGCCCCTGCTTTCAGCCCTGGTGGTGGGATTCCTGCCGCCTCTAGAATATCTCAGCCATAATTTTAGATCAAACATAATTCATTGACCTGAAGCAAATAAGTCAACAAGCTGCAAGTTATGAGGACATTAATTCACTTCTCTGATCTGTTTCTTTCATTATACTTCAAACTGATCATACATATTTTTATCTTTGAACTTCTTTAACTAATGCTTGGGATTTTCCCTTTGGTAATGCCACATTTAATTTAGTTAATATTGCATGTTTTATTCCATCATTGCACATGAATTATTTCAACTAATTAAACCAATTTCCCTCCATTCTCTATAACTTTCCAACATTCTCATGTACTCATCTAATTTTATTATCTTCTGTATTTCAGGCTTCAGTGAACCAGCTGAAGTTCAGTACAGTTTTAGACTCATAGGGTTGATTTTGGGTTCAGTGCAGAACACACAGGAGTTTTGTGCAACTGGGTTGGCATCCACCTGAGATTATGAGCCCAGAGTTTAGCAAAAAACAAAATGTGGGCAAATCCTACATGTGAACAATACCTGGATTTGACAGCTCATGCAAATGCCTGCAACATCTTAAAGGAGATATTTTACAGCTAAAGTACTTTACATACATGTCTTGTGGCTCGAGAAAATGGCAAGGCATCTTGCTTTTTTGATGCAGCTGCGAAAATATTACTGCAGCAAATGCACAGAGCAAATTAGTAACAAAAATACTTGGCAGGAGGTAGTTGCTGACTATGATGTTTTTTTGTCCATCATTGTTGATAATGACAACATACGATTCATTTGAATTCAATAGAGGCTGTGGGTTCTACTATGATTGTAAAGATTGATTTTTGTCAGGAATATTTTCCCCATAATTGACATCATTTGCCTTGTTGTGGTGTTCAATCAAAACTTCTCAATTTTCAGTCTTGCAGCATTTAGGCACAGAAATGAAGATAATACAAAGCAATAGGATGAGATTGTTCTCGCCAGGGGGTGTAATGATACAGTGGCCCAGATTTTACATTGAGAACAATGAAGTTAACTGTTATTATGCAGTAAAGCAGACAGCAACTTCTGGAACATGCACATGAACAGTTAAACACAAAAATCCAGAAGTTGAGTCCGAGATACCCTGCACAATAACGAGATCTCATTGATAGATTCAACACTAAAATCAATGTGATGGTATGAAGGTGTAGTAAATACTCACTAGTTACCTACTAAACATGTTAGTAGGGCTGGTGCATTCAGGTGTAAGTGAATTTTTAAATATATATGGGATAGACCATAATTACCTATCTGGCACTGAAAATGTGATTTTGCAAATGTGGAGTCTCATTTCTTCAGAATTTAGTGTCAGAGATTTTAAAAAATAATATATTTTTGTTTCTGTCTCTTTTATCCCCCTCTTAATTCCATCTTTCATCCCTGCTCTTTATTTCGCTCTCTGTTCATGATTGAACCTAGTTTATACTTCTTGGTTTAGACTCTACATGCCTTAGTGAGAATTCTTCAACCTGATTGGTTGAGAAACCTTGCTATACTGCTGTCCTATTCTGCTCACACAAGTCACACGTCCCCTGTAGATGGCACTGCACTAGGTCACAGCAGAGGCTTGATGGTTCCAAGGGTGGAATCAACCCAGATTTGCACTAAGTGCAATAGCAGGCGGTAAAATGACATTTTACCCACCGGCTGCAATGGTGGCTTTTCATGCCATAATGTCCCAAACCCGCCGCATTAATCACGCATTCCTGGGAAATATGCCGTTTCCATGGTAACTGGGCTCTCATTCACCCACCACACCACCACCTTGTCGCTTCATGACACAGGGCACCATATTTAAAGTCCAGCCATTCGCACACCTCTCAGCACTTCCAACTCACGACTGTTGCAAAGAAGACAGGTTGACCTTGAAAGTAAAAAAAGACTGCAGCCCTCAGGTTCAATAAAACATTCCTCCAGCGCCTTTTAGTTGCAGTGGAGGCTCACCACGATGTCCTAAACCCCCTGCAGGATGGGCAGCAACCTCACTAATCCGGCTTGGGAGGCAATGTCTGTGGTGGTCAGCACTAATGCCCTGTGAAAGAGGACAACCAGCCAGTGCCACAACAGGATGAATGGCCTCATTTGTTCCACCAGGGTAATTCACTCTTCTCAACACTTGCAACTCACATACTCACAAACCCATCACATATCCGCAGGGATCTTACACCTCAAGGGGCAACACCATTAACTCTCTCATACACCCTCACATCTCCATCAAGCTCATATGCTCTCAAGCTCGCATCCTCATCCTGTCCATGGCTCAACTCACCACACAAACATTCCATGCAGTGCCATGTGTCCTGCTCACACTCTCTTCATCTGTTTTCATGCAGGAGAAGCCTGCTCACATCAGCAGGGAGTGGCCCCAGGCTGGGGGGTGTAGTGACCCACATTAGGCCCCTCACTCAATTTGACGAGTATGCCATCATTTGACTGGTGAGGATGCGAACCGTGCCTGCGGTGATGGTGAGGTCGGCGGGGAATGCCCTGGTAAGGATCCTGCACATCATCTCTCTCTCAACGCAAATGTGAGTGTTCTCTCTCCTACTTTTGACTGCGCTGACATGCACTACTTAAACTCTACTTTGGTTCAAAGGGAGCTCTGCCAATCGGCGCTCTCAGCCAGCCATTTCCTCAGCTCCATCCATGTCCTCACCCCCAGCCAAGAGGACACCTCCTCCATTGAAGAGCTGGAAATAAGCAGCTTGGATGACCCATCACAGCACTTACCCACCACTTACCCACACCTTGCACCAACACAGTGACACACATTGGTGGAACCTAGATCTAGAGTAGGCTGGGGTTCATAACCTGATGGTTACCGCATGGACAGATGTCCGCAGCAGCAGGAGGCAGGCTCAGGCGAGCTCCCCAGCACTCAGAGGACTGCTGGAGATCAGGCACCTGTGAGGTCTGAGCCAGATGATGAGCCTCTAGATTTGGCCTTCCAACTCATCCTGGAGAGTCAGCAGAAGGTGTTGGAACATCACACAGAGCTGTTGGAAGCCCTCTGCAGAGTTGGCATGTGAGTTAGAGTGTATCCACCTGCTCTCTGATGAAGTGGTGCCCACATATGCATGTATGGGGGTCTCCATGGGTAGGAGGGCAGACACCACGGAGACCCTGGTGCAGCAGAACGCAGAGATGTTTGCAGACCTGCACTCCATCACGGGAGCCTTGGGTGAGTTCCTGCAGTGGCAACGTGAGGGGGAAACAGGGCACCTCCACATCCCTCCAGGTGCTCCTTCCCTTCAAGAAGTCAGGCCGGCATCCCCAGGCACCCAAAGGGAGGAGGAGCGGCAGCTGAACAGCCTTGAGTCATCCACTCAGGAATCTCAGAGGCTGTCCTCTCCCTCCGAGTCTTCTTTGCCCGTGACCCCCTCAACCTCGTCCTCTGTCACCGCAAAGGGAGCAGCTGGCCAACGAGTGAATCTGGAGGGAGAAGTGTGCGCGCACCAGGGCCTTTCAGAGCCTCTTGCAGGCACTCTCCCACACATGTGGGTCCTTCCCGTATCACACTCACCTCAATGTCCGGAGTATTTTCAATGCTGCCTGCTGGGGTTCGCTTCCATTTGTCCATCTGAACTGACCTGCATCTCTGCCCACCAAATGACGTGGTAAATGCGGGCTCACTCTTAATTTTTAAGAATAAATTAGATAGATACATGGATGGGAGAGGTCTGGAGTGTTATGGAGTAGGTGCAGGTCAATGGGACTAGTGGAATAATATTTCGGCACAGAGTAGAAGGGCCGAATGGCCTGTTTTCCGTGCTGTAGTGTTCTATGGTTCTATGGTCCTAACAGCCGTCGGAAGCTCTGTGGGCAGCTGTTAGCATAATGAATGGCAAGTGCCGTTCCTTCACCATTGACCACAACCATAAAATGTAGGAGCAGAAGTGGCCCATTGAGTCTGCTCCGCCATTCAATGAGATCACGGCTGATCTGATAGTCCTCAACTCCATTTCCTGACTTTTCCCCTTAATCCTTAATTCCCTGACTGATCAAAAATCTGTCTATCTCAGCCTTGAATATACTTAGCGACCCAGCCTCTACAGCCCTCTGCGGTAAAGAATTCCACAGGTTGACTACCCTCTGAGAGAAGAAATTCCTCGTCATCTCTGTTTTAAATGGGCACCCCCTTACTATGAGATTATGCCCTCTGGTCCTAGACTCTCCTACAAGGGGAAAGAGTCTCTCAGCATCTACACTGTCAAGCCCCCTAAGAATCTTATATGTTTCAATAAGGTCGGCTCTCATTCTTCTAAACTCCAATGAGTAAAGGCCCAACCTACTCAACCTCTCCTCATAAGAAAATTCCTCCATACCCAGAATCAACCTCGTGAACCTTTCTGTGCTACCTCCATTGCTGGTATATCTTTCCTTAGACAAGGGGGCCAAAACTGTTCACAGTATTCTAGGTGTGGTCTAACTAGTGCCTTGTATAGTTTTAGCAAGACTTCCTTATTTTTACACTCCATTCCCTTTGAAATAAAGGCCAACATTCCATTTGCCTTCCCTATTACCTGCTGAACTTGTATTTTCAGCACAATATCCCATTCAAGGCTTAGCCCTTGCTTTTCCGCTTTTAACATCGAGTTTTCTGGAAACAGTTAATCTAGTTTAAATTAAAATGACGTTTATTAGACAGCTAAAAAAGCTGAATCAAAAGAAACTCAAAACAAACTGATATACACTAAAGATCAATGATGATCCTTTAGTGTCATCTGATTTTTTAAGGGATGCTAACAATGACACTGAAGTAATAAGAGAAGATCATTTTAAAAAATGGACCGAGATGGTAGACCACAGGAAATGCAGAACAATTCTAAATCTGCAGTATGAATACAGATTTAATTTCATTCCATTGCCAATTTGGCTTCGTTTTCGAACTACAATGATAAGTTCCTTTTGGGCATGATTGACCCTTTGGGCACATCATAATGAATACTTAAAGGTTAGCAGCTTTTGATGTCTGATGTAGATTTCAAATGAGATCATCCCAATTTATTCTATTTATAAAGACTACAGAACGGTTTAAAGATTTGAAACCAAATTAGGTTACATTAGACAGGTGGTTTAAAACTCTAAGGCTTCCACCTTTTAGAATTAACAATGTACATGTTAACCAGCCTGAATTTGCACACTTCAAGGGTTTAATGACACTTCACCCCATGTCACAAAAAGTTGCCGAATGACTCCTGTACAATGCTGAACCTCTTTGTTGGTCTCTCGTTTGTAGGTGGTATTTAAACATTTCAGATTTTGTTATAAAATTAATCCTAGAATTAGGAATTCCACAGCAATACCAACAATTATTGCGCATTGTAATTTTTTTTCTTGCATATGGCAGATTCAGCCAGACCATGCACATGCAATTTAAAGCTGCCAACTTGTGTGCAGCCTGAGTGGGAACTCACAGGTTGCGGGAACGGTTGCAATGGTGCAACTATTTCTATCCCCAGTACTGGAGCCAGTGACTCATGAATTAAAACCCATTTCTCCCACACCAATCTTTGAGCCATTCATTCAACTCCCTGATCTTATTTACCCTATGCTAATTCACTTGTGGCTCTGGTAGTGATCTGGAGATTAATACCTTGTGGTTCTGCTTTTTAATTTAAACCCTAGCTTCTCATAATCCCTGAGCAGAGCCTCTTTCCTAGTCCTATTTATGTCATTTTACCATGTGGACCACGACAACTGGATCCTTCCCCTCCAACTGCAAGTTCCTCTCCAACCTGAAGCCGATGTCCTGAATCCTGGCACTGGACAGACAACAGAGGGGAGATGGCAGGATAGTGGTAATGTCAATGAATGAGTAATCTAGAGACCCAGGCTAAGTCCCAGGAGACATGAGATCAAATCTGACCATAGCAGCTGGTGGAATTTAAATTCAATTAATAAAATTTAATTAAAATAAAATATAAAGTTAGTTTCAGTAATGGCGACCGTGAAACTGTTGTTGATTGTCATAAAAACCCATCTGGCTAAAGGACTTTTATTTTAGGGAAAGAAATCTGCCATCCTTACCTGGTCTGACCTACATGTGACTCCAGAACCACAGCAATGTGGTAGACTCTTAACTGCCTGCTAAAAGGGCAATTTGGGATGAGCAACAAATGCTAGCCTTGCCAGTGATGCCCACGACCCACAAAAATTTTTTTAAAAATAAACAGTCTTCAGGGTTCATGCTCTCCGCTGCAGAGTGTCTATCCCCTGACTATACAGTTTCCTACTACATCTACATTCCTTTAACTCCCCCTACTTGAATGGCTCCCTGTACCACAGTGCCAAGGTCAGTTCACTCAACTACAATGCAGCCCCTGCTCTCATCCACACAAGCTACAAGAATCTCAAACCTGCTGGACATTTGCAGGGACTGAGGCTCGTCCACTTCCACCTTCTCAATCCCCATACCTGCCTCACTCTCAGTCACACCAAACTGTCCCTGACCAAACCTGAAGATCCTAGCCTAAGGGGAGTGACTGCCTCCTGGAATAAAGTTGCCCCTCCCTGATGCACCAAAGTGCCCTAAGCTCGGAGCTCACCAACTCAGAGCTGAGGCTCTTTGAGCTACAGACATTTACTGCAGATGCGGTCGCCATGGATGACACTGGTGTCCACCAGCTCCCACATGCTACAGCTGTGCAACACATCAACTGCCATGCCTCCTTTATTATGTTTCATCTAACCTACTGGGTTTCAAAAATTTTTAATTTCCCAGCACCTAATCTGAGAGATCATAGCTTAGAGCGAAAAGATAAAAAATGCTCACCAACCAATCACTTACCTTCTTTCCTGTTACATCACAATTCAAAGAATCATTACAGCACAGAAGGAGGTCATTTAGCCTGTCATGTCTGCACCAGCTCTCTGAAGGAGCATTTTATCTAATGCCACTCACCCACCTTTCCCACATAGCCCTGCCCATTCTTGCCTTTCAGATAATAATCCAATTCCCTCTTGAATGCCTTGATTCAATCTGTTTCCACCACATTCAGGCACTGTATTCCAGATCACAACCACTCGCTGCATGAAAAAGCTTCTCATGTCTCCTTTGCTTCTTTTGGCAATTACCTTAAATCTGTGCCCTCTTGCTCTTGATCCTTCCATCAATGGGGAGGGTTTTTCCATATGTACTGTGTCCAGATGCCTCGTGATTTTGAATATCTCTATCAAATCTCCTCTCAGCCTTCTCTTCTCCAAGAAAAACAGTCTCAATGACTCCAATCTATCTACGTGACTGAAATTCCTCATCTCTGGAACTGCCTTTCCTTTAAATTTGATACCACACTTAACTTCCTTAGTTAGCTATGGAGGGTGCATTCTTCTTGTAGTGTATTTCTTTCTCAATGGATGTATTTAAGAGCAGTCCATACAAATAGAGGTCATTAATATAAGACCTAATATATTATATAAGATATACCTAATATATTATATAAGATATAATATTAATATATATGTGGTAGCAAAAATTATCGTGGCTATCAATTTCTGTGCAACAGGACCACTGAAGCCATCCACAATACACTTGGACAGGGTAAATCAGTTTGCCATGTGCCACTGCATCGAGGGGTTGATGGATGCCCTTTTCACTATCGGAAAACGTGCACAAATTTTGGTATGGAAAACAGGAGGAAAGGCAGATGCAATACTGCACACAGTACGATTTCTCTGGGGTAAAGAAAATCAGAGTGCAAAGATATAGCCTTTTGAGCACCTGCACATGATGCCTTACCTACATGAACAGGAAGGGTTACAGTTCACTAAAGATGCAAATGACCCATGACTGCCACATGTGAACTGCACACATGGAAGATACATTACCTACTCTTGTAAGATCTTTCATTCTTCAATTGATATACATTACAGGAGTAAAGTGTGATTTGACTAGCTCTGAAGAAAACCATATGTTTGGGCATAAAGCTGTCACAATGTTGCAGTTAGGTACAGCTTTAGCTCTATACTGCAAAGTGCCTGGACCCACACCACAGTGCCAGTTACATCTTGGCGCAAAGCTAAACTGAAACTTTGAGTACCAAAATCGCAAGCAAAAAGTGTACTTGGATGGGTTTGTGGTATGTAGAGGATGCATATCAACTGAAAAGAAGGGGATTCTATAACGGAAGCTATTTTCTGTTGAGTGGAAATCACTGACTTTCTTTGTTAAGTTTTGTTTCTAAAAAAACTCCAATACAGAAATTTGCATGTGATTGTACAGCCCTATTGCAAAACTTTCTGCTAGGGTGGCACTGTGTCCTTATAATGCCATAAAGCCCAATTATTATTTTTCAGTCGGAATATTCCTTTTGTTCTATGATTTTCCATACGGTCTCTCAATTACCTACTAATTTAGATTATTCACTAGGGCAGTTGGTGTTCTATTATGATTAAATGATAACTTCAACTGGTTTTCTTCCAGACCATCAGAGAACTCGGGATACAAATGCTGCATCTCCTGCAGTGTCTTGGCTTATAACATTGAAAATAGTCTCTGTGGACAAATAAAAATAATTTCGCAACTGGCTAGGATATGCCCAGATGCTATTATAATGACCAAGCAGTCACAATGCTTTGAGGATTTGCATTCCAAAATCAATTTAAATCTTCAAATATAGTAGTGAATATCTGCAGAATTTTATAGAGAACTCATACATATTTTCAAATAAAAAAAAATAAGGTTGCATACCATATGGAATGAGTCAGGGAAAGTACTACAAAATTGGTTTGTTACCGGGTCAGCAAACAATGCAGAGGTGTATGCATTTCCTATTTAAATGAAAACTGACAGTCTGTCAGGACATCACCACCACCTCATTTGGCAAAACACAATGGAAGCAGCAACACTCCCTATAGGGTGAGAGAGAGAGAGAAATTGGATGAAACTTTGACTTTTACTGATCTACAACACCCCTTCAAAGCTGACATGGTGTAGGGGAATTTCTTTCAAACAGTTCTTTTCTTTCATCCTACCCAGCAAAAAGTCAGCAATGATAATAGGAAAGAAAACTTGATAAAACTTTCATCATTTATTTCTAGCACTGTTCCATTTACTGGGAGAAAATTATTTTCTTCTACACACATTGACAACATGCCATAACACTTAGAAAGATCAGATCAGGACTGAATGAGTGGTACAGAGGCAGCTATTAGATTCTCTTTTTAAGCTACATCCCAAAGGCAAGATCTGTGTTTAATGGCAATTTACAATGCAATAATCTGAATGGATCTACCACAGAGCCTCTGAAAATGAGCAAATGATGATGATTTAATGACAACATTAATTATCCCATAGTTCTAGCCTGTGGTATAAAAATTACACAACAGAAGAGCCTTTTGATGCATGCTCAAGGTTATTGGGGTGGGGTTGCTTAAGTACAGACAATGAACCATAACTTAAACAATGCGCAAATGCCAGCTGTGCTACTTGATACTTACATCCCTCATAAATCTGTGCAGTGCCACAGTTAGATAAAAGGTCGTATCACAGTGTAGAATTCAATATCCTTCACTTAGGAGGCTTGGAAAAGGAGGAATTTAAAAAACTGACAAAACAAACAAATTCATAATTGTGTGTTCAAAATCATAATTTTCATAAGTTCAATCATTCATCAGCTAAATTTGCTACTTTATATGGTCCTGAACCATACTAATCAGGGAAGTCCCAGGTTTGTGCTGAGTTAGCTTATTGCAGCAAGTGTTGAGATAAGCGTAAGTGTATACATCTTACAGGCTCAAAAACAGGTTTACATCAATCAAACAATAGTTAAAAAGGGAGGTAAAAGTAAAAGTTATAAGTCATTCTCTAGTTAACAGAACATATGATTGGAATCATTTACCCTTTTTAGCTCTTTGGTATATTTAATCATGTCCTCTCTGGTTTTTTGAATTGCCTCTGCTATTGCTTTCTCACTTCTTCTTCTTTCTTGATTTACAGCTTCTCTTAAGGCTTCCTGTTTTGGTTGGGGGGAGTGGGGGGGGAAGAGAGAGAGAGAAAGGCAGATAATCGACCCAGCATCTTCTGTTTATTAGATCCCCTGCTCCCCACATTTAAACAGTATTATGTGCATTGGAATTGATGTCATCATCATAGCACAACAAAGTATCTTAAACTGAAATGAAATGACCAGAACGCAGATTGGTAACTTGTCAAATCATTAAACTAATCTCATGTCACATACAAGATGAAAATAGTTTGACAAAAATGTTGGATCCATTAAGTCTGGAGAATTGCGACCTGCTCACAGAACTTGGAATACTATTTTATTATGAAGCACCCAGGAGCCACAGACAACAATTCTCGCCAAAGGAAAAGTATCTCATCAGCACTTCAGTGCTTCTCAAAATCACTGACACCAGGAAACAGGTGCCAAGTGGGCACAATCAATTGGAAAAATGAGTGGAGGCAACAGCTTACATTTATAAAGCATCTTTACAGAGTAAAACATTCCAAGGCACTTCGTAAGAGTGATTATCAAACAAAATTTGACACCAAAACAAATAAAGAGATATCATAATAGAGAACCAAAGGCTTGGTCATAGAGTTAGGTTTTTAAAGAACACCTTAAATGAAGGAAAGAGAGGCAGAGAAGCAGAGGGGCTTAAGGGAGGGAATTCCAGAACATAGGGCATAGGCAGCTTAAGGCACAGCTGCTAATGGTGAAGTGAAGAAAATTGGGGATGCATAAAAGACCAGAATTAGAGGACCACAGCAAGCACAGGGATCATGGGTGAACAGAACTTGATGCAAGAAAGGATATAGGCAGGAGAGTTTTAGATGAGCTCAAGTATACAGAGGGTGCAGAATGAGAGGCATGTCTGGACAGAATTTGAATAGTTGAGTCTTCAGGTAAGAAAAACACAGATGATGGTTTCAGCAGATGCACTGAGATGTGCAATGTTATGGAGGTGAAGGAAGACGGTCTTGATAATGGAGGGGATATGGGGTCGGAACACAACTCAGGGTCAAATAGGATGGCGTGGTTATGGACAATCTGGTTTAGCCAGGGAATGTGACGGAGTCAGTGGCTAAGGAAAGTCTGTGCCCGGTTTGGGGGGGGGGGGGCAAATATAATGGCTTAAGCCTTCCCAGTATATAATTGGAGGATATTTCTGCTCATCCAAAACCCAATGTCAGACAAGCAGCGTGACAAATCAGAGGCAGTAGAGGTGTCGATCAAGGTGGTGATGAACTGGGTGTCATCTATGTACATGTGGAGCGTGACATATTTTTGGATGGTGTCATCAAGGGGCAGCATAAGAGGCCTAATAGGAGGCAGCTAAGGATAGATCTTTGGGGGATTCCATAGTATGGGTGCAGGGCCAGGGAGAGAAATTCAGTGATTTTCTGACAATGATTTGACAGGAACCAGGTGAGAGAAGTCCCACTATGCTGAACAAAGGAGGAAAGATGTTGGAGAAGGTGTGGTCAACCATTTCAAAAGCTGCAGTCGAGAAGGATGAAAATGGACAGCTTACCCACAGTCACAGTGACAAGGCATTTTATTTGTGGCTTTGAAAAAGGCCTTTTTGTGCTGCGGCAGAAGTGGAAAACCAATTGGAGATATTGAAACATGGGGTTGCAGGGAAGATGTACGTGAATTTGGGAGGCAGCAGACATGTTCCAGGGCTTTGGAGAGGTAACGGAGGTTGGAGGTGGGGCAGTAGTTTGCAAAAAGGGGTCACGGGTGGGTTTTGTGAGCAAAAGGGTGCTGGCAGCAGATTTGAAGAGGGGAGTGAACAGTACCTGAGGGGAAGGAACTAATAACATCAGCTAACATAGGGGCCAGAAAGGCAAGTTATGTAGTCAGCAAGATAAAGGCAAAATACTGCGGATGCTGGAAATCTGAAACAAAAACAAAAACAGAAAGTGCTAGAAAAACTCAGCAGGTCTGACAACATCTGTGGACAGAAAGACAGAGTTGACGTTTTGAGTCCTCTTCTTCAGAAGAGTCAGCAGTTTGGTTTGAGTAGGGGTGAGACAACAGGAGTTGTGACACATTGACAAGCTAAGCTCAGATGGGACATGAGGAGAGGCAGGACAGGAATTACAGTCCTAGCATTCCAGATTTCTGCCCATTTCCTACTCTCCCAATTTTCTGGTACTGTACTGGTACCAGGAGGACCCATCAGTTTGCAGTTAATCATATTAAAATTTAGGCACATTTGGAAAACTTGGTCCATGCAATTTTCCAACATTTGTGTGAGTTTAGCACTCAGTCAGATATCCACTCTTCTAGGATGGGTGTTCAAGATTGTTAGGATGCAATGTTTACGGATATGTATTTTAAAAGGCCTATGACTATTTCTGAACTCATTTTGTTGCTTTTTCAGGGGGTTAATTTATTTCGATTTAGCTAATCAGGTGACTGTGCAAAGTGTGAGAGGTGTTCTCAAAGGAAAATTGTATTTATGTTTTTGGAGAAATAAAAGGAGAAGTAGTGGGATAGCCAGTGGGTCACGCCACACAACAGACCACATCCTACCAGCCAAGGTTGGATCTGCAATTACTGACAAAGGCGTATCTATCGGACAATAAACACACAACTGGCTAGGAGGATTTGTGTCTGCAGGCAGACAGATGCAGAGTTATGCCATCTGTGTCAAGGGCACCTAAAGTTAAAACAGGCCATAAGGCTGGCACTGCCAATAGCAATAGTTGTTACTTACACATGCCTCTTTCACTGTCTCCTTTTAGGCATGCTGCAAAGTTCTTCTATGGACGGGGTGTCCTAGAGTGGCATGCATGGCCACTATCCGTATTAATATCTCATTTTGCGGTATTTCACTTTGTACGCAATCAAACAGGGTTGCAGTGGTATGCTCCTCCATCATTCAGTCACACAAATAGATTATTAACACCACATTTAGTTTGCCAGCCACTGGATTTTACCAGACATTTTTAATGTAAAAACAGCCTTTACAAAGCTAACAAGAGTTTTTATTCCCAAAATGTGGCCAATTACATTTAGCGGTTGCATTCCTTTAAGTCTACCCACCACCAATTGTAAGCAGCCTTTAAAGGTGATCTACACTCAGTTTCCTGCACCCTTTCTTAAAAGCTATCCTTCCATATAAATCCTTCTGAAAAACTATAAGAAAAAATGCAAAGTACATAAACAATGTTAACAGTTTCTGAATCCTCTTACATTAGAATACTGCAAGCTGTTAAAGAAAGAACTTCTTCCTCTGCACTTTTCTCTTCTCCTGAAGGCATTTACTTATATTGGTGTACAGTTACACACGTTCTGACAATGCACAGGTGCCTCACCTATATGGACCCTCACGTGTGCCTGGATAGTGAATACAGTATAGGAAGGCTATTAAATAGCTTGGGGAAACAGAACTGGGTCCAATCTTTCCCTCACTGAACACCATAATTTCAACAATGAAGCCCTGGCCAAGCTGAGAGGGCAACAAACAACATGGAAACAATGGGAAGAAGTTGGTTTCTTGCGAGAATACAGGGTATTAGAATGGGTGTGATGATAGTACATGAATACCATAGGACTGAGCCTGGATGTGGGTGAAAAGTAATAAAATGGAACCAAAGTAAGAGGCTGCACATAAGGCTAAAACTGAGGTGGCGGGGCTACATACAAGACTGCCTGAATGAAAAGGGACGAACTAGCAGTCAGCTGCATAAGCTGAGAGGGAGAAGTTGATGGTGAGGTTTTGGTACAGTCTCTGCCCAGCTTGGTTGTATCTATGAATGACTGACATGACACTATTCCAATCTACGTTCTTATTCCATTTACGAAGCAAAGGTATTCTAATATTTTCACGCTTTCAAATGTTTCTCTCATATTATTCCATGCTAAAATATTTTCCAAGTTATACATTAAAATTAACCGGAGCAACCAGAGAGTAATGCATATTGTCACTTCAGATTTTCCACAGAGCAACATATAAACAGATTTGAAATATCCTAATTTGCGCAATTTACATTTTACCTGGCTTTTGTTCCTCTCTTCTTGCAATGCTTCTTGGATAGTCAACTCCAACTTCTCTTGGTCCTTACAACGATCAATTTCCCATAGTTCTCTTTTCTCCAACTGGATCTTTTCCATCCTCTCCCTCTCCTCTTGCACAGCTTTCAAAACAGCCTCCGTAATGATTTCCTTTTCTGCCTGTGTAACAGAGCATTGTTCAAAAGAGATTTTAAGAAAAAAAATCAAAAGACATTTAAACCAAATATAATACCACATAAAAATCCATGGCCATATACTAAATAAAAGATCAGAGAAACTAACAAATGTTGTATGTTGAAAAATGAAATGCGCCTGCCAACTTCAACAGGAATTGGATTACAAAGCTGGAAGCAGATGCTTCAGAAATATTGTTGTCCGTGTTATTATAGTACTACTTGCCAATAATGCAAATTTTTCTTGTTACAATATTGTTACAGTGGCGATGTTAGGAAAATGGCTGCCACTGGTAACCACAGAAGCAGTCTACAATTTCAAGAGAAGAATAAATCTTCAAAAGCCTACATAAAACAGATGACAAGAATACTAGTGCATCAAATAAAAATTATAACAAGGTTACAATTTTTTCTGATGAATCATCACTCTACAATTTACTTTGTACTAATGTATCAAGTTAAATGTTAGGCTGAATAATTGAGGACACACGAAGTTAATAATAGTATCTAATATCAACTTACACAAACATTATATAGATATATTCTAATTACCCTCCATGTTAATTATTATTGGCAATTATGAAAATTGACTACTTTGAAGTTTCCTACAACTTAATAGCATCTTTAATGTAGTAAAATGTCCCAGGGAGCTTCACAGAAGCCGAATCAGAAAAGAACTGATAGCAAGCCAAAAAAAGATAACTCAAAAGCTTGGTCAAACCTACTGTAAACCTGCCTGTTTGGGGTTGTATCACAGGACTTGGAATTGATCACATCTGGTTATCCTTCCTCTCTCTTCAATGATGCCAAATATTGATTAAGCACTAAAAAGGCCACAACCAAATAAGATGCAAGGGTACATCAGAAATGAACAGTGAGCAATTGCAGTCTGACCTGCCATTCCAAGACTCCATAGCTTGGTACATCAGTATGTTGCACCACATCAACCTTCTTTGACCAAACACTTCATTCACAGTCCCAAGCTAGAGACTTTACTTTAAAAACACTATGAGCGTCAAACTCCAGGTTTTCAATTAGCAATACTAGGATTTCCATCAACCAATGTGCATGCAGGAGTTAAGAAAGATGATATATGGAAAATCCTCCTTGCAGAAGTTAAAGGAGAGAAATCATGAATATTTGTAACATGCCTGCAGTGTATGCCATCATCTAAATACTGTTCACTATGATACCAAACTAAAACCCACTAAAACTTTGCTACTCATTCCTACATTGTTTTATTATCTGGGCAAAAAATATCAGCCCAGCAGAATGAATAAGGTAGCTACTGCAGTTCATAAAGTTAATTTTAACCTCTATTCATGCGATATGAAAACTCCACATGATGTATACAGTTTTTGATTTTCAAATGTCCAAAAAAACATTAACTCATTCACAACAGAACTTTTTCATTTAGTTGTATAAAATATATAACAGATAGTGGGGAGGAAAACCAAAGCATAAACTTAAACAAAAATGCAGCCATTGTTTTTGGAAGTTTATCTAGAGCTGATTACAGCAAAATTCTTTATCTAATTATATAGTCACTCATTATTGCAATGCACCAGAAACATGACAAGCAAAGGAAAAATATCAGCACCTCTTCTTCAAAAAGGAAAACATTAACACAGGAATTCAGGTAAGCAAGATTGATTTTAAAAATACCTTTACAACTTTTCCCATTGCCTGTGTGCTTTGCAGCCTTTCTTCAGCGACACATTTTTCTAGTGCATCCTGTAAATAATTCAGCAAACGTTCAGATTCTATACGTGCCAAGGACAATGTTAAAATACAATTATTTTACAAAAGAACTGAAAATCTACCTTATGCTGTTTTGTTTGTTCCTCCAAAGCTTTGTTAATCTTGTCTTGCAATACACTTTTTTCTTTCTCCAGTAAGTCAAGCAGTCGCTCATGCTGGAAGATCATACAGTTGACAGCATCAGCAACAAATCACATAACGTGATCTTTCTGATATAAAGCAATAAATGATTCCCTTAAATTACATTAAAAATTGTTATTCAGAAGATGCAATTACTGATTTTAACTCTGAATGGATTCCAAACACACTCCTGGGCATCATTAACACATTGCCAGACCAATTTCCACACCATCCCAGGCAAGAAGGTGGATGGGAAGCATCTAACAACCTCCAGAAAATCTGGCAGTAGGTGTGTGAGAGTTCTGGGTGGGTCATGTAGGAAGGGGCACGTAATTTTCTTTGTGGGGCTTGGAGGAACACTCCTGTTCTTCCCAGTTCCATAAAGTAAAGCGAAAAATACTTGGGACTCTTCATATTTCTGGCAGTCCAGGCTCTCTTCAGCCAGGCAGGAAAACTGCATAATTTGTCCCCCTCAGGCTGTAGCTCAAATTGTGATAAGGACCCAATAATGCCAGTTACTCCAACCTGCATATTTAAAGAAGAATTCTGTCAACTTTGGGCAAGCAGCAGAGCGCCCAACCCACAAGCACAAATAAAAATTTCGGTTGGTGGGATTCAGTCAACTTTCTGACTGCCGGTTGCAAGGACTAATAGCATCCCACTACCTTTTGAATAGAATATATTTAGTAGGGTTCTTCTCATTTTAAACATGTTTAATGAATATATGAAAATACAATTAATATTTATTACATATTCCAGCTTTAACATAGTTCAACAAATTTATGGACTTAATTGCCTCCTTCAAACCTGCTTGCACTGTAAAAATACAAGAAATTATGGTGTTAATGAACACCAAGATGCAAAAATAAAATTGAATTCATGAAAGGGGAGTTAAAGCAGAAAGTTCAGCTTCAAAGGGCCATTAATCATCCTGATTTTTTACTTTTTTAACGTTATGGTTAGGACAATATGAAGGTCTCTCCTATAGGCTTTAGGTTGGATGGCAGACAAGCTACATTCCCTGAAGCACAAGCTATAAAAGTCTGCACGAAGCTCAAATTTATACAATGTATTATATAAAAATTTCACATTAGAGCTGAGCATTAGCACTTATCTTATCGCTTGAGAAAGCAGAAAATATTTTTAAGTAGTTTCCTTTTCATTATGTGCCAGCATATGATTGTATTTATAGCGTAACAAGGTTCAGGTAAGATTGTAAGTACTTTGACATGGCGTGTGGCTGTTCCAGAACTCTGACAAACACACACACACCCCCTCTGTTTTTGGATGGTCACTCCAGGCAATCTGCACATAGCCCTAAACTGACAATTCAACAGCATTATTAACAGAAGTAATGTATTAAGTTGTCTACCTATTCTTAGGCAGGTTAACACTTTGACAAGAAATCTAGAAAGCTAAGTAAAAGTACCATAAAAGGAATCTGAAAAAGTTAAAAGGAAACTCGGATTATTCTGTGATTTTCTCCTTTTTCCCCCACCTCCCTTGCTTTCCTCTTCAGTCTCGTTGTCAACCTCTCACCAAAGCCAGATCTCCCACCAAGAAAAAGCGTAGCAGCAGAGCAGATAAAAGTAATTGGGAGAGGGCAGGATTTTAAAAGGATGGAGTGGAAAGTGAAATTAAAATAAGAGCAAACCTCTTAAGGAAGATTGTTGGCTTGTGGAATAAGCTGCCACCTGCTGCTTAGAATGCAGAACCTGTAGATTTATCACAAAAAACAGATTTCTGTTACATGATGATGGGGGTGGAAGCTCTAACTTAGGAAAAGGTTGTGACTAACAAGAGGCTGGGTTTGGGGGAGGCGGGGGTGTGCAGTGGTGAGTTTGATGGTGCTACTATGATACCAGGCAGTTGATTCCTGGAGAACAAGAGATGGAGGCTCAGTGAAACATGTATATTGAAAGGGTGCCTGAGATAGCAGATATAAAGGGCCCTTCTTACTCAGATTTTCATGCAGTAATATTTTGCCTTTAGACCTGTAACTACTTCTGCATTGAGTAGATTGTATTGAAGATTTGCAAAATAGAATAAAATTTGCACCATCAAAATAGATGATAGGACAGGCATTGACAAGATGGTCGAATGTTCAAAATGAGTATAAGCCCTTGGTGAATCTGCTGCAATACTAGACAATTATTCCAAAACAAAAGAATTTTTTTTGTTCATTTAAATTATAATTAAAACTGAGCAAAACAAAGTCTGCCAACTGAGTGCCCAAAAATAATTTCATAGTCATTTTGTTACTAAGGAATAAACTGCCTGTTAATGCTGTATTACTACAGTAGACTGATGTCTACTTATAACGTGTACAGATAAAGTGTCCCTATGTGCCTCTTTTCATTCACACTATTAAGTGTCCTTACATTAACTATATACTCCCATCTATCTGTCTTTTTTCACCTAAAATGTACGACCACAGTGTGCAAAGTACATTGCAACTGATACCATTTGCCCATTTCACGAACCTGTTTCCTGATGACTTTTACAGCGCTTCTCACATTTGTCATAAGTAGTCAAAGGGCCACATTTTCACTACTGAGGCAGGTTGCTAGAATCAGGAAATTTCCCAAATCGGCACCTTAACCTTAAGAAGGTGTCCCATCAGATTCAATATTCGCACCGGGAGGGCGGGTGCAGGACAGAGTCAGGCCTGCCGCCCCCAGAAACAGCTCAGAGGCATCCACGGGACAGCCAAGTGCTGAGGCAAGTGGTTAGAAGGCCCGCCTTGGTTCTCTGGGACTATGTCCCTGTTGTTTTGTTAAATTTTAGCCCCTCTATTCCTCAACACTCACAAACCATCATCTCCCAACCCATTCCCTATGCCACCTCCATGCCCCTTATACCCTCCATACCAACTCACGCCCCCCCAGCCACCCCCATGGCTCCTTATAGCTCCTATGCCAACTTAAGCCAACCCACCCACCACCCTTGGCCCGTACACCCTCCATGCCAACTCACCCAGTGTTCACAATGGGCAGGCCCCAGAAACCATGTTGAGATGAAATAAAGGTCAGAAATTGTAATAAAGCCTTCACTATATTAAAAAGATCCCATTCATGGAAGCCAATTCAAAGCTTTTACATCTCAGTGGTTAATCTGTTATTAAAAAAAAAGACTTCTTTTCATAACCCCACATCAAAGGCAGCTAATCCTTTAAAGACTTCTTTGAGCTGCCAATCAAACTGAACTTAGAACACCCATGCTGAGACAATTATAGTTTGTGGTAATTCATAAAGAGTCCTTAGGGAAATGTCAACAAACTGCTATTATAATTGCTAGAACGCAGTTTTTTTTAAAAAAAAATCCGTCACAGATACCTGTAGCCTTTTTTTCATTTTTAAAGGGCTGGAGATTTAAATAACTTCACATCCTGACAGTTATACAGACCTTATCCAATCTTCATGAACCTTTCCATTTATTTCATAAATTTATGACTCTCACACTGTGGGTGAGGACCTTTGCTACAACCAAAATGGTTGAACTCAGAACTGAGTTCAAATGGCCCTGCTGAGTTCAGGTTTCCCTCGTGTCAATTAGACCCTGCTCCCCTTCCCTTATTGGAAAAAGAGGAGCTGATCAGAAATGAAGGCAGGACTTCTGCATCCAGATCCCACCCACCATTTTGGAAGCTCCGCGGAGTCTCTACAACTTAGCAAAAATATGGGCCATAGCATCATTCATGGCACAGAGGAGGCCGTTCTGTCCATTGAATCTATGCCAGCTTTCTATGGAGCAATCCAGTCAATCCCACTCTACAGCTTGATTTCAAAGTTTTTGCTTGCATCATGCTCGTGAGCAGCGAGTTCCAGTTTATTACCACTCACTGTGTAAAAAAGTTCTTCATTTTACCACTTCTTAAGATCTTAAATTTGTGTCCCTTAGTTCTTATGCCATCAGCTAATGGGAATAGTTTTTCCTTGTCTACCTTATCCAAGCTTGTCATAATCTTGTATAACTCTCTCAGATCTCCCATTAATCTCCTTTGCTCTAAGGAGAACAACCCAGCCTTTCCAACTTAACCTTGTAAGTAAAATTCCCTATCCCTGGAACCATTCTGGTAAATCTCTTCTGCACCCTCTAAAGGACCCTCAGATCCTTCCTAAAGGATGATGGCCAGAACTGCAGTAATTCTCTAGCTGGGACCTAACCATTATAAAGGTTCAGCAGAATTTCACTGCTTTTGTACTCAATGCTTCTATTTTTACAATCGTACATATGAATATACGAACACCTTCAGTCTGTCCGCAAGCATGACCTAGAACTCCCTGTCGCTTGCCATTTCAACACTCCACCCTGCTCTCATGACCACATGTCCTTGACCTGCTGCATTGTTCCATTGCAGCTCAACGCAAACTGGAGGAACAGCACCTCATCTTCCGACTAGGTACTTTACAGCCTTCCGGACTATTGAATATTGAGTTCAACAATTTTAGATCATGAACTCTCTCCTCCATCCCCACACCCTTTTTTCCAATAATTTATATACATTTTTCTTTTCCCACCTATTTCCATTATTTTTAAATGTATTCCATCCATTGTTTCATTGTTTTATCTCTACCTTTTAGCCTATTTTGATCCCTTCCCCCCCGACCCCACCCCCACTAGGGCTATCTGTACCTTGTTTGTCCTGCTTTCCACCCTTAATGTCACCTATTATCACATTCCTTAGATAATATCACCACCTTCAACACCTCTTTGTCCTCTTATCTATGGCATCTTTTGGCTATCTCCACCTATCACTGGATATCCAGCTCTACCTGTCCCACCCCCCCTTAAACCAGCTTATATTTCACTTCTTTTCTATTTTTCCTTAGTTCTGTTGAAGAGTCATACAGACTCAAAACATTATCTGTGTTCCTCTCTGCAGATGCTGTCAGACCTGCTGAGTTTTTCCAGGTATTTTTATTTTCCTTAAAATCAATATATGCTACATCTACCGCATTTACTTTTATCGATGCAGACATTTCTAGAAAGAACTTTACCAAATTTTGAAAACCCAATTTGCTTTTAACAAAGCTGTGTTGAGTCATCGATGAGTCCATACATTAAATACATACTAATTTTATAATGAATTTTTTGCATAGTATCCTGTGAATGCCAACATTTAGACAATCTAAACAGTCCTTACATTTCAGCAACTTCTGCTTCACCCAAATGAACAAAGTAATTTAACTTTTTGGATTTATGTTTTTAAGTCAATTTGAGGTCCATTATGTTGCACAGGTTATTCAGGACTGAAAGTTTATATTTAAAAAGCTATCGCCTTCAAAAATATTAACTCAAATTCTGTGTAATACTGCAGCCTTTTCTATCCATTCGGCAGCCTGAATTCACTGGTTTATAAAATGGTGACAACATTCTCATTAACCTGCTGTTTATTAAGAAACTTTGACATAAAGAGACAAAAATCTGAGGGACCCTGGAAAAGGAGAGCAATTAAAACATGGTTTATGGCTTTTTCCCTCATAAGCACTATATATTGCAATAATCTCAAAGCAATTGTACAAAAAAAAAACTTACCAAAAAGACAAAGTCAAGTAACTATTTATTCTTTCAGCTTTGTTTAATAAATCCAACTAAAAATGTCCTTAACAGTTGCACTGTATAACACAGGTTGTATTTAGATGGTACTTCCAAGTTAAACACATGTGGAGCAGCAGCTGTCAATACAATCTCCATCATAACACATTCTAACATTTAGAGTCTGCAAAACACTCCAGAGAACCATTTATTTGGTTTTACTATTTCCAGTAAACCATACCAGACTTTTCCTCTAAATGTAGGCAGATCTTTTATCTTTAAATCATTGAAGTATGGAAAAATTCTTCTGGAATTTTATGGATGTAAAGTACAAAGTTTGTAATGGACTAAAATATTAACTGCTAATTAAAAACAAAATACCAAGGTGCAACTATATATACTTTATTCCCTAAATATACACCACTTTGAATATAAATTAGTTATTTAAGTAATTGGATAATTAGAGAAGACTACAAATTCAATGCAACACACCCAATTACCATTTGAGTACAATCGTACACCTTGAAAACTTAGAAGGAATAGTTGCTCTTATATTGTCCAAATTGTGCCTTTGGTGGAGGGAATTGTTTGGTAAAAATGTTCATTTAGTGCTAGGTCAACTGTAAAAGATGTACGCAGTGAAAAAGGATTGATTGTATTTTTCCAGTCAATAGAGATGCTAACTGTTCATCTAAAAACAAAAAAGGCCAGTATTTTATTATTCTCATTGTAATGAGGCTTTTTGCTGAGCCACACAAATATGGTGCATACACACAACAGTGTCATGCGCATTACAACAGGCTGGCCAAGATAAATAATCAATGAGAAATAGTAATTGTATTAAAAAATTGATTTTCTAGTCCTTTTGAGCAGATGCTGCAAATTACAAGAATGCCATAACACACATTTTGTGCACTGTTGCCTTGAGTCCAAAAAGTGAGATTGGATAGTTTGTGTTTATCCACAAGACGTGTGTTTTGATTTTCCTTTCTGAAAGAAACCCCTGTCTAATTTTAAAAGAAAGCCTTGCATTTATATAATGCTTAGCATGACCACTGACCATTAGACAATAATTAATAATTTTCACTAAGCAAGAGCAAAGGGAAAATATATACTATTTTGAATCTGTGCCAGTAGAATATCATAGTTGATCTGGCAACTGTTCAGTCAACTGTAATATGAAAATTAGTGGCTTAAAACAAGGGTAACTCTTTCGAGTTTAAAACAAGGGTAGAGGCAGCTGGATCAATGGGCAATCAATTGGCTAATTAGCTGGAAGCACTGCACACAGCTAGAGTTCCCTGCTCCCCATAAGCACTCTTATATTATGTCATTTGGGAACCTGATGTTAAAATCACACACTACCATGCTTCATGTAAACCACTGGTGAATGATTTGGAAAATGGAGATTCAGTCTTCTGTAAATGGCAGCGCATGCAAAAAATATAAATAGTTCTTTCCTCTTGATTAAAAAAAATGAAGCAGCGGGACAGGTAACAGATGATAAGCCAGCACGATGCATCGTACATATATCATGACATAATCTTTTCTGGAGATGCAAGCAAAGGTGCAGATGCACTGAACTGCCTCAATAAGTTTAGCAGCACAACCATGAGTTCTTTTGCCTTGGTAGCAGAAGGAAAAACCGACAAAGATAGTGGGATTTATTTAACAATTGCATCGTTTTCTACATTACAACAGTGGCTACACTTCAAAAAGTACTTCATTGGCTATAAAGTGCTTTGAGATGTCTGGTGATTGTGAAAGGCACTACATAAATGCAAATCTCCCGTTTTTCCTTTGCAATAACAATTTGACGGAAACCCAGGTACCAACAGCAAAACGATTTCTTTCACCTGCATGCCTAGTATGCATCATGCTTCTTTAACATACAAACAACATCTATTGAATCAAAATGGTGTTGGTTAACATTCTTTCTCACCACACACCCGATTACACCAGGATCAGTTGCACCAAATACTGTCCTGATTATTGCAGTCTGTCCCACAAACAGAGCTGCAATCATTCAGCTCTCCAGTGAACTCCAATGCACTCCAGCAATTTCAACAGCTTTTACCAGTTCACCTTTATGCTTCTTTCACTTAACACTCTCATCACTGCTACAGCCTCTCTAGTTCCACAACTGTTCCCAAATCTGAATTGATCACAGTAATAGTTTGCTTTGGTTTCCAATTTATTTGCCGGGAGTTTTAACATTATATTCGAAGCGTGTGTAATCAAAATTGTGATTTGATACTCTTCACATTTCATAATGTTTGCCTCCTTCTCCAATTGGCCCATGGTGCTCCTCAAAAAGTCTTCTGGCCATTCTCCCTTAATGTACATCTTCTTATACAATTTTGATAATTCTCAAATTAATACTCAAAGATTAGAAAATTATGAAATATGGTTCTGGAGAAGGATGGAGTGGGTCAGTTGGAGAGAACACGAGCAATGAAGTTCTCAGGTGGTGAAGGAGGGAATATATTAGTGAATATCATCATGAAAAGGCAACAAGGTTGAACTGGTCATATTCTAATGGGTGAGAGCTTGCTGAAGGAGGTGATTGAAGGAAAATTAGAGGGATGTAGACCAAGAGCAAGAAAAAGGATAATTATGATAGACACATTGAAATTGTAAATGGGAGGCTCCTGTGAGCAAAGTGCAAGACTGTAACACTTGGAAAAATGTGCAGGGGACCTGCCCTCAGATAGATCATAACTCTGCTACAGTTACCACAGTTTCAAATGGGTTACTGATAAACATGTATTTGAACCATTGGTAGCGACAGATATGATAAGTACAGCAGTAGGTCACTTAACCCCTTGAATCTGTTCCACCACATAGATCTTTGATCTAACTCCATATACATGTTTGCCTTCGATCCCTCAATAACTTTGGTTAACAAAAATCTATCAATCACAGGCATAAAATTAACAACTGATCAAGCATCAACTGTCCCTTGCGGAGGAGAATTCCAAACTACCACCCTTTGCTTGTAGAAGCATTTCCTAACTTCACTCCTGAAAGGTCTGGCTCCAATTTTTTTGGTTATGTCTCCTACTCCTAGACAACTGGAAATAGTCTCCCACTATTTACCCCATCTGTACCCTTAACCTTTTAAACTCTAGGGAATACAACACTAATTTGTGCAATCTCTTCTCGCAATTTAACCTTTGGAGTCCAGGTGCCATTCTAACAAATCTATGCTGCATTCCCTCCAAGACCAATATTATTCTTTCTAAGGTGTGATGCCCACAACTGCTCACAGTACTCCAGGTGTTATTTAAGCAGGGCTTTGGATAACTGTAGCATGATTTCCAAGCCCTCTAGATACAAAGGCCAGCATTTCCTTAGTCTTTTTGATTATTTTATGTACCTGTTCAGGACATTTTAATATCTGTGTAGCACCAAGTCCCTTTGGACCTCTACTGAGTCAGGCTTTTCAATATTTAGAAAGTACCTCGTTTTATCTTTTCTAGGTCCAAAGTGGATGACTTTACATTTTCATCCATTTGTCACAGTTTTGCTCAGTTAATCCATTAACATTGTTTTGTCTTTTTTTAGTCCCATCTACACTGCTTACAAAGGCAACTGGCAAATTTGGCATGTGATTCACTATTTCATCATCTAAGTCATTAATATATAAGGTGAATAGTTTAGGCCCCAACATAGATTTCTATGGGGTATCATTAGTCACATCCTACGAATAAGAGCACCTGTCCATTATCCCTGTTCTGTTTCCTGCTGCCTAATTAATTTTGTAAGCAGGTCAATAACTTATCTATAATTCCATGAGCTGCAATTTTACGTAACAGCCTCTTAATTGAATGCCTTCTGGAAGTCCATATACATCCCATCTGTAGACAACCCCCTGTCCATTACTTTAGTCACCTCAACAAAAATTCAGTCAGATCCATGCTGGCTTTCTGACCAGGTGAAATTTTTGACGGTGTTCAGTCAGTCTTTCTTTAATTATAGATTCCAGTAATTTCCCAACAACAGATGTGAAGCTAACTGAACTATAATTCAATAGTTTCCCCTCTCTTAACTTCCTTAAATAGTGGAGTGATGTGCAATTATCCAATCTAAAAGAATGGTTCCTGAATTCAGAGAATGTTGAAAGATCATAGTTAGGGCATCTGTAATGTTCTCACTTTCAAGCATTCCCCTTTTAAGTATTTTGAAATTGATTATGATTTTTATTAGATAAAGCTGTTAGGCTCTAAATAAATCTGGCTCATTATTCATTATTAAATCTAATTTGCATCCCTCCCTGTTGGTTCCAGGACAGAGTTGCAGAAAACTATCCTGAACATGCTCAAGAAATTCACTACCTTTCTGAAATGTGCTGGTCTGCTTATCACTTTCTACATAAAATAGGGGGGGATGGTGGCAGTGTTAATGTAAGCCAGAGGCCCAGGCTAATGTCCTGGGGACACAGGTTCAAATCCCACCACAGCAGCTGGTGGAATTTAAATTCAATTAAGTCTGGAATATAAAGCTAATCTCAGTAATAGTGACCATGAAACTATAACTGACTGTCATAAAGACCCATCTGGTACACTGATGCCCTTTAAGGAAGGAAATCTGCAGTCCTTACTCCGCCTGGCCTACATGTGACTCCAGACCAACAGCAATGTGATTGACGCTTGACTGTCCTCTAAACTGTTACAGTTCAAGGGTAATTAGGGATGAGCAATAAATGCTGGCTTTGCCTGTGATGCCCACATCCCAGGAAAGAATAAAGAAAAAAGGTTAAAATTCCCAATTAAACCAGTCTGCCTTTACTACATGCTTGTCTAATTTCTACATTTATTCATTTTGCCACTTCATAACTTTCACTGGGGGCCTATAACAATTCCTACAATTCTTTTTTAGTGTCTTAACTCCACCCATAATGTCTCCAGTGCCTGCTTATTTCTTGCTGTTTCCTTGCTTATCATTAATTTCATCTTTAGCTACTAAAACTTCTCTTCTCCTTCTACCAGTTTCCCTACCTTTCCTGTAGACCTTATAACCTGTAGTCAATCCCCAGCTCTGATTATCTTGCGGCCATGTCTCAGTAATTATTATAAAGTTGCACACTTAAGGTTGAATTTGCGCCTGCAATTTATTCAATTTGTTCCTTATACTTGGTGTGTTTGTATAAGAACTCCCATTTGGGTCACACATCCTAACCTGTCCATGTACTCTAATGTTCTTTTTCTAATATCAGCAGCTGTTCACAAGTGACATGATGAGCAGCATTCATCACTAACTCGATTGGTGGTATTCTACAGAGGGAGCACATGACATAGTCCACTAAATGATAATTCAAAAGTTGGAGGTAGAGCTTCAGCAATGGCTTTCCTCTCTGTAGTCCAATCATAAGATGCACCAGATCTTGGCCATATTAGCATATGGTCTCATATCCAGTGCCCAAATAAGCTTAAAGCAGCTGTTCTGCCAAGCTTCAATTTCCTTATGCAATGTCTTCAGCCTGATGGAAAGATCTACTCAGGACAATGACGCATCAACTGACAACTCAAACCAATGCTAGTTAGTTGTCTAATTAATTCGCGATTGTCCTACTAGTGGGTGGGTCATAAAATTAAATAGGCTTATTTTCAGTCAATTTAGTTCAAAGCTAAGAGGTCAAATGATGCATGATTAAAATTGAGTCAATTGCCTGTGGCAAACTTAGTCAATCTGACATCCAAGTCAAGCAGGTACAGTACTCTGGAGCAGTGTTAATGACTGTCCAACAAGCCTAGCTCATTAATGAGACTGCAGGGGTAGACATATCATTGGAGACCTGCATTCTCCCACACAATTTAGATAATGTTGACAATAATGTCTTAATGAGCGGTCTTAGATGGAAAAGCACTACGAAGCTTATCAGGATACTGTGCTGGTAGGCAGCATGGATTTAGTTAGTTTAATTAGTTAGTTTAATATAACAATGGGGGGGTGATGGCATAGTGGTATTGTCACTGGACTAGTAATCCAGAAACCCAGGGTAATGCTCTGGGGACTTGGGTTCGAATCCCGCCACGAGCAGATGGTGGAATTTGAATCCAATGATGACCCTGAAACCCATCTGGTTCACTAATGTCCTTTAGGGAAGGAAGTCTGCCTCCAGACCCACAGCAATGTGGGAGACTCTTAAAAACACAGGCAATTAGGGATGGGCAATAAATGCTGGCCTAGCTGATGAATGAAAAAAAAATTCCACCACATCTTGAGTATTTTCTAAACCTCTTTCCAACTTGTATATATTCTCTACAGATTTAAGTGAGGTATAACTCTACAATGATTACACTGGGTGTAGTGTACATGGACTTTAGGAAATCCTTTGATATGGTATTACATGGGAGACTATTAGGTATTTTAAAAATATGGAATTACAATAACATAGAAAACAGGATAAAAAATTAGCTGGAAAAGAAAAAGAGAATCAGCTAGAGGCAATTTTCCTAGAGGAGTTTGAAGTGGTTAGTAGTGTCCCTCAGGGTTCAGTTGGAGCAAATTCTGTTCATGATGTACATAAAAGATTTGGATAGAGGAAGAACTGAGTGGAAATCTGCAGATGATATCAAAACTGAGCATTTAGTTCTTTAGAAGACCAAAGGAACTTGCTTTGGAACAATGTTAAAATGGAACATTGGGCAGATAGAATTTAATGTCAGTTAAATTAGGTGAGGTATTATGGCACAAAAAATAATTATATTCTAAATGAAAATAGGTTTGGTGCTGTGTAGAGGCTTGGGGGTACGAGTTTATAGAGCATTAAAGGCAGCATCCCAGGGTGATAAGGCTGCAAAAAAAAAAATCCAACAACTCAAGGTTTTATTTCCAGAGAAATAGAACAGAAGTGCCAAAAGAAGATGATAAGCCTCTGTAAAACCTTATCAGGACCAAACTACTGTGTGCAGTATTGAACTCCACACAGTACTAAAAATATTGAGGCTTTAGAGGGTACAACGCAGGTTCACTAGGGTGCTGGCTGGTATGAGGAAGCACAAAAAAGACTTGAAAATTGTGCCTATTTTCATCAGGAAAATGCAGATTGCGCATCAATATAATACAAGTATTTAAAATTATGAGGGGATCCAACAGCGTAAACGGAAGCAGACTGAACGTAATTGAGAGGTCAAGAATGAGGTGCTATGTTGAATTTTTGATAGCCAGGTGAAGTCGCAAACCAGGCACCAAGCTTTTACTTAATACTAAATTTATTTACAGAATGCAACATTACGGATGTCTGCCTCCTCCCTAACCAACACCCAGGTCCAGATTTTCACTCCGGTGTCCAGTGTACAGAGGTGGAAGGATGCCTGGCTTCACAATCCTGACCTTTAAAAATGTTTGCCCGAACTCAGATTTTCGGTCCATGGGGAGGACTACAATAAAGGTCAGACAGATGACCCCAAAAGTAATGGCTGGGCAGGGTGACTCATGAACTTCTGAAAGAACATTTTGAGAAGTAGTTGGTTGACAGTGAAGTCCCTGTGCCTCGGAGGAGACATCATTGGCTTGTCAGGTGATGGTTCAAGCTACAAATGTTGTCCAGCTCTTAGCTGACCCTGGAACGGATGGCCCATCATGAGCTTTCCCTATTATGAATAGCCATTGTTGTGGCCTAATCAAAGTGTACTCTACTGAACCACTGAAAGCATGGAGTGGATTTCAAACCACAGCCACGGAGGTGGCATCGTCTGGCCACCATTGCCTGGTACACACATTATGCAGGCATGTAGTTAGTTGCCAAGACTCAGTGGGTGGAATTTTCCGTTCTGTATATTAAGTCCAGTGGCAGCAGCAGAAGTCCAGGTGACTTCTCCTGGAGAGCAGGGCAAGATTTTGCACTGTTCAGCTCATTAATTATGTATCCACGAGGAGCACATCGAATCTCATGGCAGGACAGGCAGGACGTGGCCTGCCCCAACATTACCTCATAGGCTCCAATGCCCGGACACCATATTTAAATGGCACCCAGATAGCTATTCACTCTGCTCCTGGACTAATCCCACCCCTCCTCCCCTGTTCTGCCACGGTCTCTCCTCCTCCCCTGTGCCCAGCCTTGGTGCACCTGGTGCTACAGGCAGTCAATATCTCAGTGATGGTGTGAAAGGAAGGAGAAAGCAGCGTCGACTGACCTCAGAATTCCAGGAAGAAATCCAGCTTGTCAGGTGCATGCCACTCATGTACAGTTGTGAAAGTGAACATTCTAAATTCCCACTGGCGGGGTGCTTAATTTGAAGGGGGATCAAGATTCTGGTGTTTTTGCCTTTTAATGAATATTCATGAGATGTAAATGGGGTCTCCGACATAGCTCTGGAGACACTCAACCCACCTTCAAACTGCCATGATAGTCGAGAACAAGATTCCAAACTAATTTCCCACCATCGGGAAACTGATTTTTGGCTTCCTGCCAAATCTTGCTCCCCACCTGTCATGATTCCCCCTGCTGGGAGAGTAGAAGATGGGTGGATGAATGATGAACAATGCCATGCTTGTTATCCCATCCACTTGCCCCCTTGTCACCCATCTATCAGGATCCGTCCACACTGTTGATCCCTGACCAGGTCCCTCAGCTGCACACTGTCACAGCATAACAGCGTGACCAAGAGGAAAGAGATCAATAGGGCTGTCAGTGGTCACGAAGCACAGCATGCTACCTTGGAATCACAGCTGCAATATTCATGGCGCCAAGTATTTGCACAGAGCCAGTTTCTCCGCCACACCTTACCTGGCATTGTTAAAATTCTGTGGTCCTGTAAAGGCACTTGGTCACAATGCTCATTTGGAGAGCCGGTGCAGACATGATGGGCTGAATGGCCTCCTTCTGCACTGTTAAAATTCTATGATTCTGTGATATGGTCAAAATGGTTAGTGCGTGTAAGCACACAAAAGTGAATGAGAGCATTGTAAACTGAATGGCTCTTGACTCTTTTCACCTGACATTTTTATTGATAGAATGTCATGCCCCATGCTTTTCTGTCCAGGACCTTCATGCTTTGGTGGAAGAGATCCAGAAGAGGAGGCCAGTCCTCCACCCTCCTGGCCGCCATAAAGACTCTACAGCAACCTGGATTCAAATAGTCTCCTGCTGCACTCATCGCTGCAGCCATCAGCGCTCATGAATTTAGTGCAAAAAAAGGTTCAATGACCTGCTGCGTTCCACAGCTTGACTCACCCACACCTCCAAGGTAAGAGTCATATCTGCATGCTGCAGCTAAGGTGCATGGTACCTCTGCTTCAGCATTGAGACTTATATGTGTACACAGCTCATGAAGAGATGCACAGAACACATGTTAATGAGCAGTGATACACAGATACAAGAGCAACATCTCTCCATGCACTATATATCAGGTTAACATAAATTCATTCTGTTGTTGCAATCAAAAAGGCGAAGAACACCGTGGAGATGACCCAGACTGGGGGTGAATCAGCCTGACTGAGACACACCCGTCCCATAGAACAGATGGCTATGGAGATTGCCAGGATGACTGAACAGCTGCTTGTTGGTAATGGTGAATCACCGTGAGCAGGTGATAAAGATAGTGTCGAAATCACCTTGGCACATGTTGATAATGAAGGAGGTCATGTTGTTACTTTGCTGAATTCAATGGGACGTTAGCATGAGAGGGAGCACAACAATGGGGCTGCATCATAAGGGCAACACAAGCATGGTCAAGGCAATGGTGTGCATCGCAGCATGCTTTCACTATGAGAAGTGCTATATCTAAATAACTCATTTTGTGTCTCACACAGGTCCCAGCTCTACTGCCTCACCGCCCCAAGACCAGACCATCCCTTGGAATCAAGAGGAGGAAGGGAAGTTCAAGGAGGCAGCATTACATCATGTTAGCCCACACTCCACTAGCTCAGATAAAGCACAGTGGAGGGGTGTGGTGCACGTGTAGAGTCAGTGGCACAGCGTGAAAATCACCACACTTGAGTGCAGAAGGAAATGTCAGAGTCAGATATCTGTACACAGTTCCTGTGTTGTAATTGCCATGTATTTCCAGATAGAAGAGAGTGTGCATTCCAGAATGGCAAACAGAAACATTAATAACTTGTTTTTATGCAATACCTACTGTGGCTACAAGATTTCCCCAAATGTTTAGGGGTTAATTACATATTTTTTTGAAGTGTAGCCATTATTTTAATTCAGGCAACTAATTTGCACACAAGGGCTCACAAATGACAATGAGATATTGATCTATTTTAGTGATGACTGAGTCGTAAATGTTGACCAGGACCGCAGGAGGATTTGTCTTCAAATAATACCAACGGATATTCTACATTCATTTTGGAGGAGAAAAGTGGTTAAATAGGCTTTGTTCTAACCTCTCATTTGAAAGTCAACAAATTGCTGTTCTGCTTTGGATGCATATAGTTAGCTGTTTCAACACCATTCATGGTGTTCATGCCATCCATTTTTCTTTGCTATGTGCACTAGTTCACACTTGTCCATATTAAATTTCATCTACTGTTGGTATCTCACTCAGTGATTCCCCATCATGCCCCAACACGAGCATGGTCAAGGCAATGGTGTGCATCACAGCATGCTTTCACTATGAGAAGTGCTCTTAATGCACTTTTTTTTTTGCTTTCCACAAAGTCAAATGTTCTTCAATCAAATTTGAGAATTGAACTTCTCTCCAAAGTTTTTCTATCATGTAATAGTGAACAATATGATTAGCTTTCTCAACTTCTTAATACCATTTATTGAACTGTTCAGCCCACTGGGTAACACTTAATTTTCCAATATTGTTGTCCTTATTTTGATAGTTGTTTGTTCTTTTTAAAACATGATTTGCTATTTCCACTGCATTTAAGAAAACTTGTTCAGCACCTGAATCATCCAGTCAGCACCTCAATCATTCCAGTCCTGGGAAAGCGCTGCAGGAGTTCCTCAGGATCATGTCCCTTCCTTCCATCATAAGGTCAGGAGTGGATAATTACACAACATTCAACATCATTCTCGAATCCTCAGATGTCCATATGCAGTAAGGCCCGGACAACATTAGGACTTGGGCAAATAACATTTTTTTTTATTCATTTACGGGATGTGGGCGTCACTGGCTAGGCCAGCATTTATTTCCCACCCCTAATTGCCCTTGAGAAGGTGGTGGTGAGCTGCTTTCTTGAACTGCTGCAGTCCACGTGGTGTAGGTACACTCACAGTGCTGTTAGGGAGGGAGCTCCAGGATTTTGACCCAGCTACAATGAAGGAATGGCAATATATTTCCAAGTCAGGATGGAGTGTGGCTTGGAAGGGAACTTCCAGGTGGTGGCATTCCCATGTATCTGCTGCCCTTGCCCTTCTAGATAGTAGCGGTCGTGGGTTTGGAAGGTGCTGCCTAAGGAGCCTTGGTGGGTTTCTGCAGTGCATCTTGTAGATGGTACACATTGCTGCCACTGTTTGTCTGGTGGAGGGAGTGAATGTTTGTGGAAGGGGTCCCAATCAAGTGGGCTACTTTGCCACACAAGTACCATGCAACAACCATCTCCAACAAGAGAGAATCCAAACATCTCCCCTTGACATTCAATGGCATTACTACACTGAATCCCCCACTATCAACATGCTGGAAGTTACTATTGACCAGAAACTAAACTGGACCAGCCATTTAAATATTGTGACTACATGAGCAGGCAGAGGCTAGGAATTCTGAGGAGGACAGCTCATCTCCTGACACCCCAAAGCCTGCCACCACCTACAAAACACAAATCAGGAGTGTGAAGGAATACTCTCCACTTTCCTGGATGAGTGCAGCTTCAACAACAGTTAAGAAGCTTGATACTATCCAGGACAAAGCAGCCTGCTTGATTGGAACCCCATCCACCAGTTCAAACATTCACTCCATGCATCACCAAAGTATAGGGACAGCAGCATGAATCATCTACAAGATACACTGCAGCAATTCATCAATGCTCTTTTGACAGCGTCTTTCAAACGCATGACCATTACCACTAGAAGGACAAGGGCAGCAGATGCATGGGAACACCACCACCGACATGTACGCTGGGATGCGGGGAGCCCACCTTCAGTGTATAATCCAGCCCCAATTTTCAGAAAAGTGTATAGTACTAAAATTGCTATATAAATGCAAGTCAGTCTTTTTTTTCCCCCAATTTTTGCACTTCCAGCAAGAAATTTCACCCATCAGCAGTATCTACCAGTTTGCACAATGTTTGAAAAATTCCCATACAATTGACTGGATTGTCCTGGAATTTTAAATACCACATTCTAGTTACCGTTTTATACTACAAAACTGCTGGTTGAGGGCAGCATGGGACAAACATGTTATAGAATGCTGTTCCTCTTGTGATCATAAAATTCTATACAGTAACATTAAGAATGGAAGAGCAAGGTGTGGATAAAATAAAGTGATCTAGTAGACAAACTGCAAATTTTTTAAAACTTTTTTTTTTTCAAATTTTCTTTATTTTAATTTAAACATTTTGCTTTCCTAATTATTGCTCTGCAGCAGATGTCAGTCTTGCCCCAATATTAGCACTCTTGCCTCCGAGTCTGAAGATTGTGGTTACACTTCAAAAGTATTTCATTGATTGTGAAGCGCTTTCGAATATCCTGAGGTCAAGTTCTGTCTCTTTCTTTCTTATACTTTAGCTAATATAAAGCTGGTGCTGTACAAAGGTCTACCTTCAGAAGGCCAAGATGATCAGCTTAAACTGGAGTTATATACAGACTTAATATTGCTTTGATGAGAGAAATATATCAACTTAATGCAAATTACCTGTGTGACCAGCCTATGAGTTAAGAAACACTGGGCAATTTCATTTCAAGACCAGTAGCAATTTGTAGATTTAATAGCTTGATTCAGAAAATACGAATGGGCCTGTCTGACATCAGTCTACTATTGGCCACTGGAAGTGATAAAACTACTTTAATATCCAACATGTAAAAAGCAGCAGGAATTAGGAGCACCATAAAGTAACAATAAATGATGCAGTAAAACTTAAGTTTCTCAAACTCACACTGAACTAATTACTCAGGACACTTCAACTTCACACAAAAACCAAGGTGTCTGTGTTTGAAGCAATAACAACAAGAACTTATATTTATATATTGCCATTAATGTAATGAAACTTCCCAAAGTGTTTCACAGGAGCATTATAAAACAAGATACGGCGCCAAGTCACATAAGGAGATATTAGGTCAGATGGCCAAAAGCTAAAAGGTAGGTTTTAGGGAATGTATTAAAGGAGAAAAGCAAAGTGGAGAGGCAGAGAGATGTAAGGAGGATATTCCAGAGCATAGGGCCTAGGCAACTGAAGGCTCGGCCACCAATGGTGAAACGTTTGATAAATGCTCAAAGAACCAGAGGAATGCAAATATCTCGCATGGGATGTGTGGTTGGAGGAGATTATAGAGATAGGGAGGGGTGAGGTCATGGAAAGATTTGAAAACAAGGAAGAAAATTTAAAAATCCAGATGCTGCTTGACCAAAACCAATATAGGTCAGCAAACACAGGGGTGATGAGTGAACAGGACTTGAAGCGAGTTAAGACACGGGCAGCAGATTTGGATGCGCTCAAGTTTAAGGAGAGTAGAATGTGGGAGGCCAGCCAGGAGTGTGTTAGATTAGTCAAGTTGAGAGGTAACGAAGGCATGAATGAGGGTTTCAACAGCACATTCTGGGGCAGGGATGAAGTCAGGTGATATTATGGAGGTACATACGAACAAACAAATTAGAAGCAGAGGTAGGCCATTCAGCCCCTCGAACCTACTCTGTCATTTGATAAGATCATGGCTGATCCAATTGCAACCTCTACTTTCCTGCCTACCCCCTACCACCTTTGACTCACTTATCAGTTAAGAATCAATCTAACTCGGCTTTAAAAATATTTAATGACCCTCTCCCTACTGCTCTCTGGGGAAGAGAATTTCACAGACTGATGACCCACAGAGAGAAAAAAATTCTCTCCTACAAGGGGAAACATTTTGTCAGCATCCACCCTGTCAAGTTCCCCCTTAGATTTTAAATGTTTCAGTACAATCACCTCCAATGGATACAGACCCAAACTGTCCAACTTTTTCTTGTAAGACAACCCTTCATTCCAGGAATCAGTCGAGTGAACCTTCCCTGCACTGCTCCTAATGCAATTGCACCCTTAGATAAGACCAAGGCTGTACACAGTATTCCAGATATGGTCTCACCAATGCCCTGTACAACTAGACAAAACTTCCATTTGCCTTCCAAATCACTTGCTACACCTTGTGATTCATGTACCAGAACACTCAGATCCCTCTGTGTACTCTCTCCATTTAAATAAAATTCTGCCTTTCTATTCCTCCTACCAAAGTGGACAAGTTCACATTTTCCAGATTATACTCCATCTGCCATATATTTTCCCCAATCACATAACCTATCTACCTCCTTTTGCAGGCTCCTAATGTCCTATTTGCAACTTATTCTCCTACATATCTTCATTTCATTAGCAAATTTAGCAACTATGCATTTGGTCCCTTCTTCCAAGTCATTGATATAGATTGTAAATACACTCTTCCTCAAACCGAACGTGAAATTTAATCATGTTATGATCACTGCTACCTAGTAGCTCCTTTACTATGAGATCTACCTAGGGGCTACTTCAGAAGCTAATCATGGGATCAAATGTGGCACCATGGCTGTAAACAGACTAGTTTAATCTCAGACTGTTTAGGGAACGGATGGATTTGGCAGCTAGGGAACAAAGTTTGGAGGTGAGACCAAAAACAATGGTTTGTCTTTCCAATATTTAATTACAGAAAATTTTTGCTCATCCATTACTCGATGTCTGATAGGCAGTCTGATAATTTGGCAACAGCAGGGGAGTCAAGTGAGGTAGCGCTAAGGTAGAGTTGGGTGTTGTCAACAGGCTTGTGAAAACTAACGTACTTTCAGATGATGGGGCAGTTTGTAGATAAGAAGTAGGAACAGCAGCGATGCAAGAAGAGGAAGAGAAGTCATTCCAAATGATACTCCGGATACAATTAGATGAATAAGAATGGTGCCAGATGAGCAGTCCCACCCAGCTGGATGACAGTGAAAGTATTGGAGAGGATGGTGTAGTTAACTGTTTCAAAGGCTGCAAACAGGTGAAGGACAAAGAGGGAAAGTTTACCTTTGCCACAGTCTCATAGCATGACATTTGCCAATAACATAATTTAATAACATTACCTGAGTGTTGAGCAGTTCTTCACATTTCTGCGTTTGATTATCTATGGTTGTTTGAAGGTGTTTTCCACTTGCTTCTTGCTGCTGCTGCACAGCAGACTTTGTTAATGCCTTGAACAAAGAGAACAAGCCAAGTAAAACAGATTATATGTTCAAGCACACTAACATTTATTTTTTCAACTTATTCATTTTAAAAGACTAAAGAAAATACAATCTCAATTAAATTTATATCTTTCAGAAAACGTCTATTAAGGCATTTACTCTTTTGATTTGAAGGTTATTAATATAAAATGAAATTCAGTCTCGTATAAATTGACCCAACTGAAGTTTCTGCATGCTTAATATCGCAGTCAGCATTCCCATTTCAAAGACTGCTTCTTCTGAAAATCCAGACATATCACAAGCAGCTGGGAAGGTAGTGGGTTCACTTGACTAAAGTGGGCTCAATTTAGTGATCTAAAGGCAGACCACACAGGACGCAGGCAAATGAAAGCTGCTGAAGGAAGAACCACCAGACATATTTCACCAACTGACAAATACCACATCCTCTGCACATTCAATCTGCATGCTGTGAAATCCCATGGGACAGGATGATGCTAAAAACGTCAAGTCAAGTAAAAGCAGATGGAAATTCTGAGAAGCGGAGCATAAAAGGCAATAAGGCAGACACGCCATTGTGTGGGTGTGGTAGAACAACTATAGTATCCTATGCAAAACCATTCCAGGGCTCTGGTTTTGTGGGAAAAGAACTACAGATGCTCCAAAAGGCAAAATGATCGAGTTGGACAGGTGTCCACACATCATTTTCTAATCCAAGTACATTGAAATGTGTAACACCTTTCATCCCTTCTCCAGATTAAATTGCAATATTTTAATTTTGCAAAATGTAAACTTTAATGATTATTTTCCAATTTTTGAAAAGTTATTTGCTAATTAACATTTTTCATTGGACCACATTTCTTTCTTTCAAGAGTTTCGGTTACAAAACAACCCACAAATGTCAGGCTTCAATTTCTACTCAGAATGATGACAACATTTATTGATGAGGAAGAGATTAACAAAAGTAAATGTGAGTTCTGTTACAAAGGGAGATAGGGGAAATCATAATGGGGAGGGGGTGGGGGTGGGGTAACAAAATCGCAGAGGCATGAAACAAACACTTTGTACCGGTCTTCATAGTGGAAGACACAAAAAATATTCCAGAAATAGTGGGGAACCAAGGATCTCATGGAAATGAAGAATTACATAGGATATACAGCTTAGACAAGCCACTCGACCCAACCTATCAATGTTGGTGTTTATGCTCCACTCTAATCTCCTCCTGCTTTCCTTATCCAACTATTAGCATAACTCTCCATCCCTTTCTACCTCACATGCTTACTTAGCCTCCCCTTAAATGCATTTATATTATTCACTTCAAACACTCCCTGTGACTGGTGAATTCTACATTCTCAATACTCTCTTGGTAAGGGAAAATCTTCTGAATCCTCTATTTGATTTTTTTGGAGGCTTGATGGCCTCTAGTTTTGCTCTTCCCCACAAGTAGAAATATTCTGTGCTCACTCTAGCAAAATCTAAAGATATCTATTAAGTCATCCCTTTTCTCTTTTCAGGAGCAAAGAAACCCAGTTTGTTCATCCTTTCCTGACATGCATATGCCCGCATTTCTGATATTATCTTTTCAAATCTCTTCTTGCATCCCCTTCAGTTCCTCTGTATCTTTTTTATATGGCAACAAGTGTGGTCTAACCAAGCTGTGATACAAATTTAGCATAACTTCTTTATTTTTCAATTCTATCCCTCTAGATACAAATCTGAGGGCTTGATTAATTTTTAACGGCCTTGTTAAGCTATGCCACTACTTTTTTGTATTTCCAGATCTATTGCTCCTCTACCCATTTAGATTCTTATTTTCTATGTAATATGCAACCTCCTTATCTTTCTTGCCAAAATGTAATACCTCTCATTTATCTATGTTGAAATTCATTTGCCAATTATATTTCCATTATGCAACTTAGTTAATATCTTATAATTTGTTGCAGTTCTTCTCAGCATTGACTATCCCCTCCAATTTCTTGTCATCTGCAAATTTAGAAATTGTGTTTTTGATTTGACAGTCTAAACCGTTCACATAAATTCTGAACACAGAATCCCAGCACTAATCCTTGTGGAACACCACTTTCCACCACTGTGTATAAGTACCCTTTACCCCCCCTCTCTTTTTCCTGCCTTGAAGCCAGCTAGTTTTCCTATTCTGCTGCTCATTCGCTGACCTTATTCATTAGTCTATATGGTACCTAATTGGAGGCTTTATGAAAATCTAGATAAATTACATCTCCTGCAAATGGTATGTCAGCCTTTATTACAAAGGGATTGAACTCAGAGTGAAGAAATCTTATTGCAATTGTATTGGGCCTTAGTGAGGCTACACTTGGAATACCTGTACAGTTTTGGCTTCCTTACATAAGGAAGGTCATATCAACCCTTGGAGGGAGTGCAACAAAGTTTCCCCACACTAATTCTAGGGATATGGGGATTGTCCTAGAAGAGAGATTGAAAAGGCTCAGCCTATGGTCTCTAGAGTTCAGAAAAATGAAAAGTGATCTCAGTGAAACATATAAACTTTTTAAGGGGCTTGATAAGCGTCATGACCACAGATCATAGCCCCGAATTACTTGCGGACATATTGAGCTTTTATTGAGTGTGCCTGTTTAAAAAAGGATATACAAGCAAAAGCTGGCTGGGGCCTTGAAGTAACCACTTGCTGGAAAATTCCTATGTAGATTACACTTGACCAACTAGCCCAGAGAATGGAATGTCACACCAAAAAAGTTGTCAAGGCCTACTTCAGACAGGGAAACTTCAAAGGAAGAGATGCAATGCAAAAACTGAACTGCGATCTCCTGAGGTTGCAGAGATAATGAAGGCTGAATACTATCTCAGCAGGAACCACCTCCTGTCAGTTATATACCAGGCCGTGGACTTGGTGTGAGTTGAAAATAAAGCAGATCTGGATGAAAGACATGTTTGTTTTTCCCTTCCAGGAATACACAAGAAAAGGGTTAAAAGCCAATTGCAACCCTGGTCTGTGTGCACTAGTTTTGGCCTGGTGTGCAAGGGTGTGCTGTGAAGGTCACAGCTGAAGGCATCCCTGCGCTTGCAGGTAAAAAAGTGCTCTCTCTCTCTGACTGGACTAGGGAACAGTATCTACAAGGGAAGGGATCCTTTTTAAATTAAACTTGTTGCAACCAACCAAGGGGGGTGAATAAAGAAGGGGAGCCAGTTCATCCCTCCTCACACAGGAGTATAACAATTTGGGGCACCTCTTCCTAGTTCATAACAATTTGGGGGATCCTCGCCCGGGGGCCAGTCGTAACAATTGGGTTGATGCTGGGAGAATGTTTCCCCTTTCAGGAGAGTCTAGAACTAGGGATCTGAGTCTCAGAATAAGGGGTTGGCCACTTAGGGCACAGATGATGAAAATTTTCTTCACTCAAAGGATTATGGATCTTTGGGATTCTCTACCCCTGTGGATGCTTAGTCATTAAACATAATCAAAACAGAGGTCAATAGGTTTTTGATACAACTGAAATTAAGGAATATGGAGATAGTGCCAGAAGTTAAACAATTTTAGAGCTTTTTTTTTAAATATAACAAACATGATCATTCTACACACAGCACAATCTATCTACAACACGCGAGATAAATTGCCTGTCATTTTGTGGAAATAGAAATCTTGCAAGATGCATCAATCCCAAAAGATTCTTTATCTTTAAATTTCTAAGATAGTACAATTTGGGCAACGTGGCAACAGCATAACTCTAATATTATTGTGCCACAAAATGGAACGATGCATGTTTGCAGCACTGATGACCTAAATAATACCAACTTCATGCCAATAAAGGGATGTTCCCAAGCCTTCACTTGGGCTGCTCTCATGGGCCTCTGTTACAGATCGGCATAATTGAAGGTGGCACAGAAAAACTACAAAAATATTCTCAAAATAATTTTTTCCCCCTATTCATGATACCAGCATTTTCAATCACTCAGACATGATAGCAGGAATCTGAATGGATGCATGATAGGCAGGGCCAAATATTTGGTCAAGGGGTCCTTCCACAAGCTCCCTGCCATCTGTTGCCATTTCTGTCAGATGTGGTGGCAGCAGCTGAACAGGTCTTCTCCAATACAGTAGGGTATATTCAAATAGCACATTAACTCTCCAGCTTTACCCCCACAGTAATGGTAAGGGATTTAATTTTTAAAAGATCCCATAATTGCAATCTGGAGCCGCATCTGTTTTTTTAAATTATTTGAAACTATTTGATCCTCCTTTCAAACTGCTTCTGAGCAGCTAGCCTGTTCCACTCTTGCAGCCAAGAAGCCTGCAGCAGCCAATTTCTTCACTTGCACCCCCTAAGGCAAGTTCCCCAATTGAAGCAGGAATGCCACAGGGAACCCACCAAAATTATATTCATTAGGCTGGTCCACAAAAATCCACTAGGATCAGCAGCAGAGGAATTGGTTGGCACAGAGTGGAGAATGACCCTTTAGGTATTAGTGTTCTTTAAAAGTTATTATTAACACCAATCTGAAAGAAAAAATCATACTGCACCTTTTAAGAAAAAGAGCAATGCTATCAGGTTCCACAAAAAATTGAAAAGCAAAACTTGTATGGACTATTGGGAGGAATTATAAATTGTGCTTAATATTCTAGAGAAAATGAAAAGTAAACAGAACAACTGTTTAAACAGCTAAAAAGATTATTCCCACTCAATATATCCCTAAATGTGCAACAGTACAACTAGAACAAGATTTTACAAAAACAAAAAAAAAATGAAACAACTGAGATAAGTCAAGATCTCATGGTCCACAATGCAGAACATTACCAAGAAAAAAACTTTAGATCAAAGACTAGGTTAAACCAAGAAGTGATGTATCAAGCAGGGTTTCAAAAATTTAGATTATAGAAGTCAGAGAAGTAATTGTAAGCAACATATTTTCTGAGGTGCAGAGAACGAGTCAGAGTAGAACACAGAAGATATTGTATTTAGGCCTTCGGAAGAACTAAAGCAGGAAGTCAGGGGGTTAGCTCCAATAATTGTATGTTGAGAAAAAATGAGTCTGAAGCTAGCCTGGACCTTAAAACAGGTTTATTACCAAGGCAGCAAAACAACAGACTCTCCCAGTTCCTCCCTCCCTCAGTGTTCCAGCTGTAGGTGCACCAATGGCTGCGTGAGTGGGGAGGAAGGTTCTAGACTATGAGGCTTTGTCAATGAGGTTTTAAAGAGAGACCTGCAGACAGTTCTGGAACAACGTGACGAAGTCTATGAGAAAATTGCTTAGTATCTCTAGCTGAAGAATATCACCGAATGGTTACTGGAGTCAGAAAGCAAGGAACTGAAATCAGGGGCGATCTGGGCTACATGCAGGCCAAAGTGCCTGACAAGTCGATGATTTTCGTATCAGTGGGGTATGGATTCTTCGTTGAGCTCAAATTTCCTGAAGCACTGAGCTTTATCAAGAGGAAGTCCCTTCAGCTGACTGAGTTGACAGAGAAGCTGTTGAAAGACTCAGCCAAGATTAAGGGCAACATCCGAACAGTGTTGGAAGCTCTCTGTAAACTCCAGGAGTTCACGGATTTACCGGTGGAGAAATATTCCGAAGGAGCCTGGCCTTCGGGTGGAGGAAGAGGCTGAGAGTGGAGTGGAGGCCGAAGAACACAGCTGAACAGCTTTCAATGTGCATATGATTCTGTAAAATAGAACGACAACGTAGGAGGTGGCAAGGGGGCTTTGTAACTTCTGCAATAGCCTTTGTTTAAATATTTATAAAAATCAAAAAAAAAAATCACCCGTTTAACAATGCCATAAAACCTTTACAATGTAATTGCCATTTAACAAAGTGATTGCCGCTGGACTTTAACACTGACAAAGATCAATAATCAGAATACTATTAGCAAACAGAGAAAAATCAGAAAAACTTTATGAAAAGTTAAAATGGTTAAAAGGATAAAGTAAAATTAGTTATATAAGAGATGATCAAGGTTTCTGGAGCACCTTTTTTTAAAAATCCGTCCATGGGATGTGGGCGTTGTTGGCTAGACCACCATTTATTGCCCGTCCCTAATTGCCCTCGAGAAGGTAGTGATGAGTGACCTTCTTGAACTGCTGCAGTCCATGTGGTGTAGGTACCCCCACAGTGCTGTGAGGGAGTTCCAGGATTTTGACCCAGCAACAGTGAAGGAACGGCGATATATTTACAAGTCAGAATGGTTCCCATGTGTCTGCTGCCCTTGTCCTTCTAGATGGTAGCAGTCATGGGTTTGGAAGGTGCTATCTAAGGAGGCTTGGTGAGTTCCTGCAGTGCATCTGGTAGTTGGTACACATTGCTGCTACTTTGCTTCAGTGGTGGAAGGAGTGAATGTCTGTGGATGGGGTGCAAATCAAGCAGACTGCTTGGTCTTGGACGGTGTCAAGCTTCTTGAGTGTTGTTGGAGCTGCACTGATCCAGGCAAGTGCATAGTATTCCATCACACTCCTGTCTTGTGCCTTGTAGAAGATGGACAGATTTTGGTGAGTCAGGAAGTGAGTTACTCATCGCAGGATTCCTAGCCTCTAACCTGTTCTTGTAGCCACAGTATTTATATGGCTCGCCCAGTTCAGTTTCTGGTCAATGGTAACCCCCAGGGTGTTGATAGTAGGGATTCAGTGATGGTAATGCCACTGAACATGGACATGGACTGCTTTAGTATCTGAGGAGTCGCGAGTGGTGTTAAACATTGTGCAATCATCAGCGAACATCCCCACTTCTGACCTTATGATGGAGGGAAGGTCATTGAAATTCCCTGGCTTATCTCTACAACCCTTCTTAAATAGCAGAACCACATTAGCTGTTCTCCAGTCCTCTGGCACCTCCCCCATGGCCACAGAGGAATTAAAAATTTGGGTCAGAGCCCATGTGATCTCCTCCCTTTGCTCCCTCAGCAGTCTGGGACACAGATCATCCGGACCTAGAGATTTGTCCACTTTTAAGCCTGCCAACACCAACAATAGTGTAATTATATTAGGTGATTTCAACTTTCCCAATATCAATTGGGATAGACATAGTGTTAAGGGCTTGGATGGAATGGATTTCTTGAAATGAAATCCAAGATTTCCCTTGTTGGACCCTCTACATATTGACCTAAAAGGTTCTCCTGTGCACATTTCAAGAAATCCATTCCATCCAAGCCCTTAACACTATGTCTATCCCAACTGATGTTGGGAAAGTTGAAATCACCTAATATAATTACCCTATTGTTATCGTTTTTACACACCTCCACAAATTGTGCACTTATTTGCTCCTCAATTTCCCGCTGACTATCTAGGGGCCTATAATAAACACCTAATAATGTGGCTGCTCCTTTTTTATTCCTAAGCTCTACCCACAAAGCTCCATTTGATGCGCCCTCCAAGATATCTCTCCTTACAGCAGTAACTGACTCCTTAACTAATAATGCAATGCCTCCTCCACTTTTACCCCCTCCCCTGTCTCACCTGAAGATTCTATATCCCGGAATGTTGAGCTGCCAATCCTGCCCTTTCCTGAAACACATCTCAATGATGGCTACTATACTCATAATTCCATGAGTCAATCCTCACCCTTAATTCATCCGTTTTATCTGTAATACTCCTGGCATTAAAGTAGAGGCCATCCAGCCTTGCCTTAATCCCTTGAGACTTAATGCAGCTATACTCCCTCTGACTTGATTGTTTTACTGTATTATGATGTGCCCCTATTCTGCTAACATTCTGTATCCCCTCCGCCTGACGAATGAATTTAAACTCCTCCCAACAGCACTAGCAAACCCACCCGCAAGGATGTTAGTCCCGCTCTGGTTCAGAGGTAGACCATCCCACTTGTACAAGTCCCACCTTCTCCAGAAACAGTCCCAGTAATCCAGGAATCTAAAACCCTCCCTCCTGCACCAACTCTTAAGCCACATGTTCATCTGCGCTATTCCATTTCTGAGCTCGCTAGCACATGGCACTGGGAGTAATCCAGAGATTACAACCTGAGAGGTCTTGCTTTTTAGTCTACTACTTAACTCGCTGAATTCTTGATGCAAGGCCTCATCCCTCTTTCTACCTATGTCATTGGTAGAAATGTACCATGACCTCTGCCTTATCACCCTCCCCCTTCAGGATGCCCTGCAGCCGTTCAGTGACATCCCGGACCCTGGCACCAGGGAGGCAACACACCATCCTGGAGTCACATTGACAGCCACAGTAGCGCCTATCTGTTCCCCTGACTATAGAATCCACCATTAGTATTGCTCTTCCTCCCTTCCTGTACAGACAGGCTGCTTGTGGTGCCAGAAGCTTGGCTCTGTCCACACTCCCTGGAGGAACCAGCGTCTGAAGTGCTCTCGTCAGGACTTGGAAAAATTTATTAATTTTGCTTCCAATCTCCACCCCTCCATCATTTTCACGTGGTCCATCTCTGACACTTCCCTTCCCTTCCTTGACTTCTCTGTCTCAATCTCTGGTGATAGACTGTCCACCAATATCCATTACAAACCCACCGACACCCACAGCTATCTCGACTACAGCTCCTCACACCCCACTTCCTGTAAGGACTCCATCCCATTCTCTCAGTTCCTTCGCCTCCGTCGCATCTGTTCCGATGATACTACATTCAAAAACAGTTCCTCTGACATGTCCTCCTTCTTCCTTAACCGAGGTTTTCCACCCACGGTCGTTGACAGGGCCCTCAATCGTGTCCGGCCCATCTCCCGCGCATCCGCCCTCACTCCTTCTCCTCCCTCCCAGAAACATGATAGGGTCCCCCTTGTCCTCACTTATCACCCCACCAGCCTCCGCATTCAAAGGATCATCCTCCGCCATTTCCGCCAACTCCAGCATGATGCCACTACCAAACACATCTTCCCTTCACCCCCCTTATCGGCATTCCGTAGGGATCGCTCCCTCCGGGACACCCTGGTCCACTCCTCCATCACCCCCTACTCCTCAACCCCCTCCTATGGCACAACCCCTTGCCCACGCAAAAGATGCAACACCTGCCCCTTCACTTCCTCTCTCCTCACCGTCCAAGGACCCAAACACTCCTTTCAAGTGAAGCAGCATTTCACTTGCATTTCCCCCAACTTAGTCTACTGCATTCGTTGCTCCCAATGTGGTCTCCTCTACATTGGAGAGACCAAACGTAAACTGGGCGACCGCTTTGCAGAACACCTGCGGTCTGTCCGCAAGAATGACCCAAACCTCCCTGTCGCTTGCCATTTTAACACTCCACCCTGCTCTCTTGCCCACATGTCTGTCCTTGGCTTGCTGCATTGTTCCAGTGAAGCCCAACGCAAACTGGAGGAACAACACCTCATCTTCCGACTAGGGACTTTACAGCCTTCCGGACTGAATATTGAATTCAACAACTTTAGGTCGTGAGTCCCCTCCCCCATCCCCACCCCCTTTCTGTTTCCCCCTTCTTTTTTTTTTCCCCAATAAATTATAAAGATTTTCCTTTTCCCACCTATTTCCATTATATAAAATAAAAAAAAACCCACTAGAGCTATACCTTGAGTGCCCTACCATCCATTCTTAATTAGCACATTCGTTTAGATAATATCACCAACTTTAACTTTAACACCTATGTGTTCTATTGTACTATTGTTGTTGACATCTTTTGATGATCTGCTTCTATCACTGCTTGTTTGTCGCTACAACCACACCAACCCCCTCCACCTCTCTGTCTCTCTATCTCTCCGCCCCCCACACACACACCTTAAACCAGCTTATATTTCAGCTCTTTCCTGGACTCGAACTCAAGTTCTGTCGAAGGGTCATGAGGACTCGAAACGTCAACTCTTTTCTTCTCCGCCGATGCTGCCAGACCTGCTGAGTTTTTCCAGGTAATTCTGTTTTTGTTTTGGATTTCCAGCATCCGCAGTTTTTTTGTTTTTATCTCTGTGTTTAATTGACTGCCACTGCTCTTCAAGAAATGCCTACCTCCTTGAAGAAGTTCTGTTCCTCTCTGCGACAAGATTTCCGGATTTCTCTGTTGCCTTGTTCACCTTCATTGCTTTCCATTTCTCTCCTAGTGTTTGACAAGGTGTTTACTAAAACCCGCTTTCACAACCATATCTCCTTTCTCAGTGACTGTCTCCGTCTCCGACTTACCCCACATGGATTTCAACTGAAATTCCACCCCTCATGTTTCGAACCCACCCAGGATTACAGGTATCTCCGGGACATAAAACGTTTCTCAGACTGCTGTTCCCGTCACATTCTGAAATCCACTCTCAGTGCCATGCGCCGCCATATGAACACACTCGACCTCTCCCTCCAGCAGCACCGCCGTACCCTTTTTCAAAGCTGCGCGTGCCCCCAGTTTCATTTTATCCTTCGGCTCATCCGACGCCTCAACAAGAAACTTTTTCTCTTTCTCTCAAGTGCTAAGGAACGCAAGCTCCAACAACTCATCGACACCAACACCCATCTAGGACCCTCCACCCCTGCCTGTCCCTCCGTCCCCACCCCATCTTCCAATCCCAACCCCAGCCGTGTATTCACTATACCCCCTGACCTTCCCCTCTCCGATGCTGAACGTTCAGTGCTCAGCAAAGGACTTAGTTTCATACCCTTACGCCCTCACCTCAATGTATTTCGGGCTCGGCATGATACTGAACTCTTCTTCCGCCGTCTTCGTCTCCGGGCTCACTTCTTTGGGCAGGAGTCCTCTCCCAGTTCAACGGATCCTTTTACCCATCTTCAATATTCTCCCTCCACCTGGACCCCTCCCTCTGGATTCTTACCTTCTCTCGATCTTTTCATTGAGAACTGTCGGCGCGACATTAGTCGTCTCAATTTCTCTGCTCCTCTCACCCATTCTAACCTGTCTCTCTCTGAACTTACTGCACTCCATTCTCTCAGGTCCAACCCTGACATGGTCATCAAACCCGCTGACAAGGGTGGTGCTGTTGTTGTCTGGCGCACTGACCTCTACCACGCGGAGGCTGAGCGTCAACTCGCAGACACTTCCTCCTACCTCTCCCTGGACCATGACCCCACCACTGAACATCAAGCCATTGTTTCCAGGACTGTCACTGACCTCATCTCCTCTGGGGATCTCCCTCCCACAGCTTCCAACCTGATAGTTGCCCAACCTCGGACGGCCCGCTTCTATCTCCTACCCAAAATCCACAAACAGAACTGCCCCGGTAGACCGATCGTCTCAGCTTGCTCCTGTCCCACAGAACTCATTTCTCGTTATCTTGACTCCCTTCTCTCTCCCCTTGTCCAGTCCCTTCCCACCTACATCCGTGATTCCTCTGACACCTTACGTCACATCAACAATTTCCAGTTCCCTGGCCCCTACCGCTTCCTCTTCACCATGGACGTCCAATCCCTCTACACCTCCATCCCCCACCAGGATGGTCTGAGGGCCCTTAGCTTCTTCCTCGAACAGAGGCCCGAACAATCCCCATCCACCACTACTCTCCTCCGTCTGGCTGAACTTGTTCTCACGCTGAACAATTTCTCCTTCAACTCCTCTCACTTCCTCCAAATAAAAGGTGTGGCTATGGGTACCCGCATGGGCCCCAGCTATGCCTGTCTCTTTATGGGGTATGTGGAACATTCCTTGTTGCAGTCCTACTCCGGCCCCCTTCCACAACTCTTTCTCCGGTACATCGATGATTATTTCGGTGCTGCTTCATGCTCTCGTCAGGACTTGGAAAAATTTATTAATTTTGCTTCCAATCTCCACCCCTCCATCATTTTCACGTGGTCCATCTCTGACACTTCCCTTCCCTTCCTTGACTTCTCTGTCTCAATCTCTGGTGATAGACTGTCCACCAATATCCATTACAAACCCACCGACACCCACAGCTATCTCGACTACAGCTCCTCACACCCCACTTCCTGTAAGGACTCCATCCCATTCTCTCAGTTCCTTCGCCTCCGTCGCATCTGTTCCGATGATGCTACATTCAAAAACAGTTCCTCTGACATGTCCTCCTTCTTCCTGAACCGAGGTTTTCCACCCACGGTCGTTGACAGGGCCCTCAACCGTGTCCGGCCCATCTCCCGCGCATCCGCCCTCACTCCTTCTCCTCCCTCCCAGAAACATGATAGGGTCCCCCTTGTCCTCACTTATCACCCCACCAGCCTCCGCATTCAAAGGATCATCCTCCGCCATTTCCGCCAACTCCAGCATGATGCCACTACCAAACACATCTTCCCTTCACCCCCCTTATCGGCATTCCGTAGGGATCGCTCCCTCCGAGACACCCTGGTCCACTCCTCCATCACCCCCTACTCCTCAACCCCCTCCTATGGCACAACCCCTTGCCCACGCAAAAGATGCAACACCTGCCCCTTCACTTCCTCTCTCCTCACCGTCCAAGGACCCAAACACTCCTTTCAAGTGAAGCAGCATTTCACTTGCATTTCCCCCAACTTAGTCTACTGCATTCGTTGCTCCCAATGTGGTCTCCTCTACATTGGAGAGACCAAACGTAAACTGGGCGACCGCTTTGCAGAACACCTGCGGTCTGTCCGCAAGAATGACCCAAACCTCCCTGTCGCTTGCCATTTTAACACTCCACCCTGCTCTCTTGCCCACATGTCTGTCCTTGGCTTGCTGCATTGTTCCAGTGAAGCCCAACGCAAACTGGAGGAACAACACCTCATCTTCCGACTAGGGACTTTACAGCCTTCCGGACTGAATATTGAATTCAACAACTTTAGGTCGTGAGTCCCCTCCCCCATCCCCACCCCCTTTCTGTTTCCCCCTTCTTTTTTTTTTTCCCAATAAATTATAAAGATTTTCCTTTTCCCACCTATTTCCATTATATAAAATAAAAAAAAACCCACTAGAGCTATACCTTGAGTGCCCTACCATCCATTCTTAATTAGCACATTCGTTTAGATAATATCACCAACTTTAACTTTAACACCTATGTGTTCTATTGTACTATTGTTGTTGACATCTTTTGATGATCTGCTTCTATCACTGCTTGTTTGTCGCTACAACCACACCAACCCCCTCCACCTCTCTGTCTCTCTATCTCTCCGCCCCCCACACACACACCTTAAACCAGCTTATATTTCAGCTCTTTCCTGGACTCGAACTCAAGTTCTGTCGAAGGGTCATGAGGACTCGAAACGTCAACTCTTTTCTTCTCCGCCGATGCTGCCAGACCTGCTGAGTTTTTCCAGGTAATTCTGTTTTTGTTCTGAAATGGAATACTGATTTGCGAGCAGGACCCCAGGGGTCTCCTGAACTACCTGCCTGTTTCTCTTGGACTGCCTGGTGGCCACCCATTCCCTTCCTTCCTCAAGTCCCTTCATCTTCAGTGTGACCACCTCTCTAAACGTGCTATCCATGAAGCTCTCAGACTCGCAGATGCTCCACAGTGTCCCCAACCACCGTTCCAGCTCAGAAACCCAAGCTTCCAGGAGCTGCAGCTGGACACAGTTCCTGCACACATGCTGGTCCCAGGCACTGGAAATGTCTCCGGCTTCCCACATGGAGCACGATGAGCACACCACGGCTTTGAGCGCTCCTGCCATGACTTATCCCTTTAAATTAAACCTTTTAAGTCAATTACTCTAGGGCCCTTCTTTCCTGATTCTCGTTACTGTAGAACATACAAACTATAAACTACAAAAAGACCTTAGACTATAAGCGATTAAAGTAGTAAATACCTTACCCACTACTTACCAGTGATTCCTTTCCCTTGTAGCTTCTACTGCTACAGCAGGGCAAGACCCACGTTCTGAAGATTTAAGAAGTTGGATAGTAAAGAAAAATGCAAAGAACACCTCGTCCCCTATACATCAAATTCCCACTTTGCACCAAATTGCCAATACCCATTCAGGATGTGCTCTCTCCCCTGTTCGTGTGCAAGCACACTCACACCAAGGTTACCAATCTCATGTCAAATCAGGAGTAATTCTGACTTTTGGTTCCATGTCCACCTTCAACTACGTTGTAACAACCATGATCATTCCGTTTATGGTTAACACTACCAGCACAGAGAAATCTTCAACTCATCACCACGCTGAACTGGATATGGCCCAGGTGACAGGTGAAAAAGCATCTAACCCAACTTGTCCACCTTTAAAAAATGCTGAACTTTAAAAATGTTTCATGATGTCACACAGTGAACATTACAATCACTGTGCACAACAAGGTTTAATTAGAAAATTAATTTGGAACTTACGCTTGCTTGATTGTAGTTACTCGCTTACTTTTCAGATACATTAGGTAATTTTGAAATAAAAATGTCTATAATATACATGGATAAGAATTTATAATCAGCAAAATCAATTACTTACCAAAATAGTCAGTTTGCCAAATCACTTATGGAGGGAAAAAAAACATGACTCATAAAACTATGTTTGCGTACCAGTGTACTTTCATAAGAATGTCTGTTCACTCACTGTATATTTTGGTAGTTCACCATGCTGGTATGCAACTATATTTTATTTTACATCATAACCCATATATTAAGTAATAATAACATTTTTAAAAACAACTTTCATTATTTCTTCCAACATCTTTTCAGAATGTCATGAAGTGTAAAAGCAACCATTCTGCTTCCAGTTATGCACTGTGAAACAGTACCAAAAACCACAAGAAGTTGCTGGATTTTGCTAAGTAGCAGGCAAAGCAGTAGCATAAAGCTAAAGGTGATCCATAATTTGAATCACCTGGAAGCTGCCAGAAATTAATTTTCCATGGTGACTTAGCAATTTTGCTATGACTCAAAGATATAATACAGATTTTACTGTTTGTAATCTATTTAATCTTGGGAAGATCAAAATTAGTCCATCAACTGACTAAATCAACACTGAAACCACCAATATATACATAGGGACTTCTTTTATTTTTTTTGTTCCGCTAAATTGGCAACCTCACTCAGGGTAGAGAAGATGGTTAATGGAGGAAACATGAGATTCTAACTGATGCACAGAGGATGCTTTTTCAAGACTGATGTTAAAAAACATCATTCAAGGCAAAGTAATGGGAGCTTTAATCTGCACGTAACTCATGTTAAAGCTGATCCAGTTCAAGTGTGTGTTGACACTGGACTCCAATAACCAGCACCAACACTTGTTCACTTCAAGCAGCACAGAAATTCTTGCCTATAAATGAACAATAGCATGACAAATAATGTCATTCTAAGCACTCTCAGCTAATTTCCTATTGTCCTTACATGCCTTACTCTTCTATTGGACATTCTTAACACTGTTTCATAATCACTTAAAAGGTTTTCTTTGAAATTAAGTATTAGCCATAATTGTAAACATTTTCTCCAGCACACAAATCCTATGAATTTTTAATATTAACACATGCATTTCATTTTTTTGCTGTATCTCAAGATGCACATTCTTGGTTTACAATGAAAACCTCACAAAATATGTAGTACATTCCCTGGCAATTACTTTGAAAAACATATGTCAAAATTGACAGATATAATTTAATCCACAGAGCAAGAGAAAAAAGATCATGGGCAGAATTTTATGGATGACGTGCGGATGGCGGAGCCTGCACGTCAGCGCTTAAAATGTCACACGCTGAGGTCGGGGGAGCGTCCCAGCATCAGCTCGGGGCATCGCGATATTTAGCTGGGCGGGCGCATGATGAAGTGCCCGTCGTTAATTAAAGGCCTTGTTAAGGCCCTTAACTCAGCAATCAACACTGATTTTGAGGAGCACGTGCGATCTTCGCCTCGGCACACAGGCACAACGGGCAGATGGGTAACTGAATTTTTAACAAATCTCATCCACGGGCAGGATATGTAGGCTCAGAGAGGTTGTTAATGTTTCAGCTTAAGTATTTATTGCAGAATGTGTTTTAAACTTGCCTGTGTGATTGTTAGCAGTTCAGATTGATTTCCAACAGCTTTCTCTGTGCTTTGAAGCTTCAGCTCACCAGTCTGCAGACAGTAATCTTTATCGGGCCTGCAGCTTTCCAAAGGCCTCCATTTAGCCTGGGTATGGGTTCTGACATCTCCACTGGAGGCAGCTCCTCTGAGGACGAAGGGAGGGGTAGAATAAGGAGGAGGCCAGGAGTGGACAATCAGCCTCCAGGGGAGCTACCTTTGGGAGGCCAGGCGCAGGCACAAAGGGCGCAGTGCCAAGAGGTTGTCCAAGGTGGAAGAGGCCGCAGAAAACTCCACTATCCTGCTGCCAGGGTATACAGGTGACAAAGCAGCTACGTCAGTATGAATGAGGGGCAGTGCCAAAGGAGCCTCCGACTGTTAAGGGGGACAGTGAACTATATCTGTCAGATGATTGGCCCTGAGATCTCCCCTGTGTGGGTGGACACCCCATGTCAGCAGCTCTGAAGGTCAGTTGCCCTCCACCTATATGCATCTAGGGCTCAGTGGGTGATCTTTGCGGTGTCTCCCAATCAGCTCTCCAAACTTGTGTCAAGCAGGTCGGTCATTGACCTTTATCCACTTCCACTATGACCAGGCAAGTCAGGCACAGCGAGCCAGAGGCTTCGCAGCCATTGCTGGCTTCCCCCGCGTCCAGGGTGCAATAGACTGTACACATGTGGCCATCAAGGCGCTGCAGGTGAGCCCGGTGCCTTCGTCAACAGGAAGGGTTTCCACTCCATGAATGTGCAGATAGTGTATGATCACAGGATGCAGATTCAGCAAGTTTGTGCAAGGTACCCAGGCAGCTCCCGCGATGCCCACATCCTCAGACACTCCCAGGTGCTGGGGCTCTTCAGTGCTCTGGCTCGGCTGGATGGTTGGCTGCTGGGTGACAAGGGCTATCCCCTCAGAAGGTGGTTCATGACGCCTCTCTGCCATCCAAGAACAGAAGCTGTGGAGCACTGCAAAAGGAGCCATGGCACCACAAGGGCTGTGGTGGAGAGAGCCATCGGTCTTCTCAAGATGCGCTTCCATTCCCTGACCGCTCAGGGGGCGCACTCCAGTACCCCCCAGATCTCTTCTCTGTGACAGTGGTAGCATGCTGCGCTCTGCACAATCTTGCGCTGGAAAGGGGTGATGCAGTTGACGAGGAAAACGTTGACGCAGTGGATGAGGCTGCACATGATGAATCCAGCAGTGGCTCAGAGGATGAGGAAGCACAGGGCAATGATGAGGGGCAGCATACCGACCTGCTACTACACCAAGGAGGCAGGGACATCTGGGACACTTTAAATCAACGAAACTTCAGCTAGCTCCACACACATGGATCTGCAGGACCAGCACTGCCTGGCACTTCCACACATGGCACTTAGATGCTACATCTTCCACTTCATCAGCTGCAACTAAGGGCTGAGTACAGAAACATTAATGCCACTCAAACACTCATGACATGTCTGTGAAACATACAAATGCAGCACAAAGGAAACACCCTCAGCCATGGTCAGAAAAGTGAACTTTATTGCCACCAAAATGAACAACAAACGTCGCTCTGACGCAGTTAATGAAACATTCCCTAATCTAGGGCCAACACAAAATCACCAGTGACAAAGCCGTGGTGCCTAATGTGCCTTATGCTTATATAAACAGAATTACCTGGAAAAACTCAGCAGGTCTGGCAGCATCGGCGGAGAAGAAAAGAGTTGACGTTTCAAGTCCTCATAACCCTTCGACCGAAGGGTAATTCTGTTTTTGTTTTGGATTTCCAGCATCCGCAGTTTTTTTGTTTTTATGCCTTATGCTTATGTTTGCGGGTGCTACATCTTGGTGCCGCACCATTGCGTGGAGTGGCTTGTGGGACAGCCTGCTAACTGCGCTGCCCTGTTGGCCTCGATGACCTTGGCGGCTGTCCTCTGGCCTGTGGAACCTGTGCTGACCCTGCCTGGGAGAGAGTGGCCAGTTCCAGAATTGGCACCTCCCCAGTTGTCGCAGCTTCAACGGATGCAACGGTCACTGGCAGAGGGGCGGAGGAGCTGCTGCCCTCATCCGGAGCGCCCTGAGAGGAGCTCGCAGCGACGACAGGCAGCTGCTGCACCAACATGAGGTCACATTGGACCTCCCTGCTCACCGCAGATGGATGGGCACCAAGCTGCGACACTTGGTGCCCAGAACATCTCCTGCATTGCCAATGACCACCTGTGGCCATTAGCGCTGTGAGGGCTTGCAGGTCAAAGCGTAACCCAATCAGATGATTCTCAATCTGTTGGAAGCCCCTCTCCATGAGAGTCGCCACTCTCTCAATGGAGGAAGCCTGAAGCTCTATCCTGAGGTTCATGCCATCACTGACAATCTGCCTGGATTCCTCCACCACAGAGACCAAATGAAGCCCACCCTCATGCAACCCTGCCAGACATTCCCGCGCACCCTGCCGCTTGTTCTGCAGCTGCTGCATGGCTGACACCTCCAGAGGCAGATCACCACCGCCCAACTCAGCATGTGCTTAGTCCCCTGCAGGCCTCCAGCCGCTGGCGCCATCGGCACTCTCTGTCCGTGCCATCTCCTCCAGCGATTGTGAAGTGCCCTCTCCACTGTGCCCCAGGGCACTAGCCGATGTCATAATCCTCACCGATGTGGTAGTCACTGCGCTGGTGCCTGACTCGCTGAAAGGATGTGACGCAAGTTGCAAGTGATGGTGTGGAGGGGGGGCTCTGGACTTGTTCCTGGCGGCCATGCGGTGGTGATGCTGAAATTAACAACAAGGACAGTGCATCAGTTAGCATTCAGTCAGTAACACCATTCATCCCACCCCCACCCACCCCCCCAGGCTCATAATGTGCTCAACCTTCAAGAACTAAGGAGACGAACATTGGCGGGGTGGTAAATAGTCAAATGCAGGCCCAAACATTACACATGCATACAGACAGGCTAGTCAGATGGTCTAAGGAATACCATATGTAATGTTATGTGGATAAGTGTGTGGTTAAGCACGTGGGCAAGACAAACAAGGTACGGGAATACATGAGTAATTGTAGGACTGTGGAAAGTCACGACGATTACAGGGACCTCGCTGGGCAGACCCGTTAAGGTAGCAGAACGGGAACATAAGGCGTTTAACAAGGTCAAAGTCAGACTTGCCTTTATTAGCCGAGGAATAGAATGTAGGAAAAGGGAGGTCATGTTGCAAGTGTAGAAAACGTTGTTGAGGCCACATCTACACTTCTGTGTTCAGTTGTGACCTGCGCTTCATGGGAGGGATGGCATTGGAGTGGGGCAGAGGTTCCTGACCAGGATGCATGCTGGCCTGGAGAGTTGGAGTGATGAGGAAACATTGCAAACACTTGCGACATTCGCCGTGGAGCACAGGAGATTGACAAGTCACATTATTGACCTTCATAACGTTACGAGGGGCATTGAATGGGTGGACAGAAGGCAACATTTCCCCTTCGCACAGGGATGACTAACATGGTGGTATTTATCTAAGTTGAGTGCCATGAGGTTGACAGGTGAGGTGCTGAGGACCTTTTGGACAGAATAATGTGGGACGCACTGGCTGAAAGGGTGGTGGAGGTACAAACCCTCCTGAGATGCAATAAGTCTTTGGATGTGCAGCAGTGATGTCATGGCATGTTGGGCCATGGGGATAGCGGTCACAAGTGGGATAGGCGACTTGGAAGGTGCTAGAGATGCACATCCTCAAGGGGACGAGGGACTTTTGTGTAGGACCCACACGTCTGACTGTATCAGTCTGTGAATGAGCAGTGTTGCTGCATTAACGATTGCAGCAACCAACAGTGCTTTGGATGGGAGACAGGATGGATGGAACTGTAGCCCTCAAATGCCTGGCCACTGCACCCCAGCCTCGCCGACCTGACCGCTTGCCTCCTCCCCAGCTCCATGGCCTGCTCCTCATGTGTGGTTAGGTGCTGCAGCACAGCATGCCCACCACCAGTCAGCAAACGCTCCTGGCTCTAGTGCTCTGTTCTTGCCTGTAGAACAGAGAAGAGCATTTATTGGGGCTGATCGCTCATGTACTCTGCACGCTCACGCCGCACCCCAACCACAGTGGCCCATCTAAGGCCTCCAGCGGCCTCAGTCACCAGAAGATAGTACGGCTGCTCCCAACCCCCTGCCCCAACAGCCATCGTGGACATATTTGGCATCCATCACTTTGAATAAGAGACGGGTCTTCGTGCCCATGGCAAGGAGGCGCAATTAGGTGCGGCGCCAAGGCCAGCAGATGGCTCTTGGCCATGACACCCTGAGGCTCCCCTTCCACCATCTCATCACCATCAAAAAGACATGTGTTGGAGTTCTGAGTATGTGTCTAGCTGCCTCCCCTGCAGGTTGCCCCCAGACTACTCAAATGTGACAAACACCAACATGTACTGCGGGGAGAACCCATCCTCTCATCAACCACTAAGGCTAATGTAAGCATGGTCACTATCTGTTTGCCCACCCAGCGTGCTCCAAATGCCCAATGCAGTAACGACACTAAGACTTTGGGGGGGGGGGGGGGGGCCTCAAAGGCTAAGGCTATCTGCTGGGTAAAATGGCCAAGACCGACATGGTACTCATCCTTCCAGAGCGCAACAAATCATTGAAGCGCTTGCGGCACTGGGATCCTGTGAGCCGCACAACATCTTGAGAGCTTACTGCCTCCACCACCTCCTGCCACACCTGCCTGGTCACGTGTGGGGCCCTCCTTCTCCCATCCTCAGGAAACAACACCTCCGGATGATCTGACACCTCTTCCAGGGGTGCAGCAAGGCAGGTATCGGAGAACCGAGGGACACATTGGCCTACTCTGCAGCCTGCCCCCCTCCTCCTCCTCTGCCCTGACCTCCTCTGGAGCCCGGTTGCTGGCCATGGTGAACAGCCTAAAGGAGGCTACCTGGCCTTTCTTTATACAGACTGCCGGTTCCCCATTGGAACCAGCAGTCTGTACACGCCTGCCGCACATTTGAATTTCCCGCTGTACACGGGAGTCTGAAACACGCTGGGCGGGCCTTAATTGGCCTGCCTGCGCAAAATGGCGACACCGCCCATTTCGCCAGTAGCGATCGGCTCCGCGCCCGCCGCTGATTGGGTCGGGCCTACCCACCCGACAAACAGAAAACTCAGCCCCATTTTACACATTGCTTTCTTCAATGTCTGGTTAGGTGCTGTTAATTACTTCATATAAGTTCACAGCAGACGTTTATGTCATCTTTCTTCAACAAGAAACAAAGGTTTGAGAAGAATGTCTGATCCAAGGTTACTTTAACTAACTTGCCAGCTGGTTTTGGATACCATTCATGTGTTGTTACAGACCTTTCTGATGCAAGTAGCATAACAATCCATAAGCAGAGACTCACTGCGATTTTGTTTTTTTGTTTGAAATTATCAGTCTACAATTCAATAAATACAGTAATGAATAATATAATTTCACGAGTTCAAAACTATTGCATTCTGATAAATAACTGAAAAACATGGACAGTTTGGCACAGAAAAGTGACTTTTAAGTTTATTTTTCAGACCAATAAAATCTCTCGTGGTATTTTTCCACATCTCCAGCTCTTTACAGCATGTTTATTATAAAAATAAACACAGGAAGAAAAATTACTAACAATGGACAAAGTCTACGAAACCTCTTTCTCTGCAAGCTCCCTGGTAGAATTCTGTCTGAAACAAGCTATCCCACTCAGGTATCAGCTGTGGTACAGTTGGTAGCACACTCACCTTCAAATCAGAATGTTATGAGTCCACTACAAAGACATGAGTCCATAATCCAACCTGACATTCCCAAGTGCAGTAATAATGCACTGCTGCGTTGTTGGAGGGGTCATCTTCCAGATGAGACATTAAACCAAGGCCCCTTCAGCCTTCTCAGATGTATGTAAATGACATTCGAACACTCGAATTAGAAGTGAGAGTAGCCCACTCTGCACCTCGAGCCTGCTCGCCGTTCAATAAGATCATGGCTGATCTGATTATAACTTCAACTCCACGCTCCTGCCTACCCCTGATAACCTTTCACCCACCCCCCCCCCCTTGTCAATCAAGAATCTATCTAGCTCTGCCTTAAAAATATTGAAGACTCTGCTTCCACTGCCTTTTGAGGAAGAGAGCTCCAAACACTCAGAACCCTCTGAGAGAAAAAAATTCTCCTCATTTCTGTCTTAAATAGGCGACCCCTTGTTTTTAAACAGTGACCACTGGTTTTAAATTCTCCAACAAGAGGAAACATCCTCTCCACAACCACCCTGTCAAGGCCCCTCAGGATCTTAAAGGTTTCAAATAAGTTGCCTCTTACTCTCCTACACTCCAGTGGATACAAGCCTAACCTGTCCAGCCTTTCCTCATAAGACAAGCCTCCCATTCCAGGTATTAGTCTGGTAAACCTTCTCTAAACTGCTTCTAACGCAGTTACATCCTTCCTTAAATAAGGAGACCAATACTGTATGCAGTACTCCAGATGTGGTCTTACCAGTGCCCTGTACAACAAAAGCATAACCTCCCTACTATTGTAATCAATTCCCTTCACGATAAACAACAGTATTCTATTATTTTTGCTAATTTCTTATTGTGCCTGCATACTAGCCTCATGTGATTTGTGCACGAGGACACTCTGAATTTCAGAGCTCTGCAATCTCTCACCATTTAGATCACAAGCTTATTTTTCATTCTTCCTGCCAAAATGGACAATTTCACATTTGCCCACATTATACTCCATTTGCCAGATCTTTGCCCACTCACTTAACCTATGTAGCCTCCTTATGTCCTCTTCACAATTTACTTTCCTACCTATCTGTATTGTCAGCAAATTTAGCAACCATTCCTTCGATCCCTTCTTCCAAGTCATTTGCATAAATTGTAATCAGTTGAGATCCCAGCAGATCGCTGTGGCATACCACTCATCACATCCTGAAAACTAGAAAAAGACCCATTTATGTCAACTCTCTGCTTCCTGTTAGCTAACCAATCTTCTGTCCAAGCCAATATGTTTACCCCTACACCATGAGCTTTTATTTTCCACAATAACCTTTGATGTCGCACTTTATCAAATGCCTTCTGGAAATCTAAGCACAGTACATCCACCTTTATTCACAGCACGTGACTGCTTTAAAGAACTCCAATAAATTGGTTAAACACGACTTCCCTTTCACAAAACCATGCTGTCTCTCCCTGATGCCTTAAATTTTTCTAAGTACACTGCCATAACACCTTTAATAATAGCTTCCAAATTTTTCCCTATGACAGATGTTAGGATAACTGGGGTGTAGTTTACTAGTTTCTGTCCCCCTCCCTTTTTGAATAAAGGAGTTACATTTGCTATTTTCCAATCTAACGGAACCTTCCCCAACTCTAGGAAATTTTGGATAATTGAAACCAACACATCAACTACCTCACTAGCTTCTTCTTTCAAGACCTTAGGGTGAAATCCATCCAGATCTGGGGATTTGCCAGCCCACAGCCCCAACAATTTGTTCAATACTACTTCCCTGGTGATTGTAATTTTCCCCAAGTTCCTCCCTCCCTTCCATTTCCTGATTTACAGCTATTTCTGTGATGTTACTTGTGTCCTCTATAGTGAAGGCCAAAGCAAAATACCTGTCTAATTCATCCGCCATCTCCCTAACTTCCATTATTAATTCCCCAGATGCACTTTCCCTAAAACCAATGCTCACTTTGTTAACTCTTTTCTTATTTAAATATCTATAGAAACTCTTACTATTGCTAGTACTCTAATTTTCCCCCCTCATCAATTGTTTTGCTATGTTTTGCTGTTCTCTATATTGTTTCTAATTTTCTGATTTGGCACTCACCATTGCATAAGTTCTTTAAGTTTAATACTGTCTTTAACTTTTTTAGTTAACCACAGAAGGTGGGCCCTCCCTTTGGAGTTTATCTTTCTCATTCTGTGTATTCTGAAATATCCCTTTAACGTCTGCCGCTGAACCCCTCTTGAGCTATCCCTTAATCTCATTTGCCACTTCATTTTAGTTGCCTCACTTTCATGCCCTCATAGCTGCCCTTATTCAAGTTTAAAATACTAGTGTTGCATGCACTAGTTTCCCCCTCAAAATGAATGTAAAATTCAGTCATATTATGATGGCTGCTACCTAGGGTTGCCTTCACTATGAGGTTACTAATTACTCCTGTTGCGTTGCTCAATATCAAGTCTAGTATAGCCTGCTCTCTGGTTGGCTCCAGAACATGCTGCTCTAAGAAACTATCCCGAAAACATTCTATGAGCTCCTCATCTACGCTACCTTTGCCCATCTGATTTTTCCAGTCTATATGTAGATTAAAATTTCCCATGATTATTGCTGTACCTTTTTGACAAGCTCCCATTATCTTTTCTTTTATACTCTGTCCTACCATGTAGTTACAATTAGGGGGCCTGTACACCACTCTCACAAGTGACTTCTTGCCTTTATCATTTCTCATCTCAACACACACCACTTCTACATCCTGGTTTCCTGAACTTAGATCATCCCTCTCTAATGTGCTAATGCCACCATTAATTAACAGAGCCACCTCCACCCTCCCATCTTTTCCTAGCTTCCTGTCCTTCCTAAATGTCACGTACCCTTCAATATTCAGGTCCCAATCTATGTCATCCTGCAGCCATATCTCTGTAATGGCTATGAGATCGTAATTATTTATTTTTATATACGCCATCAGTTCATCTGTTTTGTTTTAGAATGCTACATGCGTTTAGATACAGAGCCTTTAGTTTTGTCTTATTATTTTTGTAGTGTCTAGCCTTACCTGCTGATTTGCTCTTAGATTTGTACTCTCTGTCCCTTCCTGTAATGGCCTACTTATCATTTCTCATATTAATACCTTTCTCTTTTGCCTTGTCTCTACTCTTTGGTTTGCCACAGCTTCCCAAATTTGGTCCCTGGCTCCCACTATTCAGTTTAAAACCCTCTCTACTTCCCTAGCTATGCCACTCACAAGAACACCAGCCCCAGCATGGTTCAGGTGCAGACTATCTCAACGGTACAGATCCCCCTTTCCCCAAAAATGGTAGCCAGTACCCCACAAACCGGAACGCACTTCTCCCACACCAGTCTTTGAGCCACACATTCATATCTCTAATCTTATTTGTCCTATGCCAATTTTCACATGGCTCAGGTAATAATCCAGAAATCATTACCTTTGAGGTTCTGCTTCTCAATTTGATGCCTACCTCATCATACTGACTATGTAGAGTCTCCTTCCTCATCCTGCCTATGTCGTTGGTACCTACATGGACCACTGCCACTGGATCCTGCCCTTCCCACTGCAAATTCCTCTCCAACCATGAGGAGGTGTCCCAAACCCTGGCACCGGGCAGGTAACATCTCTAAAACAGGTTATCTGGTTATTTATCCATTGCTGTTTGTAGGATCTTGTCATGTGCAAATTGGTTGTAGTGTTTCCTATTACAATTGTGGCTACACCTCAAAACACAAATACACAAGAAATAGAAGGAGTATACCAGATGGCCATTCAGGCCTGCTTCACCATTAAGTATGATCACGGCTGACCTTGGACTGCAACTCCATTTTCCCACCCGCTCCCCATATCTTTTAATTTCCTGAGACACCAAAAGTCTGTTGGTCCCATCTTTAAACGAATTCAATAATAGAGCATCCACAACCCTCTAGGGTAGAGAATTCCAAAGATTCATAACCCTCTGAGTTAAGTAATCTCTCCTCACTTCAGTCCTAAAAGTTCTGCCCCTTATCCTGAGACTGTGTATCTTTGTTTTAGAATCCCTGACCAGCGGAAACAATCTCTCAGCATCTACCCTACGAAGCCCCTTCAGAAATTTGTAGGTTTCAATGAGATCGCCTCTCATTCTTCTAAGCTCTAGAGAATATAAGCCCAATTTACATAGCCTCTCATCATAGGATAACCCCCTCATCCCAGGGACCATGTTACTGAACCTTCACGTACTGCCTCCAATGCAGGTAAATCCTTTCTTAAATGTGGAGACCGAAACTGCACAAAGTATTCCAGGTGTGGTCTCTCAAAAACTATGTACAATTGTAGCAGTCATAGTTCATTGGGTAAGGTGCTTTGAGCTGTCCTGAGGTCATGAACTATGAGTTTTCTCTCTGTCATCTTTGAGACCATTGAAAATTTGGAAATTCACATAAGAAAATGTTTAAAAAAAAATATTAAACTGCATTAAGCATCTTCCTCTTCAGAACTACTTTTAAGACTAGATTTTTTATACATGTATTAACTGCATAAAAGATGGGTCTTTGAGCATATTGAGGTAATTTTTGATTATTTAGATATGTTTATAAAGATGCTTTAAGTTGCCAAATTCAGTGATCGTTCGTTAAATTTTTCTTTTCTGTTGTTCTCATGCTAGCCAGAGGGGCAATTCAGGAAACTGCGCAATTAGAGACTTTGACTTTCCATCCACTAATTGTAAGAAATAGAAATGTATGCTTCATACTTTCAGATGGGAATATAACGACAAGAACCAATTAACAAGTGAGAGTGCGGTAGTCGTGTACCTGAAAGTTCAAAACGAGCTGTAATCAGGCCAAGGAAAGTTGAAAATAGTAGGACTACATGGTGGGTTATGGGTTTTGTTCTCATAAGCTACATCCCCCAACAGGCTGTCGGACCCTGCTTATGCCTTCAGTCAGATTCCAGCAAACTTTCAACATTGTGAGACTCTTCTCTCAATCCCCATCAATTACTCCCCTCCCATGCTCCAAAATCCTAACATCTCTGCTTGACCTCAGGATCCCTTCTCCACCGATTTCTCCTTCAATCCCAAAAAACCCTCTCAGTGCTCACCCATCTTAGAACACAATTCTAGCATTGCCTCATCCTTGAAATGCCTCCAGGCTGCAAGACCACCCCCCACCCCTCAGTACCCCTGATTTAAGACCATAAGACATAGGAGCAGAAATTAGGCTATTCGGCCCATCGAGTCTGCCCTGCCATTCAATCATGGCTGTTAAGTTTTTCAACCCCATTCTCCCGCCTTCTCCCCGTAACCTTTGATCCCCTTACCAACCAAGAACCTATCTATCTCGGTCTTGAATACACTCAATGACCTGGCCTCCACAGCCTTTTGTGGCAAGGAATTCCATAGATTCACCACTCTCTGGCCAAAGAAGTTTCTCCTCATCTCTGTTCTAAAAGGTCTTCCCTTTACTCTGAGGCTGTGCCCTCGGGTCCAAGTCTCTCCTACTAATGGAAACATCTTCCTCACGCCCACTCTATCCAGGCCTTTCAGTATTCTGTAAGTTTCAGTCAGATCCCCCCTCATCCTTCTAAACTCCCTCAAGTATAGACCCAGAGTCCTCAAACGTTCCTCATTCCTGGGATCGTTCTTGTGAACCTCCTCTGGACCCTCTCCAGGGCCAGGACATCCTTCCTGAGATAAGGGCCCAAAATTGCTCACAATATTCTAAATGTTGTCTGACCAGAGCCTTATAAAGCCTCAGCAGCACATCCCTGCTTTTATATTCTAGTCCTCTCAAAATAAATGCCAACATTGCATTTGCCTTCCCAACTACTGACTCAACCTGCAAGTTAACCTTAAGAGAATCCTGGACTAGGACTCCCAAGTCCCTTTGCACTCCAGATTTCTGAATTCTCTCCCCATTTAGAAAATAGTCTATGCCTCTATTCTTCCTACCAAAGTGCATGACCTCACACTTCCCCATGTTGTATTCCATCTGCCACTTCTTTGCCCATTCTCTTAACCTGTCCAAATCCTTCTGCAGCCACCCCGTCTCCTGTCCCTCCACCTATCTTTGTATCATCTGCAAACTTAGCCAGGATGCCCTCAGTTCCTTCATCTAGATCATTAGTGTATAAAGTGAAAAGTTGTAGTCCCAACACTGACCCCTGCAGAACTCCACTAGTCACCGGCCGCCATCCTGAAAAGGACCCCCTTATCCCCATTCTCTGCCTCCTGCCAGACAGCCAATCTTCTAAGAAAGCTAGTACCTTGCCTCTAACACCATGGGCTCTTATCTTACTGTGTAGCCTCCTGTACGGCACCTTGTCAAAGGCCTTCTGGAAGTCCAAGTGGATAACATCCATTGGCTCTCCTTTGTCTAACCTACTCGTTACCTCCTCAAAGAATTCTAACAGATTTGTCAGGCATGATCTCCCCTTGATGAAACCATGCTGACTTTGCCCTATTTTATCATGCATTTCTAAGTATTCTGAAATCTCATCCTTAATAATGGACTCTGAAATCTTACCAACAACTGAGGTCAGGCTAATCGGCCTGTAATTTCTCATCTTTTGCCTCACTCCCTTCTTAAACAGGGGGGTTACATTAGCGATTTTCCAGTACTCTGGGACCCTCCCTGACTACAGTGATCCCTGAAAGATCACCACTAACGCCTCCATTATCTCTTCAGCTATCTCCTTCAGAACTCTGGGGTATAATCCACCTGGCCCAGGTGATTTATCCACCTTCAGACCTTTCAATTTTCTTAGCACCTTCTCCTTGGTAATGGCCACCAAATTCACCTCTGCCCCCACCGACTCTCTTGAATTTTGGGGATGTTACTCGTGTCTTCCACCGTGAAGACTGACGCAAAGTACCTATTCAGTTCCTCCGCCATTTCTTTGTTCCCCACTATTACTTCTCCAGAGTCATTTTCCAGTGGCCCAATGTCCACTTTTGCCTCTATCTTACCCTTTATATATCTAAAAAACTCTTGCAATCTTTTTTATATTACTGGCTAGTTTACCCTCATATTTAATCTTCTCCCTCCTTATTTATTTTTTAGTTGTCCTCTATTGGTCTTTGTAGGCTTCCCAATCCCCTGGTTTCCCACTGCTCATCGCCGCATTGTATGCTTTCTCTTTAGCTTTTATGCTGTCCCTGATTTCCCTTGTCAGCCATGGTTGCCTCGTCCTCCCTTTAGTATGCTTCTTCTTCCTAGGGATGAATTTTTGCTGTGTCTCCCAAATTACTCCCAGAAACTCCTGCCATTGCTGTTCCACTGTCTTTCCTGCTAGGCTCATCTCCCAGTCAATTCTGGCCAGCTCCTCCCTCGTGCTTCTGTAGTTGCCTATATTCAACTGTAATACCGTTACCATAGAACCCTACAGCACAGAAAAACAGGCCATTCAGTCCTTCTAGTCTGTGCCGAAATATTATTCCGCTAGTCCCATTGACCTGCACCCAGTCCATAACCCTCCAGACCTCTCCCATCCATGTATCTATCCAATTTATTCTTAAAACTTAAGAGTGAGCCCGCATTTACCACGTCAGACGGCAGCTCATTCCACACTCTCACCATTCTCTGAGTGAAGAAGTTCCCCCTAATTTCCCCCTAAACCTTTCCCCTTTCACCCTAAAGCCATGTCCTCTCGTGTTTATCTCTCCTAATCTAAGTGGAAAGAGCTTACTCGCATTTACTCTGTCTATACCCCTCATAATTTTGTAAACTTCGATCAAATCTCCCCTCATTCTTCTATGCTCCAAGGTATAAAGTCCTAACCTGTTTAATCCTTCCCTGTAACTCAACTCCTAAAGACCTGGCAACATCCTAGTAAATCTTCTCTGCACTCTTTCAATCTTACTGATATCCTTCCTGTAGTTGGACGACCAGAACTGCACACAATACTCCAAAGTTGGCCTCACCAATGTCTTATACAACCTCCCAACTCCTATACTCAATACTTTGATTTATGAAGGCCAGTATGCCAAAAGCTTTCTTTACAACTCTGTCTACCTGTGACACCACTTTCAGGCAATTATGTATCTGAACTCCCAGATCCCTTTGTTCCTCCGCACTCCTCAGTGCCCTACCATTTACTGTGTATGTCCTACCTTGGTTTGACTTTCCAAAATGCAACACCTCACACTTTTCTGCATTAAATTCCATCTGCCATTTTCTGGCCCATTTCTCCAGTTGGTCCAGATCTCTCTGCAAGCTTTGAAAGCCTTCCTCGCTGTCCACAACGCCTCCAATCTTAGTGTCATCAGCAAACTTGCTGATCCAATTTACCACATTATCATCCAGATCATTGATATAGACATCAAACAACAATGGTTCCAGCACAGATCCCTGAGGCACACCACTAGTCACAGGCCTCCAGTCTGAGAAGCAATCATCCACTACCACTCTCTGTTTTCTCCCACACAGCCAATTTTGAATCCAGTTTACAACCTCTCCATGGATACCAAGTGTCTGAACTTCTGAACTAACCTCTCATGTGGGGACTTGTCAAAGGCCTTACTAAAGTCCATGTAGACAACATCCACAGCCTTTCCTTCATCTACTTTCTTGGTAACCTCCTCGAAAAACTCTACAAGGTTCGTTAAACACGACCTACCACGCACAAAGCCATGCTGACTATCCTAAATTAGCCCTTGGCTGTCCAAATAATTGTATATCCGATCTCTCAGAACACCTTCCAATAATTTACCTACTACTGACGTCAGGCTCACTGGCCTGTAATTACCTGGTTTACTTTTGGAGCCTTTTTTAAACAATGGAACAACATGAGCTACCCTCCAATCCTCCGGCACCTCACCCATGGCTAAATATTTCTGCCAGGGCCCCTGCAATTTCTACACTACTTTCCCTCAAGGTCCGAGGGAATATCATGTCGGGCCCAGGGGATTTATCTACCTTTATTCGCTGTAAGGCAGCAAACACCTCCTCCTCTTTAATCTCTATATATTCCATGACACTACTGCTTGTTTCCCTTCCTTCCTTATACACTATGCCAGTTTCCTGAGTAAATACTGATGCAAAAAAACCGTTTAAGATCTCCCCCATCACGTGAGGCTCCACACATAGACGACCACTCTGATCTTCAAGGGGACCATATGTGTCCCTTACTATCCTTTTACTCTTAATATACTTGTAGAAACCTTTCAGGTTTACCTTCACATTATCTGCCAAAGCCTTCCTGATTTCCTTCTTCAGTATTTTCTTACATTTTCTATACTCTACAAGTACCTCATTTGCTCCTTGTTGCCTATACCTGCTATACACCTCTCTCTTCTTAACCAGATTGCCAATATCCCTTGAAAACCAAGGTTCCCTATGCCTGCTAACTTTGCCTTTAATCCTGACAGGAACATGCAAACTCTGCACACTCAAAATTTCACCTTTGAATGTCTTCCACTTACTGAACACATCCTTGCCAGAAAACAACTTATCCCAATCCTCTCTTCCTAGATCCTTTCTCATTTCCACAAAATTGGCCTTTCTCCAATTTAGAATCTCAACTCGAGGACCAGACCTATCCTTATCTATAATTAACTTAAAACTAATGACATTGTGGTCACTGGACCCAAAATGTTCGCCTACACATACTTCTGTCACGTGACCTGTCTGGTTCCCTAATAGGAGATCAAGTATTGCATCCTCTCTCGTTGGTACCTCTATATATTGATTTAGAAAACTTTCCTGAACACATTTGACAAACTCTAAGCCATCCAGCTCTTTTACAGTATGGGAGTCCCAGTCAATATGTGGAAAGTTAAAATCTCCTACTATCACAACTTTCTGTTTCTTACATCGGTCTGCTAACTCTCTACAGATTCGCTCCTCCAATTCTTTGATTATTAGGCCATCTATAATACAACCCTATTAGTGTGGTCACACCTTTCCTGTTCCTCAGCTCCACCCATATGGCCTCTGTAGACGAGCCATCCGGGCTGTCCTGCCTACGCACAGCTGTGATATTTTCCCTGACTAGTAATGCCACTCCTCTCCCTTTCACGTCTAAAACAATGGAACCCCAGAACATTGAGCTGCCAGTCCTGCACCTCCTGCAACCAAGTCTCACTAATAGCAATAATGTCGTAATCCCACGTGCCAATCCACGCCCTAAGCTCATCTGCCTTTCTGACAATACTCCTTGCATTGAAATAGATGCACCTGAGAACATTTCTATCACGTACAAACCTTTGATTTCTGTCTAAACATGCATTCCTTGTTTAACCTTTATCCTCCTCCACCTCACTATCTGCTCTAACACTCTGGTTCCCCTCCCTCTGCAAATCCAGTTTAAACCCCCCGGAGCAGCACTAGCAAACCTACCCGCAAGTATGTTAGTCCCCCTCCAGTTCAAGTGCAAACTGTCCCGTCGGAACAGGTTCCACCTTCCCTGGAACAGAGCCCAATTGTCCAGAAACATGAAGCCCTCCCTCCTGCACCATCTCCTTAGCCACGTATTTAGCTGCATTATCTTCCTATTTCTCGCCTCACTAGCACGTGGCACGGGTAGCACTCCTGAGATTGCAACCTTGGAGGTCCTGTCCTTCAACTTTGCACCTAACTCCCTAAACTCTCTTTGCAGGACCTCCTCCCCCTTCCTATTCACGTCATTGGTCCCTACATGGACCACGACATCTGGCTGCTCACTCTCCCTCCTGAGAATACTGAGAACTCGATCAAAGATATCGCAGACCCTGGCACCAGGGAGGCAACAGACCATCTGGGATTCTCGATCTCTCCCACAGAACCTTTTATCTGTCCCCCTAACTATCGAATCCCCTATCACTACTGCTCTCCTCTTTTCCCTCCTTCCTTTCTGAGCTGAGGGTCCAGTCTCGGTGCCAGAGACGCAACCACTACAACTTGTCCCTGGTAGGTCAGCCCCACCAACAGTATCCAAACGGTATACCTATTGTTGATGGGAACGGCCACAGGGGGGCTCTGCTCTTTCTGTCTATTCCCCTTCCCTCTCCTGACAGTCACCCACCTACCTGCCTCCTGACTTTTAGGGGTGACTGTCTCCGTGAAACTCCTGTCTATTACTGCCTCTGCCTCCCGTATGATCCGAAGTTCATCCAGCTCCAGCTCCAGTTCCCTAACTCGGTTTGTCAGGAGCTGTAGCTGGATGCATCTTTTGCAGGTGTATTCATCAGGGACAATTGTGCTGTCCCAGACTTCCCACATGCTGCATTCAGAGCAATCGACTGCCCTAACTGCTGCCTCCATTACCTATTCCTAATTTAATTAAAGGAACTTACCCGGCCTTTCCTCACTGGCAGCAAGCTCGTCCTCAGCCTCTCGAGCCAAAGCCTCAAAGCTCCTTTCCTTCACTGGGCCGCTCATTACATCTGATTCCAGCTTTGTCCTCTCAAATTGCAGGGCAAATTCTACCATATTATGGTCACTTCCTCCTAAGGGTTTCTTCACCTTAAGCTCCCTTATCAAATCTGCCTCATTACACATCACTAAATCTAGAATTACCTGTTCCCTAGTGGGCTCTACCACAAGCTGCTCCAAAAAGCCATCTTATGGACATTCTACAAATTCCTTTTCTTGGGATCCACTACCAACCTGATTTTCCCAATCTACCTGCATATTGAAATCCCCCATGATCACTGTAACCTTGCCTTTCTTACACGCCTTTTCAATCTCCTGGTGTATCTTGTGCCCCACATCCTGACTACTGTTCGGAGGCCTGTACATAACTCCCATTATGGTTTTTTTTACTTTTGCGGTTCCTCAACTCTACCCACACAGATTCTACATCATCTGACCCTACGTCATTTCTTGTTATCAATTTAATTTCATTTCTTACTAACAAAGCAACCCCACCCCCTCTGCCAATCTGCCTATCTTTTTGATAGGATGTATATCCTTGGATATTTATCTCCCAGTCCTGATCCCCTTGCAGCCATGTCTCCGTGATGCCCACCACATCATACCTGCCAATTTCAATCTGCGTCACAAGCTCATTTACCTTATTTCGTATACTGCATGCATTCAGATACAACACCTTCAGTCCTGTATTTCCCATCCCCTTACTCATTGTCGTCCCTTTATCTGATGTGCTTGAAGTTAGATTCCTAGCCCTTTCCAAACACTCTGTTCTATTTTGTGTTCTGGAGACTTTAATAGCCTCTCCTGGGCTCTCCTTTCTTTTCAATTTTTTGATAATTTTCCATGAAGTTGAATCCATCCCCACCACATGCTAACCTGCTGCTTTGTTTCCCATTAGTCATACTTCTTGGAATTTTACCCCTCCCCCCACCCCCCCAACTTTTTATTTTAAAGTCCTGTTGACCACCCTATTTACCTTTTCGCTAGAACATTGGTCCCAGATCGGTTCAGGTGGAGACCATCCCAAGGGTACAGATCCCTCCTGTTTCAATACTGATGCCAGTGCCCCACGAAATGGAAACCCTCTTTCCCGCACCACTCCTTTAGCCATGTGTTTATTTCCCTTATTCTCACGTCCCTGTGCCCTCCCATGTTCCTGGACCTAAGGGTTTTCCACTTAAAATACTGGCCATCCTGAGGCCCCATCACCAGCAGACAATTTCTGCTTCCCAATGATCCTAGGATGACTCCTGGATGACTCCAAATGTTGATAAGTCAGTGTGCTTGGTAATGCAATTTGGCTTAATACCCCTGTACTTATAGACTCTCCGAATCTTCATGAACAATATCAGGGGAGATCTGCTAGCTGTTAAAGATCTAAATAACTCAACATCTACACCAAACTTAAAAGAATGAGATAAATAATCCTGAACAAAAGGCAACTGCATTAACACAGAACAGCTTTTATTTATAAAAAAATTACTAAATTGCAACAATCAAGTTTTATCAAACAGCAATCTTCCCAGCTTGTGCTTTCAAGACAATTGCTTGTGCACAAATGGAAAGTTCCAACTGTTAACTTCCCATCCACTTTGTTTCTGTTCAATGATTCCATTGATGACAGGAAGTTACTCATACCTTAGTTTAAAATCTAACTTTTTAACTTATTGACGTCACAAGGCAATAATTATGCAGATACATGTTTGATTTGCAACTCAACATTAATTTTGAATAATTTTTTTAAAATTCCTGTTGGCAAGCATTCTCTCCACCCCGGTAAATTAAGTTTATTTTAAAAAGTGAAATGCCTGTGCAGAATTTATATTTCCAGTTTACATATCTGTGGTAAGGGGGCACAGTCACATAATCAACTTTTATCAGTATTTAATACAGGATTCTATATGTATAACACAACAAATATGGTGTTTGCTTCATGACTTCAAATTAAATTCCATCTGTTTTGAATTTTCAGGTTTCCATCTGATAAGCAACTTGTTCTTATCCTTTTTATCCCCGCCTCTTTTTTTAAAAATAGGCAAGAAAAATGTTAAAACACTGGACTGTGCTTCAGATTAATCATTCATTTGTCAACTTGGTTGGGAGATAGGAGGTGGAGAGTTGAGATATATGGTAATTATTTAGAGAAGCATCCTGTAACACATTGTGTTCCCCAGGGAAATGTTCTGGGGCTGCCAATTTTTCACATTCATTAACCATTTGGATGAAGGAATAGGAAGTTTTATATTCAAATTTGAAGATTACATTCAATTAGAAGGGAAGCATGTAGTGCAGATAGGAACAGGAAGCTCCAAAGGGATATCGACAAATGTGAGTGGGCAAAGTTATGGTAGGTGGAACTTAATGTTTACTATGCGGTCATCCATATTGGACCCAAGAAATATTGAGAAATTAGGAAATGTAAAGGGGACTGGTTTCAACATTCAATCACCTGGTGTGGATAAAACACAAAGCATTATAAGGTTCTTCTTCACTTCACACTATCTTCTTAAACCCCTCTCCTCTATCTCCTCCACCCTAATGCCCAACAACAAGCACGAGGAGCTCATGGGCTTCCTTGGCACAAGGATTGAATCTATCCGTTTGGCTGTCTATGCCATTTCACTCCCTTCCCCAAGTCCACTTGGCCAAACTTACTCTAAGGTTATCCCCTGCCCTAGGTCTGAACTTGCAGCTTTCTCAGGTTTCTCTCTTATTTCTGTTCATGCTCCCTCCAAGCTCATCTTGTCCAAGGGTCCCAGCTCCTGCTCCCTTGACCCTATTCCCACTAAATTGCTGGCCACCCAGTGCCCCTTTCTAGCCAGCATGTTAACTGCTATTGTTAATTGTTCTCTCCCCTCAGGTACTGGCCCCTCCCCTTCAAATTGACTGTCATCACCACTATTCTCAAAAAATCCATCCTTTATCCTTCTGTCCTTACAAACTACTGCCCCATCTTCAATCTCCCTTTCCTCTCCAAAGCTCATAACTTTGCACCCATCTTTCCTGAACTCCACGTCTGAATGCCTCCAAACAGGTTTCCGCCCTGCCATAGTGCTGAAACGGCCATCATCAAAGTCACAAATGAAATCCTACGTGGCTGTGACCATGGAAACTATCTCCCCTCATCCTTTTCTACCTGCAGTCTTTGACATGGTTGGCCATACCATCCTCCTCCAACACCTCTTCTCAGTCATGTAGCTGCCCTCGCCTGGTTCCATTCTTACCTAAGATAAAAGCAAAATACTGTGGATGCTGGAAATCTAGAACAAAAACAAAAATACCTGGAAAAACTCAGCAGGTCTGACAGCATCTGTGGAGAGGGATACAGTTGACGTTTTGAGTCCGAATGGCCCTTCATCAGAACTAAAAAATATAGAAATGAGATGAAATATAAGCTGGTAGAGAGGGTTAGGAGGGACAGGTAGAGCTCGATAGGGGGCCTGTCCGGAAGACTTAATACTGAGTTCAACAATTTCAGATCATGAATGCTCTCTTCTATCCCCACCCCCTTTCCGATCCCCCCTTTTCCAATAAGTTAATTTTTTTTACAAATATATTTTTCTTTTCCCACCTATTTTTAAATTTATTTTGATCTATTGTTTCAGCTCCACCTTTTAGCCCATTTCGATCCCTTCCCTCCCACCCCATCCCCACTAGGGCCATATGCCACTAGCTTCTCCTGCTTGCTACCCTTAATGTCCCCATTAGCACATCCTTTAAATAATATCACCACCATCAATACCCCATTGTCCTTTTGTCTATGACATCTTTGGCAGTCTCTTCTTGGCCTCTACCTATCACTGGCACCCTAGCGAGCTCTACCTGTCCCTCCCAACCCCCTCTACCAGCTTATATTTCATCTCATTTCTATATTTTTTTAGTTCTGATGAGGGGTCATACAGACTCGTAAACCTCAACTGTATCCCTCTCCGCGGATGCTGTCAGACCTGCTGAGTTTTTCCAGGTATTTTTGTTTTTTGTTCCATTCTTACCTAACCAGTCACAGCCAGAGATTTTTGCTCTGGCACTGTTACCTCTGGAATCCCCCATGGATCTGTTCTTGGCCTCCCTCTTATTTCTCATCAACATGCTGTCCTTCGAGACATCATCCATAACACAACATCAGGTTCCATTGGTACACTGATGACACCCAGCTCTACCTCATCACTACTTCTCTCAACCCCGACATGGGCACTGATTTTTTACGCTACCTGTCCAACATTCTGTACTGGACAAGCAAAAATTTCTCCAGCTAGATATTGGGAAAACCAAAGCCATCATCTTTGAACCCCGCCACAAACACTTTTCCATAGTCACTGACTCCATGGAAACTGTCTGACACTGAACTAATTTGGTTGCAACCTTGGTGTCAAATTTGACACTGAGACGATTTATCCACCACATATCCATGTCATCAAGGACACCACTTCCACCTCCATAACATTGCCTGAATACCCACAGCCCCAACAAATATACTGATAAAAACTTCATCTATGCCTTTGTTACCTCTAACTTGACAATGCCAATGTTTCCATGGCCAGCCTCCCATTTTTAACTCAACACAAACTTGAGCTCATCCGTATCCTAACTCTCAAAATCCCCTTCACCCATCGGCCCTATGCTCAATGAATTCCAGTGCATCAATACTTCGATGTTAAAATTCTCACCCTTAGTTTTCAAATCACTCCATGGTGTTGTCCCTCGCTACCTTTGTAGCCTCTTCCAGCTCTACAAACCTTCAAGATCTCTATACCCTTCCAACTCTGGCCTCTCGTGCATCCCCTATTTTAATCAACCCACAACTGATGGTCATGTCTTCAGCTGCCTAGGTTCTAAGCTCTGGAATTTAAATGAAGAGTGCAGGAGGGCATGTCAGGAGCAGCACCAGGTATACCTAAAAACGAGGTGTCAATCTGGTGAAGCTACAAATCAGGACTACTTGTGTGCCAAACAGCTTAAGCAGCAAGTGATGGACAGAACTGAGTGATTCCACAACCAATGGATCAGATCTAAACTCTGCAGCCTGCCACCTCCAGTCGTGAATGGTGGTGGACAATTAAACAACTCACTGGAGAAGGAGGCTCCAAAATATCTCCATCCTCAATGATGGGGGAGTTCAGCACAACAGTGCAAAAGATAAGACTGAAATATTTGAAATAATCTTCAGCCAGAAGTGCCAAATGGATAATCCATCTCAACTTCCTCCAGAGGTCCCCAGCATCACAAATGCCAGTCTTCAGCCAACATCACAAATGCCAGTCTTCATCCAATTCGATTCACTCCACATAATACCAAGAAACAGCTGAAGGCACTCAATACCGCATAGGCTATGGGCCCTGGCATTATTCTACCTACAGTACTGAAGACTTGTGCTCCAGAACTTGACGCACCCCGAGCCAAGCTGTTTCAGTACAGCTATGACACTGGCATCCACCCGCAATGTGGAAAATTGCCCAGGCATGCCCCGTCCACAAACAGCAGGACAAATCCAGCCCGGCCAATTACCGCCCCATCATCTATTCCCGATCATCAGTAAAGTGATGGAAGGGGTCATCAACAGTGCTATCAAGCAGCACTTGCTTAGCAATAACTTGCTCACTATGCTCAGTTTGGGTTCCACCAGGATCACTCAGCTCCTGACCTCAAGCCCTAGCAAAACTGGAGTCAATGGGAATCAGGAGGAAAACTCTCCGCTGCTTGGAGTCATACCTAGCACAAAGGAAGATGGTTGTGGTTGCTGGGGGTCAATTATCTCAGCTCCAGGACATTACTACAGGAGTTCCTCAGGGTCGTGTCCTCGACCCAATATCTTCAGCTGCTTCATCGATGACCTTCCTTCCATCATAAGGTCAAAAGTGAGGATGTTCTCTGGTGATTGCACCATGTTCAGCAGCATTCGCAACTCCTCAGATACTGAAGCAGTCCATGTCCAAATGCAGCAAGACCTGGACAATATCCAGGCTTGGGCTGACAAGCGGCAAGTAACATTCGCGCTACACAAGTATCAGGCAATTTCTATCTCCAAGAAGAGAGAATCTAACCATCACCCCTTGACATTCAATGGCATTACCATCGCTGGATCCTTCACTAACAACATCCTGGGTGTTATCATTGACCAGAAACTGAACTAGCCACATAAATACTGTGGCTACAAGATCAGGAAGAGGCTAGGAATCCTGTAATGAGTAACTTACCACCTGACCCCCCAAAGCCTGTCCACCATCTACAAGGTACAAGTCAGGAGTGTGACAGAATACTCTCCAGTTGTCTGGATGAGTGCAGCTCCAACAACACTCAAGAAACTTGACACCATCCAGGACAAAGCAGCCCGTTTAATTCGCACCCCATCCACAAACATTCTTAAAACTCTCCACCGTGCTCTCCCCCTTGAAGACATGCTTTAAAACCTACTTTTTTTCCAAGCGTTAGTTCATCTGTCCTCATATGTGGCTCGGCGTAAAATTTTGTTTGCTAATGCTCCTGTAAAACGCCTTGAAAGCTTTTACTGTGTTAAAGATGTTATATAAATGCAAACTGTTATTGTTGACAGGTTAAGTGAGTGGGCAAAACTATAGCAGATAATATGTGAGCAAGTGTGAGGTTATCAATTTCAGACATCAGAAAGAGAGATCGGTGTATTTTCTACATGGTGAGAAACTAGGAACAATAGGAGCACCAAAGAGATTTGAGAGGCCAAGTGATCAAATCATTTAAAGCAAGTAAATACGTACAAAAAAAAATCAAAAAGTCTAATGTAATTAGGGGCTGGAATATAAACAGGAAGTGGTGATGTTTCAGCTGCAAAGAGCGCTCTGGAGTACTGCATTCATTCTTAGGCACCACACATCAGGAAGGATATACTGATCTAGATGTAGAACTGATTCAACAGAATGATACCAGGGTTTAGAGGGTTAAATTGAGGACAGGGTGCATAAACTTGGATCGTATTCCCTCAAGTGCAAAAAAATTGATGGCTGATCTGATCAAGGTGTTTAAAATGTTGAAAGGATTGGGTTCACTAGATACAGTGAAATAATTTTCTCCAATGGGAGAAGCAAGATTATGTGGAATGATCTTAGAATTAGATCTCAGGTATTTTAGGAGAGAAATCAGGAAGCACTTTTTCACAGAGTAGACATCTAGAAACATCTTCCCCAAAAGGCTGTGGTGCAAGGTCATTCGGAGATTTCAAGACTGAAATTGATAGATTTTTGTTAGGTAAGAGTATCAAGTGATATGGAACTATATAGGTAAATAGCTTTGAGGTGCACATCAAGTTCTAGATGCTGAATAGCCTACTCCTGTTCCCATGTTCGAAAGTCAATTTGAGATCAACAAAACAACCCAATCCCCATTATGTTCATTCTATTCTGTTTATATTTGCAACAGTCCATACCTCCATGAAAATAGCAGCAAAGCCACATCATGAGAATATTGCCAAAGTGACTCATTAACATTTGGCTATAATTATCATTGTAAAGTGGAGATATGAAATAAGATTCTAAACCGAAAATACAAAATTACACAACTAGTAGTGCAATGTCATCAATTATGGCATCAGAGATCATATCTATATCTCTGAGAAGGAAAATCTATTCAATTGAAATAGCACAGGATATATATTCCCAGTGGCTGTGGGAAGAGGGCTTTTGGAATAATCTGCTCCAGGAATTGAGTTGGCCTATACATCTTCCTGAAAGGATGACTTTGTCCCTTTAAGAATGTTCTGCCCAGAATGGAAACTTTGAAATATGCATGACTTATGACGGCATGTAATTAACCACGTTATTTGCTGACAACGTACATAAAGTTTGTTTTAAATCACAGGGTATTTGAATTTTAATACCTTAATTAATTAACAATTTTTACATTCTTTCCAGACTTTTACTCTTTTACTTTTACAAATGACCAAAAGCTGATTTGCTGATTGTAACTTATCAGGATATACCAGGCAGTTTTACTGCCAGAGAGTCAAGTCACAAATGTTGTATACAGCCACTAAGCAACAATAATTACCTTATCCTACATTGTGAACTACTAAGTCACCATACGTTTAAAACAATTTCAAATGACCTCTTGTCAAGCAAGGTAAAATTTGAAACAAAACTGAAGTTGCAGTTTAGTATCAATATGCTGGAGAATGCAAGCCTATTCTTCAACACACAGTCAATGCTGCCTGTATTATTATTACTGTATCTATCCTTTCCTCTAAAATTTACACACTAGCAGATAAAGAATTATTGATTCTGTGTGTAGCACCATAAATACGATAACAATGACAGTAATCTTTCACAAATGTGGACCAGTTTGCCAAAAATGCTTACCTCAAATAGTAAAAAATATGTAGTGGCAACATTCACAACCAATAACTGGACAGTACCCACGTCATAAAATGGACAATTAAATTTTCAGACAGACCACTAGATGGAGCACCTCTGAAAACAAAATGTCTTTGGTTATGGGAAGGGGGAGAAGCAAGGAAGGCTGTGTCACAAATTTTTGTATTGATCTTTACATCTGTAATTAAAGACTAGACGGTATTTATTTTTGTTTTTAGAATCAAGTAATTCATTGCTTATACCTTAACAGACTGAAATGCATTATCCTTCCATGTAGAATCTGAATTCAGTCCAGTACCTCAATTGCATAAAGATTTATTAATAATGGCATTTTATTCAAGAAACACATTTGCAGCCCGAAGGCTAAATTGTATTGTAGCTTACATGAAAAAAAAACATATAAATTAAGCAATCAGGTTGAAAACATACAAACATGTAACAATCAAAGTAACAGAAACAGACAAAAAAATTCGGCAGGTAACGGACATGGTGGACAGGATATTAAAAGGGTAAAATTGAATTAAAGTTACAATAAATACACTATTCCTACATTACAGGCAGTGAATTACATATAAATTTCATCATTTAAGTACTTCATTGAGGACCTGAGCCATGTAATAACTAAGGCTACATCAGTATCTTTCCGTCCTGCATTTTACAGGGTTGAATTTAGTCAAACTTCTGGGTTACCTTGATTGCTCTTCATGTTATGGTTAACTTATTTTGTCTCTGGTACTCCCAGCACCTCAAACTTAAAGTACTCATCCTTCATTTTTAAACACTGCATAATTTCAAAGTCTTTAATCTCCTCCAGCTCACAAACATTACTCCCAACTGCAACTTGTGCATCATTCCCCACCCCAATAACACCCTTAACCTCACCATCCAAGGCTGTGCTTTCAGCCACCTGGATTCCACACCCTGGCATTTCCTCCAATGTTGCCTCTCCTCTAAAATCTTCCACAAAACCCACTTACTTTGTGCAGTAAAGGGTGAAGAAAAGTTCATGGTGTAGGGGATAACATATTATTGTGAATAAAGGATTGGTTAGCCAACAGGAAGCACAGGGTAGACATAAATGGGTCATTTTCAGGTTGGCAAGATGTAACAAGGGGAATGGCATAGGGAATCAACACTGGGGCCTCAAATATTTATAATTTACATCAATGAGTTGGATAAAGGGACAGAATGCATAGTTGTCAAAGTTGCTGATGACAGAAAGATAGGTAGGAAAGTACGTTGTGAAGAGGGCATAAGGGGTCTGAAAAGGATAGGTTAAGTGAATGGGAAAAAAATTGGCAGATGGAATGTAATGTGGAAAAATGTGAACTTGTCAACTTTGGCAGGAAGAATAGAAAAACAGCATATTATTTATTTGAATTATTTAAATGGTGAGAGATTGCAGAACTTTGAGGTACAGAGGAATCTGGGTGTCCTGGTACATGAATCACAAAAAGTTAGTAAGCATGTACAGCAAGTGATTAGAAAGGCAAATGGAATGTTATTGTTTACTGGAAGAGGAACGGAATATAAAGGTAGTTGTGCAGGGCATTGCTGAGACCACATCTGGAGTACTGCATATAGTTTTGGTCTTCGTAATTAAGAAAGAGCATAATTGCAATAAAAGCAGTTCAGAGGAGGTTCACTCGACTGTTACCTGGGATGGGGGCAGGGGGGTTATCTTATGAGGAAAGGCCTGTATCCATTGGAGTTTAGAAGAATGAGAGGTGACCTTACTGAAATGTAGTAAGATCCTGAGGGGGCTTTACAGATTGGGTGCTGAAAGAAACGAGGGTAGTCCATCTAGTCCCTTCAGCCTGTTCTGCCATTCAAGATACTAACCTTAAATTCTTCAATGATGATGCTTAGAGCATCATGACCAGCTTTTCTAAGATCTTCCAGTTCTTGTTTATGTTTCTCCTGCAAATAGAGTATTACATGTTGTTAACGTTTCAATAATGGAGACTTTTAAAGATTTTACTACAGAATTCAGCTGTCAATACTACTTTGGTAACAAGATTTTTGTGTTGTACGTGGAAATAATACCATTATATCTGCTCAATGTGCAAGTTTTCAGTTATCAACATAGAAAGATAAGCATGATAATGGCAATAGTTTAAAACTGCAAAACTCTGATGTCTTATTATTTAATAATAGGCAGACAACACTCTGAAGGCATTAAATTCTAATAAAATAATTCAAACTCTGTAATTCTGATTTACCATTGATTTCACCCACTCAAATTTACACTTCCTGCTCAGTCCTTGTGCTGCTAATTTCACAATCCTTCAATCTGATTGGAAAAGGAGATACACAGTTGCTTGCCTCTATTCAGTCCCAAATGCCCTGTAGAAGTCACCACATCATTTTCATCTCACACCTCCAGCAATTTGCAGCACAAAGTATCATGGAAATTAAACAGGCAAGGGCTTGTTATATAGACAGACACACATACGTATATACTGGATAAAATCACAGGGAATACTTATAATTGCTAGCCAAAGATCCAGATCACTATATAAATAACTTAAAATCAGATACACTTCTCTTGGATTATATTTGGCAGCAGTGATGCCTCTAAGTTGCATGCCTGTGGGGCCATGCAACAGTCCATTTAGTCCCCGGCACATCCTGATAGTTAAATTAGATTTACTACCACTCTAGCCCATAAGCAAAGAACGGTAGAATCTCCTATGACAGGAACTTAACGGATGAGAGCCAAGTCTGGCATGATTAATCAGGTGGAATTAATAGCCAAAATTAACTTGCGTCAGTTCCTGGAGCCCGAAGCTCTGTGGGCACCAGTCTTTCGCTTGCTAACCCTTCCATTTGCTGACCCTTCTGCTCGCTGCCTCCCTCCCTGGGCCTCCCACTTGCTGCCTCCCTCCCTGACCCTCCTGCTCACTGCCTTCCTCTCGCCGACCCCCCCTCTCTTCTCTGCCTCCCTCCTTGACCCTCCCTTTCACCGCCTCCCTCCCTGGCCCTCCCGCTCCCTACCTCCCTCCCCTACCCTCCCCTTCACTGCCTTTGTCACCTCCATTCGCTACCGTCCCGCTCGCCACCTCCCTCCCCGACCCTCCCCCGCTTTCCACCCTGAGCCTCCCTTTCACAGCCTCTCTCCCTGACCCTTCCCTTCGCCGCCTCCCTCCCCGAGCCTCCCCTTGGTCGCCTCCCTCCCCGAGCCTCCCCTTGGTCGCCTCCCTCCCCGAGCCTCCCCTTGGTCGCCTCCCTCCCCGAGCCTCCCCTTGGTCGCCTCCCTCCCCGAGCCTCCCCTTGGTCGCCTCCCTCCCCGAGCCTCCCCTTGGTCGCCTCCCTCCCCGAGCCTCCCCTTGGTCGCCTCCCTCCCCGAGCCTCCCCTTGGTCGCCTCCCTCCCCGAGCCTCCCCTTGGTCGCCTCCCTCCCCGAGCCTCCCCTTGGTCGCCTCCCTCCCCGAGCCTCCCCTTGGTCGCCTCCCTCCCCGAGCCTCCCCTTGGTCGCCTCCCTCCCCGAGCCTCCCCTTGGTCGCCTCCCTCCCCGAGCCTCCCCTTGGTCGCCTCCCTCCCCGAGCCTCCCCTTGGTCGCCTCCCTCCCCGAGCCTCCCCTTGGTCGCCTCCCTCCCCGAGCCTCCCCTTGGTCGCCTCCCTCCCCGAGCCTCCCCTTGGTCGCCTCCCTCCCCGAGCCTCCCCTTGGTCGCCTCCCTCCCCGAGCCTCCCCTTGGTCGCCTCCCTCCCCGAGCCTCCCCTTGGTCGCCTCCCTCCCCGAGCCTCCCCTTGGTCGCCTCCCTCCCCGAGCCTCCCCTTGGTCGCCTCCCTCCCCGAGCCTCCCCTTGGTCGCCTCCCTCCCCGAGCCTCCCCTTGGTCGCCTCCCTCCCCGAGCCTCCCCTTGGTCGCCTCCCTCCCCGAGCCTCCCCTTGGTCGCCTCCCTCCCCGAGCCTCCCCTTGGTCGCCTCCCTCCCCGAGCCTCCCCTTGGTCGCCTCCCTCCCCGAGCCTCCCCTTGGTCGCCTCCCTCCCCGAGCCTCCCCTTGGTCGCCTCCCTCCCCGAGCCTCCCCTTGGTCGCCTCCCTCCCCGAGCCTCCCCTTGGTCGCCTCCCTCCCCGAGCCTCCCCTTGGTCGCCTCCCTCCCCGAGCCTCCCCTTGGTCGCCTCCCTCCCCGAGCCTCCCCTTGGTCGCCTCCCTCCCCGAGCCTCCCCTTGGTCGCCTCCCTCCCCGAGCCTCCCCTTGGTCGCCTCCCTCCCCGAGCCTCCCCTTGGTCGCCTCCCTCCCCGAGCCTCCCCTTGGTCGCCTCCCTCCCCGAGCCTCCCCTTGGTCGCCTCCCTCCCCGAGCCTCCCCTTGGTCGCCTCCCTCCCCGAGCCTCCCCTTGGTCGCCTCCCTCCCCGAGCCTCCCCTTGGTCGCCTCCCTCCCCGAGCCTCCCCTTGGCTGCCTCCCTCCCCAAGCCTCCTCTTGGCTGCCTCCCTCCCCGAACCTCCCCTTGGCCGCCTCTACAACACTCTTTTTCCCAGTTCCCAAATGTAGTTTTCTCCTTCAATATTCATTTAATTCACACGGACACAGTCTCTCTGCCCATCGAGCCTCCCCTTCGCTGCCTCCCTCCCCAAGCCTCCCCTTGGCAGCCTCCCTCCCCAAGCTTCCCCTTCGCCGACTCTCTCCCTGAGCCTCCCCTTTGCCGACTCTCTCCCTGAGCCTCCCCTTTGCCGACTCTCTCCCTGAGCCTCTTGCTCGCCATTTCCATCCCATTTGTTGCTTCCCTCCCCAATCCTCCTGCTCTCTGCTTCTCTCATTCACTTTCTCGGTTCTTCCTTCTTGATCCCCCATCTGAGTCCTCACTTGCAGTCAGTATTCTAGAGAGCAAAGCAGTGTGCAGGAGGAGGGGAGGTGAGAGGGGGTGATGGTAAGCAGGTGGGTCAGGGAGGGAAGCAGCAATCAGGAGAGTTGGGGAAAGAAGTGGCAAGCAGGAGGATCAGGGGCAGAAACAGCGTGTGGGAGGGAAGGAGCGAGCTGGAGAAGCAGCAAAGCGGGAGAGTCAGGGAGTGAGGGAGTGAATGGGAGGGTCGAGAAGGTAGTAGCAAGCAAGAGGGAAACAACAACCAGAAGAGTAGGGGAGGGAAGGGGCAAGTCAGGACAGCGGCAAGTTGGAGGTGGGCAGTGGCGAGCGGGAGGTAAATTGAAAGATTTAGAAAGTTATGAAGAGTTACTAAGTTAAGAATTAATAACTTAACAACTTGTAGCAAGTTACCAAGAGTAGGTAAGAGGATTTTTGGGGTAGTTAATACCACTGATTGAGTCATTCTGTTTTTGTAGAATTATTAAAGAAAGATTGATCCCAAAGATATTCAACACATTAAAAACAGTGGTATTTCTAGGCGTTTGTAAAAAGTTTTAGATACTGAACCCAGGTCTCCAATGAATAATGCAAAGGCTCTTGTGAAGTTATCTCATAGGACATTTTAAACCATGTATACTTTAAAATACTATCAATCCCCATTCATTTTTGTATGCTCTGTGACAGATAGTTTACTTTAAAAATAGTTTATTACTACACAATTCATAGATTTTTAATCCTCCTGGAATTCTTTTCTCTCTTCACAACAACTCTCTTTTTCCCAGTTCCCAAATGTAGTTTTCCCCTTCAATATTCATTTAATTTACACGGACACAGTCTCTCTGACCTTCACCCTCCAGTTCATAAGAGCAAATTCACAGACACTTTACCTCTACCTGTTTATGTTTGTTAATGTGAAGGTAATACTGAGCTTTTTTCTCGCTATTCTTAGCAGTAAAGAAAATACTCAATAAGCTGAAAAAATCAAAGTTGCCTTTTCCACATTTTCTAAGAACTCAAAAAGTTAAGCCTCCTTAGCTCTTTCTATTTTGAGCTTGTCAAATTGAAACAAAAGATCTTTCTCTTGTCTTGAGCCATCCCTACCAATTCTACTTTTCTTCTGCTAAATGACTAAAATCAAGCTACAATATAAAACAAATACCTCTCATGTATGGTAGATAGTGGTTATGGTACTGAAATTAAAACATAGAGGTCATGAGTACAAATGCCACCATGGTAAATTTAAAATCAAATTCAGAAAATCTGGTAATTTGTGGACTAGCATGCTAGTGTGTCAACGGCTGGGGGTTGTATTCTTTATTCCTCTTCCATATCTATGGTAACCTTTCAAGAAAAAAAATATTGTTTTTTATTTCTACTGGTGGCATTCATCTGCACATTACCTTGATAATGGGGCACATAAAATTCATTCTGCACATAGATGGAAAAAAATAAAGGGAACATTGTTTAGCAGGTTTTATTCTGTAGTTTATGTTTCTGCTGAAAGAGTTTAAAGATATATAATAATTTGTTATAACTAAAACAAATGCTGATTTAAAATGAAATACAGAATAGCAGATGGGGTGATGATGGCATGGTGGTGTTGTCATGTACTAGTAATCCAGAGATCCAGGCTATTGTCCTTGGGGCATGCGTTCAAATCCCACCACAGCTGCTGGTGGAATATAAAGCTAGTCTCAGCAATGGTGTAAAAACCCACCTGGTTCACTGTCAGGGAAAAGGCAGGAGATTGGCACTATATTAAAATGCTCAGAGAGCTGGTGCAGACACGATGGGCCAAATGGCTCCTTCTACATAACAATTCTGTGATTCTGATTCTAATGTCCTTCAGGTCCCATTTCCTTTCATTTGCCTTCTTAATTATTTGCTCCACCTGCATGCTAACTTTCTGTGATTCATATGCGAGGGCACAGAGATTCTAATGTATTTTATTTTGCAGTCTTTTTCCATATAAATAATATTCTGCTTTTCTGCTCTTCCCACCAAGATGGACAAGTTCACATTTTCCCACATCTCCAGCTACCAATTTTTTGCCCACTCACTTAACCTGTCTATAGCCCTTTGCACACACTTTGTATCTTCCTCACAACTTGCTTTCCTACCTATTGTATCATCAGCAGATTTGGCTACAATGCACTGTTTATTCATCCAAGGAATTTATATAGATTGCAAATAGCTGAGACCCTAGCACTGATCCCCGTGGCACTCCACTAGTTACAGTTTGCCAACCTGAAAATAACCCACTTAGTCTGACTCTCTGTTTCCTATCAGTTAGCCAATCCTCTAACTATACTAATATATTACCCCCAACACCATAAGCACTTATCATACGTGGTAATCTTTTTGCGTGGCACCTTAATAAATGCCTTTTGGAAATACAAATACACTACATCTACTGGTACCCCTTCATCCACTCTGCTTGTTACATCCTCAAAGAACTCTAATAAGTTTGTCAAACACCATTTCCCTTTCATAAAACCATGTTGACTCGTGACTTGATTGTATTTTGATTTTCTAAATATCCTGCTACTACTTCCTTAATAATGGACTCCAGCATTTTCCCAACAACAAATGTAAGGCTAACTGGTCTATAGTGTCCTGCTTTTTGACTCCTTCCTTCCCTGAATAGAGGTGTTACACTTGTGGTTTTCAATCAACTGGGATCTTTCCAAAGTCTAAGGAATTTTGGAAGGTTACAACCAATGCATCCAGTATCTTTAAGACCTTAGGATTCAGGCCATCAAGTCCAGGGGACTTGTCGGCCATTCTCTTATTAGGGTTCCTAGTGCTTTTTCCCTAGTGAGTGATCGTTTTAGTTCCTGCCTCCCTTTTGCCTTTGATTTTCTATTATTCTTGGTATGTTTTTGTGTCTTGTATCAAGGCGGCAGAAACAAAAAGCTTGTACAAAGTCTGTGCCATTTCCTTGTTTCTCATTATTAATTCTCCAGTCTCATCTTCCAATGAGCTATGTTTACTTTAAATATTCTCTTTTTATATACTTGTAGAGGTTCTTACTGTCTGTTTTTATATTTCTTGCCAGTTTACTCTCATATTCTAATTTAACCCTCTTTATTTTTTCCGTCATCCTTTGCTGATTTATAAAATTTTCCCAACCTTCTGGCCTACCAGTAACCTTCACAGCTTGTAAGCCTTTACTTCATATTTGATACCATCCTCAACTTCCTTAGTTAGTCACAGATGATGCAACCTTCTCATAGAGTCTTTCTTTCTCAATGGAATATATCTTTGGTAAGAATTATGAAATATCTCCTTAAATGCTTGCCACTGCTAATCTACCATCTTACATTTTAACCTATTTGCACAGTCTACAGTAGTGAACTATGTCTTCATAGCTTTGTAATTACCTTTACATTCTAGTTTCAGACCCAAGGTTCTCACCCTCAAACAGAATGTGAAATTCTATCATGTTATGATCACCAAATGAAAATTAAAATGTTATTAAAAGGTGAATGTTAAGGGCTAGGCTATAAAGTGAAGATAAGAATCAATTTCATGGAATAACCAGTAATGAACTGTGAAAAGATAACAGGGATGCAATTCCAGCTATACCATTATTAGCCACATCTGGAACAAATTCAGTGTTGATGCATTTATGCTTTGAACTATGCAAGTGCCTGAAATGTTTACAAGGTGTAAATGACTTACAAACTACCAACTGAGATGGGGCAGTTGTGGTCAGTATTTAACCACCAGGATTAATCACAAAAGGTCCACATGATGGACATTCATCAGTTAAGCCCATTTTAAAATAGCTGAGCTCCCCTTACAAAAAGGGGAAAATATTGACAGAGAGCACAGCTAAGTAAATCAACTTAACAGCAGTACTATGGCCACTCCATGTTCAAATCCCTACTGACCATTAATATGAGAACACTTCCACACAGGAACTGATAGTACGATAGTAAAAGAACTTGCATGTAAAAAGCTTTAAGGTAGTAAAACATCCCAAGGCACTTCACAGGAATGTTTAGCAAACAGAATTTGATAGAGGAAAGTAGAGACAAGGGAAGGGAAAAGCTGTACTATTTTGCCCTAATCGTTCATAACAGTTTGTTACAGAAAGCAGAGGCCTGGAAGCAGGCACCTTCCTTCCTATTCAATTAGGAAAACATGAATGATAATGAATGGGATGCCTAAGAAGGCAAATAAACACAATTAGGGAAAAAGGAGAAAGGTGACAAAAAAACAAAAGCCATTTCAATAGAAATGCAAATAACTCTTTAACCTATCATCATCCAGTATGAATGAACAGTACTTAATACTACACTTTTTCTACAACAAACTGCAAGCACTCACCATAAAACCTTAATATTGAATCATATTTAATCCGTACTTGATGAGAAACAGACATACATAGAGAACATTCAGCGTAACATTAACACGTCACTAAGCAACATTATCACAACTCCAATTACACAACTAACTAGCTGGCAGCCTTTCTTTTCTGTATACTCTTGCATCACTTAACTGGAGCTTAAGTACTTCAGGACAAAAGTAGTGTTACAAAGTTCCTTTAAAGTTCATGTTGAGAATTCATGACCTATGATTCTCTACATCAGCTAAATAAAAATAGAAATAGTTGGCATTGGGGCAGTACTTATCAATATTTAAGAATGAAATGCACAACTGTCCAGGTGAAAGCAGGGCCAAATGAATGTCTTGTGGTCTGGGGTCTGAGTTTATTTAAGATTCTTCAGTTAGAAAGCTCAAAGGCCAGATGATAAACAGAGGTAATTATGAAAATGGACAAAAAATATTAACAGTTCATCAAACTAATTATCTAAAGAACATGGGGTAGAAACTGGTATGAGTTGCACTCACTTTTAATTATAAACTGGCAATTGTTGGCCAGGCTGTGAAAGTTGAAATTCTAGAGGGTGGAAGTTGTTAGGTCAAATGGCTCCTTTTTAACCATGCCTTTTTTTCTCATTTACAAGATTAAACATTAAAAAAAGGAACGGTGCACATGAAGATGCAAGGTTTATAAAGCTGATAGATCATTTACCTCTGGAAAGCCCAGTTGTACTATCAACATGGTGCACTATTTGGTGGAAGTTGAGAATTTCAAGTGGGGGCAGGGGATAGGAACGTAGTAGTGGTAGGGGACGGTATAATTAGGGGGATAGATACTGTTCTCTGCAGCCTTGAGTGCGAGTCCCGAAGGCAATGTTGCCTGCCCGTTGGCAGGGTTAAGGATATCACCTCAGGGTTGGACAGAAACGTGGAGTGGGAGGGGAGGAATCCAGTTGTTATTGTCCAAGTTGATACCAACGACATTAATAGGACTAGAAAGGAGGTTCTGCTGAAAGGATCTGAACAGTTAAGAGCCAAGTTAAAAAGCAGGACCTCCAAGGTAATAATCTCAGGATTACTACCTGAGCCACAGGCAAACTGGCATAGGGTAAATAAAGTCAAGGAATTAAATGTGTGGCTGAAAGAGTGGTGTGGGAGGAATGGGTTTCAGTTCATGGGGCACTGGCACCAATACTGGGGTAGAAGGGAGCTATTCCAGTGAGACGGGCTTCATTTGAATTGTGCTGGGACCAGTGTCCTGGCAAATCAAATAACTAGGGCTGTAGATAGGGCTTTAAACTAAATATAGAGGGGGAAAATTCTGGGGAGGGGATACGTACACTTACAAAGCAAAAGGATATGGCTGTATTGCAGGGCAGCTATTTAGGCAATGATACCCAGAGTGAGACAGGAAGGGATAGAATGTACAAACATAAAAAAAAGCAGCAAATAGGATCAGAGGGGGAAAAAATGGTAAAAAGGAAAAACTAATGGCTCTTTACTTAAATGCATATAGTGTTCAGAACAAAATAAATGAATTATCAGAACTAATAGAGGTTAATGGGTATGATCTTATAGCCATTATGGAGACATGGTTACAAGGAGATCAAAGCTGGGAACTAAATATTCAGGGATTTGTGACTTTTCGAAAAGATAGGCAGGAAGGGAGCGGTGGTGGGGTAGTTTTGTTAGTACGAGACGGAATAAGTACGATGGCAAGAAATGATCTTGGATTGGAAGATGCAGAATCCATATGGGTGGAGGTAAGAAATAACAAGGAGAAGCCGACACTGGTGGGAGTAGTCTATAGGCCCCCTGACAGTAGCTGTACTGTAGGACAGAGAATAAATCAGGAGATAATAAGGGCATGTGAAAATGGCAGTACATTAATCATGGGTGACTTTAATCTTAATATAGATTGGGAAAATCAAATTAGTAAAGTTAGTCACTAGCAAGAATTCATAGTGTATTCAGGACAGTTTCCTAGAACAATATGTTGTGGATCCAACCAGGGATCAGGCTATTTTGGATATGGTAATGCGTAATGAGGCCAGTTTAATAAATGATCTCAGAGTAAAAGAAACACTGACCATAACATGGTTGAATTTAGCATTCAATTTGAGTGTGAGAAACTTGGGTCGGAAACAACTATGCTAAACTTAAATAAGGGTAATTACAAAGGAATGAGGGCAGAATTGGCTGGACTGGACTGGGAAAGAAGTATAGTAAAAAAGACAGTGGATGAACAATGGCAGATAATTAAGAAAATAGTTCGACTCATAATAAAGATATATCCCAGTGAGGAAGAAGGATTCTAGGAAGGGGATAAACCAACCATGGTTAACCTAGGAAGTTAAGGATAACATCAAATTGAAGGAAAAAACATACAATGTGGCAAAGATTAGTGGTAAGCCAGAGGATTCGGAAAGTTTTAAAAGCCAACAAAAGATGACCAAAAATAATAGAGGTAGAAAATGAACTTTGAGGGTAAACTAGCAAGTAATATAAAAACGGACAGTAAGAGCTTCTTTAAATATATAAAAAGGGAGAGAGAAGCCAAATTGAACATAGGCCCTTTAGCAAACGAGGCTGGGTAAATAATAATGGGGAATCAGGAAACTGCAGAGGAGTTGAATAAATACTCTGCATCAGTCTTCACTGTAGAAGACACTAGTAGCATTCCAAAAATACTAAATAATCAAGGGGAAAAAAGGAGGGGAGGAAATCAATATAATAACTATCACTAGAGAAAAAAGTACTAGGGAAACAAATGGGACTAAAGGCTGATAAGTTCTCTGGGCCTGATGGGTTGCATCCTAGAATATTAAAGGAAGTAGCTACACAGATAATAGATGCATTGGTAGTAACCTCCCAAGATTCTGGAAAAGTCCCAGAAGATTAGAGAACTGCCAATGTAACGCCCTCATTCAAAAAGGGAGGAAGACAAAAACGGGTAACCATAGGCCAGTTAGCTTAACGTCCATCTTTGGGAAAATGTTATAGAGTCCATTAAAAAGGATGTAATAGCAGAGCATTGAGAAATGCTTAATATGATCAAGCAGAGTCAACATGGCGTCATGAAGGGGAAATCATGCCTGACAAATTTATTAGAATTCTTTGACAACGTAGCAAGCAGGATAGATAAAGGGGAGCCAGTAGATGTAATATATTTGGATTTCCAAAAGGCAATTGATAAGGTACCGCACATAATGTTACTTAATAAGATAAGAGCCCAAGGTGCTGGGGGTAGTATATTAGCATGGATTAAGGATTGGCTTACTAATAGAAGACAGAAAGTTAGGATAAGGGGGGCATTTTCAAGATGGCAACCTGTAACTAGTGGAGTGCTGGGGTCATAATTATTTACAATATATATTAATGACTTGGATGAAGGAAGTGAACGTACTATCGTCAAGATTGCAGATGACACAAAAATAGGTGGGAAGGCAAATGGTGAGGATGACACAAAGAGTCTACAGTGCGATATAGGCAGGTTACGTGAGTGGACAAAAACTTGGCTGATAGAATGTAATGTGGAAAAATATCAGGTTATGCACTTTGGCAGGGAGAATAGAGGAGTTGAATACTATTTAATTGGAGAAAGACTGCAGAAAGCTGCAGCACAGAGGGGTTTGGGAGTCCTCATGAATGAATCACAGAAGGTTAACATACAATTTCAAGGGAAGGCAAATGGAATGTTGGCCTTTATTTCAAAGGGAATGGAGTATAAAAATAAGGAAGTCTTGCTAAAATGATACAAGGCGCTAGCTAGACCACACCTAAAATACTGTGTACAGTTTTAGTCCCCTTATCTAAGGAGAGATATACAGGCCTCGGAGACAGTCCAGAGAAGGTTCACGAGGTTGATCCCAGGTACGGAAGGGTTTTCTTATGAGAGGTTGTGTAGGTTGGGTCTGTATTTATTGAAGTTTAAGAATGAGAGGCGCCCTTCTTAAAACATATAAGATTCTTAGGAGGCTTTACAGTGAAGATTCTGAGAGGTTGTTTCCCCTTGTGGGAGAGTCTAGGACCAGGGGACATAATCTCGGAGTAAGGGGTCACCCACTTACAGACAGAGATGAGGAGGAATTTCTTCTCTCAGAGGGTAGTAAATTCTTTACTGCAGAGGGCTATAGAGGCTGGGTCGTTAAGTATATTCAAGGCTGAGATAGACAGATTTATTAATCAGTAAGGAAATCAAGGATTATGGGGGAAAGGCAGGGAAGTGAAATTGAGGATTATCAGATCAGCCATGATCTCACTGAATGGCGAAGCAGACTCAATGGGCCAAATGGCCTGCTTCTGCATCTTATGGTCTTAAGTACATGAATAGAGCATTCCATTTTCAAAGGAGGAAGAGTAATGAGAGGACAAAGATAAAGCCACAAAAATGCCTTTCTGTTGACAAGATAATGCATTTGCCTGATTCACAAGTTCAATTAATGATGGCTAAAAGATTATCCAGGTTATAGAGCTATCCATGCAAGGTGAAGGGCCAAGAAAAATAGAAGGGGTTGTCTCCTCTAGCAGTGAACTTGGAAAGAATTGCTCACTCCTTTCCCCATCCCACACCCCTCCAAATAGTGCTCACCCCCTCTACCCCTCTTGACAGTGCTCACCCCCTCTACCCCTCTTGACAGTGCTCACCCTTTCTACCCCTCTTGACAGTGCTCACCCCCTCTACCCCTCTTGACAGTGCTCACCCCCTCTACCCCTCTTGACAGTGCTCACCCTTTCTACCCCTCTTGACAGTGCTCACCCTTTCTACCCCTCTTGACAGTGCTCACCCTTTCTACCCCTCTTGACAGTGCTCACCCTTTCTACCCCTCTTGACAGTGCTCACCCTTTCTACCCCTCTTGACAGTGCTCACCCTTTCTACCCCTCTTGACAGTGCTCACCCTTTCTACCCCTCTTGACAGTGCTCACCCTTTCTACCCCTCTTGACAGTGCTCACCCTTTCTACCCCTCTTGACAGTGCTCACCCTTTCTACCCCTCCTGACAGTGCTCACCCTTTCTACCCCTCTTGACAGTGCTCACCCTTTCTACCCCTCTTGACAGTGCTCACCCTTTCTACCCCTCCTGACAGTGCTCACCCTTTCTACCCCTCCTGACAGTGCTCACCCTTTCTACCCCTCCTGACAGTGCTCACCCTTTCTACCCCTCCTGACAGTGCTCACCCTTTCTACCCCTCCTGACAGTGCTCACCCTTTCTACCCCTCCTGACAGTGCTCACCCTTTCTACCCCTCCTGACAGTGCTCACCCTTTCTACCCCTCCTGACAGTGCTCACCCTTTCTACCCCTCCTGACAGTGCTCACCCTTTCTACCCCTCCTGACAGTGCTCACCCTTTCTACCCCTCCTAATAGTGCTCACCCTTTCTACCCCTCCTAACAGAGCTCACCCTTTCTAACCCTCCTAACAGTGCTCACCTCCTTCTCTCCCACCCCACTCCTGGACCATGTTCACCCCTCCCAGCTTGCTCACCCCCTCCCCCTCCACCTCCAGACAGTGCTCACCCTCCCCACCCCCACACTTCCAGACAGTGCTTGCCCCCTCCCCCCTGCACCTCCAGCCAGTGCTCACCCCCTCCCCCCCTCCAGACAGTGGTCACCCCCTTCTCCCCCTTCAGACAGTGCAAACCACCTTCTCCCCGCCCAGGCAGCGCTCACCCCTTCCATACTCTGCTCAGCCCTCCACCCCACCCAGGCAGCGCTCAGCCCCTTCCAACCCCTCCAGACAATGCTCACCCCTTTCTACCCCCTCCAGACAGTCCTTTCCCACTTCCCCCACCTCCAGACCCTGCTCATTTTTATCACCCCCACCCTCCAGACAGTGCACGCCCACATTCCTCCACTTCAGATTGTGTTCACCACCTCCCCAACTCCAAACAGTGCTCACCCCATTCCCTCTCCAAACTGTCCTCACCCCTCCCCTCCCCCCTTCTCCCTATCTGGAGAGTGCTCACTCCTTCACCCCACCTCTGGACAGTGCGCACCCCTCCCGCACCCCCATTCCAACTCTGGAAACCCTGCTTCCTGTCCAGCCAATGTCAGAAGAGTCAGTGTTGTCGGTGGACGGAGGTGGGGTTTGGGGCGGTTTTTCATACAGTGGGTAGGGTGCAGGATTAGAACACCAGTGGGGCGGACACCAGTGGGTGGGCTCGGATACTGGCGGGGGGTGTGGTGGGGGGGAGGCGAGGGAGCGAGGAGAACATTGTCTGGGTGAAAGAGGCTGAACACTGTTGGAGGAGTGAGGAGTGAACACTGTCAGAGGGATAAGAGAGGGGGTGAACACTGTCAGGGGTGAGGGAGCATTCGCAATGTAATGTGGGGTGAGACTGTGCAGTCTCAGAAGCAATCTTAAAGGCGCAGGTTTTTCCGTCAGTCTCAATGTGTTCATTCAAAGATTACTAAAAATATGAATAGCAAGTCATTTGATTTAGAATTGCAGGCCTCAGGATAATAATTATAGTTTCTAAAAATCATATTTTCTACAGTGAAACAGCTGGAAATAGCACAATTAACACAAGCTGTGGGGCATTTAAACTTTCACTTACAAGAATATGACAGCTAGCGCTGTAAAATGGGGGCATGGCTTGTCTTCTGTCAACAATAATGCGCTACGAGGAAATAGTTGGACTGGAGGTACACTCCGCATTCCTGAAAAAAAGGGATTAAAAGGCCAGAAATGCAGAGCTCGGTCATGTTACAAGTAGGAGCAGAATAACAATCTGACAGTCATTGCCTCTCCTTAGAAGATTCCTATTTTTTAAAGAATGACTTGGGGACTGCCAGGAATTAATATCCATGTGTCTCAGTCAACATATTTAAGCTTTTGTCCCAATTTTCACTGGAATTTCCAATATTTGGACTGCTTCAAATTGAATGGCATTGAAAAATTTCTCCTCCATCATCACCACCTCGCGCCCTGGGTCCCCCAAAACACCTCTTTATTCCAACCTATACCTAAAATGCAGGGAAATAATATGGCTAATTAAAGAATAAAGAAGCGAGGCATGTTTACAATAAGATGTCAAAGGTAATTTATCCAAAAGCAAATCTTACCCACTTACTCAAGCCTGAAAATTAGTTATTTAGTAAAGATGTTTGGTAACCAGCCAACATCTGCAAAATCATTTTACAATGCAAGCCAAAGTACAACAATATAATTTTCCAGTCTATACAAAGAATAATTTGAATTGATGAAACTGTTTGGAGGTCTTTTATATTTCTCCGCGTCTACTTTGTAAACTTTAAATTGCCATTGGAAACCATTTGTGAGGTATTATTTAATGTACATTAAGAACAGAAAGGTCTTCAGTTTTTAAACCTGATTGTGACATTAACAAGTCTTGAATTATAAGTTTTTATTTGGAGAACTATATTATTAAAATTGCTGTAGATGAACATATTCAATCTTAGTTTGAAATTTAATGAGCAACCGTTGCTTGACAGGGAAAGAATATGAGTTTCAACTGGATGGTGAATTTCAGCACCAAGGGTGTATCAGACAGCACTAGTATATTCAGTTACAGAATGGATGGGATTCTTGGGGATCCATCCATTACCACCCTTTTTTGCCTTGCACCATCATCCCTCGTCATTTAATCCCTCCTGCCTTACACCCTGCCACAGCCTTCCTTTTTGTTCTTTCCCCTTTCCCTGCCATTGTATTTGCTTAAAACCCATTATGTATCTAACTTTCTCAATTTCTGACAAAGGGTCATCAATCTGAAACTTTAATTCTATTTCTATCTCCACAAATGTCAAACACCATAAACAGCATGTGATAGGCAAAGCTAAGCAATCCCACATCCAATGGATCAGATCCAAACCCTGCAGTCCTACCATTCAGTCATGAACGGTGGTGGACAATTAAACAAACTGGAAGGAGGTGGTTCCACAAATATCCCCAACTGCAATGAAGGGGGATCAGCACATCAGTGCAAAAGATAAGGCTGAAGCATTTGCAAACATCTTCAGCCAGAGATGCCAAGTGGGTGATTCATCTCAGCCTCCTCCTGAAGTCCCCAGCAACACAGGTGCCAGTCTTCCGCCAATTCGATTCACTCCACATGAGTGAAACAGCTGAAGGCACTAGGTGCTGCAAAGGCTATGAGCCCTGACAACATTCCAGCAAAAGTACTGAAGACTTGTGTTCCAGAACTAACCACTCCTCAAGCCAAGCTATTCCAGCGCAGCTACAACATTGGCATCTACCTAGCAACGTGGAAAATTGCCTAGGTATGTCCTGTCCACAGAAAGCAGGACAAATCCATTACGGCCAACTATTGCCCCATTAGTCTACTCTTGATCATTAGTCTACTCTTGATCATTAGTCTACTCTTGATCATTAGTCTACTCTTGATCATTAGTCTACTCTTGATCATTAGTCTACTCTTGATCATTAGCAAAATGAGGGAAGGTGTGGTCGACAGTGCTATTAAGCGGTACGTACTCATCAATAACCTGCTCAGTGATGCACAGTTTGGGTTCCGCCAGGGCCACTCAGCTCCAGACCTCATTTAGCCTTGGTCCAAACATGGATGAAAGAGCTGAACTCAAGGGGTGAGTGGCTGCCCTTGACACCAAGGAAGCATTTGACCGAGTGTGGCATTAAGGAGCCCTAGCAAAACTGGTGTCAATGGGAATCAGGGGAAACATGTCCACTGGTTGGAGTCATAACTAGCACAAACGATGATAGTTGTGGTTGATGGAGATCAATCATCTCAGTCCCAGGACATTGCTGCAGGAGTTTTTCAGGGTAGTCATAGGCCTAATCATCTTCAGCTGTTTCATCAATGACCTTCCCTCCATCATAAGGTCAGAAGTGGGAGTGTTCGCTGATGATTGCACAATGTTCAGTACCATTCGCAACTCCTCAGATACTGAAGCAGTCTGTTCCATATGCAGCAAGACCTGGACAACATTCAGGATTAGGCTGATAAGTGGCAAGTAACATTCATGTCACAAGTGCCAGGTAATAACCACCTCTGTTGACAAGAGAGAAAGTCACCATCACCCCATGACATTTAATGGCATTACCATCAGTGAACCCGCCCCCCCACCCCCACCCACCCACCCACTATCAACATCCTGGGGATTACCTCTGACCATAAACTGGCCTTGGATGAGTTGCCAAACAGCTATGAGTCTTTCTGGACATGGGCCAAGTTTTATTGAACCCAATCCCTCTTTATACACCGTATTGGGCCTATATTCACTAGAGTTCTGGGTCTGTATTCATGAGAGTTTAGAAGAATGAGAGGGGATCTGATTGAAATGTATAAAATTCTAACAGGGCTAGACAGAATGGATACAGGGAGGGTGTTTCCTCTGGTTGGGGAGTCTAGAACCAGGGGCCACAGTCTCAGGATACGGGGCAGGCCATTTAGGCCTGAGATGAGGAAGCATTTCTTCACTCAGAGGGTGGTCAACCTGTGGAATTCTCTACAGCACAACTGTGGAGGCCAGTCACTGAGTATATTCAAGAAAGAAACTGATAATTATTTTGGATATTAGGGGCATCAAGGGGCATGGAGAGAAATCAGGAATATGGCATTGAGATAGGGGATCAACCATGATCATATTGAATGGTGGAGCAGGCTCGAAGGGCCAATTGGCTCACTCCTGCTCCTAGTTTCTATGTGTCTATCTGTACCTGCAATCACTTCTATGCAGTGATTTGCTTCCACTAACAATTTCCTACTCATCCATCATCATCCTGGAGCTTACCATTGGCCAGGAACTGAACAGCCATAAATACTGTGGCTACAAAAGCAGGTCAGATGCTGGGAATTCTGCGGCGAGTAATTCACCTCCTAACACTCCAAAGCCTGTCCACCATCTGCAAGGCACAATTCAGGAATGTGATGGAATACCCTGCACTTCCAAAGATGCGTGCAGCTCCAACACTCAAGAAGCTTGACACCAACCAGGACAAAGCAGCCCGCTTGATTGGCAACCCATTCACTCCCTCCAACACAATGGCAGCACTGTGTACCATCTACAACATGCACCTTCGACAGCATCTTCCAAACCTGCGACCTCTACCACCTAGAAGGACAAGGGCAACAGATGCATGGGAACCCAACACCTGCGAGCTCTCCTCCAAGCCACACACCATCCTGACTTGGAAATATATCACCATTCCTTCCCTGTCGCTGGTTTGAAATCCTGGAACTCTCTCCCTAATAGCGCTGTGGGTGTACCTACACCACATGGACTGCAGTCGTTCAAGGAGGCAGCTCACCGGCACCTTCGCAAGGGCAATTAGGGATGGGCAATAAATGCTGGCTTCACCAGCAGCACCCACAGTCCATGAACGAATAATATATAAATAAAAATCAGGAAGACCAAGATAACTTTATTAACTTCTAGTTAGATTTTCAATCAATCATAGGTTATGAGGCAATTGCTTACTTGTGGTATGTGCACTGGTTATGTTGATGTTTATCATAATACTATTCATAACAGGGCCCTACCAGAGAAACAAATTTTCAAACTCAAAATTAACACTTTTCCTGTTTTCGGTTAGCACTTTATTAAGTCAATAGTGATGTCATGAAGCTATTTGTGTCTATAACATTATAGGAAATTTTTTTTGTGAGTGTGTCTTCAATGGATTAAAGCCAGCTAGTCTGGGTACTTTGATGTATACAAGTTTTGAGATGTAAGAGAGGTAGAGTACATTTGCATTTTGTTGAAGAGAGCATTCAAGGAGGGGAGTAAAATCTGGCACCTAGCTAGCAGAGACCAGGCAATGTTTATATTATGAATAAAATTGGTACTACGAGAGCGGTTTCATTGTTAGAAGAGGTGGAGTTCAAAGGGGCTGGTGATATAATGAGAATTTACATTCAATGAGATGTGCTAGGTATAACAGATAGCAGTTTTGTGTGTGCAGAGCAGAGGCAATGTAATATCAAAGCCTGTAAGCCTACCACTGTGTATGCAAAGGAACCAATGTGAAAAGAACCTCATTTTGAATTTATAAGGTGAAAATGCTTTGCCTGGTGTCTGTTTAAAGTCTATGGGTTGCTGTTGCCTTAATGGAGATTAGTTTGGGAATTTGTTAAAAGTTATGATAGTTGTAATTTTTAGCCATGTGTATGTATTTAACTTGTGTAAATTAATAAATGTCTCATGTATTTTTATATAAAACCTCTCGAAAATTGGTGGTCCAATTCCTGAATTTAGAGCTGCATCTCAAACATACCACTTAAAAATATAAGTTATAACAGTTGTTTAAAGTTTCCCTCTGGGATTTTTAAATAACTCAGCTTTACCAACTGCTGTGTCGTAACAGTGAAAACAAATAACCTTTTTAAACTTAAGTGAGCCACATTGCGAGCCCAACTGACAACCTTAAATTAGTTTTCAGTGTAACTTTTAACACAATCAGGATTGTTTAGCAGGTGTTGTCCAATTGCAGAATCACATCCTATGTTGAGTTTTGCAAGCACAGCCTGGCTGGGTACAGTCAGTACTTTGCCTGTTGCGAACAGCCAGAGGGACGTGCTGTTTGATGTGATCCGCCAATCATTGGGATGTACAGCCGGTATACCTGCTCTGAAAATCATATACCACATCTCTCATTTGTGCTATAGGCAGAATGTCTTTTGGCTAGATGCCAGCATCCTGTTAGTGGAGAATACCACTTGTGTTGTTATTGAATAGTAACAGCGTGCAACAGCTAGATTCACCTGCTCAAATGTTTTGAGACACCTTATCTTTCCAGAGTAATCTGATGTAGACTTGAATTGATTGGTTGGAGGTGTGAGAAAGTAACACAATGTTTGGAAGGAGAGGAGTAAATATTAGGTGGCACATAAAACAATGTACAGCTGTCAAAAAATATCACGAGGCCAAACTTCCAGGATTCTTCTTTTTTCTGATTGACCTGCTGGTAGCCAAGATAACCTATTCTCCAGCAGCTTGATGGTGCAAACACCCTGGATGTAACTTGTGGTCATATTTTGTTTTTTTCACCTCCACTATGAAAATCCATCATTTCTTCCTTCCATCTTTCTTAAGTTGGCAGGAAGCTCACTAGAGAGGACATTATGAAAACAAAACAGTGACCTGCAACTGTGCCGCTGAGCTGCCTCAAAACTTCACATTTTTAACTTAACAGCATTATCAATTGCAATACTTTAAAAGCAAAAATCTAAAATCTAGCTTCAACTTACTTGCACAAAGGGGTGAATCAGTAAACACAAGGGACATATCTTGTCTTGTTGCACTGGAGTGCTGCGCTTTACAAATACTTTCCTTCTCTCTTTTTTAAAAAGTCAATACAATTGACAATTCAAATAAGTCACCTTGCCCTTTCCCAAAGGACTAGGGTTGGCATAGCTAATATGCATTTAAATTGACAAATTGCACTGAAGCCACAGAACAATCTAGTTCCTCCAAATTGTTTCCTAATTTTAAAATGGTCACCATGTCAATGGTGATTCAAGGGTGCAACATGACCAATTCAGACCTTGCAAATATGGTGCAAACTGCATATTTTACCAATCCAAATATTATTCATGTACTCATGCAAGCCTTAATTACCTGGAGCTGACTGTATTGGTCTTTGTATGAAAGTTTCTCTGCTTTTTTTTCTTGCAGATGTTCCTCTAACTTTGAGTACTTCTCAAACATCTCCTGCAATTCCTTTAAAAAAACAAATAGAAGAATCTGGCAATCAAGAACACAAAACATATTGTTTGCCACATACATATGCAACAAAATCATGAACCTATGAAAATTAACTAACCTACATTCTATACTATGTTCTCAAAGTCACGCAATATCAAATAGGTAAGACAAAATGGACAAGATTTACATGGTTCTTTCTGTTCTCTTCTCTTTATGATACTTTTGGGTATAAAGCCAGGTTCACTTAAAGAAATAGCCCAGTATGAAGTGTTGTATATTCCATTCTGCCAGTGTATCTACTTCCAGCTACAAAATGGCTGGTATAAGGCAAATTGGCATTGATACGTGAACACTGGTCAATGACAAAACCATTTCACCTGATCAGATCAGAAACAATTTGTTAACCACTCGTTTTCTTTGCAAGAGATCAATAAATTCAAATGGTATTTGTGTCCAACCTCGGTGAATGGGCAAAGCCACCAAAATATTATGCAGAATGTACCTAAATGGTAAGGTTGTCCACGTTCAAATTTTCACTGAGATAAAAACAAAAAAACTGCGGATGCTGGAAACCAAAACAAAAACAGAATTACCTGGAAAAACTCAGCAGGTCTGGCAGCATCGGCGGAGAAGAAAAGAGTTGACGTTTCGAGTCCTCATGACCCTTCGACAGAACTTGAGTTCGAGTCCAAGAAAGAGTTGAAATATAAGCTGGTTTAAGGTGTGTGTGTGGGGGGCGGAGAGATAGAGAGACAGAGAGGTGGGAGGGGGGGGTGTGGTTGTAGGGACAAACAAGCAGTGATAGAAGCAGATCATCAAAAGATGTCAACGACAATAGTACAATAGAACACATAGGTGTTAAAGTTAAAGTTGGTGATATTATCTAAACGAATGTGCTAATTAAGAATGGATGGTAGGACACTCAAGGTATAGCTCTAGTGGGGGTGTTTTTTTTTTTTTATTTTTTTTTTATAATGGAAAGAGGTGGGAAAAGGAAAATCTTTATAATTTATTGGAAAAAAAAAGGAAGGGGGAAACAGAAAGGGGGTGGGGATGGGGGAGGGAGCTCACGACCTAAAGTTGTTGAATTCAATATTCAGTCCGGAAGGCTGTAAAGTACCTAGTCGGAAGATGAGGTGTTGTTCCTCCAGTTTGCGTTGGGCTTCACTGGAACAATGCAGCAAGCCAAGGACAGACATGTGGGCAAGAGAGCAGGGTGAAGTGTTAAAATGGCAAGCGACAGGGAGGTCTGGGTCATTCTTGCGGACAGACCGCAGGTGTTCTGCAAAGCGGTCGCCCAGTTTACGTTTGGTCTCTCCAATGCAGAGGAGACCACATAAGGAGCAACGAATGCAGTAGACTAAGTTGGGGGAAATGCAAGTGAAATGCTGCTTCACTTGAAAGGAGTGTTTGGGTCCTTGGACGGTGAGGAGAGAGGACGTGAAGGAGCAGGTGTTGCATCTTTTGCGTGGGCATGGGGTGGTGCCATAGGAGGGGGTTCAGGAGTAGGGGGTGATGGAGGAGTGGACCAGGGTGTCCCGGAGGGAGCGATCCCTACGGAATGCCGATAAGGGGGGGTGAAGGGAAGATGTGTTTGATGATGGCATCATGATGGAGTTGGAGGAAATGGCGGAGGATGATCCTTTGAATGCGGAGGCTGGTGGGGTGATAAGGGAGGACAAGGGGGACCCTATCATGTTTCTGGGAGGGAGGAGAAGGCGTGAGGGCGAATGCGCGGGAGATGGGCCGGACACGGTTGAGGGCCCTGTCAACGACCGTGGGTGGAAAACCTCGGTTAAGGAAGAAGGAGGACATGTCAGAGGAACTGTTTTTGAAGGTAGCATCATCGGAACAGATGCGACGGAGGCGAAGGAACTGAGAGAATGGGATGGAGTCCTTACAGGAAGCGGGATGTGAGGAGCTGTAGTCGAGATAGCTGTGGGAGTCGGTGGGTTTGTAATGGATATTGCTGGACTGTCTATCACCAGAGATTGAGACAGAGAGGTCAAGGAAGGGAAGGGAAGTGTCAGAGATGGACCACGTGAAAATGATGGAGGGGTGGAGATTGGAAGCAAAATTACTAAATTTTTCCAAGACCCGACGAGAGCATGAAGCGACACCGAAGTAATCATCGATGTACCGGAGAAAGGTGCCGCTTCATGCTCTCGTCGGGACTTGGGAAAATTTAGTAATTTTGCTTCCAATCTCCACCCCTCCATCATTTTCACGTGGTCCATCTCTGACACTTCCCTTCCCTTCCTTGACCTCTCTGTCTCAATCTCTGGTGATAGACAGTCCACCAATATCCATTACAAACCCACCGACTCCCACAGCTATCTCGACTACAGCTCCTCACACCCCGCTTCCTGTAAGGACTCCATCCCATTCTCTCAGTTCCTTCGCCTCCGTCGCATCTGTTCCGATGATGCTACCTTCAAAAACAGTTCCTCTGACATGTCCTCCTTCTTCCTTAACCGAGGTTTTCCACCCACGGTCGTTGACAGGGCCCTCAACCGTGTCCGGCCCATCTCCCGCGCATCCGCCCTCACGCCTTCTCCTCCCTCCCAGAAACATGATAGGGTCCCCCTTGTCCTCCATTATCACCCCACCAGCCTCCGCATTCAAAGGATCATCCTCCGCCATTTCCGCCAACTCCAGCATGATGCCACCACCAAACACATCTTCCCTTCACCCCCCCTATCGGCATTCCGTAGGGATCGCTCCCTCCGGGACACCCTGGTCCACGCCTCCATCACCCCCTACTCCTCAACCCCCTCCTATGGCACCACCCCATGCCCACGCAAAAGATGCAACACCTGCCCCTTCACTTCCTCTCTCCTCACCGTCCAAGGACCCAAACACTCCTTTCAAGTGAAGCAGCATTTCACTTGCATTTCCCCCAACTTAGTCTACTGCATTCGTTGCTCCCAATGTGGTCTCCTCTGCATTGGAGAGACCAAACGTAAACTGGGCGACCGCTCTGCAGAACACCTGCGATCTGTCCGCAAGAATGACCCAAACCTCCCTGTCGCTTGCCATTTTAACACTCCACCCTGCTCTCTTGCCCACATGTCTGTCCTTGGCTTGCTGCATTGTTCCAGTGAAGCCCAACGCAAACTGGAGGAACAACACCTCATCTTCCGACTAGGCACTTTACAGCCTTCCGGACTGAATATTGAATTCAACAACTTTAGGTCGTGAGCTCCCTCCCCCATCCCCACCCCCTTTCTGTTTCCCCCTTCCTTTTTTTTTCCAATAAATTATAAAGATTTTCCTTTTCCCACCTCTTTCCATTATATAAAAAAAAATTTTAAAAAACACCCCCACTAGAGCTATACCTTGAGTGCCCTACCATCCATTCTTAATTAGCACATTCGTTTAGATAATATCACCAACTTTAACTTTAACACCTATGTGTTCTATTGTACTATTGGCGTTGACATCTTTTGATGATCTGCTTCTATCACTGCTTGTTTGTCCCTACAACCACACCCCCCCCCCACCTCTCTCTCTCTCTATCTCTCCGCCCCCCACACACACACCTTAAACCAGCTTATATTTCAACTCTTTCTTGGACTCAAACTCAAGTTCTGTCGAAGGGTCATGAGGACTCGAAACGTCAACTCTTTTCTTCTCCGCCGATGCTGCCAGACCTGCTGAGTTTTTCCAGGTAATTTTGTTTTTGTTTTGGATTTCCAGCATCCGCAGTTTTTTTGTTTTTATCTCTGTGTTTAATTGACTGCCACTGCTCTTCAAGAAATGCCTACCTCCTTGAAGAAGTTCTGTTCCTCTCTGCGACAAGATTTCCGTATCTCTCTGTTGCCTTGCTCGCCTTCCTTGCTTTCCATTTCCCTCCTGGTGTTTGACAAGGTGTTCACTAAAACCCGCTTTCACAGCCATATCTCCTTTCTCAGTGACTGTCTCCGTCTCCGACTTACCCCACGTGGATTTCAACTGAAATTCCACCCCTCATGTTTCGAACCCACCCAGGATTACAGGTATCTCCGGGACATAAAACGTTTCTCAGACTGCTGTTCCCGTCACATTCTGAAATCCACACAGAGTGCCATGCGCCGCCATATGAACACACTCGACCTCTCCCTCCAGCAGCACCGCTGTACCCTTTTTCAAAGCTGCGCGTGCCCCCAGTTTCATTTTATCCTTCGGCTCATCCGACGCCTCAACAAGAAACTTTTTCTCTTTCTCTCAAGTGCTAAGGAACGCAAGCTCCAACAACTCATCGACACCAACACCCATCTAGGACCCTCCACCCCTGCCTGTCCCTCCGTCCCCACCCTTTCTTCCAATCCCAACCCCAGCCGTGTATTCACTATATCCCCTGACCTTCCCCTCTCCGATGCTGAACGTTCAGTGCTCAGCAAAGGACTTAGTTTCATACCCTTACGCCCTCACCTCAATGAATTTCAGGCTCGGCATGATACTGAACTCTTCTTCCGCCGTCTTCGTCTCCGGGCTCACTTCTTTGGGCAGGAGTCCTCTCCCAGTTCAACGGATCCTTTTACCCATCTCCAATATTCTCCCTCCACCTGGACCCCTCCCTCTGGATTCTTACCTTCTCTCGATCTTTTCATTGAGAACTGTCGGCGCGACATTAGTCGTCTCAATTTCTCTGCTCCTCTCACCCATTCTAACCTGTCTCTCTCTGAACTTACTGCACTCCATTCTCTCAGGTCCAACCCTGACATTGTCATCAAACCCGCTGACAAGGGTGGTGCTGTTGTTGTCTGGCGCACGGACCTCTACCTCGCGGAGGCTGAGCGTCAACTCGCAGACACTTCCTCCTACCTCTCCCTGGACCATGACCCCACCACTGAACATCAAGCCATTGTTTCCAGGACTGTCACTGACCTCATCTCCTCTGGGGATCTCCCTCCCACAGCTTCCAACCTGATAGTCGCCCAACCTCGGATGGCCCGCTTCTATCTCCTACCCAAAATCCACAAACAGAACTGCCCCGGTAGACCGATCGTCTCAGCTTGCTCCTGCCCCACAGAACTCATTTCTCGTTATCTTGACTCCCTTCTCTCTCCCCTTGTCCAGTCCCTTCCCACCTACATCCGTGATTCCTCTGACACCTTACGTCACATCAACAATTTCCAGTTCCCTGGCCCCAACCGCTTCCTCTTCACCATGGACGTCCAATCCCTCTACACCTCCATCCCCCACCAGGATGGTCTGAGGGCCCTTAGCTTCCTCCTCGAACAGAGGCCCGAACAATCCCCATCCACCACTACTCTCCTCCGTCTGGCTGAACCTGTTCTCATGCTGAACAATTTCTCCTTCAACTCCTCTCACTTCCTCCAAATAAAAGGTGTGGCTATGGGTACCCGCATGGGCCCCAGCTATGCCTGTCTCTTTATGGGGTATGTGGAACATTCCTTGTTGCAGTCCTACTCCGGCCCCCTTCCACAACTCTTTCTCCGGTACATCGATGATTACTTTGGTGTCGCTTCATGCTCTCGTCGGGACTTGGAAAAATTTAGTAATTTTGCTTCCAATCTCCACCCCTCCATCATTTTCACATGGTCCATCTCTGACACTTCCCTTCCCTTCCTTGACCTCTCTGTCTCAATCTCTGGTGATAGACTGTCCACCAATATCCATTACAAACCCACCGACTCCCACAGCTATCTCGACTACAGCTCCTCACACCCCGCTTCCTGTAAGGACTCCATCCCATTCTCTCAGTTCCTTCGCCTCTGTCGCATTTGTTCCGATGATGCTACCTTCAAAAACAGTTCCTCTGACATGTCCTCCTTCTTCCTTAACCGAGGTTTTCCACCCACGGTCGTTGACAGGGCCCTCAACCGTGTCCGGCCCATCTCCCGCGCATCCGCCCTCACGCCTTCTCCTCCCTCCCAGAAACATGATAGGGTCCCCCTTGTCCTCCATTATCACCCCACCAGCCTCCGCATTCAAAGGATCATCCTCCGCCATTTCCGCCAACTCCAGCATGATGCCACCACCAAACACATCTTCCCTTCACCCCCCCTATCGGCATTCCGTAGGGATCGCTCCCTCCGGGACACCCTGGTCCACTCCTCCATCACCCCCTACTCCTCAACCCCCTCCTATGGCACCACCCCATGCCCACGCAAAAGATGCAACACCTGCCCCTTCACTTCCTCTCTCCTCACCGTCCAAGGACCCAAACACTCCTTTCAAGTGAAGCAGCATTTCACTTGCATTTCCCCCAACTTAGTCTACTGCATTCGTTGCTCCCAATGTGGTCTCCTCTGCATTGGAGAGACCAAACGTAAACTGGGCGACCGCTCTGCAGAACACCTGCGGTCTGTCCGCAAGAATGACCCAAACCTCCCTGTCGCTTGCCATTTTAACACTTCACCCTGCTCTCTTGCCCACATGTCTGTCCTTGGCTTGCTGCATTGTTCCAGTGAAGCCCAACGCAAACTGGAGGAACAACACCTCATCTTCCGACTAGGTACTTTACAGCCTTCCGGACTGAATATTGAATTCAACAACTTTAGGTCGTGAGCTCCCTCCCCCATCCCCACCCCCTTTCTGTTTCCCCCTTCCTTTTTTTTCCAATAAATTATAAAGATTTTCCTTTCCCCACCTATTTCCATTATATAAAAAAAAAATTTTTAAAAATTTAAAAAAACACCCCCACTAGAGCTATACCTTGAGTGCCCTACCATCCATTCTTAATTAGCACATTCGTTTAGATAATATCACCAACTTTAACTTTAACACCTATGTGTTCTATTGTACTATTGGCGTTGACATCTTTTGATGATCTGCTTCTATCACTGCTTGTTTGTCCCTACAACCACACTCCCCCCAACCTCTCTATCTCTCCGCCCCCCACACACACACCTTAAACCAGCTTATATTTCAACTCTTTCTTGGACTCGAACTCAAGTTCTGTTGAAGGGTCATGAGGACTCGAAACATCAACTCTTCTCTTCTCCGCCGATGCTGCCAGACCTGCTGAGTTTTTCCAGGTAATTCTGTTTTTGTTTCACATTTTCACTGCTAGTTGAAGTACAGCAAAAGTATAATTCATGGTTGAGAGTGAAAGAAGTTAAGGTCCTTATGCTGATACCATTAATGGTTCTGTTGGGGACGATCTGAATAAAGGGGATGTTATGGCTACTGTGATTTGGAGAAATAACCTACATGCTTATTTGGAGTCAGTCAAGGGTTGCAGACCCAAGTCAGTCTGAAGTAGAAATAGCACTAGCCACATCGATGAGCTCAGACTACAAAGCAGAGCCACATGGAACCTGTAAGGGCTGGCAAGGTGGTCCTAAAATCAACTCAATTTTGCCTTTGCTTAGTTGATTTGACTTGTTTGGAATTCGTGCACCTTGTGGTCTGGGGAAATTTTTTAAAAACACTTTTGCCTCAACAGTACATAAATATGAAATCAGAACACCAATCTATGAGCGTAATAGAATATAAATTTTAACTTTTTATATGTGGCCCCTGAAGCTCCATTGTACTTGCATAGATGGCTCACAAAGTCAAATGGTTGGACAGCCAGGTTGTTATGAATTTGACACTACATAATAAAATTTATATCAATGGAGTAAAGGACTATTATATGCAAATTGACCTTATTACAGCACGAAAAGCAACTGAAAAACGCTTTAAAAATCAAAATGTAAATGTTTAAATCAGACTGGTTTCATGTTTTTTTATTTAAAGAACACAACTAAACTCAACTTCAATCCTATGCAGACATACTTTAGGAATATAAAATTTATTACCTTATGCTATATATATTAAACTATGTCTGTCATGGCTGCCAGTCATACAATGTATGAGAAGATTCATAATCATTTGACAACAGAAAGTCAAGTATCAAGTGCAGTGAAAATATCAATTTCGCTTTTGTTAATTTGTGGTAAGAGACCACTGCATATACATATTATATACGAATTTTAATTTCCTTTAACACTCTCCTGTGTTGGTTCATGCAGATTTCACAAAAGTAATTTCATCAAGAAGGGTCTCTTCCAATGCCATTGTTGGACTACTTATCATGAAGTACGCTATAGTGACACAAGTTTATTCGCCCTCTTTTACATCCTTCCCACTCTGCTGACATGAGGAAGAAGCATTTCATCCAATCCACCGCACCCTTACACTTCCTCTATTTATCGCGACTGAAATTGGGAACTACTTGGGAAGATCTCTGAAGAGACTATGTATTCTACGGTGCCACATAACAGTAAAGTAATGAATCGATCTTGTCATTGAGGAGAAGTCAATTTTCAGAGCAACAGATTTAGAGGAGAATGAATGGTTATTCAGATTTGACAGGACTTAGTGAGATGTGAAACTAATGTACAAAGGTACAACATTTAAGAATGTGTCAAGTACGCAATGGTATGCAACTTTAAAACAAACGTAAATACAATGCTTAAAGCCAGTTATCAAGTTTGGTAAAATCCAATGAATGGATCAGATTTGTTGTCCACACGTAATCAATTTACCTTATGTTACGGACAACATACTAGCACCATCAGCCTACAAGAGCATCAACTGGACAGAATATTAGGCCCAAAACATCCGATGAAAGTCGGAACCCACATCAGACTCTGATCAAACAGAAAACTACCCATTTATGTTGAAAAGGCTCTGACTTCCGATGGAGGATCCTGCAGAACACTCTCAACGCAGAAATCCTTGCAGAAAGCAGTGAAGAGAATCTGCGCAGAAGCCTTGCCTCCTTTTCACAGCACTAGCTGCCGTATTCTGCTAAGTGTTTAAATATTCCCAAGCTTCTCTGTATATTAGTGAATGAGTGAGTGAGTGGAAGGATGGGTGAAGTGATTGGGCGAGTGGGTGAGGTGGACGAATGGGTAAGGTGAGCAGGCAGGTGGGTGGGGCAGCAGTGGGTGAGGCGGGTGAAGCAGGTAGGGTGGCAGCTGGGTAAGTAAGTGAGCAGAGAGGTGGGGCAGGGGTTGTCAGGTCAGGAGGGTTTGTCAGTTCACAGGCTCGTCAGATTTGGTCGGCAGATAAGGAGGGGAAGTCAGGTGGTGGGGGCTAGACAGGGTTGGGGGGTGGAGCCAGGGGCAGGGGAGAGTCAGGGAGGAATAAGATCTTGGGGAATAGTCAAGTTGGATCGGGGGATGGGTAGTCAGATGGTGGGGCTAGTCAGGTTGGATCGGGGGCAATAGTTGTTTGTTGCCCCGGAGCTAGGCTATGATTTCTCTGTCCAACATTTCTTGGGCAGTTATTCAGGTAAGTAAGTCTGAACTGAGATTTCATTGGAGGGTACCAGGAGAATTGCCCATAGGAAGTGCAAACTTCCCAGCCAATTCCCACGAAGTCAGCACATCTTAGGGGATACATCCAGTCTCCAATGACCCGGAGGCCAAAATCTGGGCCATAATTTCTTAGTGCAAAGGAATGGAATGTCACAGGAAAAAAATAATTTCCAACGTTTAATTGAGTGGTACAATGCCACACAGTGGAGAAATGGGGGTTCAATCCCTTACTCCACCAAGATCCCAACCTCAGTCTTAAGGCTTGGTCATTGCTACGAACTCTTCACGTGACTGGGTGATATTCCTACCCACGTTGAAGAGAAAAGTAATATTAAACGATACCTTTGCAACAGGTAGTCTCTCTCTCTGCCACAGGTAGCACACAATCTGAGGTCAAGGAGGGAGAAGAAAGGATTTTATACTTTCAGGGAAAAAGGTCTAAGATTCAACTACCAAAGAATGGTTTTGATAGCATTTTCCACAGAATTATAGGAAAGAATTTTCCCCTTGTTGGGGGAGAAGTGCAGGAGCGGGTGTGAGCAGGTGCACCTCCGATCGGCACCCCAAATTGGGGGCGCGCTGCCATTTTACATGGGTGGGCCAATTAAGGCCCGCAAAGCGTGACCTCCGCCAGGAAGCACTGTGTGTTCCCCGTGCAGACGGCAGGGATTCCCTCAGCTGAGGCAAGTGCTAAGTGCTGCTTCAGGCAGATGGGTGCCAAATTTAAAAATGGTACAGGTACAAAAACAAAATTTCCCTGACATGTCCCCTCATGTGACACTGTCCCACGAGTTGGGACATGTCAACCACCTAAAACCATACATTTATTAAATTTTTAAAAACCCTCATGAATACTCATCCTACCCATGGATGAGGTTTCATGTTTTTTCTGAAGCCCGCCAAGGCTCCTGACTGCCCGCCAACCCTAAGATTGGATGGGCAGGTCCATTAATGAGATCAATGACTGTCGATGGCCTCAATAGGCTGCTGACAGGTCGGCGGGCGCACAGCTGATCCAGCTGCGCCCCTGCCAACCTGAAAATTGAAATGGCGCGGGGTGACTTCAGGAATTCCACCCAACGTCATCCCACATCAATTTACGTGTCGGCAAGCATAATTATTACAGTAATAAAAGTGTACCAGATTTTTGAGTGATTTTATGCCCACAATTTGGTTCTTGAAAAAGAAATCAATTGGCCCAGCGATACAAAATATTCTAGGGTTTTCCCTTCACCACCTTTTCTATTCACTGATCATTCTTTGTATGAACATAAATTTCATGATTTCAGTCCTAAAATCCCTCTTTAGCTGTCTTAATGCAAGTCCTCTTGTTCCACTCTCACAATTGAATTTTAAGTGTTACCCTTTCATATAGCCTTAACAATCTCAAATACTTCTGCAAGGTCACTTCTCAGAGACTTCAGCTGCAAAACTCAGATACAGAGCATCCATTCTTTTGGGTACTATGGGTGGTCTTAAAAGTACAAAACAGCATTCATGGTGTGTCCGAATATTTCTAGTGAGAGTTGCGTCAGATGCCATATTGGTGAAAGTGCTGCTGCATATACAAGCATCTGCCAGAAATATACAGAAATGGCAAATCATTACGTCAATCAGTCTATAATGGTTGAAAATGATTCCAACAGTACCATTTTGGTGCTCAATGTTCCAGCTAATGTCCTCTTTTAATCACACAGGCTGAACACCTGTTCAGCAGCAAGCAGGTGCCCTTCAGTGCCATTTGAAGAGATCAACTACCTTTATTGCTGACTGATTTCTAGTGGCTCTTATGCTAAAATTATGGAAGTGTTAGGTGCTTTCTAGAGTTCTTTAAAGTTGCTAAAATCTACAGGGAGTATTGCAGCAGATGCTCAAGGACTTGGTCCTGACTTAAAGGTTTCAGCATAAACCTCCTAGACATGGTTGAAGTAATAGGCATTCCCCTTTGAATACATGCTAGACGAATGACCAGTGGCAACACAGAAGAGGGAGATGGAAGAGGAGTAGAATGGCTCTCAGCAGGAGAGCACATCCATGAGGGTGTTCAGGTGTTCTGCTTTATCCTAAGCAGGGAGCAAAGTGGCAGGTGTCTGCAATTCAGTAAGGACTTCCTCTACTGCTTCAACCACAAGTGCAGGCCAAGGAGAAAGTTGTCAACGGCTATGGCAATGAACCCTTATGTGTCGGGTTCCTTCCAGGCTGGAGGTGGTATATATTAAGGATTTAGACTTAAATGTAGAGGGCATGATTAGTAAGTTTGCAGATGATACAAAAATTGGCCATATGGTTAATGATGAGAAAGAAACTGTATTCTGCAGGAAGATATCAACAGATGGTAAGGTGACCAGAAAAGTGGCAAATGGAATTGAATCCACAGAGCACTAAAAAGCAAGGTCCTAATTGTGCAAAGCAGACATGTCCCCTACAAAAATAAGAGTGGTACTGCCAAATCTAGACCCCCCCGGTTGTCTAGAGGAATATAGGAGAAGATCAAACAGAAAAAGAAAGCGTACAATAAGCACAAAGAACTAAGCACTACAGATAGCCTAGACAAATATAGGAAGTGCAGGGACCAAGTAAAAAAGGAAATAAGGAAATCAAAGAGGGCATGAAAAAAGATTAGCAAGTAAAGTTAAAGATATCTCAAACATGTTTTACTAATACATTAATGCTAAAAGGTTAGTTAAGGAGGTGAAGATGGAAACTTGTGTATAGATGCAAAGGCTGTGGGAAGGATTTTGAAAGAATATTTTGTCTCCATGTTTACAAAGGAAAGAGAGGATGTAGATATAGTAGTCCAGGAGGAACACTGTGAGATATTGAACGGGATAGTCATAAAGAGAGAGGAAGTACTCGAAGAGTTGAAATCCTTGAAAGTTGATAAGTCACCAGGGCCAGATGGATTGTTTCTGAGGCTGCTGAAGGGAGTCAGATCAGGAGGAGATAGAAGGGTCAAATAGAAGGGAGGAGATAGCAGATGCTCAGAGGATGATTTTCCAATCTTCACTAGATACAGGGGAGGCACCGGAGGACTGGAGAAATGCAAACGTAGTTGCATTGTTTAAAAAATGATCAAAGGAAATGCCAAACAATTATAGGCCAGTTAGTCTTACGTCGGTGGTGAGCAAATTAGTAGAATCAATCCTGAGAGATAGGATTAACTGTCATGTGGAAAAGCATGGACTAGTCAGGGATGGTCAGCATGGATTTGTTAAAGTAAGGTCCTGCCTTGCAAATTTGATTGAATTCTTTGAGGAAGTGACAAGAAGGATTGATGAAGGTAGTGCAGTGGATGTTGTGTACATGGATTTTAGCAAGGCCTTTGACAAGGTCCCACGTGGCAGATTGGTCAGGAAAGTAAAAGCCCATGGGATTCAGGGTAATGTGGCAAACCGGATAAAAGGTTGGCTTTGTAATAGGAAACAAAGGGTAATGGTCGATGAATGCCCTTGCGAATGGAAAGTTGTCTCAATTGGTGTTCCACAGGGCTCAGTGTTGGGACCCTTGCTGTTTGTGTTATATATTAATGATTTGGACGTGAACGTGAGGGGCACAATTGGGAAATTTGCAGATGACACAAAGATTGGCCGAGTAGTGGATAGTGTAAGGGATAGCCATAATCTCCAAAACGATACCAATGGGTTAGTGGAGTAGGTAGTAAAGTGGCAGATGGATTTTAACATAGAGAAGTGTGTGGTCATACATTTAGGAAGGTCAAACAGTTACAGGGATTACAAAATAAATGGGAATATACTAAGGAGGGTAGATGTAATGAGAGATCTTAGTGTACAAGTACACAGAAGGCAGCAGTTCAAGTAGACAAGGTTGTAAAGAATGCATATGGAATGCACTCCTTCATTGGCAGAGGTACAGAATATAAAAGTAAGGATATAATGTTGGAATTGTATAAAACACTGGTGAGGCCACAACTGGAGTATTGTGTGCAGTTCTGGTCACCATATTATAGGAAGGACATAATACTCTGGAGAGAGCGCAGAGGTGGTTCATAAGAATGTTGCCAGGGTTAGAAAAGTGTAGCTATGAGGAGAGATTGGATAGGTTGGGGTTATTTTCCTTGGAACAAGGAAGGCTGAGAGGTGACTTGATTGAGGTGTACAAAATTATGAGGGGAATAGATAGAGTGGACAGGATAAAATTGTTTCCCTTGATGGAGAATTCTAGAACCAGGGGACTTAGATTCAAGATATGTGGCAGAAGGTGTAGGGGGGACATGAGGAAGAACTTTTTTTACACAGAGGGTGTGGGTGTCTGGAATTCGCTGCCCAAGTTGGTGGTAGAGACATAAACTTTAAACTCTTCTAAAAGTACCTGGATCTACACCTAATGTGCTGTAAACTGCAGGGCTATGGGGCCAGGTGCAGGAAGATGGGATTAGAAAGGGCACCTGGGTATGCTCAGCTGGCATGGAAAAGATGGGCTGCATGGCCTCCTTCTGTGCTGTAATTTTTCTATGGTTCTAAGTACAAGATGATGATCTGAGGGAGGTAAACAAGGCAAAGGAATACACAATGAACGGTACGATTCTGAAGCACCTTGGAATGCATGTCCACAGATCTCTGAAAGTTGCAGAACAAATAAATAAGGTGGTTAAGATACTTTCATTAAGATCCAAGGGGTTGTGCTAGAACTCTTTAAAGCACTAGTTAGACCACAGCCACAGTACTGCCTATAGTTCTGATAAACTGCATTACAGGAAGGATATGACTACAGTTGAGAGGGTACAGAGGAGATTTATGCAGATGTTGTCAAGAATGGAGAATTTTACTTATGAGGAAAGATTGCACAGCTTGATTTTCATCTTCAAACAGAGGAGGCTGAGGGAAGATTTAATTGAGGTGTATAAAATTATGAGTTGCCTAGATAGAGTGGATGGAAAGGGCCTTTTTCCATTAGCAAAATAATTTAAAGTAATTAAAAGGGAGTTGAGGAGCAATTCTTTTCACTGAAAGGATGGAGGAGTTCTGGAACTCACTGCCTGAAAGTGAGGCAAAAGCACATGTAGTATGCACATAAGATGCCATAACCTAGAGAACTACAGACCTAGAGCTGGAAAGTGGGATTAGGCTGGGTAATTCCCTTTTCTGCAGGCATGGGCGCACTGTGCTATCTCAACCCTAGAATTTAGTTGTTTGTAAGAAGTTAATGTGCAAATGAAAACTGATCCAAACAACAAGAAAGACAAAAGTTGATGTTTATTGTCAGCTCAAACACTGGTATTTGTCCTAACACCTTACTTTGTACATTATTCTAACTAATACTCTTGCATAGCTTTCTTCATCTTTATTCCGAACAACATTTTTGTAGCTTCAACCTTTATCCTATCAAATGAAAACCACCATTAAGATTAGCATCACAAACGCAGTGACAGGCATTTATCGGAGTTGCTATTCAGGAAATATATGCCACTGCCAATGACACTGCTTTCAACTACTAAACAAACTATTACTTGCAGCTTTAGAACACGGAAGATATGGAAAAATGCATGAGAGAAATAAGAAATTTCTAAATGTAAGAGAAGAAAGCAGCACAGCAGATCAAAGTCCCAGCTCACGTCACTTCCAGAGTGATAGGATGAAATTTGATCATCCACTCTCAGCTGATTTCCCATCTCAGCACACAGCTGTGCAAAGGAAGTGTTTCCTCACCAGGAGGGTTAAGTTACCAGGTTGTCCATTGCTGGTTAAAGTACAATTGATAGTGACCTGACAGCAGATTTGCCTAATCCCACTCTCTTACCTGAAGGAGATGATGAGCCCAGGAGGTCAAAGTGAAAAGGAGGAAAACAAAGTGAAGTGGTGACAAGCTAACTTGCAGCATATCTTGCATTTTGTGACATGGATTCAATGCTGTTCTTTTCAAGAATCTATCTTTATAAATTTGTGTCGGTAGTAAATGTCAGTCATTTTTTCCTTAGAATGCCCAAATTTCTTCTTATTGTTAATTTCTTCTAATTGTTTATTTGCTTCATTTGTTATTCACTAAAATCATTTTGCATAAGAAAAGTTCCCTCCACAAAAATAAAATTTGAGATATAGCCATCATGACAGTCCTTAACCAACCCTACCACGTCAAACTAAGAATGGACTCTTATGAACTGTCATGCAGCTATTTATGTATATATTATTGGAAAATAATTTTCTTTTAAAATAGAGGTTTAGTCTGTGGGTGTGTCTTAATTGGTTTAAAACCATCTAGGTCGAGGTGCTTTGATGTGTATTAGTTTTGATATGTAAGAGAAACAGCATGCATTTGCAGTTTTTGAATACAGCATTCAAGAAGTGAGGTGAACACCAACACCTATCCAGCAGATACCAAGCAATATGTTTATATTACTGATAAAATTGGTACTATGAAACAAGTTTTATTGTTAAAGAGGGTTAGTTCAGAGGTTGTTGATACAATGATATTTTACATTCAATGGGCCGGGGGAGGTTTAACTTTAGCAGTTTTCAGGTGTGCAGAGCAGAGGCAATTTGAGATCAAAAGGCAGCCGTAAGCCTCCAACTGTCTCCACAGGAACCAAAGTGAAAAGAACCTCACTTTGAATTCATAAGGTGAAAATGCTTTGCCTGGTGTTTTGTTAAGTCTCTGGGTTACTGTTACCTTAGTGGAGATTAGTTTGGGAATTTGTTAAGAGTTATAATAGTAAAAATTTGAAGCCATGTGCATATATATTTTAACCTGTGTAAATTAATAAAATGTTTCATTTAGTTTAATGTAAAACCTTGAGAACTGGTGGGCTGATTCCTGAACTTAGAGTCACATCTCAAACATAACACTTAAGATTATAGGTTATGACAGTTGTTTAAAGTCTCTCTCTGGGATTTTTAAATAACTCAGCTTTACCAACTGCACCAGTCAAAACACTAGCACACAAAGATTTAAACATTGGCAAACTTCCCCATGTCAGCTTACAATGACTCCTTCAACACACACAAAACCAACAGCTTCAACCATGTACCTCCTCCGTTAGCAGACTTAACTAAATGCACCCTATTCCTAATCTATAGAGCCAAGTCCAAATGTTTATGGCCCGGAGCAAAGAATACATGTGCAGCAAACCAAAGGTATGTACATATTGCCAACTTCACACACCTATGCTACTTACAGATGTTCTACATTATCCCTCACATTTCCTCTGCCCAAGGTTCTCCACCTGTTTCTGGTCCCACTAAATGAGAGCCTTGGAGGAAAAGGCAATGCTAGCAGCTAGCATAATGTACAGAAAGCAGGTGACAGAGATCACTGAAGTAGAGGTCAAAGCAGTACAAAGATAGAGTTACAGAAAAAAGCAGGAAAAGCAGTAAAGATACAGGGAAAGAGAGATAGAGTCAGAAAGACACCAAAATAAAGAGACAAAACAGTGATAAAAGTAGAGAGAACGAAAGAAAAGGGCAACAGGCACAGGAGGCGACAAAGTAGCTTTGGCAGAAAAATCGTTAACGCAGTCATGCACACCAGACATACAAGTGGCAGCAAATTCTCCTGAACTCCCAGATTTGCAGTTCAGAGATAACAAAACACTTGACAAGTGGCACGCAGTGGAACAGGTTTGGCCTTGTCCAGCAGAACCATTCCAACCTCAGCTTTGCAACCAAGTAGCCACCCCCTGAGTCTTTTCAGTCACCCAGTCAAATAAATAAAGCCCTCAAGAAACAGCCAAGATCTTGATAACAAATAAGGTCATAATATCAGATAATTTTAAGTAACTATACAAAACACTGTGCTAAAAGATCCAAAATATCTGAGTAACATCACAGGAGACGCAACGATATTTTTAAAAAAATCTTTCTTGAACCTTGTCCCTTAACTTTTACAGCTTTCAAATTTTCAGACAATTACTAACTAACTTTTAAAATAATGGGCTGTAACTTCTGAACTCCCCAGCGTCGTATTGGGTTGGGGGTTTAACCCAAAGGTGAGCTAGGGAATCCTATCCCCTTCGGAAGTTCTCAGGTAAGGTTTGCAAAGCAATTGCCCAGAAGTGCAAACCTCCCTGGCCAATGGTCCTAAACTGGGAACCATCCGAAAATGCGATTTAAATTGTAAACTTGGGATGGTTCCGACTGGGTTACACTAATAGTTACCCAGAAAAAGTTAAATTATTAAAACCTTCTGGGTAACTATTACATGGACCAACAATCCAAAACTGATTGCCACTCCGAGGAAGTTCAGACCCAATATTGCTAAGTGCCACTATATAGGAACATCTTCCCAGTGAAAATAATTTATATTTAACTGTGGAATATTCTTTAACCAATGACTATGAAACACAACATATACTTTTATACACAGTATAACAGTACCTCTTTCATTCTGAGTTTTTCCTCTTCCGCAGCAGAAAGCTTTGCTTCCATATTTTCTAGTGATTCTTTGTAGCGTGCTTCAATTTTGTTTGCTTCTATCAGCACCACGTGGCCTGCAAGGACATCTGCAGATGCAGATTGCTGTGGGTCTATTTCTTCACATAAGCTTGTTGGTACAGATACAATGTTCAGTGATGGTTGGGACATCTGCTGAACCTGTATTTTCAGTATAAAACCATATTTAGTGATTAACTTGAACTCCACACTATAAAGACAAAGAAACAACAAAAATAAAAAATAAATTCATAATCTGACAAATACTAGAACATGAAATTATCTGCAGTGTTGCCACTTTTATTTTGAAACAAATCTCTGACTCCTGAGCTACCAAAGGAGAATTAGGTTTTACCAATGATTCATTATATACACTAGGAACAAGCAGCTAAGCTTCCTCCTGCAAAGCTGCGACATTTCACACATAGATTTAGCAGCACTGAACTTAAACAGTAGGCACAAAATGTTTAACATTAATGCCAGCTGCTGAACTTAATGAAACTCAAAAGTGAGGAAGATTTTAAATGTGACCCAGAAAATGAGATGGAATTATAGCTCTGCATTACTGTCACATATATATCTATGTAGAGTTTTGGTTCTGATATGAGAATGCAGTTTTGAAAGGCTTATTGTAACATAAGTCTTCTAACATTGATTTTCTCAGAGTATCTTACTACATTAATCCTGCTTCTTTGAATGTTTGCTTTTGGCCATTATTTTTACACAGCTGCATTTAAATTTGCCACCTTGACTTTCCAGGACATGCATGAAATAGGGACAGAACCTGGTATAGCACTCCTAAAGTATACAAAGATTCATTGACTTAATACTTCTGTTTAAATTTAAGATTCTTCCTCAGACCTATCATTGCTTAAGCAACTGCTTCAAAATTAAATCATTGGATCAGGAGATGCCACCATATTGTACTGCATCCCTTCCCCGAAGTAAATTGTAATAGTGCACTGCATTAGAGAAAGAGTTCTCGATCTCAACCAGGCTACCTGGGCAACGCGTACAAGGTACTTCTCCAGCCGCAAGACTGGGGAAATTTCTGAAAATTTCTTCTACAATTGATATGAAAGTATAGTGCCATCTGGTGTATTCCACCTCACCCATCCAGAAAAACCTAGACAACTTCAAACTCTTTCCTGAATGAGTCCATAGTGTTTACCTCCACTGTCCTACTCAAAAGTCCAAGTGTAGACCCCATTTCACAAGAAGATGAATTTCCCAATATCGTCCTAAATTTGGCTGCATTAGTTTGATTTGAAACCCTTTGATCACAAGATCTTGTAACAACTTAAATTACTTTTTCCATAGAAGTCACTATTTCCATGTGGTCGTCCCATAGTCACCTTTTTTCAAGTGCAAATGGTTCAAAATGCTCCAGTTTTCCTTATAACTCAATCATCTGATACCAGAAATCAGCCTCGGTTATTCTGTGCACCACCTCTATTCCTTCAATGTTTCCCTTAGGTCTCAGGTGATTAGAACTAATCATAGTAACTAATTGCGATGCCAGCCTTCTGTCTCATAAAAGGATGGTTTGCGCTGTGGTGGTTGACTCTGTGTTAAGTATTGCTTTGCCTGGTGTGGCTCAGGAGCCCCATTCTGGCATGGCAGTCTCTGATGCATTTGCTGAAGAGGGAGACGGTGGGCTGAGAAGGTGCGCAATTTGCTGACCTGTTTTCTCTTTGCCCTCTTCTCAGCCAGCTAAGTTTTTCGATTCTGCCAGCCTCTTCCAATGCCCTTCCAAACAGTCAGCCTCCAGAGGCCACAGCTGTCAGCAACTGGATCTTAGCTGTCAATGTCCGCCATCTTCATATCTCACTTACAGGTGTCCTTGCAGTGGGGGTCTGGGTGCTCAGGAGGTCATGACCCAATGGTCATATCACCATGCAGAAGTTCTTTGGGTATACAGTCGTCAACCATCCGATCTACATGGCTGAACCAACGCAGACATTGTTGGCTTAGCAATAAATCTATGCCAATGGAATTAGCATACTCCAGGACCTCTGAGATGGTGACCTCATCCTGCCAAGAGATGCTGACAGCACATCTGAGACAGCGAAGGTGGAAATTGTTCAGCCTTTTCTCCTGCCTAGCATATGTTGTCCAGGTCTCACCACTGTACAGGAGTGCACTGAGGATACAGGTTTGTTAGACTCATTTTGGTGTTCTCAGTCAGGTTGATGTTGTTCTACTCTCTCTGGCTCAGCTTGGACATGACAGCCACAGCTTTTGCAATATGTGCACTGATTTCAATATTAACTGACAGATTGCTGGTGATTGTGGAGCCTAGCTATGTGAAGCTTTTGACAAACTCCAGCATCACATTATAAATGCTGATCAATGGCAGCATGGCAACATCCTAGACCATGACATTTGTCTTCCTGATACTGATGATCAAACCAAACTCTTTACAGGCGTGAGAAAAACTATCCAATTGCCACTGAAGATATTCCTTGATATGGTATGCTAGTGAGGCATTATCTGCATAGACTAACTCTCTGATGAGAACTTGGCACAAACTTGTCTTGGATCTCAGGCACGCAAGGCTGAACAGCTTTCCGTCAGCTCTAGTATGTAAGTAGACACCCACTGTGATGACCTGAAGATATATGACAGCCGAAAAGAGAAGGATATGCCAAAGAGCACTGGTGCCAGAACACAACCCAGTTTGACCCCACTGCAGATCTCAAAGGATTCCGATGTTGCCTCATTGACCTTACCCATCATATTGTCACGAAAGAGATCACATTGAGCAACTTCGACAGGCAGCCAATTTTTTCCAGCATCTTAAATAGATTTTCTCTACTTATATGGTCAAATGTCCTGATGAGATCGATGAAGACAAGATATAATGGTCTCCTTTGCTCATGGCATTTCCCTTGCAATTGCCGGACTGTGATGATCAAGTCAATTGCAGATCTTCCAGTTCTGAGACCAATCTAGGATTTGGGGTACATGCATTCACCCAGGATTTCAGTCTGACAAGGGAAACACAGGTAAATACTTTTCCCCATAGTGCTCTGCAGGGAGATGCCTCACTATTTGTTGCAATTGTTGCGGTCGCCCTTGTTCTTGCACAGGGTCACAATCTTTGCATCACGCATATCCTGGGGCACTGTCCCCTCCTTCCAACAGAGGCAGAAATTGGTGCAGGTGCTGCAGGAGTGGCAGTTTCCCATGCTTTAGGAGTTCAGGAAATATAGCATCAGCACCTGCAGCTTTGCCCATAGCACACGAGTAAACAGCTTTGCCAAGCTCCTCCACTATTGGTTCAATATCCAGTTATTGCATAACAGGCAAGCTTTCTATGATGTCTAGAGCTTCCTCGGTGACAGTGTTCTCCCTCAAGTACAACTCAAGGTATTCTTCCAACCGTCTCTCCAACTGTTTATTACAGTCGATTATGACCTTTCTATGGAGCCCTTTTCTTGGCTGATGGACTGGTCATCTTTTTGATCCCTTCATACATGCCTCCAGCATTGCTGTGTCGAAGTCTGGATATTCTGGAAAAGTTTTAACAGTAGTCACTGGCATATCACCTAGCAGTCTGGTGGACTTTATTTCGAGCAGCTCATAATGCATTCAGAGTCTTCTCACTCGGATTGCTTGTAATTAATGAGATCAAACTACTTGACTTCCATGAGAGTAACATAACCCTCCCACCAGTCAGCATATTTCCGCTCTTGCTTCCCATATGTAGAGTTTGTGGTATTTTAGATGGTGCCTCTGAGTATGTTCATTTTGCTTCTGCGCAGGAATGTCAGAGAGCATCTGTTCAATCAAATCAAGGAACTATTTGTTTTTATCGGGTATGGAGTATGGCTGACATTGATATGAAAATGGCATTTCTGTTATGAATGAAAAAAGTCTTCAAGGGTTGCATCCTAACCCTAGTGCACACCAGGGAGCGATCTGTACCAGTCAGTGCTTTAATAGCTGCATGTGTTGAAAATGCTGTTCAGAGAGTTACATCAGGTGATAATCAGATCTAGCTGGTGCCAATGCTTTGATATTGGAGATCTCCAGAATACCAGTTGGCATGGTTTATTCTGAAAGGTGGTGGTGGTGTTACACAAAGCTTGTGGTGGCAGCAAAGTTCAAGTAGTCTCTAACCATTCTCATTTAGCTTTCCTAAGCCTTGATATCCAAGGCAATAGGGCCATGCCTCATGGTCTGCGGCCATTCGCATTGAAATTCCCAATAGGTAAAGTCTTAGGAATTCTAGCAGTGTCAAGCTCCTCATAGAACTGGTCTTTCACTTCTGTAATGGAACACACATTAGAGCATAGATACTAATAAGATTAGCTAGCCCTCTCGGAATTGATAAGTAGATAGCGAGAATACGTTTTGAATAATTTGTGAGGTGTTCTATTATCTAGAATAGAGAGTTCCTTACAGTAAAGCCTACACCTTGCTCACGTGTTTCCTCTGAACTCTTCCCCTGCCAGATGAACGTGTAATGTTTTTCTTTCAGTAATCTGCTCTTGGCAAGCCTAATCACTTATAGGAATGCAATATCACTGTTCAGCCCATCAAATTCCATGTCAATCACAGCTGTCTTGCAGCCAGTCAAAAACACACGAAAGTTGTTTGTCAATCCCATTCACATAGTCCTGATGTTCTTGCTTGCCAATGCAAGAGCTAGTATCTTTTTTTCTGCCTGGTGCGATGGATTGGCTCCACTTTTTGAACAGAATCCATAAACTCCAAGCATCTTTTGATGCAGATGAGCCATAAGCAGGTCAGCACCTTACTAGTCCGGGCTACCCAGCTTAAGGTTGACGGCAGCTGACCAGTGGGACACAATGGTCCCTCTCATCGTTTGAGACAGCCTGCAGCATCCATTCTATATGCCAACTGAGTTGGGCGTATCACTTGTAACTGCTGGTTTCTGTGTTGTATTACTGCTCTGCAGACATAAGCCTGGGCAAAATTTATGGAGACATTGGGCTGCCCAAACTTCAGGGCTCCCTTCTCAAATTCCCAAGTTGAGTCCAAAGGAATGCAAAGCACGACATTTGACAGCAGTTTGGTTTCAAGAATTGGCAGAAAGATGGCATATTTAGATATCAGTTTGCCTTTGGGTTCCATTCCGGACATTCAGAGTTTACTCCCTTAATCTTTATTCTACCGCTGTATCCACAAGACAACGGAGCTATTTGCCCATAACTCTGAGCTTGGTTCATGAGCCAGGGCATGTCCAAATGGTTGTGAACCTGCACACAGCATGTCTGGCGGCCAAACCTCTGAAACTTTAGCCTAGGATTGTGAGGAACCAGATTTCCATGTGTCACCATGAGGAGGCACGGTTAAGTATTTGCCAATGGAGAAGCTGTGTACTGACAGGCAGAGGCTTACACATTACGCACACAAAAGCAGAGAGCATGATTAACTCCCTTGATCAACACACTAGACTCATCACATCGACCCATTGGACACACACGATACCTAAGGCTGCAATCTAATCAGAGCACCATACAGTTTATCCAAGTCAAAATGCATAGGTTCTAGGGGCAAGCTACTGAGTGTCTCCTCTGACCTTCTTCAATGAACAATTCAATAAGTGGTGAAAAAATTAACTATTGTAAGACAGAAAGATCATTTAACTTAATGCATTTGATTTTATTTGAGTTCTTCACTTTTCCCCCAAAATTTCCACACTGAACAAAACATTCGAGAAAAAGAGTTTACTGAATGCTGTTTACTTGATAGGATTCTGAATTACAATTACAATCAGGTTATGATTTTGCTGGCTTTACTTTGATGTTAAGAAAATCCTACCAACACCAAAAGGGTTAACATTTCAATGTCATTTGTGATTTCCATCATTAATTTGTTTTTTATTCTGGGCATAGACATTTAAGGTTAATTTTCCAACTTTGCACTTCCAATTGAGGGCATCAGCCAAATGCAGCTGTACCCAAATTTAATGATATATGCTGCCAACCAGTAAGATTCCCCACCAGTAGTCAGGTGAAATTACAGTGAAAGAAACTTTGAGGTAATTCAAGACAATTGACTCAAAGTCAATTATGCCATTGTTACATCATAGCTGAGTTATTCATCAAAAGGAGTAACAGCACACAAGTTTCCTGGGTTAATTGGATCTATTCAGCAATGTGGAAAATTGCCCAGGTATGTCATATACACAAAAAATAGGACAATTTCAACCCAGCCAAATACTGTCCCACCAGTCTCTCCTCGATCTTCAATAAAATGATGGAAGGGGTCATCAACAGTGCTGTCAAGTGGCACTTGCTTAACAATAACCTGCTCAATCCACTCAGTTTGGGTTCCGCCAGGGTCATTCAGCTTCTGACCTCATTACAGCCTTGGTTCAAACATGGACAGAAGAACTGAACTCCCAAGGTGAGGCAAGAGTGACTGTCTTTGACATCAAAGCAGTATTTGACCAAGTGTGGCATCAGGGGGCCCTAGCAAAACTGGAGTCAATGGGTATTGGGGAAAACTCTCCACTGGTTAGAGTCCTAGCACAAAGGAAGCTTGGTTGTGGCTGTTGGAGGTCAATCATCTCTGTTCCAGGACATCACTGCAGAGTTCCTCAGGGTAGTGTCCTTGACACAACCATCTTCAGCTGCTTCATCAATGACCTTCCTTCTATCATAAGGTCAGAAGTGGGAGTGTTTGCTAATTATTGCACAGTGTCCAGCACCATTCATGACTCCTCAAATACTGAAGCAGTCCATGTCCAAATGCAGCAACACTTGGACAATATCCAGGCTTGGGCTGACAAGTGGCAAGTAACATTCGCGCCACACGAATGCCAGGCAATGACCATCTCCAACAAAAGAGATTCTAACCATCACCCCATGACATTTAATGGGACTACCATCGATGGATCCCCCACTATCAACATCCTGGAGGTTACCATTGACCAGAAACTGAACTGGACTAGTCATATGAATACTGTGGCTACAAGGGCAGGTCAGAGGCTAGGAATCATGCGGCAAGTAACTCACCTCCTGACTCCCCAAAATTTACGTAGCAGCACAAGTCACGAGTGTGATGGAATACTCTTCATTTGCCTGGATGAGTGCAGCTCCAACAAGAAGCTTGACACCATCCAGGGCAAAGCAGTCCACTTGATTGGCACCCCATCCACAAACGTTCAGTTTCTCCACCACCAAGACACAGTGGCAGCGGTTTGTATAATATACAAGATACACTGCAGCAATTTACCAAGGCTCCTTAGGAAGCATCTTCCAAACCCACAACTGCTACCATCTAGAAAGACAAGGGCAGCAGATACATAGGAACACCACCACCTGGAAGCTCCCTTCCAAGCCACTCACCTTCCTGACTTGGAAATATGGTGTTCCTTCACTGTCACTGGGTCAAAATCCTGGAACTCCCTTCCTAACAGCACTGTGGGCGTACCTACACCACAGGGACTGCAGTGGTTCAAGAAAGCAGCTCACCACTACCTTCTCAAGGGCAGTTAAGGATGAACAATAAATGCTGGCCTAGCCAGCGATGCCCACTTTTGTAAATTAATATAAAAAGAAATTAATTTAAATATTCTTGGTGCAACTCTAGTATAGAAACTGTACAAGTTGCTGACCATCCCCCTCAAAAAATCTCCATGCAACAACGGTTCAACTCTTCAAAAGCACTCCACTGATTTCTGGCAGCAGCAGAAAACTGTCTGGAACCAAAGTAACCAGCTGACAAATGGTTGTGCTGGTTATTTCCACCAAATCTCCTAATGATATAGAACCATCAGCATCAGTCTAAAATAGCACCAGCATGCCCATTTAGTTATCGGCTATACCCAATGGGCTTGCTAGGGTAGCGAGCAAAAGCAACACAATAGGCTTTGTTGAATATCTAATACATGCCCAAACTGTACACACCCAACAGATACAAGACAGATGCTTCACACCCCTAAGCCTTTCTTCATGCCAGGCATCAGTCAGATCATCTACAAGGTGGTGGCACTGACTCCTTACTCCCTCACACCTGATAAAAAAGTGCAGAAAGAAATTAAAGCACATCATGAGGTCAGGGAAGATTAACATGTCACCATATTAGACCATAAGACACAGGAGCAGAAATTAGACCATTCGGCCCATCGAGTCTGCTCCGCCATTCAATCATGGCTGATAAGTTTCTCAACCACATTCTCCCGCCTTCTCCCCGTAATCTTTGATCCCCTTACCAATCAAGAACCTATCTATCTTGGTCTTAAATACACTCAATGACCTGGCCTCCACAGCCTTCTGTGGCAATGAATTCCATATTCATCTCTTTCCTCCTTGCCCACCTCTGCTACACAGAAAACCAATTGTTTTTACCAAGTGTATTTGAGCCATAGTTTAAATGGACCACTTTGTGGAGCAGACAACTTCCAAAAAGCTTTATATGACATAATTGAAATCAAAACCACAGTATTTCAGTTACATCCAAAACTACCACATAAAGAGCCCAAGCACTTACCAAAGAAACAGTTTAAATTAGGTAGCATACATTTTGGAAGCAGGCTTAATATATTCTCTACTTCTAAAGTCACACTGACCACACCCCATGGGCTATAATTATAATTACTATAATGATTTTCAATGTCTATAAATAGGCTCTCATGCAAGATAATTTACAAAACAAGCAACTGCTTCAGGAGTAACAAATTGTCTCTCAAAAAAAATCACCCACAAAAAGGACACTTTTTCTGCCCCTAATCACAACTCTGAGAATGATACTGCATATTATCTGTTCTCAATTGATTGATTTTTCTTCAGTGGAGTTCTCTAGTTATTTTTCCTCTCTTGATCTTTCATATTAGACAACCTTTCTAATTTAATTACCTGCTCCAATTCTCTGTCAATGCATCTTCTTAACTGATCAGTGTGAGAGCACAGGATGATTCTCCTGCTTTTCTCTTCACCACTTGCAAAGGTCAGCTAACCCCCAGATTGTACGACTGAGAACAGGACATATTGTGCAAGAGCAGAGAAGTGGATAGTACCTATGATAATATTGTATAATGTATGCATCACTGGACCAATCAATTAAGGGATTCTTAAGTAGTCTGCACTTCATTTTTCTTCAGTTATCAATTTTCTTAAATACAATAGTAAACTTACATGCTTTCCCTTTTTTGTTGATACCACTTGTTCCACAAAGGCATTGTCTGCTGATTCAACTCTCAGGGTAGAGTCAGACTCATCTTCTGGAAAGAGGGCAGGTTTTGAAGTATAGTTTCCAACAGATTGTGCAGTCTGGTCCATGATAATATCTGCAGAAGAACTTTGTGCCAGCTCCACTGCTGGCCCTAATACAAAGAGATCCAGTGACATTATAAGCATCAGAGAGATAAATTAAGGTAACATGTAATATGTAAATAACAATTACAAAAATAGTTTCTGAACACATTGGCAACTTGTGATATCATAAAGCTACAAGAAAAAGAACAACTTGTATTTATATAGTGCCTTTCATGAGCAAAGGGCATCCCAAAGTGCTTTACAGGCAAATGAAGTACTTTGGAAGCATAGTCACTGTTATAAGGTAGGGAAATGCAGCAACCTATTTGTACATAGCAAGTTCCCTCAAAGAGCAATGTGATAACAACCAGATAATTTAGTTTTGGGATGTCAATTGACAGGATATACAATAGGCAGGGAACCAGCATAACTCCCCTAATCTTTTGGGAATAGTGCTGTGGGATCTTCTACGTCCACACAAGGGGGTGGACAGGACCTTGGTTTAACATTTCATCTGAAACACAGCACCTCTGAAGGTGCAGCACTCCCTCAGTACTGCAGCGGAGCATCATCCTAGATATTTGTGCTCAAGTTTTGGAGGGAGTGGGTGTGCCCGGGAAGAGTGGGGAGAGAAGTGTGTGTCCGGGAAGAGTGGGGAGAGAAGTGTGTGTCCGGGAAGAGTGGGGAGAGAAGTGTGTTTCCGGGAAGAGAAGTGTGTGTCCAGGAATGGTAGGTAGTAGAGGGTATCTGGGAAAGGGGGAGGGGTAGTGTCTGGGAAAGGTGGGGCGGGAAATTGCTTGCGCTTGTTGTGAGCATTCTTCACCTGCAGATAGACAGAAGGATTGATCGTCATGGCAATGCTTGCATGAGCAGTTCAGATGCATTTATGCAATGGCAGCTGCTGAGCCCTCATTAGTAAGTGATAAAGAAGCCAGTTGTCCTGCAACTGATACAAATTTGAGAACATAAAGTGACTGGCACACATCTGCTGGCGAGTGCTGCAACTCAAACTCCTGCGTGACATCCTGTGTAACTCACACACTTACACTGCCTGATGCCCTCATGAGATTGTCAATTTGCAGTGAGAGGAGACGGTACACTTACCCTGGCGAAGCGCGGAAGATCATTCATCCTCTTGCAACACTGCTGGGCGTTTCTGTGCTGGACCCCACAGGCGCTAACCCCCACTGTGGCCTCCATTCAGGCCACTGTGGTCAGTTGGGAGGGCCTCATGCAGCTATCCCAGGGAAACCACCTTCCCTAGACAGCTTGGAGGAGAGTCTGCAGGGAGGTTTCGCTGAACTGTGGGGCTGTATGTTGTTTTGTTCTCTGTGGCAGCCTGGATGAGTAATCCAGAATTCCTGGGCTGCAGAGAGTGAATGGCTTTCCGGGTGCCCTTTAAATATGGTGTCTGAACCTTTAAGCATATAAGATAAGATAACGACGGGGATGGTAACTTCCTGCTCAGCCCTGTGGCGAGAATCAGCAAGCACCATATGGATACATATTTATTGTTCACAAAAGATCATCCGTGGTCTGCTGTTCCCCACCAGCAACCCCCACTCCAGCAGGAATCATTCCAACACTGCACCCACCACCGAACTTAGACTTCAAAGCAGAAGATTCCACCCTTGGAGTGGGACTTGAATCCAGAACCTTCTGCCTCAGAGATGAGGGTGCTGCCGACTAAGCCAGAGCTAACACATTAAGAAGCAGAGTACTACTTCCTTTTTGAAACTGTACATATCTGAATCCATTCATCAACTACAAGGAGCAGATTCAATTAAATTTTAGTTTGTAATAGATTTTCTTCAGTGGCAGGAAAAAAAAGCTAATTCTAAAATTAGGCATTTACCCAAGAGTCCAGTACTTCACATCCCACTGGTCAGCAATGCTTCAAAATAGAGTGATAAAGGTTATTCTTAAGAGTCATCTGAAAATCTCACCCTTCAAAGAGCACAGCAAAAAAAAAATTAAGCTTAACGTCCAGTCTTGATACAGAATACTGAAGTGACACCACAAGGAACTCAAATTCCTGCCATGTTTTATGTAATGTTTTTGATGTAAAACAATCCTCTCTCACTCTCCCTTTCGCCTCCCAAATACCTAGGCTAATTTTCAAAAATAGTCTACCTGGCATGTGACAAGTTCAAAGTTCTTCTCTTCCATTGAGAACCATTATTCTAGGTCTTCATATGTAACAGCAAGCCAGATGAAGTTAACTAAAGATTCCATCAGCAAGCAGCTCCAAAGGGAACAATATAGTACAGCATTTCTTCCTTTCCAAGCCTATAAACTTCAATAGTGATTGGGTATGTGGCACCAGTCATCTGTTACTGAAGTTTCCAGGTTCAGAGGCCAAGCTAAAAGATTCCTTGGCAAGTAAAATAACAGATCTTCATGGAGGGGAGTTTGCTTCCATATAAAATGATATATGATTATTATACTTCCATAGTTGCAGCAAACAAGTACAATAAACACTGCCACTTAACTTATGCTGGCCAGGTTACCTTTCTGAGTAAACAAAATTTTAAACACAAGTGTACACTGAACAGCATTCAGTGTTTCAACGGAAGATGGAACACCGTATATGCGGAAAGGATAATGAACATAGATGCACCACATCCATTTACTGAAGCTTGTGCCCTAGCTGAGGTGTCTGATTCACACTCACACCAACAGTGGGAGTTTTTAATGCACAGCAAAATGAATATTGTATTCCAGGCAGTTGTTTCGGTTCCAGCTATTAAACTAGAGCCAACACAGCTTCACTCCTTAGCCAAGAGCTCCCTGAAGAGTAATCCTCTGTAGAAGTGGTGAAATTGGATCAGACAGAGGGTCAGTGGTTTATACCATAATTTTCATAATGAATTGAATCCACTGCACAAGCAAATCTGGCACAAAATTGGAGCACAAAATGACTAATTTACATAGCACTTTACCATGCCCTCAGGATATCCCAAAACACTCAGCACAGTACCTCAAACTGCAATGGTCTGCTAATATTTTGTATTTGTTAAATTTGAGAATTCTTGACAAGGATTACAGAAGAACTTTCTGCTTTTTTTTTTAAAATAGTGGCATCAAATTATTGATTTCCCATCACTGAACCAGCAAATGGATCTTGCTGGTTTAAGGTCTCAACAGAAAGATGGAACTTCACTTGGCGTCAGTCTGGATTAAATATTCAATTCTGGAATTGGGCTTGAACCCAAAGCTTTCTCGCTTAGTAAGCAAGAGTACTAGCAACTGAATCCAAATTGATATTTGTACATCACTTGCCTGATCTGGGCTAGGGGCAATAAAGGAGTACTTCACACAAAATGTTTTCAACTCCTTTAAGTGCTGTTGAGTCTTATGATGCTGCCATAAAATAACATTGTGAAAGACTTTCATCCTCATGAAGTTATAGAGGATAGACTAAAGCATGAATTGGTGAGAGAGGGCAAACAATTCCCTATGGCCTAGCAAATAGGTCTACAATCTCCTGCCACTGGCCAGAGATAGACATTATAGAATATCAGAAACATAGACTGTAATGCAACAACCAAAATCTGAATTCCCACTCTGCTGCCAACTTTCCCAGCTACCTTTATCATCCCATCTTCCCCAGTAACACCCAGATATTTCCGTCAAGACAAGGAGCTGGCAGTTTAAAGTCATTATGGTACAGAAGGAGGCCATTCAGTCAAATGAATTCATGACAACTGAAGAAAGTCAATTTTTGTATTTTACAGTTGATAATGACACTTAAACACTAACCCAAACCACTATGTAAAGTTAATTCAAAAGGCAAAATACCACAGATGCTGGAAATCTCAAATATAAACAGACAATGCTAGAAATACTTTGCAGATCTAGCAGCATCCATGGAGAGAGAAACAGATGCTGCCTGACCTGCTGAGCATTTCCAGAATATGTTGTTTACATTTGTTATTTAAATTTTACCAGTTTACAAAATACACCAATTTTACAAATTAAAGCTGCCCAACTGGTAGCCTATACATATTTAATACTTGCTGAAAAAAAATGAAGTGTTTTCTAATCATTACTTTTCTACTGAAGGTTGTTTCAAAATAATGAAATAGAACAGGTTGTCATTCAAACCAAAATTGATGACAATTAAGCTTAAATCCATAATTCTGTGTTTTTTTTAAATGCAGTTCCTCCAAAGAATACAGGAACAGTAGCATAGTGTTTATGTTACTGAACTAGTAATCCAGGGGCCAGGACTACTGCTCCAGCGACACAAGTTCAAACCCCACCACAGCAGCTGGTAGAATTTAAATTTAATTAATTAAGAAATCTGGAGTAAAAGCTAATCTCAGTAATGATGACCATAAGACTACCAGATTGTTGCAAAAATCAAGATGGTTCACTCACGCCCTTTCTCAAAGGAAATCTGCCAACCTTACTCGGTCTGGCCTATCTAGCTGTGGCTCCAGACCCACAGCAACATGACTGACAATTAGCATCCCTCTCAATTCCCTAGCAAGTCACTCACTTGTATCAAACTGCTACAGAAAAGCTGAAAAAGGTTAAAAATCAACAGACCCTAAACATCAACCTAGGCGCCAGAAACGACAAAGGACATCGTACCGAGTCGGCTCTGCAGCATTCTCCTCACTAACATCTGGGGATTTATGCCAGGAGAGTTGTTCCACAGACTAGTCAAACAACAGTGACAATTGTCATACTCACTAAATCATACCTTATAGCCAATGTCCCAGTTCCCTCCACCAACATTCCCAGATACATAATTACCTGGAAAAACTCAGCAGGTCTGGCAGCATCGGCGGAGAAGAAAAGAGTTGACGTTTCGAGTCCTCATGACCCTTCGACAGTTCTGTCGAAGGGTCATGAGGACTCAAAACGTCAACTCTTTTCTTCTCCGCCGATGCTGCCAGACCTGCTGAGTTTTTCCAGGTAATTCTGTTTTTGTTTTGGATTTCCAGCATCCACAGTTTTTTTTGTTTTTTTTTGTTTTTATTCCTAGATACATCTTGCCCCAACATCAGGCTAAACCCACCAGAGGGACCATGGTATACATTTGGTAGGGGGCAACCCCGGGAACTCTGCAGTCTCTTGGCATCAGGTCAAACGAAAAGAAGGAGGGCAAATCCAATCTGGCAAATTACTGTCCTATCAGTCTACTCCCAATTGTCAGCAAAGTGATGGAAGGTGTCAATGACAGGACTATCAAATGGCTCTTACCCAGCAATAATCTGCTCAACGATGCTCAAATTGGGTTCCGCCAGGGACACTCGGCTCCAGATTTCATTACATCCTTGGTCAAAACGTGGACAATAGAGCCAATTTCAAGAGGTGAGATGAGTGTGACTGCCCTTGACATTAAGGCAGCATTTGACAGAGCATGGCATCAAGGAGTCCTAGCAGAATTTGAATGAATGAGAAATGGGGGGAAGTCTCTCCACTGATTGACGTCATCTTTGGCACAAAGAAAGGTCGTTGTGGTTGCTCGAGGTCAATTCATCTCAGTCCCAGGACATTGCTGCAGGAGTTCCTCTGGGTAGTGTCCTTGGTCCAACCATCTTCAGCTGCTGCACCAGTGACCTTCCTCCATCATAAGGTCAGCAGTAGGGATGTTTGCTGATGATTGGACAGTGTTCAGCACCATTCAGAAAAGATGGAATAATCTTTATTTGCTTGGATGACATCAGCTTCAACAACATTCAAAAAGCTCGACACTATCCAGGTCATAGTAGCTTGCTCGATCGACATCCCATCCACCACCTTAAATATTCACTCTGTCTACCACTAGCTCACTGTGACAGCAGTGTGTGCCATCTGCAAGATGTACTACAGCACCTTGCTGAGCCTCTTTCCACAGCACCTCCAAACCCGCAACCTCAACCAATTAGAAGGACAATAGCAGCAGATGCATGGGAACACCACCACCTGCACATTGCCCCACACACCATCCAGAAACTATATTGTCATTTCATCAAAAACTTGGAACTCCCTTCATAACAGCACTGTGGGTGTATCCACATCGCATAAACTGTAAGAGTTTAAGGCATCGGCTCACCACCACTTTCTCCAAGACAATTAGGTATGGACAACAAATGCTGGCCTTGCCAATGATGCGCACATCCTATGAACTAATAGAAAAAATAACTTTGGTTTCTACACTTTTATTGTACCATTATTATGCCTTCAATGAAAGCCCTTATTCTCATACGGTAAAGTTAATGCAAGCAGCAAAGAACCATCATATAGTAGAACTGTTGTTATTCATTGAGCTTAACAGATTTTCCTTCTTCTTTAACAACTGACTTCAGAAGACAATAGGCACTTCCCCCAACATCACAGTGATTTCTTCTTCTTTATAAATGAGCATTTAACCCTAAGGCACAATAAACACAGGCAATGAACAACTTTTCATTCTAGTCAATAAGCTACTTGACACAAGTTACAGAATTGCTCTTGTAAGTCACCACCACTGTAGCTATGTGCTTAATGTACAAGTTAAAATAGTCTGCTTTTATCTTCATTACCTATGCCTTTCATCAAGTTGAAGATCGGAACCATATCCTTTCAATCTCTTTTCTAATAAAAACAGGTGCAGTTCGGAGAGCAAATCTTCATAATTTGGAGCTCCAAATCCTGTAATTATCCTGGTTGTGGCTCTTTGAACCATCTTCAATGCATTAATAGCATTCCATAGCATTTAGTATAATCCTCAGGGCAACTGTTTAAATATTCCCATCACAACTAGAGCCAACATTTGTACATTGTGTTATGCGCCTGGTCTCCATACTAAAGAGAAGTCAGAGAGGCACTGGAGAAGGTCCAATAAAGTTTTGCAAGAATGATATTAGAACTGAGAGATTATAGCCATCAGGAAAAATTAAACAAGCTAGGCTCTTTTCTCTAGAAGGGAGAAAACAGAGGATGACTTGATAGGGGCCTTCAGGATTATGAAAGGATTTGATAAGGTAAACAGTCAGGATGTTTCAAATTTGGGCAAGTCTAAAACTAGGAATCATAAATATGAGAGCCCCAAATAAATCCTATGGGGAATTCAGGAGAAACCTCTTTACCCAGAAATTGGTTAGAATGTGGAATTCCCAGCCTCAAGTAGTTGAGGCAAATAGCATAGTTCCATTTAAGAGACACCTATATAAACACATAAATGAGAAATGTATGGTTTATGCTAACACGGTTAGATGAAATGGAATTAAGGGGTTGCCTTATGAGGAAAAGTTGAGCAGGTTGGGCACTTACTGATTGGAGTTTTAAAGAATGAGATGTGATCTTGTTGAATCATAAGATTCTGAGGAGACTTGACAGGATAGATGCTGGGAGGGGACATCAAGAACAAGGATCACAATTTCAAAATAAGAGTCTCCCATTTAAGTCTTTAAAACTCCAATCAGTAAGTGCCCATGTGCAGTATAAACACTGGCATGGCCAGTTCATAAGAAAACATCAAAAGAAATAGGATAAGCAGTAGGCCATTCAACCCATCAAGCCTGCTCCACAATTCAATATGATCTTGGCTGATCACTGATCTGACTTTGGCCTAAACTCCACTTTCCTACCTGTCCCCCATAACATTAAATGCCTTTGTCGATCAAAAATATGATTATATTCAAGACTGAGTTAGACAGTGGCCCAGCCTCCACTATGCTCTGTGGAAGAAAGTTCCAAAGACTATGCCCCTCCGAGAGAAGAAATTCCTCTTCATCTCAGACTTAGATGGGAGACTCTTATTTTGAAATTGTGATCCTTGTTCTCGATGTCCCCTCCCAGCATCTATCCTGTCAAGTCTCCTCAGAATCTTATGATTCAACAAGATCACATCTCATTCTTTAAAACTCCAATCAGTAAGTGCCCAACCTGCTCAACTTTTCCTCATAAGGCAACCCCTTCATGCCAGGAATCAGCCTAGTGAATCTTCTCTCAGCTGCTTCCAATGCAAGCACATCCCTCCTTAAAAAAACTGTACACAGCACTCCAAGTGTGCTCTCACCAATGCCTTTACGGGTGTAGCAAGACTTCCCTACTTTTATACTCCATCCCCTTGTAATAACGGGCCAACATTCTACTTGCCTTCCTAATTACTTGCTGTACCTCTAAATTGTGATTCATGTATAATGACACTCATATCCCTCTCTACTGCAGCATTCTGCAGACTCCCTCCATTTAAATAATGTTCTATTTTCCATTCTTCCTGCTAAAATGGACAATCTCATATTTTCCCACATTATAATCCGTCTGCAAATTTTTGCCCACTCACTTAACCTTTCTATATCCCTTTGCATGGTCTTTGTATCCTCATTGCCAACTTGCCTTCCTATCCATTTTCGCATCATCAGCAGATTTAGCTACAATACACTTTGTTCCTTCACCCAAGTCATTAATGTAGGATTGTAAATAGTTGAGACCCCAGCACTGATCCCTGTGGCACTCCACTAATAACAGTTTGCCACCCTAATATGACTCCTTTATCCCAACTCTCTGTTTCCTCTTAATTAGCTAATCTTCTATCCATGCTAATATATCACCCCAAACACAATGAGCTCTTATCTTTTGCACAGAATCACAGTGCAGAAGAGGCGCTTTGGCCCATCGAGTCTGCACCGACATGTGAGAAACACCTGACCTACCTACCTAATCCCATTTACCAGCACTTGGCCCATAGCCTTGAATATTATGACATGCCAAGTGCTCATCCAGGTACTTTTTAAAGGATGTGAGGCAACCCAACTCCACCACCATCCCAGGCAGTGCATTCCAGACTGTCACCACCCTCTGGGTAAAAAAACTTTTTCCTCACCTCCTCTGTAAACCTCCTGCCCCTCACCTTGAACTTATGCCCCCTTGTGACTGACCCTTCAACTAATGGGAACAGCTGCTCTCTATCTACCCTGTCAATGCCCCTCATAATCTTGTACACCTTGATCAAGTCGCCCCTCAGTCTTCTCTGCTCCAACGAAAACAACCCAAGTCTATCCAACCTCTCTTCATAAATTAAAGGCAACATCCTGGTGAATCTCCTCTGCACCCCTTTCCAGTGCAATCACATCCTTTCAATAATGTGGCGACCAGAACTGCACACAGTGCTCCAGTTGTGGCCTCACCAAGGTTCTATACAACTCCAACATGATCTCCCTACTTTTGTAATCTATGCCTCAGTTGATAAAGGAAAGTGTCCCATATGCCTTTTTCACCACCCCACTAACCTGCCCCTCTGCCTTCAGTGATCTATGGACACACACGCCAAGGTCCCTTTGTTCCCTAAAACTTCCTAGTGCAATGCCGTTTATTGAATACTTTCTTGTCAAATTACTCCTTCCAAAGTGTATCACCTCACACTTTTCAGGGTTAAATTCCATCTATCACTTATCTGCCCATTTGACCATCCCGTCTATATCTTCCTGTAGCCCATGACACTCAATCTCACTGTTAACCACCTGGCCAATCTTTGTGTCATCCCAAACTTACTAATCCTACCCCCTACATTGTCATCTATGTCATTTCTATAAATGACAAACAATAGGGGACCCAGCACAGATTCCTGTGGTATGCCACTGGAACCACATTAGCCGTTCTCCAGTCCTCTGGCACCTCCCCCATGGCCAGAGAGAAATTAAAAATTTGGGTCAGAGCCTGTGCGATCGCCTCCCTTGCCTCCCTCAGCAGTCTGGGGCACAAATCATCCGGACCTGGAGATCTGTCCACTTTTAAGCCTGCCAACACCTCCAATACCTTGTCAACCCCTATATCAATTTGCTCAAGAACCTCGCAGTTTCGCTTCCCGAGTTCGATACCTTCACCCTCATTCTCTTGGGTGACGACGGATGTGAAGTATTCATTCAACACCCAAGCAATGTCCTCTGGCTCCACCCATAGGTTGCCTCCTTGGTCCCTTATGGGCCCTACTCTTTCCCTGGTTATCCTCTTCCCATTCATATACTTATAGAATATCTTGGAATTTTCCCTACTTTTACCAGCCAGAGCTTTCTCATATCCCCTCTTTGCTCTCCTAATTACTTTCTTAAGCTCCACCCTGCACTGTCTGTACTCCACTAATGCCCCTGCTGAGTTGCTTCCCTTGTACCTGCTAAAAGCCTCTCTTTTCCTTCTCATCGTAACCTGAATATCTCTGGTCATCCATGGTTCTCTGGGCTTGTTACTCCTTCCTATCACCCTAGAGGGAACATGTTGAGCCTGTACCCTCCCCCACTGTTCCCCTGTAGATTTCCCCACAAGTAACTGTTCCCAGTCCACCTTGGCCAGATCCTGCCTTATTTTACTAAAATCCATTCTCCCCCAATCCAAAACATTTTTTTGCAACTTGTCAATTTCTTTGTCCATAACAAACTTAAACTGTACCATGTTGTGGTCGCTATCACTAAAATGCTCGCCCACCACCACCTCAGCCACATGTCTGGCTTCATTCCCCAGAATTAGGTCCAGCAATGCACTGTCCCTTGTTGGGCCCTCTACATATTGACCTAAAAAGTTCTCCTGTACACATTTCAAGAAATCCACTCTATCCAATCTCTTAACACTATGTGTATCCCAATTAATGTTGGGAAAGTTGAAATCACCTAATATAATTACTCTATTGTTATTGTTTTTACACACCTCCACAAATTGTACACATATTTGCACCTCAATTTCCCGTTGACTATCTGGGGGTCTACAATAAACATCTAATAATGTGGCTGCTTCTTTTTTATTCCTAAGCTCTACCCACAAAGCTTCATTCGATGCCCCCTCCAAGATATCATCTCTCCTTACAGCAGAAGTGACTCCTTAACTAATAATGCAACACCTACTCCTCTTTTACCCCCTCCTCTGTCTCACCTGAAGATTCTATATCCCGGAATGTTGAGCTGCCAATCCTGCCCTTCCTTCAACCACGTCTCAGTGATGGCTACTATATCACAATTCCAAATGTCAATCCTCACCCTTAACTCATCCGTTTTACCTATAACCTGCAGTAACCTTTAATGTGACATCTTATCAAATGCCTTTTGGAAATACAAAGGCATGATATCTACTGATACTACTTTACGTCCCTGCTTGATATATCCTTAAAGAACTCCAATAAATTGTCAAACATGATTTCCCTTTCACAAAACCATGTTCACTCTGCCTGACTGTATTCTGATGATCTAAATGCCCTGCTTCTTAGTAATGGATTCTAGCATTTTCCCAATGATAGATGTTAAAATAACTGGCCTTTAATTTCTGCTTTCTGGCTCCTTCCTTTCTTGAATAACGGTGTTAAGACTTATGGTTTCCCAATCCGCTGGGACCCTTCCAGAACCAGAGAATTTTGGAAGATTACAACCAATGCATACACTATCTCTGCAGCCACTTCCTTTAAGACCCTAGGATGCAGGCCATCAGGTCTAGGGCACTTGTTAATCATTAGTCTCATTAGCTTTCCTAGGACTTTTTCTCTGGTGATTGTGATTGTTTTAAGCTCATCTCTCCTTTTTGCCACTTGATCCTCTACAATTCATGGAATGCTTTCTGTGTCTTCTACTGTAAAGACAGATATAAAATATTTGGTCAGTCTCTGCCATTTCTCATTATTAATTCCCCAGTCTCACCCTCTAAGGGATCAATGCTTACATTAGCTACTCTCTTCCTTTTTATGTACTTGTAGAAACTTTTGCTGTCTGTTTTTATATTTCTTGTTAGTTTTTCTCATATTCCAGTTTCTCCTAATTTTTTTCAGTCATCCTTTGCTGGTTTCTAAAATTTTCCCAATCTTCTAGCCTACCACTATTTGCAAAATTGTAAATATTTTCTTTCAATTTTATACCATCCATACCTTCCCTACTTAACCATCAATTTTCTAGTGGCATCCTTCTTTCTCAAGAGAATGCATCTTTGTTGAGAGTTATGAAATATCTTAAATATCTGCCACTGCTTCTCTACCATCTTACCTTTCAATCTATTTTCCCACTTCAATTTAGCCAACTGTGATCATGACCTTGTAATTGCCTTTATTTAACTTTAAAACACTAGTTTCAGACCCAAATTTCTCACCCACAAACTGAATTCTATCATGTTAAGATTACTCTTACCAAGAGGATCCTTTACTATGAGGTCATTAATTCATCCTGTCTCATTATCAGGTCTAAAATAGCCCATTCCCTTGTTGGTTCCAGAATGTATTGTTTGAAGAAACGGCCCCAAATACACTCTAAGAACTCAACTCCTAGCAATTTTTGCTAATTTGGTTCATCCAATTTATAAGAAGGTTAGAAGTTGGGACAAATAGTCTGTTTTTGCACTGTATATATCATGTAATTCTACATATTCTCAGAATCATCTAGTGTCCTAGCTCCCCTAGCTTTGGGGAGATGACATTTGTAAGGGTAAAGTAATTAAAATGCTGGGCTTTAACAATTGCCAGGTTACCTCGAGTATACCTCGAGTAATAACAGTTCAAAGTGTGAGCTGTGCATGTTTAACAAGGTCAGAATAGAAGAGACAGTGCTATAAAATGGCAGATGGACTGACTTGGACGTACTGTCTCCAATTTTCCAGCTAAAGGGAATCACTCTGACTTCATTAGAGATGTAAACTATCCATGTGGGTCCCAGAATCAAAGAGGTTACTTAGAAGATAAAACATAGTTAACTGACATTTCTGTCTGGAACATCCCATGTATGCCACCTTGTTATGAGGATCGGCTGCGGGGTTTAGGGAGGTTCCTTTTTTAAATTTATATGTATGTGTATTTGCTGACAGAAGGAAGCAGCCAGCAGTTCAATTTAGGAAAGAGAGATAATTGTAGCTCACTGGCTTGAAGCAGTAAGAGATAAATGTTAGCAAGGCCTGCACCTTTAGCAGAGAAAATACTATCTTTATCACTCATCATGCAACATGGTCAAGTTCAGTTTGGGAGGCAGAGTTCAAGATTGAAAAGGAACTGGAAGATTTGTCTAGCTTGGAACTAGAGGAAGAAATCTACAGTAATCTTCAAAGTCAAAAACAAATAGCTAGCTTTGGAGAATGCAGTGAAGCTTAAGCATGAGCTGGGAAGTCAACAGTCTTTTTGGTGAAAAGTTGAAAGATCGATTGGCCATACGCTAACAAAAGCATCCCCATGAAATTTCATGCCTCCGAGAATAGCTGGAACACCGAGGACAAATTAAAGTGAATTCCAGAGAATTGTGGCATACTTGGTGAATTCCAGAGAGAGAAGTGAACATATTCTAAGTCTTAACAAACTATAGTGTTAAGTTACTGGTGCTTGATTTGGTATTTTTTTTTATATATAGTAAAGTTTGTTTTTGTTTAGAAACACAAAATCTTGTGCCATAATTTCTGTTCACATTTCTCTTTAAACGTTAATGGGCTCTATGGAAATCTTAACAATATCTGATCTCCTTGCTTTTCTTTGAATAGTGCCACAATGTATTTTTTGACATTCACCTGAGCAAGGAGGCAGGTTCAACATTTCAGTAACTTGTATTTATAAAGCACCTTTAACATAATTCCCAATTAACAAAAAGAAATAACTATTGAACCAGGAAGCAAGAAATTATAAGGGGTGACAAATAGCTTTTCTAAAGAGATCGACTTTGAGGATATTTCTATAAGGCATGGAGAGAGGTAGTAAGTTTTAGGATGGCAGTTCTAAAGTATAGTCATAACTGAAGTATCTGCCACCAGTGGTTGGGTGAAGGGAGGGAAATTGCACAGAAACCAGAGTCAAGGAATCGAAGCATTCAGAAAGGGACATAGGATGGGAGAAAATTGCATAGGCAAGGTGCATAAGCAATGAAGCCACTTTTTTTTTTTTGGAGTGCACAGGCAATTTAAGTACATGGCCCCATTAAATTTTTGTGCACAATGAAGAGTGCAGGAGGGCATGCCAAGAGCAGCATAAGGCATACCCAAAAATGAGGTGCCAACCTGGTGAAGCTATAACACAGGACTACTTGTGTGCCAAATAGCATAAGCTGCAAGTGAGAGACAGAGCTAAGCAATTCCACAACCAGTGGATTATATCTAAGCTCTGCAATCTTGCCACATCCAGTCGTGAATGGCAGTGCACAATTAAGCAACTCACTGGGGGAGGAGGCTGTACAAATATCCCAATTCTCAATGATGGGGGAGCCCAGCAAATCAGTGCAAAAGATAAGGCTGAAGCATTTGCAATAATCTTCAGCCAGAAGTGCCGAGTGCATGATCCAACCATTTTCAGCTCCTTCATCAATGTCCTTCCTTCCATCATAAGGTCAGAAGTGGGGATGTTCACTGATGATTGCACAATGTTCAGCCCCGTTCACAACTCCTCAGATCTGAAGCAGTCCATGGCCAAATGCAGCAAGACCTGGACAATAGTCAGGCTTGGGCTAACAAGTGGAAAGTAACATTTGCGCCACTCAAGTGCCAGGCAATGGCCATCTCCAGCAAGAGAGAATCTAACCATCACCCTTGGCATTCAAAAGCATTACCATCATTGAATTGCCCACTATCAACATCCTGGGGATTACCATTCCCAGAAACTGAACTGCACAAGCCTCATAATTACTGTGGCTACAAGAGCAAGTCAGAGACTAGGAATCCCGCGGCAAGTAACTCACCTGCTGATTCCCCAAAGCCTGTCCGATGGATTACACTCCACTTGCCTGGATGAGTGCAGCTCCAACAACACTCAAAATTCAACACCATCCAGGACAAAGCAGTCCACTTGATTGGCACCCCATCCACAAACATTCACTACTTCTCCCAGTGATCCTGCATCCAACAGATCAAATCTAAGCTCTGCAGTCCTGCCACATCCAGTCATGAATGGTGGTGGACAATTAAACAGCTCATTGGAGGGGGTGGCTCCACAAATATCCCCATCCTCAATGATGGAGGAGCTCAGCACAGCAGTGCAAAAGATAAGGCTGAAGCATTTGCAACAATCTTCAGCCAGAAATGCACAGTGGATGATCCATCTTGGCCTCCTCCAGAGGTCCCCAGCATCACAGATGCCAGTCTTCAGCCAATTCGATTCATTCCACATGGTATCAAGAAAGGGCTGAAGGCACTAGATGCTGCAAAATCTATGGGCCCTGACAACATCCAGACAATAGTGCTTAAGACTTGAGCTCCAGAACTTGCTGTGCCCCTAGCCAAGCTGTTCCAGTACAGCTACAACACTGGCATCTACACAGGTGTGTCCTGCACACAAAAAGCAGGACAGGTCCAACCTGGCCAATTACCGCCTCATCAGGCTACTCTCAATCATCAGTAAAGTAACGGAAGGGGTCATCAACAGTGCTATCAAGTGGCACTTGCTTAGCAATAACCTGTTCACTGATGCCCAGTTTGTGTTCCGCCAGGACCATTCAGCTCCTGACCTGTTTATAGCCTTGGTTCAAACATGGACAAAATAGCTGAACTCCCGAGGTGAAGTGAGAGTGACTGTCCTTGACATCAAAGTAACATTTGACCGAGTGTGGCATCAAGGAACCCTAGCAAAACTGGAGTCAATGGGAATCGGGGAAAAAATGGTTGGAGTCATACCTAGCACAAAGGAAGATGGTTGTGGTTGTTGGAGGTCAGTCATCTCAGCTCCAGGACATCACTGCAGGAGTTCCTCAGGGTAGTGTCCTTAGCCAAGCCACCTTCAGCTGCTTCATCAATGACCTTCCTTCCATCATAAGTCAGGAGTGGAGATGTTCACTGATGATTGTGCACTGTTCAGCGCCATTCATGACTCCTCAGGTAGTAAAATAATCCATGTCCAAATGCAACAAGACTTGGACAACATCCAGGTTTGGGCTGACAAGTGGCAAGTAACATTCACACCACACAAGTATCAGGCAATGACCATCTCCAACAAGAGAGAATCGAACCATCGCCCCTTGATGTTCAATGGCAATGAATCCCTCACTATCAACATCCTGGGGGTTACCATTGACCAGAAACTAAACTGGACTAGCCATATAAATACTTCGGGTACAACAGCAGGTCAGAGGCTAGGAATCTTGTGTAACTCACCTCCTAACTCTCCAAAGCCTGTTCACCATCTGTAAGGCACAAGTCAGGAATATGATGGAATACTCCCCACTTGCCTGGATGAGTGCAACTCCTACAACACTGAAGAAGCTGGATGCCATCCAGGACAAAGCAGTCCATTTGATTGGCAACACATCCACAAACAAACATTCACTCCCTCCACCACCGACGCTCAGTAGCAACAGTGTGTACCATCTACAAAATGTACTGCAGGAACTCACAAAGGCTCCTTAGACGGCAGCTTCCAAACCCACGTCCACTATCACCTAGAAGGACGATGGCAGCAGATAGATGGGAACACCAGCACCTGGGAGTTCCCCTTCAAGTCACTCACTATCCTGACTAGGAAATATATTGCCATTCCTTCACTGTCGCTGGGTCAAAATCCTGGAATTCCCTTCCTAACAGCACTGTGGGTGTACCTACACCACATGGACTGCAGTGGTTCAAGAAGGCAGCTCACCACCACCTTCTCGAGAGCAATTAGGGATGGGCAATAAATCCTGGCCTACCTAGCAGTGCCCACATCTCATGAAGAAATTATAAAACTTAAGATTTGTGTGTACATAAGGCATGGTGGAATTTACAGATGAGTAGAAGGATTATGAATTTAACGTGGTGTAGGACAGGGAGATCAGTATAGGTCAGCAAAGACTCGACAATGGGAAGCAAAATTTAATGTGAGGCAAGGATAGGTGCAGCAGTAGTTTTATCCAAGCTAGAGCTTATGAAGGGTGGAGGATCGGAAGCCAAGAAAGAGCATGTTATAGTCATCAAATCTGAAGGTGATCCATCACACATAGGATTTTCAGAAGCCGAAGTGCAAAGGTAGAGGAGGATTTGCACAACACTGCCAAGTGATTGATAAGACGTAGAGTTCAGAGCTCAGAATAGAATTGAATTGGAAGCCAAAATTGTGAATAGCATGGTTCATCCTGAAGCAATATAGCCAGAAAGGGGAATGAAGTCACCAGCAAGGCAGTGAATTTGATAGTACAAGCTCAAGACAATAGCTTCTGTCTTTTCGATGTTAAGCTGGAGGGAGTTGTGACTCACCAAAGACTGGATGTTGGATAAGCAGGCTGACAGTACAGAGACAGTAAAGGGGTTAAAGGGAGCAGAGGAGAGACAGGACTGGGTTTCAAAAGAAATCACATGACAGCTGGCCTCATGTCCGTAGATGCTCTGGGGAGGGAAAAAAAACACTGCTGGAGAGGCACTCAACTGATAAAAGGCAACCTAAACAATACAAATATCAATCTAGGTTAGACGTTTAAGTTCTGAAGTGCAGTTTGAACCCACAATCTGCTAATTCAGGGGCAAGGGGAGCTGAGCCATGCTACCAGTCAAAATGAAAGGAAGAAGGATAAGATTAATCACCCTATGGGGTGTTAACATATACAACAGTGGCCAATCATACAGTGAAACTTGAACAGATTTGCTGCTTGGCCACTTAGTGCAATGGAACATAGCACAAGATTATAGTTTAGAAAAAGGTGGAGAAGAAAAAAATATAGAAAAAAGAATTTTGGTTGTTAACATGTGGATGCGAAATGGAACCAAATGTTGAAGTAGCAGTGAACAGCAACATAGAGCAAGGGAAGGCAGGTCCCATGCCCCAATCCTGGATCTCTATGTGCAGCATATAAAGATCAGAACTGAGTAGACAACTTGCTTCCCTTTGCTCCCTGCTACAGTTCATTGATATTCCAAAATACAGCTCGGCACACCTTGATGTGTTCAAGACCAGGATTCCCAGTCTCCCACTCTCAACAAGCACAGCATAGGCAGGCAATAGCCTCCTCTGAATAAACATGCAGGTGTTATTGTATATAAAAGCACAGAACATCACTTATTAGCAGGTCTGGAATCTATTTAAAATCTGGATAAGGGTTTAGTACAGAATTCAGAATAGATCAGAAACAGTTATGTTATTGCAGGGTTACGACTGAGCCCCTTTCCATTCTGGCCTGCCCAAAATGTAACTGAAGTTCCTTTTATCTTTAAATAGCATACATGTTACTTAAAATTCCAGAATTTTTGAAAACCTCTAAACCAAAATTATAGGAATACATATTTAATTATGCTTCCCTACAGGACATCTCAAACCCCAGCCTAGCCACTCACCTACACAGGTGTTAACTCCAGGAATCATGCCTTGAATACCTCCTTTCAATATTCATACTCACTTTCCCCATGAGTGATTCAAATCAACTGCCAAAGATCTGCATGTTCTATAAATCTGAAAAGACCACATGCAACCCTGGGGCATTTTTCACTTGAATTCAATATTGCTGATACTTGATCAAAATATCCTGTTCAGTGTTTGTACAAGGTTTACTCTTGGCATATATCATTACTTAAAAGGAAATCTAATGCCAAGATTGCATGATACCTGTACTTTTAAATGATACAAAGTCAGCAGAAAAATACTTGCATTGAAAATAAGCATTCCCTCAGTAATATCTGAAATTATTCCAATACCAACTCTTTCAATCCACAGTATCAACATCACTCATTGCAATATTCTTTATTAGTTTCATTCTGAACTATCATATAGCCATACAATAGTCCTGCAGCAGAGATGAACAGGTTTTTCTTTCATGTGAAACATCAATGTAATGCCAACATTTACTAAGAATTAAGTATATCCAAATTGTAACTAACTCCTACTACAAGTTAGACAATTGAAAACTTTGTCGAAGCATTTTTAGTGAACTTTTGCAAGGCTCATCTAAGTTGCCATTTCCAACCAGTAAATGGACCAAAAAAAAAAACCACTTGTACATTTATGAATTTAATGACTTACCTCAGTGAAGGTAGGCATATCTATATTAGTATAATTGATTTTTGCAATTTCCAGTCTTTTCTAACTCTTCTAAGTAAAAGGTTTTTTTAATCTAGGGTAATTCAGACTGCTTACAGCAACAGTGGCCAGATTAATATATACATATTTGCAGTTCATGACCCCAGTGAGCAAAACAGATTGCAGGCATCTGGACAGTGGCGAAGGAATGTGAGCAAAGGTACATAAAAGAACTAAGAGAAACTTTCAGTGCAGTGCAGTTAACTACAGAGACTGGAACTAATGGAAGACATGACCCACTTATTAAGACATATACAGTGATATACATTTGCTCCACAAATTTCCAAATTTTGAGAAGAATGGAAAATAAATGAATGCCACAAACATAAAAAAACCACAAAATGCTGCAAATATCACCATCATTTAAATCAGACCCAATTAAAGATTATGTCTAAAATTAGTATTGATGTCCCCCAAATTCAGCTAATGGGTTTTCAGCTAATGAGATTACTACTTTCTGAAGAGAATTTATGAAGATTATATGTAAAAAATAAAATCACTGAATGGCAATTGTTGGATTGCAGTCCAAATATGCTGACGCATAGGCAATACTAGACATTGGTGTGTACATGATGCACAATAGTTTTTTTGGGGTGGAGAGGGAAGCAGGGAAATTGGTGGCAGGAAGAAATTTTATCAGTCTATAGTAATTGAACATGGTTAAGATCTAGTTTAAACATCAGTATGCTGAACCGTCAGTATAAAAGATCATGAGACCTACCCCTAAGAGTTTACAGCAGCAATATTAATTATTATAACACATTTACAAAACAAACATGAGCTCTCCAGACACAATGCAATAAAGGAAGGACAAGCACCAAGTTATGAAATATAAACCATTTATGGCACCACATGACAGTTACCTGCTAAATTCAAGTGATGAGATACCATGTGACAGGTTACATTTTCTAAATATAAGCTCTTCTTTTCATAAAATGTATGTACAACAAAGCTACTAGTTCTCTATTTTCAAAATTAAGGCTTAGTGCAAAATATATCCAAACCAAAATGTACTATTTAAAATAGGTCTAAAGCAACCAGAGCAGAGCCAATAGATCAATAAGATTCACTTACCAGCGGAAAATGCTGCCCAGGGAATGGCTGGTGAGACTGACTGTGTTCCCATTTCACCATCTTCAAAGCTCTCTGCTGCCTAAGCATTTTTTTTTTAAAAAAATCACAGTTCAATTTGGCAGTACTAACTTATTTCCTAAATATATTTAACAAAAGAATGAAGAGTCATCAAAATTTATTCAGAATAGAAAGGCAAATCCAAATGAAAGATGAGAAAGTGTTTGGTTGAAGTTAGCTTGGAGCTGACTTGGAACCCAGTTTATAAAACGTCCAGCTGAATACAGTTAGGCATGTTAAATGTTCTGAAGTCAATCTTGATGTGATATTTCTGAACACAGTTGCTCATTATGGACTGAATCCTCTGTCCTCAGTGCAAAACTAGCTTCCAAACTGCACTCCAAATAGCTGTCAAAGAAATATCTTATTCTCCCATGTGAGTAAACACCAAATAAAACAAGAGCACCAAGAGTAATCTAAATTTCATACATTTACAATAATGTTTTTGTGCCTCACTGTCTTCAAGGCACATATTCAAAGCCATGAAAACAATCTGTGCTGTGCTGAATAAAAATAATGCCTCCCCTGATGGTTCAGTGGGTAAATTCACTGTTTAGTGTTGCAGAGCCATACAAACCAGCAAGATCACAGAGACAACATGCGGTCTGTGCTGTGTTAGTGGATCTGAGCGGGGTTGGCTACTACAATTGTCTCTCAAAGCTTGGGAAGGGGCAGAAAGAAGAAAACTGTGAAGATCCCCAATCAAAGGAGCTCTGTCGAGTTGCCAATTATTTACTTCTATTGAAAAAAAACTTTTATTCCGAGGCATTGATGGATTTTCCTTTTCAAAACTGATATGAACACTTGCAATGTGAACAATTTTCTCAATAAATTTCAGTTTCATTCAAGTGGGAGGAGAGAATCTATTCCAAGATTAACATGAGTCAATTTACATACACTCAAGGAAGCGGTTAGTCTTGTAAATGCATTGGAAACAGTTCAAAGAAGGTTTACTAGACCTGGAATGGGGGGGTTGTCATGAAAGGTTGGACAAGCTAGGCTTGTATCCATTGGAGTTTAGAAGGGTAAAAAGCAACTTAATTGAAACATAGCTCTTGACAGGGCTGATGTGGAAACCACGTTTCTTCTTGTGGGAAAATCTAGAACTAAGGGTCACTGTTTAAAAATAAGGGGTCACCCATTTACGACAGAGATGAGGAGAACTTTTTTCTCCCAGAGGATTGAGTGTCTGTGGAACTCTCTTCCTCAAAAGGTGGTGGAAGAAGAGTCTTTCAATATCTTTAAGGTAGAAGTATATAGATTCTTGATATGCAAGAGGGTGAAAGCTTACCCAGGGTAGGCGGAAATGCGCAGCTGAGGTTAAAGTCAGATCAGCCATGATCTTATTGAATGGCAGAGCAGACTCGAGGGGCCAGATGGCCTACTCCTGCTCTTAATTCACATGTTCATACATTTTGGGCCCTTTCTATAAAGCACAATCTTCAGTGCAATGCTTCAAGTCCCTCGCATTTCAATATGGCACCCCACAGTAAATAGAGGGGATGCTGAAAAAGATGTATTTTTTTTATATACTGGATGATACAGTAAGTTTTGGCACATTGTTTCCAAAGAGGAAAGGCCAGAGTGTAAATCCAGGCCAGAGTGATGGAATGAAGCATTCTTCTCTCTGCTGGCTGCAAGAATTTCACTTGAAATTAACTGGGCAATCAACTCATTTGCCACACTTGAAAATTGTTTACAAGCTAACGATTTCACACATTGGCTAATGTGCACAAAGAAAAGGAATCCCGCTGGTGTACTAAAGGATGGGATACAACCACATCTTTGCGGCAATGGAAAAAGGGATTTCCATGCATATTGTTTATGAGCTGGAGTCTGCTAATGACAAGAGCGTGTATAAAAAAAAAACAGAAATGGGTTCCATTCCCTAGCAATAATTTTTATTTGATAAGCATAAAAATATAATTCAGGTCAAGATCAATTAAAAGCATTTTTCATTAAAAAAAATAGCATCCAGAGTCCCTTCTTAAATATAAGGGCAGCCTATAAGGAGATGCAAGAAAAGTATTTGGTTTCCCCCCCGCAAGCAGCTCCAGAAGAAATTAACATTCACCTTGTCTTGGTAATTAGCCAGAATGAGGTCCTTTATAGCAAATGTGAAAGCAATTCTGTGTACCAGTTTCTTCTGGGAACTGCAGTAAGACTGCCAAAATCCAATTCAAACCTTCATTGCCTTAAGCTAGCTGAGATTTTTATTCCCATATGTCTGGGCTGAATTCAAAACATGATTCCAAAAACAAACCACACGATTCCACCACACTGTACCACCCATCACTTGTATGGTACATGTCCAATATTTAACCTAGCAAAAAGGCAGAGTCTAAAGCTACACATGAACTTATTCTGCACACTTTAATACATACTTCAAATCCTCCAAATTCATCATCATCCATCCTTCACTGTGCACCTACAAAGATCAAATAACAATATTACTTTACATACTTTTGCAATTTCAATATATCATAATATTCATTCAATAAAAATACAAATGTTCGTAAATATTTTCATAGCAGTTTTAAAGAATTATATGCATTTTCATTGGCATATCCAAAAATTTATCAGCCTTATCTCACATAAAATAATGTTTTATGATAGTCTAGACCTCAGTAATTTAAAAATAAAACCATAAGAACTCCCCATACATCTCAATAGGTGACAAGTTAAAAAATCTAAAATAGTAATTTTGAATCTGTAATTTCAGTTTCATTGTCAAAATGCACAATTTCCCTTCTCTTTGAAATCACTGTTGCACTGTTGAATGTTTTAAATTGAACAAGCATTCCAAAGACATTGCTCGAGATTATATTATGTGCACCCACTAAGAGTACACAGAATTGGTAAAGGCCTTTAAAAATGAAAAAGGTTCTTAAATCATGTAGCATATCACGTTTCCTTTTGTTTTCAGAAACTTTTCACTTTAGTATTTTGGCTGTACAATTTATTTTTAAACATACTATTCCAAACATTAGGCCAGCAGACTAAAGCATTTCTATCAAGCTGAAAAGTAAAGGTTACAATGCTATGCATGGCAAAGGGAGAGAAACATCATAATCAAGCCCAATCCTGTTGTCACATCTATGTTTTCCACAAGTATCTGGAATGGGAACTCTATCTGATTTGCCTCTATTAATCCAGAGATGGAAAAGACGAAAAACATTTTCTTTGCCATTCTAACCAGATAGAATTTGAATGAGACTTGATGTATGAACAGGACAGCAAAGGTTTTTATTGCTCCTTTTGCTAGCTACAATTACCCAGAAATTTCCCACTTCAGTGAGCTTTCTTAAATTAAGCTGTGTTTCAATTAGAAGCTGAAATAAATATGTCACAGGCAATTGTCTTGCAGAAAAGTCGCAAATATCTAACATTAACCTGGTGTCAATTTTTGTCTGATTGCACTCCTGTGAAGCACTTTGGGACATTTTACTACATTAAAGACACTGTATAAATGCAGGTTGTTGTTATTGCCAGCTAAGTCCAAACTTTCAGAGAAGAATCGCCAGTACTTGATATTCTGCAATGTAGTTGTCACCAATTTTTAAATAAAAGTGAAAGATAAATTTTCAATGGCTTTAGCTCTTCAGCCATTTCTAGCACTGACGACCATTGTTGTTATCATCCTTCGATCTATGAGAAATGATGGACATGCAGCAAACAATCCATTTGGGTGGGTGTCTTCATTTGGTACATCTTTACTGAAGACTGTGAAGTCCAACCCTTAGGGGGAAGGTTCTGCCACAAGTGTTGCACATGAAGCTGCCAAGGGTCATTGCAGGTTGTTGTTTTTGGCATTGGCGCCTGTTGCCAAGCTGCTGTAGCCACTGGGCATCATGGTAGTGCATGCCAGCTCACAGGACATGTCACTATTTCCTTCTTTCGTAAGCTAGTGACTCCCAAGTGCAATAGTCAATATTTAGGACCTTCATGTCACGCTTGCAAGCATCCGTGAAGCGGAGCCTTGGGCACCCCACTCGTCACCTACCTCCGGCTAGCTCACCATTCAAGATGTCTTTGGGTAAGTGATTGCCTCCCATCCTGCAGACATGCGATCCACCAAAGCCACCTCTGGTTGATTAGACCCAACACACTTTGGAGCTCTGCCTTTGAAAGGACACCCATATCATGACTTTGTCCTGCCAGGGTGCACCCATATGCACTGCAGTCTGCGAAGGTCGAAATCATTGAGCTTCTTTTCTTGATGGCTATAAGTCGCCCATACTTCATAGCCATGCAAGGTGCTGAGAACACAAGCCTTATAAACTATCTTGGTCCTAAGGGTCAGCTTGATGTTATCCCATGCTCATTTCACAAGTTGGCCAAAGGTAGTAATAGGTGCTTTGCCGATGCACATATCAAACTGCGTATCAAGGGGCAGACTGTCACTATGGAGCCAAGGTAGCAGAATTTCCTAGTCACTTCCAATTGGGTGTTATTTAATGTGATCAGAGGCGGAGATGCAACACCTTGTCCCATGGCCACATTTTTTTTGATGCGCAGTCAGGGAGAACAAGTTATAGGCATGGGACAGGCAGTCCGTGAGTCTTTGTAGCCGACTTGCCATTTAGGCAACTAGCATAGCATCGTCGGGCTATAGGAATTCCCTGATCAGGATGTCGTGTTTTTGACTTCACTTTCAGTTTTAACAAATTGCAGAGTCTGCCATCTGATCTAGTATGCAAGTAGGCTTCTTCCACATCTGCAGGAAAAGTGAAGGTCAGAAGCATGGAGAAGAAGATACTAAACAGAGTGGGTACTAGGACACAGCCTTGTTCCACTCCATCCTTCACTCTTAAACTGGTGGAAGTGGAGCCATCAAACTGTACAGTGCAATGCATGTTGTCAAAGGAGAAGCAGATGAAACCGAGGAGCTTGGTGGACAGTCAATTTTTCCTAAAATCTTGTAAAGCCTTGCTCTGTTGATGGTGTCAAATGCTTTGATGAGATCTATGGAAATAAGGTAAAAAGATGTGTCCTGTTCTCTACACTTCTCTTGTAAGGAGATGATCATGTCCACAGTAGAATCTGCCCACACAGAAACAGCACTGTGCTTCCAGATGCAGTCTAAGTAGATGGAGTATTTTAATTATGACCCTAGCTAAGGCCTTCCCCATGATGCTAAGGTGCAAGATGCCCCTGTAGTTGTTGCAATGTCCTTTGTTGCCTTTGTTTTTGGCGTCACACATCTCCTGTGCAATGGAGCCCACCATCCAGCAGAGAAGGAGGTGGTGATAAAGGTCTGCAATAGATGGATCTTTCCGTGCTTGAATTCAGCTGGGATTCTATCTTGAACTGGTGGCCTTCTGTTTGCGGGGCAGTCTATGGACTTTTCAGTCTCAAGTGATGAGAGTTCTTTATTTATCTCATTCATGTCAGGAAGCTCTGAGCAAGTATCAAGTGCAGACTGGGAGATGTCTAACTCACAGGAGTAAGCTCACAGTAGTATTCAGCCCAGTGAGACATCTGCTTACTTCTGTCGATGAGCATTTTACCATTTGCTGACTTCAGAGGGGCAAATTTGGCCCAGTACCCTCTTTGTAGCTCGTAGATTTCCATTGTCACAGGCAGTTTGGATTTCTTGACAGAAGTTGATCTAGTGTTTATTTGCGCAGTATCTCCCTATCTTTTGTACTGCTGCCTTAGCCACTTTCAGGTTGTGCAGTGCTTTAGCTGCTGGATTTATGCTGTGCATCGTGTGGGCTTTGATTTTTGCATCAATGACTTATATAATCTCAGCTGAGTAGGTTTCAAACCAATCTTAGCTGCGGGTTCTGTCTTTACCAAATGATGCTTATGGTGCTTCATAGATGTTTGAATTTAATGACATCTAAGCTTCATCAATACAATCATTGGTGCTTCCCGATAAACCCTTGGTGGTTAGCTATTGTTCTAGCAACAGTGCAAAGTACGTGTAATTGGCATCACTGCTTGCGCAAGTGCTGTTGATACTTGGCAGGTCATCTTGTTTGGAGCTGTGAAACTTTCAAGGTTGCACCTTCACTCTGCTGCTGACAAGAGGGTGGTCAGTGTTGCAATCTGCATTATGGTAAGTGCGGGTGTGGAGAACACCAAGCAGATCATGTCTTTTCGTAATGACCTGGTCTCGTACCAACGTCTAGACCTTGGGTGTCGTCATGACACCTTTTGGTAATGTATGCGAGGTAGGCTGAGATTAAGGTTCAAGGATTCCTTGAAGGAAACCATCAGAAAATGTGGCATGTCCACCAGAATGGGAGAAAAATACACAAGAATGAACTAACTGGAAAGCAATCTCAAGTAGTGGCATTGTTTCCTTTGAACAGCAAAGAATACAGGCAGCTATGGGGTAAAGGAAAGCTAGAAAGACAGGGCAATCCCAACAAAATCAGACAGTTCTTCCTTGCCCGCACAGTGGAAAGCTGTGCAGGCCTGCAATCGGGTTCCACAGCCACATTCCAATGCACAACAGATGATTCTACACCTGTAGGAAATGGCTACCTTCGAGAACGAAGGGAAGCCGCCAACAACATCCTGGCTCACTTTGAGGCCAAAAGATAGATGCAGGAATTTGTACCAACAAAAGGGTGTGTTGAATGTTATCAACAGTTAAGATTCCTCATCAAGCTTCATATTCCAGTAGGCATTTCTGGCATCAAGCTTGCTGAAAACATTTGCTCCTGCCAGTGCTGGTGTGATCTCTTCCAGTAATGGAATAGGGTAGTGATTCCTCCTTATTGCTTAAGCTCTTTGGGATCCAGGCAAATTCTTCGCCTTCCATTAGGTTTCTCTCTCACCATGATAGAATTTACTCAATCTGTAGGCTTTCAAACTCTGGCAATCACTTTCTTTTCTTCCAACTCTAGGAGCTCTTTTTCAAGCTTTTCTTTTAGTCCTATTGGTATTTTACTTTGGGGGTGAATCACTGGTTTCTTCGCTGGATTGATAATGATGTGGGACTCAAAATCTTCAAAGCATCCCATTGTCCCATCAAAACACCCTGGATACAATTGTATCAGATAGTCATTTCTTCTGATTGAGAGGCGCTTTTCAATGGCTGTACTACCTACAACCCTCAGCGTTGCTTCCTTCACCACATGGTTTACTGAGATAAGCTGCAGCTCCTCACAACTACACAACCCTGGATAGCAAAACCATCTGTTTTAGCAACGTAGAACGTCTCTTTTCCTTTGTATATCCCTTTAACCTGGGTTGTTCCTAGCTGTTGAACCTCAATTCCACCAAAGACTGTCAACATGAAGTTGCTCAGTTTCAGACCATCTTTCCTTAAATGACCAGTTCCTTTTAAATTTTCAGGAAACATCTTCTGGCATAGTCGGAATGGGATGATGTTGCTTTGCACTCCAATATCAATCTTCACCTTCAGATTTATGGCTGTGGCTTATTTCTCACCCTCTTCCTGATCTGAATGATTATGCGAATTTTTTTTCTCTGGGAGCTATTGCATCCAGCCATTTCATGCAGTTCTATGGTTCCTATGCCCATTGTGTTCTCAAACTCATCATCATCTTTCAAGGTATGGATGTTTTGTTTTCTATTCCTTCTCATTCATCCTATTTTTCTCTCTCTGATAACTCAGTTACTATCTTTCTTTCTGGTTCCGCACAGCTTTATCCAGCAATTGGGCTTTCCACAAGCTCTATAATTTGATCCAAATACGGAATATTTCCTTCTGTCTGTAATCTCATGTGGTCATTCACAGCTCCTGCACATCCATCTTTCTGTTTAGTGTGCATTATTTTGTTGCTGTTTCACTGCATCACCCCTGCTATTTTTCTTTTCATTTAACTGAAGGCTGGCTGTTTGGGTAGTCAGCATGTTCATCTGTCTACTCATGGTTTCATGTGCTCTCGCAATGTCTACAGACTGTGATAGTGTGAGCTTGTGCAGAATCCCAAATTAGTTGATCTGTCAGCCTTTCATTCATTTCCTTATACATTTTCTGGCTGCATTTTTCAACCTTGTCACAAAATTGTTAACAGGTTCACCTGGCTCCAATCTTCGACTTTGAAATTCATATTGGTGGATCTGGTGATTTGACTTTAGCTGGAGATGTGTGTTTAATTCATCAAAAATTTTATCTAGGTTTTTACTGTAGGTCTCTCTCATCTCCCAGCTATTAAACAAATTTAACCTATTCTCTCCTGCCCATAAAAAGATGTAGCTGATCCTTTCCACTTCACTAGTGCCTTTTAGAAAGCTACTGAATGTCAATCTGCACTTTTGCTAAACTTCTCAAATGCCTCAATGACATCACCAGCTTCCCAACTCACTACAAGCTGTAGCTGTGCATTCATTGCTGTGGCAGCGGCCATTTCATTTTCACGAGTTACTCAGTTTTTCTTTCTCAGGCCCGAATGCAGGGTAATTTTTTTCCAATCTTATCCAGCATTAAATCCATCTAAAATGTTTGGGTTTTTACTCACTGACACCTGCTGCCACCATGTTATGTCTTTCATTATATTATATTATATCGGGCATTGTATTAGCCAGGAACTAATTGTTACGTGGATGTAAATCCAGGGTGCCACACTTATTGCTGCACTACAATCAGCTGCCGAACAACAATGTATCAGTGCACAAACCACATAGAGAGCAGCAATAAATAGTCAATACAATGTAAGTGCAGTATTTAGCTTTTCCCATTAGAAAATTTACCAGAATTCATGTCTAATAGTACTTCATTATAGCCAATCTTTTCCACTCAAGCCTAGGCCAGAGCTGTAGCAAGATTCTAAATCAGTTACCCAATCTGTACCTCACAAAGCACATTTGGCTCTTTTGTGGATAAGTGTCATTTTTCAATTTTTTTCTTGACTGCCTTGCCCACATACTATGTACCAATATGCAGGGTGCAAAATAACAAAGATATGAGCAAACTCAGCAAAGTAGCCATCCTTCCATTGCTCCAGACATAGTTCATCTACATATTTTGAATAAATTGTAGCATATCAAATCCTCACAGCAAACTATCCTCAGCTACCTCTCAACTTCCTGGCAAGGCATGGATCACAAACTGGAGTTTCATTTTTGTTTTTTTAAGAACACAGACCTGAAATTGAACCTGGGACTTGATGGTTTGCATTGATCAGCGACTTGATGTTTGCTTACTGAGCCGTTGGGAAAGATATTGCCTGTTGACCAATGATATCTGCTTGCTTTTCCACTAAGAGGGAGCACTGATAAATATTGGGAATAGGGAGCTAAAACCAGGTAGACTGAGGAAGTGAGCAGAGGCTTCTAACATTGACTTAGGACCACTGATGGAAAGTGCATATGTAAATGTTAGCCAATACTAGAAATTAGCTTGGCTGCCATACCCTTATGGTAAAATAGTCCACCAATAGTTGGGTAAAAAGGAACTGGTGTCCACCAATGTTTATTCTAACACAGGTCAGGAAAAACTGCCAAAAAAAACAATTCCATAGAAATTTACAGGGCAAGAATGCTTACAGCCAGCTGTGAAATTGAAATGCACTATTCCGTGGCTACATCCCAATACTCTGAGCAAGATATGGATTGTATCTGTCCAAGCTGGTCTTTGCTATAAAAAAAGTCTGTCCCACATTCTCCCCAAATCCCTGTACTTCAAATATTTCTCCAAATTTTCCATTAAAAAGAATGCAATGGTTTCTACCTCAGTTGTTCCCTGTAGCAAAATGTTCATGGTCCAATAACCCTTTCATAGCTTCCATAAGTAAAATTTAAAAAGCTCTTAATTACTGGTGGAAGACCTTTTCATGCATGCCACAGAGATTGCCACAGCCTGCCTCTTGGCAAAAGAGTTACTGGAAAGTAGAGGTACAGGATCCTCAAACCAGTCAAACAAGGTAGAGCAATGCCTATGAAGTAGATCCATATTTAATGGGGAAGAAGCCTAAACAATAAATATAGCATTTGGTTCCAGGAAGCTGAAATGTTTTAAAACAGAGATTAGAAGTATAATGTATTACTTGACAACAAGCATTACAGAAAGAAGTGAACTCCACTTTAGAGATAAAATACTTCTACAAATTAGTCATGGCTGATATTTGGAAGCAAGTACAAACTGAAAAAAACTGAATCATATCACCTAACAATAAATATGTTATTTTAGGTATATTGCCCTGATATTCCTGCTCCATTTCATTTAATGTCATTTTCAACAACATAGAAGACAACGACTTTTCAACAATGTGGGTGAGTGCTGCAACCTCCCGTGAAGGGTCACAAACCAAAACTAAACTAACATTCTCAGGCACAGAACCAAGTGGACTCACTCCATCTGCCTCCTGTTGCAAGTGCTAACAACAGTCTGTAACTAGAGACTCTGTGCTCATGTGGCCCCAGGGGTGTACTGAAAGAGCTCCTCACTTCTTACCTGCGTGGCCCAGTGACGAGGTCTGCTCACCCGTGCAGTCCATCAGGATTGGGAGGGGGCAGCTCACCTGTGCGGCCCAGAAGGGTGGGGCTGCTCACCCGTTTACCTGTGGGTGTTGGGGGGTGCTCACCCGTTTACCTGCAAGGACTTGCGGGTGTTGAGGAGAAGGGGACTGCTCACCTGTTTCCCTACAGGTGTTTGGGGGGCGGGGGGGACTGCTCACCTGTTTCCCTACAGGTGTTGGGGGGGCGGGGGGGACTGCTCACCTGTTTCCCTGCCGGGGATGGGAGGGGCGCTGCTCACCTATTCGCTCCCCAACGCCTGCCTCGCGCCAGCCGTTGTGATGGCTCCGAGCTCGCGCCCTCCTACCCGGAAGCGTTCGCAGCCAACACGGTGCTTGCAGCAATGCACGTGGCCAGCTCTCCAGCGAGACATGGAGCTCACTTGGTTAACTGTTCAGCAGCCCCGGCAAGAAAGTTAAATAGAACAAAAGAAAATCCAAAAATAATCCATCGTCATGTCAAAGAATTATCTTATATGCTGTTTATGATATCAAAAACCGACCAGGGCAGCACATGGATCACTGGTGCCTTGGATTTTCGTGCAAAAGCCAAACACTGCGATGCTGGAAATCTATAAACAGAAAATGCTGCAAAAACTCAGCATGTCAGACCGCTTATATGGCAAGGGAAACATAATTTATGTTTCAGCTCGATTACCTTTTATTTTTAATGCTTGCTCGGCTGACAATAATGGTTTGGAAATGTTTAATCCTGATAGCTAAAAAAATGATTGTTGGTAGCTGATTTAAATTAAGATGTGTGGATGGGCTATTCATGGTAAGTGACAAACTTCGGTACAAAAAGCATAAGATGTCAGGAGATCATTGCAGAACTGTATAAAACACTAGTAATGCCACAGATTACTGTGCATAGTTCTGGTCATCACATTACAGGAAATATGTGATAGAAGTAGAGAGGATGCAGAAGAGATGCTGGCAGGAATAACAAATTTTACCTGAGGAAAGATTGGATTGTTTGTTTTAGAACAGGATGCTGTGGGGAGATTTAATGAGGTGCATCAAATTATGAGGGGCCGTGGGGAGACTGGATACGAAGGACATATTTCCTTCAAGATCAATAACCAGGGGGCATCGGCTTAAACTAATTAGCAGAAAGATTTGAGGGGATTTGAGTATTTTTTTCACTCAAAGGGTGGTGGGGGTCTGGGACTCCTAATCGATCTGAAAGGATGCTGGAGGCAGCAACTTCATCACTTTTAAAAATCACTTGGAAATGCACTTAAGGTGCCATAACTTATAGGGCTATGGATAAAGATCTGGAAGGTAGGATTAAACTGGATAACTATTTTTCAATTGCCATGGACACAATGGGCTGAATGGTCTTCTGTGCCTGAAATATTGTTTTTTTTCCTGATAGCCCCAAGCTTCTTTCTTGGACAGAGGCCCAAACAGTTGCCATCAACCAACACCACCACCCTCCACGGCCTGGCTGAACTTGTACCTAATTACACAAGTTCTCCTTTGGCTCCACTCACCTCCTCCAAAAAAAAAAGGAACAGCAATAACTTTTATTTATTTGGTGCCTGAAGCATTCCAAAGCACTTAACAGGAGCATTGTAAAATAAAACTTGACCTCGAACCACATTAAAAATAAAGACCACTGGACATTTTAAAGCGTTTTACATCCAATTAAGCCCTTTTGAAGAATAGTCACTGTTATAATGTACAAAACACAGCAACCAATTTGCATATAGCCAAAGAGCAATGTGATAATGACTAGATAATTTTTTAAATATAATGTCGATTGAGAGGTAAACATTGATCAGGATACTGGCATTAACTCCCCTGCTCTTTGAAATAGTAAATTTTATCTTTTATATCGACCCTATCAGGCAAAGGGGCCTTGATTTCTCGTCTTATCTGAGAGACAGCACCTCCAGTAGTGCAGCACTCCCTCTACTGTGTTGATGCCTTGATTTTTGCACTCAATTCCTGGAGTGGAACTCGAACCTTGTGAATCAGAGGCAAAAATGCTACCAACTGAGTCAGGGCTGATAGATAGGTCAGATGACCAAAATCTTGGTCAAACAGGCAAGTTTTAAGGAATGTCTTATAGGAGGAAAGCAATGCAGAGAGGTGTAGGGACGGCACTGGCAACTGAAGGTGCAGCTACCAATGGTGGAGCGATGAAAATTGGGGATGCTCAAGAGACCCAAATTAGAGGAGTACTGACATTTTGGAGGGTTGTGAGGCTGGAGGAGATTACAGAAATAGGGAGGGGTAAGGCCATGAAATGATTTGAAAATAAAGATGGGAATTTAAAAATCAAGACATTGCTTGACTGGGAGCCATTGTAGGTCAACAAGCACAGGGTTGATAGGGGAGTGGGAAGTGGCATGAGTTAAGGCACAGGCAGCAGAGTTTTGGTTGACCTCAAGTTTATGGAGGGTAGAATGTGGGAGGCCAGCCAGGAATGTGTTGGAAAACTCAAGTCTAGAGGTAATGAGGGAATTAATAAGGGTTTCAGGAGTAGATGAGCTGAGACAGAGGTGAAGTCAGACAACATTATTGAGCTGAAAATAGGCAGTCTTGGTGATGGTGCAGAGATGAGGTCAGAAAGTCATTTCAAGGTCAAATGTGATACCAGATTGCAAACAGACAGGCTTAATCTCAGACTGTTGCCAGGGAGAGGAATGGAGTCAGTAGCTAGGGAATGGAGTTTGGAGCGGAAATCAAAAACAATGGCTTCAGTTTTTCCAATATTTAACTGGAGGAAATTCCTGCTCATCAGGTACTGGATGTCATATAAGCAATCTGATGATTTAGCAACAGTGGAGGAGTTGGGAGAGGTGATGGTGAAGTAGAGCTGGGTGTCATCAGCTTACATGTGAAAACTAATACTATGCTTATGGATGATGTTGCCAAGGGGTGGTATGCAGATGAGAAATAGAAGGGTTCAGTGATGTATCCTTGGGGACAACAGAGGTAATGGTGTAGAAGCAGGAAGAGAAGCCATTACAAGTGATTTTCTGCTTATGATTAGACAGATAAGAGTGGAAGCAGATGAGAACAGTCCCACCAGCTAGATGACATTGGAGAGGGGTTGAAGGAGGATGGCGTGGTCAAACATGTCAAAGGCTGCAGACAGGTCGAGAAGGATGAGGAAGGAAAGTTTACCTTTACTACAGTCATGTTGGATGTCATTTATTACTTTGAAAAGAACTGTTTCTATGGCAGGGATGGATACCTAACTGGAGAGATTCAAATATGCAGGTCAGGAAAAGATGGGACAGATTTGGGAGGTGACAAAATGTTCAAGGATTTTGGAGAGGAAAGGGAGGTTGGAGAAGGGAGAGTAGTTTGCAATGGACCTGTGTGAGTCCTAGGTATGCCTGCTTTTTCATGGGATATGTAGAACATTCTTTGTTCCAGTCTTATTCAAGTCTCATCCCTCACCTCTTTTTCCAGTACATTGATGAATCTATTGGTGCTGCTTCCTACTCTTTCCCTGCTCTAGAAAAATTAATTAATTTTGCCTCAATTTCCACACCTCTCTCACATTCACATGGCCCAGAGTCTTCCTTCACCTTCCTCAACTTGTCTATTCCCATTTCTAGGGGTATGAGGTGGCTTAGCGGTAATGTCACCGGATTAATAATCCAGAAGTTCAGGCTAATGCTCTGGGGACATGTGTTCAAATCCCACCATGGCAGCTGGTGGATTTTAAATTGAATTAACAAATATGGAATTAAAAGCTAACCTCAGTAATGGTGTCCATTCAACCATTCCTGATTGTCATAAAAACCCATCTGGCCCACTAATGCCCATTATGGAAGGAAATCTAGGCTGGCCTATTTGTGATTACAGACCTGCAGCAATGCAGTTGACTCTTAAATGGCTGAGCAAGCCATTCAATTGCATCAAACTGCTACAAAGCCCATGATGCCACCCGGCACTGGCCTAGGCAGTAGAAATGACAATACAATCCCAACCTTCTGACTCAGCAAAGTCCTCCTTACTAACACCTGGGAGAGCTATCCACCCCCACCCCACTCAGCTGATAAATCAGTACTCCTCCATGTTGAACACCAGTTGGAAGAAACACTAACGGTGACAAGGTCACAGATTGTACTCTGGGTGGAGCACTTCAATGTCCTTCGCCAAGACTGGTTTGGTAGCAGACTACTGACCAAGCTGGCCAAATCCTAAAGGACATGGCTGCTAGACTAGGCCTGCGGAATGTGGTGAGGGAACCAACAAGAGGGGAAAAACCTACTTGACCTCATCCTCACCAATCTACCTGTCACACATGCATTTGTCCATGACGTATTAGTAGGAATGATCACCACACAGTCCTGTGGAGACAAAGCCCTGCCTTCACACTAAGGATACCCTGCATTGTGTTATGGGCATTCATAAGGCACTATGGGCCATCATCGGCAGCAGAATTGTATACAACCACAATCTGCAACCTCATGACCAGGCATATCTCTCACTTTACCAACATGATCATGCCAGAGAATCAACCCTGGTTCAATGAAGAATGCAGGGGGGCATACCAGGAGCAGCACCAGGAATTCCTAAAAATGGCGTGTCAGCCTGGTGAAGCTACAACACAGGACTACCTGCATAACAAATAGGTCACTGTCACATGAGGGGACTTGTCAATGAATTTTTATAAAAATTTTTATTCAGTTTATAAACACTTCATGAAAGCTCATCCCGCCTGTGGATGAAGTTCCATGAAAAGTGTGAAGGCCACCTAGGCTCAGGTTATTACTTTAATTAGTTTTTAAATGGCCTTAACAGGCTTTTGACAGTTCAGCGGGCACACAGCTGAGTCGGCTGTGCGCCCGCCAAACTGAAAATCTAAATGACACGGGGTGATGTCGAGACATACGCCTGACGTCACCCCACGTCATTTTACGCCTCAGCGAGCAGGCCTCCCCCTGCTCGCCGAGCTGAAAATTCTGGCCATATTGGAAGTCGATGCCATCAACATGGCTGAAACCATTACCTTGGCCTCAACATAGTCACATGGTCCACAAATATGAAGTCCTTGTGAAGTCCTTCACAACCTGGACTGTGCACATTTATGTTACAGGCTGTCAAAGAGTCGGAGAAAACACCGCCTTGCGCCTTTGGTCAAACCATGCCCACTATACCAAGAGAGCCAATTTGAAGAATATGATTGTATGTGGCAACAGTACTGCAGTAACTACACATTATGGAGTTCATGTATTTGATCGCCCAAGACAAGGTCGAGCTCATCACTGCAATGGACTCCTCTACTCAAGGAGCATGAGCTCACATTGCCTTAAGGAACTCCACCAGATGTCCAAACGTCTGCAACTGATGCTCCAAGTACTCTGCCCTAAAAGGTGACTCCTGAGGCCCTACCACAGTGCCTACTGGACCATCACCGTGAATGTCCTCCTTCCTCCAAGGGATGTGGGCATCACTTGCAAGGCCAGCGTTTGTTACCCATCTATATTGCCCTTGAATGAAATGGCTTGCTTGGCCATTTCAGAGGGCAGTTAACAGTCAATGTGAGGATGGCAGATTTCCTTCCCTAAAGGACATTTTTAGAACAATCAATGATTGTTTCATGGTCTCATTACTAAGACTAGCTTTTAATTCCAGATTTTATTAATTGAATTTAATTTCATCGTGGGATTTGAATCCACATCCCCAGAGCATTAGCCTGGGCCTTGGGATTACTAGTCCAGTGACATTATCACTATACTACTATCTCCCTGCACCAACAGGATCATCTCCACTATTAGCACCATGTTCCAAAGTGCCTCTAAAACTGCCTTTTGCACCTGTTACATTCTCCATCCCTGATAATAGCTGAGAGGGCATCCTTGCTACTTTAATGGTTGCCTTCTCAACATTTTGAATGGCCCATAGCCTTGCAGATCCTCCCCCAGTCCAGGCCATCTCCCTGGCCTTGTCCATTCTTTTGTCCTGCAAATAAAACATGCAGAATGATGTCACCTTATTATGTAGTGCTGCCAGGGACAAGTCTCTTGAATATGACAGTGCATTGCAGTGGACATTCACATTTCTACACCTATAAGAGCAGCTTGGACATACACCATCCATGTGATAGGGGAGCTATGTGCCAAGTCTCCCACCATAGGTCCATCATTCAGATGTGAACCATCACTTGGACCTCTGTGTGTTTTTGATGAACAACTCACCTTTCTGGAGTGCAGCCAATCATGGAACCTCTTCCTACGCTATATCCAGGATCTGGCATGGTCTTCTGCTGTGCGCATGGTTGATGTTATCTCCTGCCTTGCCCCCTTGATGGCTGTGGGCAGGTTCTGGCTGTCTCTTGGGTATAATGTCTGCCATTGTCTCAACAAGGAGCAGGAGGTGCTGGTCATTCAAGCGTGACGCCGCCCCTCCTGCTCCTCCTGCACTTGGCCTTCTTTGTGACATTCTGGCATGACAATTAAATAAAAACCATGGGCACATAAGGCTTCCAGCTTACATTAGTTTCACACAGAACAAATGTTTGGTTGTATACACAAACCATGTTCTCTAGCTCACCAATGCCAGATGTTCGGTGGCGGGGGAGTGGGAATCGGGCTGCATGAATAAAGGACAGCCTGGCATCTGTTCCTGTCACTCACACATGACAACATGACCCAAACAAAAACTACCTCGCTGGCCTGCTCCCTCTGAGACACACTGGTCTGCCATGACAATGCGCAGCTGTGAGGGTGCTGGACAAGGCTCAATTTCACTCTGACAGATGGGTGGAAAGAGGATAAGCGGAAGGGCAAAGGTTCTGGTAAATTGTCTTATCAGTCATCCTCTGAAGCATTATGCTAATCCGAGTCCATATAAAATGTTGTGAGATGTTGATGCTGCCACCTCCATGGCTGTGTCTTATGAAGTTTTTCCAGCCTTAACTTTGGAAAGTGTGCTCCTTCATTACAAAGTGAAAAGACAGCAATAATCTCTACATATTCCTATGGAAGACCCATCATGGGCCATCTCTTCCAGTATCAGCAACCAGTTGGACAACTATTACAGTTAGTACTCACCTGACTCCTCTTATCGACATCTTCTCCCAGGACCAGCAATGCTTTCTCCTGCATCACAGCAGGAATTCCTAGCAGATACTTAATCGGCAGCCCACAGCCGATAGTCAGGTGGGGTGTAATATGAAATGCATATTCACCAGCATGTTTTGCACTACCATCAAAGTTGAATTTTGCCTCCATTTTCTTTTGAGTTAAGTGGAAACCTGATTTGTTTGGTTATGATGGACATCTGATATACTAGAAAAATCATGTCTGTAATGGAAGTAAATTACAGCTTCAAGATTATCTTTGGAAGAACAAGTTGCGCACAGCTGTCCCATAGGTGATGCTTGTATTGCGCTAATTTAATCTTTGTCCCTCATACTAAAATAACCTAAGTCTCATGATTAGTAAACATCACTGATCATTGGCTATTGTGCAACCTTACAGAAAATATTCCTAATCTGACTGTTTCATTTTTAGATGATTGAATTGTGAATTCCTGTGCTTATCAGGTACCTATATGCTTATAATGTTGTAATTTCAAAGGAGTATCATAGCTATTTTACATAGGAAGGATGAATGCAACAACAAAGATGAATCACGCACAATAGCATTTATCTTAACGCATTTGTGTTTATACAAAGCAATGATATTCTTTGATAATATTTACTTTACTTTGTCATATATTTACAGAGGACTTTTTTGAACTATCATCTATTCAATAATCGCACTACAAAAATTTCATAGCATATTATCATTCAATGGCCCAGATTATGTGGTAGTAACGAATGTGAAACTGTCAGTGCTCACCATCATTACATTTCAGAAACTGGCAGCAACTCCTGGAGTCCATGCATGTGCAGTTAAATGCAGAAATCCAGAAGTAGCTGTCAATAATTTTATGCTTTCTATAGGGTGCATTGTTGAAGTACCCAAAGACTGCAATCAAATAGAAATCACTGGACTGACAAGAACCTACCTTTTTAGGCAATTAGTCTTATTTTCAAGCCGTCAAAAAAATTGCACCTTGTTGAATGAGGCATAACTATATTTTTAATGGCATACCAAGCTCATGGTTGCTGCTGAACAAACGCACTGGCCCTGAAAAACTTTATGTTAGTAGAATATCAAATTTCTCCATTGTGATATAAAAAATCCACATATTTTTAAAATAAGAAAGTTCAAGTTTATGATGTCTCAGCTTCTACATTAATCCAATGTGAATGCTCCAATCATTTATTTTACTCTGTAAAATCTGAGTAAAAGTGAAGGAAATCACTGCATTTTACTTGCTGGTTTGCTGTACGTGAGATTACTTCAATATGATTGGCTGCTAACCTGCTTTATGACCCCTTGAGTTGGCGCCAGAATCAACCTAACATTGGCAAAGAGGAAATCCACATTACAAAGATGGCTAGATCTTTGTGTGCAGCTTTGTTCAAGATTAGTGGCGAGCATGTTGCTGCGCCACTAAACACGAAATCCAGGCCATTATATGTACAAAAGGGGAAAAAGCAAGAGAAAAAGCCAGCACAGGCACCATAGGCCACATGGTCTCCTTCTGTGCTGTAAGTTTCTATCATTTTATGATACCATTTGTTTTGTATACTGAAGACAAGAATGGGGCTGTAAGAGTCTGAATTCAACTTGCCCAACAAACCACGCTGTTCATTATGGACTTTGACAAACCTGATCCATCATACAAAATTGTAAAACAAATAAACTTGCCTGCAGACAAACATGCTGCAAAGACTGAAAATTAGAATGTAATGAGCAGGCATTTAAATGTGATCTTTGCTGAGTTACCAAGGTCACTGCCAAAAGTCAGGCCTTAAGAGAACCAGTAAGATCTCGTGCAAATCTATTAAAATGAATCATGCTGCAGACCTGTGTAGTCTTACTTAAATCCTGTAACAGCCACTGTTTTTTGGGGAAAAATAATGCATCCATGAACACTTCACTACAAAAACATTATTAATTTTAATTGGCTTCCACTCTATGATGCTGCTTTTTCTCAAAAACCTTCACTGCTCTGAAAATCTGATCTTGGCAATGAAGAAGCAAAAAAGGGAGCCACATAGAAATCAGATTATATACCTTTCACAAAAACAGTAAGCCTCACTAAACATTAAGTGAGGTTTGACAAACCCAAATGGTTTAGATTTCTGCTCCATGACTACAACTTATAAAGCTAAAGAAGGGAATTTTAACCTGCAAATGGTGGGTGGGGCGATAGATAACAGGAGTCTGTGCATGTGGGCAGTGGAGTAACAACAACAAAAAAATGTCAGAGCGTGGGAAACCCAATATTATTCTGTTCACTTCCACATTTAAGTGGTGCATGTGTTAAGCCACTGTGTGGCTGGAGGGTTGGCAATTATAATATGTAAAGTGCCAACTGAAGGAAGATTTAACCCTACATTCTGACTTTACCTACCAGTGCACCAGAGCTTCCTGAGCTGTCTAAAACCTACCAGGGTTAACAAGATGAGAGTACAGTGGGGATTGATGGGGGCTGTGAAATTGACAGACTAGAAAGCCTTTTCTGAACCAGTAATACAAAAGCAAACTACTGTGCATAGTGGAAAATTGAAATAAAAACAGGAAATGCTGGAAATACTCAGCAGGTCAGGCAGCAACTGTAGAGAGAAAAAGAGAGTTAGGGAAGAATTGTCAGGTCAGCAAGCGGGGGTGGGGCCCACTCACCAACGTGTAAAGTGATGCACGATGACGTCGGGCGGGTGTCCCAACATCTGCACGCGTCATTCAGATTTTCAGTTTGGTGGGCGCACAGCTGAGTCGGCTGTGTGCCCGCCGAACTGTCAAAGGCCCGTTAAGGCCATTAAAAAAGTAATTAAAGTAGTTAAGAATGCTGCCCGTTCAACCTTAAGGTTGGCAGGCAGGCGAAGAGCTCAGGCAGCCTTCGCATTTCTCATGAAACCTCATCCACGGGCGGGATGAGGTTTCATGAAGGGTTTATTAATTAAATAAAAAATTTTCAAACAATTGATAAACATCTCCCAGCTCATGTGACACTGTCACATGAGGGGACATGTCTTAAAATATTTTCTTTCCTTCATTTAAAATTTTAAACTTTAAACTAATCTCCTTAAGGCGCCTCTGTGCCTCAGGGAGATTCCTGCGCTCCTTTGTGCGCATGCACAAAATAGCACAGGCCCCGACTCAGGGAATCCCCCCCGCCACCTGCACAAGGAGTGCTCAGCAATTCCGGGTGTGCATCACACTAGGCGGGCCTTAATTGGCCCACCCACATAAAATGGCAGCGCAGCCCCGATCGAAGACGCCGATCGGATTCACGCTCGCCCCCACCCACCCCACTTCGCACAGCCCCCCCTGACGGTGGAAATTTCTGCCCTTAAAGTTTCTGTTCTGATGAAATGTCACAGAAACTGCTGGAAGCTGAATGCTAATTCCAGTGGCTGAGCTAAAACAAACCACAGCAAAGTCCACTCATGCAAATTTTGGATTCCTGACCCACCACCAGCCTCCCCTGCCATGAGCAGGTCTAAATGTTAAAATTCTGCCCAAAGTTTTAAAATTCTCATCACAATGCTTAAATCTCTTCATGGCCTCACCTCCTCCATACCTATAAATTCCTTTAGCCCCACCCACCCTGCCCTTCCTCTTATTCAGGCTTCTTATGAATCCCTCCTTCCTTCACCCCACCATCAACCACCTTGTCTTTGCCATCTAGGTCCCATATTCTGTAACATTGACCCTAAACCACACTTGCTCCTTTTAAGATCCTGCTGAAAATCCATCTCTTTTGGTTCAAATTCTGGCATGGCAGTTTGAGAATTTTATTTCAGTTATTAAAGGAAATCTGGAAATAGAAAGCTGGTATCAGTAAAAGAGACCATGAAATTGCAAAATTGTCTTAAAAACACTACGAGTTCATGAATGTCCCTCAGTCTGACATATATGTAACACCAGTCCCACATCAATATGGTTGACTCTTAGCTGCCCACTGACATGGCCCAACAAGCTATTCAACATTGCCAAATAATGATTGGCAATAAGTGCCAGCTTTGCCAGTGACAGAATAAATAATTTTAATTAGTTACCTCAACTAACATCTGCTTTTTTGGTTTGCTGTGCATTTTGGCTGATTATGCCAATGTGAAAAGCCTTGAGACATGTTATAATTACAATTGTCGTTGGTGTTGTTTGGGCATGTTTTTAAAATGTAAAATAAAAACAGAAGCAAATTTGTGTTCCAACTATTTACTTCTAAGCAATAACTTCACTTCAATTAAAAGAGTGCTTCATTGACTGTAAAGTGCTTTGAGACGTCCGGTGGTTGTGAAAGACACAAGGGCCAGGATTTTCCATGCCCGCATGATGCCAGGTTGCGATCGTCCATTCAGCCTGCTGGTGGTGGACCACATTTCACACCATCAGACGTCGGGAACCTCATTATAATACATCTGCATATCATTATTAGGCCTGCCCGCCAAAATCGTAACACCCCCCACCCCCCCGCCGACATGTTTCACAACAGCATATAAAAGGCGTGCACTTGGTGGGCTGCACTTTGAGGGGAACCTGGAGGTGAGTACACAGTAACATTGCACAGCGCTCACCAGGGTCGCCTGTTGAATTTCAAGCTTGGTAGGGTGGCAAGGGCAGCCCTGTGGTTGAGGTGACTTGTGGAGGAAAGGGAAGCCCTGCAGTTGAGGTTACTTGGGTGGGGGAAGGGAAGCCCTGCAGCTGGGATGACTGAGGGTGGGGGCAAGTGCAGCCCTACAGTTGAGGTGACTTGGGGGAGTTGATCTAGGGCTGCCTTGCAGTTGAATGTAGTGCGTAAGCATTCTGGGTTGGGGGTGGGGGGGGGGGGGGTGGGGGGGGGTGGGGGGGGGGGGGGGGGGTGGTAGGTAGGGGGGCGGTGGAGGTAGAGAGGGCAAGGGAAGCGGCCACACCTTAGGTACACCTTATATAAAGTGACCATTCCTCTGCAGCTGAGACAGTTCAGGTGTACCCATTGACATGATTGGAGTCAGGCTTCGAGCTTATCTGCCCACCCAAGCAACGCAGAGGCATCAAATGCTCCAGAGCTTTTCACTCCTCGAGCACAGACTGCAAACTAATGAGCGTTTTCGTGGATTGCAGAACAGCTGGACAACTGCTCAAATTGTACAATCTCCATGCCATAGTTCACCATGGAGCAATCATTGATGGAGGCACTCACAGCCCTTTGCAATGTCATCATCCTGGTTGGGACTAGCCTCCCCGATGGTTCAAGCTAACAGCGCAGCCTTGCAGTGCGGGTTAGGAGAATGCTTGTGCCTGAGCTGAGAGCACAGTGTGCAGTGCAATGGGCAAAGCTGCTGCCAATCGGTCAGGTGGAGTGGGGCGGAGGTGGATGGGGTTTTGGGCAGCCATGCAGCGCAATAAACTCTGGCCATCCAAGTGGTGGCTAGCACTCTCCGGGAAGCATTAAGGGGCCTTCCCAGGCTTAACCAGGACAGGTCCTTAGTACACCCATGCTAACCACATGTTTCTCTCTTTCATCCTGCAGGAGGAGTACATCAGTATCATGGAGCCTGGTGAGCTAGTTGTATGCCTGATGGCCTACAGAGAGCAACGATGACAGAGGAGAGTGCAACTGAGGCACCTGGCTGCACAGAGGGAGAAGCAGCACCCTCAGGAAGAAGGGGCGGCTGGGGCTCCCGCACAAGCCACCAAAGAGCCACTGCGAACTATCACTGGTTGGCACGAAGTGACACCCAGGGTCTATATATGCCGCCTTTCATTCCTGCAGATGACTAAGAACCAGTGTCGCCGAAGACTGCGTATGTCTAGGGAACTGGTTGGTCACATCTGCCACCGGCTGCAGGATTTGGTGCCACAGGGACATGGAGATAATCCACTGCCAGTGGCCGTGAAAGTGACCCCGATGCTCAATTTCTAAGCCAGTGGCTCCTTTCAGGGCTCTACTGGTGACCTCTGTGGGATCTCAAAAGCCTCCATCCACAAATGCATCCATGAGGTCACAGATGCCATCTTCATGGGGGCACACAACTTTGTGCATTTTGCCCGGGACCACCAGGATGCAAGAGTGATTGGATTTGCCCAGATCTTAGGCTTCCCACAGATGCAGGATGACATTGACTGCACTCACGTGATGCTCAGGTCTCCGTCACAGCACATAGTCAACTACATCAACCGGAAGGGATTCCATTCGCTGAACGTGCAGCTGGCGTGCGACCACCAGAAACGCATCCTGCAGGTGTGCACACGGTTTCCAGGGAGTGTGCACAACTCCTACATTCTCAGTCTGTCACAGATCCCTGACAAATTCAAGGGTCCACAGAAGCTGCAGGGTTGGCTCCTTGGGGACAAGGACTACCTGCAGAGGTCGTGGCTAATGACACCCGTGCGGCGGCCTCAGACTGCAGCAGAGCGAAGGTATAATGAGGCTCAAGTTGCAACTCGCAACTTGGTTCAGCAAACCATTGGGATGCTGAAAATGAGGTTCCGGTGCCTGGACTGATCTGGTGGAGCCCTGCAATATAGTCCACAGATGGTGTCACGCTTCATTGTTGCCTGCTGTGCCCTTTTCAACCTGGCGCCACAACGGGGAGAGGAGCTGCCTGAGGAAGAGATGGAGGAGTTGCAGGTCTCCTTGGATGAGAAGGATGCCGCTGGGGATGAGGTTCAGAAGTTCCTTGAAGGCAGCGATGATGGGGATGAGACCTTTGCACTGGTTAGACAAGGCAGGCGCATATGGAAGGCCCTTATAGCTGCTAAATTTGTGGAAGTTGATGATGACATGCAGTGAGGAGACCCCATAGATCCTCACAACGCATTTGTGAATGTGTGACTCCAGTCTGGCTTATGGCAGTGACTATACCTTCTGTGATAATGCTCCTATCATGGAGACGCAGTGGAGGCCTTAATAGTAACTTGATTGCAGGAGGATGACGACAACATGCAGTGAGGACATAGCCACTGAGAATGTCTGACTCCTGTCTGGCCAAGGGCAGCTCACTTGCGCTCTGTGATCAGGGTCATATAGAGACTCAACCATGAAACTTTAAAAGCACCTGATCCTTTGACCGTCTTCAGCACCTGACCCCTTCAGGAGCACAGCATCACTGGTCACAGATGCCCCACCTTAAAGGTGCTGAGAGTACTCAGAAAATGACGGAACTTTGTAATGCTTGTCCACTACATTCTGGCAACAATGACAAATACCGTCAAGGTGTAGGCATCAGTAATGTGTCCAGGGAATGTGAGGCTAGACCATCATTTTGGTCTGAAGGCTGCACAAAGCCTTGGACTGCCTTCATCTTCTGCAGAAAGGTTTCACAGGAACACTGCTGATCAGAACAAGGAGCCACAGGCAGAGAGGCACTCTTGGGAGTTTACTGACAATAGTGAACATTATGTACAAGTGATTAACACCCATGCCCAGGCTGTGCCTAAATAGCCAAGCGGTTATGGTACTGGGCTTGTAACCCCAAGATCAAGAGTTCAAATCTCACAATGGCAAACTATGAAACAATGTAACTTCATCTGAATAGGAACAGATGGAAACGTGTTTGTACTCGAAAGAGTTACATCTCTTAACTTTCCTACCCCTGCCACTACATCTTGGTGCTCCCCGGACATCCACAGCGGAGGTGGAGGCAGCCTGCTGACTCTGCACCCTGACTGTCATGACCTTGGTGGGTATCCTCTGGAGGGCCGAGACCTGGAGGGCCCTGGCCTGCTTTCAGGGTCCTGCTGTGTGGTAGTTATTCCCTTCTCGGCCTGTGGAGCTGGATTTGCGGAGGTCACAGGAAGAGGGGATTTGGATGGGCCAGATACTCCCGGAGTCACCTGAATGGATGGCCCCGGGAGGGACACCTGCTGGTCCTCCTCACTATGGGTGCCCAAGGGCCCCAGGCTGACTTCTTGAGGAGAAGGGGTAGCTGGAGTGAGATCAAACTGCCCTGCACCCCTCTTGTGTACACACTGTTGGAGGCCAACTATGGTATCAGCAAAGGAGTTGCCCAAGGTCTCCCTGGCGGCAGCCATCCTACCAGTGTTGACCTCGGTGAATTGGCATGCTGGTGCTATCACTTCATCATGAGGGCAGTCGGACTCCTCCTTTGTGCCCCACAATCTGAGGAGTGCAGCGGACATCCCTTCCTGATGTTCCCGAGCTTTCCTTTGTAGCTCCAGCAACTGTGACATGATCGAGTCCAGAGGCTCTTCATCTGACTCGGACTCAGCAACGTTCTGGTCTCCAGCAGCCCTTTGAGTGCCAGACACCTGGGAAGTCCCTGCTGCTGCCTGCTATGGATCAGACAGTGCAATATGCTCACCAGATTGTGGTCCCGAAGCTATTCTAAAGCTAGGTCCCACTGAGGTGTGTGTCTCTGCACTGGTGGAGGGTGTGGGTGAGCGCTGTGACAGGACTTCAGGGAGGGTACCTTCAGATTCCTCTTCAAAGGTTTCTTTGGGGCTTGATTGCAGGCCCTGGGTCATGGACTAGATTGGCTGTTTCCCAGATGTGCCTGCGAAAGCAAAGGGAGATAATTAGTGCATGGCAGTGGCCTGTGAAAGAGGACACATCACTCACAGCATGGTTGTCTGATGGATGTTGCACTGCTGGACCCTCAATTGGTAGAGCATTGCCAACTTCACTGTCAGCACCAGACCAGTCCAGATTGCCTCTGGCCAGCTGGATTGCTCTGTTTTCAAAGTTTGTGAGGAGCTTGATTTCAGGCATTCCTCCACCAGTCTGTGACCTCTTTCATGTTGTGTGCCAGCTTGTCCTAAATGAATAGAGATGGAGAGGGTGTAAGCAGGCTGCCTGCTAGGCCAGTTAATAAGTATGTCTGGCCTGTGTGGATGGTGAGTGGTCACATGGACGGGATAAGGATAATGAAGGTGTGCATGAGAGAGTGAATGGTGATGTCCCTTGAACTGGCAGTGAGTGAGGGCCCTGTGATTGTGTGCTGGGTTTGTGAACGTGTGAATGGAGAGTGATGAGAAGAGTGACTTAACCTGGCAGAATGGAGGAAATCATTCATCCTCTTGCAGCACTGGATGGCTGTCCTCTTTTGAAGGGCTTTGGCGCTGACCACAGCTGCCACCACCTCCCAAGCCTGGTTGGTCATGCCACTGCCCATCCTGCGGCCAGAGCGGGGGTAGAGGACATCCTGACAGGCCTCCACGACATCCAAAAGGTGTCCCAGTGACGCATTGCTGAACCTGCTTTTTGGCTTTTGAAGACGTTTTCCCTACAGCAGTCGTGGGTTGGAAGCACTGATGTGTGCTTGCGGCTGGACTTTAAATAAAGCACCCAGCGTGATGAAGTTGCAAGCGAATGAGAGCCCAGCTGCCAAGGAAACGGCGAGTTTCCCAGGAATGCATAAGTAATGCGGCGGGTTTGGGATGGCACATAGCAGCCAATGGGCGAAACATCATTTTACGCACCCACTACTGCATTAAGTGCAAATCTGGGACCATTCCGCCCTATATAAATACAACTCTTTCTTTCAGACAGAAGTTTTCATGTTGACAAACATTTAGTTTGTACAGTGCTTTTTGTAGATCACATTTTAACATCCACAATGGATTTCTCTTTTCACTGCGTTTCAAAAAATCTTGGAAAAAGCTGCTGTATTCTTTCATCATCTTTATGGGATTATTTAATGCAAAAACAAAATAATTAGTTTGCTGAACAACAAATTTCTACAAGAAGCTACTGCAGCAGAGTTTAAGCACATGATAGGTACTGAGCCTGGAAATTTCCTCACCATCTTTGTAACTTCACAGGAAGTGCAGCAGAAACCCAATTCACATGCCTCTGGGATCAGTAGCAAGCCCTCAGAAATTCCTGGTGTGGTCAAGCAATATCAAGCTTAGCCTTTCCAATGGGCTTTATACAATCTGATCAATTATGGACCCGATCCAATTAATTTGATCTTTGTTAGGAAATTTTCTCCCTGATTTCTCCACCCCAATTCCAAATGTAAATTCAATAAAAGTTCAGCATATCTATCCAATCTTACATTCTACATTCTTATCCTGTGATCAGTTATGTTCCATGAGATTAATTTCATTTAAGTAATTAATTTCAGGGATAACATCTGACAAAGGAATCAGCGGAGCCCTTGAGGGATGCCGGGAAAGATAATGATAACAAATGACTAAAGAATGGCAGATGGAATGTCTTTATGTCAGTCTTAAATTTAAGCACTTCTCTACCACTTTCAAACTGGACTGGAACAATGCACTTGAAACTTTCATCTTCGTCTGCTTCAGTTTTCTGAACAAAGCACAGCACCGCAATCTCCACCACAGGTAAGGCTAGGTGGAAGGTCCCAAATCTACTCCAGCCCAAATGGGGATCAAACCCTATGCTATTGGCATCAATCTGATCCACACCAGCCGTGTGACCTGCTCACACTCTCTCCATTCATTTTCCTGCAAGAGAAGCCTGCTCACATCAGTAGGGAGAGGTCCCAGACCAGGGGTGGAGTGGCCCACATTAGGCCCCTCACTCACTCTGAGGTGTGTGCCATCGCGCTGACTGATAGGACATGGACTGTGCCTGTGGTGACAGTGAGGTCACTGGCGAACACCCACATGGGGATCCTGCATCACATCATCCCTCAATCAATGCAAATGTGAGTGCTCTCTATCCTGCTTTTGACTCTGCTGCCATGCACTAATTATCTCTACTTTGGTGCACAGGGAGCTCTGCCAAACAACAGAAACCATCAGCCAGCTAATCCCTCAGCTCTATCTACGACTTCACCTCCAGCTAAGAGGACACCTCCTCCATTGAACAGCTGGAAATAAGCAGCCTGGAAGAACTGTCTCAGCGCTTACCCACATCCTGCACACATCCTCAGTGGGACCTAGATCTAGACCAGGCTCAGGTACACAATCTGGTGGTCACTGCATGGACACGTGTCTGCAGCAGGAGGAGGCAGGTGTAGCCAAGCTCCTCAGAATTCGGAGGACTGCTGGGGAAGAGGCATCTGTGAGGTCCCAGTCAGGTGACAAACCTCTGGATTTGGCCTTCCAACTCATCCTGGAGGGTCAGCAGAAGGTGTGGGAACATCATACAGAGCTGTTGGAAGCCTTCAACAGAATGGCTCGTGAGTCAAAGGAGTGCGTTGGCCTGCTCTCCAATGACATGTTGCCCACATGTGCATGTATGGAGGTCCCCATGGGAAGGATGGCGGACATCATGGAGACCTTGGCCCAGCAGAACATAGAGGTGTGTGCAGACCTGCACTTCATCGCGGGAGCCATGGGTGAGTTCCTGCAGTGGCAATGTGAGAGGGAAACGGGACACCTTGATGTCCCCCCAGATGCTCCTTTCCCTCAAGTAGTTCAGGCCGTGGCCCCCAAGTACCCGAAGAGAGGAGGAGCAGCAGCTGGAAACCTCTGGTCATCCTCTCCATCCAAGTCCCCTTTGTCTTTGAGCCCCTCAACCTCATCCTCTGTCACCGCAGAGCGAGCAGCTGGCCAACGAGTGATTCTGGATGAAGAAGTGTGTGTGACAGGACCTTTCGGAGCCTTGTGCAAGCACTCTCCCATGCACACAGATCCTTTCCATATCACACACACTTCAATGTCCTGAGCATTTTCAATGCTTCCTGCTGGGGTTTGCTTTCAGTTGTCTATCTGAGCTGACCTGCATCCCCACCCACCCAATGATCACACTCCCATGCAGCATCTGTTCTTGCCCACCACGACTGTCATTTCACTTTCGATTTAGAATGCATGTGGCGATACTATATTTAATTTTCTACCCCGTCCTTTCCCCTGCCCTCATCACCCATTTCATTTTCCCATCATTATTGATCCCCCTTCCACCTCCCCTCTGCAACCTACCAGCCACAACTCTTTTCCTTCGGGGATGTCCAGGTGAACACGCACATTCTCTTCCTTCATGAAAATCCCACCCCCATCCACATTAACCTCCCTGAACTTCTCCTTTCCACCCTCAGGGTCCGTGTCTGCCTCTGAGACCCTACCAATCACTCTCGTTGTCCTTTCTACCGCTACTGTTGAACACTCACACTCCTAGCCTACCGCCTCACTCTGCCCTTGGTCATGGTCACCAATCTCTCTTACCATGCCCACCCTCAGTTCGCTCCCCAGGAAGCAGTCATGGACCCATCAGAGCCCTCCCTTGCATGTTCACATGGACACCCACTGGACCGTTTCCCTCCTTGGGACTCCTTCCCCCCGGAACTCCTTCTCCCCTTGTAACTCCTTTCCCCCTTGTCACCCCCCCTCCACCCCCCCAGACTCCCCCCCCACCCCACCTAATCCTTCCCCATCCTGACTCCTTCAGACACCTTTACTTCTTCAGCCACCCTTTGTCTTTCCCCCCTCCTCCAGCCTTACTATTTTCTCCAGCTTTACTCCTTTCCGCTTCCTAACTCTTTTCTCCACCCTTAATTCTTCCTCCACACTTACTCCCTCCCCTCTCTGCACTCCTTCCTCCCCCGGACTCCCACCCCTTCCTCTCCCTGGACTCCCTCCCCTCTCTGCACTCCTTCCCTCGTGGATTCCCTCCTCTCTCCGCATTCCTTCCTCCCCCGGACTCCCGCCGTTCTCCACAATCCTTCCATTCCCTGGACTCACTCCCCTCTCTGCACTGCAATCCCCCTCTGAACGCCTTCCCTTTTGCCTTCCACCCTACAACACCCACCTCCCCAGTTGCTGTCTCCTCCCCGGCAGACTGGTCTTTTAATAATATGCAGATGTATTACAATGAGGTTCCCGTCATCCAATGGTGGGAAATGTGGCCCACCGGTGACAGGCTGAGTGGATGATTGCAAAACTGGTTTCACAATGTCATGAAACCAATTTCCGGCCTTCTCACCATATTGTCTGCTCACTCTGCCAAACATGCCCGACACCAGCGGGCACAGAAAATTCCACCCATTGACTTTGAAGTTAGCTTGGGGGTGGGATGTATGTTGTTGGTTGGAAGAACAAACTTCCCTCAAGTCTTGCCAAAGTAAACACAGGACCTGACTGAGGGACTGATTGACTATCTATTGGACAGGTAAGCCAACGGCACCATATCGCAGCTGGGGAGCAAAAAGAAGGGAGGAATTGGAAAGGCTGGAGTCAGGGTATAGATCAGAAGCTGGGAGTCAGCAGGGAGATTGGAGGTGTTGGGAGATTGAAAGGGTCAGGAGGGAGATCAAAAGGGCTGGGGAGCGCCGAAGCAGGGAGGGTCCGGAAAGATTGAGGGGAGCGATGAGAGATTGTGGCTCAGGAGAGATCTTGGCTAAAGAGTTTGTTCAATCACGGGGTTGGAGGGAAGCAGGTAAGCAGGTAAGCATTCTTTTCCTCTCTTCCTGAGGTCTGGGTAACCTAACCAGCTAGGGTTAAATTTAAAATGGAGATTAAATCTGATTCACGCTGTCTCATTCTAAGATTTATGATATATTCCTTGCCCATGTTTGACATGATGTCATGAGGTTTCATAGGGTCTGGAATCAATATTAAGAGCTCCTTGGTCACTCTGGCAGGCCTGTCCTGCTGGAGGGACAGGGTCAACCAATATAGGAGGCTGGGATATTGACTGATATGTATGATTCTGTGAATTAGACAGAATTAGTAGCCTCATTTGTCTAAGGGACAGCTCCACCAATTTCTGCATAGGTGAAAAAAGCTTTGCTGGGCCTCTTGGATTTGGTGAGCCTTTGACATGTCAAACTCAATGCCTAGGTTGATACCAAGTGATTTTGTTCTTATTGTACTTTTTTGGAGCAGTTTGATTCAACAACTCCATTGGTTAGGTGGTAGAAAGCATGATAGAGTGGGACTTGAATCAGAAGAATTGGGTGTCCCAAGGATTTGTGCTGGGTCCTTAACTATTCACTATATTTATAATTGACATTAGTAATACAATAAAAATATATGTCCTAGTTTTCCAGTCACACAATGAGTGACAGTATACTAAATGGTGTAAATGGGAGCATAAAATTATAAAAAGATATTGATAGATCAAGTGAGTGGGCAAAGCTGTGACGGACAGATTTCGAGACAAGTATGTGTGAGGTCATCCATTTTGAATCTAAAGTTTATTTAAATGGTGAATAGCTAGAAATAGGAGTGGTCCGAAGCGGGGTTCATTTACTGCCTGAAATGTAGTGATCAGGTACCAAAAATAATCGAAGCTCGTGGAATGTTATCCTTTATAACTAACAAATTAGAATATAAAGGAGAGGAAGTTTTTGATATCAGATACGTTTTGTCAGACTTCTTACCCAACATTCAGTCCTGGATCAGCAGAAATTTCTTCCGACTAAACATTGAACGTAACATAAGAACTAGGAACAGGAGTAGGCCCTCAAGCCTGCCCCAACATTCATTACGATCATGATTGATCTCATTTCAGCCTCAACTCCAATTTCCCACCCTCTCCCCATAATCTTTCAACCCATTACTAATTAAAGATCTACCTATCTCCTCCTTAAATTTATTCAGCGTCCCGGCATCCACTGCACTCTGAGGTAGTGAATTCCACAGATTCATGACCCTTTGTGAAAAGTAATTCCTCCTCATCTTTGATTTAACTCTACCACCCCTCAGCCTAAAACTATGGCCTCTCGTTCTAGAATGCCCCAGAAGGGGAAACATTTGCTCCACGTCTACTTTGTCTATCCCCTTTAGCATCTTATATATCTTAATTAGATCTGCTCTCATCCTTCTAAACTCTAGTGAGTATAGGCCTAAGCTGCTTAATCTCTCCTCATAAGACAAGCCCCGCATCTCTGGAATCAATCTAGTGAGCCTCCTCTGAACCGCCTCCAGTGCAACTACATCCTTCCTCAAGTAAGGGGACCAAAACTGTGCACAGTACTCCAGGTGCGGTCTCACCAACGCCTTGTAAAGATGCAACAACACTTACCTATTTTTATACTCTATTCCTTTAGCAATAAATGCTAAAATTCCATTTGCCTTCCTTATTACTTGCTGAACCTGCATACTAGCTTTCAGCAATTCATGCATGAGGACACCCAGATCCCTCTGCACTGAAGTATTCTGAAGTTTCTCTCCATTTAAATAATAAGTCCCCTTTTTATTCTTCCGACCAAAATGGATAACCTCATATTTATCCAAATTAAACTCCGTCCACCAAATTTTGGCCAAAATTGGAATTTTGGCATTTATTGCTAAAGGAATAGAGTATAAAAATAGGTAAGTGTTGTTGCAACTTTACAAGGCATTGGTGAGACCGCACTTGGAGTACTATGCACAGTTTTGGTCCCCTTACTTGAGGAAGGATGTAGTTGCACTGGAGGCGGTTCAGAGGAGGTTCACTAGATTGATTCCAGAGATGCGGGGCTTGTCTTATGAGGAGAGATTAAGCAGCTTAGGCCTATACTCACTAGAGTTTAGAAGGATGAGAGCAGATCTAATTAAGATAAATGATGCTAAAGGGGATAGACAAAGTAGACGTGGAGCAAATGTTTCCCCTTCTGGGGCATTCTAGAACGAGAGGCCATAGTTTTAGGACACCATGGATATGGACGCCAAACCTGTCCATATCCATTTGTAAATTTCTTATTTCTTCATTGCAACTTACTTTCCCACCTATTTTGATGTCATCTGCAAATTTAGCTATAGTACCTTCTATCCCTGAATCCAAGTCATTAATATAGATTGTAAATAGTTGGGGCCCAAGGACCGAACCTTGTGGCACCCCTTGTTATCCAGAAAAAGACCCATTTATCCTGACTCTCTGCTTTCTGTTGGTTAGCCAATCCTCTATCCAAGTTAATATATTACCCCTAACTCCATGTGATCTTATCTTGTGTATTAACCTTTTGTGCGGCACCTTATCAAAGGCCTTCTGGAAGTCCAGATATACTACATCTAAAGGATCCCCATTATCCACTTTGCTTGTCACATCTTCAAAGAACTAGCAAATTAGTCAAACACAATTTACTCTTCATAAAACCATGCTGACTCTGATGGATTGCATTTTGACTTTCCAAATGCCCCATTACTACTTCCTTAATAATGGATTCCAACAACTTCCCAATGACAGACATTAAACTAACTGGTCTATAGTTTCCTACTTTCTGCCTCCCACCACCAGCCCCACCACCCCCCCCGCCCTTTTTTTTGAATGAAAGCGTTATATTAGCATTTTTCCAATCTACTGGAACCTTTCCAGAATCCAGGGAATTTTGGAATATTATAGCCAATGCATCCACTATCTCTGCTGCCACTTCCTTTAAGACCCTGGGATGCAGGCCACCAGGTCCTGGGGACTTGTCTCTCTTTAATCCCAATAGTTTGCTCAGTACTTTTTCTCTAGTGATGGTGATTGTTCTAAGTTCCTCCTTCTCCATATCCTCTGCACTACCTGTTACTATTGGGGTGGTACTAGTGTCCTCTACTGTGAAAACTGAGGCAAAATATTGATTAAGTGTCACTGCCATTTCTGCGTTCCCCACTATTAACTCCCCAGTCTCACCCTCCAAGGGACCAACATTCACTTTAGCTACTCTCTTTCCTTTTATATACTTGTAGAAGTTTTTGCTATCAGTTTTCACATTTTGCCTTAGCTTTCTTTCATAATTTACCGTTGCTATTTTTATTATTTTTTAGTAACCCTTTGTTGATCTTTAAAAGTTTCCCAATCTTCCAGCCTGCCACTGACCTTTGCAATTTGGTATGCCTTAGTTTTTGCCTTTAAGTTATCTTTAACTTCCTTGCTTAGCCATGGATGCTTTGTCCCCCTTACCATTTTTCTTCCTCATTGGGATATATTTTATTTGGGAGGAATTGAATATCTCCTTAAATATCCGTCACTGTTCAAAAACTGTCCTACCTTATAGTCTTCCTGCCCAGTCCACTAGGACCAAATCTGCCCTCATATCTATGTAGTTACCTTTGTTTAACTCCAGAACACTAGTATGGGACTCAAGTTTCTTGCTGTCAAACTGAACTTGAAATTCTATCATGCTCTGATCACTCTTCCCTAGAGGATCCTTTGCTATGAGATCATTAATTAATCCCATCTCATCACACAAAACCAAATCCAGAATAGCCTGCTCTCTGGTTAGTTCCACAACATATTGCTCCAAGAAACAATCTATAATACACTCTATGAACGCTCCCTCAAGGCTACCCTTGCCAATTTGATTAATTCAGTCTATATGCATATTAAAATCACCCATGATTATTGCCGTGCCTTTCTTACATGCTCCCAGTGTTTCCTGGTTTATACTGTGTCCTACTGCTAAACTACTGTTTGGGGACCTATAGATTACTCCCACCAGGGACTTCTTTCCCTTGCTATTCTTTATTTCTACCCAGTCTGTCTCTATGCCTTGCTCTCCAGTGCCTATATCATTCCTCACTATGGCACTGATCTCTTCCTTTACTAACAAAGCTACACCACCTCCTTTTCTTTCCTGCCTATCCTTCCAAAACACTGAGTACCCTTGGATATTCAACTCCCAAACCTGTTGTCCCTGTAATCACGTCTCAGTAATCGTCACCAAATCATACCTAGTTATCTCTATTTGCGCTGTTAACTCATTAGTTTTATTCCGAATGCTATGCGCATTCAGATACAAAGCCTTTAAGTTTGCCCTATTGTCAATTTTCCCTACTCTTATATGATTCTTTGGTGCAATGTGGCGTTCACACACTCTGTCCCTTCCTTTCACTTTTTGATAGGAATCAGCCACGTCACTAACCTGCACTCTTACCCTCTCCTTAAACTTTGTTTCTTTATATTTCCATGCAACTGAACCTTCCCCCACTATCTAGTTTAAAACCCTATCTACGACCCTAGCTATGCAATTCGCCAGGACACTGGTCCTGCCTGATTCAATTGGAGCCCGTCCGAAAGGAATAGCTCCCCCTTTCCCCAATACTGGTACCAATGTCCCATGAATTCGAACCCACTTCTTCCCATTGGGAAGACCACAGCCATTATCTTCACTCCCCTTCACAAATTTCATTCCCAATCCAACTCCTTCCCTCTCCTTTGCAACAATCTGATTTCAAATCAGATTGCTTGCAACTTTGACGTCATATTTGACCCTGAGCTAAGCTGCCAACCACATATTTGCACCTGTTTATTTACACCTCAGTAACATCTACCAGACATTGCTCATCTTCAGCTAAGCTACTGCTAAAACAGTCATCCATACCTTTGTCCCCCTTGGCCTTACTATTCTAATACACTTCTGGTCAGCATGACACGTTCAATCTGCCGTAAATCTTTTTATATCTGAGATCAATGGAATTGCTGAGGGTATAAAAGGATATGGAGCCAAACCAGGTGGATTGAGTTAAGACAGAGAGTAGCCATGATCACACTGAATGGCAGAACACGAGTTTGTGAATATGAGACTGAGTTTTTTTAAAATCAGGTCTCAAATAGAGGCCTTGAGCCTCCTCTGCTTGAGGCTTACTTTCACAGCTTGCTTATTGAGACCATTTTCAACCTCCTGTTCCTGAGTAATGTTGCTGGCTTTCCTGTCAACCTCCCCATCTTCAGTGGAATCAATATCAGAAGATGCAAATGCGATCCAGTCAATCAAAATCTCCCAGGCCTCATGCCCTGAGTACCAGATGGGTCATTGCCTACTTCTATCTCTCCATTCACCATTCCCATCCCGAGTAATGATGCACACATAAATGTTTACACAAGCAGTTTCAATGTTAAATGTTGGTATAAAAGTGTGGTCAAAAATTGTAACAACAGAAGCTGGACAGGAAATGTATGCATTATTTTTCACAATATGCAGAGATAACTGTTGACTGTACATTTTCCCAATAGTCAACTGTTGATTAGCACTCAACAAATTCATGTTAGAACAATTAATCCTTCAGTTGAATGTTAGGCTGGCTGTACCAATGACAACGAGTGCCTCTTTTCATCTTTCACTAAACCAGGCCCTTGGAAAAGAATGTTACTTTGTACATGGTAAGGTGTCCCTCCGTAGTCTTCCACCAGGGAATTTTCACAGCAAGTGCAAAATGAGTGCAGTAGATGGCCACATTAATTTAAAAGCTCAACAGATTTTCTTTGAATGAATCCTCAGAGAGCATGGAGATTAAGGTTTGTGGACGATTGTTCCAGTCCTTAATTGTTCCTGGGAAAAAGGGGTAGCAAAAGAAGCACATTGGGGCATATACAGTTGGAGCTGTTGGTTATGAACTCTTTAAGCTTGGTCACTTTTTAGCTTGATGTACTGCTTAGAAATATCTAATTGTTCATTCAAAATTTTATAGAGGTATGTCAACTGTAGGCTTTTCTTTGGTTCTAGAGTCTTTGCCAGCCTTGTGACGTGACCAACTGGGAGACACTAGAATCTTGCGAATAATTGTAACGAAACGAGCTGCCTGGTGTCAAACTTTCTCAAGGACGGTATTGGTTTTAGCAATACATGGGTCCCAAGTGGCCATGCCATACCTAAGTATGATCCAAGCAATGTTTGGCAAAGCATTTCCTTTACTGTATTTGAAGTTCCATTTCATGAACCCAAGCATTTGAATGCCGTGGATGCTGCATATTTAAATGATGTTGATGTGCATCTCTAAACAATGGCATTCTTTGGTAACTTCAAGGGGGGAATCATGCATTGTGCAGTTGGGTACTGATAGACATCAATTATTGTTGAGTCTCATTATGTTACAATTCTCTATGTTGAAATTCATTTTCTTTATTCATTCATGGGATGTGAGTGTCACTGGCTAGACTAGCATTTATTGCCCATCCCTAATTCCCCATATATTGGCCTATTTGATGAGATTATTTAGATCTTCCTGAAGGTTAACCTCATCTGCTGCTTCAGTAATGGCTATGTAGACTAAGCGGTCATCTACAAAGAGTCTGATCTGGCTTGATATTCCATCTTGGATGTCATTTATAAAGAGGAGAAACAAAGTGGGCCCAGGATTGTACCTTGGGGTATGCCGCTAAAGACTATTTTCCAGTTTGAAGCTTCCCCATTCACTTTGACCTTTTTGGTGTTTGGTAATACCAGTTTTTATCCATTGCATAGTATTTCCTCAGACTCCATAATAATCTAGTTTGTACAGTACCATTGTATGTAGTACACAGTCAAAAGCCTTGAAGAAATCTAAATTAGCTAGATCTGTAGTGATGTGAATGTCAAGGTTATAGGTCAAATCGTGGATTCTGTGTAATTCTGTTGATCTAGCTTTACGAAGCTATGCTGTTTGTCAACAAGGATTTTCTGTCCTTCAAGGTGTCTCCTTAGCTGACTATCAATCATATGTTGTAATAACTTACAGGAAACACTAGTAAGCAAAATAGGTTGGTAGTTTGCTGGATCAGTAGGGGACCATTTCTTGTAATTTGGGAGACTTTAGCTCATAGCCAGTTGATGGTTAGTTCACTTGTTTATGGATCGTTGAAAGATATATTATAACATTGGTGCAAACTTGTTTACTGCAGTTTTAGGTGCAGTAAGATGGCTTGAGATGTCATCAGAACCACAAGCTTTATATGGTTTAATGTTAGGGAGGAGTTTCTCAACACCTTTTGTTGTAATTATAACATTAGGCATGTTTTAGCAAAGCTGTAGAGGAAGCAATCATCTCCCTGCCTCTCCCCTCCTTTCCCCATCCAGTTCTCCATTCTTCCAATTTTTTCTTTTCCTTCCCCTCTCTTTTTTTTCCCCCCAACTCCAATCTCCCATCCTCAGGGCCGTCCCTAGAGGGGGGCCTGCAGGGCCCAGGGCAAATCACACTGTGTGGGCCCCCCATAACATTTTTAGACAAGTTTCTACCGACAGCTGAGCCCCTGAACATATGTGTGAAAAGGAGCATCAGCAGTGTCCCAGCTACTGAGTTACTGAAGCAGCAGATAAGGTTACAAGCAAATACTGCACTATTAACTGTGATAACTATGTTGCATGTACAACTACACTTCGCTTCCAAGGCCGAACGTAATTGTTGGTTCTCCTTTTGTTAAGGAGAAATCAATGATCCCTCTGGGATTCCGTTATATCATTTTTACTAACACACACCACAACCCAACTGGAGAAACATTTAAGGCCGGAATTTTCCAGCCCCTCACGCTAGCTGGATCTTCTAGTCCTTCCGATGAGAACCTAGATTTCAATGGCGCGCCGGCCCCACTGTGGGGAAAAATTCTGGCCTAAACATCAGATCGAGAACATTCATTGCATTTAACATTTTTTCCTTAAAAATTACAAACAAGATGCAATAAATAACTCGACTTTTAAAAAAAGAATGACTGTTCATCTTCCAACGTTAAGCAAATGTTAGCTGCAAATGCATGCTGGAAGAAAAATAAAATAAGAATCAGAGGATTTCAATTACCCGGGACTGAAAATACTCACAGCAAGTGAGAGATTTACCCTGCAGGTTGGACACTACGCGCTATATGCTGGCTTTAAAGATGTTAACTAGTTCGGAGTAGCTCATCACTTCCTCGCTGCAGTGAATGAGAGTTGGAATAAAAGCCACTGTGCTGCTGCACCTGAGGTCAGCGCTGCAATCCCCAAGGGTGATGGACGGTGCTGAGTATGGTTTGGGATGTCATCAGGATCACATGTGCAGTGCTTCTGGTCACCCGGCCTGTGCCTTGGCAGGGATTTATCCTGGTTCCTATGGTTTTAATCTGCTTTCTCTTTGACCCTTTGATGAGTTTTGGAAAGGGGATACCTGCTTCGTTTAGTCACTTATATCCGCCAGTAAACACTCATTTTGAGCTTAGAGTGTGAGAGATAGCGAATCAGCTGGTATGTACTACAAGTTGTATTACATCTGATACCATGATGTCGAAGCGTGGGGTCCCTCCCTTATGCCTTTCCTCCTCTCTGTCTCTCCTTCCATTTTCCTTCTCTTCCACCTCTCTACTGTCTTTTCCTCTATCCCCCACTCCACATTCCCTCCACTCTGGCAGGAGTTCCAATTGTGTCATGAAAAGTTTAAACAGAGTTTCTTCTATAAATGTAGACATAAAGGGCTGATTTTTTGCCTGGATGTGAAGCCATGTCTCGGTGCACCACGCTTTGTTTTTTGGAGGAAATATGACTTTCCACTGTACTCCTGACCCCGCATTATTTTCATCAGACATTTTTGCAGGTTGGAAGTGCTTAGTGTGCAAAATGTACACCAATGCCCACTGAGATTGGGTTCCCATTTTACATGAGGGATGAAAATCAGACTTTCTTCCGCACACCATTTTTGTTTGGTGGTGCTTGGTTTTGGAAGCCCATTAAAAGCATGCCAGGTCTGAGTTTGTGAAGTAATTGGAAAGCCTGCTGAGGAGTCTACAATGTTCTGAAAGATAAGTGTAAAATATTTTCACACTTTCAAATGTCACTATTAGGTACTGTATTGTAATGTTGATGTATTTTAAATGCATCATAGGCATCTGTCCTGTAAAGGTACATTGACCCTTATATTGACCAAAATTGTTAAATTGATCACATGCATGACAGTACTTCCAATCAAGAAAGTACCATAATGCAGTGAAAAGTGTTATAAAATATAGTGTCAGTCTGTACTCTCATCTTTTGCAGTGTGCTTTAAATAGAGTGACAACTCTGACTGATAAAAGAACTACGTTTGACACTTGAAAATATCTAACCACCTGCTTGCGTTTGCTGATTAATAGGCACTCTGCTTAGAAATTGAAATGAGCATCTTCTGTTCTTTCCATCTCAGAGAGTACTCTATTGTTTGGATGGCTGTGCCTATTTTGCTTGGCTAAGTTTCAAGTGCTAATAGGTTTCAGCATAGTAGGTGTTCCATTCACCTGAGAATGAATGGCAGTTTTAAGAGATTGTAATAACAGATTTGCCTCTTTAACGTTAAGAAACTCAAATACTTACCCACTTTAGTTTGTGGATCAGGACCTCCATTTCCCATGATCCATGAGCCTCTTGTGCATGCCCCGGCTGGGAAATGGCTGCACATGCGCAGTTCAGTTAGTTTTATGTTCTTCAGGCCGGGGACTGGCCCTGCATAGCTGCACAGAAGGGAAAGAAAAAACAGCGCGAAAAGGCATGTCAGATGACCTGGAAGGGAACGCCATTGTAAGAGTTCCAGGGAGCAAGACTTGGGAGGGAGACAGGGAGAAGGTCCAGAACCAGGAAGTGGGATAAGGAGAGGTCCAAAAAGGTAGTCTGAGGTAAGGGATGAAGACAGGGGACAGGAATAGGTCCCGGTATGTGAAATTAAAGAAAGGAGCAGAGTAATAGGTTCTGAATTCAAGAAAGAACTGCAGGGAGCATACTTTGAGTGAAGTGGGCACATGAGAATGTGAAGATCTGAAGATCCGAGAAGGCAGCCGAAGTTTGGTGACTCCACGCTGCAGGATGTTGGGGCAAAGGCACTCCTTTGGAGCAGTGGTGTTATGCTTGGTACAGCCGAAATTCTGAGATTGTGCGTGGAAAGTGAAGCTTGAGTGTATTTGGAGATCCAGGGGAAAAGGATCTCAGAAGGCAAGATGGAAATCCTGCAAGGTGGGTCGTTGTTGAAGACGTCCAAGTGGGAGTGACTTTTGAAGAGAATTCCAAGGCAAGATCTTCAAATGTGGAGATTGGAAACCCTTGTGAGAAAGATGAAGTTTCAGTAAGATTGGTTGGCTCACAATGTGACAAATGTCTGGACAGGTTGTTGAGAAATCCAAGAAATCTGTTTTTGTCACATCTGTCATCTATCATGTAGCGTGATGTGTCCGACCGCAGTTCGCCTGTTACTTCACATGTACCTCATACTTAAACCTGACTGTTAAAGTATAGATAGATTTTTAAAATTGTTCTATCTTTCTGAACTTGTATAGTAAAGTTTATTTTTGTTAGTTACAAGCCCGTGGAATCTTGTGGCTTTATTCACATAGTAAGCGTCTTGACTCTCAAACTTTATCTACTTTAAACAAAATGTTATTGGTCCCTAACTGGAACTCCCCCACATCCTGGGGTCTGGCCAAGGATCATAACAATGTTGTTTATGGTTTTTTGACACAAGCTAGTAAGGTTACAAGTATTACAAAGGTTTTTTTTTCACATGATAGAATGCATGTTTTTCTCAGTATCACTGATAGTGTGTTTGATGGAGGCTTTTATTAGATGATGAGAGGTTTATTTTCTCCCCCAAGGAATGTAAAATATTTTCCATTGATATTACACGGAGGCAGCATGGGGTGGCAGGGAGTGTGTGGGGGAGTGAGGTGGGGACTGGGGGGAGAAGTAACTTAAGGGCCCTAAAACAATATTAGTAGCTGCGCTGATGTCACCCTTTACCACCCCACCTCTGCACCCACACTTTTCCAGCACTGGTTTGTGCTTTGCACACTGTGAACCCAAATCCTGCAGGAAAAGAGAAAATTCCTGGACAACATTGCACATCAATCGGGAATGCAATTCACAAGCCTCAAAATTGCTTGACTCACAAAATGTGCTCCCAAGAGGAAAATCCAGCCCAAGACTTTATAATGAAATATAAAAATTAGGACATATGTATGACTTTAACATGGCAACAAAATAATGTTTATGTACCCTAATCATCTATAACCCTTCTTCACCTGAAGGTCACATATGGTCTTGACTCCTGATTTACAGTGTCACAAGAACTTATTCAGGTACAGTGGAGGTCAACTTGGATAACCATTGAAAGCAGCAGTTTAATCCATGCCTGTTCATTGTACTGAAGGCAACATTTTAAATTCATGCTGCTTGCTGTTTTGAACGATTGCTGCTTGCAGCCATGCGACCTGTGCTGCTCATTGGCTGCATACTTCAGCAGGGGCCCTTATATCACATATCTTGAGTGATGGCACTACTCAAAGACAGTCTACATCTCATAAATGAGAGATGTATTTTGCTTGCAAGAAGTGGGAGTTTTTTTATGAAAAGTGAATCTCTGCTGTGATACTTTGATGAATGGCTGAGCATATGAAAGCGTGATCAATGTTTTCACACATGGCATTGGTTGCCCTGTTGCAAGTTGTGGAGAGAAGAAGATATTCTTTATTCGCATAGGTTCTGGAGGGTCTCCAAACACATTCTTAGGAGGCAGTGGGAAGAAGTATGTGGAGGGCAATCCACGGGGTGTAGCTCCAAGAACATGGATGCAATGGAAGAAGTTTAACAATTTCAAGCATGTTGTCAAGATGAGTGAGTTTAAGTTCAAACGACATATCCTACCAAATGTACCACTATCCACTGCTCAATTCACTACATCCACAACAATCTCGTATCAATCAGTACTCAACCCTTCAATTCAATGGCTTTACCTCACCCTCACACATTTTTTGTTGTTGTAAGGATCATTAACACAACTCACAGCTTGTGCACATTGGCAGCTAATCAATCATGACAGCCACATCACCCAAACATATTGCAGGGCATTCACTGACACTTTCTTTCAATAAAAGCTAATGCATAACAGGAGACAGCAGCAAAGAACTGGAGGAGGACAATCCACCTGCATGGTTTACACCCCGTGGAGGAGACGGTGCTGGTCATCATGGGAAGGGGCATTGCTCTTGCTGTGGCCACTGGTGGAGATGGAGGGTTTAATGATCTGGGTATCTGCATACCTAATCCCCCTTCTCTTATCCACTTTTCCTTCATCCCACAATCCCTCTGACTCACAAACTGCAGATGGTGCAAGCACACATTTCTTCCTTTTTCCTCTCTCATCACAATCCATTCCTTATCCTCTTTTCATTTCAGACACCCAAGAACTGGAACTATCATATAATTTAGAAACTAGAATAAAGGAGGGGGTCGTCACATTGTGCAACAATGGACACAAGTGTGCAGACGCCAAGGAATAAAGGATAATGCAGGTGCTAGCTTGCTGGAGGGCGAGGTCAATCATGAGCTCTGTTGCCAAGGAGTCCGATGAGGACTTGGATGTGTCAGGTTACAGAAAAAGACTTTGGGTGTACATGGTGCACTGAGAGGCTTGACAAAGCCTGCACACCATGTCAAGGAACCCGTAAGAGTCCAACACCAACACCAAGCAGAGCTTGGAGTCCATCCCTTGCAACATGTACTTCCATCAGCACACCGATGGACCACAATATGATGTACAGTGTAATGACTGATGTCACTGCATCCATTGCAGCACAAACAGCTTCCATCAAAAGCCTGAGTGTTACAGTGGAAAATCAGACTGCTGCCATCATGGCTTTAGATACTGCTGTCACACTAATTCAGCAACCTGTTCCCCAACAGATCAGTAGGACTGGTGAGACAATCTCAGCAGAGTGACAGTAGCTCCATGTAACATGAACTGCTGACCTCTCTCAGGATGACAGCATTTCTGTTCTCACCCATGCCACTCAGCCTGTGCCCTTGCTTTTGCCAGGGCCGAGAGACTACTGTCTGAAGCTAGGCCCCCTTTTCGCAGAGCTGACCAAGGTCGGTCTCCAAAGCCACTTACATTTTCTTCAGTTGAAGATTAGCACCCTTCCATCACCCATATTGCAGCCACTGGGGAAGCCCTTCATGGGAATTCTAGGATAGGCAAAGGCACATGGAAAACAGACACTAATGGAATGCAAGGATGATTATTTTGTACTATATAAAGGTTAAATTTCTAAAATTGGAATATGCATTTTCCGATGTTTATTATATTTGTGTTGTCAGAAAGAGGACGATATGATGAACGGTGATAGGTGATAGGTAAGGGATGTGGAATTGCTGGCAAATGGAAGCTGTAATTCAGGCTGCTGGTATCGCTCATGAATAATTGCATCACAGAGAGCCCCAGGCAGAAAGGGGCTGTCTATGTTGTATCATCCTTCCCATTTCCTGTTCCTCCACTTCTTCCTCTTCCTCATTCTCCAGCTCTTCAGGCTCTTACCTGAAAGGGAACAGCCCTTGCCAAAACCTCATAAAGATAAGGCTGTACAAATCTTGGTACCTGCTTAGCTAGCTGAGTACTGAAGGGCTCCTCCCGAATGGTTCAGGGAGTGGAAACACAGCTTGAAGAGAGTGATGGTATGCTCTATAAAGTTCCTTGTGGCATCGTGGCTTTCATTGTAGGCATGCTATGCATGTGCATGTGGGTTAGGTCTGGAGTCATGAGCATTTTTCTTGTTGACCAGTAGCCATGGTGGGGCAAACACAGATGGTGCAGAGGACTGCTCAGAATGAAGGAATTGTGACTTCTGCTTGGATATCAGGAAAAATGATGAGCTAGCTGTGGTCATGCACCAGCTGCACACTGAGGGAATGAAATCCCTTTCAGTTCACGAAAAATGGCCACGTGCGCAAGGCACACACAAGATTATATGCATGCAGTCAATGGCACTCTGCACATGTGGAAGCCTGCAATCCATGCTAGCCCTTGTGCGTTTTCCACCTGTTTGTCTCTGGCAAGAGGCAATGAGGTGAAATGTTTCTTTGTATATAGGCAGCCTTAGTGACCTCCCTTATGCAACAGTAGACTGCAAACTGACGGATGATGCTTAAATCTCCAGAAGCAGTATGGAAGTAGACATGCATATGAGATAAGGTCATCTTGACAGCCACAAGCAATGCTATTCTTTTCCTGCTTTGAGGTTGCAATGGTGGATACTGTAGTAGGAAGATTCTATCCATGACCTTTTTAATGAAGTGAAGACATCTTATGCATTTGTCTTCACTACAGTTGAAACAAGACAATGGCTCCCTGATGATGCTCTGGAGGATATTGCATCCTGTTGATAGTCCTTTTTTTCTTCCTTCTCTACACTCTTCTAGCAGCTTGTTCTGCTTTGTGTGTATTTCCTTCATTCTCCCAATCATGTTCAAATCCCAGAGAAAGCCCTACCAAGCCAAATCACTCCCGGTAGACTATACAAATTTAAGTCAAGCATGAGAAGTTCCAAAAGCACAAACCATGGCACCAGCAGCCAGAAGTAATAATCTGGAGTTGGTGGGGTTTGATCATTCCATTTAACATTGCACTCGGTAATGCGAGGTCAAGGCAAGGTGTTGGCTGAAGTGTGCAGTTTGAAAATGGCAGCACTGATGTCAAATAAGCATTGCACATTGATTGCATCATCACCTGCCTGCTCTGCATGCTGACAGCACTCATTAGGCGTGTGCGCATCTCCCTTACTAGTATGATATCTGTGCATTTCCCATTGGAAGTATGCATGTGCATCTCAGGTCCCATTTGAGTGTTAAATGGCTGTGTAGTATCTAAAAAAGAAACTACACCGTCCAATTTACCACAGCCCCCCTCAACCCCAGCCCAATGTCTTCATATTTCTCTAAAAAAGAATGCATATTGCTGTGCTTTGTCAGTTAACTAAACAATAGTTAGTGGACTTAGCTTTGAATTACATATATTTCAATGAGTGTCTCAGTTTTAACATTTTCAAATGACCTCTGACTCAGCTGGTACAATTATAACCTATTAATTTAGCAGTTCTACTTATGGTTATAAAAAGGTATAAAATACAAGGTCTGAAATTTCCAATGCAAATATGAACAAACTACTGCATGAGGAGTTAAATAAGAAAACTTTCCTTTTACTTCTTGACATGCACACAACAAAGTAAGTGATGCTATTGATATAGCGATGCAATGTTAAGGAATTTTACATAGCTCTGTGCCAGATGGAAAATTTGTGCAGCAACAATAATTGCACCTGCACCCTAAAGGGAAAAGTTGGGTCCATTAAGTTTCTTTGTGCAAACATCTTGGGGCATTTCACCGCCCTATTCTCAATTATGTTTAAAACTAATTATCACTAAAGGATGAAAGTTCAATATATTCAATTCTATGCTTCAGTAAACTGTTTTAAATATAGCCTTTCTCCAGGGACAATAAAAACTTAGAATGGACTCCCTCGGGAAATGATGACTCACTCATCGTCTAATGTTTTTATAATAAGTACCTTTAGATTCACATCACAACCACTATTAATAACGGAAGTACTTGGCAACAATTACATAGATATTTACACATGCTTTTATCTCTCTTTGAGCTTTTGAAATGCAGTTAAAATTAGGGCAAAGACTACTATGAGTACCTGATGTATAGAGAATTTAGTTAATTTCCCCTTTACCTTTTTTAATCAAAGGCTGTGACCTTGAGAACAGTACGGTAAGAGCTGAGTGATACCATTTTTCATGGGGCAAGCTTTGAAGGATTCCAGCTGCACCAGAACTGCTGCTGTTACTTTTCTTTAAGATTATACTGTTGCTTTAAATGCAAAAAGGACAATTAATTTTCAAAACACAATATCCCAACAGAACTCAGAAATAACATTTTCCAAAATATGAGCATAAAGACCCTATCCCAACTGCCAGTACATGGTCAGATCACTATGTGCAAATATGATTCTGTGAAATTCCATATAAAATAGATTTTCATTGCGTTCATTAAATAATCATTGTTTAAGCAGATTGCCAATCAGATGGAGGTTGATACAACTGAATATGTATCTTAATATATGTGCATTCCTTATTTCTTGTAGACTTGACTTCAGATTAAAGCCTAATCCAATGAACCTTGATCCAAACATAGAAATCCAACCTGCCAACCTGGAACAGCGCATTATCTTTCTACTCGGTACTCTACAGCCGTCTGGACTCAATATTAAATTCAACAACTTCAGATCATAACCTCTGCCTCAATTTTGTTCTATGTGTATTTTTCTTACTTCATTTTTTGTTTTGCTGAGTCGGTCTTGTCTTGACTCTTCCTTTGTGCCCTCTTGTTGCATTCAGATTTTTTTTGTGTAGCACTTCACATCTCATTTGGGCATAACCTTTGTTTCTTTACTATATCCATTCCCACTCCCTTTGGCTGTTGCATCATGAAATCATTTGTTATTTAATCACTCCTGGCCTTCACCCTATCAAAGACCTTCTTTTTTCTTCCTGCCCTCTCTCTGCTTTCACTAGCTTAAAAACTCTTACGTTTTAATCTTTCTTTGGTTTTGATGAAAGGTCACCAACCAGAAACGTTAACTCTGTTTCCAGATGCTGCTGAGTTTTTCCAGCACTTTTTGTTCTTATACCAACAATTGATTCATAGTGAATGGGGATTGTTGATCCAAACTTAATGCATACACTACAGCCTATATCCACAACTAACACAGTACCAAACATAATAGTCAAAACATAACAACAGCTCTGCAAATTCCATGTGAAGGCAGCAACATCTATGTGTGAATGATAGATGTAGATACGTGGGGTGGAATTTTCCCAGAATGCACTAAGTGTAGTAGTGGGCGGGTAAAATGGAGTCCTACCTGCTGACGAAAATGGCGGGTTTTCACGCCGTAACTTCCCAAGCCTGCATCATTATATATTCACTGCTGCGAAACACACCATTTCCATGGAGGGGGCACTTTCATTCACCAGCCCACCATCAACCCGCTGCTGTATCATACCGGCCGCCATCTTTAAAAGGCAGCCGCCAGTAAAGCGCTCATCGCCACCAGCTCACCAACACTGCCTGGGAGACATGGCCAGCAAAAGAAAAAAGACTGCAGCTCCCCTTCTTCAACGACGGGTCCCTTGAGCGACTGCTGGATGCCGTAGAGGCTCGCTGGGAGGTGCCCTACTCTCTGCTCTGTCCAGAGGATGGGCAGCAACATGCCAATCTGGCTTAGGAGGCAGCGACAACAGTGTTCAGCGCAAATGCCCTGCAGAGGAGGACAGCCACCCGGTGCCGTAAAAGGATGAATGATCTCCTCCATTCCGCCAGGGTAAGTCACACTTTTCATCACTCCCAACCCACACACTCAGAAACCCATCACACATCCACAGGGCCCTCACTCACTGCCAGTGCAAGGTGCATCACCATTCACTCTTTCACACACACTGTCATTGTCCTCATCCCGTCCATGGGACCACTCACCACCCACGTAGACCAGGCATACTTATCATCTGGCCCAACAGGCATCCTGATACACTCTCCCCATCTCTGTCCATGCAGGGCAAGCTGGCTCACAACAGAAGGGAAAAGTCGCAGACAGGTGGAGGGATGCCAGAGATCAAAATTCTGACAGAATTTGAAAACAGAGCCATCCAGCTGGCCAGCGATGACCGGGACCGGTCCTGTGCTGATGGTGAGGTCGGCGCTGCTCTACCAAGTGAAGATCCAGCAGTGCAACATCCATCAGACAACCATGCCATGAGCGATGTGTCCTCTTTCACAGGCCATTGCCATTCTCTAATTATCTCCCCTTGCTTTCACAGGCACATCTGTCAAACAGCCAACAGAGTCCACGACCCAGGGCTTCCAATCAAGCCCTGAAGAAACCTCTCAAGAGGAATCTGGAGACACCCTCCCTAAAGTCCCGTCACAGCGCTCACCCACACCCTCCACCAGTGCAGAGACACATACCTCAGTGGGACCTAGCTTTAGGGTAGCTTTGGGATCACAATCTGGTGAGCATATTGCACTTTATGATCCACAGCAGGCGGAGACAGGAACTTCCCAGATCCCCAGCACTCAGAGGACTGCTGGAGGCCAGAACGTTGCTGAGTCTGGGCTAGATGAGTGCAGGAGTATCATCTCCATCATCATCACCACCGAGGACCCCCTCACCCTCAACCCCATCGGCGTCCTCCTCATCCAAGGAGACCTTCAACTCCTCCATCTCCTCCTCAGCCAGCTCCTCACCCCGTTGGAGTGCAATGTTGTAAAGGGCACAGCAGACGACAACGATGCGTGACACCCTCTGCTGACAGTATTGCAGCACTCCACCAGACTGGTCCAAGCACTGGAAGCACATCTTCAGCATCCCGATGGTCTGCTCCACCAAGTTGCGAGCTGCTGCATGAGCCTCATTATAGGGTCGCTCTGCTGCAGTTCAGGGCCGCCACATGCATATCATCAACCATGGCCTCTGCGGGTAGCCCTTGTCCCCAAGGAGGCAATCCTGTAGCCTCTGTGGACCCTGGAAGACTGCAGGGATCTGTGAGCAACTCAGGCTGTAGGTGTCATGCACACTCCCTGGAAACCGTGAGCACACCTGCAGGATGCATCTCTAGTGGTCACATATCAGCTGCACTTTCAATGAGTGGAAGGCCTTGTGGTTGATGAAGTCCAGCGAGTGTAATGACGGAGACCTGAGCACCCCATGAGTGCAATCAATCGCACCCTGCACCTGTGGGAATCCTGAGATCAGGGTGAATCCAATGGCTCTTGTGTCCTGGCTGTCCCAGTCCCAGGTGAAATGCATAAAGTTGTGTGCCATGGAGGAGATGGTATCCGTAACCTCATGGATGCATTTGTGGGTGGGGGATTGTGAAATGCCACAGAGGTCACCTGTGGAGCCCTGAAAGGAGCCACTGGCATAGAAATTGAGCACCGTGGTCACTTTCATAGCCACTGGCAGTGGATGCCCTCCCTGTCCCCTTGGTGCCAAATCCTGCGGTGAGTGGCAGATGTGAGCCACCAGGTCCCTAGACATGCGCAGTCGTCAGCGACACTGGTTCTCGGTCACTGACAATGGTCACTTCCGAAGCTGGCCAGCACTTGCCCCCAGACACCCCACCCCTCAGCAGTCGCCTCCAAGGCTGCCAGCACTTGCCTTCGGACAGTCCCTCTGCCCCTCAGCAGTCACCTCTGGGGCCAGGCATCAGTTGCCCCCCACCCCTTGGTGCCCCTGAGGACCGTACACAATGGGCAAGCTGCTGCTAATTCATCTCAGTTCCCCCAAAGTGAAGGCCACCAAGTGCATGTCGCCTGTGTGATGTCGTGGAACACATCGGTGTGCTTTCCTGCCGACATGGACGGACAAAATGGCAGGATTCCAAATGCCTGGCGGGATGGCCCTTTAATTATATGTTGATGTATGACAATTAGCTTCCCATCAACCGGCGGTGGGAAACGCAGCCTGCCGTTGACAGGCTGAGCGGACGATCACGACCTGCCTTCAAACTTTTGTGAAGCAGGTTGCACCATATTTTCAGTGCACACCATGCCGCCGCCAGTGGACTCGGAAAATTCCACCTATAGATTTTCCATGGCCCTGCTCTGGTTGATTATAATGGCAATGACAAACAGGTGATTTATATAAATGGCTGTGGGTCCACAGTGCTAGTTTTATACCTGGGTAACTCCATTTAGGCAGTAACATTGGCTCAGTAATAAGATTCTGACTTCCAAATGGAGGGTTTTGCATCCAGAGCCTTGTCCAGAGCCTTGAGCACGTAATCCAGGTTGACATTTTTGTGCAGTACTGAAAGATTTTTACACTGTGGAGGTGCTGTCCGTCTTTCTTTCTTTCTTTCTTTTTCTCCCTTTCCCTCTTCCTCCCCAAGTCCTTAAATGTTTAGCCTGTTTCCAAGTACAGAGCTAGGAGACAGGTTTTTAGATCTAAAAATGTCTACCTTGTAGTCAGCAAATCTAGTACTTGAATATTGCTGAAAAGAGAGACATGTCGCTAAAGCTTTTCAGCTTGCACTCACCAGGACTAACGCAAGAATTCCAAACTTCAAGCAATCAGAGCAATTTATATTACAGGAAGAAAGGGTGCTGATTGGTTGTCAAGTTGATTCTGACTGGTGGTGGGTCTGATTAGACAAAGCAATGGGTAACTATGAGTTCCCCAAACTCCTGGGTAATTCAAAAAAATGCACAAGGCTTGAACATAATCCTTTTGTTTACAGAGAATGGGCCCCTTACATGAATGTATGTCGCTTCTAGCAAGTGTAAATAAGCCGTTACAAATTTGACTCATCATAAATTGGTTGTTAGCTATTAGCAGACTCAGGCTTGGTTAGCAAGTGCTGGCCAACCACAGGATCACATCTAACAGTAGATGTTTTGTTTTGGGTTTTGCAAACATGGGCTGGTTAGTATGGTCTGTACTCTGCTGATTATGAACATGATGAAAGAACATGATGTTTGATTCAATTAACTGGGAACTTGGGGAGCCTATAATTATAATTCTCAGTTGCTTTCGCCGTGGCAATGCCTCAGCCAATCAGAATCGACTTGCTAACCAGTCAGCACCCTTTTCTCCTGTGGTGTAAATTGTTGTGACCGTTTAAAATTTGGCATTCATGCATTTATCCTGATGAGTGCAAGACAAAAACTTTGGGCAACATGTCTCTCTTTTCAGAAAATCATTCTCCCATCACAATTCCCCAACATTATGTATACACCCCCTCCTTATCATCACTTACTCCTTCTCATAATTATCTCTACCCTTTCCACCCTGCTTTGTCCACCCAATCATAGTCTCCTGACCTGTGATCCATTCCTAATCCCTTCCCCCAATCCAAACTTCTATCCTTGACAAAATGAAAGCTTGTTTTGCAGCACTGATCAGAAAAAAACTAGCTTTGAATTTTTTAAACAAGATTAAAGAGTTAACATAATGTCCACCTCGTACTCCTGTGCCGTTGGCCCACTTGTCCATGATTTTCCAGCTTTCATTTTCCTGCAGACCCACCATCCTGCCTCCAAATTAACACCCCCAACTTTGTGACTGCTTCCAACAATCCCTCACCCCTTATCTAATTCACTGCTGGGAAACAGGCTTCTAGTTTTCTAACATAGAATCATTAGGGTATCAAAGGAAAATAAGTCTAGTTGGGCGGTCCAGATATATGGTTAGGGAGGAGGGATAAAATGTCTGCAAGAAAATGAGATACAGAAAATGGTACAAATCACAAGTGGCTAGAGAGAACAAGAAGGATGAGGAGCACAAAAAATGATGGGGAATACACGACAAATGACTGAATACAGAATTAAATGGCTAAATATTTTAAAAACAAGAAATTATAATTCTTTTTCCTAAATATGTGCTGAGAAACAGACTTTTATATCTTGGGTGCAAGACAAAAATCTTTCCTGTGACCACATACACAGTCTCTTGTGGTGGGTTTTGTTACAACTACATACCTTTATTGTTCTTTGTTTTAAAAACATCAGAAAGGATGTGGAACTAAAAGAAACACAAACACACAAGAGCAATAGGAAGATTAATAGAAGCAAAAACACTTAAAAGTTTCTCTCACTCATTCTCCTCCCTGTGCATTTCTGTGCCCCAAATTTCCGGATGCAAGAGTTGTTTCTCACACACATTCAGGAAAAAGACTTATAGTTTCTTTTTTTAAATATTTAGCCACTTAATTATGTATTCAGTCATTTACCTTGTGTTCCCCATCCTTTTTTATGCACCTCATTGTCTGTATAAAGAATAGAGTCCTTCTTCTTCTCCCTTGCCACGTGTGATTTCTACTATTTTCTGCATCTTGTCTGGATACATTTTATCCCTCCTCCCTAATCACATTTCTGGATCGCCCAGCTAGGCTTATTTTCCTTTGGTACCCTAGTGATTCTAGGTTACAAAACTAGAAGCCTATTTCCCAGCAGTGGATTGGCTAAGGGGGTTAAGGATTGTTAGAGGCAGCCACAAAGTTGGGGGGGCGGTGGCGGTGGGAGTCATGAATTTGGATGCAGGATGGCAGTGGCATTGCAGTTGTCCAAAGGTGGCTCAAACCCTGACACTAACAAACAGAGTAAACCAAGTGGAAGCAGATATGTTGACCGCAGATATCAAGGTGTGAAGTAAGAATCAGGCCATAACAAACAAATCTGGGGAGTGGGATGCCAATGGCCACAAAGATTAAATGAAGGAGGTGGAGGGCAAATGAAATATAGGTCATGGCCTGAAGTGCAAAATCAGAAGCAAAATGTTGCAAACTGAGCAGGCAGGCAAGGGAGGAGTGGGAAGCTGGTGGCCCAAGACTGCAAGTTTGAATGGTATAATCAGTAAAAATAGCAAGGACTGAACAGGAGAAAAATATGCAGCCAGCACCAAACAAAATAGCAGAGCGAGACACGGTAACCTGGGGAATTGGAATTGGAAGACCATATCATGTGATCATCTCCAGAGAATCAAAATTAAGCATAAGTATGTATATGTAACGTGGTCCTGTGTCCTATGTCTCAATAAACCATCACTGTTTATTCTTACGTCAGTCTCTCCCCATTATTAGTTGCAAGCAGCAATTGAGGAGAACGTAGGAAGGTATGAAGGTTGAGAATGCTGTTAGAGTTCTGTTGGCCAATGAACTACTTTACCCAAGACATGAAACATGCCCACTGGAGTTAGACTGTGTAGGAACTCTGGAGGATATATATCTTTTTAGTCTACAGAATAAACACTGATGTATTCTTTTAATTTCCCTGACAGCTTTTCTAAAACATTTTCATTAAAATCTAATGAATCTTCACTTTTAGCACAAAGGATAGCTTTTGAATGATGATTTGTACCAAATAACAATCCCCCGCCATTTTGTCACACTTAACCATTTCCATCATTTCATTCTCTCATCCTTTGCCATCCTCTCCCCCAAACCATCCCCCCCTCCAAATCCATTCTATCCTTCCCATGCCATCCGTTTCATGCCATCCGCATTCCATTTGTTCCATCCCTCCCATGCCAACCCCATCACTCCCATCAATCCCATCCCATCACTCATGGAAACAATCTTTCCAGCCCGGATAACTAACTTGATTGAGGTTTTTTGATGGGGTAACAGAGAGGGTTGGTGAGTTGCAGTTGATGTAGTGTATGTGGACTTCAAAAACACATTTGATAAAGTTCCACATGACAGCCTTATCAGCAAAGTTGAAATCCATGAAATAAAAGGGGAAGTGGCAACATGGATACAAAGTTGGCTGGGTGACATGAAACAGATAATATGAATAGTTGTTTTAAGTACTGTGAACTGTGGGGAGAGTAATGATAGACTTCAAGAAGACAAACGGGCTGGTGAAATGGACAGGCATGTGGCAGATGAAATTTAATGCAGCAAAGAGTAAAATGATACATTTTGGTAGGAAAGGCAATATAAAATTAAGGAGACAAAACAAAAGGGAGTGCAGGAGGTGGAATGGGGGTTTTCTACACAAATCATTGAATGTGGCTGGGAAGGTTGAGAATGCTGTTAATTAGGGATAAAGGGTTCCTGAGATGATATTGGCTATGATGAGTGGTAAGAAATTAGAAAGTGTAGATATACAAAGTGACCTGGGTATCCTCGTCAATAAGTCACTGAAAGCTAACATGCAGGTGCAGCAGGCAATTAGGAAGGCTAATGGAATGTTAGCCTTTATCACAAAAGGATTTGAGTACAGGAATGGCGAAGTCTTGCTTCAATTGTATTGGAGCTTGGTTAGACTGCACCTGGAGTACTGTGTGCAGTTTTGGTCCCTTTACCTCAGAAAGGATATTATTGCCATAAAGGGAGTGCAACGAGGTTCAGCAGGCTTGTTCCGGGGATGGCAGGACTGTTTTATGAAGAGCGATTGGAGAAACTGAGTCTCTATTCTCTAAACTTTCGAAGAATGAGAGGTGATCTCATTGAAGACTACAAAATAGAGAGGGTAGATCCAGGTAAGATGTTTCCCCTGGTTGAGGAGTCTAGAACTAGGGGACATGATTTCAAAATAAGGGGAAAGCCACTTAGGACCGAGATGAGGAGAAATTTCTTTACCCAGAGGGTTGTGAATCTTTAGAATTCTCTACCCCAAAGGGCCTCAATCATTGAGTATGTTTAAGGTAGAGATTTATCGATTTCTGATTAACAATAACATAAAGGGTTATGGGGATAGTATGGGTAGAAGGCATTGAAGTGTTCGATCAGCCATGATCGTATTGAATAGCAGAGCAGGCTCAATGGGCTGATTGGCCTTCTTCTGTTTCTAAGTTTCTATGAGATTTCTAAACAGAGATACATAGTTCAAAAGCAAGAAGTTATGGCAAACCTTTATAAAACACTAGCTCAGCCTCAACTGGAATATTGTGTCCAATTCTGGACACTATATTTTAGGAAGGATGTGAAGGCATTGGAGAGGGTGCAGAAAAGATTTACGAAAGTAGTTCCAAGGATGAGAGACTTTAGTGGATAGATTGGCAAAGTTGGGACTGTTCTCCTTGGAGAAGAGATGTTAAAAGCACAGTTAATAGGGATGTCCAAAATCATGAGGGGTCTGGACAGAGTAGATAGGGAGAAAGTGTTCCCACTGACAAAAGCGTTGTGAACCAGAGCTCACTGAGATACGAATGCAGGACTTTACAAAATGCTTAGGTTTTAAAATGTCTTCTTTAATTTAAGGTGAAACGGAATGTTCTGGATAATGGGGGATGTTGGCCTAAACCTCAGTCCACAGAGAGGCCCATGTGATCTGGTTGTCGTGGAAAAGAAACCTCACTGAAACCTATTGAAAATAAAGTGACAGTTTTCACCACTTGACACAGAAAAGGGACATTTGTATTTTGGGGAGACAGAGTTGCCAAGAGAAAGACAGTGCAGTTTCTGTGAAGAGCAGGAAAAGACTACGTTAGCAACCAACCAGGATGCTGGCGAGAGCTGGTTCGCTGCTCAAAAAAGATGAAATGGATGGGACTTTTGGAGATTTAGGGAACAAGGTGTAACCAAGGTGGGCCTTGCTGGTGGAAGTTGGTTGGATGTTCCAGGAGTACGAAATGGTGAAGTTCAGTTGACGAAATGCTTCCTCTGCTATGCCTCAACAATGTACCTTAACCTTATAGGAAAACCCTCTACATTGCACTAGCAACTTTTTAACTTGTGCTACACCATCCTTGAATATAACCTTCCTAGTGAAAGTACTAAGTGAATGCCAATTGTACTGAATTATGGACAGTTTATTCTAGAACTTTTAGACACTAGAAATTGTACAAAAAATATTGCGGATGCTGGAAAACTGAAATAGGAACAGAAAATGCTAGAAATACTCAGAAAATAAAGCAGCATCTGTGAATAGAGAACAGAGTCAACAACAAGATTTTAACTAATTTAAAACCCATGCACTTACGTAGCATTAAAATCGGGCCCAAAATGCCTTTCATCAGAACTGGAAAAGATTACAGTTGTAACAGATTTTAAGCAGAGCAGAGGCAGAGAAAAAGGGGGCTATGAAAGATCAGAAGGGAAGACCTGTGACAGGGTGGAAGGTAGGAGTGATTAAATGACAAAAAGACAATGAAACAAGATGAAAAGGTGTGGTATGGGGCCACTAAATAAACTAAAGATGAATCTGGAGGAACTGTAAGTTGGAGCAGAATTATTATCAGCACCTGCTGTCTGGAAAATACAGGCAGTGGTGATGGTCTAAAATTGTTGAACTCGATGCTGAGTCCAAAAGGTTGGAAAGTGCCTAATTAAAAGAGGAGGTGCTGTTCCTGGAGGTTCCATTGAGCTTCACTGGAACAGTGTAAGGGGGATCTGTGTGGAGTCTCCCAATCAGCTGTCCATAGTTGCATCAAGCTGGTGACAGAAGCTCCATTCAGGCGGGTACTGACCTTTATTCTTTACCCTACAGGCGAGGCCAGCCAGGCTGAGCGAGCCAGAGGCTGGGTACCCCCGTGTCTGGTGGCCATCATGGTGCCAGCAGGTCAGCCGGGTATCTTCATCAACAGGAAGGGATTCCACTCCCAGAACATGCAGATAGTGTGTGACCACAGGATACAGATTCTGCAAGTCTGTGCAAGGTACCCTGGCAGCTCCCACGATGCATACATCCTGAGGCACTCACAGGTGCCGAGGCTCTTCAGTGCTCCAGCCCAACTGGATGGATGGCTGCTGGGTGACAAGGGCTATCTGTTGAAGAGGAGGCTCTTGGCGCCACTCCGCCACCCAAGAACAGAGGCAGAGCAGCTTTACAATATGGGTCATGCCTCCACAAGGGCAGTGGTAAAGAGGACCATAGTTCTTCTCATGATGCACTTCCAATGTCGTTCAGAGGGAGAACTATTATACCCCACAAAGCGGGTGTCACTGATCATGGTCGCATGCTGCGCTCTCCACAATTTGGCACTGGCAAGGGGGGATCCACTGGAGGAAGGGGACGTTGATACAGCTGCACAGGCCATAGATGATGAATCCACTGTTGAGTCAGAAGTGTGCGGTGTGGAGAATGCTGAGGTCATGCAGACAGACTTCGGTAAGGAGGCAGAGGCACCTTGATCCAACGTTCATTCAGCTTGGCTACCAAATATCAGCTTCAACTGCATGCCAGGGCTGCCACCTCCATCCCGGATGTCTGAAAGGACCCTTTCATTTGAACACGTATGCCATGGTCACTGGCAGAGGGGAAGGGGAGCTGCTGCCATCATCCAGAGCACCCTGAGAGGAGCTACAGAGACGACAGGCAGCTCGTGCGCCAACTCTGGACCTCCCTGGTCACCATTGATGGAAGGGCGCTAAGTTGGGATACTGGGCACCTCATCTATCTCCCACACTGGCACTGACCATCTGAGGTCAGTGCCTGTGTGAGGGCTTGCAGGCCTGAATACAATGCCAGGAACCCCTGATTCTGTCCCTGAAGCTGCCCTTCCATGAGAGTCGCCATTCTCTCAATGGAGGAGGCAGTGTGCTCGGCCATGAAGGTCAATGCAGTACTAATGCTCCACATGGACTCCTCCATAAAGGAAACCATGGCACACATACCCTCATGGATCTCCGCCAGATCCTCCCGCATATTCCACTGGACATCCAGCATCTGCTGCCTAATGAACGACTCCAGAGGCTCATCACCTGCCTTTGACTGAGTGTCATCCTGGTTCCCAGTAGTTCTCCGACTGCCAGCATCCTGGGCACTCTCTGCCTCTGCCTGCACCTCAATCAAGTGTGAAGTGCCCTCACCAATGTGCACCAAGATACTAGCCACCGATCTAATGCCCACCAAGGTGCTGGTATCTGTGGTGGTGCCTGCTTCAGACAGATGGTATGACGCAGGTGCAACAGAAGCTTGATGGTCCTCCAGCATCAGATGTGGCCCTCTGGGGTCCACAGAGCCAGCTGGTGAACCTAAAAGTGGGAACAAGGACATGTTATTAGTTCAAGTCATCACAGTGTCACTGTGCATGCCAGGTACCCTAGTGAGACAATGGAGGTCTGCATCATGGTGCCATCGTCTTTCAATGATCAATGGGGACTCCAGGTTCAAGGCTCACATCAATGAGGAGACTACACTAGAATGGTTGCATAAGCCAGAAGTCTCACCTCTGTGCACTACAGTCTTACCTTCGTCTGGCGCCCCCACCTTTCCAAGCCTGGTTGCATGTGGAGTATGCCAGCTCTCGAGCTCCAGGGTGTCTTGCTCGAACCTGCTGAGCAGCAGAAGGTTGGGCTGCCCTCTGCCTGTACGTGGTATCTCTGCCTGGTTATGACTTGTCTTATCCTGGATGAACAGAGGAGCATTGATTAGTCTACTCTACCTGCAGCGCCATTGCAGCGTGGCCAACCCCACCTGAGGAAAACCTCCCAGGGCACATCCGAGTCGTGGCCCTTGAGCCAAAAGGCTCTCAGTCCAAGCAGTCAGGGCTCACCCCTTGGCCAGCTCCAGCGTGATTGACGGTTGGCACTCAGACTCTAGCACCCCTGAGCTCCACGGGGGTGGACGGCCAGACCGCAACACTTCTGCACTCTGACCCATGCCAACATGATACTCACCCTTCCTGGGTGCAGCAGGTCATTGAAGCGCTTCTGGCCTACACACATGTGTACCACACCACGCAATAGCTACTCACCATTGCTGCCACCTCCTCCCATACCCTCTTGGTGAGGTGCAGTGGCCTCTTTTTCCCATCTCTGGGGACAAAGGTATCCCTCCTGGCAACCACCTCCTCCAGAAGAACGGCGAGGCACTGGTCGGAAAAGCGGGGGGGGCATGTGCCTACCCAACCTGCCCTTCCTTCTACTGTGTCCAGCCACACTCGACTCCATTGGGAACGCAGAACAGATAACCTACCATGGCAGCATTCAATGTGCTGCCTGAGCTGTTTTTAAACCAGCTGCCAGGTTGCCTTTGGGCCTGGTGGCCGACAGGCCCCCGGTTCGCTCGGCCCTTCTTGGCCAGTGCAGAGCCGCATTTCATGCCTTAATTGGCTTGCCAGCATGAAATCATGGTCGGGGGCTGATCGCGGGCGGCAGACCGTTTCCTGGCTGCTCCCGGGCCCGTCCACCATGTCCGCTCAACAACCTCAAAATCCTGCCCATCATTAGCATTGGCAATGTTCCTCATTATCTCTCGAAAACAGCTAAAATGTCTACGTAGTAATTATGGTTTTATTGAGAGTGTAATGTACCTTTAAGAATAATGCTTGTTAGGCAAGATCACATGATCTGTAGTAACCAATAAGAGAGTACAGCAGGCTACCTCAGCAGTCAGTGCAGAGATAGAATTGGAGTCGAAAGCACGTATGGTTGCTGCTGAGCATATTCACAGAATCAGAATCACAGAGTGCAGAAGAGGCCCTTCGGCCCATCGAGTCTGCACAGACACATGAGAAACACCTGACCTACCTACCTATTCCTATTTACCAGCATTTGGCCCATAGCCTTGAATGTTATGACGTGCCAAGTGCTCATCCAGGTACTTTTTAAAGGATGTGAGGCAACCCACCTCCACCATCCTCCCAAGCAGTGCATTCCAGACCATCACCACCCTCTGGGTAAAAATGTTTTTCTTCATTTCCTCCCTGAACCTCCTACCCCTCACCTAGAACTTATGCCCCCTTGTGATTGACCCTTCAACTAAGGGGAACAGCTGCTCTCTATCCACCCTGTCAATGCCCCTCATAATCTTGCACACCTCGATTGGGTCGCCCCTCAGTCTTCTCTGCTCCAATGAAAACAACCCAAGTCTATCCAACCTCTCTTCATAACTTAAAGGTTTCATCCCAGGCAACATCCTGATAATCTCCTCTGCACCCCCTCCAGTGCAATCACATCTTTCCTATGGTGACCAGAACTGCACACAGTACTCCAGCTGTGGCCTCACTAAGGTTCTATACAACTCCAACATGACCTCCCTACTTTTGTAATCTATGCCTCAGTTGATAAAGGCAAGTGTCCCATATGCCTTTTTCACCACCCCACTAACATGCCCCTCCACCTTCAGAGATCTATGGACACACACGCCAAGGTCCTTTTGTTCCTCAGAGCTTCCTAGTGTCATGCCATTCATTGAATACTTCCTTGTCAAATTACTCCTTCCAAAGTGTATCACCTCACACTTTTCAGGGTTAAAGTCCATCTGCCACTTATCTGCCCATTTGACCATCCCGTCTATATCTTCCTGTAGCCTAAGGCACTCAATCTCACTGTTAACCACCTGGCCAATCTTTGTGTCATCTGCAAACTTACTAATCCTACCTCCCATATAATCATCTATGTCGTTAATATAAATGACAAATAATAGGGGACCCAGCACAGATCCCTGTGGTATGCCGCTGGACACTGGCTTCCAGTCACCAAAGCATCCTTCTGTCATCACCCTCTGTCTCCTACAACTAAACCAATTTTGAATCCACCTTATCAAATTACCCTGTATCCCATGTGCATTTGCCTTCTTTATAGGTCTCCCATGTGGGACCTTGTCAAAGACTTTGCTGAAATCCATATAAACTACACTGCACTACCCTCATCTACACACCTGGTCACCTCCTCAAAAAATTCAATCAAATTTGTTAGGCATGACATCCCTCTGACAAAACCATGCTGACTATCCCTGATCAAGCCTTGCCTGTCCAAGTGGAGATAGATTCTCTCCTTCAGAATTTTCTCCAATAATTTCTCTACCACTGATGTGAGACTCATTGGCCTGTAGTTCCCTGGCTTATCTCTACAACCCTTCTTAAATAGCAGAACCACATTAGCTGTTCTCCAGTCCTCTGGCACCTCCCCCGTAGCCAGAGAGGAATTAAAAATTTGGGTCAGAGCCCCCATGATCTCCTCCCTTGCCTCCCTCAGTAGTCTGGGATATTGTAAATAAACTTTAAGTTTCTACCCAAGAAATGTCTGCTGATCAACTCTATCACTAATAGTACAACTCAGCCACCCTACTACAAACTGGCAACGAGGATAAGATTGAACAGGAGAAATCATGTTAGAAAGAAATTGGTACTGGATTTCACCCAGTGATTGTAAATAGCAAGCTCTGTTGGAATTGAAGAAATTATCCTCTCTCAAAATGCCACAATTTGGGAGAATTGATCCTTTTGAACCAGCCACAGACGATTCCTCTCAATACATAGAATGCCTCACGTTCTTTTTTCAAGCAAATGAGATAATGGGAGAAGAGAAGAGGCAAGATCCTCTTGAGTACATGTGGGTGCAAAACCTACAGCATGATTTGAGGTTTGACAGCACCCAGTGCCCCAAATTTGAAGAAATTTGATGAATTGGTGATAGCAGGTGAAGGGCCAAGTCTCCTGAGGTGGAAGAGAAGAGGCAGGATCCTCTTGAGTACATGTGGGAGCAAAACCTACAGCATGATTTGAGGTTTGACAGCACCCAGTGCCCCAAATTTGAAGAAATTTGATGAATTGGTGATAGCAGGTGAAGGGCCAAGTCTCCTGAGGTGACATTGGTTAAAGTTAAGTTAAAATGGTCTGAAATTGTCCAGTCGAGAGCAAGTGGGCTACCAGAGCTACTTCGAAAGGGCACCACCATCTTTAAGGACAAAGTGGGGAAAATCCAGGGCCTGCAGGCCAAGATACATTTGGATCCAGAAGCAACCCCTCACTTCATGAAGGCGAGACAGGTGCCATATGCCCTGCGAGAAAAAGTTGACATTAAACAGATCAGGCTTAAGGAACTGTATGTTACACATCCTATTCAGTTCTCAGGATGGTCAACACCCATAGTCCCGTCCTTAAACCCAACCAGAACATCCAAATTTCTGATGGTTAATAAAGTAGCTAAGCTAGACAGGTAACCCTGTCTAAAATCAAAGACCCATATGCCAAGCTGGCTGGAGGGACAATGTACACAAAGCTTGGCATGATCATGCTTATCAACAACTAGAGTTGGATAATGCCTCCCGGGAATTTGTCACAATCAATACCCACAAAGGGTTGTACCAATGTACACGATTGCCTTTTGGTGTCTTCTCAGCTTATGCCATCTTTCAGAAAACAATGGAAAGTTTACTGCAGAGGTTGCCCCAGGTGGTTGTCTATTTAGACGATGTATTGGTGACAGGATTCACTGTAAAAGAGCATTTGGCAAACTTAGAAGAAGTCTGAAACATTTCTTGCAAGCTGGAGTGTGTTAAAAAAGAAAAGTGTACATTCCAAGCAAGGGAGGCAATCTATTTGGGTCATAGGGTAGATTCATAGGGCCTCCACCTGACTGAGGAGAAAGTGAAAGGCACTTGCATCAAAGAATGCCTCAGAGCTCAAATCATTCTTAGGAATGATCAACTACTATTGACAATTCTTACCCAATTTGTCTACAGTGCTGGCCCCCCTGCATTCTCTACTCAAAAAGAACAAACATTGGTCTTGGGAGGTGCCCAGAAAGAAGTTTTCATAAAGATGAAACAATTGTTGCCCTCGTCCAATCAATTAGTGCATTATAACCAGACAAAAGAATTGATGCTTGCATGTGACACATCTCCCCACAGAGTGGGAGAAGTGCTATCTCATTGGAGCATGGTGGCATGGAACAGCCAATAGGTTATGTATCAAGAGTGCTCACCATAGTGGAAAAGGGATACTCACAGATAGAAAAAGAAGGCCTGTCCATCATCTTTTGTGTCAAGACATTTCACCAGTACATAAACAGCCATCATTTTACAATTGTTTCAGACCCCAAACTATTGCTAGGACTGTTTAGTGAGATCAAGGCTATACCACCCATAGCCTCAGCAAGAATACAATGATTAATTTTGGCAGCACATGAATACATTTCGTACATAGGCCTGGAAATCAAATCACAAAAGCCGATGCCATTAGTCATTTGCCTTTACAAGAAAATGATGAGCACATCCCAGTTCCACAGGTACTTCTTTTACTGTTAAATTTCTTAGATTCCTCACCAATATGTGCTCGACAGATCAGAGACCCAGTCCTACCTCAGGTATGAGAACAAGTGCTATGTGGTTGGCCGCAGGAGCCCACATCTAATGAAATGAAACTGTACTTCAACAGAAGACATGAAATAACCAGCCATGATGGCATCTTTTTGTGGGGAGCACAAGTGATAGTTCCTCCAAAGGGAAGGGAGCTGCTTTTAATTGAACTACACAGTGCCCATTCAGGAATTTCCCGAATGAGAACCATTGCACACAGCTATCTATGGTGGCCTGGGATGGATGGTGAAATAGATAGTTTAGTGAAGCACTGTGTGCAATGTCAGCAACTGCAAAAGTTGTCAGTGACTGCTCCGTTACACCATGGGAGTGGCCAGGTAGACCCTGGGTGCGGTTACACATTGACTACATTGGATCTTTCCCGGGAACAATATTCCTGCTCATTATCGATGCCCTTTCAAAATGGTTGGATGTTTATTAGTCACCAATATCGGCTGCTACAATTTAGAAACTACGTCAGAGTTTTGCCATTCACAGACTACCAGGAGTAGTCATTTCCAATAATGGCGCAGTGTTTACGAGTGCTGAGTTTCAACGGTTTATCTGCCTCAACTGTATCATTCATGTGAAAACTGCATCATACCACTCTTCCTCAAATAGACCAGCTGACAGGGTGGTTCAAATATTCAAGGCAGGCATGAAAAAGCTAACTGGGGATTCCTTGGCAACCAAGCTAGCGTGCTTCCTTTTTCATTACAGGGCTACCCCTCAGACAACAACAGGTGCCACACCTGCGGAGTTATTGTTGAAATGCCATCTCAGGGTGAGATTGAGCTTAATAATGCTGAATTTAGAGGGGAAGGTAGAAATAAGTCAGGGAAGCCAGAAAACTAGACAAGACTGGCATAGTCGCAAGAGGATGTTTACCGTGAGAGAGCCGGTGTACGTGAAACTTTTCGGGGAATGGCCAAAGCGGTGAAATAAGTGCAGTGACTGGACCTCTATATTACCACATGGAGGTGGAAGGCCAGATCATCTGTAAACATGTGGACCACTTATTGAAGACCAAGACAAATTGCTAAGATTTGGTTCCATCAGTGATCATGACCAGGTTTGTGTTTTCTGTTGAGGATACTCAACCCTAGACTGACATGCCTGAAGTTCCTGTAAGAGTTGAGGATACAAAACTACAAGTGCTTACTGAAGCACCTGGTGTTCAGGCAACTCCAGAAAAGGAGGTTCTTGGCAAAGCATCTGAAGTTGTGGAGCTGCGACATTCCACACGTACCAGGAAACCATCTGAAAGACTGAACTTGTAAATTCCTTACCCAGTGCAGACATTGTGTTGTCTTGAAAAATATTTACTTGCAAATATAATATGTATAGCTGAGTTAAAGGGGGAGGAATGTAGTAATTATGGTTTTATTTAGTGTGTAATGTACTTTTAAGAAGAATATTTGTGAGGCAAACATCACATGATGTGTAGTAACCAATAGGAGAGTAGCATGGGCTACCTCAGCAGTCAGTGTAGAAATAGAGTTGGAGTTGAAAGCACACCTATGGTTGCTGCTGAGAAATTGTAAATAAACTTTAAGTTTCCCCCCAAGAAGTGTCTGCTGATCAACTCTATCACTAATGGTACAATTCAGCCACGCTACAATAGTCTATCAAAGCTCTGTAATGGTTATGAAAAGAGGACGACCCAAAGATAATGCATGGTATGACCAAATTGTTATATAGTCAATCCTATCTGCTCTTACCCATTTAATTCCGGAAAAAACAATCAAAGATAAGGAAAGTCGAGCTAATACTACAGATTATGCAACACTAAATAGAATGTTTATGAAAAAGTAAGTCCTTTTTCCTGGCTGTTCTTATCCTAGCCAAGAACTCACCATTGCGATGATAATTTAATTGTGGCTTGTCCCAGAGTGAGGGTAAAATAAAACAACAGAGACAAGTTGATCGCCAAATCATAACTGTTCCAGTTGATTTGCATTGAAGGAAGCAGAGATTTTTTTTTTAAATTCTCATGGACTGAATATGTTCCTAGGTCCCAGAGGGGAAAAGACAATATGCCACAAAACTATGCCATTGAGTTCCAATAAAGTTTTTTTGAGTACTAAAGCAACATTAACAGAGGCTCTAAAATAGATTGCATGCCATTGGTCTCGCATGAGAATGATAATTGATATTGGGCGGCGGTGGACTAGCGGAGGGGGTAAACGAGCAGGTTTAGAGCCACAACGAAAGTTATTTGGAACCTGAGAATTTCAACCATTTTCTGCCTTAAACCAGCTCTCTGATTAAGCCACCCAAAGGCGTTTTCTCAAGGAACATGGGACAGGCACAATCAGTCATCCGTGAATAAATCGTTTAAACGTTTTAAAATGTCATATCTTCAGAACCAAACCGATTTTTTCCGGAGCAGGTTACTTTAATGGGTACTATAGAAAGTAAATTGTAACGTCATACAGATTTTAAGAGCTTTCACTGTCACCAATGCAGTGGAATGAAGCAACCGCCAGTCTGGACCAGTCGCATGAAATAAATCGAATCAACCAAGAAATAGCCATCAGAGCACCGCTAAAGGAAACCGAACACACATGACCGCTTTCTCTCTCAAACTAATTTTTTAAACAATTATCGTTTTTTCTGCATCCTAGAATGTATTTTGACAACATTGTTGAAAATTCTCTAGTAACCGTTCATGAGGATAAGTTAGCGAGACTGTTGTCCGTTAAATAGGTGCCTGGAAAGACTGACCGTGAGCTGGAACTACTAAACTCTGTAGGCGACGTGCACAGAAAGAGACCACTAGCAAATTAATAATGCCTATCCCCATTTTAATTTTACGAAGTTCATTGCAGTCGACTCATTTTACTAGTGGATAGATTCCCTTGGAAATAATTTTATACAACATTCATGTCCAAAAGCCCTGGCCGTGCGATTTTCGGTTAAGATAGCTTTGATTTCATTCTAAATATTCAGAGCCTGTTTTCTGCGCCAATAAGTACAGATTTATTTTCTTTACTTCATAAGAACAGAAGAGATAGAATCAGGAGAAGGCCATGGAGCCCATGGAGCCTGCTCCATCATTCAATATGATCATGGCTGATCTTGTGTTTCAACTCCAATTTTCCCTCCTGCTCTCCATATCCCTTGATTCCCCGAGAGACTAAAAATCTCTCACATTTAAGTGTCTTCAATGATGACGCATCAGCAGCACTCTGATGTAGAAAATTCCAAAGATTCACAACTCTTTGAGTGAACATCTCATTCCTAAATTATGGGCCCCTTTTCCTGATACTCTGCACCCTTGTTCTAGATTTCCCAACCAGGGTAAACAACCTGTCAGTATCTACCTTTCAAGCACCTTCATAATCTTGACTATTTCAATGAGATCATCTCACATTCTGCTAAACTCCAGAAAATATAGACCCAATTTACTCAGCCCACATCATAGGACAACTTTCTCATCCCAGGGACCAATCTAGCGAACCTTGGCTATACTGCCTCCAATGCAAGTACAACTTTTCATAATTAAGGAACCAAAATTGCAAAGTGTTCTAGGTGTGGTCTCACCAAAGTCCCATAGCAGGAGTTCCTTATTCTTAGACTCCAATCCCTTGCAATAAAGGCCAACATTCCATTTGCTTTCTTAATTGTTTGCTGTATCTGCATGCTAACTTTTTATGTTATTTGTACATGTAAATATAAGTCTCTCTGAACATCAACATTTATAAATTTCATGCCTTTTAAAAAATATTCTGCTTTTCTATCCTTACAGCCTAAGTGAATAACCTCACACTTCCTCACATTACACTCCATCTGCCATCTTGTTGCCCACTCATTTAACCTTACTATATCTCTTTGCAGCCTCTTGGTGTCCACTTCACAGCTTGCATTCCCATCTAGTTTTGTATTATCAGCAAACATAGATACATTAATCTCTGTCTCTTGGTCTAAGGGTTATAAAAAGCTGAGGCCCCAGTACTGATCCTTGTGAAACTCCTCTAGTCACAGCCTGCCAATTTTAAAATGCCCTATTTATCCCTACTTTCTGTTTCCTGTCTATTAGCCAAACATCCATCTATGCTAATATGTCACCCCCAACTCCATTGGGCCTTATCTTGTGTATTCACATTTTGTGCAGCACCTTATTGAATGCCATATGTATGGGACTCATTATGCAGTGGGAAGCTTGGATGATTTGGGGTAAATATACTGTCAATTACAGCCTAGTGCATAGGTCTTCCCAGCTGAAACTCGGCTTCATAATCCATTACTTCAGGCTCACCTTCATTCTTTCTCTGTCAACAGTTGTGGCGGAACTTCCTCATCCTCTTGCTGTAACTCTTCAATGCATGGCAAATTGCATACTATTCAATACACTACTATCTTTGAATGTCTTGTCCAGTCTTTTATTTATTCTTCAGATGTGGGAATTGCTGGCAATTGCTGCCCTGAAAAAGTGATGATAGCTGCCTTCCTGAACTGCTGCAAAACATTTCTGACCTCTACAGCATTAGAACCTCTGATTTTTATTACTGACTTTAAGGGCTCTAGTATAGATATATGTCTCATTAAATTTTCAGTTTATGGCTGTATTGAGGGAGTAAACAATAAGTCTCTAGAAGATATTATGGGTCCTTAGGAAGCCATTCGTCAAATCTCCATCTTCTTCCAAATAATCATAGCATGGCGAATTGGTGAGAAATGAAGCTGATGAGGCGACCCGTGCCTTTCCTACCTTTCAAAGTGATTAGGCATTAGCTTGCATTATTTGATGTATGTGGCCACAGACAATCTGCACATCAATTGAATTAATCCTCTTTCTGATCATGCATACCATGGGGTTGATAGCAAGGGCCAATTACATGCCACCTCTGATTCTCTGTTGTTTTAGGAAAATCTGCCATCCAGAAAAAATGTTATGCCCATTTGTGGTTCTGCCAAGTTTGCTACAATTTGACTGCTTTGCTGTCGACTTATTTGTCACACCTGGATTCCTTATAGTGCAGCATCAAAACAAACGAAAACAGCATGAGCGGCAGTAGAGAGCGGGAACGTGATTGGATGATGAGCAAGCATGTGGATGGGCTGGTGGAGTAGGCGAGACTATGACTGGAGTGCCAGCGAGCACGGTGGGGAAAGTAAAGCTGTGATTGGAGGGTTAGGGTGAGGGGGAAGGTAAATATCCACTGTAGAAAGTTCCGGAGCTACGGATTCACGTGTCGAGACTTTGAGCACTCGGGGAAGGCTGCCCACATGGGGACTAGAATTTCCTTCAGGGCTTCGGATTTGCAGAATTTGTCTTGAGGATTATTCAAGCAGTTCTACTGCACGATTGTTAAAATCTGCATCCACCATCAGGCTGCTCAACTTGGCAACGCCCTGTGGGAGACCGCAGCTGAGATCACAGATTCCCAGCTCACAGTTGGCTTGTTCTGTTTCGTGTCATTGGAGGAAGAGCTGTCCCAATGTCTGCAGCAATATTTAAAGCCCACTATTATACTTACACTGTATCAAATTAACATTGTGTTACTTCTGCAACCCGTTGGCTGTTTGCAACCCCGTTTGGGGTCATGGCCCACAGTTTGGGAATCACTGCTCTAATAATTGCTGTAAATACCAATCTATTAATTTATGTAATGTATTCATATGTTATAAGCATGCTGTCATAATCATCTAGTTTCATGGTTTATATTAATATTTCAGAGGTAACTTTTAGATTTGGGAAGATTGAAGTTGTAAGGGTGAGTAATTAAAATGCTGGACTTTAGAAATTGCCAGAACACCTCTAAATATGGCAGTTCAAAAGGTTCCATGTGTACTTCTAAAGTCAGAGTTAGGAGGGTGAAAGCCATAAAAAATGCAGGTGGCCTTAATTTAGCTGGGGAACTGCAGACGGTCAGTCTGAATTATTTTAAATATAACATGCAGGCCTGACATCTTTACATTGTTGTTGTTCTGCATCAATTTCTCATGGCACTTTTCCCGACTCTGCATTACTCCAAACTTCATCATACAATAAGGTTGCAATTTAACGGGAAATTGTAATTATATGTATATTATAAGCAAGTCTACATTCGGTGCACACGATTGACTAATAGCAGAAAGTTTTGCCCCTGGAGATGTTTATTCGAAAGCTTTACTACGCTCGGGGAACGAGCTTTCCAGACAATACGTCAAATCATTCTCCTCACCTCCTTTCCTATGAGTTGGGGAAACAAATCATACCCTAGAAGCCTTCTAAACGATTAGACTGAACTTTACCTCTACGTACATTCCATTTCATCCATAATGGGAGATAAAAGAGCAGGAATTTTTAGAAATTGCCTTCCGGTCGGTTACGCGTTTGACCTTTAGAACCTCGATAGATGCTCCAATTTGTCAGATCAAATTGAAAGATCCAATTTGGTTGATTTGCAAAATTGTATTTGTCCCATCTAAAGAAAAATCACCTTAGTGTTTATTTTGGTTACATCAATTTCAGTTTTCTGATAATCCTGCATATTTGCTATTGCGGTTGGGCAGGGTTTAAACTAGTTTGGCAGGGGGGCGGGAACCTGAGGGTGACGTCAGATGGGACAAAATCAGAAATGGAAATGGAAGGCAGAAAATTACTGAATGCACCTGGAAGGCAGAGGCCAGTACTTCCTGATTTTATTTCAGATCTCCAGCATCCGCAGCAGTTTGCTTTTATAATAGAGAAACAAATTATGTAGGCAAATCTATGACAAGTGCAAACACAGCAGGACAGTAATAGCAGGATATTTTAATAATCCCCATATTAACTGGGATACTTTTAGTGCGAAAGGAATGGACGGAACAGAATTCTTAAGGTGCATTCAGAACTTTTTTGGCCAGTATGTCCTACAAGTCCTACAAGAGAGGACACAGTTCTGGACTTAGTTAGCTGGGCAGTTGGAAGAAGTGACAGTGGGAGAGCATTTTGGTGGTAGAGATCATAATTCAGTTAGTTTAAGCATAATTATGGAAAATGACAAACATAGAACAGGTTCTAAATTGGGATAAGGCCAATTTTACTAAGCTGAGGAGTGATTTAGCAAAAGTGGACTGGAAACAGCTACTTGAAGGAAAATCAATGTTAGCACAGTGTGGGGGGGGGGCGGTGGTGTGGGCATTCAAAGGGGTGATTCAAGGGGTTCAGAGTAAACATGTTCCCAAAAGGAAAAAGGCTGGGATGGCCAAATCTAGAGCTCCCTGGATGTCAAGGAGCTTACAGGGTACAAAAAGATAGGAAAGGAAAGCTTCCATCAGATACCGAGAATTCAATATTACAGAAAGCCAAAAGGGGTATAGAAAGTGAAGGGGTGAAATAAAACAATAAATTAGGAAAGCAAAGAGAGGGTATGAAAGAATATTGGCAAGCAAAATCATAGAGAACCCAAAGATGTTTTATCAATACATTGTGTAAGAGGATAGCTAAGGAAAGTGTAGGGCCCATAAAAGAATAAAAAGGTAATCCATGTGGTGAGGCAGAAGATGTGGGTATGGTTCGTAATGAATATTTTGCACCTGTCTTCACAAAAGAGGGACATTGCAGTTAAGGAGGCGGAGTGTGAAATACTGGATGTGATAAACATAGGGAGAGAGGAAGTATTAATGGGATTAGCATCCTTGAAAGTGAATAAATCGCCAGGGCTGGGTGAAATGTACCCCAGACTGTTAATAGAAGCCAGGGACAAAATAACAGATGCTCTGGCCATCATTTTCCAATCCTTACTGGATGCTGGTGTGATGCTGGTGAATTGGAGGACTGCTAATGTTGTATCTTTGTTTTAAAATGGAGTGAGGGATAGACTGAGTAATTAGAGGCCAGTCAGTTTAACTTTGGTAGTGGGCAAATTATTGGAATCAATTCTGAGAGACAGGATAAATTGTCACTTAGAAAGGCATTGAATAAGCAAGGGCAGTCAGAATGGATTTGTTAAGGTGAGATCATGTATAACTAATGTGATTGAATTTTTTGAGGTAGTAACAAGGAGGATTGATGAGGGTAGTGTAGTTGATATGGTCGACATGGGCTTTAGCAAGGCTTATCTCAAGGTCCCACATGGCAGATTTATTAAAAAAAAATAAAAGCCCCTGGGGTCCAGGGGAATGTAGCAAGTAGGATACAAAATTGGCTCAGTGGTGGGAAACAAAGGGTAATGGTTGACAGACATATTTGTGACTGGAAGGCTGATTCCAGTGGGGTTCAGTACTAGGTCCCCTGACTTTTGTGGTATATATTAATGATTTGGACTTAAATGTAGGAGTGACATGATCAAGAGGTTTGCAGATGACATTAAAATTGGCTGTGTGGTTGATACTGGGGAGGATGGCTGTAGACTGCAGGAAGATATCAATGGACTGGTCATGTGGTCAGAAAAGTGACAAATAGAATTCAACCCAGAAAAGTGTGAGGTGATGCACTTGTGGAGATCAAACAAGGCAAAGCAATACACAATAAATGGGAGGATACTGAGAGGTGTAGGGGAAGTGAAGGACCTTGGAGGACATGTTTACAGATCCCTGAAGGTAGCAGGACAGGTCGATAAGGTATATGGAATACTTTTCTTTATCAGCTGAAGCATAGAATGTAAGACCAGGAGGTTAGGTTGGAATGATGTAAAACACTAGCTAGGCTATAACTTGAGTATTGTAGTTCTGGTTACTTCATTACAGGAAGGGTGTAATTGCACTAGAGAGGGTACAGAAGATATTTACAGAGGTGTTGCTAAGACTGTAAATTTACAGCTTTGAGGAAAGATTGGATGGGCAGGGTTGTTTTCTTTGGATCGGGGAGCCTGAGGGGAGAATTGATTGAGGTGTTTAGGGTTATGAGGGGCCTGGATAGAGTGAATGGGAAGGATCTATTTCCCTTAGCAGAGAGGTCACTGACTAAAGGCATAGATTTAAAATAATTGGTAGGAGGCTTAGAGGGGTGATCAGGAAAATTTTTTTCACCCAGAGGGTGGTAGGGGTCTGGCACTTACTGCCTTAAAGGGTAGTAGAGGCAGAAACATGCAACTCATTTAAAAGATGTCTGGATCTACACCTGATGTCCTGTCATGTTGGCTATGGTCCAAGTGCTGGAAATTATGAGATTAGGCTGGGCACCTCATTTTTCTGCTGGTGCATACACAATGGGCAGACTGGCCTCCTTCTGTGCTGTAAATTTTTCTATATTTTCTAAATATTTGAAAAGGAGGAATATGCAGGGATACAGGGAGAGGGTGGGGGAGTGGCAGTACGTGAAATGTTCTTTCCAAGATCCAGGACAGACATGATGGGCCAAATGGCCTTCTTGTACTGTAACAATTCTATGATTCTGCAAAGCACAAGTCAGGAGTGTGATGTCAGGAGGAATACTCTCCACTTGCCTGGATGAGTATGGCTCCCACAACACTCAAGAAGCTTGACACCATCCAGAACAAAGCAGCTCTCTGACACCCCATCCACCATCATAAAAATTCATTCCCTCCACCGCTGATGCATGGTGACAGCAGTGTGTACTATAAACAAGATGCACTGCATAATTTGTCAAGCCTTCTTTGACAGCTCCTTCCAAACCCTCTACCGCCTAGAAGGACGAGAGCAGGAGATGCGTGGGAACAGCACCTCCAAACCACTAACCACCCTTCACTGTCGTTGTGTCAAATTCCTGGAACTTCCTTCCTAACAGCATTTTGGGTGTATCTACACCACATAGACTGAAGCGGTTCAAGGAGAAACTCACCAGCAGCTTCTCAGGAGCAACTGGGGATGGGAGGCAAAGGTTGGCTTTGCCAGCGACGCCCATATCCCATGAAAGAATTAAAATAAAACAACACTGCACATGTGCAAGTTCTTTTTTTCTTGTTGGAGCTCAATGCTTGCCTGCAAAAATATATACATAGAGTCTCTTCTGGCCAGGTTAACATGGCTCCAAGCTGGGAGTATCTAACCACTTCCATAACTACAAACGCGATGCTCGTGCTTTTGGTTCATAATGAGCGGATCACACGTAACAAGAAACCCATCAGCTCGGTGGCCGTCCTAGTTTGCTCTGGGGAAGTGGGAAGCCGACAACTGTAGAAAACATGCATGTCCGGATCCACTACTCCGGTAGCATCGCCGTTTTCCCTCTGAACTGGTAACCAGACGCATTACATGGCGGGGGCTGGGGGGTGGGGGTGGGGGGTGGGGGGCATGGTCAGAGAAGCTATTGCAAATTGCCCATTGCTTTCGACAACATATCGATCATGATACCACCACAGATGACCCAACGGCGCCATTTTGGAAACCCTTGAAAAAGGCGCTGTCGCCAATGTAATACTTTCCCTGGTCATCGTTAGATAGATAGCATAACACCAAGAAGAGCGAAAAAAAGCTGTCCTGGTAGAAATGCAGCGGGTTGTGGGACAGCCGGGCTATGGGAGTTACCACCCGAAAATTAGTAGAGAAGTGGCTTCAGGTAGATGATGACAGTTGCGAATTATGCAATGATTGCTTTCGGACAGGTAGCCTAGAGGCTTCACTCGTTCTGGAGATTGATTAAATTGGGAGAGCCCATTGTGATATTTGGAAGGAATGGATTGGAGCCAAGGACTCTCTACCAGTCCATACTTCCTTTTGTTCTCACTTATGGCGAAGTTTGGGTTAGGTATGGCAGATTCATCGTACCCTTGAAATTTTGCGTGGGAGCCTCTTTTCGTTGCCAGCCAAAGAACAAGTAACATGTCCAGTCTGACTATAACACGTTAATTTAAAACACGGGGGCGAAAGTTTTCTTTTTATTATCACCTTTGATATATTCAATAAGATTTCCTAACGTTTTCTGTGGCGATTTCTCTGTCTGCGCTGCAGTAATGAAGAGACGTTAATGTCCACATTGAAAGTAATAGCATTGTTAGTTCGTACCCTCAAGAATCGTCCGAAAACACCAAACGAAACCCACACTCATCCAAATCTCATGGACTAGTTTGGCGAAGCAATTTTCCGATCTTTTTTTATGTGATTTTATTTTCTCGAGGTAGAATCGAATCTGGTAATCACCATGGACAGCTCTCAGCGTTACGCAATTTGCTGCAAAATCGAAGCCTTTCTGGTATTTCCTCGGCAGTATTAGGAACTGTGCAGCAGAGCTTGTCCCAATTTTCCACTAGAGGTTGCTTATCACTCGATTTGTACACTATCCATGCTTTTAGATGTGCAAGATGGGTTCACACATGTAGGCGAAAGTTAGGCTGGGCCACAATTCGGAGCTTCAATGGTAAAAGTTTAGTTCCCATTGTATGTGAGTAACATAATTACAAAATACTTATGTACTGAAATGATGTTATTCCGTATCATGATGTGTCTCATTTTTTAAAAATAGATTGTCTGTAGAAGGATTATCGAATTATCTCTTCTTAAGTGTGAATTAATTCGGCTACTAGATGTAACTTTATTTTCACTTATTTCGTGTTAAGGTAAGAAATATCCATCAAAGGCACTGACAGGTTATAACAACGAGGAGGAGGCTTGTCCTGCAGTGTTTTCTGCATAGCTTTGCCCCGATTTCGTTTCCATACTGTGCCGCGGAGACAAGATCTTTGTTGACAGAGGTGATTGCTGACACCAATCCGGGCTCCACCAACTAAGACCTGTAATAAAGTTTCTTTTTAACCTCATTGCATACCATTGCCAGCTTTTTTTCCCCCTTTAATGATTGACCATATATGTTCCAGTTGAATTGTTTTGAATAAGTGTTCGGATGTGCTAATCATCATCAAGCCGGCGATGACTTACTCAAACGCAGATTAACGCAATGTGATGTCAGAGAAAAGGTGCTTATCAAGGCAAGGTCTCAGCCCCCCCACACAAAGGTTTTAAAACTCCAGACAACATCGGTGCGGGAGCATATGCATGTTATATGCGAGAACTAAAATCGTTTATTTTTGTATCAGTTTTTAAATTTGTTCGTTGAAGTTCCTGTTTAGGAAAGAACAATTGGACATCAGATAGGAATCCGCTACGATAAATTATCTGTCATTGTACTGGTAAGTGTTAGAGAGGGAGATATTCAACAGATTCAACTTCCTAATACAAGTTCTGCCAGGTCACACCTTGTCCAGACTTTCTGTAGCGCGCATACGTGAGCTGGCATAATCGTTGAAGAATTGACAAATGTGCTTCTAGATGAAGTGTAAACTATGATATCAGAACTTAATGTTCCCATAAACGCCAACGTTTGACAGTTCAGCGCATCTTTAAACGTCTAGAGGTAAGGTAATTAACACACACGCTTTGAGGCGTTGTGAAATAGCGCCCAGAATTTAAAACGGGTCGGAACAAAAATGTAAAATATTTTAATTTTCCTGTGCAACACGGCTGGGTTCCATGGACGCTGTAGAGTCTTTAACTTGATCAGCGAGTTTAAATTCTGAGCGCTGCTCTGCGCGTCCCTGGCAGAGCGACTCCGCTAGCTCCAACCCGGCCAGTGCGCTGACGTTTCGTCTATTCCACGCGATCCTGTGGAATTAGCATGTTTTTTTAAAGACTTAGCACGGCTGGTTAAATCTTTGCAATTCATTTACCTTTTTATTCCATTCTACAGAGCGCCTTAAGAGGACTAGTGTTTAGGAAAGATTCAAGTTCAGTCATACTTCGCAAGAACCGACTACCCAGAAGTAAGTGAAGGAAAGGGGTGGATTTACATGTGCATTGGAACCTTGTCTTGCAGTTTCCACACTGTTTCGAGTCAGCTTTGTGGAAAACCTTCTGTCTTTAATGGCTAAGTGGCGATTCTATCATGCACTTAATTTTGACTCACGAATTATCCTGTTCGCAGGTTAAGCAAAGCGAGATGTCGAACACGAGGAGATTGTTCGAGCAACTGAGTTTTGCGATATTTCTTCTGTGTTGCTCAGTGTCCACATATGGGAAGCCGGTGGATGAAATCTCCATTATAAAGTAAGTTTTTATTGTGATTTCCCTATTTACTGCATATTAACAGAGAATGGGCGCACTGGCCGCTTAGCACTGTAGGGTGAATGCTGCATATGATGCACTCAGATGTTTCCCAGTGGATTGCAAAAGACGGAATACAGTTCTCTTTGTGAACTGCATCGGCTTAAAATATAGAAATGTTTTAAAGTCTCTCGGTAACGTCTGAAATGTGGTTTGGGTGTTCATTTCATCAGTTTTAAAACGAAGGGTGTAGCGGATCGCGGAAAAGTTAGCGTTGGATAAAATGACAGACATGCAAAGTGAAGCTTTGCGCTGCCAACACTTTGGATCAGTCATTAATCCATGTGCAGGTTTTTAACGCAGTGCCCTACCTATTCTTATCTCGGTAGAAGCATTGTGATGCGATACGCTTGCGATCAAAGGCAAAGTCTTGTGCGAGGCGGGGTTCAATTGATTCAGGATTGTGTGCACTCACTTTATGACCATATAGAGTAGTTCGGGTCAAACCTTTGCTTCAGATGTCCTGTTAGATTTTATTGCCGGCACCTTGAAATGAACTTGGCAGAAACTAATTCATAATGAAAACAAAGGGTATTAACATTTCGACTCGAAAATACTCCAGCGCAGTAAGTAAGTTCGGTTGGAATGCAGTTTGGATAATACCGCTTTCCTGTTACGGTCGATTGGAATTTGATGTTTGTGTTTTGATGTGGCTAGAACTGGTTTGGACTGTGCTTGAGCCTGTGCCGAGCTGTCTAATCTAAAATAATAAAAATCTCGTGTCTGTGTTTTGTAGGAAGAGGTCTGTCTCGGAGCACCAGTTCATGCATGACAAGAGCAGGGCTATCCAGGAGCTACAGAGGCGGATCTGGCTGCACAATGTAATGGGCGAGCTGCACACAGCAGAGGGCCGGCGGATGACTCAGTCACAGCCGTCTCGCAACCCCAAACACCCGGCGACGTGGCCGGATTCGCCGGACCTGGCCGTGCTCCTCATCAAGCTGGAAGCCAACAACAACAGCAACAACGAGGGCACCAAGACTCCGCTGGAACAGGTACAAGAAACCAACAAGCCTGGTCCTTTCAAATACCAGAACGCAAAAAAGAATGGCAAGAGGAAGAAGCAAGGGAAAAACAACAAGCGCAAAGCGCACAGAGGTCGGGAGGAGAAGGGCAGCAGGCATGCACGCTCCGCGGGCTCCGAAGTCGGGGATCTCGGCAGCGGGTTCGACTCTGAGCCGCTCCCCACTGCCGCCTATGGACGGTTGTGGCACTGAGGGGCCAACCTGTAACATACACTTTTAGGTAATTACATAATACTTGCCCAGTCAATTCTCTCAGACTTGTTTAAAGGTCAGAAGACGAGCAGTGCTGCAGGCAATACCCAAGACCGGAAAATTGCGGCTGTGGTGTACAGTCAGCAAAACCTGGTTTACCTGCACAATCATCTCAGACTGAGGAACACCCAGATACAACGAGCACAGGGCAGTTTATACTCGAGTGCTGAGAGGTATGCTCGCCTCTGCTTTCCCCAGACAGTAATTTATAATCTTAGCAAAGAACAGGCTCCATTCAGAATTTTCAATGGGTAATTCTGAAATGCATCTTTATAAAAGGCTGCAGTTATGTCATGCATCAAGTGCAAACTTCCAAGTATCTTGAAGGGTACCTTATAGTTCTGATGTCAGATCAGCGCCCAGTTTACACGGATACTTGCCTGATTTTCACAGTCCGTTCGTGTGAAAGTGGCTACATACCTGCAGTCTTAGATCTGTTTTGCTTTAATAGTTTCATTAACTATAGCCAGAGGCTGTAACATATTGGAATCTAATTGATTTTTCAGAAACATAATCATTCGTAAAATGTCTTACAGTTGCATTGATGCTGTCACTTTTGTGACCACTTACAGCTGTTTGACTGTACACCAACAGTAGTTAGGATCAAATCCAAAGCCAAGAGCTGGTAGACCCCTCCAGAAACAAATTTTGCAACGATTGGCCTGGTCACTGAATGGAATATAATTCCACGCAGTAGGTTTAAAAGCTGCTCAAATGAATCGGATCTCTTGTGCACTTTTTAAACTTGTATAGTGAATATTACATGTTCTGAGGAAATAGACGCTACTGCCTAGACTCCTGCGGTAAAAAAGGTACAGGGGGACTGGAGCTCTGTGCAAACATTCGCAAAACACCAGTATAAGGCCTTTAACAAAGGGAAGCGTCCCAAAGCTCTTCACAGAAACCAGTCATTCAGCTAAAGAAGGTGATAAAAGAAGGGCGTCTATAAACTTCGTAAAAGTGATGTGGAGGAGAGAGAGGCGGAGAGATTTAAATAAGGGAATTCCTGAACCGAGGACCAAGATATCTGAAAGCATGACGTGTTGAATTCTCGGGAGGCTGTAGGGCTGGAGGAGGTGTACAAACACAACAACTTTAGGGTTACTCTAAATTGGCTTTCATGAAAAGAAAAAAAAAATAAAGTTGCAATATAAATCCGTAGCCAGGACCCATTCCCAAATGCAGAGAAAAGCGGAGTGAAGACTCTTTGGTGGAGGCAGTCTCATATCACTTGGGCTTCACACAACATGGAGTGCAACTCCAGCAGCAAGATGTCAAATCACCTTTAAAACGTGCTACATGGACTTCCTGGATACTTATTAAAACTAACAGAATTTCATTAAAAATTTAAACAGTATGGACCTGCTAGAGCAGCTACAAAGTAAACCAACCTGTATTGTGGGTACAGTGTAACAACTTCAACAATATGTATTTATAGAATGCTTTTAAAGTAATAAAATGTTCCAAGGCACTTCATCATAAAGCATAATAAAGCAACATTTTACAACAAGCCACATACAGTTATTAGGGAGATGGCCAAAGGTTTGTTCAAAGAGGTAGATTTAATTAGCGTCTTAAAGGAGGAAAGAGAGGTGGTGACATTTAGAGAGGGAATTCCAGAGCCTTCGGTCTGGACAGCTGATGACAGGGCCACCAGTGGTGGCATAATTAAAGTCTGGGATGCTTAAGAGGCCAAAAGCAGATATGCAAATATCTTGGAGGGCTTTGGGGCTGCAGGAGATAACAGAGATAGGGAGGGGAAAGGTCAAGAAAGGATTGGAAAACAAGGATGAGAATTTTAAAATCGAGATGTTGCTTAACTGGGAACTAATAGAGGTTAGCAAGTATGGTGTGATGGACGAATGGGACTTGGGGCAAGCAAAGACACAGGCAGCAGAGTTTTGGATGGCCTCAGGTTTACAGAAGGTAGAATGTGGGAGGCTGGCCTGGAATTTGTTGGAATAGTCAAGTCTAGAGGTAACAAAAGCATGGGTAAGAGTTTCAGCGTCTGATGAGCTGAGGCAGGGGCAGAGTGGAAATAGGTGGACTTAGTAATGGCACAGTTATGTGGTCAGAAGCTCAACTTATAGTCAAATATGGCACCAAGGTTGCAAATAGTTGAGTTCAGCCTCAGACAGTTGCCTGAGAGAGGGATGTTAAATGCAGCATTAAGATTACCAGAATGAATATCAGAGCAGGAAAAGTGCATAGAGGCAGAGTTACAATTAATGCTGTACAACAATGTTACAACTAATCAGGAAATCACAAAAAAGGGAATATACTTAGGATAGGTTTTCATTTTAATGTCAATGAAAAATTGTGAGAGAGTCTGGGCAGTCTCTTTTCACTTCCCTCTGGCATTAGGTCAGGCTCTGACTTCGAGTTAGGCTTCATTTACGTTTATATACATGAGACTACTTTCCACCAATGCTGCACATGTCATGTGTAAGACTAAGACGTAAAAAGAAAAACACCATAATAATCAATGACTGTTCTTTACATCGATGAACTCACTCGTCACATGACCAGAATCTTAAAACTGGTTAACTAAGCATTATTTCTGTACAAGCTTATATTATTTATTTTAACATAACTCTCCTCATATTTACTTTAAATGTTGCTGTAATAACATGTTTCCTAGTCACAGATTCATAATTTTATAGATGGTAGATTGAGATTCAGTAAAGTACTATATGAGAAATGTCTGAAAATCACTCAGAGGTTATCAAAGATCTTCCAATGCCCCTCTTTCACATAACTAGAGAGTACGATGGAGGCAATTTCAAGTAATGTGCCCCACTGACCTGTTTGATGTACGAGAACAACAAAATTTCGAATACATTAGTACTTATGCTAAATTTTGTTTGACTTTGTTACTCTGCCTATCAGGGCAAGGAATAATTTTTAATTTCAATTGTCAAAAGATGTCAAATCAAATACATCTTGTGGCCTCTTTGAGTAACCTTCCAAAGAGTGGATAATTTTTATATCTTGAACTCGCCCCATGAGAACTGCAATACATTTGAAGTATCACATTTAACTTAAAGTCCTTGACGAGTAACTAAATGAGGAGAGAAAGATATCTTCACTCCTATCCGTCTATCTTATAGATTTACTGGCCTACCGCATCAACCATCCCCCACACGGAGGACTCAAAATATAAGCTACAAGCGCTCCGTTATTGTAAACAGCACAGTAAAGTTAACATTGTACATGTTTGTAGCAACGTGGGTTAGGAATTTGCAGCTCGAAATTGCACGTGACCATGGAAAACACAGCAAATTGCATGCATGCAAACATGCAAGGATAAAGCCGTTTCCTGTAGATGCAAAACGTACCTATAACTAAGTTATTAGAAGACAGCCCACATGGTTATTGGTATTTACATGGGGATTTTCAATTAAGTTTCGACTCACTACAAAGATATCAATATAATTGTTTATTGATTATACCCCTATGGAGCGTTGCGGATTTTGTTTGTTTTAAATACAAAGTGACCCCCTAATTTTCCTTTTCTCCCCCCAGGCAGGTCTGTTATTCAGGAAAGACCGAAACAAATCTTTTGCAGTATTCTGTTATTGTGATCACAATTAAAGTATTAAACGTATTTATTGATTGTAAATATTTAAGAAAAAGCACGAGAATAAAAAACGTGAGTGTACACTATGGAACTATAAATTGGTCATTGTGAATATTTGACAATCCATGATTAATGTCACATACCGTAATTTATTTGTTAAATCATCTATTTATTTGAATTATGTATCTTGGTGCTGCTAATATATAGATATTTTGTAAATATATGCACTTTAGAGTTCAAGTAATGTTGTTACGTGACCTATAATAAAGTGTGTTCGTGGTTCGTTGAATTGGAAAAGGAAGTAATGCTCTTTAATAACACTAATTATTCACTTTACTGAAGTATCTGGTGAAACCAGAAAATAATTTTATAGAACAGTTAAGAATTCTTTGGCAAACAGCACCGCAAAGCCTTACAGTGCTCTGAGTTCTAATGCGTTCTTCTTGACAGCAAACGGGGATTAGAGAAATAATAATAGGGGGAGTAATACCATCGGTCTCAAGCCAAAATTACTTACAAAGACACAAGAGTTCGAGTAATAGCGTTCAGAAGAATCGTGAGCGCACCTGCTTCGTCAGGAATGCTTTGTAGTGCCCACCTAGAAATCTTTGCTAACGAAAAATGCTAACTTTTGAACTTCAAATTTTAGTTTGAGGGAAATATCTCTGGTCTTGCAACAAGAGCGTGACTGGGGGGTGGGGGGGGGGGGAGAGAATTTATATTTAATTATGAAGTCTAACTGTCATAAAACGGATCTTCAGAGTGGTATTTTTATTATTAGGGCGCTGAGTAACATTAGATCACTGTTATTCAGGCCTGGTCTAACTTGCTTCTGTGAGGCAGAAACACATTAACCAATCAGTATGTTTCGTAGTATGTCTGCATTCTGGTTTATTAAACACAGTGATGAGAAATCGTTGCAAGAATTGCAGACAAAAATGTCGATGTGCTCAAATTTATAGAAAACTTCAGTTTGTGTGTGCCAGTGGAGGGCAGCACGGATCCGAAGTTCAATCGAGGAAAAAGTGAAATTAATTTCCCAAATTAAAACTGCCAAGGCAAATACAAAAAGATTCAATCTCAGGCTTTGAAAGCTGCTATGAATCAAACGCTTTTCTTGTTAGCGTTCATTATCAAATGGGGTCAACTGTGAGGGAAAAACATTAAATTTCAGTCTGTTCAATTAGTGGCATCTAATCATCTAAACTAGCTATTTTATATTAAATTTTCGTTGCTATTTCTCGAGGCTTCTACATCAAACCCGTCTCCCGTTCTTCTTGTTCACGAAAACCTTATTTAACAGACGAAAGCGCCTTGTGCCTTTGTTTAGAGGTTTAAATAGTAATTAAGCACATAATTAAGCAAACACTAAAAGTGTAATAAATATCGATGCACATACTATGAGACAGTCTAGATTATTATTCTTTGGTTAGGATGTATGAAACTAAATATGAAAGAAAATTACGTTTCTTATTTTGGAATCCAATCTTGTTTTGTATTATGTAAGTCTTTGCACACGAGCTTATTGCTGCGTGTCTCTCAACCAAGAAGTGAATCTCAACATTTTTACTCTCTACGAGTAATTCTTTTTCTTGTGTCAGGCCTTCGCTTCTAAACGTTTAGATGCCAAAACCAACATCGCTATTAATAATGAAAACCTGCCCTCAGCTGCAGATGAAGTCTGAGGGGAAGACTGACTTTAATTTGTACTATAGTACCCTCGATTGGTCTATGACGCAACATTTTTAAATTCAATTCCAAATCAACATTCTTAAACTAGATGGGGTCAATTCCTGAGTCCCCCCTGAACAAGGACACGTGACGTATGTAAAGGTTCATGTCTCAGGCTCCGTAGCAACGTCCTAATGCAAACACTGCCCACCTCACCAGTAAACTAGCAGGAGACTTAAAAACATATCGTAAAAGCTTCTAAAAATATGTAAAAAAAAGAGATTGGCGAAAGTAAACGTACCTCCCTTACAGGTAAAGGCAAGAGAAGTTATAAGGAAATCGTTGAGATATTAAACAAATACTTTGTATATGTCTTCATGTGGAAGACACAAAATATATATTCCTAAAATAACGGGTCTAGAGAGAATGAGAATCTTAAAGAAATAGTACTGGTGAAAACCTAGCAAATCCACTGGACCTAATAACGTACATCCTAGGGGTTTAAAAAATGTGGCTATAGAGGCAATGGCTGCAATTAATTTTGATCTTCCAGAATTCCTTAGGTTTTAGAGTAGTTTCCATGGATTGATTAACTTCGCTAATCAAATAAGGAAAGTGAGAGAAAACAGGGACCTGAAGCCCAGATAACTTTCAATCAGTAGTAGGGAAAACGCTAGAATCTATTGTTCGAGGCATGGCGTCAGGCCACACAGAAAATCATAATATGACTGGGCAAATGATTTATGAAAGGGAAATCATGCTGACAAATCTATTAAAGTTGTGTGAGGTTGTAACTAGCATGGTAGGTAAGCGGGAATCAGTGGATGTACTGTATTTGGATTTTCAAAAAGTATTCAATAAGGTGCCACACAAGAGGTAACTACACAAAATTAGAACTCATAGGGGTAATAGATCAGCATGAATTGAGGATCTGTTAACTGGCAGAAAACAGAGTGGAGATTAACAGGTCATATTCAGGTCAACGTGCAATTAGTGGGGTACTGCAACGGTCAGTAGTTGGCCCTCAGCTATTTACAATTTATATCAATAGCTTAGATGAGGGGATTGAGTGTAACATATTCGAGTTTGGTGATGGCACAAGATTAAGTGGGAAAATAAGCTATGTGGAGAATGTGAAGAGGTTGCAATGGGATATAGGTGGGTTAAGTGAGATGGCAAGGTGGCAAATGGAATATAACATGAGGAAGTGTGAAGTTATTCACTTTGGTAGGAAAATATTACCCCTGTAATAGAATACTTTTAATATGGTGGGAAATGTTGGTAATCAGTGTGGCTGGGTGTTGTACAAGAATTACAGAAAGCTAACATGCAGGTATGGGAAGAAATTAGCCTTTGTTATAAATGGATTGCAGTATAAACGTTTACAAGTCTTACCGCAATTATATAGAGCTTTGGTGAGATCACGCCTGGGATATCAAGAAAGGATATACCTACCTTAGAGGGTGCAACATAGGCTCACTAAACTGATTCCCGGGGTGAGGGGATTATCCTATGAGGACAAATTAATTAGACTAGGCCTTCATTTACTGGAGTTGAGAAGAATGAGAGGTGATCTCATTGAAACCTATAAAATTCTTAAGGGGCATAAAGGGTAGATATTGGGAGGATGCTTTTCCTGGCAGGGGAGTCTAATAGTAGTGCTCACTCCAGAATAAGGAGTCAACTATTTAGGACTGAGATGAGGAGAAATTTCTTTATTCGAAGGATTTTGAATTTTTGGAATTTCCTTCTGCAGAAAATTATGACTATCTATTCATCAAGAATATTCAAGACAGAGATCAATAGATTTTTGAGTACTAAGAGTTTCAAGAGATTTGGAGATTAGGCAGGAGAGGGAAGCTGATACATAGGATCAGGCCTGATCTTATTGAATGGCTCAAAGTGCAGGATGACCTACTCCTGTTGTTACTTATGTTCTTATAACTTGGAAAGTATAGATTTCCAATGTGTTATTTACATTGCCTTCAAACAGTGGTAAACTGATTTTGTTTGCCAAAGTGAAGAATTGAAGATCATTGTTGGCATGGAGGTGCCACACCCAAATGTTTTTTTTAAAATGGTGTTTATCATAGTATCTTTGGGATCAAGAAAAAAGTTTCTTTAATACTTCTTCTGGAGTGCCTCCTCCAAATCTTAATTCTTCACAGATATATTTGTGTGTAAGACAGTGAACATATGTTGAGGCTGGGGTGAGCTAAGGTCAATCAAACATTTGTAAAGCTGCCATTAATTAAAGTTTTCGCTTAAATTTCCAAAATAGCCAAAAACACATAAAAATATCACTTGCAGATGTGTTTTGCTTATTTGTTTTCTTCCAAAGTTAACTACACCCATTGCCCTTCAGTTGGATTCACACAGATCAAAGAATACATTTAGAACATGTGGTTTATACTTATTAAATAAAAGAAAAAGATCAACAGTAAAAACATTGCTTCTCATTCCTTAACCTCTCAACCTCATTACTCTATGCAGCATAATGATATTGTGATGGATACGTTAAAGGATGAGCAGCTTATAAATTAAAACCCATCAATATAAAACAACTTCTCTGAATTGATGTAGTTTCAAAAGAAGCAGTGTGATTTTGGAGTTGGTCAAAATCTGATACTTGAATTACTGACTTCAGGCAGGAAACCTGGCTATCTCAAGCATATACTCACAAGTCTCTTGTGCTACTAACAAAGTAAACTTTCATACATCTCCTGCTTGCTGTTGGCTTTCTTCAGCTCAGTGTTCATTTGATGCCCATCTCCTACAGCAGCATCACTGCGGCCATCAGTTTACCCTGTAACTAAAAGCAGTGCTAGCCATGGGCATTCCATTGAGATTGTCAATGACTGTGTTGGATTTTGGAGGAAGAGGAGCTACTCAGGATGAAGTAGAAGCAGCTGCATTGACAATACAGGTACCTGGCACTGATTCACTTGTAAGCCAGGAATTAGGTCAAACGAGGCAAGCACAACTACTTAGATAAGTTGGAAGTTGTCATCTTCTGTTCAGCAGGGAGGTAGTCTTCATGTTATGCTATATACTAAGCTAACTTTGACCTTCATATCCAGTGCTGAGATAGCTTTACTACCATGACACTGAACATTTTTGCAATCATTTCATTTTAAAGCACTATTCGTGACAATTGCCAAATATGTCAGCTGTCCATACACCACTGCATCAAGCAAGTCACAACAGTCCTGATTGTCAAGAGCAACACTTCCAATAGAAATGAAGGAATAAATAGAGAAGGCCTAGCGTTTCTATCAGCTGGCTGCATTCCCAAGAGTGCAGGGCATCACTGATGATTACCATGTTGTCAAAAGGGCACCAAGTAACAAACTCTTGACATATATCAAAAATATCAATAATGTAATAATTGCCATGTCTGAGCCTTCTCCACTTATTCCTTCATTTCTATTAGAAGTGTTGCTCTCAAACTCATTGTTATATATTGTCACACACCTTTGTGTCAACCTTTCTATTATAAATTCTGATGTCATTATTGAAAAACCATGAACCTCTCAATCCTTACAGTAACAGCTCATAGCCTAAGGAGACAAACTATAGTCCATTGCTCATCACTGCAATTTTTCTTTATATATAACTATTTTGTATCTCAGGTTTCCCTGCCAGAAAACAAATTTTTGGGCTTTGGAATGTTGTATGAATTTTATTGCATGAACACTTATGCATTCATAGGTAATTTCACTACTTTAATGGCATTAGCTTGTTTATTTTAAATGTTAATGCAATAATGCTCATATGCAATTTCAGGACTTTAGCTTCTGGTTTACAGTTCAGACATTTCTGTCCAACTAAGTTAGTCCAGTCGAAAATGTGATTGGTGTCAACCCATAACCTGAAAGACTATACATTTTTTCTCTAATAATTTAAGTTTCTTGGTAGTTTAATGGAGAAGTAAATACCTCATAAAATAAAAGAAAATAAAAGACTTTTGATAGTGGAAGAAGGTACAAGGACTTAAAAGGAAGATTTAGTGAAGAGCTTTATTGCAGGTGTGCAATAAAGAATGATAAAAGCAACTTATAAAATATGAAAAGTACATTGCAGTGAAAGGGAAATATAAAAATTGTAGGCAAGCTGGATTATGTTTCCTTCATTTAAAAAACTGAATCTGGCTAAATCATTACATGTGACACAGCCAGATGAAGAATGAACCCCATTTTATTAAGTAACATCTTAATTTCTTATATTGATGACACTACTGCACTACTGTGATTATTACAGTTCCCCACACCTACCTTTCTTATCTCTGTAATGAAGATAATGAAGATGGTGGAAATTTATGCTGAGTTGTGAATAGTTTTGTATTTTGGGAATAACCAATTGGGGTGAGATGAATGAATCAATTGCACAAGAAACCTTACATATACAGCCATAAAAATGTCCATTATATCAATCTGGTCACAGCTCTCCAAAACTCACTGGGCCATTAATACACTATGGTTTATGAAATTCTGATTTTAAAAATAAATAAAAGATCCACAATACTCCTGCATTAAAAATCTGAAACATGAACTAGAAAAGATTCACAAGAATGGTTCCAGAGATGAGGAGCTTCAGCTATGAACATATATTGGAGAGGTTGGGACTATTTTCCTTGGAGAAAAGAAGGCTGAGAGGAGGTTTGATAGAGGTATTCAAAATCATGAGGGGTCTGGACAAAGTAGACAAGGAAAAATTGTTTCTACTCGTGAAAGGATCGAGAAGAGAGGGCACAGATTTAAAATAATTGGCAAAAGAAGTATGAGAACATTTCCTTTCATGCAGCAAGTTGTTAAGGCCTGGAGTTCACTGCCTGGGAGTATGGTGGACGCAGATTCAATCCAAGCATTCAAAAGGGAATTAGACAGTTATCTGAAAAGAAAGAATGTGCAGAGTTATGGGGAGAATGACATGAGATCAATTGATCATTCTGAGAGCTGGTGCAGACACAATGGGCTGAATGGCTTTGTTCTGCACTGTAACAATTCTGTGATTCTTTGAGCTGGACAATTAGAAATGAAATGGATAATATTGGTGTAAAATAAGATTTGAATGTGCAATTATAAAGAACTTAACTGTTACAATTCTTTTAAAACAAAAATTGGTCCCTTGTTTTACTAATCTCAATGGAATAATTTGCTCTGACGTCAGGATATTAAAAACAGACTTCTACAAGATCACTCTTTTGCATTGACAGACTCTACTCCAATGAATGAAATGAAGAACAAACAGAGTGCTCAGTGCTCATGTTTACTTTTCTATTTTACTCTGGTTGGTGGAGCCAGGTATCTGATATAATGCTGTCAAAGATATGCATTATACAACTAAAGAGTACTTTCTGATAAAAAAAAACCCTCCTAAAACCTGGTCAGGTAGAAAATGCTTGGAAAATCAAACAGCAAATAATATTGATCAAGTGTGTACCTTCCTCCTCATAAAATATCATTAACATGGAATGTTTAAGTTTGAGCATGAGAATTCGATTTGTTTTCTTTGGGGTATAAACTGGCGATAAGATGGGGTTTATGTCATCAAAATGAACACAGTAATGTAAAAAAATCATAGTCATGATCTGATAACACACATTAAGTCAATTTTCTGGAAATCAAACAGGGAGGTAATCTTCTGCGTTTAACAGTACATTAATAACAGCTGACTGAAGCACAAATTGTTGTTAAAGGAATATGATCTTATTAGAGATCTGGAAATGAGGTATGATTGTACTGGACCTGCTGTAAAAGACCTATTGTATTACCTTTAGGAAACATAGATAATATTTACGTGGGCCAGATAATAATGATTCTTAAGAGTTTTGTCGTGAAAATATGATAACTTTCATAAGGCTATTCCAATTTATTGTAAAGTGGAATAGTGGGGTCTGGATAATGTATGTGTGTGTGTGTATGGGGTAGGTTGGATTTAACTGAATTAAAGACAGCTGGTCTGAAGGCTTTGATGTATCTGAAGATAAGCTAGGTTTGAAATGATAAATAAGTAAACATGGCTCCAGCCCCATCCCACCCACACTGTCTTTGTGCTATCATCCTATTAGCCCAAAATCCAGTCCTGGATGAGCTACAATTACTTCATAAAATAATGGGAAGACTGGAACTATCATCCTCAGCCCCAACCTTACTTCAATTACCCACACCAACACCTTCCTGGTTGAAGCCACCACTTCAGCAACCTATATGTCTAAAAGCTGAGCTCTAAAAGCTGAGCTCCCAACCTCATATCAATTCCATTACAAAGACCGCCTATTTCCACCTCCATGATATTGCATGTCTCCACCTCTGCACGTCCATCTGTTACTCATCCATGTCTTTGTTACCTTCAGACACGACTATTCCAATGTTCCCTGGGCCACTCTTGCACCCTGCACCCTCTATAAACTTCAGCTCATCCAAATCTCTGCTCTTTGTATCCTAACTGGTACCACACTTCACCCTATGTGCTTGCTGGCCTACAGTGGCTTCTGTCCCACTACACTTGCAATTTGAAATTCACATCTTTGTGTTCAAATCTCATTTTGACCTCAAACCCCTCCCGCCTCCCTCACCCGCCCCCCAGCGTATCTCTGTTGCCTCCTCCTCTCAAACCCTCCAAGAACTCAGGATCCTCCAATTCTGACCTCTGGTGTATCCCCCACTCACTTCACCTCATATCTTGCTGCAGTGCCTTAAGTTTTTTTTAGGTCCTAGGCCTTGGAATCCCCTCCATAACTCTCTTCAGCTCTCTCTCCTCCTTTAGGACCCTTCTTAAAGCCTACCTCTTTAACCAAACTTTTAGTCATCACTCCTACTATCTCCTTCCACACGTCATTTTTATCTGACTATGTATTTGTGAAGCACCTTGGGATGTTTTTTGTTTAAAGACACTATATAGCTGCATGTCAGTTCCATCTGATGATATCAAGATTCACTGTAACAACAATAATTTGTTTTTATATAGCACCCTTAAAGTAATAAAATGTCCCAAAGCATTTGACACTAAACCACATGAGGAGGGTTCCAGCAGCAGATGAGATGAGATGGGGCAGCATCAGGCAATGTTACATAGGTGGAAATAGGCAGTCATAGTGATGGTGCAGATATGTGGTCAGAAGCTCACCCTAAGGTGAAAAATAACACTGAGGCTGCAAACATTATGGTCCAGCTTCAGACAGTTGCCAGGGAAAGGGATGGAGCCAGTGATTAGAGACTGAAATTTGTAACAGGGACCAAAGACAATGACTTCAGTCTTCCCAGTATTTAATTGGAGGGGATTTTTGCTCATCCAGTAGAGTGACAGAGTAATTCCCTGCACAGAAGGAGGCCCTTTGGCCCATCATCCATGCCAGCTCTCCAAAGAGCAATCCAGTCAGTCTCACTCCCACAATGGATCCCTGAAGCTCTGCAAGTTTATTTCTTTCAAGTGCCCATCCAATATCCTTTCCAAATCATGGATTGTTTCTGCTTCCACCAGCCTGGTAGGCAGCGTGTTCCCTAGGTCATTATCACTCGCTATAGTAAGCTCTTTCTCACATACCCCCAGCATATAAATTTGTGTTCCACCCTCTCCTTGTACCATCATGTTGGATTGTGGAAAAGTGGAAGAATGAAGAACATTGGTGGTGAGGTGGAGTTAGGTCTCCATACTGTAAATGCCCAAATATTCTAATAAGTAAATAGTGAAAAGTTAATCATTCACAATAGATTTATTTTCAGAACTGGGATACGTGAATGATTTTAAGCTCTTTGTTTGAGGATCGATATTGAATGGTTTGGTATATTTACCTAATGGCCTAAAATAACAGAGGAAGCCTTTTGCGATTTATTTCCTTTTGGCTGGGCAAAAACGTGGGAGTAAGGTAGCCAGGCTTCAAGAAATGTGCATTAACGCCGTTTGTTTCCATATGTAATACTTTGCTGTTCTGCATTATATAGCCAGTTTTCGGCGATTTGTGCCTACCTGAATTGAGACTACCAAAAGCCATTGGTCCTGCTGTCTATCGACCACGAAACGGGATTATATCATTTATTGCTAGAAGACCCTGGCTACTGTGAGTTTGTAATCATGCCCATTACATATGGGACCATCTTCGTTAGCATTTGCACTGCCATTGTTTTGGTTGGGGTGTTCGCCCATATTCTGGTGTTCTACATCTTCACCAAGTATGTTTCATTCCGTAAAAACCGCTTGGATATCCTTTTGGTGAGCATGGCCGTGGCTGATTTCCTCTCTGTCCTCTTGGACCCTTTCCTCATCATGGTTGTTCTGGGATATACATGGCCCTTCGGAAGGATATTCTGCAAAATATTTCAGTTCCTTTTGGCCTTCTCGGTGGCCGCTAGCGCTTACTCCCTGTGCGCAGTCTCCATTACCCGGGCCTGGATCGTTATGAAACCCCATAACCCCCCTGCAATGACTTTGAGCATGGCCATGTTGGTCTTGGTCTGGCTTCTGAGCCTCTGTGTAACCATACCTCTCCGGATCAACGCCACAACAGGGACAGGGAGTCGCAACCTGACCTTCTGCGTGTCGGGGTCATACCAGCACAAATACAAGACCATCCTGGCTCAGTTCGTCCTTTATTATTTGGTCCCCATGCTGGTGATCGCCTATAACTACGCTCGTCTTGCAGTTTTCCTTCTGAAGAGCCCCATGACGTCTTTGGTTAGTTCCAGGAACACAAGAAGGGCGTCAATCATGATTTTATTTGCCACGGGCTCCTTCTCGGCGTGTTGGCTGCCCAGCTATATCTTGGAATTCTGCATCTACCTGGGCTCATGCGCTCGCGGGAAGACCTGGGACATGCTCTTTTTCAGCTGCACGGTCCTTAACTATTTCTACCCATGTATCAACCCAATCATTTACGTTTTGTTGGCCAAGAGATATCGGGATGCGACATCGTGCTGGGGCCTGCCTTTTAAATCACAAAGAATGCCCCCCAAAAACAGCTCGACAGGTCCAGATGAGAGGATTTTCTCATGCCATTGAACCCGAGGACTTCAAAACACATCAGCCCGAACAAAAACAGAAAATGCTGAAAAAACTCAGCAGGTCTGGCAGCATCTGTGGAGAGAGAAACAGAGTTAACGTTTCGAGTCCGTATGACTTCTTCAGTCCGACAGTTGTCCTCAAATAATACAGCGGGAGCACCAGCTGTTTCCTCAAAATTTAAGATACCGACATTAAGCTCTGAAGAAGTGTCACGTGGACTCGAAACGTTAACCCCGTTTCTCTCTCCAGGTCTGCCAGACCTGCTGTGTTTTTCCTGCATTTCCTGTTTTTATGACATTAAGTAGAGTCTCGGTAACATTCCGTATTTTCATTGGGAGGATATATACGAATGAATATTTTTTTCGGGATATCAGACAATTCAGTCCGTTTTAGTAAAGAAATCAGCCAGATTGGAATCCGAAGTTAAAATCTATTTGACAAATATTTATTTGCATATCTGCTGAACACCACTTTCCAATTTAACTGAAATAAATAATTATAGCGAAAGTTTGTACATTGCATGTAAGAAAACACATAACTGACAGGAAGCCACAATAAGATTGAGGATAGAGAGAATTGCATTTTCTGCTAATTTATTCAAATACATTGAAACGTAAACGAGCTGTGCTTTGCAACATGCAGGCATCTTATAATCACCTTACACGATAGCATATATTGTCTGTTTTCTATCGAATTAAACAAAACACTATTCAGTCAATATTTTTAAAATAAATTAATACGGTTTAAAAATAAATCTTTGACGCTAAACCACGATGATTAGCAGCTCTGAAGATTCATGCACTTAATTTCTCACCTGATTAGTTTACTGACTTAAACATATGAAAAAAAGATTGTAACAAACATTACAGAAACATTTTTAAACAGAGAGAATCAGAAAGTGAGCTAATTACCTCAAACTGCTCTAATCCTCTGCTGGCAGCTGATCACAAATGAGAAGAGTTTAAGAACAGGACCTCAGCTGCACACAACGGTCCAGAATTTGCCATGTTTAGGGACACTTCAAAATGGAGAATAAAAACACACAAAGAAAAGCAGCTGAGGAGAATTGAAGGGAAAATAATTGCTCCTTTGTTTAACCGTATAATTGTCTCATCATTTGCCTCTCTTCATATAGTTTGACTATAAAATGAATGATTTGTTGTTATTTGAGGAACTCCAATTCTATACCACTTTAAATAAATTCCACACACCAGACGGAACAACACGCAGTTGATTTTTTGCAACAATATTACACACATCACAATTTTTATTCCAATGGTCAGTACAGTATTTTGGTCTTGTTACAACACACAACTGCTAACAATGGGCAACTGTGTATACTGGCTACAACATAACTCTTTTGGATTTGCTGTGTTTTTTAAATTCGTTTGTGGCATGTGGGCATCATTGGCTAGGCCAGCATTTATTGCCCATCGCTAATTGCCCTTGTTCAGAGAGCATTTAAGAGCCTACCACATTGCTGTGGGCCTGGAATCACATGTAGGCCAGACCAGGTAAGGACAGCAGATTTACTTCCCTGAAGGACATTATGTTGCCTGTTAAGGTAATAGCACTTTAGTTTGTGCACCAACCTGTCTCGATATATTGCTTTAAGGGAAGGACTCAACCTTCCAAATTTTACTTATTTTATTGAACACTAGTCACAATTGCATTTCATTTATTCATTAGGACCATTATCCAATTTAACTTATGAGCCTATCTTCAGTGTGATTCACCTTTCTACATGGAAGCAGCTGTTAAGGAACCACATGTTTATAATTCAATCAAATCACAAACTGTGGAATTAAGATTTCAGTGAGTCATGCACATCAGTAAAATCCCCAATCCTCCCACAAATGAGTTATTGTGTTATTGGCAGCACCAGTTATTTATGTTATATAATGAATATCAAATAGGACTTTAAATATTATTGTGTATTTTAATATTATCATTCACATCCATTTTCAACAATCAAATGATCCAACAGCAAAATGATTAAATAATTAAAGATCACTGCTCACAAAATGTCACTGCTAAAAGGAACCTGGTTATAACTAGAATGAGTAAATGGGATAGAAAATGATAACAGGTGCTTTCCTGAATTTAGCTTCATACCTTCCTGAAAATAATTAAAAGGGTGCTAGTGTTCTGGACAGAAGTAGGAAGCTAATTTTCATCACTACTATGGAATACAAAATCTATGTGACAGTAAATTACTATTGGTTTTTCATATGGCTCTTCCATTTTTTAAAACACAGGGTGTTGGCTATATTCAAATTAATTCTGTAAAATAACAACCTGAAATATTGCCAGGAAAAACAGCAGCATTGAAAAGATGCACACATTTTTGTACAGGGTTAAAAACAGCTTGATTTCTAGACATTGTCATGTTCATACCATACAAACTTATGAGCTAAATATGAAACCCAAAATGGACACTTTCCAACAAAATGGAATTGAGAGGTCAGGTGACCTTTTTCCTGCCAATACACATGGAACTGCAAGGACCCCTGAATTAATCTTGATGTCTAGACAAGTCTTAACAAAATCATTAAAATTCAAGTTACCTTTCAGGACATACCTTTGAAAAGTCATTAAAATGCAAGCAACTCTTCCTGGTTGTTAATGGCTGCACTTCTCCAACTAATTTAAATGTTTGGTTTCACAATACTGTTCGCAGGCTCTTTGACTACAAATTGGAATCCCAGAAAATAGGTGTGAAAAGTTCTATTTTATCAAGATGGACTTCATTGTTTGATAATGGCTTAGCCATCAGAACCCATTTAGGAGGACAATGGAAAAAAATGTTCTGGTCACATGACCAAAACTAGGTTTCTGATAATGAGATTTAATAAGGCATAATTTTGGAGCATACAGTGGAGAAACATCTAGACCAGCAAAGGAAAAAGACCCTGCCCAAGAAACACCAGTTGGCAGAGACTCTGGTTGGTCTTGACCTCTCTACCTGAGGAACTGGAACTCCCCACCCCCAAACAGCACTGTGAGTGTACCTACACCAAGTGGACTGCAGCGGTTCAAGAAAGCAGCTCATCACCACCTTCTCAAGGGCACTGCGGGGTGGGCAATTAAAAAATGCTGGCATAGCCAGTAATGCCCATGTCTCATGAAAGAATAAAAAAAATTGTACCAGGGCTTTGCTACTGCACCCTGACTGGAGTGCACCAAGAGAAATCTGCTACTGGGAACATAAAACAACAACAAATCTATCTTCAGAGGACTCAAAAAGGATTACAGCCCTGCATTGTTTGACGTCTTCACCCCAGAGAAAAACAAGTGTGACACAGAACTCTTGAACTCTTAAGAACTAAATGCATGCTACTTCTGTAACCACAATCTTTTATTGAGAGCCTGTGTATCTCAGTGGGTATAATTGCATATATACATTTGGGTGTTGAATTATAAACATTTATCTTTCTTTTGAAACTTATGAGAAAACCTATGATTTATCTTTCCTGACAATTACTGCACTCAGGGGTATCACAAAACTTTATCACAAAACATAATATTATTGTAGGCTTATGGGTGTGAGTGTGGGTGGTTTTGTCTATGTGACTGATTTAATTGAATTAGAGGCAGATAGACTATAAGGTTGAAATTATCAAAAGAGTTAGGTGTAAAGCAAACTTTTGAAATGGAGATGGACACGTGAGGATGAGGGTTCCACTGATAAAGTGTGAAAGAAATTTGCATTTTTAGATAAGTGAAGGTGTTGTTCGACTTTCAAAGGGATGGTAGGATGTTTACAACTAACATGATAAGCAAGGCCAAATATCATGTTTTTTTCCCAAAAGGAAAGAGGTCATACTGACAACATGTAAGATTTTTATATTATGGGAAAAGTACATTTCCAAAGACATGTAGAACAATGGGAGTTTACACATTAAAGAGAGAGGAACACGTATAAAGAAGGATGGAAAGTTATGTGGGGTGTGGCTGTGTGACATCTTGAAAGGTACATCATGTAAAGCAGCCTTGGGGTAAAGCCTCTAGCCAATTTTGCACAAGTCTGCTGTGGCCAGTAACTCAAGTTGTGTTATAAGTCTTTGGAATTCCACTGTCGAGTGAGTGCTGCGGTAACCTTGCTGTATTGCTTATTTAAATTTAAAATCTATTTTTGGACTGTTGCCTTAAAGGGGGTGTGTATTTGGGAGTAAGGTTAATTAAGAATTTTGGGATTTGTTAGTATATCAAGTAACTGTAATCTTATGTATGTGTTAAATTCTTTTCTTCTGTTAATAAAGGTTTTAATTTTTTTTAAATCACAAAAGGTGTTAGTGGACTCATTAATTCTGAATTCAGTGCATAAATCTTCTTGTAATAAATACAAATTGTAAAACTGTTATGATAGCATGGCCAAGTTTCCCTTGTGGATTTAGTCTGCCTGGTACATATCACATGCCACATCATAACAGGGGTTAGAACATGGACCTGAATTTCACACTCCCCTGCTGGTGTTTGTTGGTATGGGGAGCATGAAATAGCATAAATGAACTTCCCGCTGTGTTCCTACCTGCCCTGACCTCTCAGCAATTTTACGCTGGGGCAGGCGAAGCCTCGGATGGCTCACCCACCCTTGCCCCAGTTGAGGCCCTTATATGGTTAATTATTTATCACTTAAGGGCCATTACCCACCCAGCCTCAATTTTTAGGCTGGTGGGAGGATTTTTAGGCTGGTGGGAGGATTTCCAAGGTGTGGGGGAAGCCTGAAAATAATCAGGTTTAAGCCTTGGATGGGAAATTGGGGATGATGCCTCCATCAGAAGCCCCCTTGAATCTTTTGGTGTCCCTTCCCTTAATGTCTGGTGGCCACTGGATCTCCATCAACCCACCCCTGACCTCTCCCCCCACACCCTCACTATCCAAACCCCCTCTAGGCCTTCCCTACCCTCCCCACCCTGAGACCCCGGAAACTCACCTGTCCATGCACTCCCAGGACTTAGGCTCCATGGACTTCATGAATTTCTTGAACTCCGTAGACTTCTTCCACTTCTGTCTCCTACAGCTCCTGTCACTGCAGGGACTAAAGAGCTGCTGGCTAATCAGATTGGCCAGCAGCTCTCTAGGGTGGGAATTCCTCCTCAGCGAGGGGTGGGAGTCCCACCTGCAGCCAATTATAGCTCATTGGAGCGTGAAATGGCTGCAGGGCAGGCGTGTGTTGGCGAGAATCTTTGGATAGGGGAACAGAAAACCCTGCCATCCAAAATATCCTGGCCATGTTTTTTACATGCTGTCTGTGGTCAATTGAGAGGGGGAAAAAAAGAGGAGTCATCCCTATCATCTCTCCCCATCCATAGATATGAACTAAACTCACCGCAGAAAATTAACTCTTGTCATTTCAAGTGTAAGTACCCTTTTAAAGATGTGGTAAGTGTTAGCAAGTGGGGTTGGTTAACTCAGTTGGCTAGAACTAGCATGTGAATAAAATTAACAATAACAATACATGATTCAATCCCTGCTCCAATCCTCCTTATCCTACCTGTAATAGAAAAATCTCAGCATTTAGTTGTGGTTTAGTAAATAATTGCCAAGGACTGAACTGAGAAATGTTAATAACTACCAACTTCTTAGCACTGAAAGTTAAACATTTATACCCTTCAGGTGTAAATGGTTATCAGTGAGTTAAAAAACGTAGAAATTTAAATTAAGATTTTTTTTCACTTTTCCCTTTTGTGGTTTTTTCTCTCCCCTCTTATGAAATTGATATGACATCAAATTCACCTCTTCTAATTTACACTTCCTTCCCAGTCCTTGGGCGGAATTTTATGGCCCCATTGCACGGAAGCAAGGCCATAAAACGCGGTGAGCTGTTCAAAAGTTCATTGCCTTCCGTGGGCCCGGAAAATCCCTCCAGTGGGAGGGGTTGTACACTTCTGCCCCTTCAATCTGATTGGTTATGGAAATACACAGTTGCTTAGCTGTTTACACGGGTACAGAGCTCAGCTTCCTCTTGCTGCAACATTATCTGCTCACAATTTCAGCAACTTGTCATGCAAAGAAAATTGAAAACTTAAACATGCAGGAGCGAGTCTAATGGCAGACAGTTAGATAGATTGCTACAGCAAAACCTGAGCCATTATAATTCTTAGATTGTAAAGATACACAGGGAAATATTGGAATATTTTGCAAGTGATTTATATAGGATTGTGAAGTGATTTTAAAATTAAAAAACAAATTCCATCATCAGTGACCCATTAATAGCAAACAAAAGGTGCAAAGGATCAACTTCTCTCTCACTTCCTCTTCTGTGATTTTATATTACACTGTAAGCTGGTGACACAAGGTGGCGGCGCAAGATGGTTGCATGTGCAGAATCCAATGGCATAATTTGCAGGAGACACAAATCAACCTTCATAAACGGTGACAGCTTCTTTTTAGCAGTCTTCAAACTTTTAATAATGAATCTTATTTCATTTCCCATGTATTTCCAAAATCGTTTGTACCACATAAAGAAACGCAACCAGGTAATCCTCTGAGGGGAGGTGATGGCGTAGTGGTATTGTCACTGGGCTGGTAATCAAAAAACTCAGGGCAATGCTCTGGGGACCCGGTAGATGGTGGAATTTGAATTTAATACAAATCTAGAATTAAAAGTCTAATGATGACCATGAAATTATTGTCTGGTTCACTAATGCCATTTAGGGAAGGAAATCTGCTGTCCTTACCTGGTCTGGCCTACATGTGACTCCAGACCACAGCAATGCGGTTGACTCTTAAATGCCCTCTGAACACAGGCAATTCGGGATGGGTAATAAGTGCTGGTCTAGCCAGTGACACCCACATCCCATGAACAAATAAGCCCATCCCTCGGAACTAATGGCCTGAAACCTCAAGCAATTCCATGCTTCCTTCCTTAGAGTGGGTGGGCACTCAGAGTGCAACCATTTCCCTGTCTCTCCTGCTTTCTCTCTATCCCCAGCCATTTCTTTCCATGTTTCATCTTTTAATAAATTTCTAAAAAGACACCAATGTGATGTGTCATTTTAATTGGGGATTGGGGGTGAGGATGGGCAGGAGTGGGTCCCATTTGCCAGTTGCACTTTCCAGTCCTGTTTGAGAGGTTTGCGGTGAGCTGTGGATGGAGGGGGTTGTTAAAAGTGTCAACATTATGTTGCTGGCGCTGTAATATTTGCAATTCCAAGGCAAGTGATGATGGCATATGCGCCCTGTTGCACTTCCCCCTATAAAGATGGTGGCTGCACATACAACTACACATGCACGGTGTTGGCAGCAAACGCAGCCTTTACATTACTGGTGGTTGAATAGCAAAATGTACAATTGGGAAGCAGAGTTGGCGAGAGCATAGGAATTTCTTTGCTGAACCAGCTAAGGAACTGGTGGATACAGAACTAAAGTGCTATTAGAAGGTTGTAATTCTAGCATGACAAGTGGGTAATTTCCAATATGATTGTGGACACAGGAATTTATAATTGAAGTTGACACAAAATACGTGATAAATACATGACAGAAGCAAAATATTTAATATATTAGAGATCTCCAAGAGTAACTTTATTATGTAATAGCAGGGTTAGTTTCAGTGGTTGTCAAGTGGAACACTTAAATGCTGATTGAATTTATTTATCTGATAGAAACTTAGGGTCAATTCAGCATTCTCACTGTCAGAACCAGAAAACCAGCCCCAACAATGTCATCACTGCTCTTCACTCAATATTTTGACAGAAATTGTCAATTGAAATAAATTAAGCACAAAGTACATAAACTGAAAAATGTTGAATGAAAAGTGTATGATTTTGAAATGGTTCCTTTTTAAAAGGAAACTTGACAGAGATATTTCCATTTCAAAGTACACATTTATATGTAAAAGTAGCAGTGATCAACAAACCAGATTGCTACTGTACAGTTTGAGAGATGCTGGTGAAATGTCTATATAAATTAAATTAGAGATTATTACTGTTTGGAGTGGCTGAAGGTTAAGAGGAGCAAAATTAAGCTTTTATTAAATTATAAGTATTCTGCACTGAAGGCAGATCACAGACTAGAAATCACTCATGGACCTAAAGATTATCCTTCACTGGAAGATAGCCTTGACATCAACAGCCATTTAAGAACAAGGTTTGGGGCCCCCATCTTACGTGTTATCACCAATCACTGCCTTCATTACAGCTGTGCTTTTAAAATCCCACATTTCTGTTCTTTGCCTCACAAGAAATGTAATACATATGTATCATTAATCCAAAGCAATTTATTAGTCTTAGCCATTTTTTAAAAAATAATTCTTGACTTTGTTCCCCCAATTGCTATTTTTCATATAAATCTCACTAGGAGCCAGCTGATCACAGAATCACAGAATTGTTACAGCTGTTTGTATTAACAATTTTGAAATTTCAGTTCTTTACTATTTGCCTGAGAATAATGATCAATTCCAAACTCTTTCACAAAGCGGTCTGGCTCCATTAAATTAACTCATCTTTACCATCCCTCCTCATTTAAGGTCTTGCTGTAGTTACGCCAACTGCATTTTCACACAAAACAATGACTTTCAAATTACATCAGGATAATATAATGAGCAAAGTAAAATGTTTTGTCCAAATGCTGGAAAACGTCGGAATGCTTCCCACATATCTGAAAATAGATTGTATTTCAAGAATACACGATGTTCAAGACTGGTTGATGGTGCAATATCCCTGCTTATAATGTAGATTCCATCATTATGCAGTGTACAAGTTAAATTTAGTCCAGATTTTGATGTGTTTTCCTTGAGGTGGAGCCATTCCCTAGTAGTCACATTGTAGGACTGTACAGTGAGCATGTCTTCAGCATGGCTTCCCTTTCTACTTCCACCTTTCTCGTGAATGCAGCCACCCACAAGATAAATCGTATCTTCCACAGAAACCATTTGCTGTTTACGAATGTGAACCTCACAGGATTCTAAAACAGTCCAGGCATCTGAGGTTGGGCAGTATCGCAATATATTCATATTTCTATCTGAAATTAAAAGTATTTTTGAATGAATTTTAAAACAAGATACACACTTTTAAATACACATAGAGTTGCAAAACTGATACTAGAACATTGTCAAAGGTGGGCAGTATAATTTTAAGCATGAAGTTTCATTTTCAAAGCAGCAAGGCTTCACAATTACAAAGCCAAATATAGGTTTAAGATTCTGAAAAGAAAAATGCCTGCTGGGCATAATTAACACAAAGTGAACTTCTCTTGCCACTGGCTAGACTGGCAATCGAATGAGATGAGTTGTTGTGGATTCAGATTAAATATAGATATCGGGGCATATCAGAGTATCCCAAATGCAGCTGATCAGTTTATTTTCAGGTGCTGATCAATGATGTAATTCTCCACATTAGGTATGACAAATCTTCATCACAGAAATGGAATAGTATTGGTTCAGGTATGTCAAGCTGCTGTCAGCCATGCATGGACATGATAGTAAGACACAAACAGATTGGATATAAACTTAAAGGCAACTTTTAACTCCCTAATTTTCTTCATATGTTGTCTCCTCTTTCCAGTTTTGTTTAGGAATTGAACTCAAAAGAATGGGAGAGGCAGCAACATTGTCTATAAACTCAATGGGCAGAATTTTACAGCCCCATTTCGACGGGGACAGGGCCATAAAATGCGGCGAAACATTCTAAACCTCATTGGTTTCGGCAGGAATGTAAAATCACGCTGCCATAAAATTTTGCCCAATGTAGTCGTAATCAAGAAAATTAAGTACAAGTGTCTTTCAAAGTATTAGTAACATTACCAATTTTTAAATTACTAACTCCAACAATGAGCATAAAGGTTGTTAAATTTGGGAAAATGATCAAGAACAACATCCCGTGACTGGCTAACAGGCAACATTGTCAGGCAAAACAGACTCTTAATGCTGTGGAACCTTTACTTTCCATTTTTTTAGACAGATTTTGAGGAATTACATACAAACAGATGAACATACAAATTAGGAGCAGGAGTAGGCCTTTTGACTCCTCAAGCCTGCTCCACAATTTGACAAGACCATGGCTGATCTGATTGTGGCCTCAACTCTACTTTACTACCTACCCTTATATTCTTTGACCCCCCTGGCAATCGAAAATCCAACTCAGCCTTAAAAATATTCAATGACCCAGCCTTCACTGCCCTCTGGGGAAGAGAATCCATAGGCCAACAACCCTCAGAGGAAAACTTTCCCTTCATCTCCGTCTTAAATGGGAGGCCCCTTTTTTTAACTGTGTCTGCAAGTTCTAGTCTCTCCCACAAGGGGAAACATCTTCTCAGTGCAGTCAATTCCCCTCAGGATCTTCTATATTTCATTAAGATCACCTCTCATTCATCTAAACTCCAATGGTTACAGGCCCAACCCGTTCAACCTTTCCTCTTAACCCCCTCATCCCAGGTATCAGTATTGTGAACCTTCTCTGAACTGCTTCTAATGCTATTATATCCTTTCTCAAGGGAAGAAGAACTAGACTGTACACAGTACTCCAGATGTGGTCTCACCAGCGCCCTGTACAGCTGCAGTAAAACTTCCCTACTTTTATAATCCATTCCCCTTGCAATAAACACAACATTCCAATGGCCTTCCTAATCACTTACTGTATCCACACACTAACTAACTTTTAGTGTTTCATGTACCAGGACACCCAGGTCCATCTGTACCACCGAGTTTTACAATCTTTCTCCATTTAAGTTATGTACTGCTTTTCTATTCTTACTGCCAAAATGGGTGAGTTCACATTGTCCCACATTATATTCCATCTGCCAATTTTTTGCCCTCTCACTTAACCTATCTATATCCCTCTTTAAACTCTTTATGTCCTCCTCACAATTTACTTTCCTACCTTTGCGTCATCCGCAAATTTAGCAATTTGGTCCCTTGATCCAAGTTATTGACATAGGCTGCAAATAATTGAGGCTCTAGCACTGATCCCTGTGGCACTCCACTGGTTACAGATTGCCAACCCAAAAATGACCCATTTATTCCTATTCTCTGCTTCATATTAGCCTCTATCCATGGTAATATATTACCCCCTACACCATGAGCTCTTATTTTGCACAGCAACCTTTGATGTGGCACATTATCATATGCCATTTGGAACTCCAAGTACACCACATTTACAGGTTCCCCTTTGCCCATGTTACTTGACACTTATCAATGAACTCTCGATAAATTAGTCAAACACGATTTCCCTTTCATAAAACCACGTTGACTCTGCCTAATCGCCTTAAGATTTTCTAAATGCCCTCCTATAACCTCCTTCATAATAGATTCTAGCATCTTCCTCTGACAGATGTTAGACTAACTGGATTGTAGTTACCTGCTTTTTGTCTCCTTCCTTTCTTGAATAGAGGAATTATATTTGCTATTTTCCAATTTGATGGGACTTTTCCAGAATCAAGGGAATTTTGGAAAATTAAAAACAATGTATCTACTATATCAGCAGCCACTCCTCTTAAGGCCCTAGGATGAAATCCGTTCTAACAGTTTCCTCAGTACGCCTTCTACCATTTCCTTATTTCCCATTAATTCTCCAGACTCTTTCTCTAGAGGACCAATGCTCACTTTAGTTACTCTTTTCCTTTTTAAATACTTGTGGAAACTTTTAGTATCTATTTTTATATTTCTAGCCAGCTTTCTCTCGCACTCTAATTTATCCTTCCCCATTAACATTTTAGTCATTCTTTGCTGGTTTTTAAATTCTGTCCAATCTCATGACCTACCACTAATCTTTGTAGAATTGTATGCATTTTCTTTCAATTTGATACTATCTTTAACTTTCTTAGTTAGGCATGGATGGTGCATTCGTGTCCTAGAGTCTTTATTTCTCATTGGAGTGTATCTTTGCTGAACTTTTCAAATACATCTTAAATGTCTGCCACTGCATGTTTACTGACCTACTGTCACAAAACTACCATATTTTTCATAATATTATTGTTGGGTATTGTAACATAGGCTTATGTTTGTGCGTGTGTGTGGATGATTCTGTCTGTGTCGCTGATTTAATTGAATTAGATTCAGATAGACTGCAAGGTTGAAATGATCAAAAGAGTTTGGTGTAAAAAGGGTATTTGAAATGCTAATGAGTGAGCTAGGGTAAATGTCTCAGCAGATTTGGTGTGAATGAAATTTGCATTTTAAGACAAGTGGAGAGGTGTTTGGTTTTCAAAGAAACATGATAATGTTTTACAACTGACAGGATAAATAGGGCAAGGTTATTATGGTTATTTTTTCCCGAAAGGAAAATGCCATATTGACAACATGAAAGATTTTTATAATATGGAAAAGTAAATTCCAAAGACATATGGGAATAATGGGATTTACAGTTCAATAAGGGGGAAATATATTTAAAGAAGGATGGAGGGCTGAATCAGGTGTGGCTTTGTAAGATCTAAAAGAAACACTATGATGGAACAGACTTCAGGAAACAGCCTCTAGGCACTTTGGTTACTGGAGCAGCAGACTTCTGCAAAGTTGTTAAAAGCCTTTGAAATTCCACTGTTGAGTGAATGCTGGGTAACCTTGCTGTGGTAACTTTGCTGGATTACCTATCTAAATATAAAACCTATTTTGGACTGTTGCCTTAAAGGGGATGTATAGTTGGGAATCAGGTTAATTAAGAATTTTGGGATTTGTTATGATATTAGGTAACGGTGTAACAATAATCCTGTGTATGTATTTAAATTATTTTATTTTGTTATTAAATGTTCTAATTTAACTTTTAAAATCTCTAAAGACGTTAGTGGATTCATTATTTCTGAATTCAGTGCACAAACCTTTTCGTAATAAATACAAATTACAGTACCGTTGATAGCGTGGTCAAGTTTCCCTTGTGATTTGATCAACCTGGCAAATAACACCTGCCATATCGTAATGCCTACCACTTAACCTATTTTCCAGTTCATCTTAGCCAGCTGCATCTTCATACCCTTGTAATTGCCTTGTTAAGTTTAAAACACTAGGTTAGATCCATTCTTCCTTAAACTGAATGTGAAGTTCAATCCTGTTATGATGACTGCTACCTAGAGGCTCCTTTACTATGAGGTCATTAATTAATCCTACCTCATTGCACACTACCAGATCTAGAATAGCTTGGTCCTTGGTTGGTTCTAGAATGTGCTGCTCCAAGAAACTGTCCTGAAGTGAACTCTGAACTCCTCTTATAGGCCACTTTGCCAATCTGATTCATTCGTTATAAATGTAGATTAAAATCGCCCATGATAATTGTCGTGCCTTTCTTAGAAGCCCCCATTATTTCTTCTTGTATGCCCTGCCTTACCGTGTAGTCACTGCTGGAGGGCCTATAAACTACTCCCACAACTGACTTCTTCCCTTTGCTATTTCTTATCTCTATGCAAACTGATTCTACATCTTGATCTTTAGAAATAAGGTCATCTCCCACTATTTTACTAATGTCATCTTTAATTAAAAGAGCAACCTCACCATCCTCTCCTAGCTTCCTGTCCTTCCAAAATGTCAAGTACCCTTAAATAGTCAGGTCCCAGCATTGGTCACCATGCAACTACTGCTCTGTAGTGGCCATCAGGCTTACATTTATTTCTATCTAAGCTGATAATTCATCTGTTTTGTTACAAATGTGACAGGCAATCAGATACAAAACCTTCAGTTCTGTCATTTTACTATTTTTGCAAACTTGGTCTTATCTGATGTAGCACCCTTAAGTTTGTGCACTCTATCCCCTCCTGCCACACTCTGATTGTCATTATCCTTATTGCTACCTTGCTCTTTTGCCTTGTCATTTCCCTTTAATTTACCACATCTTCTCTAACATGATCCCTCATCCTCATTTAGTTTAAAGCCCTCTCTATCACCCTAATTATACAACTTTCCAGAACACTGGTCCCAGCACAATTGAGGTGAAGACCGTCCCAAGCTATTCCAGACCTGGTAGTGTGCAATGAGGTAGGATTAATTAATGACCTCATAGTAAAGGAGCCTCTAGGTAGTAGTGATCATAACATGATTGAATTTCGCATGTAGTTTGAAGAAGAAGGGTGGTCTAAACCAGTGTTTTAAACTTAAATAAAGGAAATTACAAGGGTATGAGGATGGAGCTGGCTAAGTGAGTTGGGAAATAGGTCAAGTGGTAGGTCAGTAGAAATGCAGTGGTAGACATTTAAGGAGGTATTTCATAAGTTCAGCAAAGATACACTCCAGTGAGAAAGAAAGGCTCCAGGACATGGCTAACGATGGAAGTTAAAGATAGTGTCAAATCGAAAGAAAATGTGCACAATTCTGCGAAGATTAGTGGTAGGCCAGGAGATTGGACAGAATTTAAAAACTAGCAAGAATGACTAAAATATTAATAGGGAGGGAGAAAATAGCTCCCATTTACCCCAGTACTGCTGCCAGTGTCCCTTGAATTAAAATCCATTTCTCCCACTCCAGACTATGAGCAATGCATTCAACTCTCTAATCTTATTTACCCTAGTTCAGGCTCAGGTAATAATCCAGTTATTATTACCTTTGAGGTTCTGCTTTTTAATTTAGCCCCTATTTGTTCATGCTCCCTATGCAAAACCTCTTTTCTAGTCCTATCTCTGTCAGACCACAACTGGATCCTTCCCCTCCCACTGCAAGTTGCTCTCCAGCCCCAAGCAGATGTCCAAAAGCTTGGCATCAGACAGGCAACACAGCTATAAGATAACAGCAAAAAAGTCACACGGGCTCGAAACGTTAACTGTGTTCCTCTCCACAGATGCTTTCAGACCTGCTGAGTTTTTCCAGGTATTTTTGTTTTTGTTGTAGGCAACACAGCTGTCTGGACGTTCACTTGTGGTTGCAGAGAACTGTGTCTCTCCCCCAACTATGCTGTCCCTTACTACCACTATGTTCCTTTTACACAACCCCCCCTCTTCCTCCACACGAATGGCTTCTTGTGCCATGGTGGCATGGTCAGTTTGTTCATCCTTTCTGCAGCTCCCGCTCTTATCCATTCAAACAGAAAGAACCTCAAAGCTGTTGGATAATTGCAAGGGCTGAGGCTCTTCCATTTCTACTTTCTGGATCCCCTTACCTGCCTCACTCACAATCACACCTTCCTGTCCCGAACCATGGAACAAATCAGAAGACCCTATCCGAAGGGGCGTGACTACCTTCTGGAACAAAGTGTCCAGGTAACTTTCTGCCTCCCTGATGCATTGCATTATTTGCAGCTCTGCCTCCAGTTCATTGACTGAGCCGAATCTCCTTAAGTCGCAGAAACTTACTGCAGACTTGTTTGCCGTAGATCATACTGGCGTCCACAAGCTCCCACATACTGCAGCTGCAACACATCAACTGCCCTGCCATCTTTAATGTGTTTTAATTAAGTAATTCATTATTTATTTTCTTAATTAAATTTTAAATTAATGCATCTAGTTTTGTTTGTGCTTACATTCTTATGATTTCAATAAATGTTCTACTTACACCAACTGAAATTCCCTAGTTTAGATAAGATAAATGGGAAATATTCACCAGCCAATCACTTACTGCTTCCCTGAGATTTTCCCTCGATTTTTGTTTCCAAACATGGGCTCTGACTGTCCACAGGTGGCAGCAGCTAATTACACTCACTGAACTCTTGCCACCGTTAAGGCCCCCTTTGCTAAACTCTCGCCGTTATTAAGGCCCCTCTCACTGAACTCTCAACACTTTTATGGCCACTCTCACTCCCAGTCTCTTGCTCAGTAAACCCAACTGTAGCAGGTGTGAAGCTTCTGCAAAAAAATCAAATCTCATTGAAAGGGAAGAAAAGTTAGAGGGTCATCCTGGGCAGCTCTTCTAATGGCTAAGAATAGCATTAGTGATAACTGAGAGCCAGCAAAGTGCAGTTGATATGAATGCCCAGAAAAATGTAAGAAATGTATTTTTCTGTTGAAATGTGTAGGAATGTCAATTAGTAAATTCTGCGAGGAAATAAGGGAATATTGAGGCTACTGTAGTAATGTCTTATGTTTTGTATTTTTAATTCCAAAAAATTCTGTGTTTTGAAAGGTTGGTTACTCAAATTTTTGTTTTTAAAACTGATGTTGCCTGCTGTGCAATTTTTGTTAAAATCTCCGTTGTGTGCCAGCAGACTTTGCCCAGGATCACCTTCTATCCATCTTTTCTTTACTGTCTGTACAAAAGTGCCAAGCCTCTATTCACAACAATGAAACCAAGAACAGGAACTCAAGATTGAGGGATAAGTAAAATCAGTATCTCATCATTGTTATGGTGCCACTTATCAGTGAACAAACAGATCACCCAGGATTATATTTTAGTGTACATATTGCTTAAGCAGTCAACAAATCTCCTTTAAAACCTAGAACTAAAAGCAGCTCACCTCTTGTTGTGTATCCACCCATTACATAGATCATCCCTTTGCATTCACAGGCAGAGAACTCCACAAGAGGATCTGGCATTGAGGCTACAAAACTCCACCAATCCATCTCTGGATTGTAGCATTCAACATTACAAAGTGACTGTCCACCTACTGCATACAATTTCTCACTTACAGCTAGAAGTTTAAAATTTGATCTAAAGGGAAAGAAATATGGAAACAGCATAAAACGTTCAATTCTGTATTTTTCAAAAACATTTGTAGTTTTAATGAGAGCTTATGATGTATGGCTATTTAAATGACAAAAATATATTTTGTGCTCAGAATGAAGTATATTAGTGTTAGGCAATAGTATAACTCTCTATCTTTGGTTGCCCACAGTTAGCATCAAAGATTCCCAGTTCAGGTGCAGTATGGTTAGATGCAGAGTAAAGTTCACTCTACTGTTTCAACCCTCTCTCGTGTCTCAACAATGTACCTTATCCCCAGCCCCTACAGAACTAATGTGTCATTTTCCACATCTCACACCAGCCATACCATGGCTTCCCCAAGTGAGATTGACAATGTAGTGCCTATTAGTGCTGAAATCAGGACAAATTTGGGCTGTGCACCAAAGTCTTGTAACTTGAGATTGTCCTGACTCATTTCACATTCAACACTTACAGCCTAGAGTCTGAACGGTTGGATCCTGTCAAGTTAATTCAGATATAGGTTTCAGAGTATGATTATAAAACCGCATTGAAAGTCAACATGCATGCTACAGCCCTGATAATTACATCCCATCATCCCACTGTAAAGGTGGACTTGTTGGAAGAATTAAAACAAAGGAAATGTTACTTAAGAAAGAGCAATAATACTTTTTCTAAAAATGATCAGCAGAAAAGAATGCGCTGCCCCTCATCTACAAATATCTTACTCCCTTTAGGTTAACCCAAGCTCACGGGACAATGAAATGTCAAATGCAACAGGCTGAATACCTACTTGACTCTGTAATCAGAGTCCAGATGACATCAGGCCACCAGAAGACCAGCATGAAAGGAAGGGATTTCTGGGATGATGTGGTTCCGCAGCCGCACGTCCACTGAAATGATCACTGTTGTCCCTCTAACATCTCTCTGAATCTTCGGCTTTTTTCCCAACATTACTTGTACCATGTGTCTGGGTAGCCTGATACTGTCATTGGGTGCATTTCCCAAATCATTTCAAGTAATAGCTGGCATATACTGGAAGTATTTGTTCATCCATCTCAATCTTTCTACAAACATTTCATCATATCAAAGTTTTGTGACAGGGGTAAAAATGGCAACAGCAATTCCTTCAAAGTGCACGTCTCTTTCTTAAAGACACATTCCTATGATAATGATTTGAAAGACTCAATTAGAATTGAAGGCCAGGCTGGCACAGTCTTAAAACAAAAAGCATTCATACTTTTCTTGGGTTTGTTGAGATTTATATATCAATGAAGTAAACAGGTGGGAAAAAGTGTAGTGTCTACTATACCAATACTTTTATCTGAAAAGTACCCAAATTTATGACATTCTGCTAGGGGAAGAAAGGCAATGCAAAGGGATAATACAATGGACCCTTAACACCCTCAGGAAATTATGAACATACTGAGTGGTCTGCAACGGTTTGTTGTGTGCTAATTTTCTTAATACAGTTTAGTCTTTGGAAAAGGTTGCTGAAAAGGAATCCGTGGAAGAGTGCAAATACTTACCAATTCGTATTTTCTACTGAATGTGGCCAGTTCTGACTTACAAAAGATTTTATAAAAAATGTAATCAGTTACATAATATCTTGATAATGACTAGCAGCTCACCTGCACTTCGGACATTATATCCCTAGTTTTAAATTAATAGGGCACATAGTTAGGAACAGTTTACACAAGACTATTAAATAGACCTTTTGTACATTACAAAAAAATCCATGAACAATCACTGTCAGCAAAATTACCCTAAGACAATGTCAGATTACAGCTGGCAAATATACTGCAATGGTGCCCACCCATTGCTGTAAAACAGTTGTCTTTTATTTTAAATGCTGGCATGAGAATTGCTAGTGGAAATATAAATTATACCCTAGCAAGACAAAGAGCTCATAGTGTTGGGAGTAATATATTAGCACAGTTAGATGATTGGCTAACTAACAGGAAACAAAGTTGAGATAAATGGGTCATTTTCAGGTTGGCAAACTGTAACTAGGAGTGCCACAGGGATCAGTGCTGGGGCTCAACTATTTACACTCTACATCAATGACTTGGATGAAGGGACCAAGTGTATTGTAGCCAAATCTGCTGACCATAAAAAGATAGGTAGGAAGGCAAATTGTATGGAAGACACAAAGTCTGCAAAGGGATATTGGTAGGTTAAGTGAGTGGGAAAAATGTTGACAGATGAGTATAATGTGGGAAAATGTGAGGTTGTCCAATTTGGCAGGAAGAATAAAAAAAGCAGAATATTTTTAAAATAGAGAGACAGCAGAATGCTGCAGTACAGAGGGATCTGGGTGTCTTTGTACATGAATCAGAAAAAGTTAGCATGCAAGTACAGCAAGTAATTAAACAGGCAAATGGAATGTTGGCTCTTATTGCAAGGGGGCCGGAGTATTAAGGTAGGAAAGTCTTGTTACAACTATATAGGATGTTGATGAGACCACACCTGAAGATTTTTTGGTCTCCTTACTTAAAGGAGGGAAAGGTTGCATTGGAAGCAGTTCAGAAAGGTTCATTAGGCTGATTCTTGTGATGAAGGGGTTGCCTTATGAGAAAAGTGTGAGCAGGTTTGGCCTAAAATCACTGGAGTTTAGAAAAAGGAGAGATGATCTTATTGATTCACAAGATTCTGAAGAGGGTTGACAGTGAGGGTGAGATGGGGTTCACAGGGTGGGGGGTCGCTGGCTGGGTTGGGGTCAGAAGAAAGGGCGAAGGAGGTGGCTTTCAGCAACACCCCCACCCTTCCCAATGCTGGGTCCCTCGATCAGACATTGAAAACAAAGAATTCTCTCCCCCCTGGGAGCCCGAAAGCAAACGTGACAGGGTTTACTTTTCGGGCTCCTGTGTGACGACTGCCCTGCCGCCACGGGTTGAATACCAGCAGAGATGGAATGAGGCCCTTAAGTGGGCATTAATTGTCCACTTAGGGACCTCAATTGGCAGTGGAGCAGGAAGGCTGCCCACAAGCCTTTCTGCCCTAGCCTTAATTGGGGAAGAGATGGATAGTTGGTGGGGTCCCCATCCCGCACCCTCTAGCCTGATTAAATACTTCCCCATTCCAAACTCACCTAAGGGGAGGGCATTAAATTCTGCCAGTGTTTATCCTCATGGGTGAATCTAGAGCCAAAAGGCACTGTTAAAAATGAGGACTTTCTCCTGTTAGAGGATTATTACTCTTTGGAATTCTCTTCCCTAGAGAACAGTGGAGGCTAGGTCACTGAATATATTCAAGATTGTGGTAGACAGATTTTTGATCTACAAGGGAGTCATGGATTCTAGGTTCAGCAAGGAAGTAGAGTTAAAGCTAAAAGCAGATCAGTTCTTATTGAACAGCAGAGCAGGCGAGAGGGGGTGAATGGCCTTCTCCTGTTTCTATTTTTTGTGTTATATTCTGAACTGGTACAAGATTAAAATATCAGAGTGACATCAAAAATAGATTCATCCCATTTACTGGGCTTGACAAATGTGTGTTTTAATTAACTGTATGTCAGTTAAAAAGCTGTTGTCTTATGAGGATAGGTTGGACAGTCTGGGCTTGTTTCCACTGGAGTGTAGAAGAGTGAAAGGTGACTTGATTGAAATACATAAGATCCTAAACGGTCTTGACAAGGTGGACTTGGAAAGGATTTTTCCCCTTGTGGGTGAGTCCAGAACTAGAGGTCACTGTTTTAAAATTAGAGGTGGACCTTTTAGGACAGAGATGAGGAGAAATCCCCCCGCCCCCTTTCCTCGCCGAGGGTTGTGTAACTTTGGGACTCTCTGCTTCAGAAGGTGGTGGAGGCGGGGTCATCGAATATTTTTAAGGCGGAAGTAGGTAGATTCCTGTTAGGCAAGGGAGCCAAAGGTTATCAGGGGTAGATGGGAATGTGATATTCGATACACAAACAGGTCAGCCATGATCTTATTGAATGATGTAGCAGGCTTGAGGGGCCGAATGGCCTACTTCTGCTCCTACTTCATATGTATGTATTTAATCTACAAAAAAAATGGGCCCTAACACATATGGCAAGTATGTTACATAAAAACATAAGAAATGGAGCAGCAGCAGGCAGACCATTTGGGCTCAGAGCAGGCTCGAGGAGCCGTTACTCAGTGTTGACTTTTTGTGGTCAGTGCATCAGTCTCAATACTTGTACCAGCCTTGTCAAGAGTAATACTATGAATGACACATAATCCAGGCATTGCTCCGTGCCCTGATGTACCATATTTTATTGCAACAAATGAGGCCTATTGGAAATGTGCAGCAATTAAAGGCTATCTTTGGGAGTGGGGGGAATTCTCACATCACTAGCTTTTCGCAGATACTTCAGTAAATATTCTGCAGATGGTGATTTGTACGTAGCACAGGAGATTTGCAAATTAGGGCCTCCACATAATATGGAACTGAATGCTTTGTTATTGCTATGCAATAGGGTAAAGGTTGCTGTCTAGTTTTAATTATGTGAGATAATTTCTTATGTCTTTTCTCGGAAAGATAACCTTTCTTGGAAATGTCATAGAACAGTAATGTTGACATTTTTGAGACATGTAACATTATGTGCAAAAACTTTTAAAATATCTTTGATTAAAGGAGATTCTTGCAAAAAACAGCATTTATGATATCACCCTGTGGTGAGAGAGAACTACAAGAGTGTCATCTTTGTACCTTTTCTGATTCATTGGAGCAATCCGGTTCCACTCGTTTTTGCAGGGATTGTAGCAATGTGCAGCCGCGATCTCCTGACTAGTCATCCTGTATCCACCAACAATGAAAAGGTAGTTATTCAGGACTATCGAACCATAGCCCCTCACATTCACCATGTCCGGAGGGAGGCTGTTTGGCAGCGGTAGCCATCTTTGTGCAATCTCATCATACCTCAGCATTGACCAGGATTCATTAGGAGCCTGATCCAAGGTGCTGCTGAAGAAATCCCCAACCGCCACCAAGACAGCTGTGCCTTTAAGGCGCATCTCCCTAATTTGTTGATGCAAAGTATTAGGTAGATGCCTGAATTCCTGCCTCCGTAGCATGGGATGGTAATGACAAACCATGAACCTGAGAGAGGCATTCATTAGATCACTGATTCCATACATTTCAGAAAGTTTATACAACTCCACACAGTTGTCCACCTTAACCTCAGAGAGGAGCAGCTTCAAGATGGAAGTCACCTGGAGAAAAGATGCCGTTTCCACCAAATCTTCCAAGGTCTCGTTATCAAAATGTACTTTGGAAGTATTGATGAATTCAATGACCAGCTCCAGTCCGTGAGCACTCAAACCTTGCAACTGTACCGAGTCCTCTTCGGATTCCTTCATCCCCGAGTTATAGAGGGCTCTAAAATAGTCGCTTTTCTCAATTAACTTACTTTTGCTGACATTGTACGTCTTATCTTCTATTATGATAGCAATGATTTCTTCGGAGGACATTGTATCAGCAAACGAGGACCGAATGCCCTCCTGTGCAACTGCTTTCCTTAAGCGGACAAGTTCAGCTTTTATTTACAGTTATTTAGGTCCGAACACTTTACCATCCCCACGCAGGCCTACATCAGACAATGCATCAGTTTCAGTTAATTTATTAACATCAATGTGTTCGATTTAATTTAACAGCAGAACCTTTCTGCACATATTACATGCAAAACATTAAATGCTTACTCCGTTTTCACGCATATTCGGATGAAGTTTCAGATTCTGCTCGCTTGCTTCTTTAAGGTCGTTTCCTTGTCATTTTGGCGTCGTCACTTCTTGTTCCGTTTCCAACAACCAATCTCCGACTGTAAAAGGCAACAACCGGCACATTGTGCTTTTCTCGCATCTTACCATTTAAAGGCACTCAAACCGCTCCTGACTCGGTGAAATATTGCTTCAAGTTACTCACATTATTTGTTACAGCCTATCTGTACAGTCAGCAGTGTTTCGAGAAAACCATATCTTATTACGAAGATTGTTTTACAAAAACTCGCCATTTTTACCATCGAATACTTTTAAACAGTTAATATAAACAAAGTTGACCAAATTATAAAATAATTAAAAACACTATTTTAAAGAGAAAATAAATGTTAATCTGCACTTCCCTTTAATAAATAACAGCATGTACCTATCCAAACAACAGCAATTCTGCGGTATATTATCGGATTATAACTTTAATTGCAGCATCATGCTCAAACTGTATTGTGTTCTGCTCAGATCACATTGAGTATTGCATTCAGTTTTGGTCACTAAAATACAAGTGAAACATCTAACTTTTGAAAGGAGTACAGAGCAAAGCCATTAGTTTCAGAGAACTGAAACAATATTTGGAAAATAAAAGTCAGGGGGTGAATGAGAGGGGACATTGTTGAGGTATAGTAGAAAGAGCCCTGAACTTGCATTATATAGGATCTCTCACATCTCAAAACACTTCACATCTTTGATGTGAAGTGTAATCACTGTTGCGAAGGTGAAACAGCAGCCAATTTATACACATCAAGGTCCCATAACTGATTGGTTTTAGATGTTGGTGGTTGAGAGATAAATATTGGTCAGCGGAAGGGAGGACTTTCCCTGCTCTTCAAGTAGTTTCAGATCCACTGCAATAGGCAAACAGGGCCTTTGTTTAATGTCTCATCTGAACAACGGCACCTCAACAATGTAATACTCCCATTATACTGCATCATGTATCAGCAATGAAAATGTATTCAAGCCCTGGAGTTGAGAGTTGTAATATATACAGAGGTAAAGGGGGAGAAAGAGTGACAGGTTACAGAAACAGGTCATTTATCCCAAATAGTCTATGATTCTTGTTATGACGCGGCAGATGATGTGTGCCAAGCAGACCAAATCCACAAGAAAAACTTGGTCATTCTATCACAACGGTTTTGCAATTTATATTTATTACAAGATGTGTGCACTGAATTCAGAAGCAATGAGTCCACTAAGATCTTTAGAGATTTTAAACATTAAATTAAAACATTTATTAACAGAAGTAAAGATCTCAAGTACATACATAAGACTACAATTACTACTATAATAAATCTTAAAATTCCTAATTAACATGACTCCCCCTTTAAGGCAACAGTGCAAAATGGATTTTAAATTAAAAACCCAGAAAGTTACTGCAGTACTGACTTGATAGTGGAATTCCAAAAGCTTGTCGCCAACTTAAGTTAGTGGAAACAGCAGGCTTATGCACAAATGGCTGGAGGCTTCCTGAAGGATGTTTCACACACTCCTGTTAGATCTTACATGGTCCCCCAATATAGCCTTTCATTTTCCTTTTATATATTTTTCTCTCTCTTTAATATGTAAATTCCATAATTCCATGTCCCTTTGGAAATTTACCTTTCCCATAATATAAAAAAATCTTTCATGTTGCCAATATTGTCAGTAACCTTTTGGAAAAAATAAACACACTGCTTAGCCTTGCTTATCTGGCTAGTTGTAAACAACCTAAAATCCCTTTGAAATCCAAATAACCTGTTCAATTATCTAAAAATGCAAAGTTCCTTCACACCTTACATACTAAGACCCTCTCTATGTTTACTCATCAGCATTTCAAGTACATTTCTACATTAACTTATTTTGATAATTTCAAGCTTGCAGTCTACCTGACTCAAAATGTAATTAAATTACACAGACAGAACCATCTACACTCACACCCATAGACCTACTTTACAATAAACAGATTATGAAAATTATTATACTTTCGTAACATTCTAAGTCAATGGTCCTTCGAGGTAGTAAATGGAATAGAAATGGTTCATCAAAACGTTATTTCAGAGTAAACCAGAACAATAATACAAAGGGATATAAGTACAAACTAGTAAGAGGCAAATTCAGGCTGATGTCAAGAAGCACTTCATACAAAGTGTGATTAATCTCTGGAATATTGCTTCTGCAAGGGGTGGTGGAGGGAAAATCTCTGGAATCATTCAACAGTCAGATGGGGATGATGGTGATGCAACATTGTCTTACCTTGGAGGATAAGTTAGACGAGATTAATGTCTTCTTTCATCCCTACTCATCTTTATAAGTAAAATACAGTGCTACAGCAACCTGCACATATCTATTGCCTTTAAGGTAGAACAATGTCTCATGCTTCTTCACAGAGGCCATACCAGACAAAAAGTGACACCAAGCCAGACTAGGAGATATCAGGAGATATAACTTAAAGTTTGGCTAAGAAAGGTAGGATTTAAAGGAGGTCTAAAAGGATGTGAGAAGGCAGAATGCTTTGGTGAGAGAATTCCACAGCTGAGGCCAAATATAGATGACGGAGCAGGTGCCAACGGTAGATTGAAGGTAGTGGGTCATGTGTAAGGCTAGAGTTGAAGGAATAGTGGGTCCTCAGAGAGCTTTAAGAAGTTGCAGAGATTGGGAGGGGCAAGGGTATAAAGGAATTTGAACATGGGCATAAGAATTTTAATTTGGATCTGTAGGAGACCGGGAGTCAATGCAGGTCAATGAACACAGGGATGATAGTTGAACAGGACTTGGAGTGGGCTAGGATATGGGCAGCTGAGTTTTGGATGAGTTTCTAACTTTAGAGAAGATAATGGATGGGATGCTGGCCAAAGAATATATTGGAAAAGTCAAGTTTGGAGGTAAGATGTGGATGATGTAATCAGCAGCAGATGGGCTGAAGCAGGGATGCAGAAAAGTGATGTTATGTTGGTGGAAATTGGCAGTCTTGGTGATGGAGAGGATATGCAATTGGGAGCTTAGCTCAGGATCAGTTAGAATGCTGTATTTATGGACAGCTAAGGCATGACCATGGAAGGGGATGGAATTGATGACAAGATTTATGAACATAAAGACATAAGAAATAGAAGCAGGTATGCAAAAGCAAAATACTGCAGATGCTGAAAGTGTGAAATTAAAACAGAAAATGCTGTAAATACTCAGCAGGTCAAGCAGTACCTGTGCAGAAAGAAACAGAGTTAATTTGTCATGTTGATGACCATTCATCTCCTTTATTTAAATAGGAATAGGACCCTGGTCCTCCATTTAATGAGATCACCACTGATCCTTAATCTCAACTCCACTTTTCCAATTCCTATATCCCTTGATTCCCTTGGAAGCACCCACACTCCTCTGATACAGATAATTCTAAAGGTTCATGTCCCTCCGGGTGAAGAAATTCTTCTCATCTCACTCTGAAATAGTAATTACTTTATCCTTAGACTGTGCCCTTTAGTTCTGGACTCTCCAGCCAGATGGAGCAACTTGTCAGCATCCACCCTGTCAAGCCCTTTCAGAGTCTTATATGTTTCAATGATGTTTTATTCTTCTAAACTCCAGAGCACACATTCTACTCAATTTCTCCTACTAGGACAACCTTCTCAGTTCAGAAATCAACCTAGTGAACCTTTGGTGCAATGCCTCCAACACAAGTATAACCTTCCTTAATACTCCAATACCTTGTGATAAAAGATAACGCCTTCCTAACTGCTTCCTGTACTTGCCTGTTAACTTTAGATATTTCTTGTACGACAATAAATCCCTCTGAACACCAATATGCAATAGTTTTTCACCTTTCAAAAAAATATTCAATTGTTCTATTCTTCTTACCAAGTGAATAACCTCAGATTTCCCCACATTATAATCCACCTTCCACCTTCCTGCCCACTCAACCTACTTATTATCCCTTTGCAGATTCTTTGTGGTCTTCTCATAGCTTACTTTCCCAGCTTACTTTCCCATCCAGCTTTGTATCATCAGCAAATGTGGATACATTACACTTGGTCCTTTCATGAAAGTCATTAATATAGATTGTAATAGCTGGGGCCCCAGCATTGATCCTGTGGCACCCCAAAAAAAGCCTGCCATCCTGAAAATAACCTATTTATTCCTACTCTGTTTTCTATCCTTTTTAATCAATCCTCAATCCATTCCATTACATCACCACCACCCCCATGAGCCCCTGCCTTGTGCAACAGCCTTCTATGTGCCACCTTAATGTTCGGAAATCCAAATATACTACACCCACTGTTTCTCCTTTATTTATGTTGCTGGTAGAGGACAAAGATGTTAACTTCAGTCATTCTCATATTCAACCAGAAGAAATTGCAGTTCATCAAGGGCTGATGTCAGAGAAGCAGGCTGAATACATTGAGGGGTTGAAAGAAGTGGTCAAGAGTTAAAACTGAGTACCATCATTTTACATGTTGAAGCTGACCCTGTGTCTTCATATGATGTCACAATAAGGCAGCATGTACGAGGATGAGATTAGGGTCAAGACTAGGTCCTTGGGAGACTCCGGAAGTTAAGTTGCTTGGGGAGAGGTGGGAAGAAAAACAATTGCTGTAGCTGCTCTGGCTATGATTGGATAGATAAGAGTAGAACAAAGTGGTTAGAGTTTCATTGAACTTGACAACAGGTGAGGTGGGTTTGAGAAGGGCAGTGTGATCATTAGTGTCAAAGCTCGCAAAGAGGCAGAGGAGGATGAGGAGCGATAGTGTGCGTCATTGTCACAAACACAGATGACATTATTTGTGTAGGGCTGTTTAGGTAGCACAGATGGAAACCAGATCAAGGCAAGCACCTCAAATGAATCGATTATGGTTGTCCATTCATCTTTCTTGTTTTGTCTTTGTATTTTGCCGATGATTCACATTTACTAATCATCTGCTGTAAGTCTTTGGTCTTTTGGTGAGAGTACAGTTCAACTTAAGCAAGGCATTGGTGGTTTCAGCGGGGGATTGTAGGTCATCATTTGCTCATTGCAAGGCTACTGCCAAATACTTCTTACTGCAATGGCATTTTTCTGTGGCAATCTAAAGAGGTAGCTCTTCAAATTTCTGTGCTGCAGTGTGGAAATTTTGATGTCAAATATTTTGGTTATGTGCATGTTGTTCCCAGTTGTTGAAGTCAATCTAGCATGGAATGATGTCTCGCTTGCATTAAGTGTTTGTATCTCAGGTCTGACTGCCCAACAGACCTAAGGGCAGAATCAAGCTCTCCCACCAGTGCATCTTCTGGTAGGTGACCATCATCCATTCTAACAACATAGCCTAGCCATTGAAGTCAATGGGCAGAATTTTACCCTTAATAGGTGGGCGGGCCCTTTGGCTCGGCGGCGGGCAGGCAGCCAATCACTGCTGCTGAATGGCCCTGCCGCCATTTTGAGTGGGCGGGCCAATTAAGGCCCACCCAGCGGGCCACCCAACAGGAAGCGCTATGCATTCCTGTGCGGAGGGGGGAGTGAAAGAGTGCACATCTCCCTGAGACTAAATGCTGCCTCAGGGAGAGCGCTGACAGTTTTTTAATGTTGAAAAATAGAAAAATAAAAAAATTAAATGTCCCCCTCATGTGACAATATCACATGAGATGGGACATGTTATTAAATATCTCACAAACTTTATTAAAGTTTTTTAAAACAGACATGAAATCATGGATGAGGTTTCATGTTTTTTCAGAAGCCCGCTGGGACTCCTGGCCTGCCCGCCAGCCTTAAGGTTGGACAGTCAGGGCCTTTAATCGGCTTAACTATCCTGTCAATGGCCTCAATTGGCCATTGACAGGTCAGCAGGTGGACAGCTGATTGCGCTGTAAGCCCGCCTTCCTGAGTATTTAAATGGGGCAGGATGACATCGGGGGTTCCTCCCAACATCATCCTGCATCATTTTTGCGTCGGGGAGTGGGCCCCGCCCCCAGCTCGCTGATGGAAAAATTCTGCCCAATGTTGCTTGAGCATTGCCAGATATTTTCTGAGTTCGAAAGCTTCAGTACTTCTGTGTTGGGGACTCTATGCTGCCAATGGATTCCAAGGACTTTTCTCAAGCAACACATATGAAATTAATTCAATCTGTGTTCCTGCTTCTGATAGGTCCAGGTTTCAGCACTATACATCAGTCCACTTAGTATGCAGATTAGAGGTTCTTAAACAAAGATAAAAATACCTGGAAAAACTCAACAGGTCTGACAGCATCTGCGGAGAGGAACACAGTTAACATTTTGAGTCCGTATGACTCTTCAACAGAAGTAAGGAAAAATAGAAGAGAGGTGAAATATAAGCTGGTTTAAGTGGGGGGCGCGGGGGACAAGGAGAGCTGGATAGAGGGCCAGTGGGAGGTGGAGATTGCCAAAAGATGTCATAGACAAAATGACAGGTGTTGAAGGTGGTGATATTATCTAAGAAATGTGCTAAAAGGGTGGAAAGCAGGACGAGCAAGGTACAGATAGCCCTAGTGGGGATGGGGTGGGGTGGGGGGAAGGGATTGAAATAGGCTAAAAGGTAGAGATAAAACAATGGATGGAAATACATTTAAAAATAATGGAAATAGGTGGGAAAAGAAAAGTCTATATAAATTATTGGAAAAAAGGGGGATCGGAAAGGGGGTGGGGATGGAGGAGAGAGTTCATGATCTAAAATTGTTGAACTCAATATTCAGTCCGGAAGGCTGTAAAATGCCTAGTTGGAAGATGTTCCTCCAGTTTGCGTTGAGCTTCACTGCAACATTGCAGCAGGCCAAGGATGGACATGTGGGCGTGAGAGCAGGGTGGTGTGTTGAAATGGCAAGCGACAGGGAGGTCTGGGTCATGCTTGCGGACAGACTGCCTTTAGAGATTCTTAGTTGTGTGCCAATGTGTGTTTGGGATTTTTCCTAGGCTCCTAGCTGAAGCTTTCAGAATGCTGCAGCAGCACTACCAACACATGCTGATAATCTTCTAATCAAGCTTCTTTTCATTCACTTCATTGAGATCGTTACCCCTAATGGCCAAATTTGTCTATTTTTTTCAATTCAGTGCTGTTTAGTTGTAACTCTTTCGAGTACAAACACGTTTCCATCTGTTCCTATTCAGATGAAGTTACATTGTTTCATAGTTTGCCATTGTGAGATTTGAACTCTTGATACTCTTTTGAGTAAACCTGTTTCCATCTGTTTCAGATGAAGTTACATTGTTTCATAGTTTGCCATTGTGAGATTTGAACTCTTGATCTTGGGGTTACAAGCCCAGTACCATAACCACTTGGCTATTTAGGCCAAGCCACTGTTTAGTTGTAACTCTTTCGAGTACAAACACGTTTCCATCTGTTTCAGATGAAGTTACATTGTTTCATAGTTTGCCATTGTGAGATTTGAACTCTTGATACTCTTTCGAGTACAAACCTGTTTCCATCTGTTTCAGATGAAGTTACATGTTTCACAGTTTGCCATTGTGAGATTTGAACTCTTGACCTTGGGGTTACAAGCCCAGTACCATAACCACTTGGCTATTTAGGCCAAGCCACTGTTTAGTTGTAACTCTTTCGAGTACAAACACGTTTCCATCTGTTTCAGATGAAGTTACATTGTTTCATAGTTTGCCATTGTGAGATTTGAACTCTTGATACTCTTTCGAGTACAAACCTGTTTCCATCTGTTTCAGATGAAGTTACATGTTTCACAGTTTGCCATTGTGAGATTTGAACTCTTGATACTCTTTCGAGTACAAACCTGTTTCCATCTGTTTCAGATGAAGTCACATTGTTCCATAGTTTGCCATTGTGAGATTTGAACTCTTGATCTTGGGGTTACAAACCCAGTACCATAACCACTTGGCTATTTAGGCCAAGCCTAAATGAACTCTTGATACTCTTTCGAGTACAAACCTGTTTCCATCTGTTTCAGATGAAGTTACATGTTTCACAGTTTGCCATTGTGAGATTTGAACTCTTGATCTTGGGGTTACAAACCCAGTACCATAACCACTTGGCTATTTAGGCCAAGCCCCTAAGATTTTAACTCACTCAAACACATTCATTGTTTCATAGTTTGCCATTGTGAGATTTGAACTCTTGATCTTGGGGTTACAAACCCAGTACCATAACCACTTGGCTATTTAGGCCAAGCCGCTGTTTAGCTGTAGTGCTGCTTCAGATTGATCACCTTGAGTCAGAAGCACTCTTTCATAGGCTGATCATGATCCCAAATTCCTCTGCAGCAGTTGAGAAGGGAATTAGAATTGATTACAGGCCTTCAGCTGAATACACGATAGAAGCTGCATCATCAGCAAACAGCGGTTCACATATCAGAACATGTCTCACTTTGGTCTTTGCTCTGAATCTGGATAGGGTAAACAGCCTTCCATCTGATTTCATACATAGTAATACACCTTCCCCAAAATATTAATCCTGGAAAGCATACAGGAGACAGAAAAGACAATGCCGAACAGGGTTGGTGCTTTTCTTCACTCAGTATTGCGAGTGAATCAGATGTCTTTCCATTGTAGATTTTTCCTTTCATTTCACAGTGGAAATATTTCATGATCTGGAGTAGTTTTTTCTGGTTCTCATTTATAATTGTAAAAATAATGAAGATAGGGAAAAGGATATAAATTGCATCACCTCAAATTAAGTATCCTATTTGCATGTAATGAGCCCTGGCTGCTCAGCTCTATTTCTGATACCGAAACTGTAGTTGAAAGTATCCTAGTGGTAAAGAAAGTGGTTGGTGCAATACATTTGCATACTGTCCTTCCACCTCCACGATCAGTGAGTGTTGGTCTGAGAAATGAACAGTTGGAGCCCAAGTACAGATCCTTGTGGTACCCCATCAGTCTGCCAACATGAGAATGACCAATTTATTCCTACTCTGTTTTCTGTCTGTTAGCCAATCCTTAATCCATGCCAGTATATTACCTCCTATCCCATGTGCTTTAATTTTGCTAACCATCCTCCTGTGAAGGACCTTTTCAAAAGCCTTCTGAAAATCCAAGTATACTACATCTACTGACTCCTCATTATCAATTCTGTTACCAACAGGTTCATCAATCATGATTTCCCATTCATAAATTAATATTAACTGCCCGATCAGATCATTATTATCCAAGTGTCCAATTTTCACATTCTTTATAATTGATTCTATCACTTTTCCCACTAATGATGTGAGGCTAACAGGTCTATAGTTCCCTGTTTTCTCTCTCTCTCCCTTCTTAAATAGTGGGGTGACATCTGCTACCTTCCAATCTGCAAGAACCATTCCAAAACACATAGCATTTTGGAAGATGATCACCAATGCATCCACTATCTCCATAGCTACCTCTTTCAACTTTCTGGGATGGAGAATATCAGATCCCAGGGACTTATCAACCTTCAGTCCCATTAATTTCTCCAAGACAACCTTCTTACTAATAGTAATTTCCTTGAATTCTTCAATTCTCCCTAGTCCCTTGGATATCTAATTCTGGGAGTTTCTTCTATCTTCCTCAGTGAAGACAGACACAAAGTAATCATTTAGTTTCTCTGCCATTTCTCTATCCCCCATTATAAGTTCTCCTGACTCTGCCTGTTATGGGCCTACATTAGTTTTAGCCAAAAGTTTCCTTTTTACTTACCACACAGAAGTTTTTACAATTCTTTTTAAAAATGTTTTTGGGGGAAGGATCCAGAAAGAAATTAATTAAAACATTTCCTAAATTAGCCTAAAGTTTTTCATTTTGTTTTTGTTGCTGTTATTTTAATGGAAAATGGGTTGCTGCTGCAAACAGGCTGCAATTTGCTGGAATGGGAAAGGCAGGAATGGTCAGTTGGTCTTTTCCACTCTTTTTCAGATGTATACTCAAATTACCAAACATGCTTTTATCTTTTGAACCTGAATGTGAACCCAGTGTACAGTAATGGGATGAAAGCCCTGTCTCTGTTGGTTGTTAATATTTGATGTGAAATTAGCTTGCGCAATCTCTACTTAGTTGTCAGTGACCTTATATCATTAAAACAAAATCTATAATTAGGCACTTAATTGGAATTGTGTTGGAATAGGTAACAATGATTTTTTTATGGGATGTGGCACTGCTGGCCAGGCCAGCATTTATTGCCCATCCTTAATTCCCTTGAAGGTGGTGGTGAGCTGCCTTCTTGAACCACTGCAGTCCATGTGGTGAAGGCACACCACAATGCTGTTAGGGAGGGAGTTCCCAGATTTTGACCCAGTGATAGTGAAGGAATGGCGGTATATTTCCAAGTCAGGATGGTAAGTGGCTTGGAGGGGAACTTGCAGGTGGTGGTGTTCCCATGTGTTTGATGGTGGAGATATCTGATCTGCCACACAAGTGGATTAAATGTCTTTTTCCAAGATTATGATTAAAGTAGTGACTTGTGATTTACAACTGGCTGTGCTTTTAATAATCTGGGAGTGCTTGTTGTTGACAGTGGGTCCTCCGTGTTGGATAGTGACCTGTGCCCTGTACACCTAACATGTGGGAAAGCACAAATACCAAAAAAGACAGAAATGATGTTAAGTTACCTATATATCAATCTTTCCTTTGACTTTTCAGAATTAAATAAGATACTATACATTCAATGCACATACTATGGGCAGAATGTTTGCCCGTTGGGCGGGCAGGCCTGACTCAATCTCTGGCGGGAGGGGAGCCGATCCCCGCCGGAGAAGAGGGCCCCACCACCATTTTAAATGGGTAGGCCATTTAAGGCCTGTCCAGCATGACGTCCACTGGCAAGTGCTATGCGTTTCCTGTGCGGGTGGGGAGGGGGGTGGGTGTTCCCTAAAAGCGAGAGTGCGCTCTTTTGCACATGCTCACGAAAGAGTGCACATCTCCCTGAGGCAAAGTGCTGCCTCAGGGAGATCGCTGATACCTGCATAAACTTTAAAAACAGAAAAATAAAAAAATCTTTAACATGTCCCCTCATGTGACAATGCCACACAAGATGGGACATGTTAATAAATTTCACTCAAACTTTACTAAACTTTTTAAACCCTAAATGAAACTGCATCCTGCCGGTGGATAAGGTTTCATGTTTTCTCTATTGTCCTCCAGGGCTCCTGGCCTCCCAACCAATCTTAAGGTTGGACGGACAGGTTCTTTAATTGTTTTAATTATCCTGTCAATGGCCTCAATTGGCCATTGACAGGTCGGCGGGCGGACAGCTGATCTCGCTGTGCCCCCGCCTTCCTGAAGATTTAAATGGGGCAGGGTGAGGTCATCCCACGTCATTTTCATGTCGGTGAGCGGGCCCCGCCCCTTGCTTGCCAACGGAAAAATTCAGCCCTGTGTGTTCAACTCAGACTATGCAAACACAATTCATGTACAACACAATCCAGTCAGGTTCTCAAGTTAAAACAGCAAACGCTGGAAATACTCAGCAGGTCAGGCAGCATCTGTGGAGATGGATAAAGAGTTAATGTTTCAGATCTGTAACCTTTCACTAGAGCATTCTGAACATAGCTCAGTATAAGTTTAGTAAAAGCAAAATACTGCGGATCAGGAATCTGAAATAACAACAGAAAGTGCTGGAAAAACTCAGCATGATGGTTGCAACCAAGAAGAGAAAAACAGTTACCATTTCAAGTCCAACAGAACTGTTAAACTATAAGTTAATATGCGTCCCAGTAAGCAATGTAGTTACCCACACACAATTTATACCATACACTCAACCCAGATGCTGCAGCTTATCTGAAATATTTTAAAGCATATGCACAGGACTAATAAGTATTATTTAGAAGTACTTATGCTGCTATAAATCAATTGAATGTAAGAGAGACCTTTATTCTAACCCAGATTAGTGTAACTTAATTGGAGAACTGGCCTTCTAAAAAAAAAACACACCCTGCTGCAAATACAAACAGAATTATGTGTTCACTTTACCCTGATTTATATGTGGTCCTGTCATTTTCATTTGGCCACAGATAAATCCTTTCACTCGCTCCACTTATGAATTAAACAAGCGATATCAAAAGCGGCTCTGTTTGCAAAACAAGGAACTTCTGTTTACATAGAACAAAGAGAAAGGTCTCAAGACACTTTTATTACGCAGGTGAGAATGAAGAGAAGGTTGAGTTGGTGAAATGTTACCCTTTGCTATGATTGAAATGCACATTCGGTGTCAGAAATGTGCTGATGTATCCATTTAGAATTAACTACATCATATACAACTTAAGCTTCCCCTTGAGAACAATGTTTTCTTTTAGCTTTGCCAAGTGTGGATGAATTGTTTGCCCTGATGACGGATGTTATTCAAGTCTCGCTCAACATTTTCTTCCAATAATGAAATTTCACAATACTGTGTGTGTCTGTATGATTTATTTGTGATTATTGTCGAGCTTATTAAGCATGGTTAGTCTCATGGATATGTAGTAAGTCTACTGTGTTTGGCTTGTCTCTGAAAAAAATTCACTAAAATCTCACTTGGATATGCAACTTCATATTGTCGAATCTTATATTTCGTGTTAGTACACAAAACAACCAACCACTGAAATGGAAAGAAAATATTTCACCACAAACTCACTCCCGAAGCAGTAAAAGGCAATTTTAGTCACTGGTCTATGAAAGATGTCAGAATTATTTGCAACAATTTAAACATAATTCATTATCACATACTATCCCCCACCCCATCAGCTGATGATTCAGTACTCCTCCATGTTGCTCACCACTTCGAGGAAGCACTAAGAGTGGCAAAGGAACAAAATGTACTTTGGGTGAGGGACTTCAATGTCCATCACCAAGAGTGGCTAGGTAGCACTAAATGAGCTGGCTGAGCTCTAAAGGACATAACTGCTAGACTGAGTCTGCGGCAGGTGGTGAGGGAACCAACAAGAGGGAAAAACATACTTGACCTCATCCTCACCAACCTGCCTGCCGTGGATGCATTTATCCAGGACAGTATCGATAGGAGCGATCACTGCACAGTCCTTGCGGAAAGTGACAGTGACGATACCCTCCATCGTGTTGTGTGGCACTACCACCATGCTAAATGGAGTAAATTTCGAACAGATATAGCAACTCAGGACTGGGCATCCATGAAGCGCTGTGGGCCATCAGCAGCAGCACAATTGTACTCAACCACAATCTGTGGCCTCATGGCCCAGCATATCCCCCACTCTACCATTATCATCAAGCCAGGGTATCAACCTTGGTTCAATGAAGAGTGAAGGAGAGCATACGGCATACTAAAAATGAGACGTCAACCTCGTGAAGCTACAACTCAGAACTACTTGCATGCCAAACAGCATAAGCAGCAAGTGATAGCAGAGCTACATGTTTCCACAACCAATGGATCAGATTTAAGCTCTGCAGTCCTGCCACATCCAGTCGTGAATGGTGGTGAATTAAATAACTTACTGGAGGAGGAGGCTCCACAAACATCCCCATCCTCAATGATGGGAAGCCCAGCACATCAGTGCAAAAGATAAGGCTGAAGTATTTGCAACAACCTTCAACCAAAAGTGTCGAGTGGATAATCAATCTGGCCTCTCCTAGCATCACAGATGCTAGGCTTCAGCCAATTCGATTCACTCCGCATGATATCAAGAAATGATTGAGGCACTGGCTACTGCAAATGCTATGGGCCCTGACAACGTTCCAGCAGAACTTGCCATGCCCCTAGCCAAGCTGTTCCAGTCCAGCTACAACACTGGAATCTACCCAGCAATATGTAAAATTGCCCAGGTATGCCCTGTACATGAAATGCAGGACAAATCCAACCCAGCCAATTTCGGCCCCATCAGTCTACTCTCGATCATCAGTGAAGTAATGGAAGGGGTGATTAGCAATGCTATCAAGCAGCGCTTGCTTAGCAACAACCTGCTCACTGACGCCCAGTTTGGGTTCCGCCAGTCCACTCAGAAACCTGGCCTCATTACAGCCTTGGTCCAAACATGGACAAAAGAGCTGAACTCCAGAGGTGAGGTGAGTGACTGCCGCATTTGACCAAGTGTGGCATCAAGGAGCCCTAGCAAAATTGGAGTCAATGGAAATCGGGGGAAATCTCTTTGCTGGTCGGAGTCACACTTAGCACAAAGGAAGATAGTTGTGGTTAAAATAAATGCATGAGCTTCTTCAGCTCTGAAGAGTCATAAGGACTTGAGATATTAACTGTTTCTCTCTCCACAGATGCTGTCAGGTGTGCTGAGTTTTCCATCATTTTCTGCTTTTATTTAAGATGGTTGTGGTTGTTGGAAGTCAATCATCCCAGTTGCAGGACATTACTGCAGGAGTTCTTCAGGGTGGTGTCCTCGACCCAAACAACCTCAGCTGCTTCATCAATGACCTTCCTTCCATCATAAGGTCAGAAGTGGAGATGTTCACTGATGATTGCACAATGTTCAGCACCATTCACAACTCCTCAAATACTGAAACAGACCATGTCCAAATGCAGCAAGACCTGGACAATATCCAGGCTTGGGCTTTTTTAACATTTATTCATTCGTGGGATGTGGGTGTCGCTGGCTAGGCCAGCATTTATTGCCCATCCCTAATTGCCCTTGTTCAGAGGGCATTTAAAAGTTAACCACATTGCTGTGGGTCTGGAGCAAGACCAGGTAAGGACAGCAGATTTCCTTCCCTAATGGACATTAGTGAGCCAAATGGGTTTTTATAAAAACAATCGGCTATCTGCCATTGTGGGATTCAAACCTGAGTCCCCAGAACATTATCAGATCTCGGGAATGCTTGTCAGTGACAATACCACTATGCCATGGCCTCCCCCTGAACAAGTGGCAAGTAACATTCATGCCACACAAGTGCCAGGCAATGACTATCTCCAGCAAGAGAGAATATAACCATCATCCCTTGAAAATTCAAAAGCATTACCATCACTGAATCCCCCACAATCAACATCCTGGGAGTTACCATTGACCAGAAAGTGAACTGGACTAGCCATATACGTACTGTGGCTACAAGAGCAGGTCAGAAGCTAGGAATGCTGTGGCGAGTAACTCACCTCCTGACTGCCCAAAGCCTATCGACCATCTACAAGGCAGAAGTCAGGAGTGTGGTGGAATACTTCCCACTTGTCTGGATGAGTGCAGCTCCAACAACACTCAAGAAGCTTTACACTGTCCAGGACAATGCAGCCCATTTGTTGGCATCCAGACAAGTGGGGAGTATTCCATCACACTCCTGACTTCTGCCTTGTAGATGGTCGATAGGCTTTAGGCAGTCAGGAGCTGAGTTACTCGCCACAGCATTCCTAGCTTCTAACCTGCTCTTGTAACCATAGTATGTATATGGCTAGTCCAGTTCACTTTCTGGTCAATGGTAACCCCCAGGATGTTGATAGTGGGGGATTCAGTGATGCACTGAAGGAACTCACCAAGGCTCCTGAGACAGCACCTTCCAAACCCATGACCACTACCATATAGAAAGACAAGGGCAGCAGTCACATGGGAACACCGCCATCTGGAAGTTCACCTCCAAGCCACTCACCATTCTGATTTGGAACTATAATTGCTGTTCCTTCACTGTTGCTGGATCAAAATCCTGGAACTCCCTTCCCAACAGCACTGTGGGTATACCTACACCACATGGACTGCAGCGGTTCAAGAAGGCAATTCACGACCACCTTAGAAATGGGCAATAAATGCTGGCCTAGCCAGTGACACCCACATTCCTTGAATGATTTTTTAAAAAAATTGTAACTTGGTAATTCTGTTTGCTGCCAATGTAAAGGATCTGGAGGGTGGCACAGAGACCTGAAATGCTACTGTAATGAAAACATTCGTCCATGCATGAAAATCCGACTGGCATATCTCTTTCTCCTTTTGATCAGCAACACACTCCTACTCGTTATTGATAAATAGCCCAAAATAGCACACAGTGTAGTAACCTTCAAATCCATTGTCACCTTAATTATGGCTTTTAAGATACAACCAAGCCCCATGCGATTTTATAGTCCTGCAAACTGTAAAGTTCTCACATTTACTTTTCCATTAACTCGAGTCTGTGTACAGCAGGAATAGGAAACTGATTCCCTCAGAGGCCAGAAACTCATCTGTCAATAATTCAATCATCAGGTATTAAATAAGAAACTTCTCTCCAAAATATCAGCGGCTGCACCCACCCCCACCTTCCCCATTGTCATTAAAAATCTTGAAGTAATGCCATGTTGGACATGGTCGATTCTGACGCAGAAGCAGCCTCTCGCCTCAATAATCACCTTGTGTTCCAGTGCTGGCGTCGAAGATTGCTCACCCCGTCCAGATCTGAACACTCCGAAGCTATGATTCTCACACTGTCCCTGCTGATGCTTTTTCCTGTTTTCCAGAAATTAGCTTCTCGGTGTTCGCCTACAGTGTTCTACAGGAACTGTTTGCTGCACCGTTTTCCCGGGGTACTCATAGATTTACCGCTCTCCAGGGGCAGGGGCGCTCATCTGGTCAATGATTATCACGCGAAAACGGCCCACCAGTGCAGCAGGACTTGCTGCCTCCACCAGAATGGTAAGTTTCACAAGCTCTTAAAGCCATAATGTTTATCCTGCCTTAAAGACGCAGGTCGTCCGGATTTTCAGCAAATTATTTCAGGATAAACCTTCATGTTTAATTCATTATCCATATCCGATTGAAGATTACGTTAATCCGATTATGTTAATCCGAATAACATAATTGTTTTTCGTCGTCTGTGGTCAGTTCATCACGCACTAGAGGCAAAGGGCTAAACTGGGGATACAGAAAAGTCAAAGAGTCGCCATCCAGATAAGATGGTTATGATTGAGGACTCAAATGAGTAATCCGATGATACAAAAAAAACCGATCACAACGACGTTTGATTGGCGACATTGGCCTCGCTAACAATTTATGGCTGCTGAAGCAATAACAACTTAAATGGCGTCAGATCTAAAATTTTAGTTGTCTACGGGGTTTAATATTTTTAAAGAAGTTTCAACTCTAAGTGTAAAGATTCTTAAGGCTAATATAAAACGAGGCTGAAATGAGCATCGGAAAAGCCGATTTGGCTAAAAGAACCAGGAACACCTGCTGATCGATGAGACCGACATTTTGACTAAACCTTAAATTTCATGAAACTGAACCCTGTTCTCTTTCAGTACAATGATCGTTGTGTTCCAATGGCCCAGTCCAGCCCAGGTGTCGAACGACCTTTCCCCTGCACGCTGGATGCCATTCTGCATATTCTCATTCAACTGGTAACAATTATTGTACTGCTTCTTGCTTCCACACAACGTGATCCTTAAGCTCCTATCTCTTTTCTATTCCTCCTCCTACAGGCACAGTGCACCACTCATTCTACAACTCAAATTATGTACAGTAGTCTTGTCTGCTGCCCGGTAATTGAATGCTGGCGAGCTCTCTCTTAAAGTTTATCTTTCTAATCAGTGGCCACGAAATCTCTTTCCACCACCCCACCCTCACATCCCCACCATGTCACACATTCCTACTCCTTTGAATAATTTTGTTAAACTAATTCGTCCTTACTTTAAATTTACAGATACGTGTAATATCGCCGTTTTCAACTTTGCCCAAAATCAGGGCAGTTCCAACTGTTTTCACCTTAACTGCCCAAGTCAGGAAAGTTGCATAATGAGAAGGAAGACTGATTTTATACTATTTAACGTTACAAAAGGTGAGGACACCGCTTAACATTTAAACAGGAGTGAATACTATCCATACAATGATCTTTATATTTTATTGGAAGTGCATAATTATTGTAATTTGAACCCCAATAATAAAACAAATAAATTATTCCTGCGGAGTCTGGCAACATAGTCTGATGGGGAGATGGTGGCCTACTGCTAATATCACTGGGCCAGTAATCCAGAAGCTCGGGCTAATGCTCTGAGGACATGGGTTCAAATCTCACGATGGCATTTGGTAGAATTTAAATTCGATGAATGAATCTGGAATATAAAGCTGGTCTCTATAATGGTGACCATGGAATAATCATCTACTGTCATCTAAACCCATCTTTGTCTGGCCTGCACGTGACTCCAGACCCACAGCAATGTGGTTGATTCTTAACTGTCCTCTGAAATGCTCAATCCAAGGGCAATTAGGGACGGGCAACAAATGTAGGCTTTGTCAGTAACACTCACATCCCACGAAAGAGTAAAAAAAATGACCAACACTTATTCCTAACAAACACATCCAGAAATAGATTTACTGTTCACTTATTTCTGCTTGTGGTACCTAGCGGTGTAAATAGGCCGCTACTATTTGCCAACACAATAACTATGACTTTACTTAAGAGTAATTCATTGAATGCAATGCACTTTGTAAAGATTGGAGAACATAAAATGTGCTTTATAAATTCAAACTTTTTTTGAAGCGAGCTGAAGCATCCGTAAGATTTTAAATACACAGCCACTTAAAGATGTTGAGGTTACTTCCTTCACTGCCATTCCGTCGCTATTACTTGCATCCCGATGCCAAATGCCCCTACCAGCGACATTTTACTTCAATTTCGTGGCCTCATTTTTTTCCCCTTAATTCTTCTACAGGAGAGGATCCAGATTTGCTCATTTTTGGAAACCGTCGAAGTAAAGGCAGAGAGCCAAGCTTTCGTTCCTCGACCAATATATCAAGATTTAATAATTCAGAATATCTCGATTTGGACAAACAACGCCATTACAACAGGTATGTTTCTCTTCCATCACACCACACTCTTGCCACCTACAACTGGTACACGTCTGTGTCGCTTCCATCACAGACACCTCTTACTTCCACCTTCAACCCGGTGACGAGCACTGATTCGCAGAACATGACGAATGGCGCAAATAGCAGCCGAACCAACTCGACTGAGCCACCAGAGGCTTCGGCCTTAATCGAGGGTGACGTGGCCGTTAGCAATGCGACCCCTCGCTCCTTGGCCACCGCGTACGATGAAGGGTCTGCTCATGTCACACCGACTTCTAACATCCTCCCTCTGAGCCAAGGTAACATCACCACAGGGTCCTCTGATAAGATCCAGGCCGCTGATGGTACGACAGCTCCGGCACCATGGCTCTTGGGCCCGGAGATTTTGCTTACTCCTTTGTTGGTGCTTTTATTGATTATATCGATTTGTATGTACACTCTTCTATGGGCAGCAGTGCGGTGCAGGAAAAAGCGGGGTTACTATGAACCTCTCCAGCCAGGTGGTACTGGATAGAGAAAAAGTACGGAGATGAGCGCTTATTAGAACTGCTTGTACTAAATGGTTTGAATCAATAATTAATGAAAAAAATGGATCACTCCAACGATGCTTTTATTTTATCATTGATTTGGTTCAACACAAACTGTATACAATGTAAGTGTAGCCTGACCCAGAAAAGCCTACAGGGAACCCATTTATACCATGTACGCTAAGGATTGGTGTCCAATCTCACGCGCGTGATGCATGTGATGTAAATGCACCCTACCATTTGAACTATATCCTATCTTATGTTGCGCGATTTCTATTTATAATAAAACTAGAAACGTCACAGAGATTCGAATAGCTGGTATTGAGCAACATATCCAGTATCTGGGCAGCTCTGGGGAGGAATCATATGGACTCGAAACGTTGTCTCTGTTTCTCTCTTCGCAGACGCTGCCGGACCTGAGTTTTTCCAGCATTTTTTGTTTTCATCCAGTATCCTCCTTTTTTAATATTACTGCAGACTTTTGGCTATATAAACTGAATTTGATCAAATCAAACCTTGGACTCAAGATTTGATCTAACCATCAATTTCAAACGTTTCCTTACCCTATCTGCAAGGGACGGATCACATAAACATCGATAATCTAGGACTGTGAAGTTGAGTTCAATTTGAATCTCGCACCCAATAGTCAGAATTTTGATTCGAGCAGTAAGATTAACGGAAATATTTTATTGCAGTGGCGTTCGGCCTCGAGCTGCTTTTAGCGAGCTTTGCTAATATCATGCCATAGTATTTACGAAAAGGTTAGTATTTTAAGTATTTTACTAACAACGCTAGTGGCCACTAGTGGCAAATCATCACAATTGCGTCAGCCTTTTGTTAAACATACAGCAGTCTATCCAAAGTTAATATTCATTATTCCATATCTTAAAAATATTTCTTTAGCTAATGCTTCTAATGAAAGAAGTAAATACGGTTCTTCACATAATAAAATCGCTTACGTTATATTTTTTGTAATTGAATGCCGCAAGTTTTTTTTCCTGACCCACTCTACCTCGGTTCATTTATTGTCAACGATAAGAAAAAACTTTTATTAAAAAATAAACAGTTGTGAATGTTCGTCTGTATTCATGCATGAAGTGTTTACACACGGTATAATGCACAGCCGAATTACAGACATGTTCCTAATTTGGCCGACTCATCCGTATAGCTAACTCACCCCAAAGCAGAACAATCAAATTGTCCAAAAAAAAAACACATTGCCAATGTATTGTGCAAAATTATTGATAATGACTATGGAAAGTTGACGGTACGAAGAAAATAATTTGCATGTCCTGACACAAGAATCAGTAGATAACCTGGAAATAGAAATAATTTTCAAAAACAAATACAAGCAGACACTGAAGTTTACATATATATTTCGTGTAAAAATCCATCAAAATTATGTAAATGAAGGAACAGCAAAAAGCTAAGTTGAAGTTTTACTTTGTTTTAGTAAGCTTGTTCGGTAGGTGGCATATACTTAATTATTAGATTGTTGAATATTTGTCATAATGGAAATAAGAAAACTAAGATTGAAGCTTAAATGACATAAAAAAAATTACTGTATGACAGAAATGTAGCATGTACCCTCTGTTTGTAATCTGCACATAGCCCTTCATCATATAGCACAAAATAAAGTTCATAAGGTCAAGTAAATGGCAAATGCTTCCTTGGCATCATTTGTGCATAAAAATGTTTCATTCAACTTTCAAAATTAATAGCTAGTAGGGGACAATATAGACGTGGGTAGAGGCATGGTTCTCTGCATCCAAAGGTGTCCAGACGGCTGTGTGGCCAGGGTTTGGGACATCTGCTCATGTTGGAGAGGAACTTGCAGCGGGAGGGGGAAGATCCAGTTGTCATGCTCTACGTGGGTACCAACGACATAGGTAGGACTAGGAAAGAAGTTCTGCTTAGGGAGAATGAGCAGCTAGGGGCTCAATTAAAAAGTAGAACCTGAGCCACAAGGAAATTGGTGTAAGATAAATAAGTTTAGAGAGTTGAATGTGTTGCTCCAAAATTTATGTAAGAAAAATGGGTTTAGTTTAGGGGGCACTGGTGCCAGTACTAGGGAAAATAGGAGCTGTAGGGGCAGTCTTCACATGAACCGTGCCGAAGCCAGTTTCTGGAAAATCATATAACTAGGGTGGTAGAGGTCTTTAGACTAAAAAGTGGGGGCGAGGGATCAAGTAAGGGAAGTTGAAATAAATATGTGATCTGTTAACCATTAGAGATATGGATGCAAGATGACAAAGGCTAGGACCTGAACATTCAAAGGTACATGACATTTCAGAAGGGCAGGAAGCTAACAAAGGATGGAGGGGTAGCTCTGTTAATTAAGGATGACATTAGTAAGATAGTGAGAGAGTTTGGGTGGAGATAAGTAATAGCAAAGGGAAGAAGTCACTTTTTGGAGTATTTTATAGGTCCCCTAGCAGAAACTACACCATAGGAGGGGCTATACAGGAAGAAATAATGGGGGATTGTGAGAAAGGTACAGCAGTAATCCTGGGTGATTTTAATCTAAATATAGATTGGATGAATCAGATTGACAAAAGGTAGCAAAGATGAATTCATTTTGGTTTTGGGACAGTTTCTTAGAGTAGCACATTCTAGAACCAATCAGAGAATAGACTATTCTCGACCTGGTAATGTGCAATGAGACAGGATTAATTAATTAACTCATAGTAAAGGCACTCCTAGATAGTAGTGATCAATTCACATTGAATTTCATATTCAGTTTGAGGGAGAGAAGAGTGGGCCCAAGACTAGTGTTTTAAACTTAAATAAGGGCAATTATGAGGATATGAAGACAGAGTTGACCAAAGTGATTACGTTAAGGGAAAGGTCAGTAGAGCTGCTGTGGGAGATATTTAAGGAGATATTCCATAACGCTCAGTGAAGATACATTCCAGTGAGAAAGAAAGACTCCAGGGGAAGGACACACCATCCACAGCTAACTAATGAAGTTAAAGATAGTATCAAATTGAAAAAAAGTGTATATTTCCACAAAGATTAATGGCAGGTCAAAAGATTGAAAAAATATAAAAATCAGCAAAGAAAGAATGACTAATAAAATAATGATGGAGAAATTAGAATGTGAGAGAAAGCCAGATGGGAATATAAAAACAAGTAGCAAGTTTCTGCAGGTATTTAAAAAGGAAAAGAGTAACTAAAATGAGTGTTGATCCTCTAGAGAGTGAGTCTCGGAATTAATGATGGAAAATAAGGAAATGGCAGATGAAGTTAACAGATATTTTACATCTGTCTTCACTGTAGAGGACACAAGTAACATCCCAGATCAAGAGATGAAAAAGAGGGAGGAACTTAAAAACAATTACTATCACAAGGATAGTAATTCCTGATGGAATTCATCCTAGGGTTTTAAATCAGTTTTAATTTTCCAAAATTCCTTAGATTCTGGAAAGGTCCCATCAGATTGGACATTAGCAAATTTAACTTCCCACTTAAGAAAGAAGGGAGACAGAAAGCAGCCAACTATAGCCATTTATCCTAACATCTGACATAGGGAAAATGCTAGAATCTATTATTAAGAAGCTATTATTAATAGCATGGCAATTAGAAAATCTCAATGCAATCAGGCAGAGTCACCATGATTTTGAGAAGGGAAAATTGCGTTTGACTAATTTATTAGTGTTCTTTGAGGAAGTAACAAGCCACAATCAGATCAGCCATGATCTTATCAAATGGTTGATCAGGCTCAAGGGGCCATATGGCCTACTCCTGTTCCTAATTTGCATGTTTGTGTGTAAATTTACTTTTTGTCCGAAAGGTGGTCAAGTTATATCTTCTCAAAAGTCAAATGCATAAATCTAAAAGTTTCAGTTTGAACAAAGTCCGATACCAATGAAGCTAAATTTTACCATTCTGTCCAGTTCAAGGTAGTTGTGAAATAACATTTTGAATGCCAAAATTATGATTGATATGTTATTTTGTTATTAAAAACTCCAGGAAGTGAAATTTATACTTTTGAAGGCTAAGTAAACATTATTGAGATTTAAAAAGGATGACAAGCTTACAACTTTAAAGCATAAAAAGCACGATGGCAAAACAAAAATCATATTTCCCAAGAAAGGATCATTGAGATGTAACATGTTTACTGGAACACAAGAAATAAGAGCAGAAGTAGACCAAATAGCCCTTCAAGCCTGCTCCACTATTCAATACAATCACTGATCTTCTACCCTAAATCCATTTTCCCACCCACTCAGCAATTTTCTTGATTCCCTGAGTAACCAATAAAATGTCCATCTCAACCTTAAATATATTCAATAATGGAGCATCCACCAGCTGCTGGGGTAGAGTTTTAAAGATTCACAAACTTTCGAGTGAAGAAATTTCTCTGCATTTCCATCCTAAAAGATTTGCTTCTTATCCTGAGACTGTGCTCCCCCGTGATCTAGATTCCCCAGCCAAAGGAAACAGTGTCTACCATGTCAAGCCCCTTCAGAATCTTGTATGTTTTAATGAGATCACCTATCGTTTTTCTAAAATTCAGAGAGTATAGGGCTAAGTTACTCAGCCTCTCACCATAGGATAACCCTCTTATCCCAGAAACCAATGTAGTGAATCTTCACTGTACCACCTCCAAGCTAAGTATATCCTTGCTTAAATAAGGAGAGCAAAACTGCCCACAGTATTGCAGGTGTGACCTCACCAAGGCCCTGTAGCAAGGCTTCCTTATTCTTGTACCTCAAACCCCTTGCAATAAAGGTCTTCCCAATTGCTCAATGTATTTGCATGCCAACTTTATGTTCCTTGTAAGAGTACACTCAAGTCCCTCTGTCTGAACATCAACATTTACAAGTTTCATGCCTTTTAAAAAATATTCCGCTTTTCTGTTCTTACTACAAAAGTGAATAACCTCATATTTCACCTTATGCTCGATCTGCCACTTTATTACCCACTCACATAATCTGTCCATGTCTCTTTGCAGCCTATTTGTTTCATCCTCACAGCTTACATTCCCAACCAGTTATCATCAGCAAACTTAGATACATTACTCTCGGTTTCTTCATCCAAGTCATTAATATTAGACTGTAAAAAAGCTGACACTCCAGCATTGATCCTTGCAGCACTCCACTAGTCACAGTTGCCAATTTGAGAATGTTCCATTTATCCCTAATCTCTGCTTTCTGTCCGTTAACCAATTCTCTATCCATGCTAATATGTTACCTCCAATTCCATGAGTAATTAGCTTGCATATTAACATTTTGTGTGGCATATTATCAAATGCCTTTTGGAAATCCAAATACACTACTGCCACTGGTTCCCCTTTATCCATCCGGCTTGTTACATCCCCAAGGAACTTGAATAAATTTGTCAAACATAAGTTTCCTTTCATGAAACCATGCTGACTCTGATCATACTATAATTTTCGAAGTGCATTGCTAAGACTTTTTTGATAATAGGTTTCAACATTTTTATGATGACCTTTGCCAGGCAAACTAGTCTGTAGGTCCCTGTTTTCATTCTTCCTCCTTTTTGAATAGCTGTGTTAACTCCCAATCTGCTAGGACAGTTCTACAAACTAGGGAATTTTGGCAAATCATGGTGATGCTATCTCTGCAGCCAGCTCTTTAAGAATACTAGGATGTAAGCCATTAGGCCCTCAGAATTTGTCCGACTTCAGCCCGTTAAGTTTCTCTAATACTTTTTCTCTGTTGATATTAATTACCTTGAGTTCTTCAATGTTATTGACCTCTTGGTTACCCTCTATTTCTGGTATGTAATTTATATCTTCTATTATGAGGATAGACCCAAAATATTTGTTCAATGTCTCTGCCATTTCCTCATTCCCCATGATAATTTCTCCATACTCTGCTTCTAAGGGACCAACAATTACTTTAATGTTACGACCGACCCCCAAGTGAGCTTCCCAAAGTTGTCAATCCAGGCGAGACTCCTCAATTTGTCACCATTTGGCTGGGCCACCACCATATTGTTGTGCCTCGGATGAGGAGGGATGAAATGGCTCCCTGTCTTTATTCAGCCACCCCACCACCCCCCCCACCCCACCCCTCTACCTCTCCCCCCCCACCCCACCCCTCCACCTCTCCCTCTCCCCCCCCACCCCACCCCTCCACCCCACCCCTCCACCTCTTCCCCCCACCCACCCCACCCCTCCACCTCTCCCCCCCAACCCCTCCACCTCTTCCCCCCATCCACCCCACCACCTCTCTCCCCCCTCCCACCCCACCCGTCCATCTCTCCCCCCCACCCCACCCCTCCACTTCTTCCCCCCCCCCAATCAGTCAGTCACAACAAGATTTAATCTAAAGAAGGATCCCTTTTGTGGATACCTTTCTCCCAAACCCAATCGTTCTGGTTTTGAAGGAGCCAATTTGATCAGACTTTGAGTTAACAGTAAAAATAAGTTTATTAACTACTAAAGGTAAGAAAGGATAAAACATGCATATACGGCCATACGGGTTAAAAGTAAGAAGTTAGCTTGAAGTAAGTGAATATATATATATATATATATATATATATAAAAAAATGGTATGCGGAACAATTCTTGACTCATGGGGAGTAAGCGATTGAGTGTTGCGGCTGTTGTAATTCGAGATTCCAGTAGAACTGACTCCAGTACATGAATTATCAGTTTCGAGGTTCCAATAGAGCTGAATTCAGTAGAGAGGGAGAGAGATCAGGATACCTGCAAAATGGTGATTTGCAGGGTACTGTGTGTGGCTGTTACTTCTGAGTCAAACTCCCAGCACTTGCTCTCTCTCAGAACACTGGGCAGCTTTTCAGCTCACTTTTAACCCCTTCTTTGCATATTTCAAGTAGGAAGTGAATTCACAAATCTATCTGGGCATTGATCACAGGATTTCTTGATGAGATGATACTCATCTCCCATTATGTCCCATTGTCTCTATCAGAGGGTGCGATTAGTTTCTGGGTGTCTTTTAGAAGTACCTTGTCTGGCCTCAGGGTGGGGTTGCATTAACTCTTAGGGAGTTACTCTGCAGAATTCCAGCCAGTGGATCTTGTGCATTTTTAAAAACTCAGGTCTTATTTTTAAAGTCCAATATTTCCAGATGTAATTCTGTGTTTTTCCTTCATTATCATGACATTAGTTACTCTCCTCCTTTATGTATACTTGTTCAAGCTCTTTCAATCTGTTTTTGTGTTCTTGGCTCTCACATTCTATTTTTTTCCCTTTTTCATCAACATTTTGGTCACCCTTTGCTGGTTTCTAAAGTACTCCTTATTCACAGGCTTATGACTATTCTTTGCAACATTACAAGTCACTTTTAATCTAATACTATCCTTAACTATTCTTAGCCAGGGATGGATATTTCTTGCCCGGTTTTTATTTGTTAATGAAATGTATTTTTGTTGAACATTTTCAATTGTTCCTTTAAATGTTTCCCACTTATATTTATTGCCACATCTTTTAGTCGATTTACCCAATCAACCTTAGTCAGCTCTCCGTTCATACTTATGTAATTGGCTTTATTTATGTTTAAGATTGTTGTTTGGGACTAGAGTATGTTGTTTTCAAACTTAATATGGAATTCAATTCTTCATTGATTACTAGATTATTAATTAATCCTGCCTCATTGCACAAAACTAGATCCAGAGTAGCTCTATCCCTACTTAGATCCACAATGTATTGTTCCAGGAAACTGTTACAAAAGCATTCTACAAACTTATTGTCCAGACCACCTTTGCCAATTTGACTAGTCCAGACTATATGAAGATTAAAGTCCCCCACAATTATTACGTTGCCTTTGTTACAAGTTCCAATTATCTCTTGCTTAATGCTCTGTTCAATGGTATAAATACTGTTGTGGGGGCTATAAACTATTCCCACCAACGTTTTTGGACCCTTGCTATTCGTAATCTTCACTCATGCAGATTCTATTTTCTGATCATCTGAGCCAAGACCCTTTCTTACTACTGTCCTTATGTCATCCTTTACTATCAGTTCATTTTCCCAACTGCCATCATGACCATTTCAAACATAAGTGGAGTAATATAAGAGACCAATATTGGTTTTGTTGCCGTCAGGAACTGGCATTGATTGGACTGGATTGTACCGCAAGCAACGACCGTTCCTTTGATTTGCACTTGCACATTGACCAGAATTTTGCTAGCAAATTGCTGTCAACCAAACATCCACAAAACACAGTAGCCTCAGTTAGGAGATCAAGGTCATGGAGGTTGGGTGACTGGAAGCTTGTGGTCATGCTTGCAGACTGAAGGGAGACGCTCCACAAAATGGTCGCCCAATCTGTATTTGGCACCCCAACATGTCAAGGGACTCTATCTATCTTCAGCAGCGAGTACAGTGCACTAAAGTGAAAGAAGAAAAACTTGCATTTAATATAGCACCTTTCATGACAGCAATTTTTGAACTGTTACACTGTGCTTTGAAGTACCTGGAAGGTATGCTTGAGGGAGCAGGAATTACATCAACTGTGCTGGCATAGAGTGATGTTCTGATGATGCTTTGGTTGCATGCTTCCTTTTTTAAAATTCATTCATGTGATGTGGGCGTTGCTGTCTAGGCCAGCATTTATTGCCCATCCCAATCCTTGTTCAGAGGGCTTTTAAGAGTTAACCACTTTGCTGTGGGTCTGGAGTCACATGTAAGCCAGACCAGGTAAGGGTGGCAGATTTCCTCCCTTAGTGAACCAGATGGGTTTTTATGACAATTGGCAATGGCTTCGTGGTCATCATCAGACTTTTAATTCCAGATTTTTAGTGAATTTAAATTTCGCCATCTGCCATGGTGGGATTCAAACCCAGGTCCCCAGACCATTACTCTGGGTCTCTAGAATACTAGCCCAGTGACAATACCACCATACCACCACTTCCCTGATGGATCATTGTCATTCCTCAACATAGGAGTCCCGTCCACCTTGTCCATTCCATTTTTCCACACTTCTGCTCTCACCATTCTCCTCCCTCCAATAACAATGGGAAGATTCCCTTTGCCCTCACCTTCTACCCCACCTCTCCACTCCCCTTTCAGCATTTCAAAGGGACCATTTCATTTAAGACACTCCTGTTCATTCCGTAATCACGCTCAACATTTCCATCCCCTTCTCACGGTACTTTCTCATGCAAGCACAGGAGATGTAACACCTGCTCTTTTACCACCTCGCTTTCCACGGGCCAGACCCCCAAACGCTCTTTCCAGGTACACCAGTGATTTATATCTTTTAATTTAGGACACTAAATTGATGCAATTTCTTCTATATTTGGGAAACCAAAGTAAGATTGGATAATTGCCTTGTTGCAGAACACCTCTGTTCAATTTGCAAGTGCAAGACTGAATTTCCAGTTGTCTGTTATTTTAATAGCCCTTCCCACTCTGTCCCCCGTGTCCTACACTTTTCCAAAGAAATTCAACATAAACTGGAGGAACTTCACCTTTCAATTAGGCACTTTACAGCCCTGCTGACGCAAGTGAGTTCAACAATTTTAGATTGTTTCTTGTCCCATTACCACCTTCCTTTGTCATGCACCCATCATTCCTTTTGCTACTTAATCTCTTCTGCCTTCCGACCCAACAGACCCCTCTTCGTGTTCTTTCCTTCTCTCTCCCATTCTTCACTTCTATTCTTGCTTAAAACCTATTACCTGCTTAAGTTTTTCCAGATATGATAATATGTTATCAACCTGAAACATTAACTTTGTTGTGATGTCCACAGAGGTGCTTAACCTGTTGAGTGTTTCCAGCATATGAACATTCAAACATACAAACTAGGAGCAGGAGTAGGCCACTCAGCCCTTCAAGCCTGCACCACCATTCAATAAGATCATGGCTGATTTACTTGTAACCTCCTGCCTACTCCTGATGACCTTTCACCCTCTTGTTAATCAAGAATCTATCTAGCTCTGCTTCAAAAATATTCAAAGATCCTGCTTCCATTGTCTTTTGAGGAAGAAAGTTCCAAAGACTCACAGCCCTTAGAGAAAAAAATTCTCATCTCTGTCTTAAATGAGCAACCCCATATTTTTAAACCATGGTCCCTGGTTCTAGATTCTTCCACAAGAGGAAACAGCCTCTCCACATCCACTCTGTCAAGACCACTCAGGATTTTAAAAGTTTCAATCAAGGTTACTCTTCTAAACTCCAGTTGATACAAGCCTAACCTTCCTGTTATTAGATTTACTACACTGTTGTAAGGATACTTGAAATGGACAAGCCACAGTGTTTTTTGGTGTGTTTAATTCTTATCTACAACACCGTTGCAGCACTCAGTCACAACATTCAACAGGCTTCAATGGTGAGTCAGACATTGAGATGCTGTGGTCAGGGAGCTTACAGAGGAATGTAGAAACACAGAAATGTTTGGCATAGGAGTGGTACTCAGCCCATCGTGCCTCTGCAGGCTGAAAGCACTATCCAGGGTCTGTAGCTCTATATGAATTTTAAGCGCATATCCAAGTTGTTTCTAAACGCAATGAGGGTTCTTGTCTCCACCATGCTTTCAAGTAGTGAGTTTTAGACCCTCATCACCTTTTGGGTGAAAATATTTCTCAACTCTCCTGCAATCCTTCTACCAATTTCTTTCAATCTATGTCTTCTGGTTATTTATTAACCTCTCTGCTAAGAGGAATAATTTTTTCCTATCTACTCTAAGCCCCTCATAATTTTTTGCACCTCAATTAAATCTCCCCAAAGTCCACTCGATTCCAAACAACTTCAGCCTATCCAAAATTCCCTCTTGGTAAAATTCTTTATTCCTAACAACATCCTTGTAAATCTTCTCAGCACCCTCTCTAGTACAATCACACCCTCCCTGTAATGCAGTGACCAAAACTGTATGCAGTACCCTAGCTATGACGTAACTAGTGTTCTTTATAGTTTTAGCGTAACCGTCCTACCCTTATGTTCTATGTCTTGACTGATAAAGGAAAGTAGCCTGTATGCCTTCTTTTATGAATCTGAGATTTTATAAAATGCCTATGTTTTAAACTTCTCCTTCAATACAAAGTGAAATGGAGACGGGCATGTGACCCCCTACCTGGTTCCGTGGGATGGGGCCCGGGTCAAGCCCCATTGAAAGCAAGATGCAAATCTTTAACACCTGGACACAAAGAGAAAGGCAGCTTCCTTCTGCCAGACTTACTAAGAGACCCTGGACAGAGAGAGAGAGAGAGAGAGAGAGAGAGAGAGAGGGGAACTGTGAACAGCAGAGGAAAAGGCTGCTTTCTGTTATCCAGAAGGCAGCATGCTGATGGGAGCTCATTCTCTGTTTGAAGAGAAGGGACTTGTGGAGATTTAAGGACACTGGGAGATTTATCCTGGCATGGCCAGGAGAAGGAGTTGTTGGAGTGGATCTTGTTGCCAGAAGTCTGCTCTGGGATTCTCAGAAGCCTGAGGGAAACAACTTCCAATGGATTTGGGATATTTTGACTTAGGGAAATGGGGAGAGGTGAGCCTGTTTGAAGATGGGAGTAACTTTGGACTGGTTCCTGTAAAGGCTACAATTCTGTGGACAATGCAATGTAATGTATAAACCTAGGCCTGAATTTTCCTGTCGGCAATTTGGGGGCGGGGCCCGCTCGCCAATGGGAAAATGACACGGGAGGATGTCGAGAGGAACCCCCGACGTCAACCCGCCCCATGTAAATACTCAGGAAGACAGGTGGACAGCAAAATCAGCTGTCCACCCGCCGACCTGTCAATAGCCAATTGAGGCCATTGACAGGATAATTAAGGTAATTAAAGGCCCTGGCCATCCAACTTAAGGCTGGTGGGCAGGCCAGGTGCCCCAGTGGACTTCTGATAAAACATGAAAACTCATCCACTGCGGGATGAGGTTTCATGTCTGTTTTAAAAATCTTAAATAAACTTTATGTGAGATTTATTAACATGTCCCATCTCATATGACATTGTCAAATGAGGGGGACATGTTAATATTTTTTTTATTTTTCTATTTTGAAACTTTGAAGCACTGTCAGTGATCTCCCTGAGACAACACTTAGTCTCAGGAAGCAGTACGCACTTTGACAGCTGAGGAATCCCTCCCCCCTGCACAGGAAGTGCATAGCGCTTCCTGTCGGGCAGACTGCTGGGTGGACCTTAATTGGCGGCGGGGCCTGTTTCGGCGGCGGAGTTCGGCTGCCCGCCCGCCAAATTAGGGCAAAATTCTGCGCATAGTGTGGGGTTTTCGGCCATCAGGAAGTTAAAGGGGATATCTTTTCTGTAGTTTATTGTGTTAGTTGCCTACTGTTAAGACTATGTGGGGACGTGTGAAATAACTCCCCTATTCTATCACTCCAGGTCCGACCGTAACAGGGTTTTTAAAAAATAAGGTATTAATTCAATGTCTAGCTTAACCATTTACATGCCAATTGCAAACAGACCAGTATAACAGGTGTTCTTGAGTTTAAAACACAAATGGGGTTTGTTTTTATTGAGCTAAAAACCCACCCAGTTAAAGATATAAAGATATTCAATAAAAAAGGTAAAACTACTTCTCGACATTTGCAACACACACAAGCAAGCAAAATTACAAGTTCGACAGTAGGAAGTTACTTTCTGGCCAAATTAAAATTCAATGCTAAAAGGGGGAAAAAAAACATGAGTTCAATGTTTATGAGCCCTTCGCTGGTATCCGTGCCTGAAACAGAATTTTTCTGTGGCGGTCTTGAAAATTCAATGGAATTGAAGCCCATATAAACTGCAATTCCTGGAGACAATGTAATCTGTCTTTTCTGGAAGTTGATGATTTTTGAACCTGATGTTCCTTTCATTTGAAAATTCTATCTCTGTGCTGGATTTCAAACTGTAATAGAGGTAGGGTCTTGAACTTGGGAGAGAGGGGAGAGAGAAAGCGTTACTGCTCTATTGGCAGATCTCTTCTACACTTCAGCTTAGCGGCTTGGGTGTTGTCTGAAAAGACATTTCAAAAATGGTTATTCTAGTCACATGACCTCCCATGAATCCAGAAGGCAATTGATTAGCTAGTGTCTGGACAAACTGTGGTTACTATTTTAGGGCCAAGGTGATTAGATTGTGTAAAGCCCCAGCCATTAGCTGTTAAATCATCCATCACCATCTTGATGAGATAGGAATAACACCTTCTATGTAGCTATTGTCCTGGTAGGCTGTCTCTGCTTTAGAGGTAGCTTTATAGAAATGCAGATGGTGAGGTCCAATACAGTTTCAGTAAATCTTTTGAAGTAGTTCTTTACATCAGCAGGTGTGAAATTCCATAAGAGGTAGTCTTAATGTGTCCCAAGTGTAATTTGCATTGGAACCTTCCAGAAACCAGTTAACTTATAATACCATACATCAGGTGACTTGTGGCAGACATCTAAAGTCAGTGTCTTTGCTTCTTATAAATTATTTTTAAACAGTTCAATATGTTTGATCAGCTGAGTAAGTTAAAGATTAATATCACACATGCACATGTCACATTATCATGACAATATGAAGTAATATTTGGTCGATGTTGATTTTAGTTTGTTAGAGTAAAAGTCTTAAAACATGAAATCTTGTCATGTGATCCTTTGAGTGGGTCACTGGGAACTCAAATCTTTTTAAACATTATCATTCTAAATAGGGATTGTAATTTTTCTAAACCATCTTATCTAAATATCCTGCTACCTTCAGGGATCAGTGGACATGGATTCCAAGGTCCCTCTGTTCTTTTATGCTTCTCAATATCCCACTATTTATTGTGTATTCCCCTTGTTTTGTTTGCCCTTCTTCAAATACATTGCCTCGCACATCTTGGACATCAATTTCTGGATTTTTGCATTTAATGGTGCATGTGTGCTCAGTGCAAATTGCTATTCTGTTGTTACCCAAACAATTACCTTCACAGCAAAAAAGTTCTTCCTAGTTAAGGGTGACTAAACCGTATCACCAAGAGTTGCAGATGTTACAGATTTTTAAAAATCCCTCTGGTCATTCTTCCTGCAACACAAGTGGGAGCAGGAGTAGACCACATGGCTCCTGGAGCCTACTCCACCATTCAATGTGGTGATCTTCTGTCTCAAATCCACTTTCCTGCCCGCTCCCCATCTCCCCCAATTCCCTAAGATCTCAAAACTCTATCTATCCCACCTCTGAATATACTCAACAATTATGTTTAGAAATGTTGCAATAGCCCTCTATCCGATGCGTGGCTGAGTTGCAACCCGTAGGTTCTGCACAGGCTGACCCCTATAAGTTATATTTGTGGTTGTGCAAAAAAATTTAAAGGGCCTGCGCACTTAATTAAATGAATTGGCCACGCACTACAAAAAAAGGGGTAGGTTGCCAAAACATTTGCACAGTCACTAAGTCCACGGAAGCATACATATACCTCCAAATTTTGTGCATGATTATTGTTTACTGAGCTTTCATTTTCACTATTGTCATTAGTTTGGATATTCCATGAAAACAAGGGGCGTTGCAAACAATTAGTTAACATCTATGCCATCTTTTACCAAAGTAAATTTTCTCTGCCAGTACTTTCATGGACCTACTTATACCCCTCTGCACAATGGTAAATTTACAAAATCGCAAAGACCTAACCAATGTTGCAATTAGAGAGAAGAAGTCCTTTACTTTTCTTTCTGTGGCCAAGTAACAAAGTAGTATGATTATACACCTGTACATTTAATTGAGGTAGAGCTGTCTTTTCAATTCCCTTAGCCTAACTGGGAAGAATTTCTCTCATATATACAAGCTCAGAAAAGCAGCCCAAGAAATAAACCCTTCCACCAATTTAATTTCATCCTTCTTGAATACCAACTGTACTCCAATACCCATTACATCTAATAGTAGAAGTGAGTTCACCATGCTGGTCATACAAGTCCTTGCAATAGAAATAAGTTATAACATTAGCACAATTTAAAAAAATTCATTCTTAGGATGTGGGCTCCGCTGGCTGGGCCAGCATTTATTGCCCATCCCTAGTTGCCTTGAGGTGGTGGTGAGCCACCTTCTTGAACCACTGCAGTCCATGTGATGTAAGTTCACCCACAGTGCTGTTAGGAAGGGAATTCCAGGATTTTGACCCAGTGACAGTGAAGGAACGATGATATATTTCCAAGTCAGGATGGTGAGTGACTTGAAGGGGAACTTCCAGGTAGCGGTGCTTCCATCTATCTGCTGCCCTTGTCCTAGATGGTAGTGGTCGTGGGTTTGAAAGGTGCTGTCAAAAGAGCCTTGGTGAATTCCTGCAGTGCATCTTGTAGACAGTAGGCACTGCTGATACTGTGCATTGGTGGTGGAGGGAGTGAATGTTTGTGGATGTGGTGCCATTCAAGCGGGCTGCTTTGTCCTGGACGGTGTCAAGCTTTTTGAGTGTTGTGGGAGCTGCACTCATCCAGGCAAGTGGGGAGTATTCCATCACACTCCTGACTTGTGCCTCGTAGATGGTGGACAGGCTTTCAGGAGTCAGGAGGTGGGTTACTTGTTGAGCGATTCCTAGCCTCTGACCTGCTGTTGTAGCCACAGTATTTATATGGCTAGCCCAGTTCAGTTTCTGGTCAATGATAACCGCCAGGATTTGATAGTGGGGGATTCAGTGATGGTAATGCCATTGAACATCAAGGGGCAATGTTGGATTCTCTCATTGCCTGACAGTTGTGGAGCGTGAATGTTATTTGCTACTTGTTTGCCCAAGCCTGAATATTGTCCAGGTCTTGCTGCATTTGGACATGGACTGCTTCAGTACCTGAGGGGTCATGAATGGTGCCGAACATTGTGCAATCATCAGCAAACATCCCCATTTCTGACCTTATGAAGGAAGGAATGTCATCGATGAAGCAGCTGAAGGTGGTTGGGCCGAGGACACTACCCTGAGGATCTCCTGCAGTGATGTCCTGGAGCTGAGATGACTGACCTGCAACAACCACAACCCTCTTCCTTTGTGCTAGGTATGACTCCAACCAGTGGAGAATTTTTCCCCGATTCCTATTGACTCCAGTTTTTCTAGGGCTCCTTGATGCTACACTCGGTCAAATGCGGCCTTGATGTCAAGGGCAGTCACTTTCATCTGATCTCTGGAGTTCAGCTCTTTTGTCCATGTTTGAACCAAGGCTGTAATGAGGTCAGGAGCTGAGTGGCCCTGGAGGAGCCCAAACTGGGCATCAGTGTTCAGGTTATTGCTAAGCAAGTGCCGCTTGATAGCACTTTTGATGACCCCTTCCATTACTTTACTGATGATAGAGAGTAGACTGATGGGGCGATAATTGGCTGGGTTGGATTTGTTTTGCTTTTTGTGTACTGGACATACCTGGGCAATTTTCCACGTAGCTGGGTAGATGCCAGTGTTGTAGCTGTACTGGAACAGCTTGGCTAGGGGCGTGGCAAGTACTGAAGCACAAGTCTTCAGTACTATTGCCAGAATACTGTCAAGGCCCATAGCCTTTGCAGTATCCAGTGCCTTCAGCCATTTCATGATATCACGTGGAGTGAATCGAATTAGCTGATGACTGGCATCTATGATGCTGGGGACCTCTGGAGGAGGCTGAGATGGGTCATCTCCTTGGCACTTCTGGCTGAAGATTGCAGCAAATGCTTCAGCCTTATCTTTTGCACTGATGTGCTGGCTCCCCACATTATTGAGGATGGGGATATTTGTGGAGCCTCCTCCTCCAGTGAGTTGTTTAATTGTCCATCACCATTCATGACTGGATGTGGCAGGACTGCAGAGCTTAGATCTGATCTACTGGTTGTGGGATCACTTAGCCCTGTCTATCACTTGCTGCTTATGTTGTTTGGCACACAAGTAGTCCTGTATTGTAGCTTCATCAGGTTGACACCTCATTTTTAGGTATGCCTGGAGCTGCTTTTGGCATGCCATCCTGCACTTTTCATTGAACCAGGGTTGATCCCCTGGCTTGATGGTAATGTTAGAGTGGGGAAAAAGCCAGGGCACGAGGTTACAGATTGTGTCCGAGTACAATTTTGCTGCTGCAGATGGCCCCACAGTGCCTCATGGATGTCCAGTTTTTAGTTTCTAGATCTGTTCGCAACCTATCCCATTTAGCACGGTGGTAGTGCTGCACGACACGACGGAAAGTACCCTCAATATGAAGGCGGAACTTAATCTCCACAATGACTGTGCGGTGGTTACTCCTACTGATATTGTCATGGACAGATGCATCTGTGGCAGGCAGGTTGATGAGGATGAGTTCAAGTAAGTTTTTCCCTCTTGTTGGTTGCCTCATCACCTACCGCAGATCCAGACTAGCAGCTATATGATTTAGGACTTGGCCAGCAGTGGTGCTACTGAGCCAGTCTCAGTAATGGACATTGAAGATCCAACCCCCCCCCACCCCCAAACCAACCCCCGCTCAGGAGCACTGATTCATCAGCAGGAGGTTTCCTTGCCCGTGTTTGATCTGATGTCATGGGGTCCAGAGTCGATGTTGAGGACTCCCAGGGCAACTCCCTCCCGACTGTATACCACTGTGCCGCCGCCTCTGCTGCGTCTGTCCTGCTGGTGGGACAGGACATACCCAGGGATGGTGATGGTGGTGTCTGGAACATTGTCTGAAAGGTATGACTCTGTCAGGCTTGACTAGTCCCAAAATTGGGAGAGCTGTCCCAAATCTCCCCCAGCTGTTAGAATAGAGGACTTTGCAGAGTCAACAGGGCTGAGATTGCCGTTGTTGTTTCTGGTGCCTAGGTTGATGCTGGGTGGTATTCCTTTTTTGTGACTTTGTAGCTGTTTGTTACAACTGAGTGGCTTGCTAGGCCATTTCAGAGGGCATGTAAGGGTCAATAACATTGCTGTGGGTCTTGTAGACCAGACCAGGTCAGGTAAGATGACAGATTTCCTTCCCTAAAGGACATTAGTGAACGAGACGGTTTTTTAAAAAAACAATGGATCCAGATTTTTAATGAATCTGCCATGGTGGGATTCAAACCCAGGTCCCCAGAGCATTACCTGTCCAGCGACAATACCACTGCGCCATCACCTCACCATTGCAAAACTACACATTTACTTTAATAAATACATTTCCCTTGCTGTATCCTTGGTGTGTTCTTTCACTTAATTTATCAGAGTTGTAAAAAGTTCAAAATGCTTAGGTTGTAAAGATATCAAATATAATTTGACAATAACAGCAGAATCGTTGAATTAAGAAATTATTTTCTCTGCTGGTCAAAAAAAAAGCTCAAATTTAAACTGAATGCATCTAGATTTCATGGAACATTCTAAATTCCTAGAGGTTTTTAACAATGAGAAAAAGATTAGTAATTCCCTTAATCGTGAGTCAAGAATTTGTGGCAAAAAGAAAAAAATGGAAGTTTATAGAAAACCAGGTGCTAGTTGAGATTTTTTTGGAACTTAGTTAATTTTTTCAATCATACTATTTGTGCAGCTGTTGCTATCCATGAGTACATTTTGTGGAATTGAACCAAAAATGAGACGGTCCAGCTTTACTTTTATATATTTAATAGAGAAAATCCTTAATTGAAAGGCCTGTTGAAGTGCAAAAAGGTAAGTCAAGCAAAACCTTGAATAACCTGAAGGAACAAAAATGTTACTCCCTTGCAAGACAAAGCACTGCATTCTGTCCTGCCCTTTCAGGGATTGGGAGATGCAAATCATGCTTAAATTGTTGCAACATTTGGAGATAAAATGCAAAATTGGCATTTAAAATAAGGGATGCTGCAGAATTAGTACCAAGCACTTCATGGCCGTAATATTGTTTCCCTAAATCTGTACAAGTGAGTAATGAAATTTACTTAACAGATTATATCTAGAGCTTCCTTTTTTACATACATACAATATTTAACTTTAACAATTTCAACCTATTTCAAATATGTTTGTAATAATTACAGTAGGTGATATCAGCAGCCAAATGCTTATGGCATTTCTAAGACTTTACTCTGTTGTTTTAATACACAAAGTACATAACAATATCATATCAACATAGTAAAGGTTCACCCACTAACGTCCTTAACAGCATCTCATGGGTGTTAGCTGAAGTAAAGAAACAGACATTGAGGAAGTATGACCACTGGAAACAGTCTAGTATCAGTAAAAATAGAGAATGAAACATCAGGAAAGAACAGGTCAGGTCAGAAAAGGGCTGGATGGGTGGATAACATCAGAAGCTGTTTGGAGCGAGGAATGACAGCGGCATGCAGAATTGCAGTGAACAGAGAGAAATGCCTATGGCCCCTCGTGAACAATGGCTAATTATGAATAGATCCCCAAAAGTAGTTTATCGGTTTAATTTTCAATCTTTGTGCAAACACTATTGCATACATTCAGAACATCCAAACTTTGTCTTTGAGCCACTGAACTCTGTAAAATGGTACCCCTTGGGTGAGATATGAAGTTCAAATAAACATTCCCATAATTTTGTAAATACCTCAAGCTACCAATAATAATAAATCATTTCAGATGATGCTGATTAAAATGCTCAAACTTTGCTCTCAATTTTTCAATGTTATCTGAATTCTTTAATTTTTAGCTATCTAATATCATCTACATTGTATTTTTTGCAGGTTTAGCTATCAGTTCTTTAGATCTTGGCATAGTGGCTGGTCATCATTGGATGTCCCTTGATTTGAGGATGACGTCTCCTCAAGGTAGTGAGTTCCTGTCATGATCCTTCATGCGACTTGATCCGGAGATCTTTGGGTATGTGGGGCAGGACCTCCCATGATGTAGTCGGATCCAGAGTGTAGGATTTTCTGTCTTTTCTTTCCTTCTCTGCAACTGCTTTGCATTGCATCATCCATAAGATATTGTGACTCAAAGTGTGATGCAGCTGGATGGACAAGTTGTCGCCATTTCGAATGATTGGCAGCAAGCTCCTCCTCCCAGTCATTAATGTCATTACTGCCTTGCTTCAATGAGAGCATCAGAGTGTTTTCTTTGTCCTCCCCTGGAGCATTGGCCATTTGAAAGTTGAGAAAACATGAGCAGGCAGGGGAAGACTGTTTTCAGCCATCCAGACTGTGTCCAGAGCATTGAAGTTGATTTTGCAGGTGTTTTGCCCAAATGCTTGTGGAGCCAGCTTCAAGAAGGACTGTGCGTATGTTCAATGGTACTTCCATTGAATCCAGAGGATGTATAGGAGGCATTGCCGATGGAATTTCTCTATTCTGGCCTTTTGAGAGAGGTGGCTGCCAAGGTATGGGAAGTGCTCAACATATTCCAGAGTCTCTCCTTCAACATGTATGGGTGGCATGAGTAGCTTGTATCATTAATTAACGTTAGACCCAAAACCAAGAAATAAAGCAAAGTTGAGAGCAAAAGAACTAAAGAGAAGTTAGGCTTTGGTCAGATAGCCACAGCTTGTAGGCTGAAAATGGTTCATTATTTGGAGAACTTGGTCATACATCAACATTGCTTGTTCTGCAGATCTCTAAGCACAGTATTTTTTTCAAATCCTACCAATTTAATCTGACAGTAAATCTGGTTATCTGGTTGCAGAATGAACGAATTCAAAGGGAATCAAACTAACAATCCAATTACCTGATAACATAGGTTATGCTACTCAACAGTTGAATAGCTTGTCAATATTTAAGCTCAAACATGAAAATGATCACTTAGGTTGAGGTTTCAGAGGCATAAAATGCCAAACTTCAAGAAATAATATCTTCCAAGAGAGGGAGAAAGAATATAGCAAATAAAAACAACTTTGTTTTAGAAAGTTAATATATCCTCAACACAGATAAAAATGGACCTAAAACAAGGTTAGCAGAGCAGTATGAATGAGTCGGCAAAGATGATGAATGACCTACTTGGGCATTTCTTCAATCCATGTCTTGCTTCTTATTCTGTCAGTCTGCAAGACCAATTATCAACAGCAAAACCAAGAGGCTAAATTGCTATCTTAAAGGCCTTCCCAGGTTCTCCTCTGTAAACATTATATGAACATACGAATATATGGTATCATTTAAACTGAACTCAACTGCGTGAGTTGATGAGTTCATAAGTTCAATGAATACTGATTCACGCAATGGTGGCAGGTCTAGATCCCAATAATATAGTGCTGCAGCACAAATATCTATGACTTCCTTAAGTGGGACATTGATGAATAGGATAGCAATGTCAAATGAGCACATGGACACAGCATTGCTATCGATACATAAGTCCAGCATGGCCTTTGCAGATGTGAAGGAGTCCTTCATCGTGTATGTGAAAAACTTGGTCAAAATTGGTTGTAACAATTTGCCCAACCATTTCGCCAATTCATGTTGTGCAGAACCGGTCATAGATAAGATGGGGCAGAATAAGATGTGATTCCACAATTGGACAACATTTGTTAAATAATCCTCAATGTGCTAAGAATTACGCTGACAACCAATTTATGCTTGTCAGTCGCGCTTGCAATGTGGCACATTTGCATGCACTGGAAGTTACATATACTAATACACAGGGTCCTGTTCTTTGCTGACAGAAAGAACATGCACATACATTGCGCCTGTTTCAACTAAACAAAATAAGTGACAGCCATTCACTGACTCATTCCTCTGGGTAATACCTTGACCAATCGGGGTCAAGCTGCCTGATTTTTGATGTTTGACAGTTAACTGTAAGTCACCATCAGCGGCGCATTCTCAATGGCAATGCCACTTGCCAACCAACAGCACTCTCTTCACATACAGTATAAATTGTTGTTTTCCCCCTTATAATGGTATTCTTCTGAGTGTCCTGATGCATACAACATGAAAAGCTGAGACATGTCCCTTTTTTCAACAACAGTTTCTAACATTTTCCCTATGACAGATGTTAGGCTAACTGGCCTGTAGTTTCCTGCTTTCTGTCTTCCTCTTTTTTTTGAATAAAGGAGTTACGCTTACTATTTTCCTATCTAATGGAACCTTCCCTGAAACTAGGGAATTTTGGAAAATTAAAACCTATGCAACAACTATCTCACTAGCCACTTCTTTCAAGACCTTAGGATGAAGTGGGGATTTGTCAGCCCACAGCCCCAACAATTTGCTCAATACCATTTCCCTGGTGATTATAATTTTCCCGAGTTCCTCCCTCCCTTCCATTTCTTGATTTACAGCTATTTCCAGGATGTTACTTGTGTCCTCTATAGTGAAGACTGAAGCAAAACACCTGTTTAATTCATCCGCCATCTCCCCATTTTCCATTATCAATTCCCCAGACGCACTTTCTATAGGACCAATGCTCACTTTGTTAACTCTTTTCTTATTTAAATATCCATTTTTCTATAACTAGTTAGCTATCTCTCATACTCTAATTTTTCCCTCCTTATTAACCTTTTTGTCATTCTTTGCTATTCTTTATATACTTTCCAATCTTCTGACCTACCACCCACCTTTGCATAATTTTATGCTTTTTCTTTAAGTTTGATACTGTCTTTAACTTTTTCAGTTAACCATGGAGGGTGGGCCCTCAACTTGGAATTTTTCTTTCTCATGGGAATCTATCTATTGGGTATTCTGAAATATCCCTTTAAATGCCTGCCACTGAACCTCTATTGACCTATCCCTTAACCTCATTTGCCAGCTCACTTTAGCTAGCTCTGCTTTCATGACCACATAATTGCCCTTATTTAAGTTTAAAAATACTAGTCTTGGACACACTCATCTCCCCTTCAAAATGAATGTAAAATTCAATCATATTATTAATTAGATGCTACCTAGGGGTGCCTTCACTATGAGGTTGTCAATTAATCCCATCTTGTTGCTTAATACCAGGTCTAGTATAGCCTGCTCTCTGGTTGGCTCCAGAACACACTGTTCTAAGAAACTACTCTGAAAACATTCCATCAACTCCTCATCTATGCTACCTTTTCCCATCTGATTTTTCCGTCTATATTTAGATTAAAATCCCCCATGATTATTGCTGTACCTTTCTGAGTAGTTCCTATTATCTCTTTTTACTCTGTCCTACCGTGTAGTTACAATTAGGGGGCCTGTACACAACTCCCACAAGCGACTTCTCGCCTTTATCATTTCTCATCTCAACCCAAACACCTTCTACATCTTGGTTTCCTGAATTTAGTTCATCCCACTCTAATGTGCTAATACCATAATAATTAACAGAGCCATTCCTCCACCTTTTCCTCATTTCCTGTTAATGTAGTTGTCTGGACAGCTGGTTTGTGGTGCAGAGTGACGCCAACAGGTTGGGTTCAATTCCCGTACCGGCTGAGGTCAATCCATGAAGGCCCTGCCTTCTCAATGTCAGCCTTCGTCTGAGGTGTGGTGACCCTCAGGTTAAACTCACCACCAGTGGTCTCTCTCTGATGAGAGAGCAGCCTATAGCCCTCTGGGACTATGGCGACTCTCATTTCCTAAATGTCATGTACCCTTCAATATTCAGGTCCTAATCTATGTCATCCTCTAGCCATGTCTCTGTAATGGCTATCAGATTGTACTTAATTATTTCTATTGTACTATCAGTTCATCTGTTTTGTTTCGAATGCTAAATAGAGACTTTAGTTTTGCCCTTTTATTTTTGTAGTGTCTAACCTTTCCTGCTGATTTACTCTTAGATTTATACTCTTTGTCCCTTCCTGTCACGGTCTGTTTATCATTTCCCATATTAATACTGGTCTCTCTTGCCTTGTCTCTACTCTTTGATTTACCACATCTTCCCAAATTTGATCCCTTGCCCCCACCAATCAGTTTAAAACTCTCTCTACATCCCTAGATTTGCGCTCGCAAAGACACCAGCCCCAGCACGGTTCAGCTGTAGACCGTCTCAACGATATAGACCCCACTTTCCCCAATACTGGTTCCAATGCCCCATAACCGGAACCCACTTCTCCCACACCAGTCTTTGAGCCACACTTTCATCTCTCTAATCTTATTTGTTTTATACTAATTTGCAAGTGGCTCAGGCAATAATCCAAAAATTATTACCTTTGAGATTCTGCTTAATTTGGTGCCTAGCTGCTCAAACTGACTCATCCTTCCTAAGTCGTTGGTACCCACAGGGAATCCACGGATCCTCTCCTTTCAATTGCAAGATCCTCTCCAGCCCCGAGTAGATGTCCCAAACCCTGGCACTGGGCAGGCAACACAGCCATCTGGACTCTTGCTCTTTGCTACAGAGGAGTGTCAATCCATCTCATTATACTGGCCCCTACTACCACTATGTTCATTTATGCTTCCCCGACTTGAATGGCTTCCTGTACCACGGTGCCATGGTCAGTTCGCTCATCCACCCTGCAGCCCCCACTCATCCAAACAAGCTGAGAGAACCTCAAAACTGTTGAACAATCGCAGAGGCTCACACTCCTGCACTCTGGGTCCTCTTACCTGCCTCAATCGCAGTCACACCCTCCTGTCTCTGACCACTGATAAAATCAGAAGACCCTATCCTAAGTGGCGTGACTGCCTCCTGGTATAAAATATCCAGGTAACTTTCCCCTTTCCTGATGTGCTGCAGAATCTGCAGCTCAGCCTCCAGCTCAATGACTCTGCCCCCAAGTTCCTCAAGCCGGAAACACTTACTGCAGACGTGTTTGTCCTGAATCACAATGTTATCCAGGAACTCCCACATGCTGCAGCCTTCACACATCACCTGTCCTGCCATCCTTAATGTGTTTTAAATAATTATATTAATCACTTATTTATGTTGCTTTCTTATATATTTTATTAAATTTACCAGCAATTTGTGTACTATTTTAAACTTTAGGAATAGAATAGACCTTACCCACTTACCAGATACCTAACAGCTAACTCCTTTCCCTGTAGTGGAGCAAGAACCAATTTCTATGGGGTGAGAAAGATAGAAAAAGTAAACAAACACCTCCTTTACCGAACTCTCCCTCTCACCAATCTCCAAGTCTTCACTCAGTTTGCTCAGCTGCATGCACTTCGTTTGCAGTCTCTGTTCCAAAATGTCAGCTGCACTCTGTATGTAGTTCCTGTTCTAAAATGTCACTTAAGTTTTATGTTACAAACATACGGGGCAGAATTTTGTTTGTTGGGTGGGCGGGCCCGACCCAATCAGTGGTGGGCGCGTAGCCGATCTCTGTCGGCAAAACGGGCCGTGTCGCCATTTTGCGTGGGCGGGCCTTAATTCCAGGGCATTTCAGGCTCCCGTGTACAGTGGGAAATTCAAATGTGCTGCAGGCATCTACAGAGAGTCTGTATAATGAAAGGCCAGGCAGCCTCCTTTAGGCTGTTCACCATGGCCAGCGACCGGGCTCCAGAGGAGGCCAGGACAGAGGAGGAGGAGGGGGACAGGCTGCAGGGTAGGCCAGCGGGGGGCCAATATGCCCCTCGGTTCTCCGATGCCTGCTTGCTGCCCTCCTCAAAGAGGGGTCAAATCGTTGGGAGGTATTGTTTCCTGAGAATGGGAGGAGGAGGGCTCCCCATGTGACCAGGCAGGTGTGGCAGGAAGTGGCGGAGGCTATTAGCTTTCAAGGTGCTGTGCGGCGCACAGGAACCCAGTGCTGCAAACGCTTCAATGATTTGTTGCGCTCTGGAAGGGTGAGTGCCATGTCAGCCTTGGCCATTTTACCCAGCAGGTGGCTTTAGCCTTTGAGGGCCCCCGACCCACCACCACATATGTCTTAGTGTCGTTACTGCATGGGCATTTGGCCCATGCTGGGCGGGCAAACAGATAGTGACCATGCTTACATCAGCCTTAGTGGTTGAGGAGAAGATGGGTTCCCCCCGCAGCATATGTTGGTGTTTGTTGCATTTTAGTAGTCTGGGGGCAACCTGCAGGGGAGGCAGATAGACACATACTCAGAACTCCAACACATGTCTTATTGATGGTGATGAGATGGTGGAAGGGGAGCCTCAAGGTGTCGTGGCCAAGGGCCATCTGCTGGCCTTGGCGCCGCACTTAGTTGCGCCTCCTTGACATGGGCGCTAAGACCCATGTGTTATTCAAAGTGATGGATGCCGAATATGTCCAAGGTGGCCGTTGGGGGAGGGGATAAGGAGCAGCTGTACTATCTTTTGGTGACTGATCACCAGTAGTGTGGACAGGAGCCGCTGGAGGCCTCAGATGGACCACTGTGGTTGGGGTGCGGTGTGCGCATGCTGAGTACGTGAACAATCAGCCCCAGTATATGCTGTTCTATGTTCTGCAGGCAAAAACAGAGCACAATAGCTGGGAGCGTTTGCGGACTGGCGGTGGGCACGCTGTGCTGCAGCACCTAACCACATATCAGGAGTAGGCCATGGAGCTGGGGAGGAGGCAGGCGGCCAGGTCGGCAGGTGTCAGTGAGGCTGGGGTGCAGCGGCCAGGTATTTGAGGGCCACAGTCCCATCCACTCTGTCTCCCCACCATCCAAACCACTGATGGTTGCTGTAATCGTTAACGCAGCAACACTGCTCATTCACAGACTGATACAGTCAGACGTGTGGGTCATACACATAGGTCCCATGTCCCCTTGAGGATGTGCGTCTCTAGCACCTTCCAAAGTTGCCTTATCCCATTTCTGACCACTATCCCCGTGGCCTAACATGCCATGGCATCGCTACTGCACATCCAAAGACTTATTGCATCTTAGGAGGGTTTGTATCTCCACCATCCTTTCAGCCAGTGTGTCCCACATTACTCTGTCCAAAAGGTCCTCAACACCTTACCTGCCAACCTCATGGCACTCAGCTTAAATAAATGCCACCACGTTAGTCATCCCTGTGCCAAGGGGAAATGTATGAAGGTCAATAATGTGACCTGTCAATCTCCTGTGCTCCACAGCAAATGTCGCGTGTATGCAATGTTTCCTCATAACTCCAACTCTCCAGGCCAGCATGCATCCTGGTCAGGAACCTCTGCACTCTCTCCACTCCAATGCCATCCCTCCCATGAAGCGCAGGTCACAACTGAACACAGAAGTGTAGATGTGGCCTTGACAGCGTTTTCAACACTTGCAGCATGACCTCCCTTTTCCTACTTTCTATTCCTAGGCTAATGAAGGCAAGTCTGGCTTTGACCTTGTTAAACGCTTTATGTTCCCGTTCTGCTACCTTAACAGGTCTGCCCAGCAAGGTCCCTGTAATCGTCGTGACTTTCCACAGTCCTACCATTACTCATGTATTCCCGTACCTTGTTTGTCTTGCCCAAGTACTCAACTGGACACTGATCCACATAACATTCCATCTGACATTGCTTAGGCCATCTGACCAGCCTGTCTGTATGCATGTGTAATGTTTGGGCCTCCTCTTGACTATTTACCATCCCACCAATGTTCATTTCCTTAGGTTCTTGAAGGGTAAGTGACTTATGAGGCTGGGGGTGGGGGAAGGGATGAATGGTGTTGCTGACTGAATGCTGACTGATGCACTGTCCTTGTTGTTAATTTCAGCATCACCACCATCAGCATGAAGTCCAGAGACCCCTTCCCCCCTGAGGGGCATCATTTGCAACTTGCGTCACATCATTTCAGCGAGCCAGGCACCAGCGCAGCGACTACCACATCGGTGGGGATTATGACGTTGGCTAGTATCCCGGGGCACAGTGGAGAGGGCACTTCACAATCGTTGGAGGAGATGGCACGGACAGAGAGTGCCGATGGTGCCAGCAGCCGGAGGATTGCAGGGGACCAGGCACATGCAGAGTCGGGCTGTGATGATGTGCCTCTGGAGATGTCAGCCATGCAGCAGCTGCAGGACAAGCGGCAGGGTGCACGGGAGGATTGCATGAGGGTGTGCTTCACTTGGTCTCTGTGGTGGAGGAGTCCAGTCATAGTGTGTGATGGCATGAACCTTAGGACAGAGCTTAAGGCTTCCTCCATTGAGAGATTGGCGACTCTCATGGAGAGGGGCTTCCAACAGATTGAGAATCATCTGATTGGGTTACGCTCTGACCTGCAAGCCCTCACAGCGCTAATGGCCACAGGTGGTCATTGGCAATGTGAGAGATGTTCTGGGCACCTGGTGCTGCAGCTTGGTGCCCATCCATCTGCGGTGAGCAGGGAGGTCCAATGTGACCTCATGTCGGTGCAGCAGCTGCCTGTGTCGCTGCGAGCTCCTCTCAGTGCACTCCCGATGAGGGCAGCAGCTCCTCTGCCCCACTGCCAGTGACCGTTGCATCCGTTGAGGCTGTGACAACTGGGGAGGTGCCAGTTCTGGGAACTGGCCACTCCCTCCCAGGCAGGGCCAGCACAGGTTCCACGGGCCAGAGGACGGCCGCCAAGGTCATCGAGGCCAACAGGATAGCAGAGTCAGCAGGCTGCCTCATAAGCCACTTTGAGCGATGGGGCGGCAACAAGAGGTAGCACCCGCTAACGTAAGCATAAGGCACATTAGGCATTCCATGGGTTTGTCACTGGTGATTTTGTGTTGGCCCTAGATTAGAGAATGTTTCATTAACTGCGTCAGAGCGACATTTGTTGTTTATTTTGGTGGCAATAAAGTCCACATTTCTGCCCATGGCTGAGGGTGTTTCCTTTGTGCTGCATTTGTATGTTTCACAGACATATCATGAGTGTTTGAGTGGAATTGATGTTTCTGTACTAAGCCCTTAGTTGCAGCTGATGAGGTGGAAGATGTAGCACCTAAGTGCCACGTGTGGAAATGCCAGGCAATGCTGGTTCTGCAGATCCATGTGTGTGGAGCTAGCTGAAGGTTTGGTGGATTAAAGTGTCCCGAATGTCCCTGCCTCCTTGATGTAGTAGCAGGTCAGCGTGCTGCCCCTCATCATTGCCCTGTGCTTCCTCATCCTCTGAGGCACTGCTGGATTCGTCATGTGCAACCTCATCCACTGTGTCAAGGTCTTCATCATCAACTGCATCCCCCCTTTCCAGCGCAAGATTGTGCAGAGTGCAGCATGCTACCACTATCACAGAGATATGATCTGGGGGGTTGTGGAGTGCACCCCCTGAGCGGCCCAGGCAACGTAAGCACATCTTGAGAAGACCAATGGCTCTCTCCACCACAGCCCTTGTGGTGCCGTGTCTCCTGTTGTAGTGCTGCTCAGCTTCTGTTCTTGGATGGTGGAGAGGCATCATGAGCCACCTTCTGAGGGATAGCCCTTGTCACCCACCAGCCATCCATCCAGCCAAGCCGGAGCGCTGAAGAGCCTTGGCACCTGGGAGTGTCTGAGGATGTAGGTGTCGTGGGAGCTGCCTGGGTACCTTGCACAGACTTGTAGAATCAGCATCCTGTGATCACACGCTATCTGTACGTTCATGGAACAGAAGCCCTGCCTGTTGATGAAGGCACTGGGCTCACCTGCTGGCGCCTTGATGGCCACATGTGTACAGTCTATTGCACCCTGGATGCGGGGGAAGCCTCTGGCTCGCTGTGCCTGGCTTGCCCGGTCACAGCGGAAGTGGATGAAGGTCAATGCACGTCTGAACAGAGCATCCATAACCAGCTTGACACAATTGTGGACAACTGATTGGGAGATACCGCAAATATCACCCAACAAGCCCTGGAAGGAGCCAGATGCATAGAAGTGGAGGGCAACTGTGATCTTCAGAGCCGCAGGCATGGGGTGTCCACCCACACAGTTAGGGGAGATCTCAGGGCCAATCATCTGACAAATATAGTTGACTGTCCCCTTTGACAGTCGGAGCCTCCTTCGACACTGCACCTCAGTCATATTGAGGTAGCTGCTTCACCGCCTGTATACCCTGGCAGCAGGATAGTGGTGTCTTCTGCGGCCTCTTGCATCTTGGACAACCTCTTGCCCCTGCGCCCTTTGTGCCTGAGCCTGGTCTTCCCAAATGTTGCTCCCCTGGAGGCTGATTGTCCACTCCTGGCCTCCTCCTTATTCTATCCCTCCCTTCATCCTCAGAGGAGCTGCTTCTAGTCAGAACCCCTACCCAGGCTAAATGGAGGCCTCCAGAAAGCTGCAGGCCCCATAAAGTTTACTGTCTGCAGACTGGTGAGCCAAAGCTTCAAAGTACAGAGAAAGCTGTTGGAAATCGATCTGAACTGCTAACAATCACAGAGGCAAGTTTAAAACACTTTCTGCAATAAATACTTCAGATAAAACATTAACAACCTCTCTGAGCCTGCATATCCCACCGTGGATGAGGTTTGTTAAAAAATCACTTATCCACCTGCCTGTTATGCCCGTGCGCCAGGCCAAAGATTGCATGGGTGCCTCAAAATTGGCATCGATTGCCGAGTTAAGGGAATTAACAAGGCTTTTAATTAATGGCGGGTGCTCTTCGCGCTTCATAACGCGCCAGCCCAGCTAAATATCGCTATGGCGCGCGATGACGTTGGGATGCTCGCCCGACATCAGCGCGTGACATTTTACGCGCTGATGTGCGGGCTCTGCCACCTGTACATCATAACTAAAATTCTGCCCACGGGTGTGCTGGATTGTATGACATAATTCAAAGGATAAGTAAGATGGTGATTATGAGATCCGAAGATAAATAGTATTATTGCCCAGTACTATAGCAATTTATTTTTTTCATACATATCAGGTTACCAGAAAATATAGTAGACATTTTATAATAAAAATTACACCATCAGTATTCACAAAGCATATCTAGAGGTTATTTTCAAAACAAACGGGGTTTGGAACAAATACGAAAAGAAGTTTCATACTTGCAAACTCAGAACTTTCAAATCCAAGGAGAAAACAGAGAACATTCAGACACTTTCCACAGGTGCTCCACTCAACTGCAATAACAATCCAAAGAAAGAGAAACACTTACCCATTTGGCTGAAATGTAAATCAAGGTTGCAACTGAAACCCACGTTCTTCTGTCGAGGAAGTCCAACATTTTCTCACTGAAACTAAGTTATAATGTGCTATTTTGGGAACGTATACCCATGACAATGGACATGCAGTGGCAACTTTTTTCAAAGATATTTTCAATTACAGCTAAAATGGTTTGAAGCTTTTTGAGATTGGGATAGAGAGAGGAAAAAAAAGCAGAGCAGAGGTTAATACACTTATCTATAAATACTCAGTTTGTTAGTACAAGGTTTTAGAGGAACTGACCTGTGACTACTAGATTTCTGACAGCATGTTACAAAGAATGAAACCATTGTCACAATGAAATTCAGTACATTTCATTAATTGGATCCAAAACACAAACAGGAAAAGTATTGACTTGGGTGGTATTTAGCTATAAACCCAAGATAGTAATGTACGTTTGTGGATTAGGAGACATTTAATACTGGAAAGACACTTTTGAAAATAGACTTGCGTAAGAGTAATGAAGTGCCTTGCAACATATATGAAAGGATTTGTCCTCATGGCTCACTATGTCCACGCATGTTTGAACTAAAGACACACAAAAGTGATGTCACATTACATTTTATCAGTTACCGGTTCTGCACAGTATGAATTGGCCAAATAGTTGAGCGAATTACTACAGCCAGTTCTTGGTGAATTTTCCACATACACGTTGAAGGATTCCTTCAGCTTTGTGAAGACTGTGTGTGACCTACATATTGGCAGACTCAACCAGCTTGTGCAAAAAAAACACAAAACATGTACTGTTAAAATGAGATTCAGCAATTGGGCAGCACTTGCTGAACAATCCTGAGTATGATAATAACTACACTAACAACCAAGTTAAGGGGACCCTGAACAGGGAGATCTCAAAACAAATCAACACTAATAGCTGGAGGAACCTCAAATCTACTGGAAATGCACATACCTGCTAATAGTTGGTGTTGCCAGGGAGAAAGCAATGGGGAGCCAATTGCTTGCCAAGCTCCAGCAACATACACTTATAAGCAGGGACCTGTTCTCTACAAACAAAAAGAATATGTTCAAGCCTTGTGCCTTTTTTAAATTACCTAGGAGCTTGGTGAGCCTATAGCTCCCTATTGCTTTTTCCCAGGCAACACCTATATCTGTTAACAGGTATGTGCATTTCCAGTAGATCTGAGGTTCCTCCAGCTGTTAGTGTTGATTTATTTTGAGAGAATTTAGCAATCTCTCTGTTCAGGGTTCCCTTAAAGAAAAACCAGTCTCCATTATGGTGATCTTTGCTTCCTCAATCTGTAAATAAGATCTTCAAAATCTGCAGTTTAATAACTACAGACTAGAATTAACATTCTCCTTCTAAATGCATAGCCTAGCTCCAAACAACATTTGATTTAAAATCCAGTAAAGCATACAGGAATATCCCGAACTGCAGAGGTGAGCCATGAGGGAAAACTGAATGAGAAGAAACCAAATTCAAAATTTCAATATCCATGTCTTCATACTTCAGATTATTGAGCTAATCCTTTTGTTGACCTAAATGTAATGCTTCTGTTTGATAAGTAGGAAAGCACTGTGAATTGGAAAGTGCACCTCCCATCTTCCTAAATGTATTGCTTTGCTAATGACAAAGTGCTGTTTGTGCTTGGCTTTTCTGAAGTTGCTATTCATTTTTTAAGATGATGCCTGAGGGTGTGGCCGGTAGTAACAGCATTTTAAAATAAAGAAAATCCATAACTTAAAAAACACCAATTATTGTATATGCTATGCACATTCTGTCAAAGGTAACTTTTTGAAAAAAAATGTCACAGAACAAAAATAGATATGCAGATATTGTTGAAAAAAAAGACGTGTTGCCAAAGTTTTTCGTCTTGCACTAATCAGGAAAAATTTCAAACAATAACAACAACTTATACTACAGGAGAAAAGGATGCTAATTGGTTAACAAATCAATTCTGATTGGCCAAGATTTTTAAAAAATCATTTACAGGATGTGAGTGTCGCTGGCTAGGCCAACATTTACTATCCATCTCCAATTGCCCTTGAGAAACTGGTGAGCTGCCTTCTTGAACCGCTGCAGTCCCTGTGGTGTAGGTATACCTACAGTGCTATTAGGGAGGGAGTTCCAGGATTTTGACCCAGTGACAGTGAAAGAACGATGATATATTTCCAAGTCAGGATGGTGAGTGGCTTGGAGGGGAACTTCCAGGGAACACCACCATCTCTATTTTCAGCAATATTCAAGTATCTATGTTTATGCTGGTAACATTGCAGAGATAGCGGTGAGTGGTCTTGGTGACAGAAGGGAAGTAAAGATTGAAGCTCAGCTTTGGGTTGAGCAGGAGGCCAAGATTTGAGTTAGTCAGATTCAATTGCAATAAGGTCCAGCAGAATTTAGAGCAGAAGTTTAAATGATTAGCCTCATAGCTGGTTAGACACAGTGAACAAATTAATGGAAGGGAAGAGCTAAATTTTATTCACAGAATTAAAATACTTTCCGTACAAGCATATTTGTGGAAGTAAAACTAAATTTGCTTACAAATGAACAATTAACACTTCCCTTTATACAAGATACTTTAATTTTTGACAAAATCTGTACAGTGCCAATCTATTAACTTAGTATAAACTGACCATGCCTTTTTAGGTCATGCTGCAACCTGCAAATGTAGCAGCTTTTTAACAGATTCTTTGTATTGTAAAATGTTATCTTCCGTTTCCCCTATGTTTTTAATATTCACCACAGATGTCTTGTAATTGTGGACTTCTGGAGAGTTGATTATTTCTTCCTTTGAAACTGATAATTTTTCAGCCTCTTTCATTCTGAAGATTGTGTCCAAGGCATTTTTCTCAGATTGACTGTTCTCCCAAATAAATTCATCCAAGTCAGCTTCTGTTTTGTCCAATTCCCATACTTCGGTTTTCTGTGAAGAAGACAGACAGAACAGTATTTGGTGATGGTGTGATTGCTTTTTGTACAAGGCAAGTTCATTGTTAAGACTTGGAGGCCATGGACAGAAGAAACGTTTTTCCATATTCCCTAAATAGTTTGAACAATTAATTGCCCAGGCATAAGCAGGCATTGTGGAATGGCTGCCTGAAAACAGCAACCGACCAATTTTCATTTCAAAGCTTTATTTTATTCTCTGGCATTTTGGAAAATCCACTCTATTGCTCACAAAAACATTGGTCCAGTGGGTGTCTTTTCAGTTCCAACTTGGTAACAGAACCTAAAATTACTGTAGAAAACAATCTAGAGGTACTGTAGGAGAAAGTTCAATTATAGGCTGAACTAGAAGATTAGTTATTTGAAATAAATTAACACCATTACTGCGGTACAGATGGAAAATGTATATGCAGATAAACTAAAATCAGGGCTATAACATGTAGTCTTGCAATTGATCAAACATTGTGAGAATGAAGATGAACCTAAGGCTGAATTTAAGACCTAAGTTGAGTTAAATGAAAGGTTTTTTCTCCTTAGCAGAATCAGAAATTTTACAGTGCAGAAGGAGGTCATTCAGCCCATCGAGTCTGCACTGGCTCTCTGAAAGAGCATTCTACCTAGCCCCACATTCGTCTTATCCCCTTAACCTTGCATGATCTTTCTTTTCAGATAGCAATCCAATTCCCTTTTGAATACCTTGATTGAGCCCACCTCAACTACCCTCTCTGGAAGTTCGTTCCAGACTCCAACCACCCGCTAGGTGAAAAAAAATTCTTCTTGCCTCACTTTTATTCCTTTTGCCAAATTATTTGAACCTGTGCCCTTTAGTTTTTGATGCTCGAGTGGGAAGTTTCTCACTATTTACCTTGTCCATACCCCTCAGGATCTTGAATACCTCTATCAAGTCTCCTCTCAGCCTTCTTCTCTCCAAGGAAACAGTCCCAACCTCCTCAATCTATCCTAATAGCTACAGTTCTTTATCCCTGGAATCAATCTTGTCAATCTCTTATATTCTCTTCCATGCCTTCACATCCTTCCTCAAATATGGTGCCCAGAACTGGATGCAGTACTCCAGATGAGGCCTAACTAGTGTCTTATACAAGTTCAATATGACCTCCTTATTCTTGTACTCAATATCCCTATTAATAAAGCCTATATGCACTATATGCTTTGTTAACTTCTCTCTCAACATGCCAAATCTTCAATGACTTATGTATGTATACACCGAGATCCCTCTGCTCCTACACCTCCTTTAGAGTTTCTCCCATTATTTTATACTGTCTCACCATATTCTGCCTGCCAAAATGAATCACCTCACACTTCTCTGCATTGAACCTCATCTGCCACTCACCATCCTGACTTGGAAATATATCGCCATTTCTTCACTGCCACTGGGTCAAAATCCTGGAACTCTCTCTCCCTAACATCATCGTGGGTGTACCAGCACCACATGGACTGCTGAGGTTCAAGAAGGTAGCTCACCATCACCTCAAGGGCAATTGGGGATGGACAATAAATGCTGGCCTAACTAGTGATGCCCACATCCTTTAAATGTATAAAAAAAACTTGTCTGCCCAATCCACCAACATGTCTATGTCCTTTTGGAATTCAAGACTATCCTCATCACTATTGACAATATTTCCAATCTTTGCATCATTTGCAAATTTTTGAATCATGCCCATATATATATATATGATATATATAAAAAATATTTAGCTTCATTTTTTTTTATTCGTGACAGTGATTCCTAATCAGGATGGTGTGCATCTTGGAGGAAAACTTGCAGATGGTGGTGCATCTGCTGCCCTTGTTCTTCTAGGTGGCAGAGGTTGCGGGTTTGTAAGGTGCTGTCAAGGGAGTCTTGGTGAGTTGCTGCAGTGCATCTTATAGATGGTACACACTGCTTCCACTGTTTATCGGTAGTGAAAGGAATGAATGTTTAAGGTAGTGGATGGGGTCCCAATCAAGTGGGTTTCTTTGTCCTGGACGGTGTCAGGCTTCTTGAGTGTTGTGGGAGCTGCACTGATACAGGCAAGTGGGGAGCATTCCATCACACACCTGACTTGTGCCTTGTAGATGGTGGAATCATGAGGTGAGTTACTCACCACAGAATTCCGAGGCTGTGACCTGCTCTTGTAGCCACAGTATTTAGATTCTGTGATATGGCTGGTGCAGTTCAGTTTCTGGTCACTGGTAACTCCTAGGATGTTGATAGTAGGGGATTCAACGATGGTACTGCCGTTGAGTGTTAAGGTGAGATGGTTAGATTTTCTTGTTGGAGATAGTCACTGTCTGGCGCAAATGTTACTTGCCACTTATCAGTCCAGTCCTGAATGTTGTCCAGGCCTTGCTGTATATAGACTGTTTCAGTATCTGAGGAATCCCGAATGGTGCTGAACATTGCACAATCATCAGTGAACATCCCCAATTCTAGCTTTATGTTGGAGGGAAGATCATTGATGGAGCAGCCAAAGATGGCTGGGCCTAGGACACTACCTTGAGGAACTCCTATAGCGATGTCCTGCAATTGAGATGAGTACCTATATAAGCTTTTATGTTATGGCCATAAGTTAATAGGATGCAGACAGTTTCTGGTACATTTGCATATGTCAACAAGAAACTAATGAGAGGATTATTCCCTGCAATTTTGCTGATGATTACTTTATTTGCTATGATTTGTCTAATTCTCTGAGAGAATGTTGAAATAATAGTTTAAAGATATTTAAGGTTGAATATAGTTGCCTGAAATTTGTAGTTTATTTAAAATCAAATTTGAAAGGTTTTTGGAGAAGAAAAAGTCAATTAAAGTCAATGAAAGGCACAATTAGAATCAGAACATTCAATACTTTCTCTAGTTTGCTACATGAAATGAGGTTGTAGAAGTAGGGAAGAGAGAGGGCACAAAGGAATGATGTACTGCTATTAACTTAAAATGAACACAAGAACAGCCATATACTTTTAAATGGCTACTCAACTTAACATCTTAAGGAAAATAATGCAAGTGTGATTAAGAGCACAACAATTATAGAAAGATGAACCCGAAATTGCTGGAGTGGCTAATCTTGCAGCAAGATTACCCCCCCTCCTTTCTCTCCTTCCCTATCTTTCCTGAAACCTTGTATCTAGGAATATTTAGTACCCAGTCCTGCCCTTTTTGAGCCAATGCTATCATATTCCCAGATGGCTATTTGCACCTGCAGTTCACCAACCTTATTTACCACTCTCCATGCATTTACATAAATGCACTGTAAACCTAATTTAGACCTTATTGTATTCCCTCTTAGTGTGACAACTCATCTCTCCTAATTCTACATCTTGGTTCTCATCCTTTTGCCAAGTTAATTTAAGCCCTCCTAAACAGCACCAGCAAAACATCCCCAATTCTGTGAGGATGCAATTCATATGGCCTCATTTGGTTCCATCTTCTGCCAGAACCAGTCCCAATGTCCCTCCTCCATCATCTCTCAAACGAATGATTCATTTGCTCTGTCCTCCTATTTCTATACTCACTAGTGTTTGACACTGAGGGTAATCCAGAGATTACTACCTATGAGGTCCTGCTTGCGGGTTTCTATCCAGTTCCCTGAAATCTGCCTGCAGGACTTACTCCCTTTCTCCACCTATGTCATCGGTACCGATATAGACCACAACCTCTGGCTGTCCACCTTCCCCCCTTAGTGTGTTCTGCAGCAGCTCAATAATATCCTTGACCATGATACCAGGGAGGCAACTTACCATCCTGGATCACATCTGCAGCTGCAAAAACAACCTGTTCATTCCATTAACTATAGAATCCGCTATCACTGTTGCTTTCCTAATTTTCCTCCTGCCCTCTGTACAGCTGAGCTACCTATGGTGGACTTGGTTCTGGTGGTATTCCACAGATGAACTATCATTCCCACCAGTATGCTGAACTGAATACTGTCTGGAGTAGAGATGCATTCAGGGTAATTCTGCACTACCTGCCTGGTCCTCCTTGACTCCCTGGTGGTCAACCATTCCCTCTCTGCTTGCACACCCTTAAGCTGAAACCCAAGCTGCTCAAACTGACATCATTCCTAGTGATGTCTGGAACACTTTTTCTTCACTGATAACCAAGGTATGCTTGAATTAACTTTTAACTTCATCAAGCAAAGCAATCCAAAATAACACTTTAGAATGCTTTATTTTATAACAACATGCATTTATAATAATTTAGGAAAAATGTATCTCAAGGCACTTCACAGGGGGATAAGAGGAAAAATAGTGCAAGTGAAAGAAGATTTTGGAACAGGAGCTCAAATGCTCGATTAAAGAGGCAGGTTTCAAGGTTTAGGGGGTCTTGCAGGAAGTGAGCAAGGAGAAGAGGCAGTAAAGAAATTCCAGAGCATGGTGCCTAGGTGACTAAACGTACAGCCACTAATGATGCAACAAAGATAGACAAGAGTTTGGAGTCAATAGAAGAAAACAAGGTACTTATTGGCTATGAATTGCATGCTGTACCTATATTACAAGATTGGTGGTACAGTATAGCTGCAGCCTAACTTTCAGTTTGCTAAAAGATTTGGGAAAAGAAAGGCAAAAGTTATAAGACTGTCAAAACAGAAAGTCAATTGCTCCTCAGTCCAAGTAATGAAAAGCTATATTGTTATGAGGTAAGTGATGGAGGGAGGCAGCAAAACAGATGGTCTTTGTCTTGGAAACAAATAAATCCACAACTACTTGCATCTCTCATGAGTGGTGAGGGTGGAAGAGGTAGGGAGAACAATTTAAAGGTGGTGTTTGGTAATGGTAAGTTGTTCTGCGCACTGAATTTTATTTTCCCAACTGCTTCTCATTTCATTTTTTTCTTCAAAATAACAGTATTGTTCCCTGAAATTATAATAAGAATGGCAGAAATATTTATAAGAGTACAATATTTGTATCAAACTGTGTTGCAAAAAAAAAAATCCAGCTACAAATAGTTTAACAGTGACACTGCTACAGGTGCGTTGTCTCAAATCCACAACCTCGCGACCAAGTCCAAGCCGGATTTTGGATTTTGCTGGTATTTCGATTGGTTGGTTTGCTCCAGGTCAAATCAGGTCATTTGGGCGGGTTGGGTGGGGGCAAGAGTTGCTCGGACCACTCCCGAGTGCGGCAAGTGACAGGTACTTGAAGTTGTTGGCGAGCCATTGCACCAATGCAGCAACTAGCCGAACAAGCCGTTATCTTACTCATCTAATAACTAAAATCCATGCATGGCAGCTTAACAAATGTCTGGTATTGGACATCGCTGGTTTTTGGATAGCCGGGTTTGGGACACTGTACCTGTACTCTAAAAAGACAAGGAGCGGAGTTAGTAATTACATGTTTTTGAAGAAAGTACAATGGCGATGACCATCCCCACCCAGCATCATAGAGAAACAACCTGTTGAATCACATGTAAAGAATGGTTACTCGGATGTGGTCCTGAAGGGTTGACACAACATTATCATTTTCAACAGGAAAGGTGTAAGAGGAATATTGGGAAAAGAACTTTACAAAACCACTTGGGGGCAGCATAAACTCTCAGCCAACCTGAATAGACAAGTCGCTTCACAATAACTCAATATTTAATGTTGTGAATAGATTTAGATTTGTAATTCTTTACTTTAAAAAAAAGGCAACTCCACGTCCCCACCCTTCAAATACCTTTCCATTAAATTATGCCAGAGAAATGGGGTAATCAAGCTGCCACTTTTGCAATGCAATAAAGTGGTTTTAACTTAGCAGCTAGTCAAAAGTAACACTGTGGGTGGGACTTTGCACATCTGTGCTCACCAGTAGCCAATTTTCCTGTTCACCAAAATTAACAAGTGAAAGTGTGAGCAGACAGGTGAAAAAAACCACAGCCCACAACTTAAAAGTTGTGTTTCTATCTGATTCAAGAATGTAACAGTGCAAGAGCCCTTTGCAGTGGGCATCTCATACTTCTTTATGAATCACACAATCTTAGTATGACATAAAGGCATTTAGACCAATCAATAGATTTGCAGGCACATCATAAAACTTAGGCAGAGTCATTTTTAATTTTTGGAGGGAAGGTGTTTCCACTTAGACTCTTTGAACATATGAAAATAAATGTTTGGGAGTAGATATTTGCTCATATAAACGCGCATGGATCTCTCCCCTAGCAAACAATTCAAGGAATTGCAATTCAAGGAGTGCAATTCAAGGAATGCAACAAGGTACTTCCTGGCTATGAACAATGAACTACTATATCTGTCCTCACTTATCACCCCACCAGCCTCCGCATTCAAAGAATCATCCTCCGCCATTTCAGCCAACTCCAGCATGATGCCACCACCAAACACATCTTCCCTTCACCCCCCGTCGGCATTCTGTAGGGATCGTTCCCTCCGGGACACCCTGGTCCACTCCTCCATCACCCCCTACTCCTCAACCCCCACCTATGGCACCTCCCCATGCCCACGCAAAAGATGCAACACCTGCCCCTTCACTTCCTCTCTCCTCACCGTCCAAGGGGCCAAACACTCCTTTCAAGTGAAGCAGCATTTCACTTGCATTTCCCCCAACTTAGTCTACTGCATTTGTTGCTCCCAATGTGGTCTCCTCTGCATTGGAGAGACCAAACGTAAACTGAGCGACAGCTTTGCAGAACACCTGCTGTCTAACTGCAAGAATGACCCAAACCGCTCTGCCGCTTGCCATTTTAACACTCCACCCTGCTCTCTTGCCCACATGTCTGTCCTTGGCTTGCTGCATTGTTCCAGTGAAGCCCAACGCAAACTGGAGGAACAGCACCTCATCTTCCGACTAGGCACTTTACAGCCTTCTGGACTGAATATTGAATTCAACAACTTTAGATCTTGAACTCCCTCCTCCATCCCCACCCCCTTTCTGTTTCTTCCCCCTTCCTTTTGTTTTTTCCAATAATTTATATAGATTTTTCTTTTCCCACCTATTTCCATTATTTTTAAATCTTTCATGCCCCCCCACCCCCACTAGAGCTATACCTTGAGTGCTCTACCATTCATTCTTAATTAGCACATTCGTTTAGATAATATCACCAACTTCAACACCTGTGTTCTTTTATTCTTTTGTCTGTGACATCTTTTGATTATCTGCTCCTGTCACTGCTTGCTTGTCCCTACAACCACACCACCCCCCTCCACTTCTCTCCCCCCACCCAACCCCCCCCCACCCCCACCTTAAACCAGCTTATATTTCAACCCTCTCCTTGGATTCACCCAGTTCTGCTGAAGAGTCATGAGGACTCGAAACGTCAACTCTTTTCTTCTCCGCCGATGCTGCCAGACCTGCTGAGTTTTTCCAGGTAATTCTCTTTTTGTACTATATCCGTGTTACAAGATTGGTAGTATGGTAAAGCTGCGGCCTAACTTTTGATTTGCTAAAAGATTTGGGGAAAGAAAGGCAAAAATTACACGACTGTCAAAACAGAGTCAATTGCCCCAAAGTCCAAGTAATTGTCATGCCAAGCAGATGTGAGAACATTACAAGTTAAAAAAAAACTGTATGGCCTCTTTAAGGGGACATTGTTGATCTTTAAGATTGTTGCTACAGGTCGCCTGACCTTTGGATCTGCAGGTTGGCCAAGCTTCTGGAAGCTTTAAAACTGGATTACAATGGACATGCCTAGACAACTTGCTTGTCGAATGTCATTCTCAGGACTTACCACATTCAGAGCTCTGAAGAAGATTCATATGAACTCAAAACATTAACTCTGTTTCTCTCTCCACAATGCTGCCAACCTGCTGAATTTTTCCAGCATTTTCTGTTTTTCAGATTTCCAGCATCCACAGTATTTTGCTTTTATGTCACTTTGTAGCCTCCTTCTGTCCTCTTCACGGTTTACTTTCTTACCTATCTTTGTATCGTCAGCAAATTTAGCAACCATTCCTTTGGTCCCTTTATCCAAGTAATTTATATAAATTGTAAAAAGTTGAGGCCCCAGCCCTGATCACTGTGGCACACCACTTGTCACCCATCCCGCCAACCAGAAAAAGACCCGTTTATGCTAACTCTCTGCTTCTTGCTAGCTAGCCAATCTTCTATCCATGCCAATATGTTACCCCCATACGATAAGTTTTATTTTCAGCAATAACCTTTCACGTGGCACTTTATCAAATGCCTTCTGGGAATCCATGAAAAGCACATTCACTGGTTCCACTTTAACCACAGCACTTATGACTCCCTCGAAGAATTCCAATAAACTGGTTAAACATGATTTCCCTTTCACAAAACCATGTTGACTCGGCCTGATTGCTTTGAATTTTACTAAGTACCCTCTATAACATTTTTAATAATAGCTTTTAATATTTCCCTATGACAGATGTTAGGCTAACTGGCCTATAGTTTCCTGCTTTGTTTCCCTCCCTTTTTGAATAAAGGACTTACATTTGCTATTTTCCAATCTAATGGAAACCTCCCCGAATCTAGGGAATTTTGGAAAATTAAAACCAATGCAGCAACTATTTCACTAGCCACTTCTTTCAAGAACTTAGGGTGAAGTCCATCCAGACCTCGAGATTTGTCAGCCCATGGCCCCAACCATTTGCTCAATACCACTTGCCTGGTGATTGTAATTTTCCTAAGTTTCTCTTTTCCTTCCATTTCTGATTTACAGCTAGTTCCAAGATGTTACTTGTGTCCTCCAGAGCGAAGACCAAAGCAAAATACCTGTTTAATTGATCTAGCATCTCCCTACTTTCCATTATAAATTCTCCAGACACACTTTCAATTGACCAAAGATCATTTTAATTCTTTTATTTAAATATCGATGGAAACTCTTACTTTGCCTTCATATTACTAGCTAGCTTTCTCTCGTGCTCTAATTTTTCCCTCCTTATTAATCTTTTCATCATTCTTTGCTGTTCTTTATATTCTTTCCAATCTTCTGACCTGCCACCCGTCTTTATATAATTGTATGCTTTTTTTTAAGTTTGATTTTTCAGTTAACCACGGATGGTGGGCCCTCCCCTTGGAATTGTATGTATTGGAATGGATGTATTGTGTATTCCAAAATATCCCTGTAAATGTCTGCCACCAAACCTCTGTTGATGAATCCTTTAATGTCATTTGCCAGTTCACTTTAACGAACTCCACTCTCATGCCCTCATAATTAATCTTATTTAAGTTTAAAATACTAGTCTCGGATGAACACATTTCTCCCTCAAAGTGAATATAAAATTCAATCACATTATACTTGCTGCTACCCAGGGGTGCCTTCACTTTGAGGTTATCAATTAATCCTAGCTCGTTACTCAATACCAGGTCTAATATAGTCTGTTCTCTGGTTTGCTCCAGAATGTGTTGTTCTAAGAAACTACCCTGAAAACATTCTAAGAAACTAACCTGAAAACATTCTATGAACTCCTCAGCTATGCTACCTTTGCTCATCTGATTTTTCCAGCCTATGTAGATTAAAATTCCCCATGATTACTGCTATACCTTTCTGACAAGCTCCCATTATTTCTTCTTTTTACTCTGTCCTACCATGTGGTTACTGTTAGGGGGCCTGTACACCACTCCTACAAGCAAATTCTTGCCTTTATTATTTCTCATCTCTACCCAAACCACTTCTAGATCCTGGTTTCTTGAACTTTTAGTTCATCCCTTTCTAATGTGCTAATACCATCATTAATTAACAGAGCCACCCCTCCACCTTTTCCTAACTTCCTGTCCTTCCTAAATGTCACGTACCCTTCAATATTCAGGTCCCAATCTATGTCATCTTCTAGCCATATCTCTGTAATGCCAACAGATTGTACCTAATTATTTGTATTTGCACTATCAATTCATCTGTTTTATTTTGAATACCATGTGCATTTAGATACAGAGCTTTGGTTTTGTCTTTTTATTTTTGCAGCATTGAGCCTTATCTGCTGATTTACTCTTAGATTTGTACTCTTTGTCCTTTCCTGTCACAGTCTGTTTATCATTTCCCATATTAATACCCTCTCTTGCCTTGTCAATACTCTTTGGTTTACTGCATCTTCCCCAATTTGATCCCTTGCCCCTACTATTCAGTTTAAAACCTTCTCTACTTCTTTAGTTAGGCGGCTTGCGAGGATATCAACCCCAGTACGGTTCAGGTGCAGACCGTCCCAACGGTATAGATCCCACTTTCCCCAACACTGGTGTCAGTGCCCCATTAACCAGAACCCACTGCTTCCACACCAGTCTTTGAGCCATGTATTCATTTCTCTAATCTTATTTGTCTTATGCCATTAGCTCGTGGCTCAGGTGATCAGAAATTACCTTTGAGGTTCTGCTTCTTAATTTGGTGCCCAGCTGCTCATACTGACTATGCAGAACCTCCTTCCTCATCCTGCCTATGTCATTGGTACCTAAACGGGCCACGACCACTGGATCCTCCCCCACAACTGCAAGTTCCTCTCCAGCCCTGAGCAAATGTCCCGAACCCTGGCACGGAGCAGGCAACATAGCTGCCTGGACTCTCGCTCCTTGGTACAGAGAACACTGTCAATCCCCCTCATTATACTGCTCCCTACTACCGCTACTTCCTTTGTGTTCCCCCACTTGAATGGCTTCCTGTACCACAGTCAAATCATACAACCTACAGCCCCCACTCATCCAAATAAGCTGAAAGAACCTCAAACCTGTTGGACAATTGCAGAGGCTGACTCTCCTGCACTCTGGGTCCCCTTACTTGCCTCAGCTGCAGTCATACCCTCCTGTCCCTGATGACCTTTCAAATCAGAAGATCCTATCCTAATGGGTGTGACTGCATCCGGTACAAAGCGTCTAGGTAACTTTCTCCCTTTCTGATGTGTCGCAGTGTCCACAGCTCAGCTTCCAGCTCAATGACTGAGCCGAAGCTCCTCATGCCGCAGACACTTACTACAGACATGTTTGCCCTGCATAACACTGGTACCAGTAGTTCCCAAGTACTGCAACCATGACACATCACCTGTCCTGCCATACAAATGTGCTTTAATTAATTACTTAATTATCTTATTCAATTATCTATTTATTTTATATATTTATTAATCTTATCACAAATTTCTGTACTATTTTAAACCTTAGGAATAGAATAGAACTTGACCACTTATATATCACCAGAAAGCTAGCTTCTTCCCCTGTGGCAAAGCAAGAACCAGTTCCTACAAGGTGAAAAAGAGTTAGAAAAAGCCAAGGAGCACCTTCCTCACCAAACTCCCACACTCCGTTCATGTCGCACACTCAGTGCTGGTCGCATTGAGAATGTCTGAATTTATATGTTCTAAACAAAGGGACTAGCTGAGTCTCTGGGTCCTGTTTTCAGCTGCTCTTCCAGCTGGTGGCTCCGGGTCCTCTCACTCTTCTAGGTCGTGGTTACCACGTCCGCTTTTCACCCGCTCTTAATATTCTGTAGAAGTGAAACCCCCTTTCTCTTACTGAATCCGTCTTGTGTGTATGTGGTGTGTGTGAAATAGCAATAAACTTTTCCAAGAAATGTGTGTGTAAATAAATGATATTCCTTGTTTAAAAACACATGAAAGTTTGCTGCAGGTGACTTAGTAAAAACTGACTGCACACAAACAAGAGTTTGGGAACACTTCAGGGCCCAAATCCCAGACTCCAGATCACTTCCTATCCGGCCCGGGCCAGCACACCCGCCCCCCCTAATCCCAGCCCGCTGTCCCGGACCTGCAGCCTTTCCAGTAGCGCCACCTTTCCACAGAACAGCAGCTCATCCTTTCGCCACTTCACCTCCCTCTCCTCCTCCTCCCCACTTGTCAGTGGGGTCTGTGGCTCCTCCTCAGCTGGCACCACTTGGATCTCTGCTGCCAGGGAAGGGGCAGCTACCACCCCAGGGCCAGGAACCCGGTGGGCCAAAGAGCATAGTCTCTTCCGTCACTAGGCAGTTGGGTAGTGCTGGGGTCCCCAGTAGATCGAGCCAGAGGCGGTACAAAGTGGTGACTGCTGCCGAGGGTGGGATGTGGTTGAGACCGTGGCTGCTGGAATTTCCCTCCCTCCTGGGGCCAGAGGCTGAAGCTGAGTGGCAGGCTGCGGTTGGATTGTGGCCAAGTTGCTCCATCGGTAATGGAGCCTTGGATGGGGCAAGTAGATCCAGTTGTCCTGCTCCAGTGACTTCTGCTGCAGCGGAAGCATCAGGAAGATGGGCCAGTGGAGGAAGACCCTCTGCAGGCTGCACATGGGAGCAACAGTTACTGGAGGTGTGGCCCCTGCATCTCCCAATTACAGAAAGTCAGTCAGATTGGTAGCGGATTAAAGAGAAAAGGGCTCAGTGACAGCTCCCCTGGACCAGGCAGAGGTCAGAAAAAAATTAAAAGAGCAGAATTCCATGATCCAACAGTTGTAATTCTGCCAAACAGCAGAAATTTCTCATCCCTGGACAAAAATTAAAACTATATTGGATATAGTATCTTTAAAAGTAGATTAATTTTCCTATCTGCACAATTATATGAGCATTTTTTTTTAAAAAAGTGGATATATTTAAAACTGAAATCAATAGTTTTTTGTTATCCAAAGGTATTAAGAGGTATGAGGCAAAGGCGGATATATGGAGTGAGGTCACACAGCAGCTGAATGTTGGCAGAACAGGCTAGTAGGGCTTAATGTTCCTATGTTTCTAGGAAAAAGCTTCACTGAACTTCAGTTCATTATCTACCCCATTGCAAGCAATTTGTAAAAGAGTTGCCATTAAATGTGAAAAATTCTTTTTATGATTAGTAATCTTAAATTAAATATATGGGAGCATTTCCTATGGATCACAGCATTACAGGGCAAAATTTGTGCCACCTACAAGTCCTTTGGATTTGCCCAAAATGTCAAAAATGTTTTTTTTAATATATTATTTCCCTCAATAACAATTATTTTAATATAACATTGCCCCATGTATATACAATAAGGTCTTTAAAATAATCCAACACAATTTTATGTATGTATATATATATCTATATATATATATAGATTCTAAGTTACCATTCAAGGCACAGACACCTATATAAATACAGACTTTGTTTTAGGTACATTAATGCAATGACATATCTCACAGAAAAGGTTGGCAAAAATATAAAGAAGCAGCCTGTGCTTTAGGCTCGCATGACTGTTTTGTTGAAATTAGACATCCGAGCAATTTCACAATGTCTCATTCCACCCTTCCAAGAATGCAGACAATACAAGCATTTGGCTTAGTTTCATGGAAATATTTTTTAAAGTTAAATTTATTGGTACTGATACAATTCTTTCCATCTTGCAAAAGTTGCCATGGATGCTCACAACTTCCATAAGAGAATTCACAGCACTTATGAACCAAAACATTTTAGGTGTGTCATGAATGCTTGTCTCAGGTCGGACAATCCACTATTTTAATCAAAGTTTTATACCAGATATAGTGTGGTTTGCCCACGATATACTTCTATTCTCTCCAATAAGCAGAAATACACAATGTCAACAAACGTAAACTTCAGGCTAAACTATAGAGTGTAATACACACATGCACACACACATACCCTCCCACATATGTACACACCACAAAATTGTAGCATTTCACCATATGCTGTCCGAAAGTAAGGGAAATTTCAAAATTTTAACAGGTTTCCCAGAGATATTGAGCAAGAGCCGGTAATTTTAAATGACAAATGATTCCTCATGGACTTCCTATTGGGCGTGGCTCGTATAGCAGCAGGGCAAAATAGGAAACTGAAGACCAGATGAGTTACAATCCTCTCCTTTCTTGAATGTACAGGCTGACACAATTGAAGTTGCAAAGGTCTACTTCACAATCAATAAAAACTGTCTCACTTCAAATTACTTCTTGTAACTCGATTTTGTGAAGTAAATAAATGTATCAGTGTTATTGAGTACATCTATTTTAAACTTAAGATATTGTTTGTATAAATTCAGAATTTACACCATTTAACATTAAAGCAAAGCCTATATTTTCTGAGAAAACACAATTTAGTTTTCCAAAATTTGAATATCTACTTAAAGTATTTACTAATATATTCCCAACTAGCATTTACAATTGAGAATACTAAAATTAATTATTGCAGTGAATGGAATATCACTAAGAAATCTATTATCCCATGGAAAGCAATGTGGGTTGGATTCTCATATTACTGTGTGAAGAAAAAGTGTAAAGTTACACTCACTACAGCATGTTGGTATTTTGTTAACTAGGCAATCAACTCATGGATTATGACTGTACTGATTCCTATTAGACAGTTTACTACAATAACTAATGTCTAAATAGTGCAATTATTTAACAGTACTCGTGCTCACGAAAGTGTAACATCAGACAGGTGCAGCTCCTGTAACAATATATTTCAGCTCGTCTTTAAGCTAGTTGGAAAGAGATTGCATTGACCATGGAAAATCAAATATGTCACAGTAATCATTAATGTTTCATAAAAATCAAGCACAATTAGAACTGATTGACACCTCCATTAACTATTGATATTAGATCTGAAAGGTAACAGAAAGGCAGCCATTTCACCTAAGGCTTTCCTGTGTAGTCAGAATACAACACACACAACATGAAAATATCGGATGACCTGGTCTCCCCATCTAAGTAACATTATAGTCAAAAGAATGAAGGGTTTGTCTACCTTTAACAAACACATCATCTCCTAATCTTTCATCACTAGTACTCCACTGGCATTGAAAGTTTCCACCTGCCACCAGGGTAATGGCTTTTCTTATCAGTAATAAAAGATTACAGTGTTCAAGCACTGACAGCAATGGACCTTGAAAGTGTAGTGACAATGAACTTAGAAGCACATCAATAGAGGGGAAAAAAGACCTGCCTGCCTTCCAGATGCTTGGTAAGCCTGGATCTTTTGGTACTTAACATCAAGTTGTTCTAGCACAAATATATTACAAGTCAGATGCAGAGTAACATTCTTTTAAATAGTTAAGCCAATAATTCAAGATCACAATTAGTAATAGAAGAGATGAAAGAAGCCACTTTTTTGCATTACACACATGCATTTCCTACAATTTTCCAAAAGGATATTGAAGGAAATTATTAGTTCAGCATGTCAAAAGTTGATCAGTTCTCTAAAATAAGTTCACTTACCCATGATTCATGGTACAAAACAGTGAGCAAATACATGGCATAATCATAATTCTGTCGCCGCAGTGGGCACCTGAAAGAAAAATATTCAATATCTGTAATCCACATGTGGTATTTATGTTGCTTTAAAACAAGTTAAGCTCCTCTTTCCAATCATAAATTTCTTTCTTTTATCCAAAAAATAAAATTATCAAAGCATTCTGAAATAGTTGCACAGAGTTCCTCAGTAAAAGGGAGGCAGTGACATAGTGGTAATGTCACCAGAGTAGTAATCCAGAGGCCCAGGTTAATGCTCTGGGAACATCGGTTTGAATCCCACCACAGCAGCTGGTGGAATTTAAATTCAGTTACCAAATCTGGAATTAAAAAGTTCAGTAACAGTGGCCAGGAAACTATTGTCATAAAAACCCACCTGGTTCAGCAATGGCCTTGAGGGAAGGAAATCTGCTGTCCTTACCTGGTCTGGCATATAAGTGACCCCAGGCCCACAGCAATCTGGTTGACTCTTAGCTGCCTTCTGAAATGGACTGGCAAGCCAGTCAGTTGTACCAAAACCACTACAAAGTCTACAAAAGCGAATGAAACCTCATGGACCACCCAGCATCAAGCTAGGCACTGGGAATGACAACACATCCAGCCCTGCAAAGTCCGTCTTACTAACATCTGGGGGCTTGTGCCAAAATTGGGAGAGCTGTCTCACAGACTGGTAAAGCTAAAATGTGACATAGTCATACTCACAGAATCATACCTTACAATGTCCCAGCCACTACCATCACCATCCCACTAGAGCTGGCAGCAAAGTGGTATACAGGAAGGATGGAGTTGCCCAGGAATTTCTCAACATCGACTCTGGACCCCTTGAAGTCTCATGGCATCAGGTCAAATGTGAGCAAAGAAACCTTCTGCTGATTACCATCCGACACCACCGCCCCATGACCCGACCCCCCCACCCGCCCACCCCCTACCTCCAGCTGATGAATCAGTACTCTTACATATTGAACACCAATTGGAGGAAACACCGAGGGTGAATGTACTCTAGTGGGGGACTTTAATGCCCATCACCAAGAGGGACTCAGTAGCACCGCTGGTTGAGTCGTAAAGCACATAACTGCGAGGCTGGGTCTACGGCAGTTGGTGAGGGAACCAACAAGAGGAAAAATCCTACTTGACCTCGCCCTCACCAATCGACTTATCACAGACGCATCCGTCCATGATAGTATTGGTAAGAGTAACCACCACACAGTCCTTGTGGAGACAAAGTCCCATTTTCACATTGAGGATACCCTCCACCATGCTAAATGGGATAGATTTCAAACAGATCTAGCAACTCCAAAGTGGGCATCCATGAGATGCCGTGGGCCATCAGCAGCAGTAGAATTGTATACTACCACAATCGGTAACCTCATGGCTTGGCATATCTCCCACTTTACCAACACCATCAAGCCAGGGGATCGACCCTGGTTCAATGAAGAGTGTAGGAGGGCATGCCAAAAGCAGCACCAGGCATACCTAAAAATGAGGTGTCAACCTGGTGAATCTACAACACGGGACTACTTGCATGCCAAACAGCAAAAGCAGCATGCGATAGACAGAGCTAAGCGATCCCACAACCAACAAATCAGATTTAAGGTCTGCGGTCCTGCCACATCCAGTCGTGAATGGTGGCTGACAATTAAACAACAAACAGGAAGCGGCAGTTCTACAAATAGCCTCATCCTCGATGGTGGGGGAGGCCAGCACATCAGTGCAAAAGAGAAGGCTGAAGCATTTGCAATAATCTTCAGCCAGAAGTGCCGAATAGATGATCCATCTTGGCCTCCTCCTGTGGTCCCCGGCATCACAGATATCAGTCTTCAACCAATTTAATTCACTCCATGTGATACCAAGAAATGGCTGAAGACACTGGATACTGCAAAGGCTATGGATCCTGACAACATTCCAGCAATAGTACTGAAGACTTGAGGTCCAGAACTTGATGCGCCCACAGCCAAGCTGTACCAGTGCAGCTACAACACTGCACCTATCAGTAATGTGGAAAATTGTCCAAGAATGTCCTGTCCTCAAACCTCAGGACAAATCCAATCCAGCCAATTACCACCCATCAGTCCTCTCTCGATCATCAGCAAAATGATGGAAAGTCGTCGGCTGTGCTATCAAATAGCACTTACTCAGCAATAATCTGCTCACTGACGTTCAGTTTGGCTTCAAAGACTCAGCTCCTGACCTCATTACAGCCTGAGAACATGGGCAAAAGAGAGGACCTCAAGAGGTGAGGTGAAAGTGACTGCCCTTGACATCAAGGTAGCATTTCATCGACTGTGGCATCAAGGAGCCCAAGCAAAACTGGAATCAATGGGAATCAGGGAAACTCTCCATTGGCTGGAGTCATACCTAGCACAAAGGAAGATGGTTGTGGCTGTTGAAGGTTGTTCATCTCAGTCCCAGGACATCACTGCACGAGTTCCTCAGGATAGTGTCCTAGGCCCAACCATCTTCAGCTGCTTCATCAATGGCCTCCCCTCCATAAAAAGTGGGGATGCCCGCTGATGATTGCGCAATGTTCAGCAGCATTCACAACTTCTCAGACCCTGAAGCAGTCCATGTCCGTATGCAGCAAGACCTGGACAATATTCTGGCTTGGGCTGATAAGTGGCAAGTAACATTTGCGCCACACAAGTGTCAGGCAATGACCATCTCCAACAAGAGAAATTCCAACCACCGCCCCTTGACATTCAATGGCATTACCATTGCTGAATCCCCCACTATCAACATCCTGGGAGCTACCATTGGCCAGAAACTGAACTGATCCAGCCACATAAGTACTGTGGCTACAAGAGCAAGTCAGAGGTTGGGGATTTTGAGTGAGTAACTCACCTAACTCCCTAAAGCCTGACCACCATCTACAAGGCACTAGGCAGGAGTGTAATGGCATACTCTCCACTTGTTTTGATGAGTGCAGCTGCAACGATACTCAAGAGGTTCGACACCATCCGGGACAAAGCAGCTTGCTTGCTTAGCGCCCCATCCACCACCTTCAACATCCATGCTTTCCATCACTGATGCGCAGTGGCAGCAGTGTGTACCATCTACAAGTTGCATTACAGCAACTCACCAAGGCTCCTTTGACAGCACCTTCCAAACCCACAACCTCTACCACCTAGAAGGACAAAGGCAGCAAGTGCATGGGAACACTATCACTTGCAAGTTTTTCTCCAAGCCACACACCATCCTTATTTGGAACTATATCACCGGTCCTTCACTGTCACTGGGTCCAGATCCTGGGACTTCCTTCCTAATAGCACTGTGGTGGTACCTACACCACATTAATTGCAGCGGTTCAAGGCGACGCTCACCACCACCTTCTCAAGGGCAATAGGGATGGGCGAAAAATGCTGGCCTAGCCAGCGACAGCTACATCCTCTGAAAGAATGTTTAAAAAAGCACTCCGCCTAAGTAGCAAAGCTCATCAAGTAAAGACTGGTTCACATTTTGGTTAAAATTCAGTGTTCTGAAACAGAAAATAATTATTTCTGCTTTTGATTTTCGTTTTTCCTTGCTTTCTGTATTCTTCACATTCAAATTATTTAAAATAAAATGCAGAGGCAGACACAGGATAGAGGAAAGATGCAAAAAATACCAAGTGTTGCTACAAAGAAATTGATAATGGCAATGTATTTGACTGTAGCATCACACAATTTTATCATTGTGGGGAAAAAAAAACTGCAGGACTTTGTGATTTTGCCTTTAGATACTTAGGTTTCTTGCTTTGTAATGAAGACAGTGCCTAATTGGCATGATGACTTTAATTGCATTTATAACTGACATCTGTTTCATGTTACTGTACCTGTCTGTCATAATGGTAAGTATATCTGTATCTTTGTTGTATCGATTTCCTACAAGTTTAATGAATTTCTTCCTGGCATGGTCATCCAAATTCAGATTCGAAAGTCTAATCTTCAAAATACAAAAAGAAAATGTATGCAAGTTTCACCAAAATATTATATTATCAGAATTATACAGATGTGTAATTTATATCCTAGATAGTAAGTCAGTCTTTCTTACAAGTAACTGAATGAAATAATTTCCTGGTTTAACCATTTGCTAAGAACCCTTCCATTATTTAATAATGTATCAAATCAATATTCATAAACTTCAAGTTAAAGCAGTACAAGAGCCATTATAAAAGTTACGGAGCCTCAGCTCAATTTTATTGACACTTTTTAGGATAGTCATCATATCATGTATAATCATTTAAACAAAATCTATTTGACTTCCTATGACTGATTTAGGAAAGAAAAGTACTTAAAATGTGAGTTTGGAAATAAAACAGGGAACTCCCTGCTTTGCCAATGGCAAGGGCAGTAAAATTCTGGATTTCAGCGACTCCACCTTCTTAACTCTTAATCTGTGACGTCACCATATTCAGAGGGCTGATCTACTAGCATTGATGTGATGGTCACGACTCTGCTTCTTCTATATAAAGAAAGATATGTACGTCTCCAAAGAATGAACTCCTGAGTGCTTAAAGAGGAAATGGGGAGAAAGGAAAGAAAGGAAATTAGGCCAGGGAGTGGGGGAGGTGGGGGTGTGGCAGGGAAGGTAACAAACCCTACAGGGTGGTAGTGGGGGAGTAAACAATGGTTCTGCTGGGCAAAGGATGGGTGGTTGCTTTCTGTGAATTCACTATGAGCAATGCAGTCGCATACACACTAAATACAATTAAAATAAATGAAGATTTTTAACTTGGAGTGGGTTTCTGATTGAAATCTGCTCCAGCAAATTTAATGCCCTGGCCCTCAGATGTAATAGGTTTTTGTCAATTTTAATCAATAGGCTTTGCTTAAATTGTACTCATGTACTTCTTGCCCAGCTCAAGTGAGAAGAGAGCACAGATCAGCTGCTGCATATTGACAAGGGGACCCTTAATAGGTATTTTTCAGGGATGCAGTTTTGTGAGGTTGTACCTTCCTTTGGAGTGTGGCGAGGACTCCTGTGACTCTTGGTTGCACAAAAGTAAAGTGCCTGACTACCTTTTGAGCTCCTTCATTGTTGCCAATAGCAGCAGACCTGATTGCATTTTAACACAGGCTTTGGGTGGGGTGGAGGGGAAGCTATGTGGTACTTTAATAAACATACATTCATGAGGACTCTTCCAGCCTCAGCTTTAGGTGGATGCCTCAGCTGCCTGCATGTTAAAATGCTGGTAGAAAAAAGACAAATTCTGAATGAATAATTAACCTGCTCAGTTTAACTGTCCAATTGACTGATTTTCTGAGGGAGTAGGGTTAAAACTACCCTGCCAAATCTCAGTTAAAAACAATCAGAGCAAGCTTTTCTAAATAGTTTAACAATTTATGCCATTGTTCAAAAGTGAGCTGCAATGCTAAGAACTCTGAAAGCCTTTGCAAACACCTAACTATATGAATTTACATTTGTTGAATATTTTTGTTCAATACCTCTGGTACACAATCTAAACAAAGGCATAATCAGTCCCCTTATTCTGTGACTGTGATCTTCTCTGACAAGCCCCTTATGAATTTTATATATTTCAATGAGATTACCTCTCATTTTTCTAAACTCCAGTGAATATAGGCATAGTCTACTCAATCTCTCCTCAATGGACAATCCTCTCAGTCCAGGAATTGGTCCAGTGAACCTACCTTGCACTCCTAAGACATGTACCTAGTTCCTGAGGAAAGGAGACATCTGTACACAACTGCATACAGTACTCTAGGTGTGGTCTCACTAGCAGTAGAATGATCTGTAAGTGCCCTAAAAGTGGTAGGATTGCCCTAAAAGTTTTCAATAATCTGGTGGAACTTTGGGGGAAAAAAAGAATGAATTACTTCCAGAACTATGGGTGCTATAATACTGCATTGGGAGACAAAAATATTTTTCAATTGACATCTAGTTACAATTAATGGCTAGAGCTAGGTATACCAGTTCTTACCAAGTTTAAGTCGAGGGCCATAATATCTGGCCATGATAAGTATCACCAAGGATGATCTAATAAAAAAACACTGTCCAGAGTGTCTGGCTTTGGCTGACAAGGGCTTGTATGGACTCATCAGCTGCTCGATGTCCACTCTGGATTTACATTTTCAGATCATTTAGTTATCCTTACTGTTGCTGCACACTATGCTGTTGGTTTCAGTGGACCAGCCACCAGCGCCCAACATCCTTCTCATGTGTTGCATCTTGTAATATAGAACCAGTTAGTTTATGCATCCAATGAACATAAGAAACAGGAGCACGAGTAGGCCATTCCGCCCCTCAAACCTGCCCCGCCATTCAATAAGATCATGGCTGATCTGCTCTGGGCCTCAACTTCTCTTTCGTGCCAGCTCCTCATAATCCTCAACTCCCCGATAATCCAAAAATCTAGCTATCTCCTCTTTAAATACTTTCAGTGATCTAGCCTCCACAACTCTCTGGGGTAGAGGATTCCAGACATTCACCACCCTCTTAGAGAAGAAATTCCTTTGCATCTCAGTTTTAAATGAGTGTCCCCTTACTCTGTAACTATGTCCCCTAGTTTGAGATTCCTCCACGAGTGGAAACTCTTCTCAACATCTAACTTGTCAAGCCCCTCAGAATTGTGTACACTTCAATAAGATCATCCCTCATTCTTCTAAACTCTAATGAATAAAGGCCTAACCTGTTTAGTTGAACTTGATAAGTCAACCCCTTCATCCAAGGAATCAGCCTAGTGAATCTCTTTTGAACTGCCTCTTAAAGCCAGTATATCCTTTCTTAAATACGGGGACCAAAACTGTAAACAGTACTCCAGGTGCAGCCTCACCAACAATCTGTACAGTTATAACAAGACTTCCCTACTTTTAAACTCCAAACCCCTAGCAATACAGGTCAAAATTCCATTTGCCTTCTCAATTATTTGCTGCACCTGCATGCTAACCTTTTGTGTTTCATGCACAAGAACAACCAGATCCCTCTGTGCTGAACTTCTTTGGAGTCTCTCTCCATTTAAATAATAGTCTGCTTTTTGATTCTTCTTATCAAAGTGCAAGACCTCATGCTTTCCTACATTAACTCTATCTGCCAAATTTTCAACCGCTCACTCAACCTATCTATATCCCCTTGCAGATTCCTTATGTCCTCATCATAACATGGCCTCCCACCAATTTTTGTATTGTCAGCAAATTTGGATACATTACACTCTACCCCCTCCTCCAAATCATTAAATAGCTAGTAAATAATTGAGGCCCTAGGACTGATCCTTGTGGCACTCCACTAGTTACGTCTTTCCAACCTGAGAAAGATCCATTAATCCCGACTCTCTGTCTTCTGTGTGTTAACCAATCCTCAATCCATGCTAATACATCACCCCAATACAGCAATTTTGAATACCAAATACTAATACCAAAAATGTTCATATTTCCCTACCTTAGTCTCATTATTATGCAATTGTTAACATTAATTGCCTTTTCCTACTCATCAACTAGCCCTCCCAACCTCTCCTGATCCCTTTTTTTGGTTTGTCTGTTACCACCGATTTGAACAACCTCCTGAAAGAAAATTACTACCTCCTGCAAAATTAAGATTGGTATGTTTCAGTCCTCAGCTCTGAATCCTTTCCATACAGTCAACACCAGCAGCCTTAACAGAAAACAATCACATGTACTAAATAGAAAATACAGCACAGAAACAGGCATGCAGCCTAACTTGTCAGTGCGTTTCTATGCTCCACAAGTCGCCTCCCATTCCATCCACCTCATGTCAGTCTTTTAAGCTATTTCCTTTTCCCTCATTTACTTGTCTGGTATCTCTTTGGAAGCATCCAAGCTATTAGTCGCAACCACATCAGTAATAGCAAGTTTCACATTCTAAGCACTCTCTGATTAAAAAAAATTCTCCTCAATTCCCTGCATGATTTAAAAAATCATTCACAGGATGTGGCATCGTTGGCAAGCCAACTGACCTTGAGAAGGTGAAGGTTGAGCTGCTGCAGTCCACGTGGTGAAGGTATTCTCACTTGTTAAGTAGTGAGCTCCAGAATTTTGACCTAGCAATGATAAATAAATGACGATTTACTTTCAAGTCAGGATGACTTGGAGGTGGTGGCATTCCCATGCGCCTGCTGACCTTGTCCTTCTAGGTGTTAGGAGGTCACAAGTTTGGGAGTGCTGCTCAAAAATCTTAGGCAAGTTGCTGCAGTGCATCACGTAAATAGTACACACTGCAGCCACCATGTAGCGGTGCTCGAGAGTGAAATATGCAAGGTGTTGGATGGGTTGTGAATCACTTGTCCCGGATGATGTTGAGCTTCGAGTGTTGTCAGTGCTGAGATCATTGTGACTTGTACCTTATAGGTGGTGCAAAGGCTTTAGGGAGTGAGAGGCGATTCACTCACCGCAGGATACCCAGCTTCTGACCTCCTCTTGTCGCTACAATATTTATACGGCTGGCCCAGTTAACTTTCTGGTCAATGGTAAACACCTGGATATCGATGGTGAGGATCCTGATATTGATAATGAAGGTGAATGCCAGGTGGAAGTGTTTAGGCCGTTAATTGTGTGGTGCGAATGTTACTTGTCACTGATCTGCTGTCCACATCTTGCTGCATGCGCACAACTGCTTCATTATCTGAGGAGGCATGAACGCAACTGAACATTGCACAATCAGCGAACATCCCCACTTCTGACCTTATGGCAGAGAAAGTTACTGCTGGAATATTTGAAGATGGTAGGCCCTAGGGCACTTCCCTGAGGAATTCCTTCAACCATGGCCTGGGGCTGAGATGATTGGCTTCCAACAAACACAACCATCTTCCTTTGTGCAAGATATGGCTCCAGTAGAAAATCTCTCCTCTGATCCCTACTGACTTCAATTTTACTATGGCTCCGTCATGCTATACTCCATCTAAGACCACCTTAAAATCAAGGGCAGTCACTCTCACTGCACCTCTGGAATTCAGCTTTTTTGCCCATGTTTGGACCTCGTGGTGTGGACAAGTGGCCCTAGCAGAATACAAACTGAGCAGGAATAAAAACAGAAAATGCTGTTAAAACTCAGCAGGTCTGCAAGCATCTGTGGAGAGAGAAACAGAGTTAATGTTTTGAGTCCATATGACTCTTCTTCAGAGCTAAATAGAGCTGAGCAGATTATCACTAAGCGCTGCTTCATAAGACTGTCAGCCACCCTTTACATCACTTTGCTGATCACTAAGAGTTGTTGATGGGATGGAAATTGTATTTATCCTGCTTTTTGTGGACTGGACACCTTGGGCATTTTTTCACATTGTCGGGTAGATGCCAGTGTTGTAGTTTTACTGGAACAGTTTGGCGAGAGGTGCAGCTAGTTCTGGTAGCACAAGTTTTCAGCACTACAGCTGGATGTTGTCAGAGCTCATAGCGCAGCTGTTTTTTAATATCACACTGAGTGAATCTAATCGATTGAGGACTGGTTTCTGTGATGTTGGAGACCTCTGGAGATTGCCAATATGAATCATCCACTCAGCACTAATGGTTGAAGATGACTGCAAATGCTTCAGCCCTGTCTTTTGCACTCATGTTCTGGGGTCTGCTATTATAGAAGATGGGTATATTCGCGAAGCCTCCTCCTTCCATTGGCTAATAGTCCACTACCATTCACAAATGGATGCAGCAAGACTACAAAGCTTTAATCGAACTGTTGATTGTGGGTTTGCTTAACTGTCTAAAGCATGTTGCATATGCTGTTTAGCATGCATGTGGTCCTGTGTTGTAGCTTCACCAGGCTGGTGCTTATTTGTAACTATCATGTATTTATGGCTCCTAGCTTTGGATTCTGCCATAAGTGAAAACATTTTCTCCATATTTACCCTGTCCAAATTATTCATAATTTTAAAAGCCTCTATCAAATTGCCTCTAACTTTCCTCTTTTTAAAAAAAAAACCCTAACTTGCAATCTTTCCTGATAGATGTAATCTCTCTATTGTTACCATCTTCATAAATCTTTTTGCTCTTCATCCTTTTTATGGAGAACAGGTCTGTCCACAATATTCGAAGTGCAGCCTGACCAAGGTCCTAGATAAGTTAAACATTATTTCACTACTTTTGAATTCAAAACATTCACAAATAAACTCAAATGTTTTGTTAGCATTTTTTATTTTAATTTAATTTTATAACTTTCTGGCCTGCAATGCAGCTTTTAATGATTTGTTCATCTCTATCTGTAGATTCCTTTTCTTTTCCACCCCATTCAGTTTCTTATTTTCAAAGGTGTATGCGATGTTTTTGTTTTCCCTACCAGAGGGGATCATCTCAGATTTATCCATGTTAAAGTTAATTTGTCATTTAAGTGCCAAATCTGCAAATTTTCTAATGCCTTCTTTTATTAAGTGGCATTCTTCCTCAGTGTTAACCTTCCCCTTACCCTACCCCAGTTCAGTATCAGCAAATTTTTTGCTATTGAGTTAATTATTCCCAAGTCCAAATCATAAATGTAAATTCTGAGTAATTCTACTTTCTTCCAATCTGAATAACTATCCTTTACCCGTAATTTGCACTTCTATTTTCAAGCCAAACTGTTATCCGTGCAGCTATTTGCCCTTGACCTCACACGGCCTAAACCTTGTCACAAAACTGTTGTGTGGTATCCTATCAATAGTCTTTTGAAAATCTAAGTATATCAGTTGCATCATCCATGTCGCTGTTACTTCTTGAAAGAACTCTATCAGTTTAGTTAAGCATGACTTAGCCTTTCAGAATACATTCCGATTTAAAAAAAAAATTTTCTGTCACCAGATGCTTTTATAGACATTTATAGATTCTAGTATCTTTCCGATCACTGGCATTAAATTGACTTGTCTATATTTCCCAGGTACAAGTTTCCCTTGTGTACAGTACAATATTAGCTTCTGTCAGTCTGGGACTGCTCCTTCTTTTGTATATAAACGTGTGCCTCTGTTATCTCCTTTCTAGTTTCCTTGAGTACAAGTGTTTACGTAGCATCCAGACCTGGGGTTTTATTCTTTTCTACTTTTACTAGTTTGTGAATTATTTTCTATATTCCTTTTGAGCTCATTCTTAAGTATCTGATTTATCATCTTCTTCAGTATCTGATTTATCATCTTCTTCAGTATCTGATTTTTCATCTTATTTAGTAAAAACTGAGGCAAAGTAGTTATGCAATACTTCTGCCACTTTTCTGACATTACCTATGAGCTCATTTTGTTCATCCTTTAGTGGCCCTACCTACAACTTTTCAAATTTTCCTTTTGTTATTTTTGTCTATACAACACATTTATTTTTCTATTCATTGATAATTTGATTTTGTAATTTCTGTGAACTGCACTAAGTGCAGTAGCAAGCATGAAAAACGATGTTTTACCTGTCAGCCACAATGGCGGATTTTCGCACTGTATTGTCTGCTTCCTAGACATGTCCCTCATTAATAACGCATTCTCAGGAAACACACCGGATCGCTAGCATTGGATTTGGATTTGCCTGCCACGCCATGACCTCAGCACTTCCTCGCTCTGGGCACTGTATTTAAAGCATACCAGAGTGCAGCCTTCTTCACGTCTACAGACTGGGACTGCTCCAGGCGACAGATGGCCCCGAAAGCAAAGGTGATGGCAGCCACCAAATTTAGTGACACCTCTCTGGGGTGCCTGCGGGATGCAGTGGAAGGCCGCCATGAACTCCTCTATCTCTGCTCTGGACCTCCTCTGCAGGAGGTCCACCAGAGTCACCAATCCGGCCTGGCAGGCGGTGACAACGGCAGTGTCAGTCAGCAGAGCACAGAGGAGGTCAGTCATCCAGTGCAGAAAGAGGATGAATGATCTCATCAATTCTGCCAGGGTAAGTCAACCACCTCATCACCCTCAACACACTCCCAAACCCATCATACATCCACAGGAAGCTCTTACCTCAAGGGACACCACCACTAATTCTCACACACAGCTTCACATCTCCACCAGGCCATGTGCTCTGGAGCTTGCGCACTCATCCCATCCATGACTCTGCTCACCACACAAACGTTCCAGGGATCCTCATCATCTGCTGACATGTGTCTTGCTCACAGACACTTCATCTGTTTTCATGCAGAATAAGCTGGCTCAACTGGAGGGAGAGGTCTGAAAGTGAACAGACTGGAAGTGGAGTGGCTGACATTAAGCCCCTCACTCACTTTGAAAAGTGTCCCATCGCGCTGACTGGTGAGGACATGGACCATGCTTGCGGCAGTGAGGTCAGCAGCAAACATCCACGTGATGATCCTGCACCACATCATTCCTTTCTCAACGCAACTGTGTGAGTGCTCTGTCTCTGGTTTTTGACTCTGTTGGCATGCACTAATTATCTTTACTTTGGTTCACAGAGACTTCTGCCAAATGACCGACATCCTCAGCTCCATCCTTGTCCTCACCTCCAGTGAAGAGGAGGCCTCCTCCAATGAAGAGCTGGAAATAAGTAGCCTGGAAGACCCGTCACAGCGCATACTCACACCCTGCACCAGCAAGAGATGCAAACCTCGGTGGGACCTTGATCTAGAGCAGGCTTGGGTTCACAATCTGGTGCTCACTGCATAGAGGCGTGTCAGCAGCAGGAGGACGCAGGTTCAGTTGAGCCCACTCACAATGCTAGGGAAGAAGCATCTGCGAGGCCCGAGACAGGTGAAGAACCCCTGGATTCGGCATTCCAACTCATCCTGGAGAGTTAACAGAAGATGGGGAACATCACACAGAGCTGTTGGAAGCCCTCAAAAGAGTGGCACGCGAATTGGAGAATTGCATCCGCTTGCTCTCTGATGAAGTGATGCCCACATGTGCGCGCATGGAGGTCTCAATGGGAAAGATGGCAGACACCATGGAGACCCTGGTCCAGCAGAACCTGCACTCCATTGCGGTAGCCATGAATGAGTTCCTGCAGTGACCATGCGAGGGGGAAACGGGGCAACCTCGACATCCCTCCAAGTACTCCTTCCCCTCAAGAAGTCAGACAGGAACCCTCGGACACCTGAAGGGAGGAGGAGCGGCAGCTGGCCATCCCTGGGTCATCCATTCAGGAATCTCGGAAGCTGTCCGCTCCTTCCGAGTCCCCTTTGTCTGTGACCCCATCAACCTTGTCCTTTGTCATCGCAGAGGGAGCAGCCAGCCCACAAGAGAAGGCACCCCCCACCCCCACCCCCCCCCCCCGCCCCCGCAAGGACTCGGCTCTCTAGAGGGAGAAGTGTATGTGACAGGGCCTTTTGGAGCCTCGTACAAGCACTCTCCCATGCATGTGGAGCCTTCAACCATCACACTCATCTCACTGTCCCGGGCATTTTCAATGCTGCCTGCTGGGGTTCTCTTTCAGTTGTCCATCTGAGCTGACCTGCATCTCCACCCACCCACTGTTCACACTCTCATGTAGCACCTGTGCTCATCCAACACAAGGCTCCACTCATTTTCGATTTCAAAAAGATGGTAGAGGTCCAATTCCTCATGAGTTCCCCCACCATTTCCCCTCCCCTTCCCTGGTCACCCAGGCCTTTTCCCCATAACCTTAGTCCTCCCTTGCATTACCTTCGACCTCCCCACCATAACCATCCAGCCTGAACCCTTGTCATTCCAGGATGTCCAGGTGAACATGCACGTTCCCTATCTTTCTGAAAATCCCACCCCCACCGACCTCCCCGACCCCCTTCCTTTCTAATCCCTGTGTTCGTGTACCCACCAAACACCCTCACTGCCCCTTCTATCTATCGACACTATCGCACCCTCATCCTTCATCCTATTGGCTCTCACTGCCCCCTGTTACTCTAACCATGCCCTCCTACCACATCCACCCTGAGTTTGTTCCCCAGGTGGCAGTCAATGATTCCATAGACCCCTCCCTTGCACATTCACCTGGACATTGCACCCCCTACTTATCCCCATTAGAACCTCCTCCCCCCGGACACTTTCTCCCTTCTGAACTCCTCCCTTATTCCTTCCTCCACCCGTGCACCTTCCCCCCACCCCCTGCTCATCCTGCACTCCCTCCTCTGGCTGGACACATTTCTCTGTTTGGACCCCCTTCATTCCCCACACACCTTATCACCTGTGAACTCCCTCCCTTATACACATCTCCCAACTTGCACCATTCTCCCAGTTAACTCTTCCCCCCAACGGGTTTCCTCCTCCTCCTCCCCGGGCACCTTTTCCCTGCACCAACCACCCCTGTTACCTTTGCGCCCCCTCCCCCAGCTTCCCTGCTTGCATCATTCTCTCCCATTACATCAAGGTTACACCTTCTTTCTCCTCCTTCGCGGACACCTTCGCTGCCCCCACCCCTACCCAACCAACCTCACACCCTTGATGCTTTCGCCACCCCTCCCCCCTCCAACATCCCCACTTGCACCATTCTTCCCCATTACACCATCCCACTTCCGGACTTCCTCCACCCCCTGGACACCTTAGTGCAATCTCTCCCTCCCAACTTCACCCAACCCCCAGGTACACCTTCCATTCCCCACCCCCCAGCCTCAGCCTCACCCTCCCCCTGGTACATCTTCCTCTCCCACTCACACCTCGGCCTTTCTCTCTCCAACCCCCACCCACTGGCAACCTTTGCTGATCATCTGTACCAGCCCACTGCTAAGTCTGTGAAGTTCCAAAGCATTAATGGACACCATGGAAGATGGTGTGAGACCATGGAGAAACCTGAGAAGTTACGAAGCCTCAGCGAAGTTGAAGCTTCTGCACGGAGACCTAAGAGCTGCTTCCCGACGGAGCCACGTGTATGAGGATCCACCCACCATGCAATGCACATGTTCCTCCAGGGTCCGGTAGCTGTATGCCTCCAGCATCATCTCCTTAGGTGTTCGCGATTTGAACAAGGCCCTATAAGTAAGTCCCACACGTCACACTTGTCCACACGTTCTGGGCTGGCGTGTTTTCCCACCAGTGTAATGATAAATTGGGCTTGGGGGGCTGGTGGTAAATTCCAGTCGGGCCTTACTTTGTAACCCATTAGAGGGATGCAAATCGGGCTCACTGCAGCATCTAGCGGGATTCACAATCTGCCATCTTCAGATGATCCTGCTGTGATTTCACACTAGTACGAAACTGATTTTGGTCCCTCTCGCCCACCGTGACGCTCACCACAAACAGGAGCGCCAATTATGCCATCTGTCTTTGATTTTGTTTAACACTTTTCTCCTACTTTCCTCGTATTCCCTTTTGTTCTCTCCTTTAATAATATTCAAGTACTCCTAATATGCTTTTTTCTCCAGCTTCATTTTTTCCTTTAATACTTTATTCATCCAGTGCCCCATAATTCAGCTCACTTGTTTATTGGCTTTCAAATTAATTTCTCTACCCTCTTAAAGATTTCACACTTTTTAAAAAATATTTTCTCCCAGCTTATCTTTACTTTCACTCTTCTTCCCTCATATTTTGCTCTTTTCTATGATCTTAGTCCTCCTTGTGTCACACTCGATTCTGATCTTGAACTTTACTGTGTTTCGATCATGACTATCAGGTCACCCATTTGCTCCTACTTCTTTTATTGGTTCTAGTTCATTCCAAGATCTGCAATGATTTTTTTTTTGTTGGGACTTCTTACATACTGAGTAAGAAAGGAGTCCTGTGTATGCTGTAAAAATTCAACTCTCTTTGGTTACTTCATGCCAGTTTATTAGGAGGTAGTTGAAATTTCCCTTGATAGGTATTACATGTCTGCCATTCACCTCTTATTTGCTTCTCTAATTTCCTTCAAAAGTTCAAAATCAAATTATCAATGTGGTCTACCTCTATTAGGGTGATATTGGGTGGAATTTTACAGACCCTCCTGGCAGTGGGATCTTCTGGTCCTGCCAAAGTCAATGGCTTTTGAATGACTCACTGCACTTTTTGGCCCTGCCCCCTCCGCAAAAAGGTTGTAAAATTCCGCCCCTTATCTTTTAACTCAATCCATATGGATGCTGTATCTAATTAATAGTTATATCTTTTTTTTCTACTGCCATTGTTACAGTTAACTAGTAGAGCTAGCCACCTTCCCTGCTTTCCAAGTGTGTTTTATTCAGCAATATTTAGTTGCCAATCTGTTCTTCATGTAGCCATGTTTCAGTCATCCCTACTATATCTTCTTTACAAATGATTGCCTCTAGTTCATCTATTTTGTTTTGAATACTATATACATTGCAGTACCAACTGTTTAATTTATTATACCTTTTATAGTTTTTACTTATTTTACCATTATGCTCTATTTGCAATTTGTGTTAACCCTGTTCCTTCCTTTAGCTTGACCTACGCTCTTTTTCCAATTCTTTTACTGCCAGAATTTTGTAACATTTAACAATTCCCTTCACCCTATGTTGTTATTAAAAACCATACTTACAGCCCTGGTTATCTTTCATGCTAGCACATTGGTCCAAGCACAGTTGCAGTCAATCCCAACTGTACAGCTCCTTCCTGTCCAAGTAATACTATAGCGTCCTGTGAAATTGAAACCCTCTTTCCCACAACATTCCTTTGGCCACAGGTTGACTTTTTTAACTGTTTTGACCCGATGATAATTTGGGTAAGAGATTATAACCAACAGAATCCTGCCTTTAAATTTAATTTCTAATCGCTGATACTCCCTTGAGCAGGGTCTCTTCCCTAATTTTTCTGTTGTTGATTCGGTTATAGAGCATAACAACTGGATCCTCCTTCTCTCTTCCCAGCTGTTTTGAAACGTCCTGTACTTGGCACCAGGCAGGAAACATATCCTTTGGGACTCTTGAACCTGACAACAAAGAATATTGCATTTCTACCTAATTACAGAATCTCTAACAACTACAACCTTTCTATTCTACCTCTCCACCCCCCCATCCCCCCCCCGATAGACTCTTTCTTCATAGTGCCTTGGTCAGCATTTTGAATGTCCTTCCCAGTCTCTCTACTTATCCTCATAGGTAGAATTCTTTGTATCTGTTGGAAAGCGGTAGCGTCTAATGGACCTTTTTCATTAGCTGTCCAATGTTCCCTTATCTGGCTTTCTGATAATCACAGTTTACCCCTTCTAGCACCTGTGCTTTCCTCTGGTGTGCGACTGTACTCTAGAGTAAACTATTTAGAAATTCCTCCTTCTCCTTTTCGTGTCAAGTATTTCTTGTTCAGACTGCAGCTCAACAACTCAACTGGAGTGGCTCGAGGCAGAGATTTTCTTGCACCTGTGATAGTCTGGGATGGTCTATAATCCACAATATCCCACTTATTAAAATCCCAACACCAATTTGAGTAATTTCTTTGTTATCTGTAATTTATTCCATGAACAGATTGATAATTGGAGATCAGGATTTAATAGTGGATTTAGCTTGAGGTTAAGTAAGTTACCGTGATTAATTAGCTATTCGTAAGTTATTAGCATCTTGAAATGCAGTTAGAATTTAATCATTTAGCTGCTTTTTTAAAAACTTATACTTGTGCCAATATCAAGTCAAGTTGAACACCAACCACTGACAATACTAAACATACAAGGAATAGCTAGATACTTATTTCGTTGGCTCTGCTGCTCCTGTTTTAATTACGATGCCATTTTCCCTATTTCATCCAGTATTATATACTTAGAATCATAGAATGGTTGCAGCACAAAAAGCCATTTGGCCCGTTGTGCCCATGTCAGCTCTCGCAAGAGCAACTCAGTTAGTCCCACTATCCCACCCTTACCCTACCCTGCAAATTCTTTCTTCAGGTGCTTACCAATTCTCTTTTGAAAGCTACCACACTCTCAGGCAGTACATTCCAGATCCTGAACACATGCTGTTTAAAAGGTTGCCATTGGTTATTTGCCAATCACCTTAAATTAGCATCCTTTGGTTCTTGAACCTTTTGCCAATGGAAACAATTTCTGTCTACCTACTCCACCTAGACTGCTTATAATTTTGAGATCTCTATTAAATAACCTCTCAAAGGAGAACAATCCCAACTTCTATCAACCTAGTAACTGAAGCCTTTCATCCCTGGAACCATTTTTGCCAATCTCTTCTGCACCATCTAAAGCCTTGACATTCTTCCTAAAGTGCTTCCTAAAGTACTCCAGTTGAGGCCAAACAGTTGTTTTGTAAAAATTCATCATAATTTCTTACCTTTTTGTATTCTATACCTCTATTTATAAAGCCTAGGATCCTGTACACCTTTTTAACCACTTTATCAACTTGCCCTGCTACCTTCAACAATTTGAGCACTTACACCCCTATGTCTTTGTTCTTGAGCCCCCTTTAGGAATGCACCTTTAATTTATATTGCCTCCTCTTGTTCTTCCTATGAAAATCTATCATATTTCTCTGCATTAAATTTCATCTGCCACATGCCCGTCAATCCCACTAGCCTATGTCCCCTTGAAGTCCATCATTATCCTTCTCACAGTTAACAATACTTCCAAGTTTTGTGTCATTTTGCAAAATTTGAAATTTTGCCTTGTACACCCAATCTAGGTTATTAATATATATCAAGTACCAACTGTATACCTTTCTCCAGTCCTAAAAACAAATGCTCACCACTGTTCTGCATTCTGTCGTTCAAACAACTTCAAACCCGTGCCACCCACTGTTCCTTTTATTCGGCAGTCTTAAACTTTGCTGAAATGTCTACGATGTGGCACTTTACCAAATACCTTTTGGAAGCCCATATACACATCGGCCTCATCGACTCTCCCTATTGCGCCATCAAAAAAACTCAATCATGATTTACCTTTAACAAAATCGAGTGAGTTTTCCTTAACTAATCCACGCTTGCCCAGGTTCCTGTTAATTTTATTTCAGGTTATAGTTTCTAAAAGCTTTCCCGCCTCCAAGGTTATGCTAAATGGCCTATAGTTGCTTTTTATTTACCTTTTTTTGAACAAGGGTGTAACATTTTCAGTTCCTAGTCCTCTGGCACTACCCTGTATCTGAGAAAGATTGGAAGAATATGATCGTCGCATGCTTACTTCCTTCAGCATCCTCAGATGCATCTCATCCGATCCTGGTGACTTATCAGCTGAGTAGAGCCAGCCTTCCCAATGCCTCCTCCATCAAATTTTAGCCCATTCAATATTTCAACCATCTTTTTCTTCTTCACTATGATTTCAGCAGCAGCATCTTCCTTGGTAAAGTCAGATGCAAAAAAAGATTTAGTCCCTCTGCTCAGTCCCTACACAGATCCCCTTCTTTGTCCCTAATTGCCCCACATCTTCACTTATGGCCCTTTTACTATTTATACGTTTATTCTCATGGACAGAAATTTGTGCGTTTTTGTATTGTCTGTGATCAATGTGTTTTGTATGGAGGTGTGTGTATGTTCTTACCCTCAGAGTGGTTGTCCCAATTTAAATAATTTCAGCAGCAAGCTTTGAGAGTTTAAAAAATAAAAAAGGTTATTTATTATTCCACACTTGCCTGAGATTTTTGTAAGGAACATATATTTTTATTTCTGTTAGACTGTTGTAAAGAACATCTCTTTTTATTTTCTATTGGACTGTGGGTTCAAATTACAATGGCTGCAGATTGAAAGGCATGTCCACTGGAACAGGATGAGAAATATATACAATGTTGCAGTCCCGGAACAGAGTGCGTCATGAAAGACAGGATGGTGCCGGAAAGGAGTCCTTGACCAAGGGAGCCGCCTGGCAACATTTTAATTGGCTCCTGACCAGGTGACTGGATTTTGAGTAAGAAGCAGTGCAGCAGAATAGCTTTCAGCCTGAAAGGAACAAGACCTAAAACAACTTTCTCTTATGTGCGGAAAATTCTAGTAATTCCACAATTTTTCTTCTCATATCTCTATAACCTGCTCTCTCTCTGAAAACCCCTATCAAGAGGCAATGGGGAAAATCACCATTACAGACACTGAAAGGCAAGTGCTCAACCAGCGAATTAAAGACTGAAAGTGCTGGAAGACCACCTCATGTCATCAGCAAGAACTGAAAGGAATTTGGAAGACAACAATCAAAATCAACCCATCGAATCCTGTACTCTGGAATTGGTGCTAATGAACTGTTTTATCCCACCCTTAAAATCCAGGTTTTTGTGTGTCTTATGTGTGTGTATAGAGATTTAAGAAGGGGGTAGAGTTTAAGTTATAGTGCTGGAAATTAGCAGTTCATATTTCTTTCTTTTGCCAATGTTAATGACAGTTTGTTCGATAAACAGTTATTTACTTATTAAGTTTACAAACCTGGTGCTCATATCTTGTTAACCTAAATTAAACAGTTAGGTAGAATTGGGGCAATCTGGTGGTTTGTTCAAACTTTTCACATTTGTCGTGACTTGAGGAACAGTGGGGCTTGATATTACAGCGCACTATCCCCAGTGAGTCGTGACATTTTAAAAAACGCAATGTCTCACTCACCCACACTATCACTCACACAAAGACTAGATAGAGAAGAAGATAAAAACCAATACGATTACAACATATAATTGTCTTAGTCTCTCTTTTACGGCAGATCTGTAATTTCCTAGGTAAGCTGATGCTTTTAGTTGAAGTGAAGGTCTTGTAAGCAGAGGTTCCTTAGTGAGCTGCAAGGCTTTTTATAGTTGAATTTCTGTAAAGTTGGTTCTCAGGTGAACCTGAAGTTGAAACATGTTAGGGGAAGAGTCCTTCTCCCATTTTTGAGGTATTGCTGTTTATTACCCTGGCTGCTTAGGTGACTGCAGCTGGTTTGATGACTTTCTGATGGTCTCTGTGCCACTGAGGGGCTGATTCTTGTTTTAAAAGCAGATAGCAAACATGGCTGTCTCACCCATATGATCTGTTACAAGTCCAAAGTCTTTTTCCAAATAGGTGGGCAGTCAGGTTGATAAACATCCTCTGTTGTTATCAGACATTTTGAAATTTACCCAGTCTGGGTTCAAAGGGACCATCATAATACAATGGGAGATCGATGGGGATCCCTTCACATTTGTTTAAAATACATTGAGTTTTGGAATCAGAAAGGCAAGTCGGCTGGAACGCTATAGTCCTTTTGTTGACTTTCCACAGAACCATGGGAAAGTTACAGCACAGAAGGAGGCCATTTGGCCCATCTTGTCCATGCCAGCCCGAGGACACCCAGGTGCCCTTTTTAATCCCACCTTCCTGCACCCAGCCCATAGCCCTGCAGCTTACGGCACTTTAGGTGCAGATCCAGGTACTTTTTAAAAGAGTTTAAAGTTTCTGCCTCTACCACCAACTTGGGCGGCGAGTTCCAGACACCCACTACCCTCTGCGTAAAAAAGTTCTTCCTCATGTCCCCCCTACACCTTCTGCCACTTACCTTGAATCTATGTCCCCTGGTTCTAGAATTCTCCATCAAGGGAAACAATTTTATCCTGTCCACTCTATTTATTCCCCTCATAATTTTGTACACCCCTATCAAGTCACCTCTCAGCCTTCTTTGTTCCAAGGAAAATAACCCCAACCTATCCAATCTCTCCTCGTAGCTACACTTTTCTAACGCTGGCAATTCTTGTAAACCTCCTTTGCACCCTCTCCAGAGCTAATACGTCCTTCCTGTAATGTGGTAACCAGGACCGCACACAATACTCCAGTTGTGGCCTCACCAGTGTTTTATACAATTCCAACATTTTTTCCTTACTTTTATATTCTATACCTCTGCCAATGAAGGAGTGCATTCCATATGCCTTCTTTACAACCTTGTCTACTTGAACTGCTGCCTTCAGGGATCTGTGTACTTGTACGCCAAGATCTCCTACTTCATCTAACCCTCTTAGTGTAATCCCTGTAACTGCTTGACCTCCCTAAATGTATGACCTCACACTTCTCTATGTTAAAATCCATCTACCACTTTACCGCCCACTCCACCAACCCATCTATATCATTTGAGATTATGGCTATCCTCTACACTATCCACTACTCGGCCAATCTTCGTGTCATCTGCAAATTTCCCAATCGTGCTCCCCACGTTCATGTCCAAATCGTTAATATATAGCACAAACAGCAAGGGTCCCAACACTGAGCCCTGTGGAACACCACTTGAGACAACTTTCCATTTGCAAGGGCATCCATCGACCATTACCCTTTGTTTGCCACATTACCCTGAATCCCATGGGCTTTTACTTTCCTGACCAATCTGCCATGTGGGATCTTGCCAAATGCCTTGCTAAAATCCATGTACACAACATCCACTGCACTACCTTCATCAATCCTTCTTGTCACTTCTTCAAAGAATTCAAACAAATTTGTGAGGCAAGACCTTCCTTTAAAAAATCCATGCTGACCATCCCTGACTAGTCTATGCCTTTCCACACGACAGTTAATCTTATCTCTCAGGATTAATTCTACTAATTTGCTCACCACCGATTTAAGACTAACCAGCCTATAATTGTTTGGCATTTCCTTTGATCCTTTTTTAAACAATGGAACTGTGTTTGCATTTCTCCAGTCCTCCGGTGCTTCCCCTGTATCTAGTGAAGATTGGAAAATCATCCTCAGAGCATCTGCTATCTCCTCCCTGACTTCCTTCAGCAGCCTCGGAAACAATCTGTCTGGCCCTGGTGACTTATCAACTTTCAAGGATTTCAACCCTTTGAGTACTTCCTCTCTCTTTATGACTATCCCTTCCAATATCTCACAGTGTTCCTCCTGGACTAATGTATCTACATCCTCCCTTTCCTTTGTAAGCACGGAGACAAAATATTCATTCAAAACCCTTCCCACAGCCTCTGCATCTACACACAAGTTTCCATCTTCATCTCTGATAGGTTCCACTTTTTCCTTAACTAATCTGTATTGGTAAAACATCTTTGGGTTATCTTTAACTTTACTTGCTAATCTTTTTTCATGCCCTCTCTTTGATTTCCTTATTTCTTTTTTATTTCGTCCCTGCACTTCCTATATTCGTCTAGGCTGTCTGCAGTGCTTAGTTCTTTGTGTCTATTGTATGCTTTCTTGTTCTGTTTGATCTTCCCCTGTATTCCTCTAGACAACCAGGGAGGTCTAGATTTGGCAGTACCAGCTTTAACAAAGGGATGTGTGAATTCCCCGAATGGCTATGAATGACCGTATGTAATTAGGTATTTGCTTGAGTTTCAGGACTGTTACTACCAAAAGTCAAATGATTTGCAGCAGCCATTTTAACAGCATGTGTTAAAAATGTTAAAGTATTGTCTAAACTTTCATAATATACTGGAGCATGACATTATAGAAGACTTTTTGATTCCCTTTTATGTTAGCTGCCAGTCGCTTCTCATAAACTCTCTTTACTGCTCTTATTTCCTTTCTCACTTCCACTCTCTATTCAGCCTGCTTCTCACTTAGGTTATCAATGTGACATCTGTAATATGCACTCACTTTCTACTGCATCTTACTTTCTCATCATCCAGAGAGCTCTGGCTTTAGTTGCCCAATCTTTCTCTTGTGGGAATGCACCTCGACTGTAGCCAAACCATCTCTTCTTTAAAGGCAGCTCATTCTTCCATTACAGTTTTGCCTGCCAATCTTTGATTCCAAATTAACTGTGGCAGATCTGTTTGCACCCCATTGATATTGGCTGCCTTCCAATTCAGCATTTTTACTCCTTTTCCAGAGTATCATAAGGTTGGGGATGGCTATGATCACTGTTCCCTAAATGTTCCCCAACTGACACTTGATCCGCTTTACTCAGAAGCTCATTACTCAGAACCAGATTCAGCTACGTCTCCTTCTTCGTTGAGCTGGGAACACACTGATGTAGAAATTTTTCCTGAACATGCTTCCGAAATCCCTTCCCCTTTGTCCTTTACACTGTTACCATCTCAGTTTGTATCAGAATAATTAACATCCCCTATTTTCACTCCTCTATAGTTTTTGCACCTTTGCAATTTCGCTGTTAATTTACTCCTATATATCTTTCTCACTGGTTGGTGGCCTACAGCCAGTAGTGCAATGCTCTATTGCTTATTAATTCTAACCAAATAGATTCTGTCCTGATTCCTCTAGGTCATCCTCTCTTTCCAGCACTGGAATATTCTTCTTACTCAATACTACCATTCCTCATTCTTTATTTCCTTCCCTATGTTTCCTATACTGAGTATCCCAGGATATTTTGTATCCAGCCCTGGCCTTTTTTGAGCCAGGTCTCAATTTATTGCCACAACATCATCATATTCCCATGTGGTTATTTGTGCCTGCAGCTCACCAACCTTATTTACATACATGTGCTGTAAACCTCATTTAAACTTATTGCACTTCCTCTTTGTCTGACCCCACCTATTTCTTACTATCTAGTCTCTCCCAATCCATTTGACACCTTGCTTCTCTTTTCTAATGCTCAATCCTGGTTTCAAACGCCCTGTCAAATTAATTTAAACCCTCCCCAACAGCACTGGCAAACTATCTCATGAGGACATTGATCCCAACTTTGTTGCATCCAGCCTGAATAGGTCCCATCTCTCCCAGAACAATCCCAATGCCCAGGTAAAGCCCTCCTCTGCACCATTTCCCCAGCCATACGTCCATTAACTCTGTCTTCCTAATTCTATATTTACTGGGAGTAATCCAGCGACTGCTAACTTTGAGGTCCTGCTGCTAGTCTTTCTTAGCTCCCTAAAATCTACCTGCAGGGCCTCAGCAATTCTACCAACGTCATTGGTACTTATTTATTGTTCCCCTTGGTTTAAATGTCTTTGCACCTTTTACCCTCTCTGTACCTAATTCTCACTCTTACCAAATTCCCACTGTCACTCGATTTAGGAAGCCAATCCTTTTAGTCATTTTCCCAGTGCTATGCTACACAACATCACCCAGCAATAATTTTTGTGCCACCCTGCTCAGTGAGCTTTGGTATGTTGAAGCAGCTCTACTCACAAACAACCTTGCTTTCTGTGGTTTAATCAGTATTATAACTACTTTGAAAGCTTTACTCTTTTTCTGTTCCTTCTGGACTATCATTGTTAACAAGTTGCAAAAACCCTTAATAAAATCACAAACAATTTCAGTTGTGAACCAGGTTAGTCAATTGCCCCCAGAACTGCAGGAACTTTTTTTTCCGACAAGAACCTCTGATAAATGCATGATGATTCATTTTTTCTACACCATATCTAACTAGATATTCCATATTCCCCTCTTTCAAGATGCCTGATCAATGTATATGTGACTGAGCCCATGACTGTGAATGATGTTACCATGGGGAAGCTGACCTCATATCTGTGCCTCAAGTGGACAGTCACTCCAGTCCTCACCAACTTGCACTGGCTTCCTGTTCTCCAATGCCTCAAATCTGAAATTCTCATACTCATGTTTAAATGTCTCCATGGCGTCACCATTTTCTGTAATTTCCATCAGCGCTACCACTTTCCCACCAATTCTCCATTCCTGAATCTAACTTTTTGCACAATATTTCCTCCCATCACTCTGCCATTGATGCCCATGTCCTCAACTGCCTAGGTTCCATATTCTGGAATTTCCTCCTTGAATCCCTTGTCCTCTCCACTTCTGCACTTTTTTAAGATGCTCTTTAAAATTGGATGAGCCTCCATGCATTCCTTTCTGATGGGCTTCAGGACATTTTCTACATTAAAAGTGTCATATAAATGCAAATGGTTTCCTCCTAGGGCTTCCAGTTCTTTTATTTTCCATCTACTTAGTTGGCTTATTAGTTATACACTTGAACTGTCCCTATATTGGCCCCTGCTCGGCACTTTAATATCAAGTTTCTGTACCTTCTTTGCCTGCAAAACATTTTTCCTTCTTTCTTGGCAGCAGTTTCAATCTTATAAATTTAAATCCTTCCAAAATACCATATTTAGTCTGTCTGCAAAGACATATGTATTGTTCGCTTCAACTTCCTTCCCTCTTCTAGTGTCACAATTGTTAGTGTCCTAGGTACCTGAAAATCTCCTCTCTCACACCATCTCCTTTTTATAGCCATGCATTGATTTTTCTAATCTGCTTCTTCCTAACCGGTCTAGTACATGGCAGAACCTTGCAGCACTCACATGAGATCAGTTCTATTGAGTTTCTCATCTATTTTTATACAGGTAGAACATAGACTACCTTACTTATATTGTTGCAGGTCTCAATGATTTGTTTGATCTTGAGCACTTTAGTTCCAAAAATAAAATCTAAAGTGCTGCTACATTTTGCTAGACTGGATAAGATTTCTTCTTTTCTTCTACACATTACATTTTAACCCCTGCTGTGGAACATGGAAAGACATCACAAAGTTTAGATGCTCACCCACAGGGCTACAGTGAAGGGATGGGGAGCGAAAGAGGGGAGTTGAGTGAAAACAAAGCAGACTCAACTGGGCCACTTTTTCTAGTAACAACCAGTTTCACATCACAGCTGTTTCAGCCCGAGAAACACATCTCTAAGCCTGATATCTTGGTTAGGAAAATTACATGTACAAGTTGATTTCATGAGCTGGTAGCATTGGAGCAGAACTAAGAAGTCCAACTGATTTGCTGTTATGTGATTACAGCAAAGGAGTTCTCTAACATTCTAAAATTCTCTGTTAAGAGAATTTAAATGGTATATCTTGCGATTAACCAGTAGCAATTCAGTATGTTTTGCTACATTTAGCAAACCCTCACCATGAAAAGGGTTTTAAAATCAATTTGGATAGATGAATTGAAATAGTTTTATACAATGTGGCTTTTTCCCATTTAGAAATTCATCACTTACTGTCAAGGTGACCATTCTGGCCTTGGGATTGCGGAGAGAGGGTCCTGCTGCAACATAATCAGTTGTCTCAATTTTGATTGGGAAGTGCTGCTCACACTTTTCATCACTATCGAGTGCTGCTGGCCACTCAGTGCAGAACTCTGAAATCAAGTAAAGCATTTAGTAAAGCATTAATAAGGATTATTATTACAATTCTAGTTCATTCTAGGGATCTGGCATCCCGTCCCTAACTGCCTTTGTTCAGAGGGCATTTTAGAGTCAACCACATTGCTGTGGGTCTGGGGTCACATGTCGGCCACACCAGATACGGACGGCAGATTTCCTTCTCTAAAGAACATCAACGAACCAGATGGGTTTTTACAACAATTGACAATGGTTTCATGGTCATTATTAGACTTTTTTAATTCCAAATTTTTATTGACTTCATGGCGAGGTTTGAACTTGGGTCCTCAGAGAATTACTGTGGGTCTCTGGATTACTAGTCCAGTGATAATACCACTACCCCACCACCTCCCCCAGTTCTTCTTGTAATTGGTTGTTACTAAAATCTTGGCATCATAAAATTATACATCAGCTTTAGTGTAGATGGAAGATTACCACTGGCCTATGTTAATTGTCTGCATTAGGTACAGGACTGATACACGAGTCTCTAAAAGAGACTTTTAATCATATTAGTTTGGTTGGTCATTAGAATTATCTTTACAGCAAGTTAAGATAGAATCCAGATTCAATACCAGCTCAAACTGATGGGATGGCTATAAGGGTTTTACAATTTAGAAAACTCATCCCAAGCAAGATTGGAAATCTCACACATGGATGACAGAAAATTAAAAATGTCACACTGGTACTTAGTCTTTCTAAGGTTTATGTTAAGGTGCATTGTTGGAAGCTTTACTTCGCATTTGAAGAGAGCTGGACATTATGTAGGAATGCTCAGTGATGACAATGGGCACTAAAGTAGAAGAGCTCCATTCTCTAGGTCAAGAATTTCTCATCGTGATGAACACAAAGAAATTAGAAGATTTTTGAGAAGTTTATCATATTTAAAGATGATTTCCTTGTCTCCAAACGCTAAGGCACGATTGTTTAATTACCACAATGGATAGTCCAAATCAAATACTTATTGATATTCAAAAAAAAGTTTTGATTGTGTAGTTATTTGAAAAATATATACACAAACCCAACTAGAGTATACCTTTTGCACCATACAGAAAAAATTAAGAAATGCCAACCTGCATGCATTGTAAAAAAAACATTTTTAAATTAAGTTCTAGTTGATCTTCCATGTCATCGCCAAGGAGTCAAAACCCGAATAGCATTGAAAAGTTATCTTTATATCCTCAAAGAATGTAATATCAGTCCTCAGTAATCAGTATGTAACAGAATGTGCTGACATGGAAATTAAAAATTAATGGAATAAACTAGAGAATTTACCTTCCAACAAAATGCTATTTTTAAAAAGTAAAATACTATACATTGCAACAAGAAAACTAAATCTGCAAAAAGCATAAACCATAAGCATTACAAGCCACCAACAAGGTCATTGAACATCACAGCATGACAAGGCAAGCAGCAGTGCATTAATGAATTATAAAGACTACCAGCCACAACCAAATCAATAAATTCATATTGCAGTGGGCACTAGCAAATTAACACAGCTGCAAGTACAGCAGCATTTCATTTTAAATAATAGCACAAGGCACAAGAAAGCAAATGGTTAACTAGAAACTAATGAAATAATGAATCAAAAGAAAGGCTTGCATTTTGTTACAATCCCTATAGAGACTGACACTTTTAAAGAGATTTCAATTCCCAGCGACCTAAGTAAAGAATTGCACAAGATTTCATGTTTTAAGGCATTTTCTGTAACAAACCAATTGAAATCAACTTCGACTAAACATTACTTAGTAGGCAACTAATACACTAAACTACAGAGGTTATTCACCCTTTAACTTCTGAACACAATGGAAAACCCCATGCCACATTTATACATTGTACTGCACTTTCTGTAGACATGGGAGTCTTAAGTTTAAAATTCAACTCCTCCAGGGTTAACAGGATCCCCTCTCCTTGCTTCGCCCAAGGTAAATCTTCCAGTGCCCTTTTGAATAAAGTCCTTTTCACTCAACCCTTTCAGCATAATCTAATGGACTCCCTATTGTAATGTTCTATATGATGATTCTGTGGTCTCCAACTTTTCACAATCCTGGTTTCCTTCAGCATGGGGTGCATTCTGACCAGCCCATCGCTGGGTTGGTAACCCAGATGCAGTCCTTTTCTTTTGCTTGGTGTAGCAGAACCTGTTATGGGTTCTTTATTCCCAAACTCCTCTCTCTCTCAGAGTCTGCAGCAGTAAGATCAGATGCCTTTTCTTTTGTGTCCAGGTGTTAAAGCTCATACCTGACTTTGAATAAGTTTTGTCCTGGGTCCCTGCTCCCATGACAAGCAGATCACATGGGATTATCACCAGGCAGGGTTCAGCACAATGTCACACCATTTCCCCAAACCCCCACCATTCCAGGGCATTCTGTTTTACCTTAAATTACAAGAAACAGTTTAAAACATAACTGTCTTATAAAATCTAGCAGTGATAATTTATATAGCCCCTTTCACAACCAGCAGACATCCCAAAATGCTTTACAGCCAATGAAGTACTTTTGAAATGTAGTCACCATCGAAATATAAGAAACAAGGCAGTTAATTTGCTCTCAGCAACTCCCACAAACAGTAATGTGACAATTAGCAAATAATCTGTTTGTGAGATGCTGTTGGGGGATAAATATTGGCCAGGATGCCAGTGCTCTTCAAAATAGTGCTTTCGGATGTTATATATCTACCCGAGAGTGCAGAATGGATCTCAGTTTAACGTCTTATCCAAAAGGCAGCACCTGGACAGTGTAATGCTGCTTCGATATTGCACTGGAGTGTCAACCTACAGTTTTGTGCTCTCTTGGTGGGATTTGAATCCTCAACCTTCTGACTCAGCCTTGGCTACTAAAATTTAGCTATACTTTTTGTGACAACCAACTGCAAAAGTGACATGCAACTATGAGAGTCATTTCATGATCACTGCAGAGTAAGATAAAGCTGCCCCAAATATGATTAATCAATTGTAAAGCGTACTTTAGAACCATCCTCCATAAATTATAGGTTCAGTGTGACATGTGACCTACCTTTTAAAGCTGTGCAATGTCTTTTTATTGCAGGCGGAGTGAGATGCAAGAAATTTGAAATCTGAAACAAATTTATAAACAAATTAATCTTTATTATTTATTTTCTTAGCTGTAAATTGATATAATTTAGTGGGTAGGAAGGGTCATCCTCAGCAAGGGCAGTGACAATATGCAGCCTGTTAATTGATACACATCAACAACATTACTTAAACATGGCAACTGACAAGTTGGTAAAAATGAATCAAGAGTTTAGCAGAAGCTCAAGTTGCATTATCAGGTTCCACAGATCTAGTAATGTCGTTACCAGACATTGTCATGATGATGTGATGTGCGCATGTGTCACATTACTCTTTAATTTCATCAGCTGGTCAAACATATATTGAACTGTTTAACAAGGACTTTTCAAAAGCAAGCAAAGACACTCACTTAAGATCGCTGTCACAAGTCACCTGACATCTGCTATTACAAAATCAAAAAATGTTGGAAAAACTCAGCAGGTCTAACAGCATCTGTGGAGAGAAAAAAAAGTTAATGTTTCACGTCCTTATGACTCTTCTTCATAAGGACTCGAAATGCTAACTCTGTTTTTTACTTTCCACAGATGTTCGACCTGCTGCGTTTTCCCAGCATTTTCTGTTTTTGTTTCAGATTTCCAGCATCCGCAGTACTTTGCTTTTATCTGCTATTACAAGTTGATTAGTTTTCTGGAAGGTTCCTATGTGGATATAGTTAAGATGTGCACAGACATCCTCCTATGGGATTTCACACATGGTGTCAAGAACTACCTTCAAAGAATGAACTGAAACTGCACCATTTCTTATATTTGCATTTCTATAAAGCTACCTCTCATGCAAAGATAGAAAGTCTACCAAGGCAATAGCTACATGGAAAGGTGTTTTTCTTATCTCATCAAAATAGGTAATGAATCATACAGTTAACGGCTGGGATATTACAAAATCTAATTACCTAGTCCATGGGACAATAGCCACGGTCTGTTCAGATGTGAGCTAATCAATTACCTTCTGAAATCATTGTGGGGAGAGGTCATGTGACTGGATTAACCATTTTTGAATGTCTTTTTATTACAACACACAAGTTGCTAATCAGTAGTCTGGAAGAATCCTCCAATGGGGCAGTAATACTCTCCCTCTCCCCTTCTCTTCCAAGTTTCAAGATCCTACGATAAAAACAAAATACTGCAGATGCTGGAAATCTGAAACAAAAACAGAAAATGCTGCAAAAACTCAGCAGGTCGAGCAGCATCTGTGGAGAGAGCGAAAGAGAGTAACATTTCGAGTTCGTATGGCCCTTCTTCTACTTTTTACAGCATTTTCTGTTTTGTTTCAAGATCCTACCTCTGTCACAGATTGAAATCCAGCACAGAGGTAGAGAATTTCCAGCGAAAGGAACATCAGGTTAAAAAATCATCCATTTTTGGAAAAGATGGATTATATTTAAAAAAAAACTGTCTCCAGAAATTGCAGTTTGTATGGGCTTCAACTTCACTGGGATTTAAAGACCACTGTGAAGAAAAATCTGTCACAGCTACAGATATCAGCAAAGATCTCAAACAGTGAACTATTTTTTTCCTTTTTGCTTTGAACTTTAATTTGGCTAAGAAAATAACTTCCTACTGTATAACTTGTAACTCTGCAAATAACTTGTGACGCTTGTAGGGCATATGCGTTGTGAAGGTTGAGTCACAGGTTTACCTTTTTAAATATCTTTATATCCATCCGGGTGGATTTCTGGCTCAATAAAAACTAACCCCTTCGTGTTTTAAATTCAAGAACGTCTGCCAGACAGGTTTCTTTGCAATCAACACAGAAATGGTTAAGCACAGTCATTGGGTAAATACCTTCAACCTTATAATTCACTAAAAAACCCTGTTATGGCCAGACTTAGGGTAGTACAGTAGGGGAGTCATTTTTACACCACCCCCCCACCCCCTCCAAAGTGGTCCTAAAAACATATTATTCACAGAATTAAATATTTCTCTTTAAATATGGCTTAAAGAAAATTCAATTTTAGCTGGTGTTTTTCACAATGGTCTTCATTGTTCTAACTTTGTGCCTATCAACAGCGACATGCAAAAATTATTTGGATCTAACTTATGACCATTTTTAGGAAATAGCCTTCTGGTTCACATTGTAGCTACAAATGTTTTAATCAAACAATAAACTTTATTTAGCTACAAATGGCAAGAAGATTTTCAAAGAATTAAACTGTAAAAGCTCTAGCATTTAATAATTATCAATGCAAGTATTATACATTACCTATACAATAAGAAATAGCTAATACAATATACTTTGTAGATTGATTATTAGAGGGAGCAGTCTGCTTTTTACTAATGAATATAGGCAAAGATGTTTCTTTTTCAATATATTCAATATATGCAAGACTATTTCTTATACAACTCTGATGCTGGTTACAAAGAAAGGTGCAAAACATATCCTTTTAATAAGCTTTTAAAAATCATGAAAGGGGATCATTAATTGGAGTGGGATGCAGAAAGAAGTTGAGGAATTTTAACATAGAAGTTGATCTTGTGTGGTTTTACAAGTAATTGGCAGAAGTCAAGAAATTAAACTTGAAAATATCTTTTCACAAACCAGAATACACTAAAAACTAATTGACAAAATAGCTCAGATGATTTATTTACATTATTTTAACTATCACTTTCATTCTTCACTGAAATCAGCTACATCGATAACAATCACATCTATTTTAGTAGAGCTGTACGTCCAATTATTGTAAACTGATTAATACTAATGGAAAGAGATCTTGAGTTGAATGTAATATGTAAACTAGTTTCTGACAGTGTAATTTCAGGACCATGATAATTACATAATTACAACAAAAAGGCAATAAATTTAACATATACCCCCCACCCACCACCCTACTGTAAGTCTGGTCTCCAATCTAGAGATGGGGGCTTAAACTGGGGTTTCACCTGGACTTTTTGATTCCAATCTTGTATACAATTTTCTGAAGAGAGATTCATCATGGGTATTTTTATCCAATTCCTGTAGAACTACAATGTGCAGGCAATTACCACGACAACCTACATATCATGATAACTTGGTAAAAAAGGTGAGAGGAGTTCCAGTTCTTGCAAACAAGAATTTAGAGGAGACGGATCAAAGGAGTTGTATTTCCATCCCATTTCTGTGAAACTACAATAGTGAACGTGCAAAGATAATCTGTGCAACATGACAACCAGGTAGAAAATTTATAAATGCAAGGCTTGAGTAGCTGAAATTAAAGGGCAAATAATATTTTTCATAGAATTTCATACAATTCAAGCAACTGGTGTTGCTAGGGATTTGTTTTTGTGTGTTCCAGAAAGGCACTGATGTCTGGCCCCAATCAGTCAGTGATACTTATGAGATGCTTTGATTCTGATCTTGGACATCAGAGTCAGGTGATTAAACCATACTACTCTTACTTACCTTAATTAGCTCTAGGTTTCCTATCTTGTCTGGTGGGACTCCTCTTTCTATTGGATAGCCCATGCGAATAGGAAGAGGTACAACAGAAGGTTTAAATGCTGAAGCGGTTGGGTACACATTGCACCAGTTCTGGTCCACTTCCATCTTTTCAGTCCTTGGAGGTACAGGCTAAAATGTAAAATTATATATATTTTTTTAAAAAAGGTTTTGTTTCCTATATTAGCATTTTTACTGATTGAGATCTGAAAGAATAAAAAACTTAAAAAGTGGTATTTTATCACAATCACCAACTGTAGCATGTTGTACTGATCAAAGAAATCTTTTTTTTTTCACCCTCAGGACATGAATGTCACTGGCAAGGTCAGCATTTGTGTCCATCCCTAATTGCCGAGAAGGTGGTGTTGTGCCATCCTCTTGAGCACTGCAGTCTCTGTGGTAAAAGTGCTCCCAGAATACTGTTTGGTCAGGAGGTCCAGGATTTTGACCGAGAGACAAGGGAGAAACAGTGATACATGTCCAAGGCAGGATTTGGCAGGCAAGTTGGAGGTGTGTTTTTCCCATGTACCTACTAGCTTTGCCTTTCTAAAGTAATGGAGGTCATAAGTTTTGTACGAGCTGCCAAAGAAGCCTTGATGAATTGCTGTAATAAATTCTGTAGATAGTACACGCTGTGGCCACACTATACTGGCAGTAGAGGGGATGGTCACTTAGAGTAGTGGGCGATCACGAGAACTGCTTTGCCCTGGAAGGTGTCGAACCTTGGGTTGTTGCAGCTACAGCCGTCCAAAAATGAGAAAATTATTCCATCACACTCTTGACTATTGCATTGTAGGTTATGGAGTGGCTTTGGGAAGTATTGAGGCACTTGACACGGAATACCCAGCTTTTGACCTAATCTAGTAGCCATGTTTGTGACTGGTCCAGTCGACACTATCAGTCAACGGGGTAAGAAAGAATACTTTCAAGGCCAATAATAGTTAAATCAAAAATCTGTTATTCTGTGTTGTCTTCAGGGAACAGTCAAGATTCTAAAATTACTGTACAATTGTCATGCCCATCATTCTGTGGAACATTCTGTGATCCTTATACATGGCTTAATAATTACCTCTCTCCTTTGTTTTGCTCTTGGAGATGCTCTATTGCCTCTTGTTACAGCTGAAGAAATAAAGCATTGAATAAAACTTGAAATTAGGATGATATAATAAGTGACTAAAAACTTTTTAAATATACATTTAAAACTTAATACAGCTTTTTCCTTTTAAACTTCAAGTAAAATTATAAGGGAGAGAGGGAAGACATGAAAATGAAAAAGCAACAAATTATTTCACAAATATTTTTGATGACGACTTGGGAATTAGAATTTAAATGTTTTACTAAAAAAATTACATTTTTCACTGTCTTCATTTTTTGTACACATTCCCCTAGTTAAAAAGCCACAAAAATAATTACCAAATTGTAAAGTGTAGTTTATTCCAATAATAGATAATAAGTTATATGACATTTGGCACCCTTCAGTTTAATGACAAACATTGAGCACCAGTAGGCTAACTAACTGAAAAACATCACAAACAAGCATAAGTCTGCACTCACTTGACTTGTAGTCACACAGTGGGCAAAAGAAATGGATTCTGCCACTTCCCAAAGTAAATGTGGACTTCATCCATCGAGCTTTATAATCAATGCATTCAAAATGTATCAAATTAAAAGTCATTTCTAAATCTTCAAAGTTACTTAAATGTTTCTGCAATTCCTCAAATCTATTGTTCATCAGCTGTCAATACAGGTTTAAGTCTAAGTTATTGTATTCAGCATGACGGCCAACTATTTGATAACCATAATTTTGGTTTCAATAACAACTGACTTCTTATTGTGTTGCACCTTCTGTGTTTTGTTAAGGATCAATCAATTCCCTCTTACATTTTTTTGCACATTGAGTCACTATCAACAAGTTTCATTGGATTTCCAATACAGTGAGAGACCCTGTATTTGAACAGGAAAATAAATATTCCTGTTCAAATGAGAAAATAATTCAGATAAGATATGGTGTTAAGATTCAAATGCAAACATTGGAATTAAGAATTGATAGTACATTTGGCTCATCTTTGAAATTGCAGTTGTGCTTAGTCCGTTAGCCCTACTTTTTGTCTGTGACCCCTAAGTTCCTCAAATACCTGTCAAACTCCCTTTTAAAGTTATTTTTTGAATCAGCTTCCACTACTTTATCGGGTAGCACGATACAGATTCTGATGACTGAGTAAAAGAATTTTTCATCTCCGCTCTAGAATTTGTGCCACTGATTTTAAATCGATGATCATGAGTTATCGAACGACCTGACAGAGAGAATGCCCTTTCTCCAACTATGCAATCAGAACATTTCATCATCTTGAAAACCTCTTTTAGATCAGCTCTCAATCTTCTCTGGTCCAAGAGAACAGTCCTAACTTTTCCAACCTCTCCTCGCAACTCAAGCCTCTCATCATTCTGGTAAACCTTATCCGTGTCTTTTCTAAAGTCTATATTACTTGCCTGAAGTGTGGTACCCAGAACTGCACTCAATACTCCAGCTGAGGCCTAACCAATGGTTTACAAAATTCTAGCATTATCTCTTTGCCTTAATATACCATATATCTGTATTTATAAACTCAAGTAACCCATTTGCTTTTTCAAACCAAAACCAATTTGTCCTGTCACCTTTAAGATTTGTCTATTTGGGCACACTTTTCAAAATCAAACTACTTATAGTATCCTTTCTTTCTATTCGTTCTAGCTTGGACTGATAGGGCTGAACGACCTGTTTCTGTACTGCATTTTCTATGCAGTCCTCTCAGCCTACATTGATTTATACATCTCCACATCAAACTCCATCTGTCATACTTTTCACCATTCCACCATCCAGTTTATGTCATCCTGAAGCTTACAACTATTTTCACCACAACCTAAATTGTTAAATTCCAGGTAGTAAGTGGGTCAAAGATCAAACATGGTTGTTTTCAATGACAGAACATGCTTCAGGGGACCATATGGCTTAATCCTGCTGCTATTTCTTATCTGCAATTCTATATTTGCTCCCTACACACGAGTCTAGGTCATTTCAAAAAGTAAAAAGATTACACTGAAAATTTATTTCGCTCAGGAACCAAAACTATAGTTTTCCTATCAATCCGAACTCATCCACCAGCTATACCGCACAATCTTGGTTACATCACAGGCTATTCTCATGCTCGCCAGCACAAAGCCTACTCCCGATCCTTCAGTTTCTTTTTGCTAAGTACTTTTTGCATTAAAAACTCCAATCTGAATGAAATAATTTCGAATTAAGAGGAATGGGTTGCATATGTTGCTTTTATACAAATCTAGTGCTCCACTGGGCAGTTTTTCTTAACCGTTTTAGGAGAATGGAGCGGGTATCCGAACATAAAGTAGATTCAACTAAGGTGCCAGAACTTCTTGCGGTTGGAGTCCCTCACGGCTTCTCTCACTGCAGAAGCAACCGGAAAAGCAACTCGAGCTAGGCTGCTACTTAGTGCAATCACTAGATTGGCACACAATCAGGATCTCAATTATTCATACCCCCCTGGACCCTTGTCCTAGTTAGTGAAAGACCCAGTTTGCAGACCTAGCTCCAGCTCTCATTAGTGCGTCAGTGACTAAGGCCCGGCTACTTCCACACACAACGACCCTCTCGAAGCCTGACTCCCCTTACCTTCGGTCGGTGGAGCAGAGTTTAGCGAAGATGGCGTAGAATATAAAGCAGCGCCTCTAAAGTTACAATCCACCCTGCTCCTCGCCGCTAATGATCTCAAACTACATCGGATCACCGCCAAAGTCGCCATCACTGTCTCCTCCAGTAGCCCACAATGCAATGAGCGTTGCTGCCATCACCGTCTCCTCCAGAAACCCACAATGCAATGAGCGTTGCTGCCATCACCGTCTCCTCCAGTAGCCCATAGTACACTGGGGCGTTGTTGCTATGACTGCTTCTTCCAGTAGTTCACATTGGATCGGTTGTTGATCTGTCACAAGTTAAAATTCGTATCACGAAAGAAACGCAATCAAAACTGTGCTTCCCTGCTACGGTCAATGTGAGCATTTGAGGAGAATATAACAAAGTAATATTTTTGAAGCTCCCCCTCCTTGACTCTTGAACGACCAAAATTCTTGCAAAAAGACAGGAATTAGCATTTTGGCAGCAGAAGAATAGAGAGAAGGCTGGAGGCAAACAATGTCGCAAAGATGGATAAGGGAAGCTAATCTGAGGTAAAGCAGCAGATCAAAGCTCCACATTTCTCCTCAGTCCCACCGCAAGATGTAGCCAGGCATATTGATAGTTTTGATGCTGATGCAAGTCAGAAACTGACCTCAGTTTTATCAATTGGAAAAAAGTTTGTCTCATAAAGATCTTGATGTCAGACAGGTAATTTAAGCAGAATGCCTAGCCCCATCTCATAAATCAGGAGACAAACTCTTAAAAATAGAGTTTTGTAATAAAAATGATGAGTTATTGCTTTTTTTACAAAACATAAACCTATGTAATTTTTCTAATAAATTGCAATAGTGGCTTATTTAATCTCCAACAGACCAGAGCTCTTTGCAAAAACTATATTATTGCATCTGAAAATGCTTTACAACAGCAACAACTTGTATTTATGTAGAGAATGTAATAAAACATCCCAAGTCACATCACAGAAGTGTTACAAAGCAAAATTTGATACTGAACTACATAAGGCTATATTAGAGCAGATGGCCAAAACCTTGGTAAAAGAGATAGGTTTTAAGGAGTGTCTTAAAAAAGGAGAGAGCTAGAAAGGTTTACAAATTCCCACCCTAGTTGGTAAAAAAATCTGGTAATATTTAGTTAGGAGTACCTCTATAATAAATTGGTCTATCATAACCATTCTTCAATTCACCAGTTCCCTTTCCAATTTAACTTATATGCATCATAAAAACATTCAATTTTATGAAAAAATTTGAAAAGAAACCTTACCTATTTCCTCACCCTGCCAACACAGTAGAATGTGGTCTAGTGTGATTTTCTGTGGTTGTCGCTGGCATTTGTTGCCCATGCCTAATTGCCCTTGAATAGAGTGTCTTGCTAGGTCATTTCAGAGAACAGTTAAATGTCAAACACATTGCCATGAGTCTGGAGTCATGCATAGGCCAGACCAGATAAGGATGGCAGATTGCCTTCTCTAAAGGACATTAGTGAACCAGGTGGGTGTTTAAGACAATCAGTGATAGTTGTCTTGGTCACCATTACTGAGACCAGCTTTATAATTCCAGATTTATAAATTTAATTTATTTCCACCAGCTGCCAATGTGGGATTTAAACCCATGTCTCCAGAGCCTGGGCCTCTATTATAAGTCCAGTGATCTTATCACCGCAACACTGTCTCCCAATGTTTGTAGGAGCATAGCTACAAGTATTTAAAACGTTCAAAGTTATAAGTTTTTTTGCCTAGTGCACAATTCCTGTTTTTATGTCTTTCCTGTCTTTACGCTTTTTCTGTTATACTTTTGCAATTACATTTTATTATATCGCTCAAAGTAAATTTAGAACTGAAGGGCTGGGTTATATAAAAACCAAAAGTGTGGAATGGGAACAGTTATAAACTACTGAGTTTGGAAACAACCAATCCTGAATGTCAGTCAGAAGGACCTACCAATATATAAAACAATTTTTAAAAAAAGGCCTGAACTAATCAAATCATTTGAAGTGCTTTTATAAAATTGTTCATCACCATTCTTTCTCTAAGCAACTGAAATTTCCAATATTCAAAATTGAAATGGAAACAAATATAAAAACTAATTTATTTAATGCCGCACTGAGATCATATGCTAATATATATTTTTTAAAATTAAAATATTGAAAAAATAGTTAAAATGCCAATAACATTTTTGCAAAATCCTTATTAAATACAGAAATATTTTGTAGTCTACACTCACAGCATTATAACGATTATGTTGAATGGAAGAATATGTAACCCACAATACTTCAGTAGTTCTGAAAAGGGCAGCTTTTTTCTATAATTCCCTCCATTCAATACACATATGTGTGGAGTATACAATATGTATACATGAAAGTACAGGCATGGCATTTGAATATAAGGACTATTAATGCATATATTTCTGTGTATGGAGAGTAGTCTGTTCCACATAAGGAGGAGCAGATGTCCTCAATTCAACAGGATAATCTTCTCAAATGCTACAGTCAAAGGATCCTTGCTCAGTCCTCGCTTTTTCATTAATGTTTACCTATGATTCGACTTAGTCTGAGCTTTAGTATGATTAAGCTTAGTGAAATGTTAAAACTATATTTAGGATTACTTGTCTGATTTAGCCGACTAGTTTTAGGGTTATGATCAATTTTATATGCAGAATTTCTATTTTTGTGATAAATGTTGAATATATACCTTCTTTAACAAATATATTGTACTAATGCATTTTGTGACCGAGCTCTTTTAACTCTGGACCAGATGGTTGTGGCTAAAAATGATTAAGTGATTCATGAACTAAGATTTTGAATTTAGGTGAGGACGATTTTGGAATGATGAACGAGAATTGACCACAATAGATTGAGTAGAATTAATAACGGATAAAACTAGAGATGAACAGTGGGAGGTGTTTTATAATATTTTACTTCCCCTGTTGACCAAGGTTGTTTAATTACACTGGTGGAGCTCTTTCACTTTAGGGATATGTACAACCTGTATCCTATGAAATACTCTTTGAAGGGAAAGAGCTTCACTTGTGTAATTAAATAACCTTGGCCATCAGGAGAAGTGAGAGATATTAGAAAACTAAAATAAAGGACTTTTACAAAGCTAAGAACAGTAAATATCCCCCACACTGGGAGAGGTTTAAAGAACAGCAAAGGGAAAAAAGAAAATGGTAAGACCTGCAAAAAGGAAATGCAAGAGAAAGCTTGGGATAGCAAGGACAGCATTCAAGGTTTTTACAAATATATTTAAACAAATTAGACGGCTAAGAGTGATTTGGGCCTCTTAATGACTGAAGTATATGATATAGTAATTGAAAATCAGGAAATGTCTTAATAAATGTTTTTTTGTATTGGTCTTCACAGTACAGCATGAGGATAAAATACCAGGTATAAGAAAAACTTAAAATATTTCAAGGAGAGCAACTAATTCGATGCAATTTAGTTGTTAAAAAAAAGTTGGAGAAAGGTAAAAGATAGGCAAATCTCCAAGATCCAATGGTTTGCATACCAGGATATTAAAAGAATTGAGGAAGCTGTTGACATGCTACTCATGATCTTCCAAAGCACTCTTGATTCAGACATTGTCACCGCTGATTGAAAAATTGCCAAGGCATTCAACAAGATTCCACATACAGGGATGAAAAATTTCTTCCAAATAGCTGATTTCCCACATTGGAGTTTCAGAAACCCACCATTGGTTTCTTTCTTTCTGATCTTCAGACCCAAAAGATCGTTTTTTTTAAAAATCAGAACTATCATGACAGTTGCTGCAAATAGAAAGTGCTGCCTCTGATCTTTGGGCAGCTTTGTTGTTTTCCAATGGGTTTTTAAAATTATCTGATTTTTTTACAGCTGTCCAACCACAAAGCTATTGAAGGTCTTTCCTGCTCTCAGTAACTGTCAATTTTTTTTAAACTAACAGTCACTGAGAGTGGGAACTGATAGCAGAGCAGTGATTGAAAGAGCATACAGGGGTGGGAAAGACAGGTGCTCACCCAATCACAGATTTTGTCTCATGCTTGAACTTCTTCAACTCCTCCAATCAAAGGTTGCCTTCCTCTCACTCTTGCTGCTCCTCCAGAGACAGAACCTATGAATGGAGAAGCAGCGGGGGCGGTAGGGAGGGAACCTATGATTGGAGGTTAGGAAGTTTTATTCTGGCCGGTCCTGAGGTAGCTGCACTGCTTTCAGCTGCACTATTGCGTTTTGATGTCCTCCAGGAGGCTGAGGAGATGAAACGGAAAATAAAAGAAGAGGGAATGTCCACCAGTAATGAGGCCGGAGCAGGCCTGGAGAAGATGTGCTGGTGAAATCAATGAGAAAATTGTTTAGAGATACAGCTTCAGTCACTCTGCCTTATGCCAGGCTAGACCTGGCTTAGCCTACTTGGGACCTGGTGCTACTTTTGTTGCTCCTCCAATCACAGGTTGCTTCCCTCCCTGTAGGAGAGTGAAACATGCTTCCAAACCCAAGTACTTTTGTATGGTTTTCAAATTTTAAGTGGACATGGTGTGAAGATTTCTCTCACCCATTGCTTTACTGAATTGCTCTGGCGATAACCCTGCAGTCTTTCTCCAATATCTGTTCGTACAATAAAGATGATTTTCATTATTGGCTCTGCTCACTTTGGTTTGAACTTTCAATATAAATGTGGCAGTGGAATCATATCACAATTATCAGATTGTCATGTCTCTCTCATTATGCAAACTGACACTCTTATCAAAAACTGCAATTCATCATCTCACATACAGCGGAAAACTCATCATCTTCTGGTTCAACCTCAGCCTGCTAGGATCTGAGCTCTTATCTCCTGGAGAGGTGGCTCACCTTCCCCAGTAGTGCCTTTCCCTGGCAGCTTTGCCAGCCAAGGAGGAGCTACCGCCACCACTGACAGCAGCAGCAACGAGGATCCAGGTCCAGGCAAGCTGGAGAAATCTAGGTAGGGGAGAGGGTGGAGAAGGGGGAGGGGATGAGTGAGTTGGTTTGGGTGGGGAGGGAGGGAGGCAATGAGTGAATGTGTCCAGGTAGGGAGGGAAGGAGGGCGAGAGGGAAGGGCATGGGTGAGTAGAGGGAGGTGGGTTGGAAAGGAGAGTCGGTGGGGGGGGGAGGCAGGTTGGGAAGAGGGTTGTATGTGTATTTGTGTATGTGTTGGGGGGAGTAGATTACAATGTGTGTGTGGTTGGGGGGATAGGGACTTCACTGATCCTTCTACCACCATGGAATATGGCATTTGTTTCCCATCTCTAACTACCCTTAAGAAGGTGGTGATGAGTTAAATGGGGTCATATTGGAAAATAGTTTGCAAAGCAATCCTGTAGTCCTTTGCTTCGCTTTGCATGTAGACAATCCATCCAGGTTAGTATGGACTTTATCCTGTGTTACATGCACTAACTGCATTGAATGGTGAAATGCTGAGATCACTTTTGGTGATTATATACAAATGCATTGGTCCACACTCTTGATGGTAATAGAAGGTAAACAAAGGGAAAACTAATGTTTCTAACTACTTGAAGTTTAAATATACCACCCTATGTGAAGTGGCCAGATCATAAAAAGTTCTATAATTACACGATTTTTTGCCAGAAAAATATTTCAGATCTTTTTGTCTTCGGCCACTAATTTTTAGACTTTTTTGTCTTTGGCCTGTCTCAACCCTGCACATAAGAGACTTTTAAAAATGAGAGCACATGGATTGTAAGTAACATATTGGCTTGGATTGGGAATTGGTTAATGTAAAACAATTCAAATCCAACAAACCAAATGTTGTAACAAAATCCTATAAATGTGTTCAACCAAGTCCAGGCACAATGCCTTTAAGCAGTAGACATATCAGAAACATAACCTTCGTCATTCCTTTCTATCCTGACTCTCCATAAATTGTTAAAGAAAGCTTAAGATCTTTATAGGACAATTTTCACTAAGACAGTCTTTGCAGTTATGGCATGGCAAGTGTTATTGTGAACAAGATACCCATAAATGCAATAATCCCTACAAAATACCACATGCCAACCTGTCTACCATCCTGGCTTATTGTCCAATCTCCTATCTCAAGACTGCATTGACAATATTGGTGCGCAGTGTGGTGACAAAATAAGTCAACAGGAACAAATCAAATATCCTGCAACCTACATTCTGCACTTCAACAAAAGCTAAACAGCACAATCAGTTAAATTGTATCCTGATACATTTAACCCTAAAGCAGCTTGGGAAAGAGTAGCTTTGTCAATTTCATTATTTCTAGCAACAAGTAAAAATCCACAAGCCATTTATATGTCAAAAGAAAGTAAAGGCCCCAATCATACGTGATTAAGTCAAATCCTAAACTTATGTATATATGTATATATTACGCTCAATTTATAAAACTGCCCATTTCATGAAATGGCCAGTCAAATTGCCCATATCTTGAAATGGGCAGCCTACCCGCACAGTTCATGAAACAAGTAGTTTGACCATCCAGTTCATGAAATGGGCATTGGAAAACTCGCCCAGTTCATGAAATGGCCAACTTTTATGAATGAAAAATAAAATTTTATTCACAAATGTACAGTACGAACATACATTCAAACACACGAACACAACGTATGTATGAACACACAAACATACGAATTAGGTGCAGGAATAGGCCACTCAGCCCCTCAAGCCTGCTCTGCCATTCAGTAGGATCATGGTTGATCTGAATGATCTGCTTAGTTCTGTTTACTGTCCTCTTATGTGCCTTTATTCAATGTACATTTCAAATTCATTGTTACAGCCAAACATTTCAAATTCATTGGTTTAGGTTTTATTTCATTCAGGATCCCACCCAAACCAGTCAGATAGCTTATATATCAATGCTTACAAAAACAGTGCAAATATAATTCATACACTTTTAATATACCAGCACTGGTCAATGTTGTCACAGGTCTTGTGGCTGTGACAGGCACTGTTGCAGCAGAGACGTGCAGCAGGAACATCATCTTGATAATCAGCTACTCCTGCAGTGACATCTCTGGAAGCCCACCACAAACACCTTGAGCATGTACAATCTCACGCAGGTTGAGTTGTTCTGGTTGAATGTCTTCTGCACTCAGTCCATTGTACTGCATAAATTCAAACTGACTCCTGGCAAGTTTGCCTTTCACAATCCTCTTAGCTGTTCCAATGGTGTAGCCAGTCCCGTCTACTGCCAGCACCACACCGAAACAGTTGATGGGTCACCTTTGCTGTGGTCAAATGCTGACACTGGGACAGCCATATTGTCTCCAACACCAACAGCCTGAAGTGACCTTGTGGTGCATGCCATCATCCATTTGGCTTGTGTAATGCCCTGGTGTTCCACCTTACTTGCATTCTGGCAGGATGAAGTTCTTCATCAGATTTAGGATCATCCATAGTGGATGAGCCAGAGGCCTGCTCAGGGTCATTCATGGAGGATGGTCCCGAGATATCTTAAAACCATCAATGTAGAATGGATGATCCTGAGACATCCCTGGGACCATCCTCCATGAATGGCCAGTGAGTGTTTGGTAAGGAGCCATCTTTATAGCCTTATGGTAACTGCTGTTCATTGCCCACTGAACAAAATAGGCACCATAGCACTACTGAGCACAGTTGTTGGCATGCATCCAGGCCATTAGCTTCAGCTTCATATCAATATTACTGCATTTCACAGAGCCTTGACTCTGGGGACGTCTGGGATATCCATTGACCAATGCCAGTTCTTCCCAGAGTGTTGCTAGTTCGTGGATGACCTGTGCTGTGAACTCCCTTCTGTTATCTGACTGAAGAATATGTGAAGCTCCGATGTCTAGAAACATGTTAAGCAGCTCATGGGCAACATCAACTGCTGTCTTGGATTTCAGAGGATGAATGATGTGGAACTTTGTCAGGTACTCCATGTAGTGCAGTTTGAAAAGATAACTTCCGTCCTTCATAGTCTGCATGTCAACCAGGTCTACTTGTCCAAGTTCATTCAAGTCATTGACAGATAGAGGTCTTACAATCACTCCTGTTGATGTCTCCTGTCTTTTCTATGCGTCTCTCACAGCAACTGATGTACAGTCCTATAAGAGACCGTGGGATGCTTACATACTTTTCAGAAAGTTTCTTGTGAATCTTCTTTTCACCACCATGGCCAATTTCAATATAAGCTTGTCACATGATGTCAAGGACTGCTTCCTTGGTAGCCATGTACTTACCATTGCTCTTGGTAACCTTGTCCACATCACCTAGGAATGTAAGCACAAGAGTTTTCAGGGTGTCATGTTTATCTCTTAGAGGGTTCTGTACAGTGTTCCCATGCTTGAGGACAGCAAAAAGCTTCTGTTCATATTCAGACCACCGAACAGCACAGCTCTCAATACAGTCATCCATCTTCAGTGTTTTCAGGGGTTATGACAGTTAGTATAGATTTCTATGCTTATGTACTGGGTCTATGTGAATGCCATCACATTTTCATTTGGGAACAACAAAGGAGATGAACTTCTCACCAATGAACTGTTAAACATTACTTGCCATATCAGCCTTTGTCAACACCATGTTATTTTCACTTCCAGCATGGAATTCCACACATGGTATTTCACACCTTTTATCACCTGCTGTGTGAGCCTTTGAAGTCAAGTAGGCAGATGTGAACTGGTCCATTTGAAACTTATATTAAACTGTACACCTTCCACCAACCACCATCTGTGCCTTGGAGACAAACTTGCTTTCCCACATTTGCAGTGTGCATGCATTGAGTAACTTAGTACATGATGTTAAGCTTGTACACTGCAACAGGCTTGAGCAACAATTCCATGAATAAGATTTTCAAATCATGCATAACACTGGACATTTCATGAAATGAGTAGCCAAACTGCCTATTTCATGATCTGTACAATGGGTTTGCCCAGTTCATGAAATGGGTTCTACCACTGATAATTTCATGAAATAGGCAGTTTCACAAATTGGGTGTAACATATACACAACTAAGATATCTTACATTAGGAGGCAGGAGACAGAGAGTAGCAATAATAGGTATGTACTCAAACAGGAGGGATACGTCTAGTGGTGTCCCCCATGGATCTGCTCTGTGGTTGCAGCTTTTCACTATATTTATCAATGTTTTAGATGAAGGAATTGAGAGCCATATACCCAGGTTTGTTGACAACACCAAGTTCAGTGGCACAGTAAATAGTCTACATGGGAGCAGAAAGTTACAAGTGGACATTGTTAGATTGTGTGAATGGGAAAAACTGTAGCACATGGAGTTCCATGTTGGAAAGTGTGAGGTCATCCACTTTAGACCTGAGAAAGATAGATCAGAGTTTTTTTTGAATGGCAAAAAGTCAGAAACTGGATAAGCAGAGAGATTTTGGGATTGAAATACAGAAATCACTAAAAGCTAGTAGACAGGTACAAAAATAATTTAAAAGGTTAATGGAATGTTGTTCTGTATTTCTGGAATAGAAAGGTTATATCAGAGCTGTAGAGAGACCCTGGTTAGACCCCCCATCTGGAGTACTACATCCAGTCCTGGGCATCGAACCTCAGGAAACATATATTGACATCAGAGGGGGTGCAGTATGGATTCACCAGAATAATGTTGGGACTAAAGAGGTTAAAATATGAGAACAGGGTTCCCTTGAATATAGAAGATTAAAGGAAGATCTTATTGAGGTGTTTAAGATGATTAAACAATTTGATAGTAGAAAAATATTTCCTCTGGTGGGAGAGTCCAGAACAAGAAGGATAACATTAAAATTAGAGTTAGGCCGTTCAGGGTGATTCCAGAAAGTACTTCTTTTCAAAAAGATGAGTGGAAATCAGGAACTCTTTCTCCTAAAAAGCTGTAGATGCTAGGTCAATTGAAAATGTCAAAACTGAGACTGATAGACTTTTGCCTTGTGTGAGGCAAATGAGTGAGACATTGCATTTTTTCTCAACTTCTGGGGCGGGTTGTTGAAGTAAGGGTACAAATCAGAATTGTGGAACAGGCTAAAGCGGCTGAAAGACCTACTCTTGTTCAGATGTCCTTTCTTTTTCCTGTTCCTCCAGTATATTTTTTCTTACTTATGCATGTCATGCTCCAGTATATTATGAACTTTCAAACAATACTTTTAAAATTTTGGAAACAAGCAGTCTATTAAAATGGCCACTGCAAATCATGTGACCCTTGACATTTTGGGTTCCAGACCGCCCTGAATCTCAGGCAAGTACTTAATTACAGATGGACATTCACAGGCAGCTGGGAAATTGACACACCTCTAAGGATGGATCCAACAACAGAACTATAGCATTCCAGCTGACACATCTTTCTGTTTCATCATGGAGAAAAGAAACATCAAAACTCAATGTGCAAGGAATCCCATTAACCCTCCATTGTATAATGATGGTTTCTCATCCAACTAGGCAGCATGAGTTTCAAAGTGTCAAATGACAACACAGCATATGTAATCAACACCCCACCTCACTTTGGATAAAGGACTTTGAACTCGTACAAGTCGGCTTTTAAAACAGCAAAAGCTGCTTACACAAAGAAAGTTCCATCAAAGTCCACCAGTAAAACCACCAAACCAGCTGCAAGTCAACTTTGCAGCCGAGGTAATAAACAGAAATACCTTGAAAGTGGGAGAAGTACCTGTTCCAACCTCAAGTTCACCTGAGAACCAATCTCCTGGAATTTCAACTACAATAAGCCTCACAACCTATTGAGAATCCTCAGCTTACAAGACCTTTTATTCAACTAAGTACATCAATTCATCTAAGAAACAGGCCTGCCATGAAGCAGAGACTGAGCCGATAATACTTTGTAATGGTATTGTTTTTTTCTTCATCTGTATCTAATCTTTGTTTAAGTGATAGTGTATGTGAGGCAAATGAGTGAGACATTGCATTTTTTCTCAACTTCTGGGGCAAGTTAGAGATAATAAATAATCCCCCTGGGGGTACATATTCTGCATTTGCTTGGACCTCTGAGCAAGAGGTGCAGCTTCCTCAAGCCCAGCAGCCATAGTGACATAGTCAGAACTCCAGCAGCAGCTGCCTTGGGTAACATATTTAGCATGGATGGAAGATTAGCTGGCCGGCAGAAAACAGAGAGTATGCATAAATGGGTCTTTATCTGATTGGTAGGGTACAACAAGTGGAGTCCCACAAGGACCTGTGCTGGGTCCTCAACATTTTAAAATTTACATCAATGACCTAGATGACGGGAGCAAAGGTATGATAGCTAAATTTGCCAATGACACAAAGATAGGTAGGAAAGTTTTTTTGTGAAGAAGACATGAGTTTGCAGATGGATCTAAATAGGTTGAGTGAGCTGGCAAAAATCTGGCAAATTGAGCATAATGTGGGAAAATGTGAAGTTGTTAAATTTGGCAGGAGGGATAAAAAAGCAGAGTATTACTTAAACGGAGAACGACTGCAGGATTCCAAGGTGCAGAAGGATCTGGACATTCTAGTGCACGAGTCACATAAAGTTAATATGCAGGTACAGCATGTAATCAAGAAGGCTAATGGAATGTTATCCTTTATTATGAGAAGAATTGAACATAAAAGGATGTTATGCTTCAGTTAAATGGGGTGTTGGTGAGACCACAGCTTGAATACTGTGTGCAGTTTGGTCTCCTTATTTAAGGATGTAAATGCGTTGGAAGCAGTTAAGAGAGGGTTTACTGGATTGATATCTGGAATGAGCTTGGTTGTTTTCTGAGGAAAGGCTGGACACACTGGGCTTGTTTTCAAAGGTGTTTAGAAGACTGAGGGGTGACTTGTTTAAAGTATATAAGATCCTGAATGGTCTTTGCGAGGTGGATGTGGAAAGGATGTTTGCTCTTGTGAGGGAGTCCAGAATTAGGTGGCACTGTTTTAAAATTAGAGGTTGCCTTTATAAGACAGAGATGAGAATTTTTTTCTCTGAGGGTTGTGTGACTTGGGAACTCTCTGCCTCAGAAAGCAGTAGAAACGGGGTCATTGAATATTTTCAAGATAGAGGTAGATAGAATCTTGTTAGGCAAGGGAATCAAAGGTTATTGGGGGTAGATGGGAATCTGGAACTCGAAACAGAACAGATCAGTCATAATCTTATTGAATGGTGGAGCAGACTCGATGAGCCGAATGGCCTACTTCTGCTCCTATTTCATACGTTCGTATGTTCTCCACAGTGACATGCATTTGGATGATCAGAGAGGATGGACAAAAGACCTTGAAGGAGGTGATACCAACAATACAGCATTTACAGACCAAGGGTAAGCTTCTTGACTTTTCCAAACAGCAGTGTCTCTGAAGGCTCAGGCTCTCCTGGAAGACATCTGCAGCCTTTTGGAAGCAGACCTCCATCCAAGAAGAGCAGGTAGCCACATATTGCCCATGTCTGTCAAGGTCACCACAGCCCTCAATTTCTTCGTGTTGGGTTCTTCTAGGGATCTGCTGATGCCATCTGCAGGATCTCACAATCTGCAGCCCACAACTTCATCAGCCAGATCACCTATGCCTTGTATGCGAAGGCCTCCAACTTTATTCACTTTGACACAGATAAGGCCAGTCAAACTAACTTGACAGGTCTGGAGGTGCTCTTCAATAAAACCCCGGCAAGGGTTTCCAGGATTGATGTGGTCTCTTGTGCCCTTCACAACACATGGGCCAGGAATTTCCCCTTGGCGATTTGGGGGCGGGGCCCAGTCGCCAAGGGGAAACTGCCGTCGGGAGGAATCCCCGACTTCATCCTGGTTCATTTAAATTTTTAGGAAGGCGGGCGGACAGCGAAATCAGCTGGTCGCCTGCCGACCTGTCAATGGCCAATTGAGGCCATTGACAGGCTATTTAAAATAATTAAAGACCTGCCCGTCCAACCTTAAGGCTGGCGGGCAGGCCAGGAGCCCCAGCGGGCTCCAGATTATTGATGAAACTTCATCCACTGGCGGGATGAAGTTTCATGTCCATATTTTTAAAAATTAATAAAGTTTACGTGGTCTTTATTAACGTCCCATCTCGTGTGACATTGTCACATGAAGGGGACATGTTAATAATTTTTTAATGTTTCTATTTTTAATGTTTTTGACACTGTCAGTATTCTCCCTGAGACAGGACTTTGCCTCAGGGAGAAGTGCTGGGAATTCCCTCCCCACTCCCCTCCCCTGCACAGGAAGCGCATTGCGCTTCCCGTCGGGGCTGCTGCTGGGCGGGCCTTAATTGGCCCGCCCACTTAAAATGGCGGGGGCTGGTTGCCCGCCCGTCGCCAAGCTGGTGGGCCCACCTGCCATCCAAGGGCAAGATTCTGCCCATGGTGTTGCAGAGAGGACTGGAGCTGGTGTAAGAAGAAGGTGAAGAGCACCTGGCATCTTCAGAAATGGAGGAGGAGGATATACATCATGATGTGCCATTTGTGCTTGCCAGAGAAGCTTGTGATGGCCTCATCCAGGCTTCACTTGAAAAGTGTGCTTGCAGCAATGCAATATTTCCTTCAAGAATCTCCACCTCACCCCACAACCACCAAACCTCCCTATAGTCAACCAGCCAAATATCACACTCACAGTCTTTCCCTTCTAATCAAGGTTGCTCATGCCATTCAGCAGAATGAAACTAACTAATGGGGATGTAGCAAAGTAGAGGCCTTGACAGTAAGTGGTTCACATAAAGTTATTCTTTCATTCAGATTGTCACGACAGCCAACACAATGTCAGAGTGACAGTGACCTACAACTTATAACTAACTATGGACATATTGAACTGTTTAAAGAAGATCTTTTTTAAAAAAAGACAGGAAGAAATGCTGACCAAAAGATAGCTGATGCTGTCAAGGGACCCCTTCTGGAAAATCCCTATGTGAATTGTATTGGCAGACTTGTCCTGAGAGGACCATAAGACCATAAGACATAGGAGCAGAAATTAGGCCATTTGGCTCATCGAGTCTGTTCCGCCATTCAATCATGGCTGTTAAGTTTTTCAACCCCATTCTCCCACCTTCTCCCTGATTTTAAAAGAAAAAACATGGAATTTTGCACCCGAAGAGGTGTCAAGGTCCACGACAAACAGAGACCCTTGAAAGGAAGGAATGGAAAATGCAAAAGGCTGGGCTTTAATCCCGTGTTTGTGAAGACAATGGAAACTGTCCACCAAGCCAGCTACATCCCCATCAGACATCTAAAAACCATCCCCTGTTGATTTATATCTCAGAGTGTTTCAAAACGTTTTTGAGTTGAAAGCAAAATGGACTTTGGATGCAAGACATGCCAATTGAATTTCCTTCTGGGAATACACAGAAAAATGAGTTTAAAACTGGCTCTGAAACACAGGACAAAATTTTACTTCCTGCAGGCGGACATGCGCCCGACCCGATCGGGCATAAAATCGCGCAAGATGACGTCGGGTGAGTGTTTCGAGGCCCTTGTGCATTGGCGCCATATTTCACTCGGCAGACGTGCGCAAAAGTCAGAAGCTCGCCCGCCGACAATTAAATGGGCAATTAAGCCCATTAATGGCGCAATTGTCTGCGATTTTTCATGGCCCACCCAACCTTACGGTTGGCGGAGAGGCAAATCGGCCAGGCAGCTTTTATATTTTTTATCAAACCTCACCCAAGGGCAGGATGAAATTTCCGTTAGGAAATAAAATGAAAATAAGTATCTGGGGACAGTATTTTTATGAGGTATGATTTCAGGTGCTTGATTGTGATGCATGGACATTTTTTAACAGCTTTATTTCATTATTTGCATATCTGCAGCTTCCTAAGGCAGCTGTCAGCTCTCTCGCAGCGCTCACCTGCGCCCGCGGTGACACTGTCGCTCGCCCTCTTTGAGCCTTCACCCAGGCAGCGCTGAGCTTTTCAGTGTACATTTCACGCTGGCTGCCTGTTAATTGGCCAGCCAGCGTGAAACCGTGGTCGGGGGCCAATCGTGGTTGGGGAGGGTCTGTTTCCTGGCTGCGCCCAGGCCTGCCGATCACACGTGCCTGACGACTGAAAAGTTCAGACCGTAGAGTAGAAGGACAATGACAAAGAAGCAAGAAGGACACTTCTCTCTCTCTCTCTCACTCTGGAGACAAGTATTTTATCAGGGAGAAGGAAATAACGGAAGAGAACAGTCACTCATGCAGAGACAAACAGGTCATCTGTCTCTCTCTGGAAACAATCAAAGAGTGTGTTCTTTAACAGAGTACAAAACTGATCAAAGACAACTTAATAGTTCAACCAAAATCACCTAATTTAATGGCTGCAATGTACCACTAGCTACGTCTCACAGATGAGCCAATGATTTACTCCTTTATTCTTTTAACATTTATTGGACTCTTAACTTTCTTATTTCTGATGTGTGTTGTGTGTGTGCATGTGTGTGTGTGTGTGTATTGTGTGTGTGTGTGTTTTGTGTGTGTGTGTGTGTGTGTGTGTGTGTGTGTGTCTTTTATTATTTTCCTTGGGTTTTAGTAACTAATAAGCTTACTGTTTCTTTGACCCAAGAAAACCTGGTTTGATTGGCTCCTTGTTAAAAAGTAAATACATTCAGACTGGAAAAGGTATCTACAGGGGAAATAATTTTAAACAAGCCTTTGTTGTGACCAACTGAGGGGGTTGAATAAAAGGGGAGCCAACTCGTTCATCCTCACCTGGACCTAACAAAATAAAGAGTGTCAATGGAACAGTGACATTGTAATGAGCACCAAGTGAATCCTTTTGTCAAACTAGGGCACTTTCCACAAGCTTTCTATTATTTCGACATGGTTCAGTAGAGTGAGAGACAGACTGCTCGTTCTCCTACTCTGACACATGAGGTGCCTGTGGTGAATGTGTTCTGGGTTTTGGAGCCTGCAAGGGCCCTCACAAAGACTGCCCCACTTGCACCTGTGCAGGGGCAGACTTGGTCACTGAGGCAGGAGACAACCTGTGAGACTCTGTCTCGGTGGAGTGAGGACAAGGGAGGAGGGTAACAGCCAAGAGATTGGAGTGCCATGTGAAGAATCTTCACCCCGTCATGAGCCCTTTCTCCATCTTCCCTCTCAGGTCCCACCTTCTTGCGATCCCTGCAGAGAACAATAATTTTTGAAAAGGTATTTGAACCTCCAGTTAATAGCTGAAAGAATGACACATTAAGATTTCACATTTTAAAACATTGGGCTGTAACTTCCAAGCTCTGGGGCAGTGTTTCTGTCGGGTACCCTAAAGATGCACTGGGAAACCCTCCCCTGATGTTTCCAGGTCAGAATTGCATGGCAATTGCCCAGGAAGCTCAAACATCCTTTGGGCAATTGCCCTGCAATGGGAACCATCCGAAAATGTGACTTAAATCGCAAATTTCGGATCGTTCCAACTGTGTTCCGGCAATAGTTACCCAGATATAGAAAAATTAAAACCACTTATAGCTTTTGGGTAACTATAGTATTGACCCATCTCAATCCCCATGGAACTCCGCCCACAACCCCCCCCATTACCCTCAACTGAGTCCCCCCATCCACAGGACTCCCCTCACCCATCTGACCCCCGCACAGGATTCCCCCCATCCCCCTGACTGCCCCTTCCAACCCCCCATGGGATGTTCAAGCTGACTCGCCCCTGACACACCCAGGCCTGATCTGACTCCCCGCACCTCAGACCCGACCCGACTTCACCCCACCCAACTCCCTCAGGCCCGACCAGACCCAACTCCTACCCCCAATCCCCTCAGGCCTGACACAGCCCCCGACTCCCCCCACCCTCCTAGGCCAACTCCTTCCAGGCCCAATCCTGTTCCCCAATCCCCGCACCATCCTTAGGCCCAAAGCGACTCGACCAGCCCCAATTCCTACCCACTTGCCTTACATACTTACCTTCTCCCTGGCTTGTCAAAGACCGTCAAACTTGGCTGGACCTTTAACCTTATCTGATTAACGGCAGCTAGTGCTGTAAAAATGGGGACATGGCTTACTTACCTGACACTGAGCTGCTCTCGACTGTAGGCCTTTGGAGTGCGCTGCACTATAAAGATCTCGCCGGCCTGAGTAGGAAGGTCTGGTGAGATAGGAGCAACTGGATTTCAAGGTAAGTAACTACGAATGGAGTGGCAATCTGACTCAAATGCCATTCCACCGGAAGTTACGTGCCATTTACTGTAATAAATGACTAAAAAAATTAACTAAACACTTTATTTGTAGGCAACTTATACTTTAAACCACAGAATGGTATATCTTCCTTCTTATTTTTAGCCCAACCAAAAAACACACTTCACAGGTATACTATACACTGTCCTTTACGTATACATTCATTTTTCCCAGAATCAATCCAAAGTGGTTCTTAGCTCCTAACGGTTTATTCCTGTTCTTTTCTCAGCCTAATAACTTGCAATAGTAGAACTATCTTTCAAAGTGCGGTTTTCTTTTCCTGAGACTCTCTCTAACCCAGCTTAGGCAACTCTTCCAACCTCATTTTAACTCCTCAAAAATTTGGTCTTTTAGTATGAGCATGCGCTTCCATCTACATTCCTGTGCAGTGAACCACAGAGACTTTTTTGGCCTCTAGCAGCTTCCTCTCTCCTGGATCTAAGCAGATTAAAACCATTCAGAGAAATTCTAGGAAAGCCTGTAACCTGATCTTTACAATGCTTTCCTCTGATTCCTTCCCCACAGCAATGTGAATCACATGGGCCTTGTATCTAGATAGAAATGCTAATTAGCTATCCTTGAGAGCCCAAGTCTCTTTCGTCTTGGAACTAAATGGACAGTTGAAAGCACAACTGGTTATAATCCAACATTTTCATCAGAGACTTCAGAGTCTTACAGCCTCTGTTAACACACAGGCTGCTGCCATTGTCTTCAAGCATAAATACCTTGCATCCTCTTCCCAGTACAAAATTCTAAGCTTCCTTTGATCTCTCAAACAATCAAACCATCCAGACTTGCTGTCAGGCTGATTTTGACCCCCTTCATTTTGCCCTACATTTAAAGACACAGTTTCAATACATAACAATCTTATAACCTTCATTAGTGTAACAACCTGCAGTCAACTGTTAACCAAGAGCGGGAGAGTACTTAACTGCATTCCAGTGTGGTGTTCAGTCACCATGATGAGGCTTTGATCGATGTTGCGTAAATTGTCAGTCAAAGTGTGCAGGCTATTGGTGTGAGGTAACATGCACAAAGTGGCTTGCTGCATCTCATTCTCCATGAGGTTGGCCACTTTTTAAGTAGTTGTGGTCATCGGTGAAAATGCCTGAGACATCATGGCACTTATGCTAGAGAAGGACTCCTCAATTTTCTTCGCAAGGGTGCACACTGTTTCTGGAAAAGTTGACAAAATTACACACATTTCCCATTGCTGCTCCACAGGTAGCCTTTTGGTGAACGACCCCTGAAACTCAGCATCTATGTCCAGTCAAGCACAGTTTGAAGTGTCCTGCAACCTCTGACAGGGACTTCCAACTCTGTCTCTGTCTCCAGCAGCTGCTTCTGTTCATGTGATGTGCTGCTCACCATGTGCCACCCTATCTATTTGAGATGTTGGATCTACTGTAGTCTGTGTATCTGCACTGGCACAGGGTGTGCAGAAGTCATGTGACAGTGTATCCTCAGAGTGCTTTTCCTCCTCTGCAGACTCCTCAGGTCTTCCCTCATCTCCTCTATCAGCACCGTTAATGCACTTGTGGGAAATGAAAGACATGAGTTAATGCTAAACATAGGTAACATTGGGTTCCAATTTAGCATAGTGCAGATTATAACAATTAATATAAGATTACATCAATTCAACATGAGTAACAATTATGTGCCAAGTGGGAGGGTAACTGTAAGGAATGGGTGTGAGAGGGCAATAGGATAAGGGTGAGTGTGAGTGTTGTCTATTGAGATGGAGCTTTTAAGAGGAGGCTGGAGAGAACGGAATGTGCGACAACAAAGTCTGTTAGTCAGAGGAACGTTTTGCAGGACAATGCTAGTGAAATGAGAGTTGTAGGACACTCACCTTGCCAGACTGAATGCCAGTGTAGATCAAAGAGCACAAGCACTGACCAACCAGCACTGTTTTGGAATAATCAAGTCTAGAGGTAACGCACCAATGAAGGTAGCAACAGCAGATGAGCTGAGACAGAGGCAATGTTATGGAGGTGAAAACAGACGGCATTAGTGATTGTGCGGTTGTGGTTAAAGTTTGTCTTGAGATTAAATATGACACCTTGGTTGCGAACAGACTGGCTTAATCTTGGAGTGTTTCTGGGGAAAGGAATGCTGTCAGTAGCTAAGGAATGTAGTTTGGAACAGAGACCAAAAACAATGGACTCAGTCTTCCCAATATTGGAAGAGATTTCTGCTCATCCAGCAGCGGATGTTATTTGAAATGGAAAAATGTGCAGGACTATGGGGAAAAGGCTGAGAGTGGCACTAGGTGAATTGCTTCTGCAGAGGGCCAGCACGAATGTGTCAGGCTGAATGGCCTCCTTTTGTGCTATAGCAATTCTGTGATTCTATGATTCTAGGAAAGGCCAAAGATAGATGCTTGGGGAACACCAGCGGTAATGGTGCGGGTCAAGAAGAGAAGCCATTGCAAGTGATTCTCTGGCTTTGCTAGACATTAAGAATGGAATCAGGTGGGAGCGGTCCCACCCAGCTGAGTGACAGTGGAGAAGCATTCGAGGAGGATGATATAGTCAACTATGTTAAAGTTGCAGACAGATCGAGAAGGATGAGGAAGGAAAGTTTTACCTTTGTGACAGCCACATAGGATGTCATTTTTGACTTTGATAAGAGCTGTTTAGTTGCTGTGGCAGAGGTGGAAACCTGCATAGATTTTACAAACATTTGTGTAGAGAATGCTTATTTCAGTAACCAGCCCCACCATGTCCATGTCTCCTGCTGGTCCTTTTCTCACAATTTTTGACTTATTGTGTGGACTTCCTCTCCTACCCCCTCCCTAGTTTAAATAGTATGAGTATAAATAAATCGGGGCAGAGTTTTTAGCTTGTCATGCGGGTGCGCGCCCGACCCATTCGAGTTTAAAATGGCATAAGATGGTGTCGGGCAAGTGTCCCGACATCATCCCGCGCTCGCGCAATATTTCAATCAGCAGGCACGCGCAAAAGTCGGAAGCCCTCCAACAATTAAGAGGGCGATTAAGCCCACTAAAGTTCCAATTGACTCCAATTTTTCATGGTCCATCCAACCTAATGGTTGGTGGACAGGTGAATCTGCCAGGCGGACTTTGCCTTTTTGATGAAACCTCATCCAAGGGTGGGATGAGGTTTCCATTATTAATTTTTAAAAAAATTTGAACAGAATTTTCATTATTTATATGTTCAGGGGACTGATTCTGATGCTGAACTAAAAATCCTGCCCCAGGAAGTAGAAAGTAGATGGCACTAATTTTAGATTTTAAAAGCAGGAGGAAGGGAAGATAAAAGATGCTATGGAGTTACATGTTTTTTAAGTCATGGGAAGGAAAGAAAAAGTTAGATTTGAAATAGTGAGTAGAAGGGAGAGAGGAAGTATATATGGAGGAATAAAATGCTCACAAGAACAATCATTAGTTTAATGTTGATAAATTGAAAGACAAGGAAATTGAGCTACTGCGCCAACTTTCTCTTTAAAATATTTAAAACTGAATGACCAAGCCAAAATATTCATAGAAACTTGTGAAATTTTAATATTTCTGTTTACATTTTGTCTTTGCAGATTGTTTGAAGACAATTACTTAGGATGACCTGTAAATTGCTAACCATAGACTAAAGCCCTTGTTAAAGCAGAGTGGGCCATTACAGCCAAATCCAAACTTGTTTTCCCCTTGGGTTGAATTGCCAACCTGAGGCAGAGGCAGGTTTGGAGGTGGGTATGTTGGGAAAGCACGATGCCATTTTCCAACTCATTCCTGCCTGCCAACAATTTTGGTGGAAGCTTCTTGATGTCATGGCAACCTGCCCACAAGTGGTGGGTAATCAGTTGAGGGCTCAATGCAGAGCTGATTTAGCTTTCTAAGGTGATGCACGGGGAACATGCTGGGTCATCAGCACGACCAAGGAAATGAGGCAGTTGTACGGTGAGCTGTTCAGAGAAGCGGAAGCCATTCCTGACACTGCATGAGTGGTATATCCTTACTGTTCCTGAGGAATAGCCATCATAGGGATGCTGGGACTTGAACTGGATGCCTGTCATCTAGGTGTTGCATTGCATTCACCTTGCTAGACCACAGAGGATCGTCGAAGCACTTCCTGACTGCACTCACGTCCTGCTGACCACACTGTGGCTGCTCATCTCCCGAGCTCCCTCCATCTATTCCTGCTTTGTCTGACTGGCCTCACCAGCCACTCTACAGATACAGAATGCTTCTCTGGGCTGCAGCTGCCTCGGGAATAATGAGACCGCCCTTTCACAGGCGCGTGCCATGTTACATTCTATATTCTGCCATTGTCTAGGATGCCGGCATTCATATTCATGGCTGCCGGGTGTCCTTTAACTTGGGCCCACTGCATCTCCACCCTGCCTCCTCTACGTAACCACTGCCCCTAATTGGATGGTGAATGCACCAGCAGGCCACCAATAGGCTGCCTCCTTCAAAGTCCCATTGGATGTCCAGCAGTGATGGAGTGGGGTTGGACCTTGAAATGGTCCCAACATTGAGGTCCTGCCCCTGGAATGAAAATTCAGACCCTTATTTCAATACACATGCATTTCCAGTACAATTTTCTGGAAGGTGTTTAAGGGCACACACCATGACTTGTTTCCCTCTCTCTAAAGGAATTTGACTGTGGTGGATTGCAATTGTCCTATTCCTGCTCTAGCTGAGATTGATAGGGGCCAAAGTTGGGACCTTCTTGATTTGCATGCCTCACTACTCATAGAGACAACTCACTGAGTGGGGGAACCTTTGATTACAGGTATCCCCTGTTAAAAGCACATTCTAATAGTTCATTTTTGTTTCAGCATTGGTAAATTAGGGAGCTTCCCCAATAATGCTACCACGATTTTTATTTGAGCACGGTTAATGAGCAAGCTCAGCGTTTTTTTTAAATCAAACTGCTGATTGCCTCCCCTGCTTCCCTGACCCTCCTGCTAGCCACCTGTTCCACATGCCGACCCTCCTGATCCCCGACCCTGCAGCTCGTCAACTTCCCTAACCCTCAAGCTCACTGCTTCCTTCCCTGACCCTCCAGCTTGCTGCTTCCCTTCCCAACACTCCAGCTTGCTGCTTCCTTCCCCAGCCTTCCCGCTCACTCCCCAACTGTCCCATTCACAGCCTCCCTCCACAACTGTCCTGCTTGTTGCCTCTCCCACTCCCCGACTCTCCAGCTTGCAGCCTTCCTTCCGACCCTCCTGCTCAGAGCCTCCCCGACCCGCCCGCCCGCCACCTTCCTCCCTGACCTTCCTGCTCCCCACTTCTCCCAACTCTCCCACTTGCCAGCTCTGTCCCCAACACTCCCACTCCCCACCTCCACCAGCTCTCCAACTTACCACATCTCTCCCAGACCCTCCCGCTTGCGGCCTGCCTTCTGCTCACCGACTCTCTCCCCAACCTTCCTGCTCACCATTTTCCTGCTCCCTCCCCACCACCAGCAGCTCTTTTCCTGATCCCTTGTGTTTGGGTGAGGAAAACAGCAAGCGGGAGGGAGTAGCAGAGGGAAGTGGCAAATCGGAGAGTCAGCAAGTGGAAGGGTTGGGGAGGGAAGCGGCGAGTTTTTAAAAATTTATTCACGGGATGTGTGCTTTGCTGGCTGGGCCAGCATTTATTGTCCATCCCTAGCTGCCCTTGAGAAGGTGGTGGTGAGCTGCATTCTTTAACTGCTGCAGTCCATATGGTGCAGGTACACCCACAGTGCTGTTAGGAAAAGAGTTCCAGGAGCTTGACACAGCGACAGTGAAGGAATGGTGATATATTTCCAAGTCAGGATGGTGAGTCAGCTGGTTTTGTTCCCATCTATCTGCTGCTCTTGTCCTTCTAGATGGTACTGGTTATGAGTTTGGAAGGTGCTGTCGAAGGAACCTTGGTCAATTCCTGCAGTGCATCTTATAGATGGTACACACTGCAACTACCGTGTGTCAATGGTGGAGGAAGTGAGTGTTTGTGGATGTGGTGCCAAGCAAGAGGGCTGCTTTGTCCTAGTTGGTGTCAAGCTTCTTGAGTGTTGTGGGAGCCGCACTCACCCAGAGAAGTGGGGAGTATTCCATCACACCTCTGACTTGTGCCTTTGAGATGGTGGACAGGCTTTGGGGAGTCAGGAGGTGAATTACTCATCACAGGGTTCCTAGCCTCTGACCTGCTCTTGTAGCCACAGTATTTATATAGCTATCCAGTCCAGTTTATGATCAATGGTAACCCCCAGGATGATGATAGTAGGGGATTCAGTGATGGTAATGCCATTGAGCGTCAAGGGGTGATGGTTGGATTTTCTCTTGTTGGAGATGGTCACTGCCTGACACTTGTGTGGTGCGAATGTTACTTCCCACTTGTCAGTCCAAGCCTGGATATTGTCCAGGTCTTACTGCATTTGGACATGGACTGCTTCAGTATCTGAGGAGTAATGAATCGTGCTGAAAATCTTGCAATCATCAGCGAACATCCCCAATTCTGACCTTATGATAGAAGGAAGGTCATTGATGAAGCAGCTGAAGATGGTTGGGCCGAGGACACTATCCTGAGGAACTCTTGCAGTAATATCCTGGAGCTGAGATGACTGACCTCCAACAAGCACAAACATCTTCCTTTGTGCTGCTTATGACTCCAACCAGCAGAGAGTTTTCCCCTGATTCCCATTGACTCCAGTTTTTCTAGGGCTCCTTGATGCCACACTAGATCAAAAGCGGCCTTAATGTCAAGGGCAATCACTCTCACCTCACTCTGGGAGTTCAGCTTTTTTGTCCATGTTGGAACCAAGGCTGTAATGAAGCCTGGAGCTGAGTGGCCCTGGCAAAACCCAAACTGGGTGTTAGTGAGCAGGGTTATTGCTAAGCAGGTGCCACTTCATAGCACTATCGCTGACTCTTTCCATTACTTTACTGATGATCGAGACTGATGGGGCGCTAATTGGTCAGGTTGGATTTGTCCTGCTTTTTGTGTACAGGACATTTCTGGGCAATTTTCCACAAAGCCAGGCAGATGCCAGTGTTGTAGCTGTACTGGAACAGCTGGGCTAGGGGTGCAGCAAGTTCTGGAGCACAAGTCTTCAGCACTATTGCGAGAATATTGTCAGGGCCCAAAGCCTTTGCACTATTCAGTGCCTTCAGCTGTTTCTTGTTATCATGTGGAGTGAATCAAATTGGCTGAAGACTGACATCTGTGATGCTGCTGACCTCCAGAGGAGGCCAATAGATCATCCGCTCGGCACTTCTGGTTAAAGATTGCAGCAAATGCTTCAGCCTTACCTTTACACTGATGTGCTGGGCTCCTCCTTCTTTGAGGAGCCTCCTCCTCCACTGAGTTGTTTAATTGTCCGCTACCATTCACAATTGGATGTGGCAGGACTTAGATTGGATCCATTTGTTAAGGGATCACTTAGCTCTGTCTGTCACTTGCTGCTAATGCTGTTTGGCATGCCAGTGGCCCTTTGGTATAGCTTACCAGGTTAACAGCTCATTTTTAGGTATGTGTGGTGCTGCTCCTGGCATGCCCTCCTGCACTCTTCATTGAACCAGGGTTGAACCCTTGGCTTGATGGTAATGGTACAGTGGGAGATATGCCGGGCCATGAGGTTCCAGGTTGTGTTTGAATATAATTATGCTGTTACTGATGGCCCACAGCACCTCAAGGATGCCCCGTCTTGAGATGCCAGATCTATTTGAAATCTATCCCATTTAGTGGGAGAGATGGTGAGTTAGAGAGTCGGTAGATGTGGCAAATTGGAGGCGGGAAACGGCAAGCAGGAGGTAATTTGAAAGAGTTAGAACTGTAAGTTAAGAGTTAGTAAATGGATTTTGGGGCCAATTAGCTTCAAGACAGCCAGTAGAGGAGACACTGGCATAGTGTTGGGGAGACTGTGGTGTAGTGGTAATGTCACTGAACTAGTAATCCAGAGATCCAAGCTAATGGTATGGGGACATGGGTTCAAGTTCCACCCTAGTGTTAGTGGGATTGAATTTCACTGAATAAATCTGGAATATAAAGCTAGTCTCAGTAATGGTGACCATGAAGTTGCTGTTTTAAAAACCCATTTGGTTTGCTAATGTCCTGTAGGAAAGGAAATCACATGATGATCACAGCAATGTAGTTGACTCTGAACTGCCCTCTGATATGACCTAGCATACCACTCAGTTCAAGGGAAATTAGGGATGGGTAACAAATGCTGGCCTTGCCAGTGATGCCCACATACTATGAAAGAAGAAAGGAAAATAATTAGTTCCTTGGTAGTACAGATCTTGATTATTATTTAATTCAAAAGGCGCAATGCCTGTACATGTTCCTTTTACCTGCAGAGGACAGGTCCTTGTATATGAATACATGTAGTTTCTAGCAAGCATAAATGAGACATGTTGCAAGCCAGGCTGATAATCTTTAATTGTTGGTGTAATTCTTAGCACAATCGGGGTTGTTCAGCACGTGCTGTCCAATTGCAGAGTCACATCTAATGTTAAACATTATGTTCTGAGTTTTGCAAGCATGAGCTGGATGAGTACAGTCAGTACTCTGCCTATTGCGAACAGCCTTCTTTTTAACTCTCCCACTCAGCGCCTTCCACCTTCCTGCTCCCCACCTCTTCTGACTCTCCAGTGCTGTTTGATACAATCTGCCTGTTGTTGTGACAAAGGGCCTATGTGTCTGGCATTGAACCGGCTGTTTTTAATAGACTTTACACAACCAACCATGCTTGCAAAACTCAGCGTGGGGGACAATAGTTCCCTGGTGTATTCTCTGTGGCAAAACCTTGAACAATCAGAATTGACTTGCCAAAAAAATTACCCTTTTCATACGCAGTAAAAATTGTTGCTCCTTTTGAAATTTGGCATTCTTGCGTCTGTCCTGATGAGTGCAAGATCTAAAGCTTCAACAGCAACAGCATTTCTCTTTCTCCAGCAATGCTAAATTTAAAAAAAGTTTTTAATGTAAAAATTACAGGTCAGGTTCGTAACCCACCCTTATTACATATTATCTTGTGGGAAAATTTAGCACATTTTCGTTTAGCACACCGGTTTTTGGTAGGGATAGCTGTATAGACTATTGAGCAGGAACTAATCGTTTTGCACAGATAAATAAACTCAGAGGGGCCAACATCAAAGAAATGGGCAAAGCCAGATTCACGGTGATATACAGCATCAAAGATTTCAAGCGTCACGATATTGAAGTGCAGTAACTTTAAAAACCAAGTGGTGGATGCAGATTGCAATGACAGGTAGATTTGCAAATTGCGAGGTGGGTGTGTGAGGTCACTCCGTGTGGGTGCGGTCGCTCTCTCAGAACCGGCTGTTTCCACTGATTGGAACAAGTCAGTGTGTGCGCTTTGTTGGATAAGCAGAGCTTGGCCTAAATAGCCAAGTGGTTATGGTACTGGGCTTGTAACCCAAGATCAAGAGTTCAAATCTCACAATGGCAAACTATGAAACAATGTAACTTCATCTGCATAGGAATAGATGGAAACGTGTTTGTACTCGAAAGAGTTACACAGACAGATAGCCACTGTAGATCACACCACAAGAGTTGTCGGATAAGCAGCGGGCGCCGCCCGCCCGCTGTGTTTGCGTCGCTAGTGCATTCGGTATAAACTGGGCGCAGCCACCGCCAGCACTGGGTCACTTCATCAGACGCAGCAGGTGAGATCGGAGCGTGTGGTGTCAGTGAGAGAGCCAGGGATAGTGAGAAGGCGATACGTCCATTACAGCGCCGACTGAAAGATGTTAACGTTTCATTCCTTGACGGCCAGGTGTTAGGCTCCTGTTTGCATTTTTTCATTGAAATCTGAGAATCTAAAAAAACAGCCCGTTTAGCACAGAGGCGGAACTATTTGAAAAGAAGAATGGTCCTTTACATCACTTCATGTGGACACTTCATTTGTTTTCCATTCAGCTTTTACTGATATTTGCAAACAAAAGCGCGCCGAGTTTGTTTTATTTTGGTTGTTCCTTAACATGCATCTTGCTCAAGCATCGGAAGACGCGTTAGTAAATTGTGTGGGTTTGAATTATTTGATATTAATATTCCCCTTTATCTCTTTCTGCTTGACTTGCGCGTAGATTAATGATCTGATTCCATCTCCTTACTAAACAGCAGGTTGTCTTTCACTTATTGACGTTTCTTTCAATTGCTGGAAGCTGTAGTGCTTGTGTTGATCACTGACGAGAGAAGCAACATTTGTTCTTTCATCTTTTTAATCTGATTTCCAGGGCACTGAGCTGTGATTTGCCGGATTGCTCCGATGAAAGCCCAAGCCAGTCCTTTAATACTGTGTAACAGACACACACCCAGTGACCGCGCGTATCCCGAGGGAGAAACGGCTCAATTTCTTGCCTCAGTTGAGAATTCTACCGGGAATCGAAGTTAAAAGGCCGGGATGTCGTACCTCAATTTTGCATCGGTTGGATTCCCCATGTATAATCTCCAGGATCAAGTACAAAACTCAAGCTCCCAACTTGACATGACTGTCAACGGGCACCAAAAATCTCCGTTTTTGGGAGTGGCGGAGGATGTGGCTGACAGTCGCTATTCTCCAGTTTCACTTGAGCAAGAAGATGTCACGGTTAATAATGGATCAAGCATTCCTTGCAATCCGGAGGGGGACACTCCAGATTCAACCCTTGCGATGAACAGTGCATCCATGGCCGCCTCGGAGACGCGCAAAAACAGCTCGTCGACTCGGTTTTCCAGTCCTTACTTGACCAAGACCAGCATGCAGGGAGATGTGTATAACTTCTTAGAAAGACCCAGCGGCTGGAAGTGCTTTATGTATCACTTTGCTGTGTAAGTATTGGCACGTTTTAGAAAAGCACATCCATGTACGGTTTGATACTGAGTAGTCTAGGAAGTGTTCGAGGCAGTTGTTTCCCAACACCGGTCCCATGTTAGTATAAACATGTGCTCTGGGAATTCATAAAAATGGTGGCAAAATACAACAATGAGGGCCACGAAGCGTCCCAACTGCTAGTAATCAAACAAGATTGACCATAGATATCATTCACTGTGAAAACTTCTTAGAACAATAGGAGAAAATGTTCTTAAGAACAAGCCAATGAAGGGTACCTATCTCTCCTAATGATGCAACTTGTTTCGAAGTAAGCTTTGGTGCAAATAAATGTATCCTTTGAAAATAAATGCAGCGGAAATTGTTTTCTTTGAAGACTGTAATATAATTAATTTCCCTGCATCAAAATAAGGCGTTGCTTGTCTATTGTCCTATTGCGTTATGTTTAATCTAGGCTTTTTTCTTCTTGTCTTTCCCTTCCCAAAGTTGATTTTTAGTTAAGTGCCAGCTAAGAGGAATCAATTCCTCTGGCAACCTATTTTCCATTAATTTTGATAGGATCGAAACTGTTCTACTTTTCGCGATTGTAAATTAAGCGCAAATTGTCCATAGTTTCTTAAATTGAAAACTGTCTTTTCAGACCGAATTTATTTTCTCTGAACTGTAGTCTGAAATGTATAATGGAGATTCCGGGTCAGTAATTTTCGTTCAGTTCTGAATTCACTTGCGGACCCATGCAGTCATGACAGGAACCATGTCGCTCTGTCGGTACCTCTAAATAGTAGACGTAGGGATGAGTTATTATAAAGAGTATCAACGTTTTATTTATGCATAGAAAATAACTTACCTTGCAGTGGTCTGCTACTTACCAGATCTCAGAGAACAAAGGATTCACTTTAGGAGTCACATGACAAATCCCATGACGGTGACGACTCAGACGCCACGTGTCTACAATTGCTCCTCCAGACCAAAGTACATTACAGCCCTAAGTACATTATTGAGTCTTTTGATTGTGGAGCATTACTGTTTTAATCCAAAAGACCTTGGCTGGAATTTTACCAGGCACTTGGTGAAGGACTTGGGAGGCTGGAAGGCTGGCACAGGAAGGCGTCGGAGAGTGCCTGCCATCTTCCCACTGCTATGCCATTTTGCCAGTGGTAGGAAAGGTGGCAGATGTACCACCCACTGAGAGCTCAATTGAACTACTTAAGTGGCCAATTAAGAGTCACTTCCTGCCCCCATGAACATTTTGTCTATGCCAGGAGCCCTGTCACCAGGTATAGTGAAATCTGGTAGCTTCTCAGCAGGCTTCAGGGGGTCTTTTTGGGAACTCCATGATCCTGGGCAATGGCACCACCTGCCCTCAGTGACCTCTTTCTCTGCTCAATCACCAGGGCTTGTCTGCCTGTCCCAGCATCCTTGAACCCCACTTACCTTTCTTTGTTGATGCCTCGCCATTGAAGGCTGCATAGCTACTGGCCCTCCGATTGGGTCAGCAGCCCTTGGGGGTGGTGGCCGCTGTCCTAAATAGGGATTGTAAACCTGGCAGTGGCTACTTAATGGTCACTTCCAGGAATATACCATTCTAGGCTCTGCCACTAGCTACAGCAGAGTTACCTTTTTTCTGGCCCTTGTTACACAACAACTTGTAGTAGAAATATGCTTCTGGAAAGGGCATTTTTACCCTGCCCTGACTGATATCTCGGTATGAGGATACTGAAAACCCTGCTTAACCACGAGGCAGGTTTGTGGCTCTTTGTGGAGCATAAAGTGCTGCTACTTTATGGTTTCATTTTGATCTCCTTTTGGAGGTGGTCTGTGCATAGGAGAAGTCCTTGGGGACTGCAAGATTATTTGTTGTCATGAGTTCTGGCGGAGTCTTAACATTCACTTTGACTGCTTTGAGCCACAGATTATTTTGACCAGATATTTATTTTGGGAACGGCCGTGCTTTGAACAATGGGGAAAGCATCTTCTTGTAGCTAACAGTGACTGTACCAATCCTGAATGTTGAGCGTTGACTTAGACACAGATGTGGTGCTTGAAGCTGGAGGTCTGTGGGTATCTGTTGGGAAGATTGATCATATAGTTCTTGGAGGGTTTGTTTATGCTCACAATCTTTGGAGTATGGTTGGAGGGAAATGCTTAATTTTAATGTAGCGGAATGAGTCATATTAGATGAGTTGGAGTTTGCTTATTGTTGGAAAGAAATAATCTGCCTCCTATGAGGATGTCATCTAATTTGAGGAAAGGCTGAGTGATTTTCAAGGAGAAATAGACTATTTCTAAATTGATAATATTATTATTAATGGACCACTGTGCCATTTTTGGAAGTGTGGTTCTTGGGTTGGTAATGCCAGTCCATTTACGCTGTGACTGGGGCAACTGAAAAATCCCTTCTCCAGCCTTCTGCCCCTGCTCAGCTGAGACAGGTGCTTCATTGGCATCAAAATTGATGTGGACACCTTACCACAATAAGCAAATACCTCTGACCATGGGCTTTGGTATGGGTCAATATTGCATTCATGTGTCAGGGAGAAGCTCCACCCAACACATCTCTATCCCTGGAATAGCCTGTCTCCAAATTTCAGCACTCCAACTGTGTCTTTGCCCCTCAGTGCTCTGTTTGTTTGTACTAACAGGCTCACAAAATATAGGTTGAATTTGTTTCTCATCGAGTTGCTCTTTGTTAGAATTGAGTGACAAATTTGGCTTCCCAGGTTTGTGATGCTTTGCTGGCACTCGCGAGACTACAAAATAATCAGCATGTTTGTCTAAGTTCTTGAGTGCTGTACTCCTGATCAAGAAAATGTGCTCTCAAATTCTTTGGACATGAATATTACTTGTCACTGCTCCTCATAAGCTGTTAAATTTTTCTCCAGTTATGTTTCTGAGTTGGTGAATTTCCTCACTGTTTTGGTATATTTATGATACGGTGGTGGACCCTGCTGTAGACTGGTGTTATACTTTAAGGCTTCTTTGTCTCCTGAGTTTGTGGGGAGGAGGAGAGATAAAGAATAGCTACGCTGGTACCCATAGGCCGGGCAACATGTGGGGCTATTTAAGGATTATTTTGGTTAAGCAGTTGCTTGAACATGAGCTCATCAAACTTCATGGCAACTGTTATTTTTCTTAACAGCATATCTATTTACAAATGAGATGAGCACTATTAATGTAAGTGCTCACCTTTTTTTTTAGAAAGTCTGTCTATCACCTAATGATAAATAAAACAGACAAGAGTGAATGTGTACAATTTGATGCAGCCAGTGCATTAGGTGAAAGAGAATGAAGATTCTTTGGGTACCTACTCCAAATGATTTCATAATTATCGAGGATATCTGTTGTACTAGAGTAACTGATAAGTCAATATTTTCCTTTTAATCAACACTTTCAGAAAACTATTAATTATCTTTTTCTTTCCATCACTTTACTGTTTACAATTCCACTTGCTCCTCACCACTTTTACTGTCATGGTAGTGAAAAAATACTCTAGGACCTTATTTGCCAACCTTATCTATGTTCACCTCTAGTTTGCTTGTTTCACCAGGGTGTCTTTTAGCTTGTTTCATCATGGGTTCTGACCTACTTTTTGCCTGTAGACTTTTTATAGGTTTTGTTTAGCACATTGAAGCTACCAGATGCTAGGCATTTATTATAGTGAACAAAATTTAAAAACTTGTGCTATATTTACGAAATATAGCAAATATAATGAAATGAAGGCTGCACTGTGCAGATTTATAAAAATGAGTAGCTGCAAACGTTGACTGAAAATCAAAAGTATTATCATAAAGGGAAGCTGTTGAAAAAGCAAATTAAAAAAGTGTTCCAAAGAGATTAGTAAATGGATTACAATTTAAAAAAATGTTTTGATTGCTCTATTGGGCATTTTGAATAGGTGTCATCAACATATGAGATGCAGGAGACAGTAAAAAAGAATTGGAGAAGACTAATGATTCCTTGTGTCAAATCACAATGCTAGGAAGTTGAGCTTACATAAGGAACCATAATCTGCACTTTTTAGGGAAAAATGTGAGAATATAAAATCTAAAACTTTGTAAAGTGGAATTGTTGAGGTGACAATAGAGGATATTTTATATAAAAGACAGAGTAAAAGGACCAAAAGACATAAGTGGAAGGAACTTCAAATAACTTGGATGAACAAATAATTTTGTTGAGCACTGAATTATAGAATTATGATATTGCCTTATCAAATAAACTGTTACTTAGCATTGTAAATACTGAAGTAGTCCAAACAATGAAAAGGCAATTCTGAAAAGGTTAGGGATTTCTTACTGCAGAGATCTGTTCGAGCATGCAATACTACACCACAGACAGTAATTGAGATAGAGATCATGGCACCTTTTAAGAGAATTGATGGACATTTGAAACAGAAAATGATAAGAGTCTACGGGAAGATACCATAGTAGTAAGATTAATTTTGGATTGCTCTAACAAAAGGCCTGCACAGATAAAATAGGACAAATGCCCCCCTGTGCTGTAAACTCCTACGGTTCTCTGGAATAGAGACAGGTATTTTGAAGCCTGCTGATTACATAAACAAAATCAATTACATTCTTTTGGATTTTTCATTTTGCTGAAGGTTATTTCTTTCCACTTGTGAGCCTTGGCCTGGATGGCGTCCAAATCCTGTTGTATATTGATATGGGCAACTTTATTATCAGTGGAAGCAGGGAACTGTGGATTTAAAGCAAATAGCCCCAATTCTGACCATATGTCATATGGAAAATTGTTGATGAAGCAGCTAGTTGGGCCAAGATGTTATCCTGAGGAACACCTTGTTTGAATGATGCTCAAGTTGTTTGGTGCCATTTTCACAAGCTGTGTTGATATTGAGGACAGCTACTCATGCCTCTTGCACAGTGCTTCTTTTGCTTCCTGAAGATGCTTTTTCCTGGCAAAAATAATAGAGTGAAAGAGGAATGTGGAGATAACTTCTCTTTTTGAAGGGGTTCTGAAACAAGAAATGCAACAAAATAGGAGAATATTTTTGGAGGGAAAGCAGACAGGAGGGAGATTAATTTAAACAGCCCCGATTTCTCCTCTCACCGCCCATCTGTAAACAAAGAGATGTTTTTGATTTTTGATTCCCCCCTTTGTAGGTAGTGGCATATTTCCTTTTAGTGTGTTCCAATTTCTATTAATTGCCCCACAGAAAACTCAAGATAGGGTGAACTAAAAGGGTTAGTTTATTTTACACACACTCAAAATGGGGGAGAGGTGTCCCTACGTAGCCCCCTGTACATTCGTACAATAAAAGGAATAAGGGGGAAAAAAGAGGTATAGGACAAAGATCACAGCGAAAATAAGATTTATTGTTTCATGTGAGTCCAGAGTCCAGAATAAAAGCCCAATGATGTATTCTTTGACAGAGTCAGCAGGCTGAAGATAGATGCTGGATAATCTACTTTTCCAATAGCGATGACTTTCAAAATGGGATAGGCACATTGGGGAGGATTTTTCCCTCGTCGGGCAGTCAGGAAGATGCCCATGATCGGAGCTGAACCGCTATTTTATGTTGGTGGGCCAATTAAGGCTCAGCCAGCGTGAAACGTGAGCAGCAGTGCTCTGTGCTACCTGTGTGGGGGGTGAGGGGAGGGGGAGGAGAAAGGAGAAAGGAGAAAGGCGAGCGTGAACTTCACGCATGCACAGAGCTGCCTCAGGGAGATGAAAATTTTTTAAAATAAAAAATAAAAGTTTCTAAAGTGTTATAAAACATGTCCCCTCATGTGACTCTGTTACATGAGCAGGGATATGTTAGTAATTACATTTTAAAATTTTTATTTGCTGTTGGAAACCTCATCCCACCTGTGGATGTGGTTTCCTAAAAAATGCAAATGCCTCTTGGTCTTTTCACTTGCCCATCAACTGTAAGGTTGGACAGGCAGCAAAAAATTTCTTTCAATTACCTTTTTGATGGCCTTAATAGGCCTTTTAATTGTCGGTGGGCGTGCTGCTGACTTTGGCGTGTGCCTGCCAACTAAGATATCGCATGAGTGTGCGATGACGTCAGGAAGCTTGCCTGATGTCATTGTGCATCATTTTACATGCCCACCGATGAGCTAAAAATTATCCCCATGGAGATGATTTTGTCTTTTAGGCGCTGGTTCAGACATTCTGAAGTTCCATTAGAAATCAGTGTAGGTGTGGAGCCAAGTATTCAAAAACCTGGACAGAGCCCTTTTCTACTGTTGCCTCCTAGATGGAAAATGGCAGTCTGTCCTTTTCAGATCCACAAGGTAATATAACACGTTCTAGCAGCTTGCGGATGGTGTCATGTGACATGACTACCACTTCTTCACCTTAGTTGGACAAAGGACGTATATTCTTTGCCTGGATTCTTGAGATGGTTAATATTTCAACCATTAATAATTTCAAGAAGAGGTTTCAATGTCTATTGTCCTCGCAGAAAGATCATCTCCATTGGCCAGAGCCTGGCCTTAGAAATATAAATGGTCTTTGTACAACTTCTTGGGATTTGATCTCTGTAGTCACAGGGGCAATAGCTCCTCTTGAGAGATAATGAGGTTGCTGCTGTTCAGAACGCCAGAAATTCCTTTTCTGTGATTCAAAGCCAGTTTTAAAGCCTTTGTCCAACTGAAATTTATGTGGGTGTATATATATATATATATATATATATATATGTGTGTGTCTTAGTCCTTTGAATAAATCTACTTGAATGAAGTGCTTCTGGTATTGAGAGAAATGAAAAGGAGTGTGCCCGTCTTTGCACACATTATTCTATGACTGTGATATAGTTCGGATGGCACAATGAATTGGGCGACAGCAACATCCCAAAAGAAGAAAGATGCAAAACATGACTACAATTTTCTAAAATAAAAACAGAAAATGCTGGAAAAATTCAGCATTCTATATAATTCTCTGTATAGAATTATATAAAACTCTATATAATTTTTGAATGTCAGTAAAAATGAAGTGTACAATTCTTTTTGGAGCACACAAATAGCTTGCATTCTGACATGAAGGTTGGAAGGTTTGCTTTGAAACAACATTACCACTGGAAATGACATGCATGTTGCATGAAAATGTATTCGCTCAAGAGGAATTTGAACTAACTGTAAATATGACTACCTGCATGCTTTACCAACTTTTAATACCTATATGTCATTAGTGCTTTCCAGAAGGCTGTATATAGCAACCATTAGGAAGTCATCTGCCAATGTTTAAGAGCTACCCAAATTCAAAATGAATAGTAAAACTTTTCAGCCCAGTTTATTATAGAGTTGATAATAGAGAATTTGGAGGCATACTACCACCACCTATCAAGAATATTTTTTTCTGTCTTACTCTCTGAAAAGCACAAAGGCATACGTTGCACAACAGTAAAATTATACCAAACATAATGATGTCTTACACTGTTAGAGGTAATTATGTCACACAATTATTTAACATCTTGTTTTTCCATTCCTCTCACTTCTTCCCTGATTTCTACATCATGTGATATCTACCAAGATCCAAGCACTTCCCAAGAGGTTATATTACACACTTTGACACAAGTTCATCACAGATCCAAGCATCCCAGGACAAATACATAACAAGCACCCATCAGAAGTGAGTAGGAGAAGTTAGGGATGGTAGCTGAGGAGCAGCAATCATCTGCTTAGGACCATGGCCGGACATTATGCTTTGGTATCTGCAAAGATTGCTGTCACATTGGACTTGTCTTCAGAAGGAAAGTGATCAGTGAATTAAAGGAATTCATGATATATTTTGATGCTGTACTGAACACACTGCAAAGATTTTCATAATGTGCTGCAGTGTACTTAAATGTTTCAACAGCATGTAGCAACTTGATGGCCATCTCCAGGGGAGCTCAGAGAATGGAGAAGTCAAGCCCAGATACATTTTTTAACCCAGTTATTGTGATGGGAACAATGGAGTGTTACTTGTATAAATTAAGGTTAAGGGTATATGGGTGGAGGACATATATTGGATGATTACTGGAGTACATATAAAGAGACACTTACTGCCACTTGTAGTGGGGAGTAGAGTTAGTAGCTACACACTTGTTATGTTTCATTTCGTGAATAAATCCAAAAATGAGCAAAAATTGAATACTGGCCTCCTACTTCAACTGGCTATCAGGAGTTTAACCTTGGACCCTAATCATTCTGATTTTTCATGGCAGAAGAATGCTGGGAATGGCACAGTATATGATCAATTTACATAATACGTTAACTTTACACCATCTCTACAGCATGGCAAATGTGAACCATATTCTACCAGCTGGAAATCTTTCTGAACACTTATGGGGGTTAAATCTAATTTAAATATAAGATTAACAACACATTATGTCTATTTGATCCGCATTAGCCATTCTTAAAATTACATTGTGAAGATTTTGACTAGAATTTAATAACTAACTATATTCATTGAGTCAGGTTCAATATGCCTTTCATTGTCAGGCAATCATTTTTTTATGAGTGAAATAAAAAGTACTGAAAATCTGAAATAACTGCAGATCAGCGAACATCTGAAAATAAAATGACAGTTTATGACTTTTCAGGGCTATACTCTTAAGAATACCTTTTTTGATTTGATGCAAAAACATTTTGATTTGCTGCATTTCAATCCTTGAACTATGAGAGTAATTATCAACTGAGTATAAATGATAAAATTAAATTAGTTAATTAAAATAATGAATAACAAAGAAAGGAAGACTTATAATTATATCGTGCTTTTCGTGACCATCACACATTTCTAAGTGCTTTTACAGCCTTGAAATATGTTTGATGTGTAGTCACTGTTGTAATGTAGAAACCACAGCAGCCAAAATGTGCACAGCAAACTCCCATAAACAGCAATGTGTTAATAATCAGATAATCTGTTTTTGTGATAAATATTGGCCAGGACACTGGGGATAACTCCCCTGCTCTTATAGAATCATAGAATGGTTACAGCACAGATCTTCATCACACCTGTCCACTTACCTCTCTTATTGCTCAGTCCTTATTCAATTTATGGCTTATTCAGCAACTCAAGTCGCTGCTCTTTCTCCCATTCTGATCTTTTTTTGTATGTATCCCCCAATTCTTGTAAGGTCCTATATAAACTCTTCAGATTGCAAAGCCATAGAACATTAGCTGCATAAAATCCAACTAGTGAAACAATAAGAGATGACATTTTATTATGAATAAATGAGAAGTATTGTATGTGGAAGGAAAAAACACCCAGGTGTTACTCTTATTCCATGAATAGAGTTTTGAAAAGCTGACATTGAAAGGAATATGAACAGACTAGCTAGGCGCTAATTATACCCATTTGCTATGGAGGACCAACAAAGCAAATTGTCTCAGAAGACATGTTACAAAATTTAGGCATATGAAATAAGGGACGTTGTGTAGCATGGATTGGAATTTGATTGAGGGACAGAAAACAAAGGGTTGGATTTAAACAATGTTACTCAAGACCTAGCTTGGTCCAATTTTGTTCTAGTTATACAAAGAACTTTTGGACTGGGGAATAGGAAACATGATTTTAATATCTGCTAACTGTACAGAAGCAGAGGGGCATGGCAAACAGTGAAGTGAAGCAGGGCAGAAGAAGTAGAAACAGGAGGCGGCCACGTGGCCCCTCGAACCTGCTGTGTCATTGTATAAGATCATGGCTGAAATTGTGCATCATCTTCACTTTCCCGCTCTATTCCCAGATCCCTTGGTTCCCTCAGTGCTCAAAAAATTCTTGATCTCTGTCTTGAATGTACTGAACAATTGAACATCCAGAGAATTCCAAAGATTCTCTGAGTGAAGAATTTCTCCAGCTCATAGTCCTCTTAGCCTGACCCCTAGTTCCAGACTCTACAGCCAAAGGAAATAACCTCCCAGCATCTACCCTGTTAAACCCTCTAGGAATTGTATACACTTCAGTGGGACCAACACTCATTCTTCTGAACTCCAGAGTCTACTCAATCTTTCCTCATAGGAAAATCCTCTCTGCAGGAATCAATCTACTGAACCTTTTCTTGCACCCCCTCTAAGGCAAATATTTCCTTTTTTGGATAAGGAGCCCAGAACAATTCACAGTATTCAAAATTTGGACTCGCCAAAGCCCTATAGAATTGCAGCAAGACTTCCTTACTCTTATACTCCAACCCCCTTGCAATAAAGGCTAACATCTCATTTGCCTTCCTAATAGTTTCCTCTATCTGCATGTTAACTTTCTGTGAGTTATGTACAAGGACACCTAAATCCCTTTGAATTTACTAGTGTCTTACTTTGAAAAAAATTCTATTCTTCCTACCAAAGTGGTTAATTTCCCAGCTCCCCATAGTATATTCCATATGTCAGATGGAATATACTGTCTATAACTAGTCTATATCCCTTTGCAGCCTCTTTGTATCGCCTCAGTTTTGTTTCCCACAAAGCTTTGTATGTTAAATATTACACATGGTCCCCTCATTTAAGTCATTTATATAGATTGTAAGTTGCTGATGCCCAGACACTGACCCTTGTGCCTCCTGCTAGTTACAATCTGCCAACCTGAAAATGAACCATTTATTTCTACCCTCTGTTTTATGTATCTTAATTCTCAATCTATGCTAATATATTACCTCCAATCCCATGAGCCCTAATCCTATTTAACAGTCTCTTGTGTGCAACTTATGGAATGCATGGCAGGCTGGTGGAAAGGTGGCAGATGCAGTTTAAGCAGAAAATTGTGGGACTCTTGGATAGTAAAATGTGAAAGTATAACCTAATAGAAAGATGTTAAAGGCAGGGGTAAACAGAGACCTAGGATTTCAACTACGTCATTTAATGAAAGTGTGAGTACAAGGCAAATAGTATTTAGGGGCATAAAGGGCAAGAGGAAAGGGGCAATGATAAATGTTAAATATTGTTACTTGGCTGCAGTTGTGTGCAGTTTTAGCTGCCCCTTTATAGCAACATTAAAATCAGACAAAACAAAAACAGAATTACCTGGAAAAACTCAGCAGGTCTGGCAGCATCGGCGGAGAAGAAAAGAGTTGACGTTTCGAGTCCTCATGACCCTTCGACAGAACTTGAGTTCGAGTCCAGGAAAGAGCTGAAATATAAGCTGGTTTAAGGTGTGTGTGTGGGGGGCGGAGAGATAGAGAGACAGAGAGGTGGGGGGGGGGTGTGGTTGTAGGGACAAACAAGCAGTGATAGAAGCAGATCATCAAAAGATGTCAACGACAATAGTACAATAGAACACATAGGTGTTAAAGTTAAAAGTTGGTGATATTATCTAAACGAATGTGCTAATTAAGAATGGATGGTAGGGCACTCAAGGTATAGCTCTAGTGGGGTTTTTTTTAATAATGGAAATAGGTGGGAAAAGGAAAATCTTTATAATTTATTGGAAAAAAAAAGGAAGGGGGAAACAGAAAGGGGGTGGGGATGGGGGAGGGAGCTCACGACCTAAAGTTGTTGAATTCAATATTCAGTCCGGAAGGCTGTAAAGTCCCTAGTCGGAAGATGAGGTGTTGTTCCTCCAGTTTGCGTTGGGCTTCACTGGAACAATGCAGCAAGCCAAGGACAGACATATGGGCAAGAGAGCAGGGTGGAGTGTTAAAATGGCAAGCGACAGGGAGGTTTGGGTCATTCTTGCAGACAGACCGCAGGTGTTCTGCAAAGCGGTCGCCCAGTTTACGTTTGGTCTCTCCAATGCAGAGGAGACCACATTGGGAGCAACGAATGCAGTAGACTAAGTTGGGGGAAATGCAAGTGAAATGCTGCTTCACTTGAAAGGAGTGTTTGGGTCCTTGGACGGTGAGGAGAGAGGAAGTGAAGGGGCAGGTGTTGCATCTTTTGCGTGGGCATGGGGTTGTGCCATAGGAGGGGGTTAAGGAGTAGGGGGTGATGGAGGAGTGGACCAGGGTGTCCCGGAGGGAGCGATCCCTACGGAATGCCAATAAGGGGGGTGAAGGGAAGATGTGTTTGGTGGTGGCATCATGCTGGAGTTGGCGGAAATGGCGGAGGATGATCCTTTGAATGCGGAGGCTGGTGGGGTGATAAGTGAGGACAAGGGGGACCCTATCATGTTTCTGGGAGGGAGGAGAAGGCGTGAGGGCGGATGCGCGGGAGATGGGCCGGACACGGTTGAGGGCCCTGTCAACGACCGTGGGTGGAAAACCTCGGTTAAGGAAGAAGGAGGACATGTCAGAAGAACTGTTTTTGAATGTAGCATCATCGGAACAGATGCGACGGAGGCGAAGGAACTGAGAGAATGGGATGGAGTCCTTACAGGAAGCGGGGTGTGAGGAGCTGTAGTCGAGATAGCTGTGGGAGTCGGTGGGTTTGTAATGGATACTGGTGGACAGTCTATCACCAGAGATTGAGACAGAGAGGTCAAGGAAGGGAAGGGAAGTGTCAGAGATAGACCACGTGAAAATGATGGAGGGGTGGAGATTGGAAGCAAGTGGAGATTGGAAGCAAGCATAGTGTATTCACTATACCCCCTGACCTTCCCCTCTCCGATGCTGAACGTTCAGTGCTCAGCAAAGGACTTAGTTTCATACCCTTACGCCCTCACCTCAATGAATTTCGGGCTCGGCATGATACTGAACTCTTCTTCCGCCGTCTTCGTCTCCGGGCTCACTTCTTTGGGCAGGAGTCCTCTCCCAGTTCAACGGATCCTTTTACCCATCTCCAATATTCTCCCTCCACCTGGACCCCTCCCTCTGGATTCTTACCTTCTCTCGATCTTTTCATTGAGAACTGTCGGCGCGACATTAGTCGTCTCAGTTTCTCTGCTCCTCTCACCCATTCTAACCTGTCTCTCTCTGAACTTACTGCACTCCATTCTCTCAGGTCCAACCCTGACATTGTCATCAAACCCGCTGACAAGGGTGGTGCTGTTGTTGTCTGGCGCACTGACCTCTACCTCGTGGAGGCTGAGCGTCAACTCGCAGACACTTCCTCCTACCTCTCCCTGGACCATGACCCCACCACTGAACATCAAGCCACTGTTTCCAGGACTGTCAGTGACCTCATCTCCCCTGGGGATCTCCCTCCTACAGCTTCCAACCTGATAGTCGCCCAACCTCGGACGGCCCGCTTCTATCTCCTACCCAAAATCCACAAACAGAACTGCCCCGGTAGACCGATCGTCTCAGCTTGCTCCTGTCCCACAGAACTCATTTCTCGTTATCTTGACTCCCTTCTCTCTCCCCTTGTCCAGTCCCTTCCCACCTACATCCGTGATTCCTCTGACACCTTACGTCACATCAACAACTTCCAGTTCCCTGGCCCCTACCGCTTCCTCTTCACCATGGACGTCCAATCCCTCTACAGCTCCATCCCCCACCAGGATGGTCTGAGGGCCCTTAGCTTCTTCCTCGAACAGAGGCCCGAACAATCCCCATCCACCACTACTCTCCTCCGTCTGGCTGAACTTGTTCTCACGCTGAACAATTTCTCCTTCAACTCCTCTCACTTCCTCCAAATAAAAGGTGTGGCTATGGGTACCCGCATGGGCCCCAGCTATGCCTGTCTCTTTATGGGGTATGTGGAACATTCCTTGTTGCAGTCCTACTCCGGCCCCCTTCCACAACTCTTTCTCCGGTACATCGATGATTACTTCGGTGCCGCTTCATGCTCTCGTCAGGACTTGGAAAACTTTATTAATTTTGCTTCCAATCTCCACCCCTCCATCATTTTCACGTGGTCCATCTCTGACACTTCCCTTCCCTTCCTTGACCTCTCTGTCTCAATCTCTGGTGATAGACTGTCCACCAATATCCATTACAAACCCACCGACTCCCACAGCTATCTCGACTACAGCTCCTCACACCCCGCTTCCTGTAAGGACTCCATCCCATTCTCTCAGTTCCTTCGCCTCCGTCACATCTTTTCCGATGATGCTACATTCAAAAACAGTTCTTCTGACATGTCCTCCTTCTTCCTTAACCGAGGTTTTCCACCCACGGTCGTTGACAGGGCCCTCAACCGTGTCCGGCCCATCTCCTGCGCATCCGCCCTCACGCCTTCTCCTCCCTCCCAGAAACATGATAGGGTCCCCCTTGTCCTCACTTATCACCCCACCAGCCTCCGCATTCAAAGGATCATCCTCCGCCATTTCCGCCAACTCCAGCATGATGCCACCACCAAACACATCTTCCCTTCACCCCCCTTATCGGCATTCCATAGGGATCGCTCCCTCCGGGACACCCTGGTCCACTCCTCCATCACCCCCTACTCCTCAACCCCCTCCTATGGCACAACCCCATGCCCACGCAAAAGATGCAACACCTGCCCCTTCACTTCCTCTCTCCTCACCGTCCAAGGACCCAAACACTCCTTTCAAGTGAAGCAGCATTTCACTTGCATTTCCCCCAACTTAGTCTACTGCATTCGTTGCTCCCAATGTGGTCTCCTCTGCATTGGAGAGACCAAACGTAAACTGGGCGACCGCTTTGCAGAACACCTGCGGTCCGTCCGCAAGAATGACCCAATCTCCCTGTCGCTTGCCATTTTAACACTCCACCCTGCTCTCTTGCCCATATGTCTGTCCTTGGCTTGCTGCATTGTTCCAGTGAAGCCCAATGCAAACTGGAGGAACAACACCTCATCTTCCGACTAGGGACTTTACAGCCTTCCGGACTGAATATTGAATTCAACAACTTTAGGTCGTGAGCTCCCTCCCCCATCCCTACCCCCTTTCTGTTTCCCCCTTCCTTTTTTTTTCCAATAAATTATAAAGATTTTCCTTTTCCCACCTATTTCCATTATTAAAAAAAACCCCACTAGAGCTATACCTTGAGTGCCCTACCATCCATTCTTAATTAGCACATTCGTTTAGATAATATCACCAACTTTTAACTTTAACACCTATGTGTTCTATTGTACTATTGTCGTTGACATCTTTTGATGATCTGCTTCTATCACTGCTTGTTTGTCCCTACAACCACACCCCCCCCCACCTCTCTGTCTCTCTATCTCTCCGCCCCCCACACACACACCTTAAACCAGCTTATATTTCAGCTCTTTCCTGGACTCGAACTCAAGTTCTGTCGAAGGGTCATGAGGACTCGAAACGTCAACTCTTTTCTTCTCCGCCGATGCTGCCAGACCTGCTGAGTTTTTCCAGGTAATTCTGTTTTTGTTTTGGATTTCCAGCATCCGCAGTTTTTTTGTTTTTAAAATCAGACAATGTAGTTTCACCAGGATGATACAAGGAATACGAAATTACATTTCTGAAGAGTGTCTTGAGAATTGGGAATGATTCCACGCTAACAGTGAAAGCTAAGGAAAAATGCAATAGAAGCTAAAATTAAGAGTTTTGAAAGATTATTTCCCAGGTTGGGCTTTCATTGATGAAGGATCATCAATTTAAAGTTCTCAGGGAATCAGGAGAGAGGTTAGGGGAAAATTATTTTGCTGATAGTTATTGGAACACAGGGTGTTTTGCAACAGGGAATAGTTAAGGAAGGGACCTTGGCCGTCGCTGCTTTTTAGTAACAAATGCAATAAGGTTATAGTACACATATATACATTATGCAAATCTATTGAGACTGTGTTCCCAAAAATGGTGTTGGGTAGACTCATTTTTTATTTATTAATCAAAAATGCAATTAGCCATAACTATATCCCAATTATCTACATATGGCTAACATATTGCACAAAACTGGGTAATTGACCCACATTTTCACGATAAGATTTAACTTGAATGACATCTTACAGCACAATTACTGCCTTTTTGAGTGGCTGGGGAATCTAGTGGACTGCTAAGGTGATCTCCTCTCTAACATTATAGAAAAGGGTGTATTTCTATGGTGTACTATTCAATTCACCTTGCAGTTGCTAATCTCAGTTCAAAGGAAACGTGGGTTTGCTTTCCAATTAGCCTTTTTGTTATGTTGGCAGGAAACTTGAATTCTAACACCCCCGAAATAAGGTGATTAGTATAAGTATGTAAAATAAATCAGAAATACTACTTCAATTTAAACTGTGGCATAGATTCAAACTGGCAACAGGTCTGATGTCAAAAAGCTCTTCACGTAGTGCTCAATGTTTGTAATGCCTTCAGGATGGGGTTCTATGTGAGAGCAAATTCTTGGAAAGGCTTGAAATTTAGGGTACATTTATACAATAGCTGGTATTGATGCAGAATGGTTTTTATTTTGCCCTAAACCTTTAGTTTAAATCCAAAGTTAGGGGTCATCCTGATTCTGCAACAAAGCGACCAAGACACTCCCTCAGGAACATTACAGTTGCAGAGTCATTGTAGCCTTTGATGCGCTGATCCGGGGAGAAAGGGAGGCAGTTGACAATGGATTTTCTTTGAATGGATGGGCTAAGTGGTTTTCTTGATGTGTAGCTATCTTGTGATTTGATAGATGATCCTTCTCTCACTTTTTCTCTAACCAGGCTCTGTTACAACCTTTCATAGCCTTCTCTACTTTAGGAATATCATTATTAATCTGAGATTTCCTCTCTTCAACCTAATCTCCAATTATACATTGTTATATTTGCTCCCTTTCTGCACTGTCACAGTATTGAAATCAAGACCAATTACGTGAGGCTGAATGTTCCCTCTGGGGTCAGGAACGCAGCATTGGAAATATTTTCAAATCCCAACCCTTCCTTGGCAGGGTGTTTGTGTGGGATTGGGGTTGGGGGGTGGGGGGTGCTGCTGGATTTGGGGTGGGGGGGACTGTTTCAGGAAAGTGGTTACAGTGGGCTGCTAATTGTCTGGAGGGTGGGTTGCATAGCCAGTTAGTGGCCACAGATGCAGGATGGAGGTGGGACTCTGAAAGTGCAGGCCCAATTTAAAGCCATCACAGCAGCCATTCCAATGGCTACCATTTGGAAGAAAAACTTCATGCACCAAAGGGGTCAGGAGGTGAGGCAGAGGCCTGGTACCCAGAGCAAGACCCCTTAATCCTCAGATGCTCCTCCTGGATGTTGTGAGGAAGAAGAGGGAGGTCCTTTTTCTGGAGGTTGGAAGGAGAAGGCCAACCAGTCAAATACAGTTGGAGGTGGCTGAAACAGTCAGCAGCAGATGTGCTCAGAAGGGGTCCTGTGCTGTAAAAGGTTCAATGATCTTCTTCACTCTAGAATTGTGATTGCAACACAAGTCCCTGATGACAGGTCACTGTGTATTCAACCTCCAGCAGTCGCTCAGAGCTGAGGATCCTGAGGATGCAAGCTTCTCCTGAACTTGGGAGTAGTGTAAAATAAGTAAGAATAATTAACGGGGGGAAAGCCAACTTCAATGGGGTAAGAATGTGTCTGGCCCATTATGGATCAGTTATGATCATTATGATCAATTATGGAATCAAATGTCAGCAGCCAAAACAGCATCTGAATAATGGGCTGCCTTTAGAGAAGAGATAGCTCAGGCACAGAAAGGTATATTCTCACAAAGTGGAAAGGCAGGGCAAACAACTCCAGAGCTCCCTGGATGGCAAAAAGAAATAGAGATTAAGTTGAAGAAGAAAAAGTGTGCTTATGACAGATGTCAGGTGGACAATATAACTGAGAACCAAGCTGAATAGGAAGGTTCCTAGGGGAAGTGAAAAAGAATATAATAGGAAGTAAAAAGTGAATATGAAAGGAGACTAGTAGCTAATATAAAAGGGATCTAGAGTCTTCTATTAGCAATTAAATATTAAAAGGGTAGAAAAGGAGGAGCAGTGACGATTAGGGACCAAAAAGAGGATTTATGCATGGAGGCAGGGGCATGGCTGAGGTATTAAATTAATATTTTCTATCTGTCTTTACCAAGGGAAATATGCTGCACAGGCCCTGGCGAAAGAAGAGATAATTCAGACACTTGAAAGGTTTAAAATTGATAAGGTATTGAATAAGCTGTCTGTACTTGTAGTTGATAAGGCACCAGGACTGGATGGGATGAATCCAAGGATACAAGTGAGAGTGGAAATTGTAGAGGCACTAGCCATGACTTTCTGGTCTTCCTTAGACTCAGAGGTGGTGCCAGAGGAATAGACAATTACAAATGTTACATCCTTGTTCAAATAAGGATGTAAACATAAGCCCAGCAACTACAGGCAATCCAGTTTAACTTTGGTGGTGGAGAAGCTTCTAGAAATGATAATTTGGGACAAAATTACCAGTTATTTGGGTGGATGAGGGTTAATTAAGGAAAACCAGCACTGATTTATTAAGGGAAAATCATGGTTAACTAACTTGCTAGAGTCTTTTGATAAGGTAACAAAGAAGGTTAATCAGGATGATGCAATTGATGTGGTGTACATGGACTTCCAGAAGGTATTTGATAAAGTGCCATGCAACAGACTTGTGAGCAAAGTTATAGTCTGTGGAATAAAAGGGACAGAAGCAACATGGATACAGAATTGGCTGAGTGACAGGAAATAGAGAAAAGTGGTTAATGGGTGTTTTTTGGAATGGAGCAATGTTTGTAATAGATTTCCCCAGAGGTCGGTGTTGGGACCCTTGCTTTTCCATACAATAATGTCTAGCTCTTGGCATACAGGGCACAATTTCAAAATTTGTGGATATTATGAAGGTTGTGAACTCTAAGAAGGATAGTGTAGGATTTCAAAAGGACATAGACAGGTTGGTGGAAATGATGGACAAGTGGCAGAAGAAATTTAATGCAGAGAAATGAGAAGTGATTCATTTTGGTAGAAAAAGTAGGGAAAGACTATATAAAATAAAGGGTACAATTGTAAAGGGTGTGCAGGAGCAGAGGGACCTGAGTGGACATGTGCATAAATCATTAAAAGTGGTAGGGCAGTTTGAGAGCACGATTAATAAAGCATACAACATCCTAGGTTTTATTATTAAGGGCACAGAGTACAAAAGCAAGGAGGTTATGTTAAACTTGTATACAACACTGGTTTGGCCTCAACTGGAGAATCGTGCCCAGTTCTGGGCACCACACTTTCAGAAAGATGTGGAGGTATTAGAGAGAGTGCAGAAAAGATTCATGAGAATGGTTCAAGGGATGAGGAACTTCAGTTATAAAGAGAGATTGGAGAAGTTAGTACTGTTTTCCTTCGGAAAAAGAAGGCTGAGAGGAGATTTGATAGAGGTATTCAAAATCATTAGAAGTCTGGAAAGAGTAGATTGGGAGAAAATGTTCTCACTCATGAAAGAATTGAAAATGAGAGGACAAAATTTTTTTAAAATTGGCAAAAAAAGCAAAAACGATATGAGAAAAATATTTTTCACACAATCAGAGGTTAAGGTGTGGAATGCACTGCCTGAGAGTGTGGTGGAGGCAGGTTCAATGGAAGCATTCAAAATTGAATTAGATCGTTATCTGAAAAGGAAGAATTTGCAGGATTATGGGGAAAAGGCAGGAGAGTGGCACAAAGTGAAGTGCTCAATTGGAGAGCCGGTGCAGACACAATGGGCTGAATGTCCCCCTGCTCTGTAACAATTCTGTGATTCTGTGTGAAGTGTACACAGTGCTCCAAGTGTGGTCTGACCAATCCACTGTACAATTGTAGCAAGACTTCTTTATTCCTGTACTCCAATCCCCTTGCAATAAATGCCTTCATGCTATTTGCCTTCCTGATTGAATGCTGTACCTGCATGCTAACATTCTGAGTTCCTTGTATAAACACACCCAAATCTCTCTGAACATCAACATTTACAAGATTCATGCCTTTAAAAAATATTCTGCTTTTCTACTCTTACAACCAAGGTAAGTAACCTCAAACTTCCCCGCACTATACTCCATCTACCACCTTGTTGCCCACTCACTTAACCTGTCTATATCTTTTTGCAGCCTCTCCATGTCCCCCTCACAACTTATAATTTCTTTTAGTTTTGTATTGTCAGTATACTTAGATACATTAATCTCTGTCTGTTTATCTGTCATTAATATAGATTCTAAATAGCTGAGGCCCCAGGATTGATCCTCGAGGCACTCCACTAGTCACAGCCTGTCAACTTGAGAATGCCCCAGTTATGTCTACTTTCTTCCTGCCTGTCAACTAATCCTCTCTATCCATGCTAATATATTACTCCCAACTCTGAGTCCTTATCTTGCCTGTTAACCTTTTGTGTGGCGAGTTATTGAAAGCCATTTGGAAATTCAGGTATAATATGTCTACTGGTCCCTCTTTAAATACCCTACTCATTAGATCCTCAAAAAACTCTAATAAATTTGTCAAACTATGATTTCCCTTTTGTAAAACCATGTTGACTTTGTCTGATCCTATTATGACTTTCTGAATGCATTATTAAGACTTGCTTAATAATAGATTCCAGCACTTTCCTGATGATGGGCCTTTAGTTCCCTGTTTTCTCTCTCTTTCATTTCTTGCATAGTGGTGTCACATACCTAACTTCCAATCTGCTGGGACTGTTCCAGAATCAAGGGAATTTTGTAAAATCATAGCCAGATCATCCGCTGTCTCTGAAGCTATCTCTTTTAGAACCCTAGGATGTAGGTTATCAGGTCCTGGGGATTTGCCATATTTAATTCTTTAAGTTTCTCCAGTAATTTTGCTCTGTTGATATTAATTTCCTCACTCTTTGTAGCACTTAGCTTACTCTCTATTTCTGGTATGCACCTTGTCTTATACTGTGAAGACAGACACAAAATATTTGTTCAATGTCTTTGCCAGTTCCTCATTCCCCATAATAATTTCTCCATTCTCTGCTTCCAAGAGACCAATGTTTACTTTAGTTACTCTCTTCCTTTTCATATGTTCATAAAAGCTCTTACAATCTGTTTTTATATTCCTGGCTATTTGGCTGTCATTTTACTTTTTTCCCTTTTTATCAACTTTTTGGTGGCTCTTTTCTGAAACACTTCCAACTCTCAGACTTGCTACTATTCTTTACAACCTTATAAGCCTCTTCATTTAACATAATACTATCCTTAACTTTCTGAGTAAATCACTGATGGATCTTTCTTGCAAGTTTTTGTTTTTCAATGGAATGTATGTTTGTTGAACATTTTGAATTGTTTCTTGAAATGCTCCCCACTGTTTATTTATGTTCATACCTTTTTGTCTCTTTATCCAATCAACTTTAGCCTGTTCTCCATCATACCTAAATAATTGGCTTTGTTTAAGTTTAAGGTTCTTGTTTGTGATTGCAGTATGTCTCTTTCAAACTTAACAGTGGATCTTTTACTATGCCTCATTATATAATACTAGGTTAAAAATAACTTCATCCCTGGTAGGTTTCGCAGCATAGTGCTCCAGGAAATTGTCGTGAAAACATTCTGCAAACTCATTTTCTGGACCGCCTTGCTAATTGATTAGTCTATTTGAAGATTAAATTCCCCCACAGTTATTACCTTGCCTTTATTACAAGCTCCAATAGTTTCTTGTTTAATGCAATATAGCTACTGATGGTCACTTGGTAGTACAGAACTTGAGTATTACTGAAAAGACCCTATTCATGAGATTTGTGATAAGGCCAATCTAATTGTGCATAGAGCTGTAGGAGAAATGGAGAAATCCATTACTGGGTGTTCTACTACTATCTACTGCAAGCTTACCTTCACAGTATGCACATTGCTTATCCTGTAGCTCCATGCACTACAGATTGGTCTTTTCACCAATCTCATAAATTGGGCCTGAGTGATTTGCTCACCATGCAAGCTTGATGGCGAATAGGGCGCATAAAAGTTACCCTGCAGGATAATGGCTACCCTGATCATAAGAACATACAAATTAGGAGTAGGCCATTCAGCCCCTAGTGCCTGCTCTACCATTTGATAAGATCATGGCTGACCCGAGTATGATCGCAACACTACTTTCGTGCCTATCCCTATAACCTTTGACTACCTTGTTAATCAAGCACCCATCTAACTTAGCCTTAAAAATATTCAATGACCCTGTCTCTACTGCTCTCTGGGGAAGAGATTTCCACATGTTAATGAACCTCTGAGAAAAAACATTTTCTTCATCTCCAATCTAAATGGGAGACCCTTTTTTTAAATTGGGTCCCCTAGTTCTAATATCTCCAAAAGGGGAGGCATCTTTTCGGAATCCACCCTGTCAAGTCCCCTCAGAATTTTATCTGTTTCAATAAGATCCCCTCATTCTTCTAAACTTCAATAGATATCGGCTCAACCTTTCATCGTAAGATAACCCCTTCATTCCAAGAATCAGCTGAATGAACCTCCAAACTGTTTCTAAAGCAATTGTATCCTTTCTTAAGTAAGAAGACTAAAACTACACAGTATTCCAGATGTGATCTCACCAACAAATGACCTTTATAACTGTAACAAAACTTCCCGACTTTAATATTCCATTCCCCTAGCAATAAACACCAACATTCCATTTGCCTTCCTAATCACTTGAGGTACCTGCACATTCCTTTTTGTAATTCAATGTACCAGGACAACCAGATCCCTTTGTACCACAGAGTTCTGTAATCTCTCTATTTAAATAATATATTGGTTTTCTATTCTTCCTCCCAAAGTGGACAAGTTCACAATTTCCCACATTATCTATCTGCCATTTTTTTTCCCACTCACTTAACCTATCTATGTCCCTTTGCAGGCTCTTATGTCCTTTTCACAACTTACTCTTCTACCTAAATTTGTGTCATCTTCAAATTTAGCAACCAAACATTCAGTCCCTTCATCCAAGTCATTAATGTAGACTGTAAATAATTAAGGCCCCACTGATTCCCTTTCAAAAAACCATGTTGACCCTGCCTGATTGCATTAAGATTTTCGAAGCATCCTGCTATAACCTCCTTAATAGATTCTAGCATTTTCCTTATGACAGATGTTAGGCTAACTGGCCTGTAGTTTCCTACTTTCTGTCATCCTCCTTGAATAGATGAGTTACATTCACTATTTTCCAATCTGATGGGACATTCCCAGAATCTAGAGAATTTTGGAAAAATTCAACCAACCAACCAACACAATTACAACTAACGCATCTACTTTCTAAGCAGCTACTTGCTTTTAAGGCCCGAGGATGCAGGCTATCAGGTCCTGGTGACTTGTCAGACTTTAGTTCTAATTGTTTTCTCAGTACCCTTTCCCTGCTAATTGGAATTGTTTTGATTTTCTTCCTCCCTTTCATCTCTTGATTTACAAGTATTTGTGGGATGTTATTTGTGTCTTCTACTGTTAAGACAGGCATAAAATATCGGTTCAATGCTTCCGCTATTTCCTTATTTCCTGTTATTAATTCCCCACTGTTCCTCTCTTGAGGACCAAAGTTTCCTTTGATTATTGTTTTCCTTTTTAAATACTTGTAGTAACTCTTATTATCTATTTTTATGGGTGGTATCACTCCAGCTTCGCACTAAGTGTGGTAGCAGGCGGATAAAACGATGTTTTACATAAAGCCGCAATGGTGGCTTTTCACACCGTATCGCCCCAAACCTGCTGCATTAATTATGCATTCCTGGGAGACATGCCATTTCCATGGTGGGCGGGCCCTCATTCTCCCTCCATGCCATTACCTCGCCATTTCATCATGCCATGCATCATATTTAAAGTGCAGCCATGCGCACACCTCTCAGTGCTTCAAGCCCAGGAGTGCTGCACGGAAGACAAGATGGCCCCGAAAGGCAAAAAGACTGCAACCCCCACTTCACAACTTGAGTGTCTTTTGAACGCCATGGAGGTCTGCCATGATGCCCTCCACCTCCACCCTGGCTGCAGGATAGGCAGCTGCATCAATAATCCAGCATGGGAGGCGTTTGCAGTGGTAGTCAATGCCAATGCCCATGCAAAAGAGGACAGCCACCCAGTGCCGTTACAGGATGCATAGTCTCATCTGTTCCACCAGGGTAACTCACTCTTCTCATCACTCTCAACTCACACACTCACAAACCCATCACACAATCCCCAGGAACCTCAAACCTCATGGTACAACAGCACTAACTCTCACACATACCCTCACATCTCCATCAGGCTCACACCCTCTCCAGCTTATGTCCTCATCCTGTCCATGGCTCCGCTCACCATACAAACATTCCACACAATGCAGCATGTCCTGCTCACATTCTCTCCATCTGTTTTCATGCAGGTGAAGCCTGCTCACATCAGCAGGGAGAGGTCCCAGACCGGGGGTGGAGTGGCCCACATTAGGCCCCTTACTCACTTTGAGGAGTGTGCCATCACACTGACTGGTGAGGACATAGACCGTGCCTGCAGTGACGGAGAGGTCGGCAACAAACACCCTTGTGAGGATCCTGCACCACATCATCGTTCTCTCAATGCAAATGTGAGTGCTACCTCTTCTGCTTTTGACTGTGCTGCCATGCACAACTTATCTCTACTTTTCACAGGGAGCTCTGCCAAGCGACCAACTCCCTCAGCTTCATCCAGGCCCTCACCCCCAGCCAAGAGGCAGCTCCTCCATTGAAGAACTGGAAATAAGTAGGCTGGAAGACCCGTCACAGTGCTTGCCCACACTCAGCACCAGCACTGAGGCATACACCTCGGTGGAACCTAGATCTAAAGCAGTCTTGGGTTCACAATCTGATAATCACTGCACGGATATTTGTCTACAGCAGGAGGAGGAAGGTTCAGCTGAGTTCTCCAGCACTCAGAAGACTGCTTGGGAACAGACATCTGTGAGGCCTGAGTCAGATGATGAGTCTCTAGATTTGGCATTCTAACACCCTGGAGAGTGAGCAGAAGACAGGGGAACATCACCCAGAAGCCCTCAAAAGTGGCATGTGAGTCGGAGGAGTTTGTCTGCCTGCCCTTTGATGAAATGGTTTCCACATGTGCATGTATGGAGGCCTGCATGCGGAGGATGGCGGATGCCTTGGAGATCCTGGTCCAGCAGAACGCGGAGGTTTGTGCAGACATGTATTCCATCATGGGAGCCATGGGTGAGTTCCTGCAGTGACAACACGAGAGGGAAACGGGGCACCTCGATGTCCCTCCAGGTGCTCCTACCCCTCAAGGAGTTAGGCTGAGGCCCTCAGGCATCCAAAGGGAGGAGGAACAGCAGCTGGACACCCCTGGGTCATCCACTCAGTAATGTCAGAGACTGTCCTCTCCCTCCAAGTCCACTTTGCCTGTGAAAGTCTCAACCTCATCCTCTGTCACACAGAGGGAGCAGCTGGTCAACAAGTGATTCTGGAGGGAGAAATGTGTGTGTCAGGGCCTTATGGAGCCTCATGCAAGCACTCTCCCACACACGGGGATCCTGCACATATCATACTCACCTCAATGTCCTGAGCATTTTGAATGCTGCCTGCTAAGGTTTGCTTTCAGTTGTCCATCTGAGCTGACCTGCATCTCCGCCCACCCAATGATCACATTCCCATGCAGCACCTGATCTCACCCACCACAAATCTTGTTTCACTTTTGATTTGGACAGCATGGTCAGGATTTGGCTTTTCGTAAGCTCCCCCATCTTTTCCCCTCCCCCAGTCACCTATTCCCTTTCCCCCATCACCGTTGATCCCCCCCAACATCACCTTCCACCTTCCCTCCATGGTCTACCAGCCTTGTCATCCTTTACTAACAGGGTTGCCCCTCCTCCTCTGCCGTTCTGTCTATCTTTTCAAAATATTCCTTGGCTACGGGCCCCCCTCGGAAATCCCAATGCGATGATTCCGTAGGAATTGTCCAGGAAGCTTGAACTTCCGATGGGCAATTCCCCTGCTCCCTGGGACCCTCTGAAAATGTCTCCAACTCTGAGTTAGAGTTGAAGACTTTGAAGCTGGGTAGTTACCGAGGAAATGTTAGACAGAAGAATCCTAGTCTAATTCCTGAGTAACTATACAACTGACCCCAATACTCTTCTTCTCCTGACCAGCCGACTACCCCTGACCTGATCTGACGTGACTTCACCACCTGTTATTCCCCATGATCCTCCCAACTCTCCCCCGAACCAATTTGACTCACACTCACCACCTGACTACCCCCCCAAGCTTTTGGACATTTAAACTCTTTACTTACCAAAATACAGCACCTAGTATCGTAAAAAGATGTGGCTTCTGCATGGATTCCTTTTGCTAGTCAGGGTCGGAACCAGGAACCAGGGATTCTGACCTTGATCAGAAGATTTGGGCCATGTCTCTGTAATGGCAATTAGATCTAAACAATTTATGCCATTTGTTCATCTCACTTGTTGCGGATGCTTTGTACATTCAGATGAAGAACCTTTAATTACATTTTTTACTGCTATTCCTTGCATGGACCTTACTCGCTGATGCACAATTACTGTTATACTATCTGACCCTTCCTGTCCTGCTCTGCTTGTTTTTTCCTGCATTGCTACAAGGTTCTGTTGTCTCAACTTTTCCTTTTGGATTTCTAAAACTCCCTTCACCTGCACCATCTCCAAACCTGTTAACTTAAAGCCCTATCCACAGCCCTATTGTGGTTTAGATCTAATTGCCATTACAGAGACATGGCCCAAATCTTCTGATCAAGGTCAAAATCCCTGGTTCCTGGTTCTGAGCCTGACTAGCGAAAGGAATCCGTGCAGAAGCCACATCTTCTTTTTACGATACTAGGTGCTGCTTTTGGTAAGTAAAGAGTTTAAATGTCCAAAAGCTTGGGGGCGTAGTCAGGTGGTGAGTGTGAGTCAAATCGGTTCGGGGAAGAGTCGGGGAGGATCATGGGGGATAACAGGTGGTGAAGTCACGTCAGATCAGGTCAGGGGTAGTTGGCTGGTCAGGAGAAGAGGAATATTGGGGTCAGTTCTATAGTTACTCAGGAATTAGACTAGGATTCTTCTGTCTAACATTTCCTCGGTAACTACCCAGCTTCAAAGTCTTCAACTCTAACTCAGAGTTGGAGACATTTTCAGAGGGTCCCAGGGAGCAGGGGAATTGCCCATCGGAAGTTCAAGCTTCCTGGACAATTCCTACGGAATCATCGCATTGGGACTTCCGAGGGTGGCCCGTAGTACATTTTGTGGTTACGTCCAAGCTTGAATTGTCTAGAGACCGTAAGATTTGAACCATTTTACATGACAACAAAGGTTGGGAGATAAATATTCCAAGGAATATTTTGAAAAGATAATATCTGCTACTAAAGATGTACTAATGTAATATATTTGTGCAACATACATTGTATCTAGTGTATTGTGTTAAACTGAAATTATACAGGTTAGGTTTTTATACATGTATGGTTCTGTGGCAGTTGCTTTTCTTGATTTTGCTGAGATACTCCAGGAAGGAAATTTAAAAAAACCTGATTAAGTTTGTGGTTTAGCAGTATATTATTTTTCAGTCTTCTGATGTGATGGGGGAATACATGGAGTATCCCAGATTATCCAAGGATGGATTTACAGGATTGTCATCTAATTATTAGCTAATCCCTAGGTGTTGTAAAACTGGAAAATATTCAGGTAAGTTTCCAAACAAATTAATGAATTTGTGCTGAAATTGTAATCGGTTTGCAGGAACCAATGAGATCTGATATGAGGACTATCCTGGACAACTAGCTCAGCAGCTCTAGGGTCTTCTCTTTCTTAAAGGGACTGATGCTCCTCAGGTTTTGGATACCCCTTAATGCGTTCCTCTGTCTTGTATACACTTAATTTCTTCAAGAGAAAACCAGAGTGTAAATGCACCTTGCCTGCCGTTCAATAGGAATGCAAACCAGGTATTAGCTATGAAAAATGATAAATGTTAGCTAGCTTGTTTTGGTTGGCTTGACGAAGTCACTGAAATCTTTCCAGAGGGGCACTAATAGCCTCCACCATCTCGTTCCACTGGACTTGATAGTTGACTTAACTAGCTCTTTCCTCCTGTTTCAAATAGCCTTTTTTAAACCTGCTCCTGCCCTTTGTCAAGATGACATCTACATATCACTTTTTAAAAAAAAATTTCATGGGATGTGGGTGTCACTGGCTAGGCCAGCATTTATTGCCCATCCCTGATTGCCCTTGAGAAGGTTGTGGTGAGCCATCTTGTTGAACTGCTGCAGTCCCTGTTGTGTGGCTACACACACAGTGATATTAGGCAGTTCCAGGATTTTGACCCAGCAACAGTGAAGAAACAGCGATATAGTTCAAAGTCAGGGTGATGTGTGGCTTGGAGGGGAACTTGCAGGTGGCGATATTCCCATGCATCTGCTGCTCTTGTCCTTCTTGGTGGTAAGAGGTCATGAGCTTGAAGAAGCTGTGATGGAACCTTGGTGAGTTGCTTCAGTGCATCTTGTAAATTGTACACACTGCTGGCATTGTGCGTCAGTCATGGAGGGAGTGAATGCTAAAGATGGTGGATGGGGTGCTAATCAAGCGGGCTCTTTTGTCCTGCATGGTGTTGAGCTTCTTGAGTATTGTTGGAGCTGCAATCATCCAGGCAAGTGGAGAGTATTCAATCACTGCCTTGTAGATGGTGTATATGCTTTGGGGAGTCAGGAGGTGAGTTACTCACCGCAGACCATCTTCCTTTGTGCTAGGTATGACGCCAACCAGTGAAGAGTTTTCCCTCGATTCCAAATGACTCCAATTTTGCTAGGGCTCCTTGATGTCACACTCATTCAAATGTTGCCTTGATGTCATGATGTCATTCTCACCTCGCCTCTTGAGTTCAGTTCTTTTGTCTGTGTTTGGACCAAGGTCAGGAGCTGAATGGCTCTGGCAGAGACCAAACTGAGCATCGGTGAGCAGGTTATTGCTGAGTAAGTCCCGCTTAATAGCACTATTGACAACCCCTTCCATCACTTTGTTGATTGTCGAGAGTAGACCGATGAGGCAGTAATGGGCTGGTTTGGATTTGTCCTGCTTTTTGTGCACAGGATATACCTGAACAATTTTCCACATTCTCGAGTATATGCCAGTATAGTAGCTGTACTGAAATGGCTTGGCTAGGGGTGCAGCTAGTTCTGGAGCACAGTATTATTGCCCAAAATATTGTGAGGGCCCATAGCCTTTGTGGTGTCCAGTGCCTTCAGCCGTTTCTTGATGTCACATCCTTGCTACTTGACTCATGTTCAGAAATGGATATTGAGCCTGTTAACATTTTGTTTCCACAACTGGAAATCACCTTCACTAAGGCAAGGAACCGTGATCAAAGATCTCATCTTAGTTACACGGAAATGGAAAAATCTATTGCACCTGTTGTCCAGAAGGATGGCTTTAGTATTGTACATTTTACTGCGTGAAATTGCTTGCACCATTGATTAAAGGTATTGATCAGTGAAAGTGTAATCTAGCACCTTTTGTGGTTTGAGTCAAACCAAACCTTTCCACAATTGATTGACCTCATTCAGACTGTAGTTGTGAAAAGTGTTTCTTAAGGACACACAATTCTCATTTTAATTATCCATTTACAAGGACATATTGATGGTCCTATATTCTATGCTAATTTTGTTCTGGCTCGGACATGAAAATTAGGCAAATTATTGACCATGCCTTAGCTGTGCAACATTTGTTTTCATTTGAAGAATTTAAAAATGCAGACAATTTAGAAACAAGAGATTCTGTGTTTGTGTACTGGATAAAGACAGAAGCAGGGGTGCCCTCCATGTTTGATTAACCAGCTAATCAGTTGTTATATTTGCACTGTATCACCACTGTTACTACCTTCGCACAAATAGTAGAAGAAAAGTCAAACAGTAACAAGAGTTCAAAGTCTATCACACGTATTAGTTTTGTCAAGTTTAGATGGAAATTGCTTCCTCCGGGAAGATATTATATGTTTCTGCCTGAGGTTTATTCATTGGGGAAAAAAAATCACATTTGAGCGAGATAAGCGGCTTACATTATGTTATTTTAACCTGGCTTGGCTAAGAACTTCCACTGATGGAATTGGGGAAGATGCAGAAAAAAATTCTGAGTGTTATTTTGTAAAATGTGTGAATTATATTTGTTGCCACATTTATTAGCTTCTGTCAGGTATTTAAAAAAGTAGCTTGGTGCATGAATTGTTTTTATGTGATTGAAATAAACAGAGATGTGGCAGTAATAGAGAGTAAAGAACATGCCTGCCATGTGCCATATCCACTTATTGTGGCCTCACTTTGTACTAGTTTGCGTAGTCAGCTTTTGAACAATTATTTTTCAAAGACAGATGAAATGAAAAGAAAATGTAAGTGATATATATATATCACAAATGCAATTCAATAGCCTCTTGTTATGCATTACTTGCAATTTAGAACTTGGGCTCTTATTGTGATGTAAATGTTGAACAATATTGTGTTACTGTTGATTGAGTAACAGTAATGTGAAGCATAATATCAGTGTTTCCTTAATGAGAACCCAAAGCCTTCTGAAAGATGCCCTTCATTACTATTTTAAATAACTCTCAGCCAATGGTTTACATCCATGAGATCATTCATTTCACATAGCAGGTAGTGAATTACTGAGTTACCGCTACTGATATCAAGATATAAAGGATTGCATCATACTTGAGTTTGATAATCTAAAGATAAGTAATGGTACAATACCTCTTTCAAAAATAGTGCTTCACTAAATGCATTTGTGACATTTATTTTAGAAGCTGTGGTATAGAATTCAGCAATTAATATGCTAGTTTTTCTTGTAAATGTAGACAAAAATTTATCTTGTTTCTGATATTAACACTTGTTTTGAGTTTTTATGATTTTTGGAAGTATTGTGATAGGAAAAAGTCATGGAGCTGAAATGCAAGTTGGCGGCACTCTAATACATAAGGAAGGAGGTGGGAGAGTACTTGGACAGTTTGCTCCAGACTGTGGTCAACCTCTTAGAGAGGTGCAGGATCAGAACGTGATTGGCGTGACCAATTAGTGTGCAGAATAAGGTGAACCCTGATGAGATGGAGAACAAGGAGCTACAGAAACTGATTCTATCCAACAGGTGCAATGTCCTTGGTACTTGTGAGGATAAGATTAAAGGCAATTGGAAGGACAGCCAGAATATTGACCATGGCACTTTGGAGCATAAGGCATCCAACAGGAAAAGGAGGGAAATCGAACTGTAATAGTTGTGGGGGATTCAATTATTAGGGGAACAGATAGTATCCTTCGTGAGAAGAATTGAGAGTCCCAGGTGGTATGTTGCCTGCCCGTTTGCAAGGATGTGTGATACTTTAAGCAAGCTTAAAAGAACGTTGGAGAGGGAGGATCAATTTGTTGTTGCCGCTGTTGGGACCAAAAACATAGGAAAAAGTAGGCAAGAAGTCCTATTCAGAGAGTATCAGGAGCTATATTATTTTGAAAAAAGGACCTCAAAGATTATAATCTCTGGAGCCATGTGAAAGTTGGGATGGGAATGAGCGGATTAGGGAAGCGAATGTGTGGTTGGAGGACTGGAAAGTGTGGTTCTATTTCATGGGACATTGGTACAAGTACTTGGATAGGAGGGAATTTAACCTTTGGGATAGGCTCCACCTGAACCCAGCTGGGGGTCAGGGTCCTAGCGGAAAGGTTAATAGGGCAGTCACAAGGACTTTTAACTAGAAAATGATGGGGTTAGGTGGTGGTGCTCAGGTGGGAACGTTTAATATAAATAATTCTATAATAAATGAAAAACAAAACTATTAATTGTCAGAAATTGCACATTAGGCGTGACAGATAAAGGGGAAAACCAAAAGATATAAAATATTTAAACCAGGAGAGAGAAATAAGAAATGTGTGAGGGAAAACAACAAGAGAACTGAAAAACTTGTTAGCATGTGTGACCCAGATAAGTGTTCTTTATATAAACTCAGGGAGTAGATGAAACAAACTGAATGAATTGCAGATGCAAAGTTGGCTTTGAGAGTACAACATGAGTTAGACATGGCTGCAAGATAGCCAGGACTGGGAACTGAATATTGTATAATTATCACCTGGTATAGTATATATAATATACCAGGTGATAATGTATAAAGAAAGGATAGTGAATCTGATAGAGGGGGAAGAGTAGCTTTAGTGAATAAGAACAAAATTACTCTAATGATGAGAGAATATAACAAGAGGCAAGGAGACTTTGGGTAGAATAAGAGAAAGAAAAGGATTAGGGATTGTAGTGGGAGTTGTATATAGACACTCCCCACCCCTGTAACAGCTATGAAGTAGCAGAATGTATTAACGCAATAATTAGGCAAGCATGTAGTAAAGGCAGAGCAGTTTTCATGGGGGACTTGATCTTCCATACAGATTAGGACAAGCTGACAAGTCAAAAAGAATTTATTTTCGGTTCAGGTTAGTTTTCTGCAACATTATGCCCTCGAACCAACAAAGGTATAGGTCATATCTGATTTAATAATGTACAATGAGCCTGATTAGTTAACAGCCTAACGGTGCCTGAACAGTTAACTAATAGTAAGCATAATATGATGAAGTTCAATATTATTTGAAAGAATGAAGCACAAAACAACTAAGATTCTATATTTAGACAAGGTTTACTTTAATCAAGACACTGTCCACAGTAAACTGGGTAAATTTGTACATTGGCAAAATGACTGACAAAAGATCATTGAGATTCAAAACAAAACTGCTTTACATCTTAAAGGGACAAGAACTCTTCTTGTCAAAAAAAGCCACAGATGACTGAAGAGGTAGAGGGCATCAAAACTAAAAAAATGCATACAAAAGTCCAAAAATAACACAGATCTTGGTGAATGGGAGAGATGAAAAGAGTGGCAAAACAGAAAGTAAGAACTACAAAAAGGGGGTATGCAAAGAAACTTCCAAAATAAATACCAAAAAAACTTTTACAATTATATTAGGAAAGAGAGTGGTTCAGAGCAACATCTGCCTATGAAACTGACAATGGCAATATTACAAATGAAAATGGCGTATATGTTAAATGGCTACTTTGCATCAGTATTTACAGTGCTGGACATCTCAAGGAAATTAATATTGAATTAGGGATGGGGACTCACCTAAATGACCAATAGTAAATTAACAGTAACAATGAAAATAATGGCACTAAAAGAAAAACTCCAAAACTAGATTGTTTTCATTCCAAGCTTTTGAAGAAAGTAGCTGAGAACATTGTTGATGCCTCAACTATCATCTTCAAAAGTTCCCTCAATTCAGGAGCCATTCTTATAGATTGTAATATTGTACATGTCACCCCACTATGTGAGAAAGATGAGAGGAATGCCAGGAAATTAGATCAGTTAGCCTAATGCATGTGGTGGGAAAACCAGCAAGGAAAGTGATCCAACCATGGCTAACAAGAGAAGTTAAAGATTCTATTGGATCAAGGGAAGAGGCATATAAAATTGCCAAAAAAGTAGTAAGCCTGAGGATTGGGAGCATTTTAAAATTCATCAAAGGTGAACCTAATAATTGATAAAGAAAGAGAAAATAGAATATGAAAGTAAACTAGCAAGGAACATAAAAACGGACTATAAAAGCTTCCATACTAATGTAAAAAGGGACAGGTTAGTAAGGGTAAATGTGGGCACGTTACAGGCAGAGAATAGAGAATTTAGGATGGGTAATAAGGAAATGGCAGAGAAACTAAACAAATACTTTGTGTTTGTCTTCATGAAAGAAGATACAAAAAACTTCCCTGAAATATTGAGGATCCAAGGGACTAGTGAAATTGAGGAAAGAAATTAGCATTAGTAAAAAAGTAGTGCTGGACAAATTAATAGGACTGAAGGTTGATAAATCCCCTGGACCTGATGATCTACATCCTGGAGTGTTGAAAGAAGTGGCAGTAGAGATAGTGGATGTATTGGTTATCATCTTTCAAAATCCTGTAGATTCTGGAATGGTGCCTTTAGGTTGGAAGGTAGCAAATGTGACACCACTATTTAAGAGAGGGGGGAGAGAGAAAACAGATGTTAGCTTGCCATCAGTCGTAGGGAAAATGCTAGAATCTATAATAAAGGATGTGACAACTGGGCACTTAGAAAATAATGGTAGGATTGGGCAGAGTCAACATGGATTTATGAAAGGGAAATCTTGTTTAACAAACCTGTTGGAGTTTTTTGAGGATGTTATTAGCAGAATAGATAAAGGAGAACCAGTGGATGTGGTGTATGGGATTTTCAGAAGGCTTTCGATAAGGTCCTGCACAAGAGGTTTGTAAGTAAAATTAAGCATATGGGATTGGGGTAATATAGTGGCATGGATTGAAGATTGGTTAATGGACAGAAGACCAAGAGAAGCGATAAACGGATCATTCTCAGGTTGGGAGGCTGTGACCAGTGGGGTACTGCAAAGATGAGTGCATGGGCCCCAGCTATTCACAATCTATATGACCTATTCCTGGTCCTATGTTCCTATGAATTATTTGAGTCTGTAATTAAGGATGACATTGAATTTCTAACTGATCAGAGAGCTAGCATGGATTGATAAAAAGGTTCATGTCTGACGAATCTGATGGATTAAATTTTTTGAAGAAGTGACTAAAATATTGGACAGGGTAATGTCAATGAATATCACTTAGTTGAACTTCCAGAAGGTATTTGATAAACCCTTCATAGGAGACAGTTAGCTAAAGTGAAAGCTTGTGGAATTGAATGTATATTGGCCTGTTTAAAGAATTATCTCTTGCTGCTTAACCAAAGTCGGGAAAATGGGCAAGTATTTTAGTTGGCAGAATGTGACTAGTGGCAGCTCACAGGGACTTATGTTGGAGCCTCATTTTATTTATTAGTGACTTAGATGACGGGATGGAGAACAACCACACATTCAAGTTTGCTGATGACATAAATATAGCTGCCATTGTAAGCAGCATAGATGGAAGCATAAGATTTTGGATATATTAATAGATAAAGTGAATGAACATAACTGTGGCAAATGGATTTTGATTGGCGGTGCCATCTTTCAGAAAAGACGTTAAACTGAGGTTCCATCTGGTCTCTCATATGGATGTAAAGATTCCATGGTGCTATTTTGAACAGCAGGGGAATTATCCATGCTGTCAAGGGCAATATTTATCCTTCAATTATCACTAAAATCAAATTACCTGTTTGTTATCAGATTGCTTTTAATGGGAGCTTGCTATCTGTAAATTAGTTGTTGTGTTTTCTACATTATGACAGTAACTGCCCCCAAAATACTTAATTGGCTGTCAATTGTTTTGAGATTCCCTGAGGTGTATCATGAAAGGTGCTATATCAATGCAAGTCTCTATTTTTTTACCCTGCTTTCTCTTTCTTTCTTTCTTTCGCTTTCTTTCTTTCGCTCTCTTTCTTTCTCTCACTTTCTCTTTCTTTCTCTTTTTCTTTTTCCATTCGAGAACCTCCTCCAGAGGTCCCCAAAATGACAGATGCCAGTATTTGGCCAATTTGATTCACTCCACGTGATATCAAGAAATGGCTGAAGGCATGAGATAGTGCAAAGGCTATGGGCCCTGACAATATTCCAGCAATAGTACTGAAGACTTGTGCTCCAGAACTTGCCACGCCCCTAGCCAAGCTGTTCCATTACAGCTACAGCATTGGCATCTACCATGTGGAAAATTGCCCAGGTATGCCATATACACAAAAAAACAGGACAAATACAACCCGGCCAACTACCGCCCCATCAGTCTACTCTCGATCATCAGTAAAGTACTGGAAGAGGTTATCAACAATGCCATCAAGCGGCGCTTGCTTAGAAATAAGCTGCTCACTGATGCTCAGTTTGGATTCCAGCAGGGCCACTATGCTCCTGACCTCATTACAGCCTTGGTTCAAACCATTCATGACTCCTCCGATACTGCAGCAGTCCATGTCCAAATGCTGCAAGATGTGGACAATATCCAGGCTTGGGCTGACAAGCGGCAAGTAACATCCACGTCATACAAGTGCCAGGCAATGATCATCTCCAACAAGAGAGACTCTAACCGTTGTCCTTTGACATTCAATGCCATTACTAACGACTGTGTGGTGGTCATTCCTACTGATACTGTCATCACAGATGAATCCCCCACTATCAACATCCTAGGGTTACTGTTGACCAGAAACTGAACTGGACTAGCCATATAAGCACTGTGGCTACAAGAGCAGGTCAGAGACTCAGAATCATGTGATGAGTAACTCATCTCCTGACTCCCAAAAGCCTGTCTTGTGCCCATCTACAAGGCACAAGTCAGGAGTGTGATGGAATATTCCCCCCTTGCCTGCATGAGTGCAGCTCCCACAACACTCAAGAAGCTCAACACCATCCAGGACAAAGCAGCCCGCTTGATTGGCACCACATGCACAAACATTCCCTCCCTCCACCACCGAAGCACAGTAGCAGCAGCGTGTACCATCTACAAGATGCACTGCAGGTATTCACCAAGGCTCCTTAGCAGCACTTTCCAAGCCCACAACCACTACCATCTAGAAGGACAAGGGCGGCAGATAGATGGGAACACCACCACCTGGAAGTTTCCCTCCAAGTCACTCACTATCCTCACTTGGAAATATATCACCATTCCTTCACTGTTGCTGGGTCAAAATCCTGGAACTCCCTTCCTAACACCACATGGGCTGCAGTGGTTCAAGAAGGCAGCTCATCACCACCTTCTCAAGGGCAACTAGGAATGGGCAATAAATGCTATCCCAGCCAGCGAAGCCCACATCCCGTGAAAGAATAAAAAAAAATTAAACCACACCTAGAGTACTGTGCATAGTCTGAGCGGCACACCTCAAGAAGGATATATTGGCTTTAGAAGCAGTGCAGTATGGATTTACTGAAATAATATCTGGACTCTCTAAGGATTAAATTAAAAGGATAGATTAATCAAAACTGGGGACTGTAATTCATGAAATTTATAAGGTTAAGGGGTGATTTGATTGAAGTTTCTAAGATATTAAGGGAAATGCATATAGTTGATAGATTCTGTTTCATGAGTCTAGGGGGGGAGTTTTCTGATCCTGTCTATGGCGGGTTTCCTGGGCGGAAGCAGAGACTCTAGCAGTAGGCAAAAAGTCGGAAATCCACCGACTTAAAAACAGCTTACAATTCTCCCGATGGTGGGTTTATGGTAGGTCAGTTATTCCACCTACTAGTGGCATGAACGCAATTTGCATTCTTTAACATGTCATGAATGGTCTTTAAAATAGCTTGTAGAAATAATGTCATGCCTTCCAATCTTGTGTCACGCCAGCAGGAAATTACTTCGGCCTCAAACCTGTTTGAAAAGGGGTGGTGTGCACAAGTCAGACCTCAGTTCAAGCTAAGTGGAACTTATATAGTCTACCTGCTGTAGCGCTGTGCCAGTCTTGTTGCAATGAATGCCACACTGCCAGGGCTGTAGGGTTGGTCTGCTCCTGCTGTTTGCTTGCATGGTCCCAGAGAACACTACTGTGCTGTGGTACTCATGCAGGCCTCCACTTGCAAAAACTAGCACTTCAACCAGGAGTGGACTGTGAGGTGAGGATGCGGTTGGTGAACAGAAGGTGGGCAATGGAGAAGGAAGGCTGTGGAGTGGCAGTGAGGGGGAAGGGCAAACATGAGGGTGGCAATGGGGAGGGAAGGCTGTGGAATGGCAGTGAAGGGGAAGGTTGAACATGAGGGGATCTTTCTGGGGTCACTTTCTAACTTCTTGTTGCTGTAGGAGTGAAGAGGAGTCTGCTTAGAAAGAATGGAGGAAGACTTCCTTATGATGAAAGCCACTGAAAGCCAATGGCTTTATTAACACTGTTAAAGGGCTATTCAAAGCTCAGTAGCTTCACATCACAGTCACTGCATCTCAAGAGTAACACATAGGAATTTAGAATTTGGGAATGCTGACAATAGTGGTATAGCTGTATCATATATGACACTCCATCAATGAAGGCTTGTCATCTGTTCACTAGATTTGACACTCCTAACGAGCCAAAGGGCATCCACTCATTGAACATGTGTTGGTTGGAGGTCAATCATCTCAGTTCCAGGACATCACTGTAAGAGTTCCTCAGGGGTGGCCTAGGGGCCCAACCAACTTCAGCTGCGTCACCAGTAACCTTCCTTCAGTCATAAGGACAGAAATAGGGATGTTTGCTGGTGATTGCACAATGGTCGTGACACCGCAGATACTGAAGCAGTCCATGTGTAAATACAGCAAGACCTGGACAATATTCAGGCTTGGGCTGACAAGTGGCAAGTAACATTCGTGCCGCACAAGTCCAGGTGATGACCATCTCCAACAAGACAGAATCTAACCATCCCCCCTTGACATTCTGCTCCTCCATCTTATGGTCTCAACTTTGCTGTTTCCCCCACTAACAACACCCTAGGGGTTACCATTAAGCAGAAACTGAATTGGATTAGCCATATAAATACAGTGGCTACAAGGGCAGGTCAGAGGCTAGGAATCCTGCTGCATGCAACTCACCTTCTGACTCCCCAAAGCCTGTCCATCATCTACAAAGCACAAGTCAGGAGTGTTATGGAATACTCCCCACTTGCCTGGATGAGTGCAGCTCCAACAACACTCAAGAAGCTTGACACTCTCCAGGACAAAGCAGCCCGCTTGATTGGCACCCCATCCACAAACATTCACTTCCTCCAACACCGACTCAATGTGGCAGCAATGTGTACAATCTATAAGATGCACTGCAGAAACTCACCAAGGGTCCTTAGACAGCACTTACCAAACCCACAATTGCTACCAACTAGATGGACAAGGGCAGCAGCCAGATGGGAACGTCACCAACTGGAAGTTCCCCTCCAAGTCAATCACCATCCTGACTTGGAAATTTATTGCTGCACTTTCACTGTTGCTGTGTCAAAATCCTGGAACTCCTTCCCTAACAGCATTGTGTGTGTACCTACACCACAGGAACTGCAGCAGTTCAAAAAGGCAGCTAACCACCACCTTCTCATGGGCAATTAGGGATGGGCAATAAATAATGGCCTAGCCAGCGACGCCACATCCCGTGAATGAATAAAAAAAACTGATTGGTCATTAATATGCCACATTATAGATTGGAGCACAGAGTTGGGTCACTCATCAATTAAACTTTAGCATTGCACGTAACTCAAGATGTTACATATCTGCGATGCCATCTTGGTCACTCATGTGCTAGTGTCTCAGGGACAAGGTGACACCAGCCACCATGCAAGTAGGGCACAAAAAACTATGGACCCTTAAAGTTTCCATATGTTTCATCTTCTGAGCTTCAATTTCTTGCCCCTTGAATCATTAATGTCTTCAATGTTTCCTTTCAGAGAGAAGGCATAAACACATATGGATCTAGGGCTCAATGCTGCCTTTGTCAGAGTCCTAATGCAATGTAGGAGGTGAAGGAGGGAGAGGCGCAGCTTCAGCAGGAGGGACATGGTCAAGTGGAGCCAAAGCATGAACAGGAGGGTCAGGAGGAGAGACCCAGACAACAGGGGTGACTTGCCAGACTGAGGGTTTATCGTAGTATAATCTCTTATTTATAAACGAGTGAGGAGCAGTGCCACGCACATCTGTGCTTGTCCCGAGTTTTGGTACATCACATATGCCATATTTTTCGTGAAGACCTGATGCCACGTGGAGTTGGAAGGTATCCCCTGCCAGTGGCTTTGAAGGTGACTGCAGCGCTAAATTTCTTTGCCTCTAGTTCTTTCCAAGAATCAACAGGGGACCTGTACGGCATCCCTCAGTCCTCAACACATTGATGCAGCTAGGAGATCACAACTGCCCTTTACAGGAAGGCCCACCATTTATGTCAGGTTTGCTCTGGATGAAGATAGCCAGGCTGCAAGGCTCATTGGCTTTGCCGCCACCTCAGTCTTCCCGAGAGTGCAGGGTGCAATAGACTGCACCCAGTAGCTATACGGGCTCCATGACAGCAGCTCCTAATGTTTATAAACCACAAGGGCTACCATTCCATCAATGTACAAATGGTGTGGGATCACCAGAAGCACATACTGCACGTTTGTGCACGGTACCCTGGGAGTTGCCATGACTCTTACATCCTGAGTCACTTCCAGGTGCCTGAGATTTTCGAGCAGCCGTTATGTCTGCAGGAATGGCTGCTTGAGGATAAGGGGCAATCACTGAAACGGTGGATGATGACACCAGGGCATTGTCCCAGAGTCGTTCCCAGGAGAGGTACAAAGTTGCTCACAGCTCCCTTATAGAGCAGATCTTAGGGCTTCTGAACTTCAGATGCTTGCACCGCTCAGGTGGCTCACTAGAATACACTCCCGACAGGGTTTCCCTTATCACCACAGTGTGTTGCGCCCTTCACAATCTGGCAATGCAAAGAGGTGAACCCCTGCCAGAGGATGAACTAGAGGAGAATGAGACCCCTCGGGGGATGAAGATCTGGAGGCTCAGGAACGTCAGGAGGCTGCTGAAGGTCAGTATGAGCACGATCACGCCATGGAGGAAGATGTGGGAGATGTGCCCATGATACGTTAATTGCTGACAGGTCCCAGGAAGAGTAAAGTTCAGTGAAGGCATATGGCCACATCTCTCCTCGCCCTCAATGCCATTCCCTTTCATCTCAGGGTGTCCACCCACTTACAGCGAAAATGAGCCCTGCATTCACACTTGCATGTTCTGGCTTCATGAACCGCCAGACCATAATCTTTGCTTTAATCCATGGAGCCCATGAGTAAGCTCAGTCTGGGAAATGAGAGTTCACTTAGAGGCAAGAGTGATGCGAGAGAAGACTTGAAGCCTTCGGCACCACCTAATGATGCAAACACCGCTGAAACTGAGATATGGATATGTCTAGGGATCTTGTGGTAATTATGGTTTTATTTATGTGTGTAATATATCTTCAAGCAGAATGTTATAAAGGAAGATCACATGATCTTGTGTAGCCAATAGAAGAGTAGTGTGGGCTACCTCTGTAGTTAGTAGTCAATAGTATGGAGATAGGGTTCGATGTGAAAGCACACCTGAGTAACTGCTGAGTACCTTTGTTTTCCACCTAAGAAGTATATGCTGATCAACTCTATCTATAGTACCAACTTGGCCATCCCACAAGTGTGCAACTGGGATCTACATGTCCCAACAGATCTCTTCCTCCGTGCATGTCTTTTCTTCTGCCACTAGCCAAATGCCGCCAGAATATCAAGGCTGATGAGCTGCCCTCACTCAATGGTGATCCTTGAGGAAGAAGGTTTAGAAACGCTTACATCATACAATTCAAATAGAAATTTAAACACATCTACCTGAGATCACACAGGAGTGCAGAGACCAGTTCAACTGAGGTTGACATCAAAGGAATGTTAATCAGTGGGACACTAGCACTGAGTGGGACGATGACTAAAACTCGAAATAAGAGGATTCCAATGTACAAAATCACAATGCCTTCACTTGTCCAAAACGTTCACATAACCATCAAATGTATTCACAAAAATGCAATTTCTTTACAGGTACAGCACACCTGTGACCCAAAAGTGACATTAACTTTTCTTAACTTTCCTAACTCTCCTGCTACACCTGGGTGCAGTCTGACATCCACAGCAGGGGTGGAGATAGCCTGCTGACTGCTACGTCCTGATGTCTGTAATGACCTTGGTGGACGTCCTCTGGTGGCCCGTGGCCTGTAGGACCTGATAAGGGTGACCTACTCAGGGGCAGAAGTGCCTTTGGTTACCTGAGAAGCTGAAGTAGCTGGGGTCACAGGCAGAGGGAGCTGTGAGTGGCTGCACATGCTTGGAGTGTCCTGAGAGGAAGCCCCGCAGGTGTCTAGTTGATGCTCATCCTCCCTGTGGGTGCCCGAGGGTTCTGCGCTGACTCCTACAGGATATCGTGCACCTAGCGGGATGCCAAGGTGTCTCATCCCCATGTTGCCTACATCTTGATGGTACCCACCAGGGTGCGTGGGCATCGAGTGCAGGGCCGAGATAAATCCAGCAAGACTTGCTGGACCGAGGTCTCCATGGTGGTCACCAGCCTTCCCATGGTGACTTCAAGGCACCCGCATGTCAGAGCTATGACATTAGACAGGATGCAGATGGACTCCTCCATCATTCGCTCTAGTCTGCTGAGTGACTGTTGAATCTTTGCCTGATGTTTTGTCGTTGCATCTCCAGCATAGATTTGGCGGCCGTTTCCAGTGGCTCATCATCTGACTCGGACTGTGTGTGTGACTGGTCTCCAGTAGCCCCCTGAGTGCTGGAGACCTGCGCTGTCCCTGCTTCCAACTGCTGCAGGGACGAATCAGTGAGGTGTTCTCCAGAAAGTGAGTCTGAGCCTAAGCTAGAGCTGTGACCTACCGATGTGTGAGTCTCCGAGCTGGTGGAGGGTGCATGTGAGCACTGTGACAGTTCTTCCAGAGCTTCCTCTTTGGACATGGTCAGGGGGCTTGCACTGGTGCTCAGCTGGCTTGGGGGCCTCGATCTGCTGGTGCCTAGAAAATAGAAAATAGAGTTTCAGTTAATGAGCATGAGCTATATGAGATTGCATGTGACTCACTGTGATTGTCATGATTTGATGAGGTGATGGAGCGATGATCCGTACTATGTTGCTTGGAAAGGCTGATTTCCCCTTCCCCACAGGAGTGATTCCTGTCCTCCCCAGCCAGCTCGGCTGCAGCCTCCTCAAACTCAATGGGGGTGATGATGTTAGCTGTCCCTCCCCGAGTCTTCGCTCTCTTGCGCCTGTTGTGTGCCAGCTTGGCCTGTATGAAGAAGAAAGAAAGGCATGTGATAAGAAGGGATGGGGCAGAGGCTGGGTGAGATGCATGTCCCCTGTGTGTGGTGAGCTCTCCTCAGAAGGGCCAGAGGATGGAGTGTGAGCAACATGATAGATGGGATGGTGGTAATGTGAAAGTCTCGGTTAGAGAACGAGTGTTGATATGGGTCCCTCACTTATGGTTGTTTGAGATCCCTGAAGAGAGTAGCAGTTTGAGTGCATGATGCCATGATGAGAGTTTGATATTGGAGGGAGTTGAAGGATGACTTAGCCTGGCGGAGCAGATGAGATCATTCATCCTCTTCCTGCACTGGATGGCAATTTGGGCACAGTTGCCAGCCATGCTGACCTGCTCTGCAATGGCCCCCCAGGCCGGAAAGGTGAGGCTGCTGGCCTCCTGCAGCCATCCCTGAGATACAGGACTTGCTTGTCCACCTGCACACCACTGATCAAGGCCTGGAGGGCTGGTGGGTGAAGCGGGTGCTGCCTTCTTCTTAAGACTCTTGGTCTCCTTCTGGCTGCAAGACATCTCTGCACATGTCGAGAAGACAGGTGGACTGGAGATAGTGAGATTATTTGTTGGTCTGGCCTTTAAGTATGGCGCCCAGACCTTTGACCCCGCCTGCTGATGGCGGGTGGCTGAATCAGCTCTTGACCCACCAGGTGATCCGGCCTGATACTCGCCTGTGTATGATTAATGACCCTCCAAACATGGAATTGGGTTCAAGTTCCCGCCATTCCAGCCAGTGGAGTGGGCACTGCCGAAACTGCCCACCACTGCACTTCGTCTCATAAGTGGAAAATTCCACCCTAGGACTCAGATATAGGTTGGGATTTTCAATTCCCGCCCAAAGTCAATGGCCCTTTGGCTAGTCTGCCAAATTTTCCATCCCACCTGCAACGAATCCTGCCATGTGCAGGACTGGAAATTCCCGACCATAGCCTCAAAGTTAGAACAAGACCTTTCAGGTACCGAGAGCTGATTCTCATGGAGTCTTCCTGACTGCTGATCTTTAAAAATGGGGAGAGAGACCTGGATGCAGGAGTCCTGCTGCCATTTCTGACAGATCCAATTTTTGCCAGTAAGGGAAAGGGGGTGGGGCGTGATTGACACAAGAGGGAACTCAAAACTCGGCAGGTTAATTTGAACTATTGCTGAGTTCAAACAGACCCAATTTTGACAGTTGCAAGGGCCTTGCAGAGGATCAGCTCTCTTGACATGGCTCAGCACCAGTGCTTCAGGAAATTCAGGTTGTTATGACAGGTCGCTGCTGACTTCTGCAGTCTCTTGGAATAAGATCTCCTTCCCAGTGGAGTCAGGGGCATGCATTATCAGAGGCTGACAAAGTACCTATCCCTGGAGTGCCACCACCCCTACTTCCTGCTAAGTCGCTCTCTGCCTGTCGCCAAGTTGTGTGCTTTTGTATCCTGTGAGGCGAGAAAACAGAGAGATGTGAGTTAAAAGCAAAATACTGCAGATGTTGGAAATCTGAAACAAAAACAGAAAATGCTGGAAAGACTCAGCAGGTCTAGCAGCATCTGTGGAGAGAGAAACAGAGTTAACATTCTGAGTCCGTATGACCCTTCTTCAGGGATGTGAGTGTTTGTTATGGCTTGTGTGGAGAGGAGGGAAGGACAACATTTGGGAATGCTTGGGTAAGAGTGACCATCATATCATAAGGTTTAGACGAGTAATGCAGAAGAGCAAATAATCTAAAATAGAACGCCTAGGTTGGAAAAGGGCTCATTTCAATGGGATGAGAAGGGATCTAGCTAGGGTAAAATGGAGCCAAAGACAAGAAAATGGTAACGGAACAATGGTGATCTTTCAGGAGAAGGTGCTTCAGGTACAGCCTAGGAACATTCCAACAAGGGTGAAAGGTAGGGGAGCCAAAGCCAGGGTTGCTTGGATGACAAGAGAGATAGAGAATATGATGAAACAAAAAAAGAGGGTGTATGATGCATGTCGGATAAATTCTTCGAGTGAGAGCCAGTCAAATACAATAGGTTGAAAGGGGAAGTGAAGAGGAAAATAAGACTGGCAAATAGAGAATATGCAAATAGAATGTAGTTAACATAAATGGGAACCCAAAAAATCTTCTATTGGCAGGTAGTAAGCAGGTAGCAAAAGGTGGAGTGGGTACTATTAGGGACAAAGAAGGTGATATATGCTTAGAAGCGCAAGGCTCTAATACTTAATAAGTACTTTGTATCAGTGTTTAATAAGGAACGGAGTGGGCAATAAATAGTTGAGTTCCTTGTTTTTGGCCCAGCAACAGTGAAGGAATGGCAATATGCTTCCAAGACAGCATAGTATGTGGCTCAGAAGGGAGCTTGCAGGGGCTGCCCTTGTCTTTCTAGCTGGTAGAGTTCATGGGTTTGGAGGGTGCTGTTGAAGGAGGCTTGGTGAGTTACTACAGTGCATTTTGTATATGGTACACATTGCTGCCACTGTGAGCCGGTGGTGGAGGGAGTGTATATTTAAGGTGGTAAATGGGGTACCAATCAAGTGGGCTGCTTTGTCCTGGATGGTATTGAGCTTCTTGAGTGTTGTTGGAGCTGCACTCGTCCAGGCAAGAGGAGAGTATTTCATCACACTCCTGACTTGTGCCTTATAGATCGTGGACAGGCTTTGGGGAGTCAGGAGGTGAGTTACTCACTGCAGAATTCACAGTCACTGACTTGCTCTTGTAGCCAGATTATTTACGTGGCTGGTTCAGTTAAGTTTCTGGTTAATGGTAACCCCTCAGGATTTTGATAGTAGGAGATTCAGTGATGGTAATGCCATTGAATGTCAAGGGGAGATGGTTAGATTCTCTTTTGTTGGAGATGATCATTGACGGGTGTTTCTGTGGCACAAATGTTACCTGCCACTCATCAACCCATACTGAATGCTCTCCAGGTCTTGCTGCATATGGACACAAGCTGGTTCAGTATTTGAGGAGCCCTACATGGTACTGAACATGGTGCAATCACCGGAGAATATCCCCATCATTGATGAATCAGCTGAAGATGATAGGACCTAGGACAGTACCCTGCAGAGGTGTTCTAGAAACATAGAAATATAGAAAATAGGAGCAGGAGAATGCTCCGCATGCCCTTTGAGCCTGCTCCGCCATTCAAAATGATCATGGCTGATCCTCTATCTCCACGCCATTCTCCCGCGCTCTCTCCATACCCCTTGATGCATTTAGAGTCCAGAAATCTATCTATTTCCTTCTTAAATATATTCAGTGACTTGACCTCCACAGCCTTCTGTGGTAGAGAATTCCACAGGTTCACCAGCCTCTGAGTGAAGAAGTTTCTCCTCATCTCAGTCCTAAATAGCCTACCCTATACCCTGAGAATGTGACCCCTGGTACTAGACCTCCCCAGCCAGAGGAAACATCAACCTTGCATCCAGTCTGTCCAGCTCTGTCAGAATTTTATACGTTTCAATGAGATCCCCTCTCATTCTTCTAAACTCCAGTGAATACAGGCCTAGTCGACCCAATCTCTCCTCATACGACAATTCTGCTATCCCAGAAATCAGTCTGGTGAACCTCCGCTGCACAGCCGCCATGGAAAATATATTTTTTCTTAGGCAATGAGACCAAAATTGCACACAATGCTCCAGGTGTGGTCTCACCAAGGCCCTATACAGCTGCAGTAAGACATCCTTGCTCCTGTACTCAAGTCCTCTCGCAATGAAGGCCAACATACCATTTGCCTTCTTAACTGCCTGCTGCACCTGCATGCTGGCTTTCAGTGATTGGTATACAAGGGCACTCAGGTCCCTTTGCACATTAATATTTCTCAATCTATCACCATTTAAATAATACTCTGCCATTCTGTTCTTCCTACCAATGTGGATATCTTCATACTTATCCGCATTATACTGCATCTGCCATGTATTTACCCACTCACTCAACCTGGCTGAATCACCATGAAGCCTCTAAACACTCTCCTCGTCACTCACATTCTCACCAAGTTTCATGTCGTCAGCAAACTTGGAAATGTTACATTTGGTTCCCTCATCCAAATCATTGATATATATTGTGAATAGCTGGGGCCCAAGCACTGATCCCTGTGGCACCCCACAAGTCACCGCTCTGAAAGAGACCCATTTATTCCTACGCTCTGTTTCCTTCTGCTAATTAATTCTCAATCCGTGCCAATATATTATCCCCAATCCCAGGTGCTTTAATTTTACACACTAACCTGTTATGTGGGACTTTATCAAAAGCTTTCTGAAAATCCAAATGCACCATATCCACTGATTCTCCCTTATCTATTTTGCTAGTTATGCTCTCAGTCCAGTAGATTTGTCAAATGTGATTTCTTTTCATGAATCCATGTTGACTTTGTCAAATCCCACTGATGTTTTCTAAGTGCCCTGCTATCACATCCTTCATAATAGACTGCAGCATTTCCCCTGATACTGATGCTAGGCTAAATGGTATATAATTCGTTGTTTTCTCCCTCCTTTTTTAAATACATTTCCCACCCTCCAATCTGCCGGGACTGTTCCAGAATCTACAGAATTTTGGAAGATGACAGCCAACACATTCACTATTTCTATGACCACCTCCTTTAGCGCCCTAGGGTGTAGATTATCAGGCCCTGGGGATTTATCGGTTTTCAGTCCCATTAATTTCTCTAGCACTATTGTTTCACTAATACTAATTTCCTTCAATTCCTCCTTCTCACTAGACCTTCAGTTCCTTAGCATTTCTGGGAAGTTATTTTTACCTTCCTCTGTGAAGACAGAGCTAAAGTAGTTGTTTAATTGCTCTGCCATTTCCTTGTTCTCTATTATAGATTCTCCTGTTTCGGACTGTAAGGGACCTACATTTGTCTTATTTAATCTTTTTTCTTTTTACATATTTACCTAGTTTTGGGGCTGAGATGATTGGCCTCCAACAACCAATCTTTCTTTGTGCCAAGTTCATCTCCAACTAGTGGAGATTTTGCCACAATTTCTGTTGACTTCAGTTTTGCTATGGCTCCTTGATGCCCCACTTGGTCAAATGTTGCCTTGTTGTCAAAGGCAGTCACTCTCACCTCACCTCCTGACTTCAGTTCTTTTGTCCATGTTTGGCCCAAGGCTCTAACAAGGTCAGGAACGGAGTGGCCCTATTGGAACCCAAACTGAACATCAGTTAGCAGGTTACTGCTATGTATGTGCTACTTGTTAGCATTGTTGACATTTTCCATCACTTTGTTGATGATCAAGAGTAGACTGGTGGGGTGGTAATTGGCAGATTGGAGTTCTCTCTCTTTTTGTGGAAAGGATATAACCTGAACAATTTTTCATGTTGTTTGGTAAATGCCAGTGTTGTAGCTGTACTGAAAAAGTTTGGCTAAGGGCGTGGATAATTCTGGAGCATATGTTTTTAGTACTGCTGTTGGGATGTTGTCAGAGTCCACAGTCTTTGCCACATACACTGCCTTCAGTCATGTGGAGTGAATCAAGTTGTCTGAAGACTGACATCTGTGATGCTGGGGACCTCAGGAGGAGGCCAAGATGGATTATCCACTCAGAATCTCAGGCTATGAGTGGAGGTATGAGTGGAGCTGGAACATGTGTGATCCTGAGGAATGCTGTGGAGGAGAATGCTGGGCAAGTCTGAGTTTGGAGCTTGGCAGCTGAAACTGTTACGCCACTCACTTTACTGCACTTCTGAGGTCCCTAGGGTATTGTCTCCAGGTTGGAGGGACCACATTTCTGTTCCTGACTTCCTCTGCCAATTGCATCCATGCTTATTTGGCAGGGGAGGCTGTCTTCTTCCTCTTTTCTCACCCTACTGCAGCTCCTCCGATCCCACAGCAGGAGAGAGACTTGTGGAGCAGTCTTCCCAGGTCTCCTCTCCATTCCTGTGGTTGCTGCAGCCTCAAAAATCCAAATGCTGGTGAGCCCTTTTAACCCATATCATGTCCCTTTAATCAGAAATCCTTCCTTTGACAGAATGGGTGCATCAGCCCACCCTCCCTAATTGGCCTGGCTATCCAGAGGCAGGATGCTGCTGCTGTTCTAAAGAAGAGTTATATTGGACTCAAGACATTAACTCAGTTTCTCTGTCCGCAGATGTTTCCATACCTGGTGAATTTTTCTTGCATCTTCTGTTTTTATTTCAGATCTCCAGCATCCACAGCATTTTGCTTTTATGCTAGTGCTGTTGTTGAGTTGAAGAGCCACAGCTAAGCTTGCCCATTAGGAAATCGGGTTCCCGATCTGAAAATAGTCCTAACTTTCCATCGGGGCTAAATCCAGAAGGTGCTGCTTGTTGTCTCTGTGGAAAAGCAGTGAAGCCTTTTTTATCACAAACCAATTAAGTTAAACTTGAAATAAAACTAGAAAATGATGAAATTACTCTAAGTCTGGCAGATTCTGTGGGGAGAGAAACAGAGTTCATGGGTGGAATTTTCCATGTCCGCTGGTGTCAGGCATCATGGTGGGCATGAGTGGTCAATATGGTGGGAAGGCCAAAAATCGGTTTCACGATGCCATGAAACCAGTTTTCAATTGTCCTGTCAATGCTGGACTGCCACCGCAGGTCGGGAACATTATTGTAATGAACCTGCATATCATAATAAGCCAGCTCGCCTGAATTACCCCCCCAACCCACACTGGACCATCTGAGTGCCGACTTGTTTCACATCAGTATTTATAAGGCGTGCGTCTGTGAGATGCAGTTTGAGGGGAACTCGGACGTAAGTGCACAGTAATATTGCGCAGCACTCATGAGGGTTGCGTGTTGGACCTCAAGGTTAAGGCGCTGCGCATTCAGGCCTGGACACAAGCAAATCACATTTTCCTGGCTGGCTGACAGCGTGCTGCCGGGGCAAGGGCTGCACTGCGGTTGAGGTGAGTTGGGTGGTGGGGTAAAGGTTGCACTGTGGTTGAGGTGAGTTGGGCGGTGGGGTAAAGGCTACACTGCAGTTGAGGTGCGTTGGGCGGTGGTGTAAAGGCTGCACTGTGGTTGAGGTGAGTTGGGCAGTGGGGCAAAGGCTGCACTGTGGTTGAGGTGAGTTGGGTGGGGGGGGCAAAGGCTGCACTGTGGTTGAGGTGAGCTGGGTGGTGGGATAAAGGCTGCACTGCGGTTGAGATGAGCTGGTGGTGGGATAAAGGCTGCACTGCGGTTGAGGTGAGTTGGGCAGTGGGGCAAAGGCTGCACTGTGGTTGAGGTGAGTTGGGTGGGGGGGGCAAAGGCTGCACTGTGGTTGAGGTGAGCTGGGTGGTGGGATAAAGGCTGCACTGCGGTTGAGATGAGCTGAGTGGTGGGATAAAGGCTGCACTGCAGTTGATGGTAGTGCACAAGCACATGTGGGGATGGGGATGGGGATGGGGGTGGGTGGGAAGGAAAATGGTCATGTGTTAGGGAAACCTTATATAAAGTGACCATTCCTTCGCAGCTGAGACAGCTCAGGTGCAGCTACATTGACATACTTGCAATCGAGCCTCTAGTTTATCTGCCCGCTCAAGCAATGCAGAAGCCTAAAAGTGCCACTAAGCTTTTCACCCCTCTGGCACAGACTGCAAACTAATTCACAATTTAGTGGACTGCATAACAATTGTATGACTGGGCACGTGTACAATCTGCTGGCAAAAGCTGTCCATGGAGCAGTCATTAGTGGAAGCACTCATAGCCCCTTGCAATGTTATCATTCAAGTTTGGACCAGTTTCCCCATGGTTCAAGCTAACAGTGCAGTCTTGAAGTATTGTTTATGAGAATGCCTGATCTGAGAGCACAGCATGCAGTCCAATGGGCAAAGCAGCCACCAATCGGTCAGGTGGAGTGGGGCAGAGGTGGTTGGGGTTTCAGGCAGCCATGCAGCGCACTAAACTCTGGCCATCCAAGTGGTGGCCAGCACTCTCTGGGGTGCATTAAGGGGCCTTCAGCTTTACCAAGAGAGGACTTAGTTCTTCCAAGCTTACCCACGTGACTCTGTATTTCATCCCAGAAGAGGAATACATCAGGATATGGAGCCTGGTGATCTAGCTGTATACCTCATGCCTTACAGAGAGCAGAGACAAAGGAGAGGTGAGCAATGGAGGTTCTTTGCTGGGCAGAGGGAGGAGCAGCACCCTCAGGAAGAAGGGACAACTGAGACCCCCATGCATGCCACTGAAGAGTCACAGTGAGCTGTCACTGGTTGGCACCTAGCTAGACCCAGGATCTATAGACAGCACTTGTCATTCCTGCAAATGACCGAGGACCAGTATCGCCAAAGACTGTGCATGTCCAGGTTGGTCATATCTGCCACCTGCTGTAGGATTTGGCACCACAAAGACATGGAGGTCGTCCACTGTCCATAGCCGCGAAAGTGACCCTGGCACACAGTTTTGATGTCAGTGGCTCCTTTCAGGGCTCCATAGGTGACCTCTGTGCAATATCACAAGCCTCCACGCACAAATGTGTCCAAGAGGTCACGGATGCCATCTTCGCGAAGGCACACAACTTTGTGCATTTTGCCTGGGATCAGGAAAGCCAGTATTCAAGAGCGCTGGGATTTACCCAGATCTCGGTTTTCCCACAGGGTGTCATCTACTGCACTGACTTGGCGCTCAGAACTCCTTGGCAACAATTGGTCAACTATGTCAGTCACAAGGGCTTCCACTCGCTGTTTGTTCAGCTGGTGTGCGACCACCATTAACACATCCTGCAGGACTGCGCGTAGTTCCCAGAGAGTGTCCGCGACTCCTACATTCTCAATAGGTCTCAGATAGCTGACATCTTCCAAGGTCCACAGAGGCTGCAGCGATGGCTCCTCAGGGACAAGGGCTGCCTGCAGGGGACGTGACTGATGACACCTCTGCGGTGCCCTCAGACTGCAGCAGAGTGAATGTACAATGAGGATCATGCTGCAACTTGCACTTTGGAGCAGACCATCAGAATGTTGAAAATGATGTTCTGGTGCCTGGACAGGTTTAGTGGAACCCTACAATACAGTCCACAGAGGGTGTCACATATCGTTGATGCCTGCTGCACCCTTCACAACCTGGCGCTGCAACGGGGAGAGTAGCTGGATGAGAAGCAGATGGAGGAGCTGCATGTCTCTTCCGATGAGGAGGATGCCTACGGGGTTGAAGGTGAGGAGGTCCTCCAAGGCGAGGTTGATGGTGATGAGGCCATTGCACTAGCCAGACAAGGCAGGCATGCTTGGGAGGGTCTCATAGCTGCTAGATTCATGGAGGATGATGACGACATGTAGTAAGGAGACATCATAGATTCTCATGTTGTATCAATGAACGTTTGATTCCTGTATGGGTGATGGCAGTACACATACCCTCTGTGATAAGGCTCCTATCATGGAGATGCAGCGGATGCCCATAGATCCTTCATTTCAGGAGGATGATGATGACATGCATTGGGGACACTCCATAGATCTTCACATAGCTTATGTGAATGTCTGACTCCTGTCTGGCTAATGGCACCTCACTTGTGCTCTGTGAACAGGGTGATATCATGGAGACACAGCGGGGAAACTTTAACTTCTCCTGATCTGATAACATCCTTCATCAGCTGAACCTTTCAGGACCACACTGATGATGATAAGCTGGGGGTTCAGCCGCACCTCAAAGGTGCTGGGAGCACAGTGAGAGAATGATGGAACTCTGTGCTGCCGGCCCAGGACATTCTGGCAGCAGTGATAAGCCCCACTGAGTTTCAGGCATGACTGATGTGTCCAGTGACTGTGAAGGCACACCATCAATGTGCTGGGAAGGTTGCACAAAGCACAGGGTAGAGGCCCTGGACTGAGACACCTGCCTTTATGTTGTGCAGGGACCAAGGTTTCACATCTGAGTGACATTAATGCTGCTCATCAGAACAAGGAGCCATAGGCAAGGAGACATTCTTGGGAGTTTATTTACAATAGTGAACATTATGTGCAAGTGATTTACACCCATGCCCAGGTGCAACCATATCTTCTTAACCTTCCTAACCCTGCTGCTATGTCTTGGTGCATCCCTGACATCCACAGCAGAGGCGAAGGCAGCCTGCTGCCTGCTATGCCCGGTCTGTGATGACCTTGACGGATGTCCTCTAGAAGGCCAAGACCTGGAGGGTCCCAGTCTACTTTCAGGGTCCTGCTGTGTGCCAGTGGCACCCCCATCGGCCTTTTTTAAAATTCATTCATGGGATATGGGTTTCCCTGGCTGGGTCAGTGTTTATTACCCAGCCCTAGTTGCACTTGAGAAGGTGGTGGTGAGCTGCCTTCTTAAACTGCTGCAGTTCATGTGGTGTAGGTACACTCACAGTGCTGTTGGGAAGGAACTTCCAGGATTTTGACCCAGCGACAGTGAAGGAATGGTGATATATTTACAAGTGAGGATGATGAGTGACTTGGAGAGGAACTTCCAGGTGGTGATGTTCCCATCTATCTGCTACCCTTGTCCTGCTAGGTGGTAGTGGAGCTGGAGCTGCTGAGGTCACAAAAGAGGGGATTCAGATGGTCCGGACACTGGGTGGATGGCCCTGGGGTGTGCACCCGCTGATTCTTCTCCCTATGAGTGCCTGAGGGTTCCTCGTTGACTCCTTGAGAAGAAGGGGAAGCTGGAATGAGATCGAGCTGCTCTGCACCCCTCTCGCATTTACACTTTTGGAGGCTGATGTCCTGAATCAAGGTCCCCATGTCAGCTGGCGTACTACCATGTTGGCCTCGATGCATTGACATGCTGGCACTATTACCTCAGACTGAAGACGGACAGACTATTCCATCATGCTTTGCAACCTGAGGAGTGCAACGGACATCCCTGCCTCCACCTCCTGTGCATCAGGCAGTGCAATATGCTCATTAGATTGTGACCTCGAGGCTACTCTAAAGCTTGGTTCTACTGAGGTGTGTAGCTATGCGCTGGTGGAGGGTGAGCACTGTGACGGGTTTTGAATAAGGGTTTCAGCAGATTCTTCTTCTGAGGTGTCTTCGGGGCTTGAGGTGAGGACCTGCATCGTGGACTCCCTTGGTTGTTTCCCAGATGTGCCTGAGAAAGCAAGGAAAGACAATTAGCGCATGGCAGTGGCCTGTGAAACAGGACACATCATTTACAACATGGTTGTCTGATTGTTGCACTGCTGGATCCTCACTTGGTTAAGCACCGCTGACCTCACTGTTAGCACAGGAATGGTCCAAATCTTTGCCAGCCAGCTGCATGACTCTGTTTGCAAAGTCTTCAAGGACCTTGATTTCAGACATTCCTCCACCCGTCTGCGACCTTTCCCGCTTGTTGTGTGCCAGCTTGTCCGACATGAATAGAGATGGAGAGAGTATAAGCAGGATGCCTGCCAGGCCGGATGATAAGTGTGCCTGGCATGTTTGGGTGGTGAGTGATCCCATGGATGGGATGAGGAGAGTGAGGTTCTGTGTGAGAGAGTGAATGGTGATGTCCCTTGAACTGGCAGTGAGTGAATCCCTGTGGATGCCTGATGGGTTTGTGAGTGTGTGGATTGAGAACGTAGGAGATTGTTCATCCTTTTTAGGCCATGGGTGTCTGTCATCTTTTGCAGGGCATTGGCACTGACCACCGCTGCCACCGCCTCCCAAGTCAGATTGGTGATGTTGCTGCCCCTCCTGCGGCCAGAGCGGGAGCAGAGGTTATCCCGGTGGACCTTCATGGTGTCCAAAAGACATTCCTGGGACGCATTGCTGAATCGGGGGAGCTGCAGTCTTGTTGCCTTTTGGGCCATGTCTTCTGTGCCGCAGTCTTGGGCTGGAAACACTGAGAGGTGTGCGTGTGACTGCACTTTAAATATGACACCTGGCATGAGGAATCGGCACGGTAATGGCACAGCGGGCGAATTGGAGGCCTCTTGCCTGCGACATGGCAAATTTCCCAGGAATATATGATTCATGATGTGGGATTGGAAAGCCGTGGTGTGAAAAGCCGTCTTTTTCCTGCCTGATACTTCATTTAGTGCAAACCTGGATGAGTCCACCGATTGTTCCGTGGGGTTGGTTCGCGTGTTAGATGGAGCCAGGCCCTCCATCCTCAGACACAGATTGGAGCCGGCCACAGGGACTGCTGAGTGGCAAGGCGGGCTAGTTAAAAGGCCTGCCTTAGTTCACTGGGACTTTGTCCCAGTTGTTTTGTAAAATAGTAGGTGATCTAGACTCACTCTTCACGCCCCTCACCCACCTCACCCAGTGCTCTTGCAAAGTCATGCCAACATATGACACTCCCCATCCATCCTCATGGCCCCTTATTGCCCCTGTACCAACTTAGTGCCAACTCATGCCCCCCACCACCCTTTTCCTTTTCCACGCCAACTCACCCAGTATCCACCATGGGCTGACCTCAGGAGTTATGCTGAGAAGAAATAAAGTTCTAAATATCTACTACAGACTTCGCTATATATAAAACACACTGATTCACGAAAGCTCTTTAAATACATTTAAATCCACTCAAGTACTTAATCCTATACATACACAAACAACTGTATTTATAACCCGATATCAAAGCTAGCTAATCCTTTAATAACCTGTTTGAGCTGTCAATTAAACTGTGAACTTACAGCACCGCCCCCTTCACACCCCCCACTGTGATAATGATAGGTTGTGGAAAGAAGTCAAGCATTCACAATGCTGTAATGACTGCACTTAGTGTTATGTTAACAAACAGCTGTTGAAACTTCTTTTTTTTACAATTTACTGACATAGGCAGGCAGTTTGTTTTTCAATTTTTAAAGGGCAGGCTATTTAAATAACTTGACAGCTTGCTGGTTCTACAGACCTTATCCACACTTTGCGAGCATTTATGTTTAGTCTAAAAATTTGTAAGTCACAGACTGTGGTTTAAAGCCCTCGCTCCAGTGAAAATGGGATGAACTGGAATCTAAGGGGAATATAATGGTATGAGATGGGCACTTCAGCCTATTAAGGTGATTAGTGGAAAAATCAGTAGTAGTAAATTATATGGATCATTCCCAAGAGCTGAAAACTCAATGCTCTGCAGAGACGTCTGACAGCATTATAATTACAAAAGAGAACTGAAGGCTGTTGATTTTCTTTAAAAATATGGGTATATTCCCTCAAAGTAAGGCAGGGTAGTGCTGAGTCATGGAAGTTTTTTTTGTTGTTTTTTGACGATTGGATAAGAGGAAAGATGCTAGTTTTTCCAAGCAGTTTGGTAAAGTTATTCACACACTTCATTGTCATTAACCTGTTTAAAATAACCTGTATGTTACCAGAGGAAATTAAAAATTCTATTGTCAGCATAAAGCACACTCACATTGGGCACAGTAATGTTCATCTGGTTGGTTCAAGTGGCAAGAAATGAACAGCAACATCTTCTACTCTGTATGCTCAGTTGATGGGCAACATGCATCCTTTCGCAAGATGGAAGATTGAGTTTTATTGACCGTGCCTTTTTGAAACCATGGGCAGAATCTTTGGTTCGGCGAGCGGGTGCGGGGCCCACTCACTGGTGACGCGTGGTGTCGTCGGACATGTGTCTCGATGTCACTGTGTGTCATTCAGATTTTCAGTTCGGTAGGCACGCAGCCACCAACAAACTGTCAAAGGTCTATTAAGGCCAGTTAACCATCAATTAAATCAATAAACTGAGCTGTCCGTCCAACCTTAAGGTTAGCGGGCAGGCGAAGAGCCCAGGCGACCTTTGCATTTTTCATAGAACCTCATCCACGGGCGGGATGAGGTTTCATGAAGGTTTTTAAAGTTTTGTAAACATTTTTAATAAAATTAATGGACATATCCCAGCTCATATGACAGTTTCACATGAGGGGACACGTCTTAAATTTTTTTTTTCCCTTTATGAGATTTTGTTGCACTTAAACTAATCTCCCTGAGGCAGCTCTGTGCTCTGCTCAGTGCTTCTGGGTGTGTGTCACGCTGGGCAGGCCTTAATTGGCCCGTCCACGTAAAATAGCGGCGTGCAGGCAGAGATTGGCTGCGCGCACACCTGCTCTCGCCCAACCACCCCCACCCCACCCTCCCCCCAACCCCCCAACGGGGAGAAAATTCTCCCCCATGAGGTCGCTGTTCTGGAAATGTTAAACAAGTGCAATTGGTGACTGATTGATATATATGACACCATGGCTAAACAGTGTTATGCATGAAAATATTAGATGCTGAAGAGAAAAAGATGAGTACAAATACCAGCAACAATAATAGTTTCACCTCCCTTCTATAAGACCATAAGACCATAAGACAAAGGAGCAGAAATTAGGCAAATCGGCCCATCGTGTGTGCTCCACCATTCAATCATGGCTGATAAGTTTCTCAACCCCATTCTCCCGCCTTCTCCCCGTAACCTTTGATCCCCTTACCAATCAAGAACCTATCTATCTCTGTCTTAAATACACTCAATAATCTGGCCTCCACAGCCTTTTGTGGCAATGAATTCCATAGATTCACCATTCTCTGGCTAAAGAAGTTTTTCCTCATCTCTGTTCTAAAAGGTCTTCCCTTTACTGTGAGGCCTAGTCTCGCCTACTAATGGAAACATCTTCCCCACGTCCACTCTATCCAGGCCTTTCAGTATTCTGTAAGTTTCAATCACATCGCCCCTCTTCCTTCTAAACTCCATGGAGTATAGACCCAGAGTCCTCAAATGTTCCTCATATGTTAAGCCTTTCATTCCTGGGATCGTTCTCGTGAACCTCCTCTGGACCCTCCAAGGCCAGCACATCCTACCTGAGATACGGGGCCCAAAATTGCTCACAATATTCTAAATATGGTCTGACCAGAGCCTTATAAAGCCTCAGCAGCACATCCCTGCTTTTATATTCTAGTCCTCTCAAAATAAATGCCAACATTGCATTTGCCTTCCTAACTACTGACTCAATCTGCAAGTTAACCTTAAGAGAATCCTGGTCTAGGACTCCCAAGTCCCTTTGCACTCCAGATTTCTGAATTCTCTCCCCATTTAGAAAATAGTCCATGCCTCTATTCTTCCTACCAAGGTGCATGACCTCACACTTCCCCATGTTGTATTCCATCTGCCACTTCTTTGCCCATTCTCCTAACCTGTCCAAATCCTTCTGCAGCCTCCCTGCCTCCTGAACCTCCACCTATCTTTGTATCATCTGCAAACTTAGCCAGCATGCCCTCAGTTCTTTCATCTAGATTATTAATGTATAAAGTAAAATGTTGTGGTCCCAACGCTGACCCCTGCGGATCTCCACAAGTCACCAGCCGTCATCCTGAGAAGGACCCCCTTATCCCCACTCTCTGCCTCCTGCCGGACAGTCAATCTTTTATCCATGCTAGAACCTTGCCTCTAACACCATGGGCTCTTATCTTACTGAGCAGCTTCCTGTGCGGCACCTTGTCAAAGGCCTTCTGGAAGTCCAAGTAGATAACATCCATTGGCTCTACTTTATCTAACCTACTCGTTACCTCCTCAAAGAATTCTAACAGATTTGTCAGCCATGACCTCCCCTTGATGAAACCATGCTGACTTTGCCCGATTTTACCATGCACTTCCAAGTAGTGAAGTGAGGTTATTTGTCATGTTTTGACTTGGATTACAGTGTCATAATCCAATTTCATGAAATCTTCCACAAGCCAACCAACAGAGAATAAGACAAAACCCTAGTTAATCATGTCCTGTAAAAATACAACTCCATTTTCTTAGCACTACAAAATCTGCAAAGTCCAGAGCATGCCAAAGTACTATTTAATTAACTCCTAGGTGTGTTGGAGTGGCACTTGAGGTGGAATTCTGGAGAATTCCTGTAAGTGAGGATTTTAAGTATTTTGTAGTCTAACTTCAGGAATGGCACTTTGGGTCAGAATATGCTCATGTGAGATCAGGAATTTTAAAAATCTTGCCATAACGAAGAGCTCAGAAATCAAAGAATCATAAAATGATATAGCACAGAAGGAGGCCAATCAGCTCATCATGCCTGTAAAAGAGCTTTCCAAACAGTCCCACTCCCTTGCTCTTTCCCCACAGCCCTGAAAATGTAACTCTTTCAAGTATTTATCCAATACACTTTTAAATGTTATTATTGAATTTGCTTCCACCATCCTTTCAGGCAGTGCATTCCAGATCATCACTGCATAAGTTGTTTTCCCCCCTCTTGTCTCCTTTGGTTCTTTGCTAATTACCTTAAATCAATACAAGTTTTGCATCAAGTGTGTATCCTTCATAGCATCTTTTCAAAAATATTACACTTCAGGCGTTATGTGTCTGAAGGGTGTATAATCAATGATGGGTGATTTTAAAAATAATCTAATTTTGGCCACCAAATATCTGACTCAAAAGCAACTGATTCAGTGATAAGTACCTGTACAAATAAGTGTGCAACAGATTGTGGAATCAAGCTGCTGTAATAATTGCTAACTGGCAAATAGCAGGAAGCATCCAGTCATCCAATTTGCTGATAAAGTAACATTCAGGACAGACAAAAAACAAATTGAATAACTCTGAATAAAATGTTTATTTTTGCAAGGAATTCTCTTTATGGTGTTGTAAATGTCTGGAAAATACTTTCTCAAGAGACCTACAGTTGCGTCAAAACCCTCAGGTTCAATTTAGCATACATGGATGGAATTCGGCTTTGATGTTTTTGCTGCTGTATGTTCTGTTTAGCTGCAGTTCAGTCTGTTTTGATCTAATGTGCCCTGCACATCAATTTTATAGAAGAGGTCACTGAATAATGATCAGGAATAGAAACCCTGGGCAGAGTTTTATGTTCCCTCGCTGGCAGGTTTGTAGGTGGAGCCTGGGTGTAAAATTTCTTGGGTGCCCCCCTGCCAGGTTCCTGGCCACCCCAACTGCTCCACAATTTTATGCCTGAACTGGCAAGGCTGAGTCTGGCCCACCTGCCCTTGCTCCAGCTGAGGCCCTTAAGTAGCCAATTATTGATCACTTGAGGGTTGTTTCCCACCCAGCCTCAATTTTCAGGCTGGCAGGAGGAGTTGTGGGGTAGGGAGGAAGCCCGAAAATAAACCGGGTTCAGGATTCGGGTGGGAAGTGTTGGGGGCGGTGGGGGAATGGTGGGGTGGTGCCTCCATCAGCAGCCTCCTTCTAACATTGGGCACCCCCCTACAAGCTCCAGTCCATGTTGGTCCTCCCTCTTCCCCAGCTTCTCCACCAGCATCCTCTGTACACCCTCCCAGGCCTCACATACCCTCCCTGCCCTGAGACACCCAAAACTAACCTGGTTTTGGACTCCCAGGACTTACAGTCCCAGTCCTGTCCACTGAAGCTCCTGACTCTGCAAGGACTAGAGGGATGCTGGCCAATCAGAATGGCCGGCAGCTACCCTGAGATGGGACTTCCTCCCGAGTAAGGGGCAGAGGTTCCTCCTCCAGCCAATTAAAGCTTGTTGGAGTGTTAAATGGCTGTAGGGCAGGCTTTATCGGTGGGGATATGTTCTACGCCAACTCTTCGGATGGCGGGAAGGGTCTCTGATTTTTCTCCAAGTCCAGCAAAACTAACTCCACACAAACGTGTATGTACTTCCCTGGCCTGAGGCATGAAAGGAACTCAATAGTTGTTTTTCAAGTGACTTGCTGACGCCTTCAAAATTGAGCTCATAGTAAAGAAGGGCATGTGAAATCTTAACAAGAGTGACAATTGGAACCTTATGTTCAAATCAAATAACAGTGAAACAAATGAAGAAAACTTACCAATAAAAAATAAATGGCCCCGTCAGCTCACTCACAGCCTGTTGTAGCTGCGCTAGATCGGCAGCTTTCTAGATTATTTATTTCTTTAATAAAGCAGCCAATTTACGCACAGCGAGCTCCCCAAAACATCAATGTGATAATGACATGATCATCTATTTTTAGTGATGGATGTTTCTGGGTGAATGAACTTAAGTGGACCAAATTGTTTTCCTAATCTGTAATGATCTTGTGAACTGTACACGATTAAAATCCACAGATCGCTAACATTCTGCAAACTGCACTTGCCTAGAATGCATAGCTGGTCCAGTAACATAAACACTACACTAATATATCTAGTAGCTAAATACTAAATTGCACCCTTGTTGTGGCAATGACAAAATATTTTTGATTCATTAGGCATATATATTTTACAGTGTAGCAATGTGTAGATATATGCAATAAAAGTTCTGGTACAGCACAGTATGAGAGATAGTGATGGGAGGAGGAGTGCAAAGTGATAAAATTATTACAACTACTGGCAGTGGCATCTGGTTGAACATGAATTTGATTGGAAAGGATAATCCTGAAAAGGTAGAATTAACCAACTGGTCCTTATTTTAAAGCTGCACTTCCTTCAGGAAATTATTTCATATGTATATATTTATGTATATAAATTCAATAGAACATAAGTTAATGCTTTTATTCCAATTAATTGCAGAAGTAGTAATATTGCAGAGATTTTGCACAATCATAATCAATTCTATAGATGTGGATTTACTACTTTCTCAATGAAATAGAATTAAAAGAAAACACCAGGATTAGTTTTAAGTATGATCCTATTAGATGGGGGTGGGGAGGAGTAGTGGAAATATAGCTTTGTATGAATTCAATTTTTTTAACCTTAACCTTTTCAGAATTTTGAAATTTTCAAGAAAATTATTATAATCGCTATGTTATTTCAGTTTAAAATCTCAGTGTATGAAAAATGAGAAAAAGTATAATTACATGTTCAATAGACAATCATTTATTGTTAACCCTTAGGGAAATTGCATTGTTAATTGCAAAACATCTATCATTGACCTAAAATGGGAAAATATTGAATTGCTTGAAATCAGAGCAATTCAGTTATTTACATATATGTGCAGAATTGAGTGATCAGTTGTAATTGTAAAGTATAGTTGTTTTTAGGCAATGGATTCATACAATATGATTGTTTAAAACCAAATTAAATTATGTCCCTGCATGTGTATTGAGTAAGAATGACAGTAAAGAAAACAAATTGAACATTGCCTTGTGCAGGATGATGTTTATAGTATTTAATAGGAGAATGAAGTATTGATGGAAACTCACCCTGTTATTGCTTCAATTTTCAAAGTATTTCTTTTTGTGAAGTGTGTTAATGTTGTATTGTTGTATAAAGTTGTATTGTCCATGACATTGGGGTGAATATTGCGATGCCAATGGTGACAACGTGTTCAGCGTTCGGGGTATTGGAACGGTCCAGCAACTTCCAGAGTGTGCACTTAGATCTGAAAGTTGTGGTGAGCCAACCACCCTATTCCTGAGCCTTTGCAACTCCTATCAGTGAGCTGTAGATTTGTGACAGGTAGGGAACAAGGATGAATTTGGGCATATTACCCACTAATATCAAAGGATTCACACCAAAAACATTTATACCTAGTATTTTCAGGCATTAAAGGGCCTCCTCTCATTTCACAAATACTTAATGAAGATGCGCACACTGGAAAGGATCTTATAAATATTAAAATGGGTTCAGGTAAATGATTTTTTAAGAACATTGATCGGCTTTTAAATGTTTTAAGAAGATTTATCAGATTTTTTCATTGCCTTTATGTAAATTACTTTTTAAACAGATCAGATAAATTTTGTGAAATCATACTAAAAGTCATAGGGAGGAATTGTCCCAGATTTGCACTAAGTGCGGTAGCTAGCATGAATAAAGTTATTTTACCCGCCGGCCGTAGTGGCAGGTTTTCGTGCTGTATTGTCCCATTCCTGGCACATCCAGCCTCATTAATAATGCATTCACGGGAAACATACTGGATTGCTGGTTCACCTGCCTGCCATCATCTCAGGCCTTCAGTAACCTGGGTGCCATAGTTAAAGGATGCCCCTGTGCAGAGCTAGCTCTCCCTAAGGGATCAGAAGCTGCTGGAAAGTCATGGCTGTTAAAGAGAAGAAACTTGCTGCCCCCAAATTTAGCGATGCCTCCCTCGGGCATCTATTGGACACTGTGGAGGCCCGCTGTGAAGTCCTCTACCCGCGTCCTGGATGAAACCAGCAGCAAGGTCACAAATCCAGCATGAGAGGTGGTGGCAGCAGTTGTTAGCACCAATGCCCACAAAAGAGGACAGCCTCCCAGTGCCAAAAGAGAATGAATGATGATCTCCGTTCTGCCAGGGTAAGTCATTCTTCTCATCACTCTTCACTCGCTCACTCACAAACCCATCACAAATCCACAGGGATCTCACTGACTGTCAGTTCAAGGGACATCACCATTCAGTCTCTCACACACACCTTCATCTGCCCTGCAGATCGTATCCTCACCCCATCCATGGAACCACTCACCACCCATACATGTCAGAAATCCTTCTCATCTGGCCTGGCAGGCATCTGGCTTACACATCGTTCATCTATATTCATGCAGGACAAGCTGGCACACAACAAAAGGGGGAGGTCGCAGACAGTTGGAGGAATGCCCGACATCAAAGTCTTCAAAGAGTTTGAAAATAGAGTCATCCAGCTGGTTGGCAATGATCTGGACCATTCCTGTGCTGACAGTGAGGTTGGCAGTGCTCAACCAAGTGAGGATCCAGCAGTGAATCATCCATCAAACAACCATGATGTATGTGAGTTCCCCTGTCCCCTGCAATGCACTAATTATTGTTCCTTGCTTTCAGAAAGCACATCTGGGAAGCAGGCGAGGCGGTCCATGAGTCAGAATCTTGACCAAGCCTGAAAACACCTTGGAAGGAGAATCTGCTGACACCCTCATTGAAGACCCATTACAGCTCTCACTCACAGCCTCTACCAGTGCAGAGACATACACCTTGTTGGGGCCTAGTTCTAGGGTAGCCTCAGGGTCACAATCTGGTGAGCACATTGCACTGTCTGATCCACAGGAAGCAGCGGCAGGGACATTACAGACACTCGGAGGACTGCTGGAGGCCAGAAATCTGCTGAGTCCAAGTCAGATGAGGAGCCTCTGGAATCGGTGATAGCTCAGTTGTTGGGGCTGCAAAGGCAAGCTCGGGAACATCAGGAAGGGATGTTCTCAGATTGCAAGGCACAATGGAGGAGTCATAGAGTTATAGAATCATAGAGTTATACAGCACAGAAACAGGCCCTTCAGCCCATCATGGCCATGAAGCACTTATCTATTCTAATCCCATTTTCCAGCACTTGGCCCATAGCTCTGTATGCTATGGCGTTTCAAGTGCTCATCTAAATACTTCTTAAATATTGTGAAGGGTCCTGCCTCTACGACCCCCTCAGGCAGTGTGTTCCAGATTCCAACCACCCTTTGGGTGAAAAGTTTTTTTCTCAAACCCCCTCTAAATCTCCTGCCCCTTACCTTAAATCTATGCCCCCTGGTTATTGACATCTCTGCTAAGGGGAAAAGTTTCTTCCTATCCACTCCTATCCACTATGCCCCTCATAATTTCATATATCTCTATCAGGTCCCCCCCTCAGCCTTCTCTGCTCTAAGGAAAATAACCCTAACCTACCCAGTCTCTTTTCATAGCTGAAATGCTGCAGCCCAGGCAACATCCTGGTGAAACTCCTCTGCACCCTCTCCAGTGCAATCACATCCTTCCTATAGTGTGACGACCAGAACTGCACACAGTGCTCCAGCTGTGGCCTAACTATTATTTTATACAGCTTCAACATAACCTCCCTGCCCTTATATTCTATGCCTCGGCTAATAAAGGCAAGTATCCCATATACCTTCTTTACTGCCTTATCTACCTGTGCTGCTGCCTTCAGGGATCTATAGACATGTACACCAAGGTCCCTCTGATCCTCTGTACTTCCTAGGGTCCTATCGTTCATTGTGTATTCCCTTGCCGTGTTAGTCCTCCCAAAATGCATCACCTCACACTGCTCAGGATTAAATTCCATTTGCCACTGCTCATAACAGCCCGTCTATATTGTCCTATAATCTAAGGCTTTCCTCTTCACTATTTAGGACACCACCAATTTTCGTGTCATCTGCGAACTTACTGATCATGCTTTAAACTGAACTTGTTGGACATGAACTCCCCCTGACAAAGCTATGCTGACTATCCCTGATTAATCCCTGCCTCTCCAAGTGGAGGTTAATCCTGTCCCTCAGAATTTTTTCCAATAGTTTCCCTAGCACTGATGTCAGACTCACTGGCCTGTAATTACCTGGTTTATCCTTACTACCCTCCTTGAATAATGGTACCACATTCGCTGTCCTCCAGTCCACTGGCACCTCTCCTGTGGCCAGAAAGGATTTGAAAATTAGTGTCAGAGCCCCTGCAATCTTCTCCCTTGCCTCACATAGCAGCTTGGGATACATCTCATCTGGGCCTGGGGATTTATTCAGTTTTAAGCCTGCTAAAACCGCTAATAACTCCTCCCTTTCAATGCTAATTTGTTCAAGCGTATCACAGTCCCCCTCCCTGATTTTTACACCTACACTGTCCTTCTCCATAGTGAACACAGATGAAAGGTAATCATTTAAAACCTCTGGTCCACGCACAGATTGCCACTTTGGTCCCTAATGGGCCCTACTCTTTCCCTGGTTATCCTCTTGCCCTTAATATATTTAAAAAATGCCTTGGGATTTTCGTTTATCTTGTCCGCCAGTGTTTTACATGCCCCCTCTTTGCTCTCCTAATTACTTTTTTAAGTACTCTGCCTACACTTGCTATACTCCTCTAGGGCCTCCGCTGTTTTCAGCCCTCTATATCTGCCATAAGCCTCCTTTTATTTCCCTTATCCAATCCTCTATATCCTTTGACATTGAGGGTTCCCTGGACTTGTTGGTCCTACCCTACACCTTTATGGGAAGATGTTGGCCCTGAACTCTCACCATTCCCTTTTTCATTGATTCCCACTGGCCTGATGTAGACTTTCCTACAAGTAGCTGCTCCCAGTTCACTTTGGCCAAGTCCTGTCTCATCAAATTGAAATCGGCCTTCCTCCAATTCAGGACCTTTATTTCTGGCCCATCTTTGTCCTTTTCCATAACTACCTGAAATCTTACAGAGTTATGGTCACTGTCCCCGAAATGCTCCCCTATTGACACTTCTACCACCTGCCCAGCTTCAATCCTTAAAATTGATCCAATACCACCTCTTCTCTTGAGGACTTTTTACATGCTGGTTCAAAAAGCTCTCCTGGATGCACTTTAAGAATTCTGCCCCCCCCCCCAAGCCTTTCACATTAAGACTATCCCAGTTAATATTGGGGAAGTTGAAATCTCCTACTATTATTACCCTGTTATTTTTACACCTCTCTGAGATTTGCCTACATATCTGCTCCCCTACCTGCTCCTGTCTATTTGGAGGCCTATAGTACACTCAAAGAGTCTATCTGTTCAGTTTGAGGTGATAGCACCGCCATGCCAACCAACCGAGGTCAACACTGATAGCAGGACGGTTGCCATGGAGACCTTGGTCTAGGACATCAGTCCTGCATTGCTGCACGGGCTGAACTCCATGGCTGGCACCATAGATGGCCTCCAACAGTGTCAACACAAGAGGGGTGTGGGGCAGCTCGATCTCACTCCAGCTTCCTTTTCTCCTTAAGGAGTCAGCCAGGGACTCTCGGACATCCAGATGGAGGAGGATCAGCAGGTGCACACCCTGGGGCCATCCACCCTGTTGACTCCGGGAGCGTCCGGCCAATCCGTCTATAGACCCTGGGCCTAGCGAAACACCTATGGGCAACGGCTCACTTTAGATCTTCAGCTGCATGCGCAGCAGGCCCTGCTGCCCCTTCATCTTGAGGGAGGTGCTCCTTCCTTTACCGAGCAAGGCGCCTCTGCTGCATTCTTCTTCTTCTTCTCTGCTCCCTGTAAGCCATGAGGAATGCCATTAAGTCACCAGACTCCATGATCCTGATCTTGTCCTGCTGCAGGGTTAGCATATGTGTCTTAAAAACCTCCCTTGCTAAAGTCAGAAAACCCCTTCACGCATGCAGGAGAGTGTTGACCACCACTTGGATGGCCAGTGTGTAGTATGCTCTTGGCTGTCTGAAACCCCACACACCTCCACCCTACTCCACCTGACTGATTTGCAGCAGCTGGATTGCATGCTGTGCTCTCAGCTAGGTGCAGGCATTCTCCTAAGCTGCAATGCAAGGCTGCACTGTGAGCTTGAACTATGATGTATGCTGGTCTAAACCTGAATAAAGACATTGCAAGGGGCCGTGAGCACCTCCACTAGTGACTGTGCCATGGCCACCCTTCACAGCTTGCCCAGTCAGCCAATTGCTCAGTTGCCCCCTAAAATGCACATAAATTTGCAGCTTGCACCCAAGGGGTGAAAAGTTTTGGAGTACTTGGTGGCACTTTCATGCTTTTGAATTGCTTGAGTGGGCAGAAAAACCTCAGAGGCCCGACTCTAAGCATGTCAATGGAGCTGCAGCTGTACTATCTCAGCTGTGGAAAAATCTCAATTTTGACAAGCTTTTCTAAGTTCATGGCCCCTTCCCTCACTGCCACCCCCCACCCCCGGCATGTGCTTCTGTACTTCCTTCAGTCTGTGCTGCCTTGTCCCCCACCAACAACCTCCCCCCACCCCCCACCCCCCCACCGGCCTGACCCGCATTGGAGCACTTGCCCAGGCAGTGCACTAAAAGCCAGCCGGGAAAAAGCGACTTGCCCATGCGCCCCTTGAATGCGCGGAGCCTCTTTCTTGATGTCCTATGGGTGATACTCGTGAGTGCGATGCAAGGTTATGTGCATTCACCTCCGTGTTTCCCTCAAAGTTCAGGTCGCCATGTACATGCCTTGTAAAGGCAGTTGTGAAGCACACTGTTCTGAAGTCACACTGACATGGGTGGTAAATTTGATGTGAGGCGATGATTCCAGTGAACAGGGATTATGATGAGATGATAAAGTATTGAAATTAGGTTCCCGACATGCGGCGGCCACAAACGCAGCCCGCCATTGATGGGTGGAGCGGACACTTGCAAACTCGTTTCACAATGGCGTAAAACAGATTTTTGGCCTACTCGCCATATTGTGTCCCCCCACCCCAGCTGCCAGGACATCCGATACCAATGGGTTGAAACAGTTTACTTACTATCAGACTTTTTAAATGTTTCAATGTATTTCTCTTCTTAAAATAATTTACCTAACTTTCTCAATGAAAGTGTGTACAAAATATTCCTGATCAAAATTATCACAGTTTTAAAAAAATGTTTAATTTTGTAAAATGATTCATGTCAAATAAATGTGATTTAACTTTTTGTTCCAATGCGTTTTCACTGAAGCAGCCTGCTTCATACAGATTTTGTGGTGCAGTGACTGGAAGCCACATCCACAACTGCCTGCTGTTCTTCCATGTGCTAGACGGCACTTGTATGCCTTGCTGAATGACACCTGGAGGGAATCTTGCCTCTTTCAAACTGAAATTCTCGCCATGCGAGTTGTTGACTGCAAAATCCAGCCCATTTACTCTTGTACAGAATAGGGTTGCATTGACAGTACTCCAACATTAATGTAACATGGTTTTCGCTTTGTACTAACTTACATTTGTGTAGCATAAATCTTCTATTGATCTAACGTTTTTGGATTTGTCCTGCATTTTCAATATCACTTCGGCGTCAATGCAAAATGAACTGATTTTCACACCAAAGTCATATTTTTGTGTAAATGCATTGTTAAGAATATTATGGGTAATTTTGGATGAGACTGAGCTGGGACAATGGACACATGTTTAACCTTCACATTCTTAGATAAGAGTATGGTAAATTTTTTGAAGATTTCTGCTTCTAATTAATATCTTGCTAATCCTAGCAGAAGTCAATATGTGGGACTGAGTAAGAAGCATATCAAATTCAAAGTATTAGCTTTATGATTGCATTGTGATTTGGCACCCATTCATAGCTCATGAAGAGTGACCATTTCAATGACACACTAGAGAATGAAATATAAATAGAAAATGCTGGAAACACTCAGCAGGTCAGGCAGCACCTGAAGAGTGAAACAGGGTTAATGTTTCAGGTCGATGACTCTTCATTGACCTGAAATGTTAACTCTGTTTTTCTCTCCGTACTGCTGCCTGACCTGTTGAGTGTATCCCGCATTTTCTGATATTATTTCAGATTTCCAGTATCTGTTGTATTTTGCTTTTGACACACTAGAACATGATGAATCAATACTCCTCCTTGTTGAATACCACTTGGAGGAAGTACTAAGGGTGGCAAGAGCACAGAATGTACACTGAACGTCCATCACCAAGAGTCGCTTGGTAGCACCACGACTGATTGAGCTGGTCAAGTCCTAAAGGACATAGCTGCTAGACTGAATCTGTGGCAGATGGTGAGGGAACCAACAAGAGGGAAAAACACAGTTCACCTCCTTCTAACCAACCTGCTTGCCGCAGATGCATCTGTCCATGACAGTATCAGTAGGAGTGACCGCCACACGGTTCTTGTGGAGACAAAGTCTAGTCTTCACATTGAGGATACCTTCCATTGTGTTGTGTGGCATTACCACCGTGTTAAATGGAATAGATTTCAAACAGATCCAGCAAATCAAGGCTGGGCATCCATGGGGCGTGGGTCATCAGCATGGCCCAGCATATCCTCCACAATACCATTATCACCAAGCCAGGAGATCAACCCTGGTTCAATGAAGAGTGCAGGAGGGCATGCCAGGAGCAGCACCACATATGCCTAAAAATGAGGTGTCAACCTGGTGAAGCCACAACACAGGTCTACTTGCATGCTAAACAGCTTTAGCAGTAAGTGATAGACAGAGCTAAGTTTTCCCACAACCAACAGACCAGATCTAGGAACTGCAGTCCTGCCACATCCAGCCGTGAATGGTGGTGGAAATTAAACAACTCACTGGAGGAGGAGGCTTCATAAAATAACCCCATCCCCAGTGATGGGGGAACCCAGCACATCAGTGCTAAAGAGAAGGCTGAAGCATTTGCTACAATCTTCAGCCAGAATGCCGACTAGATGATCCATCGCAGCCTCCTCCAGTGATTCCCTGCATCACAGATACCAGTCTTCAGCCAATTTGATTTATTCCATGTGATATCAAGAAATGGCTGAAGGCGCCAGATACTGCAAAGGCTATGGACCCTGACAATTATCCAGCAATAGTACTGAAAACTTGTGCTCCCGAACTTGCTGCACCCCTAGCCAAGCTGTTCCAGTACAGCCACAACACTGGCATCTACTCGGCTATGTGGAAAATTGCCCAGGTCTGTCCCATATACAAAAAGCAGAACAAATCCACCCAGCTAATTACCACCCCATCAGTCTATTCTCGATCATCAGTAATATGATATAAGGAGTCATCAACAGTGCTATGAAGTGGCACTTGCTTAGCAGCAACCTGCTCACTGATGTTCAGTTTGGGTTCTGCCTGGGCCACTTAGTTCCTAACTTCATTACAGCCATGGTTCAAACATGGACAAAAGAGCTGAACTCCAGAGGTGAGGTGAGAGTGACTGCCCTTGACATCAAGGCCTCATTTGACCGAGTGTGGCATCAAGAAGCCCTAGCAAAACAATGTGAATCAGCAGGAAAATTTTACGCTGGTTGGAGTCATATCTAGCACAAGGAAGAAGGCTGTGGTTGTTGGAGGTCAGTCATCTGAGCCCCAGAACATTGCTGCAGGAGTTCCTCAGGATAGTGTCCTTGGCCCAACCGTCTTCAGCTACTTCATCAATGACCTTCCCTGCATCATAAAGTCAGAAGTGGGGATGCTCGCTGATGATTGCACCATTCATGACTCCTCAGATACTGAAGTAGTCCATGTCCAAATGCAGCAAGACCTGGACAGCATCCAAGCTTGGGCTGACAAGTGCAAGTAACATTCACACCACATAAGTGCCAGGCAATGATCATCTCCAACGAGAGAGAATCTAACCATCACCCCTTGACATTCAATGGCATTACCATTATTGAATCCCCCCACTATCAACATCCTGAGGGTTACCATTGACCAGAAACTGAACTGGACTAGCCATATGAATACAGTGGCTACAAGAGCAGATGAAAGGCTAGGAATCCTGCAGTGAGTAACTCACCTTCTGACTCCCCGAAGCCTGTCCACAGTCTAAAAGGCACAAGTCAGAAGTGTGATGGAATACTCTGCACTTGCCTGGCTGCATGCCGCTCCAAAGACACTTAAGAAGCTTGACACCATAGAGGACAAAGCAGCACACTTGATTGGCACCCCATCCACAAACAATCACTCCCTCAACCACCGATGCACAGTAGCAGCAGTGTGTACCATCTACAAGATGCACTGCAGAAACACACCAAGGCTCCTTAGACAACACCTTCCATAACCACGACCACTAGCATCTAGAAAGATAAGGGTAACAGATAGATGGGAACACCACCACCTGGAAGTTCTCCTCCAAGCCAATCACTATCCTGACTTGGAAATATATCTCTGCTCCTTCACTGTCGCTGTGTCAAAATCCTGGAACTCCCTCCCTAACAACACTGTGGGTGTACCTGCACCACATGGACTGCAGCAGTTCAAAAAGGCAGTTCACAAAGGGCAATTAGAGGTGGGCAATAAATGCTAGCCTAGTCAGCGAAGCTCACATCTCTTGAATGAATAAAAAAAAATCGCATAACAGCCATTACCTTCATAAGAGGAGGAATGATGTGTACTTAAAATTTGTCAAATGGTAGTTTCAGTAATCTTATTAGCCTAAAAAAATTTTTGCATTGTCTTTTTTCAAACACTGGGGAAACATATCTTGGAAGCCAAGTTAGAAATTGCTCTGAGCAACAATAAGGGCCAGATTTTCAATTGCCAATGGGGCGGGAATGAATGTGGGTACAATTTGAAAATCCTGAAATTTTGCCACCTCCAGAACGCTATGTGATTTTCAAAGGGAGGGCATAAGGGGGCATGCCTCCAATTAAATGCTCATTGAGCTTATTCATGAGCTTACTAACAGACCTCGGAGGAGCATTTTTGAATTTTCAATTAGCAGGCACGGGGAACTGTGTTTGGGACGTGTAAGTGTGCAACTGGCATGCACACAGCGGGGAACCATGAAGGCTAATGGGTACACTGCTCACCTAATTTAAAAGAGAAGAATAAAGCTCAGCTTCACAATGGAGGCGCAGAGATGCCGTCGTTCGTAGTGAGGTTTGAATTTATCAACAGTAATAGGTTGGAGTTCTGAGAGGGGCTTCAGGCTGTTGGCATCACCTGGGCAGCAGAGGTTGGAAGAGGAAGCCCTGGTGAACAGACGGGCACCAGCTGAGAGTGGAGCCGGGAGCCGGCTTCTCTGACATTGACAGAATTGCGAAAAGTACTTTCAACAGAGACATTCTCCTGGTTGGGAGGAAGTCAGAGGAGCACAGGGAGGAGCTGCAAGGAGAAGATGGTGCTACCCAAGATATTTGGTGTACATCCCAAAGGTCAATTACCTAGAAATGATAGAACACTTTTGCCGTAGGAGGCTGTGCTTATCCAGGAAAATGACCTCGGACATTTGCGCTCTGGTACACAATGACCTGATGCCTCACGAGCCCCATGGCAGTCTCCTACCTGCGACCATCAAAGTCACTGTTGCCCTGAAGTTTTATGCTCCCGGGTAGTTCTAAGGATCAGCTCTAGACCAGGGTGACATCTCACAGTTGGCAGCTCACGTGCCATCAGGCAGATCACAGATCCAATATTCCAGAAGGTGGAGGATAGATCATTTTGAGACAGATGTTTCAGCGGAGGCATTGAGAGCATTGGGATGGCCATCATCGACGGATCCATTCAGGCATCTGGAATCATTGATTGCACCCACATAGCTATCAAGGTACTGACAGACCAGCTAGCCAGATACTTGAACAGAAAAGGCTACCAATTACCTAATGTCAAGCTGGTCTGTTACTGCAGGAAGTGCATTTTACAGGTCTCCTCAGCCCCTGGGCAACGTCATGATTCCTTCATCTTTCATGAGTCCCAGGTATCACACCTCTTTAGGCCAAAATCCAGATCCCATGGATGGCTGCTGGGGAATAAGGGTTGTACTCTGAAGAGGTAGCACCTGACGTCTGTCCGGCACCCTGTCACAGATGTGTGATGTCTCATTTGCTTGGTAAAACCTATATTTTCTTTTGTGTGATGTCCCTTTAAGAACTAAGTGGGCTGAGGAGTATTCTGCAAGAGGGTTAATTGGTTTCCTGATTATGACATCATTAGGTTCCAAGAAATGCCCATATGATCTGAGGTTGCCATGGGGCTGAGAAAAAAAGGTAAATAGAAAGCTATTTGCAGAGGGTTTGGGTCAGTGTGTGTTTTCTGTTTGGTAGTTCAGAACACACTGAGAATTCATGTAAAGAGGAAACAAGGTTCTCCCTCCCACATCTGGCTGTGGTAGCTTTCAAAGCCAAGCAGCTTTTACTCGGCGCTGACCACACAGCACTGCTGTCTGTCTGTGATATTCATGGATTCATAGAGAAGCCTGTAACCTGATCTCAAAAATGGCCTCCTTTGCCCTCTTCTTCATAGCAACATGAAACACATTAACCTTGCAAACTGAATTAGAAATGCTGATTAGCTATTCCTGACTCCAGGTTCTCTCTGAATGGAACAGTCTTCAGTTTGGCAGTCTTTGAGCAGATCCTGGTGTTGAAGTAGGCCTCTGAGAATAGAGCAGAGACTGTGTTACTGGATGTCATGGAGATAAAAAGAACAGACAGCTGAAGACAGGAAGGGCAAGGGTTAAAATTATAAGGTTTATAAGATTATTATATTTTGGGACTGTCTTTAAATTTAGGGTAAATGAAGATGACCTGTACTGCAGCCTACCTGATTATAAGCCTAGGTAGTTTGATTGTTAAAGATCAAAGGAAGGCTTAGATTATTTTGTGGCAAGAAGGTACAATGCTTGGAGATAATGGCAGCAGTCTCTGAGTTTTCAATGGGCAGGCTCTGAATCCCCCAAAGTTCCTGAAAGGTGTTGAAGGTATCAGGTTATAACAGCTGTGCTGTAAACTGTCCATTTATTTCTGAGATGAAAGAGAGTTGGAGTCAGGAATAGCTAATCAGCATTTCTATTTCAGGATGCAAGGTTAATGTGTTTCATGTTGCTATGAAGAAGAGGGCAAAGGAGGCCATTTTTGAGATCAGGTTACAGGCTTCTCTATGAATCAATGAATATCACAGACAGACAGCAGTGCTGTGTGGTCAGCGCCGAGTAAAAGCTGCTTGGCTTTGCAAGCTACCACAGCCGGATGTGGGAGGGCGACAGTCTCTGGTTGAAGAGATGCATCCTCCAGCCTTCGAAGGATTCTGGGAAATTTTTCCTGGCATGGCCGGGGAAGAAGAATCATCGGAACAGGGCTTACTCATGGTGGATTTAAGAAATTCTCCAAAAACTGCGGAAAATTCCTGGAGACATTCACTTAAAGTTACTATTCAGCAAAATGAGCACAAAAGAACTTATGGGAAACTGGCAGCAACAGTGGATTGTTTGCTTAAGGACTGTTATTGCATAGAGAATGTAATGTGTGATAAGTATTAAAGGGGAAGGTTCCTTTTTATAGTTTAAAGTATAAATTGCCTACAAAAAAATGTTGAGTGAATAGTGTTTTTTTTAGTAATATTTTATAGTAAAAGTTTTAAAATGTGAACCCTTGTCATGTCATTCTTTCAGCTAGTTACTCGAAGTTTGAATCTCTTTTTAAAACTGACCAGTCTCTATGGAGATCGTAACACAAGGGATTGTGGGTTGGTCAAGACCCATTGCTGCCAGAACTCACCAAACTGTTTGAAAGGGTGGAAGAAGGGGGTCTCAGGGGATTCTGTGCCAGCTGGACTGTTGTGACCCATGTTTGAGAGGGTTCGTAGATCTGTGCCATATCGATGGTAACCATGTCCGAGGACCTCGGATGGAATATGGCTGCTGGTGAATGCAACTCAAGGGTCACAACGATTGAGTGGGAAGTGAGAGATTGGAGGCTGAGTTGGAAAGACTGTGAGATCACATGTGATCTCACATTTGTGCAGGAAGTAATACGAGTGCTTGTAATTATGGGCAGAGCTTTTAGGTCGGCGTGCGGGCGCATGCCCGACCCAATCGGATGCGAAATTGCATGTGATGACATTGGGCATGTGTCCTAACGTCATCCTGTGCTCACATGGTATTTTGATCGACACACCCGCTGACAATTAAGACAATTAAAGTTGTTAAAGTTCCAATTGTTCCTGACTTTTTGTGGTCGGTCCAACCTTACAGTTGGTGGATGGTCGAATCTGCCAGGCGAACTTTGCATTTTTGATGAAATCTCATCCAAGGGCAGGATGAGGTTTCCGTTATTAAGTTAAAAAAATAAAAATGTATGGGCAGAATTTTTATCATGTATATGTTTAGGTGACTGATTCTGATGGTTGGACATTTTTGTTTCCAGATTTTAAATTCTCATTTAATTGTTTTGAAGTCTTCAGCTCCTTGAGGCAGCTCTCCGCCTCCAGGGAGCTTTCATTCAGGGCTCACCCATGCCTGCGCTCATGTCAGCGCCTGCCCTCCTCTCTCCCCTGCCCTGGCAGTGCTGAGCATTTCAGCACGTGCTTCACACTGGTTGGCTGGCCGTTAATTAGCCAGCCAGCGTGAAATCTCGGTCAGAGACTGTTCGTGGGCGGTGGTCCATTCCCTGGCCGCTCCCAGGCCCTCCGATCGCACCCGCACACCGACCTAAAATTCCTGCCCTATGTGAGGCGAATCAACTATTTTAAACTGAAATTTACCTTTTTTTATTTGAAATATCCTTCACCTGTTAATTAATGTTTAAATTATGAAGATTGTAGTTGGTTTGTTTCAGTAAAAGTTTTAAGAAATGAAATCTTCTCCACCGGTTTTCTTTCCATTGGCATTGTGGAGAATCCGTTCATTTTAAAAAATTATCGGTCACTACAGTGATGTGGAGAGGTGCTAAAATAAGAACCATCTACTAACAAGTACCTGCATTGAACAGACCATTGCCATCCTGAAGATGCGCTTCTGTTTCCTTGACTATTAGGGTGGTGGCCTCCAGCACGAGCCAGTCAGGGTTTCTCTTATTGTGATCATCTGCCAGACACTGCACAACATAGCTATACAAAGAGGACTGCAGCTGGACGAAGAGGAGGACATGGAATGCTACTCTTCCTTGGAGGAGGATGGGAGGAGGAAGAGGAGGACAAAGGTGGTGCTGAAGAATTGCCTAGTGATGAGGCATTGGAGGAAGACTTGTGAGGCAGTCCCAGGTCTCACAGCAATTGGCAGGCTGGTCTGGAAGCAAGGGCCATGCTAATTCAGCAGTGGTTCACCTGAAGACCTCTCAGATCTTTGACAGATCACTCTCCAACTTACTTTCCATCAGAGGGAGAACAAGAATCTCAAGAATCCCTTTGCCATCCAAAGACATTGTGAGTGTGATCTTCCACCATTAACTTGACCTCACATCACAGACTATGCAAGTGCACCAATCCTAGGCAATCCTCTATAACCTTCATTTCATTTTCTCAACAAATTTTAAAAACACACGTCCGATCAAAATCGTAAAGAATGATCATTATTACAAGATTAGAGGGAATATGGTAGTGTAGTGGTAATATCACTGGACTAGTACTCTAGAGCCCCAGTCTAATGCTGTGGGAACATGGATTCAAATCCACCACAGCAGCTAATGGAATTTAAATTCAATTAATAATATCTGGAATATAAAGCTAGTCTTAATAATGATGATCATGACTACTATCATCAATTGTTGTAAAAATCCATCTGATTCACTAATGCCCTTCAGAGAAAGAAATCTGTCATCATACCCGGTCTGGCCTACATGTAACTCCAGACTCAAAGCAATGCGGTTGACTCTTAACTACCTTCATTTCAAGGGCAGTCAGGGATGGGCAACAGCACTGGTCTTGCCAGTGAAGCCCACATCCCATGAAAGAATAAAATGACAAGATTACAATTATTACAAATCAATGGCAAAACAAACAAAGAAAACTTCACCTTGCACACCATCAAGTGCAACTAGCAGCCTTGCACTCCTGCACACTTCTACAAGGTGCTCTGCCCTGTGTCTGAGGATGAGGTGGAGACAGCCTACCCCATTGTATCTGCATCCAGCTGAGATGCCAGTGGCTTCTGTCCTCGTCATGGGTGTGCCCGTGAGGGTTTCTCCATAGGCTGTTGTGTCTGTTTTATTACAGGAGTAGTTGTGATCACAGAGTCTTGTGGTATGAATGTTCCTGAGTCGGGGGGGGGGGGGGGGGGGTGGGGGCCAATTATGTGAGGGATGATGGATGGGCCCCTAAAGGGGTGGTCCCCTCATCAGCCTCTTTGACTTCCTCAGCCCTTCCATGGAACTCATACATACTGAATGAGGCCACCAGCTGGGACGCAGCTGGCATTCACTCCAAACATCAGAGCGTCTTCAATGACACTGAGTGATCCATGCTACAGAGAGCCTCACTCTTTCTATACATGTCAGTGCACTGCTCCTGCACCCACTCAGAATGGTGCTGCATATTGGTGTCCAAGAGGATGGAGGAGTTCAAGTGCTCAAACCCCTGAGTAATGACTGAGCACATGCACTGCATAGATGCCTTCACTGACTCTGCAATGCATCAGGGATTTCTGCCATTAGGGAATTCATCTGCCTCTAATGCTCCAGAAGAGCCCTCCATTTTTGTGACATCTGAAGCACAGTATTTTTGCCCAGCAGAGCATTGATGTGTCTTTCCTCCATTCTCTAAAGGGGTCCTGCCTCTAGTCCACTGGCAGCATCGCTGATTGGGCGCTGACTTTACCTGGGGCCAATTAATAATTTTACATTTGAAAATATTGCTGCATCACTGATGCTGATGTGGCGTGGAGTTGGGACCTGGAAATTATTGGGGGTTTAGAAATCTAGCCCTAATTGCTTTAATAGGTTCTTGATGACATATGAGATAAGAAAAGGGAGATGAACATATACCATCATAACAGTACTCCGAGGAAGAAAGACACAAGGCCTAGAATGATTGCTTGACTGTGTTGGATGAACCTTTTTGTTATAATTCTTAAATTTTGTTTTTCATTGTGAAGCAACAAGAGCTGGATCTGTTTACATGTCTGTGTTGTATTGTATTGTGTTGTATTTTGATTCATAGCTGATGGCTTAATCCATTGCATTTCCTCATTTTAATACATAACAACATAATCATGTTGTCTGTCTTATGATGTCTACTGTGAAACTAGATTATGTACCATATAAAATTTGAAGTCTACCAGTCAGGAAATACTCGCATAGAAATTCTATTTTTCTAATGCATACCGTAACGGATTTCAATACAGTTGAACACATTTTCTGAATCTTGCTCCAAAAATTTTTTAAAATATATGAGCAATTGAAACTTGAGTTTTCTAATCTATTTGCCAGTTTTTTTATTTAAACTGAAGAAAATCCTTCAAAATGAACAAATTAATCCATCAAGAGGTTGTGGCAAATGTGTGGGGTGAAATCCTACATGCAAATCTTTTTTTAAGTATAGATATACTTAAAAGGAACACAACTTTTTTCAGTTGTTTTTCATGAATAACAATTCTGTTGAATGTTTTTAGAACTGAAAACATGAATACCATGATGCCCAAAACACACTCCAGGAAGGGGAAGAAATATTTTCTGGGTGATTGAAGAAAAGCAATGGGAACACCATCCAAGTCACACATTATCCTATAGTATAACAATCTGGTACATATTGGGTTAATGGGGGCCGGAGAACAGTACAGTGATGTAAGAAGGCACATGACCCAGATCCATGGGTCAGTGTGGCATTGAGCAGAGATGTATAAAGACTTAGGCATGTAGATAGCTCCAAGCCTGTACCCTTTACTATATATGTGTAAACAGTTTGAGCAGTTAATAAAGTAAACCTACTGAACACTACGAATACTTTTCTCAGACACACCATTCTGTAACCTACACCCTCCCAGCACATCCCAACTTTTACACAGATTGGCATTGCTTCATTGTGACCAGGTCAAAATCCTGGAACTCCCCACCTAATAGCATTGTGGGAGCACCTTCACCATAAATGCTGCAGCTGTTCAAGAAGGCGGCTCACCAGCAAATTCTCAAGGGCATTTAGGGAGGCTAAAACAACTAACAATATACAGCCAGTAATGCCCCCATCCTAAGAATGAATTAAAAAAATAGATTTTTTTTCATGAGTAACTCAAACAATGGTTGAGTATTTCATAATTTTTCACAATATGGGGAGGTGGTGGCACAGTGGTATTGTCACTGACTGGTATTCCAGAGACCTAGAGTAATTCTCTGGGGACGTGGGTTTGAATCCCACCATGACAGATGGTGAAATCTGAACTCAATAGAAATCTGGACTATGAAAACATTGCCATCTGTCATAAAATCCCATCATAGGAAAGGAAATCAACTGCCCTTACCTGATCTGGCTTACATATGACTCCAGGCCCACAGCAATGTGATTGCCTCCTAAATGCTCTCAAAACAAGAGCAATTAGGAATGGGCAATAAATGCTGGCCTAGCCAGTGATGCCCACATCCCATGAGTGAATAAAAAGAAACTATACTTATGGATATACTGTATCATTTAACATATCATTTTATAAATATAACCATTCTTGAATCACTTAAAATACACTAATGACATTTCAAAGTTCAAAGTAGTGACATTGGTCCATCTTTTATAATTAAACATTGCATGTTGTGTGCAAGACTCGAGATTTCTTTAAATTAGTTCATGGAATGCCCGCTGACAAGGGCAACATTTATTGCCAATTCCTAATTGCACTTGAGAAGGTAGTGGTGAGCTAACTTCTTGAACCACTGCAGCCATCTGGTGTAGGAGCACCAACAGTGCTGTTAGGGAGGGAGTTCTATGATCTTGACTAAATGACAATGAAGGAACGACGATATAGTTCCAAGTTAGGATCATGTATGACTTGGAGCGGTACTTGCAGGTGTGGTGTTCCCACGCATCTGCTGCCCTCCTCCTTCTAGGTGATAGAGCTCAGGGATTTGGAAGGTGCTGTTGAAGGACGCTTGCTGAGTTGCTGCAGTACTTCTTGTCGAAGGTACATACAGCTGTCACTGTGTGCTGGTTGTGGAGGAAGTGGTGAACGTGGGGGCTGATCAAGTGGCTACTATGTCTTGGATGATGTCATGCTTTTTGAGTATTGTTTGATCTGCACTCAGGAGGGGCTGAGAGGTGAATTAGTTGCCCCTGAATTCCCAGCCTGTGAGCCATGCTTGTAATCATTGCATTCATGTGGCTGGGCCAATTAAGTTTCTGTTCAATGGTGACTTCCAGAATGTTGATGGTGGGGTATTTGGCAATGATAATGCTGTGAAATGTGAGGAGGATGTGGTTAGTCATGTCCTGGCACTTCTATGGCGTGAATGTAGCTTGCTACTTATCAGCCCAAGCCTTGCTGCATATGGGCACGGATTGCTTCATTACCTGAGGAGTTGCAAATGGAACTGAACACTGCAATCATCATCAAATATTCCCACTTCTGACTTTATGATGGAGGGAAGATCACTGATGAAGCATCTGAAGATGGTTGGGCTTAGGACATTGGCCTGAGGAACTCCTGCAGTGTATTCCGAGGGCTGCAATGATTGTCCTCTAACAATCACAATCATTTTCCTTTTTGTTACCTAGACTTAAGCCAGCTGTGAGTTTTTCCCCTGATTCCCATTGGCTTCAATTTTACTAGGGCTCCTTTGATTATCCACTTGGTTAAAAGCTGCCTTGCTGCCAAAGGCAGTCACACTCACCTCATAAAACAATACTTTTACCTCATCCCTCGAATTCAACCCTTTTGTCCATGTTTGGATCAAGGCTGTAATGAAGTCAGGAGCTGAGTGATTCCGGTGGAACCCAAACTGAGCATTGATGAGCAGATTATTGCTAAGTGCTGAATGGTAGCACATTTGATGTTACCTTTGTCGCTTTGTTGATGATTGAGAATAGACCGATGGGGTGGTAATTGGCTGGATTCGGTTTGTCCTGCTTCTTGTGGGCAGGGAATATCTGGAAAATTTTCCACTTTGTTGGGTGGATGCCGGTGTTGTAGCTGTACTGAAACAGTTTGGCTAGGAGAGTGGTCAGTTCTGGAACACAAGTCTTCAGTAATATAGCCAGGATGTATTCAAGACCTTTGTAGTCCAATGTGCTCAGCCATTTCTTGATATCACATGGTGTGAATTGAATTGGCTGAAGACTGATATCTGTGATGGTGGGAACTTCAAGTGGAGGCCAAGATGGATCATTCACTCAGCACTTCTGACTGACTGCGAAAAATTCAGCCTTGCTTTTTCCACTGACATGCTGGATTCTGCCATTGCAGCTGATGCAATTTGTGGGGCCTCCTCCTCACATTGGTTGTTTAATTGTCCACCACTGTTCATGACTGGATGTGGCAGAACTGCAGAGCTTTGATCTGACCCAATGGTAATTGGATTACTTAGCTATGTCTATGGCATTCTGTTTCTGCTGTTTAGCATGGATTTAGTCCTATGTTGCAACTTCACCAGGTTGGCATGTCATTTTTAGGTATACTTGGTGTTGCTCCTGGTATGCGATTCTGCATCCCTGATTGAACCAGGCTTAATCCCTTGGCTTGATGGTAATGGTGCATGAGAGGTATGCTGGACCTTGATGTCAAAAATAGTGGTGGAATGCAATTCTTCTGCTCCTGTTGACCACCAGCACTGCATAGATGCAGAGATTTGAGCTATCAGATCTGTTCTGAATCTATCATGTTTTGTGCAGTGGAGTGCTACACAACATGATAGAGAGTGCCCTCAGTGTGAAGATGGAACCTAGGGCAGAACATTACACACGGCATGCGGGCGCACGCCCAACATGCCCTGTAGAGAGTTGTACTAGGAAGGGGGGTATCCCAGGGTGTGTGTGGGGACACATGTTGATCTGTGCAAGTGGCCTCAAGATGGTGAGGGCTGAGGAGGCAATCTCCAGAGGAGATGAGCCCAGATGGAGAGGTGAGGGTGTGTATGAGAAGTGAGTGTGATGTTGTTTGAGCTGGCAGTGAATGAGATGCCAGTGAATGTGTGATGGTTGCCTCACCCTGGCGGCACAGATGGAATCATTCATCCTTTTTCTGCACTGGATGGCCAACCTCTTCTGTGCAACATTGGCACTGACCACCACTGCCATCACCTCCAAGCTGGAATGGTGAGATTGATGGACCTCCTGCAGCTAAAGCAGGGGTGAGGACCTCACTAAAGGCATTCCAGTGATGAGTCACTGAACTCTTCTTGGTTTTCAGGGCCATGTCTTCATTGGAGCAGTCCTGGGCTGCAAGTGTTGAAAACTCTGTGTGCAGCTGTGGTTTAGATATTGCACCCGGAGTGAGGAAATGGTGAAGTAATGGCATGGCAGCTGATTCAGAGGCTGCCCGCCAGCAAGACGGCATGTTTCCTGTGGTTGCATAATTAATAAGGTGGGAAGCGGACAATACAGTACGCAAACCCGCCAGCCGCAATGGCGGGTAAAACATCTTTTTTCGTGCAAATCTGGGACAATTCTACCCAATCAGTCCCTAAGCAGCAAAACTCACCAGTCAATCGACTTACGACTTTCCTGTGATGTCACACCTTGATTTTTGTTTCCGATCGGGGCTTTACCGCTCCATTGCCTAGCTCCAAACCCTTGTTGTTTCTCGCCACTTTTATGGCCCTGAACTCTCACTCTTCTGTGCCTCTCTTCTGGCCCCAAACTCTCACTGCCTCTCGCTGCTTTTATAGTTCGGAACTCTCGATGTCCCCGGCCACTTTTATGGCCCCAAACCCCTGCTGCTTCTCACCATTTTTATGGCCCCAAATTCCCCTTGCCTCTCAACGCTTCTGTGGCCCCAAACTATCACTGCCCCTCACTGCTTTTGTGGCCCTGCTATAAAATAGTATTTTTAATGTTTTGTACAGGAACATCTTGAGGGACATTTTTGTCATGGGAGATGTGTTGTTGCTAAAATTCTGTCTTTTGCCAGTCATTCCAGTCCCATTATAAAATAGTTACATTTTGAATGGTGACAATGATCATACAGACTTGCTACTGCATGAACCCAATTGTTGCTAGCCACCAAACCTACGCCTCATTATTTCATGGTAATGAAATGTTTGTTCCAAATATTCAAAAATATTATTTAAAAGTGCACCATTTTTTAAAAAAAGATAATAAACAAACTTACCTAAAAACATTCCCAAAACATCTTGTGGACATGTGTCATATCACCTGACTTCATGACAAAAGTGACCTTTCTCTTCATTATCAAATTGGCAAATATTTACTCAATAGATACATGAACATGTGACCATTCGAAATAGGAGCAGAAGTAGACCATTTGGCCCCTCAAGCCTGGTCGGCCTTTCAATAAGATCGTGGCTGATCTGTCTGTGTTTTGAATTCCACATCCCCATCTACTCCTGATAAGCTTAGATTCCCTTGCTTAGGAGGCAGAGAGTTGTGACCCATGTGTTAGAACACCTAGATCCCTCTGCTCATCAGAATTCTGCAGTCATGCTCCATTGAACTAATACCCTGCTTTTTTATTCTTCCTGCCAAAGTGAACAACTTCACATTTTCCTACACATGTTTTAAACATTCACGGGATGTGGGGTTCGCTGGCTGGGCCAGCACTTATTGCCCATCCCTAGTAGCTTTGAGAAGGTGCTCGTGAGCTGTCTTCTTGAACCGCTGCAGTCCCTTTGGTGCACCCACAGTGCTGTTAGGGAGGGAATTCCAGGATTTTGACTTGGCGACAGTGAAGGAATGGTGAAATATTTCCAAGTCAGGATGGTGTGCAGCTTGGAGGGAAACTTCCAGGTGGTGGTGTTCCCATCTATCTGCTCCCCTTGTTTTTCTAGATGATAGAGGTTGTGGGCTTGGAACGTGCTGTCTAAGGAGCCTTGGTGAGTTTCCGCAGTGCATCTTGCAGATGGTACACACTGCTGCTACTGTACAGTGGTGGAGAGAGTGAGTGTTTGTGGATGTGGTGCCAATCAAGCGGGCTGCTTTATCCTGGACAGCGCCAAGCTTCTTGAGTGTTGTGGGAGTTGCACTCATGCAGGCAAGTGGGGAACATTCCATCACACTCCTGACTTGTGTCTTGTAGATGGTGGACAGGCTTTTGGGAGTCAGGAGGTGAGTTACTCATCGCATGATTCTGAGTCTCTGACCTGCTGTTGTAGCCACAGTACTTATATGGCTAGTCCAGTTCAGTTTCTGGTCAATGGTAACCCTCAGGATGTTGATAGTGGGAGATTCATCTGTGATGACAGTATCAGTAGGAATGACCACCAGTCATTGGTAATGCCATTGAATGTCAAAGGACAATGGTTAGAGTCTCTCTTGTTGGAGATGATCATTGCTTGGCACTTGTATGGTGTGAATGTTACTTGCCGCTTGTCAGCCCAAGCCTGGATATTGTCCAGGTCTTGCTGCGTTTGGACATGGACTGCTGCAGTATCTGAGAAGTCATGAATGGTTTGAACCAAGGCTGTAATGAGGTCAGGAGCTGAGTGGTCCTGCTGGAACCCAAACTGGGCATCAGTGAGCAGCTTATTTCTAAGCAAGTGCCGCTTGATAGCACTGCTGATGACCCCTTCCAGTACTTTACTGTTGGGGCGGTAATTGGCCGGGTTGTATTTGTCCTTTTTTTTGTGAACAGGACAAACCTGGGCAATTTTCCACATGGTAGATGCCAACACTGTAGCTGTACTGGAACAGCTTGGCTAGGGGCATGGGAAGTACTGGAGCCAGTGCCTTCAGCTGTTTCTTGATATCACGTGGAGTGAATCGAATTTGCTGAAGGCTGGCATCTGTGATGCTGGGGACCTCTGGAGGAGGCTGAGATGAATCAGCCACTCAGCACTTCAGGCTGAAGATTGTTGCAAATGCTTCAGCCTGATCTTTTGCACTGATGCACTGGACTCCTCCATCACCTGAATAGTCCAAACATCAGAAGTGCATCTTCAGGATGCCAATGGATTACTCTAGGATGGACCTTGTCGCAGAATGTATCACAGTTGTATCTCTCCTCCGAGGCACTTTGAGGATGACACACTGGTGTCATAAGCCAAGTCTTCTGCAGGTACCCCTTGTCAATGAGCAGCGAACCCTGTAAGTGCCATAGGCCCTCGAGATCTCCGGGACTTGAGAGCAAGTCAAGATGTAAGAGTCGTGAGAACTCCCAGGGAACCTGCACAAACATGCACGATCTTCTGATGATCGCAGACCAGCTGCACGTTGAGGGAGTGGAACCCTTTCCCATTGAGGAAGATCAGTGGAGCTCATAAAGCACCATGTGTCCAATCTATGGCAGCTTGTACTTGTGGGAAACCGGAGATTGCTGCAAATCCCAGAAATCTAGTGGTTTGGCTGGCTTCACTGTGAACTGGATGTAATGATGTGCCTTACTGTAAAGGGCATCCATAACATCCTCTATACATTTATGTGTGCAGGACTGAGATATGTCGCATAGGTTCCCAGGATCCCTGGAATGTGCTGCTTACAAAAAGATTGAGTCCAGCAGTCACCTTTACAGCCGCTGGCAGGGGATGGCCTCCCAGTCCATGTGATGTCAGATCCTCCCCAAGAATGTGGCAGATATGAGCCATCACATCCCTTGACAACCGAAGGTGTCTGTGACCCTCTTTCTTGGTTATCTCCAAAAATGAAAGTCTTCTTTGGTACACCCTGGGTTGCAACAGTTGCTTCCATGGGATGGGTCTCAGTTCCTCAGCCTCTGGGTCTTCCTGGGTCCCCTCGGACCATGCACCTCAGGCCTACGCTCTTCTCTAAACCCTGCCAGACGGCAACAAGCCCTTTTTCTCATCCTTATTGTGAATACAGCCATCAAAAAGGCAGCATTGTGTGCAGCCTCCATTCTGCACTCTTCCTCCTTCCTGGGGCCAGATAGGTCAAACACCTGAATGCAACTTAGTCTGCAGTCGGAGGCAGATAATCAGTGCCAAACCTTAGGCTGTGCTCATTAGATATGTGCCATTCCCCAATCCACCCTAACATCTGAGGAGCTAACTCAAGGATCATCTATGCCTATTAATCCCTCCGACAACTTGACAGCATGATCACAAATAGGATTGGAGAGGGTTGTGCTCAGCTATGTGATTTCAGACTCATCCAAGGCACTGTCAGGCTACTGCATTTGGATTTGAATTCACCCCTGCCTTGCACTTTTGGTATCTTTGGAAGCCTTGTGCCCTGGAAGCCATGTCTATTCCACAATGCTCTGTGCAGAGCCTCATGGGCCACCTTGCAAATGGCATATGTCCTGCAGCTGTGCTCCCTTAGTGGTGTGATCCGTCTTCCCTTCTCGCATTCCTGTGATGGCAAAAGGCTCAATGAGACCAACTCAAATGTGACCCCAAACCCTAGTGTTACCACATTAAAGCACACCGTGATTTTGTGTTCCTGATTCATTAACTTTTCAATAAGCCTTCATAAGTATTTTCAGCTGACAGCCTTGGTCCCTAGCAAAATTTTCTAAGGATTTTTTTAACTGCATCCTTCTATTGGGCAGTCAGCATGCTGGTGCTGCGCTTTTACTTTGAGACCAGCTTCCAGCCTCCCTCCCTGGTCACCATGGAAGTCCCTCCGATCATCCAAAAACCCTATGATGTGAGATAGACCTCCTTTCCTTCACTCTCCTTCCTTCCCCAGTAACCCTGGCACCCACTGTAATCGTTGTGGACCTCCCTGCCCTCTCCCCTGAACCCATCACTGTCGGTGTCCATATGCCCCATGTGGACCTCACTCCTCCCTATCTTAAGGCCAGCTGTACCGTCACAAACTGAGACCACTCCCAGCAGAACTTCGAGCACCGCTCCCTGTATTACGCCAGGCATAGCCCTATAGCATGGCATGTAGAGCTCCAGGACTGGCTTTGATTTCCCACCCCGACAATGTGGCCCACAGAGCTCAGGGACTGGTTTTGATTTCCCGTTCCAACAATGTATACACAGCCAAAGTGGCAAATGAAGTGAATGTGGGGAGGTGCATGCTATTTTTTTCCGGTCATAAATCAGACCTGTCTAATCATTCGCTGCTGTGGCATTAAATTAGGAGGGAGAACATGATTTGTGATTTTTAATGAGTATTCATGACATCCTAATGTATGCAAATGTGGTTCCTAACATGGATCAGTGGGAAAGTTGACCTGCCATTAGGCCGCCATGAATGTCCTGAGGGGAAATTTCCAACTTATTTTCCCGCCGGCAGATAACGAACTTTTGGCCTCATGTCCAATTTTACATTCCCGTCTGCCACGATTCCTGCTGCTGAGGTGCGGAAAATTCCACCCATCAGGTAGAATTTTCTACCTGTCGGGTGGGCGGGCCCGACCCAATCTCCGGTGGGCGGGGACCCAATCCCTGCCGGAGAAGCAGGCTGCATTATGCGCTATGCGCTTCCTGTGCAGGCGGGGTGGAGGGGGTGGAATTCCCCAAAAGCGAGCGTGCGCTCTTTCGCGCATGCGCACGAAAGAGCGCACATCTCCCTGAGTCTAAGTGCAGCCTCAGGGAGATGGCCTGGAGTTTGAAAACTATTAAAATGGGAAAAAATCCCTTATGTGTCCCCCTCATGTGACAATGTCACATGAGTTGGGACATGTTCATAATTTACACAAAAACGTTATTAAAATTTTCATAACCCTGCATGAAACCTCATCCCACCGCTGGATGTGGTTTCATGTTTTCTCTATTTGCCGCCGGGGCTCCTGGCCTGCTCACCAACCTTAAGGTTGGATGGGCAGGTCCTTCAATTGGTTAAATGATCCTGTCAACGGCCTCAATTGGCCTTTGAGAGATCGGCGGGCCTGCAGCTGATTTTGCTGTGCCCGACATCATTCCATGTCATTTTACACGTTGGCGAGCAAGCCCTGCCCCCTGCTCACCGACGGCAAAATTCTGCCCTTTATCTTGGTAAGGCAAATAAATCTAGGAAAAGCATCATGCCAGGGCAGTCCTGTGTCATAGAAGAAAATGAGTAAGTAAGGAGAACTTTGCAGCATCGAAAGACCTTATTGTTGTTTCAGGTGCCTAGATCAATGTCAGGTTGTCTGGTTTTATTCCTTTTTTGAGACTTTGATATAACTGAATGGCTTGCTAGGCCATTTCAGAGGCAATCATATTGCTGTGGGTATAGAGTCACATGTAGGGCATTAGTGAACCAGATGGATTTTTACAACAATTGACAATGGTTTTATCATCATCATTAGACTTTTAATTCTAGATTTTTGTTGAATTGAAATTCCACTATCTGCTGTAGTGGGATTCAAACCCAGGTCCCCAGACCATTACCTGGTTCTCTGGATTACTAGTCCAGTGACAATACCACTATGCCATCGCCTCCTCCATCTGTCAGATTTTTGCTCACTCACTCAACCTATCTATATCCATTTGCAACCTCCTTATGCCCTCTTCACAACACCCTTCCCTATCTATCTTAATGTTATCTGCAAATCTGGCTACCATGCCTTAGGTCCCCTCATCTAAGTCATTGATATAAATTGTAAAATATTGAGGCCCAGCATAGACCCCTGCAGGATTCCACTCCTCACATTCTGCCAATCAGAAAAAGACCCATTTATGCATACTTTCTGTTTTCTACTAGGCGGGCAAACTTCCATCTGTGCTAATATGTTACCCCCTACACCATGAGCTTTTATTTTCCGCAATAACCTTTGATGTAGTGCCTTATCAAAAGCCTTCTGGAAATCCAAGTACAGCACATCTACAAGCTCCCCTTTGTCAACAACGCATGTTACTCCTTCAAAGATCCAATAAATTGGTTAAACATGATTTCCCTTTCACAGAGCCATGCTGACTCTTCCCGATTACGTTGAGTTTCTAAGTGCCCGGCTATGACCCCCTTAATGATGTACTCTAACACCTTCCCCACAACAGACACCGCTCTAAGTGACCTATAATTTTCTGTTTTCTGCCTCCCTCCCTTCTTGAATAGAGGGGTTATATTTGCTACTTTCTAGTCTGATGGAACTTGTCCAGACTCTGGCGGATTTTGGAAAATTAACATCAGTGCATCTATTATCTCATTATCCTCCTCTTTTATGACCCTAGAATGAAGTCCAGCAGGACCCGGAGACTTGTCAGCCCACAGTTCCATCATTTTGCTCAGTACTGCTTCCCTCGTGATGGTAATTTCACCAAGTTTCCCTCTCCCTTCCACCTCCTGACTTACAGCTATTACTGGAATGTTTTTTGTATCCTCTTTAGTGAAGACAGAAACAAAATATTTGTTCATTTCATCTGCCATTTCCTTATTATATACTATTAACTCCCCATTCTCACTTTACTTACTCTTTTCCTGTTTAAATACCTGTAGAAACTATTGCTGTCCATTTTTACATTTCTAGCTAGCTTCGTCTCATACCCTAATTTCTTTCTCCTGATTAATCTTTTAGCCATTCTCTGCCGTTCTTTATGTTGTGACCAATCATCTGACCTGCCACTCATCTTGTGCAGTTATATGCTTTTTCCTCAAGTTTGATGCTTTCCTTAACTTCTTTAATCTATAGTGTCCATTTTCAAAAATCATAATTTCACTGTGGATTACTCGATCCAAGTTATTTAAATATGTATAGCAATTACATATGAGGATAAAAAAGTAACAAATTGTTTCTAAATTAAAATTACCTTTGCATTGCTAGGTCACATATGAAAGGTTTTCTACTTTGCTGATTCAAAGTGAAGTTTTTAAACTTATCTGTTAAAATATAAAAATGATTGTAAAGTAACATCTGTAATAACAAATAAAGGTTTAAGGGAAACAAAAACAGAATTACCTGGAAAAACTCAGCAGGTCTGGCAGCATCGGCGGAGAAGAAAAGAGTTGACGTTTCGAGTCCTCATGACCCTTCAACAGAACGCATGAGGACTTGAAACGTCAACTCTTTTCTTCTCCGCTGATGCTGCCAGACCTGCTGAGTTTTTCCAGGTAATTCTGTTTTTGTTTTGGATTTCCAGCATCCGCAGTTTTTTGTTTTTATCAAAATGTTTAAGGGCACTACTCTGCTGTATAAGGGCTTGGCTGGCATTGCGTTAATGTAGTGCTAAGTATTGTCTTTCTGAGTCAATGTGCAGGAACCAAGACTGCCACTGCAAATCAAAGGAACCTAATTTAACTTGTACTTCCTGATACCCTTTGAAGATACGTTCATTAGCTTCATGTGAACCTACTCTCTGTGCCTTGAATATTTGTAAAGAAATCAATTAAAAAAGCGAGCATAGCCTAACAACTAACACAACTAGCATATTAGGGTTAAATTGGTCTTCCATGGAAGCTGGAAATCAGCACAAGCAAATTTTATACCACGTCCATTTTATTTTCAGTTGACTTTAATGGAAAAGAAAAGCAGGCTGTTGACTTGCTGCTACCTTTCATGCTTTGACTGAAGACCAATTTCTCTTCCATTATGCACCTATAATTCTTTTCAATATTTAACTTGTGCCATATTGAAGAGAATCAAGAATGTTCTACTGGATTTTCTTTTTTAAAACAGCAAATGAAATAAAGGGAAAACAGAACAGAATGTAAGTGAAATATCATAATTATGCAACCATTTGATTTTAACTTTTACTTCTTTTAACATGGATGATGTCATGCATGACAAACTTTGGCCTTGTTTTTTTTCTAAAAAAAGTATATATTTTTTGAATTCCAGATTCTTGATGGTGCTGATTTGTTTGATCTTCAGTGTACTATCTACCATAGACCATTATGCTGATTTTGCAACTGGAACTCTTTTTTGGATGGTAAGTAGTGTACTGGCTGACATGAAACTGGCAGCCGAATATCATTCAAATTGTCAACAATTTTATTCCTATTCAATCAACAGAAATGAAAATAAGCGGTTTCTGTAAAATGCAATCATATGTAATATCAGAATGGTGATCAGGAGGCAAGTTGTAAACCTATCCCAGTGTTTCCATGGTTAAGTCTCTGGAACAGATAAAAATATAAATGTATTATACAATAGTAAAGGAAATATAGGAGGGACATTGTATAGTTAAAATGAGATTTTAGTAAGGCCACGGTGTAGTGGTTAACATATTAGCATGGATATAGGATTGGTTAGCTAACAGGAAACAGAGAGTAGGTATAAATGGGTCACTTTCAGCTTGGCAAGATGTGATGAGCAGAGTGCCACAGATATCAGCACTGGGGCCTCAACTATTTACAATGTATATCAATGATGATGAAGATACTGCATATATGGTTGCTAAATTTTCTGATGACACAAAACTCAGTAGGAAAGTAAGTTATGAAGAGGACCTAACGAGTCTGCAGAGAGAAATAGATAGGTTAACTGAGTGGACAAAAATTTGGCTGATAGAGTATGATATGGGAAAATGTGAACTTGTCCACTTTGGCAGGAAGAATAGGAAAATAGCATATTATTTAAAAGCAAAATACTACAGTTGCTGGAAATCTGAAATAACAACAGATAATGCTAGAAAAGCTCAGCAGGTCTGGCAGTACCTATGGAGAGAGTAATAGAGTTAACGTTTCAAGTCCATATTGGATTTGAAGTGTTAACTCTGTTTCTGTCACCACAGATGCTGGCAGACCTGCTGAGCTTTTCCAGTGTTTTCTGTTTTGTTACAGCATCTTATTTAAATGGAGAGAGATTGCAGAACTCTGCGGTTCAGAGGGATCTGGGTATCCTGGTACATGAATTACAAAATGTTAGTGTGCAGGTACAGCAGGTGATTAGGAAGGCAAATAGAATCTTGTCGTTTATTGCAATGGGAGTGGAAAATAAAAGTAGGGAATCTTTGCTACAGTTGTTCAAGGGTATTGGTGAGACCATATCTGGAGCACTGTGTACAATTTTGGTCTCATTTAAGAAAGGATATAAATGTTAGAAGCAGTTCAGAGAAGTTTCACTCTACTGATACCTGGGATGAAGGGGTTATCTTATGAGGAAAGGTTGGACAGGCTGGGCCTGTATCTACTGGAGTTTAGAAGAATGAGAGGTGACCTTATGGAAACATATAAGATCCTGAGAGGACTTGACAAGGTGAATGATGAAAGGATGTTTCTCCTTTGGGAGAGACTAGAACTAGGGACATAGTTTAAAAATAAGGGGTCTCCCATTATAGATGGAGATGAGAAGAAAGTTTTTCTCTCAGAGGGTCGTGAGTCTTTGGAACTCTTCTCCGGAGAGTGGTGGAGGCGAGTCATTGAATATTTTTAAGGCAGAGGTAAATAGATTCTTGATTGACAAGGGAGTCAAGGGTTATTGGGGGTCGGCAGAATGTGGAGTTGAAGCCACAAATAGATCAGCCATGATTTTATTGAATGGCACAGGAGGCTCAAGGTGCTGAATGGCTCTCTACCCCATGTGTCGCCCCCCCTCCCCATGCCCCACCCCCATATCACTCCAGAGATGGTGGGGAATTAAATTCCCCATAGCATCTGGTTCTTATCCTTTTATTATCCAACTCATAAAAGTCTAGTTAAATAAAGTAGCAAATAAATCAGTACAGATAAATTATAAGCTTTGAAAGAGCTGAATTACTTTTAAATGCAAATCTAACAATTACTTTAATTTTTGAGAACATACTTGTTTCTAAAAAAAATCAGACATTACCTAATGAATGCATGATATGCAGGATACTTAGAAAATCATAATGTGATCAGGCAGAGTCAACATGGCTTTGTGAAAGGGACATCATGTCTAACTAAATTATTAGAGTTTTTGAGGAGGTAACAAGCAAGGTGGATAATGGGGAACCTGTAGGTGTGGCGTACTTGGATTTCCAAAAGGCATTTGATAAGGTTGCGACACAAGATAAGAGAACGTGATGTATGGGGTAACACATTAGCATAGATAAAGGATTGGTTATCTAACAGGAAGCAGAGAATAAGGATAAATTGGTATTTTTCAGGTTGACAAGCTGTAACTAGTGGAGTGCCACAGGGATCAGTGCTAAGACCTCAACTGTTTACAATCTACATCAATGATTTGGATAAAGGGAAGGGATGCATGATAGATAAATTTGCCAATGACATCAAGATAGGAATGAGGAGGCAGATAGTCTGCAAACAGATTCAGACAGGTTAAATGAGTGGACAAAAATTTGGCAGATGGAGTATAAAGTGGGAAAATGTAAACTTGTCCACTTTGGCAGGAAGAATAGACAAGCAGTATACTATTTAAATGTTGAGAGATTGCAGAACTCAGTAGGATCTCAGTGTCCTGGCACATGAATCACAAAAAATTAGTATGCAAGTACAAGTGATGAGGAAGGCAAATGGAATGTTGGCATTTATTGCAAGGGGAATGGAATATGAAAACAGGGAGGTTTTACTGCAGCTGTACAGGGCATTTGTGAGACCACATCTGGAATAATGGGTGGAATTTTACAACTCTGCTGTGGTGGGGGCGGGGCTATAAAATCCCGCTGGTGTAAAATTCTGCCCAATGTGTACAATTTTGGTTGCCTTATTTGAAAAAATGATGTAATTGCATTAGAAGCAGTTCAGAGAAGGTTTACTCAACTCATTTCTTGGGTTGAAGGGCTTAACCTATGAAGAGTTTAGAAGAATGAGAGGTGATCTTATTGAAACATGCAGGATCCTGAGGGGACTTGATAGGGTATATGTTTACACTTGTGGGAGAGACTAGAACTAGGGGATACGAATAAGAGGTCTCCCTTCTAAGACAGATAAGGAGAATTTTTTTCTCTCAGAGGGTCATTAGCATGTGGAATTCTCTTCCCCAGAGAGCAGTGGAGACTGGGTCATTTAATTTATTCAAGGCAGAGTTAGATAGATTTTTGATAGACAAGGGAGTCAAGGGTAATGGGGGGCAGACAAGAAAGTGGAATTGAGAGCACAACCAGATCAGCCATGATCTTATTGAATGGCAGAGCAGGCTTGAAGTGCTGAATGGCCTACTCCTGCTCCTAAGTCCCATGCTCCCATGTTCCTTTGTTATGGTAGATTACCCACGGTGTTGCTCAGAGCTTCAGGTTATGCTTTTGCATGCTTCCACTGTAAGATACGCTTGTAAGAAATCAGTTCAGACAGTGAACTACATGTTTTTGGTTTTTTACAGAAAAGTACAGCACAGGAACAGGCCCTTCGGCCCTCCAAGCCTGCGCTGATCATATTGCCCGTCAACTAAAACATTTTGCACTTCCGGGGTCCGTATCCCTCTATTCCCATCCTATTCATGTATTTGTCAAGCTGCCTGTTAAACACCACTATCGTACCTATTTCCACCACCTCCTCTGGCAGCGAATTCCAGACACTCACTAACCTCTGCGTAAAAAAACTTGCCCCGCACATTTCCTCTATAGTTTTCTTCTCTCACCTTAAATCTATGTCCCCTAGTAATTGACTCTTCCACCCTGGGAGAAAGCTTCTGACTATCTACTCTGTCCATGCCACTCATAATTTTGTAAACTTCTCTCAAGTCACCCCTCAATCTCCGTCGCTCTAGTGAGAACAATCCAAGTTTCTCCAACCTCTCCTCATAGTTAATAACCTCCAGACCAGGCAGCATCCTGATAAACCTCCTCTGCACCCTCTCCAATACCTCCATATCCTTCTAGTAATGTGGCGACCAGAATTGCACGCAATATTCCAAGTGTGGCCTAACCAAGGTTCTATACAGCTGCAGCGTGACTTCCCAGCTTTTATACTCAATACCCTTGCCAATGAAAGCAAGCAAGCCATATGCCTTCCTGACTACCTTATCCACCTGCATTGCCACTTTCAGTGACCTGTGAACCTGTACACCCAGATCCCTCCGCCCATCGATGCACTTAAGGGTTCTTCCATTTATTGTATAATTCCTGCCTGTATTAGACCTTCCAAAATGCATTACCTCGCATTTGTCCGGATTAAACTCCATCTGCCATTTCTCCGCCCAAGTCTCTAACCGATCTATATCCCTTTGTATCCTTTGACAATCCTCTTCACTATCTGCAACTCCTCCGTTTCTGGTAAATAAATACGCATTTCCATACCATGACAGGTAAATAAATAAATAAATGTGCCCCTTCAGACACTAGTTGTGAAAGAATGGGTATCTATGCACATCTTTTTGGAGGAAAGAGGTACTTCCACTTTTCACACTGTTTTTCCATGATATTATTCAAAGTGAGTCAGTGGATATATTTATCTAAAGGCAGGAGAATCATACTATGTTAAATACAATGGATTACAGACTATTATTTATCTGATCTGTTATTGTGACATTCTCATAACTTAAAAAAAATCTCTTTCTGTAACTTTATACATCTCTGTTTGCTTCTCTTCCTCTCTTCTCTCTTTCTCTTATTTTGAGTCAGGCTACATTTATATTTGTTACAAGTGTAATTAATTGCCTTTGTTATTTTATGATCATTTTGAGTGTGATATTAATTTTATCTCTTGCCTTTTTCTGTATCCAGGTGAATACATCAAGACATATATAATAGGAAATGTGTTCCGAAATACATGTAGGGAGAGCTAGACTGTAGGTGCCAAATCACATTTTTGATCAATAGTGGCAGGCAGGTTCCAGTGTGTGAGAACACTGTGGTTAGATTTGTTGATGGCGGGAGAATAATTTTGAGATAAAAACAGAAAATGCTGGAAAAACTCAGCAGGTCTGACAGTATCTGTGGAGAGAGAAACAGAGTTAACGTTTCAAGTCCGCATGACATTTTTTCAGAGAGATATGAGATATGGGAGCATTATGATGGCATGAGGAGAACTGAATGGGATTTCTAGGGTGAGAACTGTAGTTGAACCTTAATTGATGATCTGTAGAATCAGAGATGATATGGTGATTTATAAGAGCATCTGCTGTCAACTCTTCATGCCAATGATTTGATAAGGAGGAGTCAAAGGAATTCAGAAAAGTTAAATATAATGGATGTTTTGAAGAAAATCTCATTGTTGTTGTTGAATGGAACAATTTGGAATGAATTAACAACATGATTTATTCACGGAATCTATTCACTAATTCTGCTTCTGCATCTCAAGGTGGTGGAGCAATGTTGCAGAGGATAATCATGGGAGGCAAATATGATGCAAAGTGCCTAACGCAACGCATTGTAACTTGCAGTTGAGCATTCACCAGCCTAGTGCAAAGTAAACCAACCGCAGTGAAAGTGCAATATTCTGAAAAAGTGCAATATTCTGAAACAGAATAACACTGTATGAGAGCAGATAAGCATGAAGCAAGAAGTTTGCCCTTCTGGTAGAGCTAGCAAGTCTGTCAATTATATTTTGTTGCATTTTGACGTCGCCAGTGATTTTTCTTTAGTAGTTGGCTTTCATAAATTAATGACTGGCTGAGGTGATGCTCAAGTAAACAGGGTGGGCATCAATTTTAAGAATTTGACTAATTGAATTGATGGTTTGTTCACAAGAGGCGCTGGCATATTGCAAGTAGAAGATAGAGGACACAGGCTGGAATTTTCCAGCCTTAACCACCGCCCCCCCCACCCACCCCTCAGTGGGTTCCCCCGCGGCAAGGCCAGTGAGCCATTGAGATCTCTGTTCATGTTGGTGGGACCAGAATACCTTGCCACCGTGAGGGGCTGAAAAGTTGCGGCTACAATCTTTGTGATAGTTACAAGATCATAAGATCATAATCTTATTATGAGCCTGCTCCACCATTCAATAAGATCATGGTTGATCTGATTGTGGCCATAACTCCACTTTCCTGAACCCCCCTCATGTCAAAATCCTTGTCTCCCTTGTCAATCAAAAATCTAACTCAGTCTTGAATATATTCAATGACTCAGCCTCCCCTGCTCTTTGTGAAATTCCAAAGACTAATGACCTTCTGAGAGAAGAAATTCCCCCTCATCTCTGTCTTAAATGGGAGACCTCTTGTTTTGAAACTGCACCCCCTAGGTCTAGATTCCCTCATGAGATGAAACACCCTCTCAGCATCTACCCTGTCAAGTCCCCTCAGAATCTTACATGTTTCTATAAGATCATCTCTCATTCTTCTAAACTCCAATGAGTATAGGCCCAACCTGCTGAGCCTTTCCTCATAAGACAATCCCTTCATCTCAGGAATCAGTTTAGTGAACCTTCTCTGAGCTACTTCCAATGCATGTGTATATCCCGCCTTAAGTAAGAAGACCAAAACTGTACATGGTATTCCAGGTACAGTCTCACCAATGTCTTGTACAGTTGTAGAAAGACTTTCCTACCTTTATAATCTATCCCCCTTGCAATAAAAGCCAATATTCCATTTGTCTTCATAATTACTAGATGTACCTGCATGCTGACGTTCATGTTAGTTAGCCAATCCTCTATCCATACCAATATAACATCCTGAACACCATGAGCTTATTACATCCGTAAAGAACTCGAACAATTTGTCAAACACAATTTCCCTTTCAAAAAACCATATTGATTTTGACTGCTTGCATTATGATTTTCTAAATGTCCTGCTACTACCTCCTTATTAATTGATTCTAGCATTTTCCGAATCTCAGGTGTTAGACTAACTGGCCTATTGTTTCCTGCTTTCTGCCCTGGATAGTGGTGTTTCACTTGTGGCTTTCCAATCCCCTGGGACCTTTCCAGAACTAGGGAATTTTAGAAGATTACAACCAGTGCATCCACTATCTCTGCAGCCACTTGCTTTAAGGCCCTAGGATGCAGGCCATCAAGTCTAGGGAACTTGTCAGCCTTTAATTCCATTGGTTTTCCTTGCACTTTTTCTCTCTTATTCATGGTTGTTTTAAATTCATCTATCTCTTCCTCTGCTTTTGTACTATTCTTAATTGTACAATAGTGCTTAATTACAAGCACTATTCTTCTGATGCATATGATTATTTATTTGTCTGACCATTCTGCAAGCTTGAGTGTTAAGATCAGAGTTTGTAAGGCTTATGTTAATGTACTTAACCATTATATCAATACCAAATATCTACAATACATACAATATCCACACTAAGAAACAACAAAAAGTAACCACTAAAGCATGTAAATCTTCCTTTTGTTCAGTTGATAGCACTTTCACACAAAAGTCCATTTATTTTATTACACCTCCGTGAAGCACCTTTTTGGACAGTAAAGGTGCTATGCAATTCCAAATTGTTGTTCACACAGTGTTGAGTTCAAACAGACCCTATTTTCACTGAAGCATGATCAGTGTCCACAGTGTGTGACTTACGATTTTTAAGAGTAGACATGAATGCTTGTAAAAGATGGATAAGGCCTGTGGAACTGCCAAGCTCGCAAGTTATTTAAATCCCTTGCCCTATATATTAAAAAAAACTGTGATCTCTGAGTTGATAAATGTTGGTGTTTACAGTTTCAATATTTGATTGTTGATATAACCCTAAGGCCTATCATTATAGTATTATTACTGCTTGACTGCTTCCACGACCTAACATTATCAGAGTTGGGGGCTGGAAGTTCACAATTTGATTGACAGCTCCAAAAGGTTATGAAGGAATTAGCTGTCTTTGATGAGGGCCTTTGAATACATATGTTTATTTTTTTACAAGGGATTAAATACTTGCAGGGATTTGAAAGTATTGAATGAGCTTTTATCAATGAGTGATTTTTATATAATGATAGATACTTAGAACTTTGTTTTATTGTATCCCAGCATGGCTCCTGAGGTCTGCGCATGATGGATGCTAGGTGAGTTAGCATAGAAGGTGTAAGAGCAAAGGGTAGTAGGTGGGGAGCATGGATTGGCACTAAGTTGGCATAGGGGATATAAAGAGCCATGGGACTGAGCGGGGCTCATGTGTTGGCACTACATTGGCATAGTGGTTATTAGTGGCCATGAGGATGAGTGAAGGGCACCGGTTCGCATGGAGGGTATGAGGGGCCATGGGGAGTGGGTCGAGGGTCATGGGTTGGCATGGAGGGTATGAGGGGCCATGCAGGGTGGGTGGGGCCCATGGGTTGGCATGAGTTGTCATGAATGGACCATGGGAAGTAGGTGGGGGTGTGAGGGCTGGAAGGCCTATTATTCAACCACACAGCTGGGATGAAGTCACAGCCCCTGTGGCTGCACCTGAACTGTTTCCAGGGGCGGTAGGCTTGACTCCTGTGCACACCACCCCCGGAATGAAGATCCCATTACTTGGGGCACTTTCCCCCAAGGCAGTTCAGCAACCTGGGATATTTCCCAACTCTGCATGCCTACCTGGTGAGCGAAATTCCTGGGCTATATTGTTGATTTCAGTAATAAGGAATACTGGATTGTCAGAGAACCTACCCCTTTGGATATGTTAAACCTCAGCCTGCTTGTTCTTATGAATGTTAAAAACCCAGGAGCCTCAAAGAACAGGAAGTTCTCCTGGAATTCTGGCCAACATTTCCTTCAAATAGTAAAAACAAAAACTCATTATCTGATTGCCATGTGTAATTTTTCTGTTATATAAGCACTTTTAGGTTTCTGAAAGACCCAAGACGTTATACACATACATGCTTACCATCCACATTTTTTTGTGGACAGTTACAGCTTCAGATTTTGTGTCCTCTTATTAAAACACAAAGTACTATTACTCCATGATTTCCTCCTCACCCATAAGGAAAGCTGCTACTCCCAGGAATTGAAACTCCAGGACCTGAGGACAACATTTACAAAATGACGACATTAAAAACAAAATAAGGTGTGCCTCTCGGAGCAATTTTGTTTTTAAGTAAAAGCGTGAACAGATTGCCAAGCTGGTGGGACCTTAATAGGTTTCAAGAAGGAAATAGATAACTTTTTGCCAACAACAGAATTCAGTGTTATTAGAAATACATCACTGGAATACTTTGGAGAGGTGGGCTAGATGAACTGAAGGTCTTCTGCCTGAAATCGATACTATGTGAACAGCGAACATAGTTCAGTGAAATCAGGGTTTTCTGTTCACTATCACTAGCCAGGATTTCCTGTGCAAAAGAGTTAAGATTCCTTGGAGCAGCAAAGCCAGATAAGTAAAGATCTTTCTCCTTTGCACGCACTGAACTTCATCAGCAGACTTACCCTGATCACTCTGATTCTCTGGGCTCTTTTAATTACTTAGCTCGATCCAAACCTCAGTAGTTTCCTCATACAGTAGAGCTAAGATTATAAGTAATAGAGGGAAAAATGTTGCGAGTCAAATGAAAGATGAAATAAGAAAAAGAAAAGTTGTGGCAGGGGGGTAAGGAAATGTGAAAAGTAAGGGAGAAGAGTGGAGAAGCAGAGAGACAGAAAGAAAGTAAAGGACCAGGTAATAGGGAAAGATAGAATACATGTTTTGTAGTTAATGTTTGGACTTAGCATCATTAGTCTGCATCATGGGTTCCAAATCACTGCAGGGCCAGATTTAAGCAACCATCATTCAGGTTCCAAGGGCAGGATTTTCCCGCAAGTTTCAGGGCCCTGACTTTAGGACCAAATGGGTGTCCTGAGTCCACCCTAGGGTTCAGACCTGGAGAGATATTTTCCTGGAGGCAGCCTCCCATTAAGCACTGCGGGCGGACTCAAGATGCCGCCAGCCCAATCACAGGCCTGGCAGTTGGAGAGCCTCAGTAGCCTCTCCAGGATAAGTTAGCACTGCTAAGGCAAGTAGGAGCCCTTGAGGGTGCCTCAAAATTAAGGCACTCTCTGAGGCATACATTTAAACCATAAATTCATAGAGACCGAGTAGGCAGGCCATTTGGAGAGGATCGGAGACCCCTCTGGCGGCAGCATTTGGTCCGCGGGTACATCCTATTGGGGATGGAGCTTCTGTCTTTGATGACCACCTCACCCCCCCGCCTGCTGCAGGGAGGCAGCTGCCCCACCTGATGGGCGGCCACTCAGGCACTAGCAAAATGCCAGTGGGCTCTCTAAATTATCCCTATTGGGTCTCAATTATTTACATTTGCTGCCCATCTCTGTTCAGCAGGCAACTGATCCTCATCCCAGCCACCTCTGGAAAACTTCCCCAGCCATGGGAATGCATCAGGGAGCCGTCCCAATGCGGCTTTCCACTATTTTTCAGCATCCCTCACCTCCAAGCCATCCCACCCTGGGAGTGAGGTAATTCTGCCCCAGGTTCCCATGAGTCAACACAGCTCAGTTTTTAATGTTCTGTAATGTTGTATAGTTTTATCACTTGGTGGCTCAGAGGGAGTCGTGACCTTGGTCAAGACATTTGCTTGACAGTTGAAAACATGGTATGAGATTATTTGTTTTCACTGTATGCTTATTCTTTTATACTTCAGATGAAGCAGCCTAATAAAATAGTACTTTTCTATGTTACTGATGCCACATGAACATATGTGTTTTGTGATTTATGTGACAGTGGTTCGCACCTGGTTTCTGTTTTTTTCCAGATGAAGATCAGCGGGGATGCAAGCATCCACCATTCTGTGGCAGTTGCCACCTAGACCAGGAAAGCTCACTTGTAAGGCACCTACACTGCAGCTTTTTGTGAGTCCCGTACACAGTGGGACAGGTCAAACTGAATATTATTAATTTTTGGGCCTTGAATAATAAGAACATTAGGTGTCCCACAACATCTCCTGCAGAACACCCCAAGCCATAAAGCACAAACATGTATACTGCATGAAGAAGCAGGCTTGTACATGTTTTCACACTGCATTAATTATAAAGAAAATCATATCACATTATAAATGAACTTGATCCAGTTGTCATAATGCAGATTTTGTGCATTATGATGAATTGTATGGAGAGGCTCATATTTTGTTGAGGTTCATGGACATGAGCCACTTAAATCTCTGGGAGTAAGTTTGGATTTCTTCCGGGAGAATTTTCCCCATATTGGGCGGAGCATGCAGGAGCAGGCGCTGGTGGTCACGGTCCCGATCGCTTCTGGCAATTGGGACCATGCCGCCATTTTGCGCAGGCGGGCCAATTAAGGACCGCCCAGCGTGTTTGGCGACTCCTGGGGACAGTGGGAGTGAGTGGGCACAGGCGGAATGGCAATCACCACCAGGTCCAATGGCGACCCGATGGCCTGTTCAAAGGCCAAGTTGCAGCTGCACCAATGTTGTTGTACATGGCCAGAGGTTGGGGGCAAGGCACATCTAATACAGCCATGCAGGAAGGTAGGGTGGGTAGCCACTATGCGCCCAGGTTTTCTGATGAGTGCCTTGCTGCCCTCCTCGAGGAGGTAGCAGCATGGCGGGTTGTGCTTTTCCCCGAGGATGGGAGGAGGAGGCCACCCCACTTGACGAAGCATGTGTGGGAGAAGGTTGTGGAGGTCGTGAGGTCCCACTACATGGTGTGGTGCTCATGGACCCAGTGCCACAAGTGCTTCAGTGACCTGCTGTGCATGGGAAGGGTGAGTAGCATGTTGGCATCATTCACTGCACCCATCATGTAACCTTCTCCCCCGTTGGCGGACCACCCATGTCTGAGTGGCCTGAGTGCAATGAGTCAGTGACGGCATGTGTCCTTAGCTGGGCGGGCCACCAGATATTGCCTATGCATTCGTGACCATGAGAGGGTTGCGATGAGATGGGTTCTGCACCTGCAGCATGTGGTGGAATGACACCCAAATGACAATGGTGGGGTCAACCTGGTGGAGCTACCCCCAGGCGCACTGGTCGAACTCCACAACATGTGGAAGTCAGGGTGATGATATGGTGTGAGGAGATATTCAAGGTGCTGTGGCACAGACTGATGTGCTGTCCTCTGCGCTCCACGCCGTTGTACCTCCTTGCAATGGCAGGTACAATTGTGTGCTCCCAACTGTGATGAAGGCAGCTTGTGGGTTGGGGGTGTGGCGGGGGGTGGAGGACACACCAGGCATATTTGTGTGAGTGCCAGCCACTAGTGGGAGAAGGATGCACTGTAGCCCTGCAATAGCCAACTGGGCTTCAGGTGGGATGGCCGCGAGGAGATTGATGGTACAAGTATCACTTATCAGTGCAATTTTTTCATTTACAGGAGAAGAATTCTCATAATAATGCCAAGTGGCTGAGGACTGGCAATGGGCCAGGCCAGATTTTGATGCTGAGCCACTTTGAGCAGAAGGCCCTCGACCTGGAGAGGTGGCAAGCGCCCAGGTTCACTGTAGCCGGAGACATTGGGTTCCACGGGCAGGTATATATGGCCAGCACTCACATCACCAGTAGACTCCCAACATCCATGGCATTGCTGATTGTTCAGTGAGTAATGTTACCAACATGGTTTGCCCATTGCGTGTGGAATGATGAGTGCATGATGAGCTGGGGGACAGGCATGTACATTGACATTGCCCGCAGGCCAACTGATTGAATTTCTTTATTCTTCCTTTCAGCATCATTGGCGCACGGCTGGGAGCAGGAGCAGCAGGGGCCACCTCTGACAACTGAGGGGAACGAAGTAGCATCTTTAGAAGCATCACACCATCTCTGCTAGGCAGGCACCATTGCAGATACTGGCACTTCTGTAGGCATCATATCTTTGGCTAGTGTCCTGGGTCACAGCGGTGAGGGCACTTCACAGTCACTGGAGCAGCTGGCGGAGACAGATGGTGTCAGCAGTCGGAAGACTGAAGGGATCCAGGCACATGCTCAATCCATGGCACATGATGAGCCTCTGGAGTCGTGGGCGATGCAGCCAACTGCTGACGTGGCTGGGTGTGTGGGAGCATCTGGTGGAGATACACGAGGCTCTGCTTGGCTTGGTGGAGGAGTCTATGTGGGCCGTGGCCGACGCATTGAGCATCATGGCTGAGTGCCAAGCTTCATCCATGGAGAGATTGGCGACTCTCATGGAGAGGCGACTCCAGGGACAGGACCAGGGGCTCCTGGGGTTGCGCTCAGACCTGCATGCCCTCACAGGGACATTGACCTCATCTGGTCAGTGCCCGTGTGGGCGGTGGTTTGGCCACCAGGTATCCCACTTCGATGCCCATCCATCTACGGTGAGCAGGGAGGGCCAAATGGACCTCATGTCGGCAGAGCAGCTGCCCGTCATCTCTGCTGGCGTCTCTCAGGGCACGCCGGATGAGAGAGGCAGCTCCTCCACTCCTCTGCCAGTGACCGCGGCACCCAATGAGGCTGCGGAGCTAGCAGCTCCCTCCCAGGTGGGTCCATCACAGGCTCGACGGGCCAGAGGACGTCCGCCAAGGTCATCGAGGCCAACAGGACATCAGAGAGAGCAGGCTGTCTCAGATGCCAGTGCCAGCGATGGGGCACCACAAAGAGGGAGCACCTGCAAATGAAAGATGAAGGCACCTTAGGCACACCCCTGGTCCATCACTGGTGCTTTTCTGTTGGCCCCCCCCGCCATGAGTTGTATCGAGCTTTGTGTGAAGTGTGGCAAAGGAGATCACAGAATAAGTAACTTATTACAACCTTATAGGGCTGTCAATCAATCAAAGTCAATACGTTTCTCCACCTACGTAAACAGAGGTAATCCTTTTCTAAGACTGGGTTCTCAGCCAAGCAGGCATAAAAAGGCTGGGCCTGACTCCATCCTGCACCTGTCTCCCTGGACGGAAAAAAAATGGGTGAAGGGACACTTTGTACAAAGTAGTGAAAACCTGCCCCTTAAACTCGCTCAGAACCCACTCACTTACACAGAGTTAAAATTGGGCTCCTTATCTTTGGGCCTATTGTTCTATTCTCTGCCACTGTTCTTTTCTCTCTTTACCCACCAGGCACAGCTTTCACTTGTACCAAATATAGACGAGGTGCTGTAGAGACACCGAAGAATCTTTCTGCCTGTGTGTTCCAGCCATTGCGTCTTCTGATAAGAAACACTCAATCAAATAATTTTTGATGTTTTTTCCTACATTTAATTAAATAGTTTATAAATTTCGACCTTTGAAATCAGATACACATTTTAAATTGTTCACACTGAATTAATTGATTTTTGCATTAATTTAGTAGTATTGTCACTGTATTCCAGCAACCCAGGGTAATGTTCTGGGGACCCGGGTTTGAATCCCACCAAGGCAGATAGTGAAATTTGAATTCAATAAAAATCTGGAATTAAAAGTCTGGTGATGACCAAGAAACCATTGCTGATTGTCGTAAAAACCCATTTGGTTCACTAATGTCCTTCAGGGAAGGAAATCTGCCATCCTTACCTGGTCCGACCTACATGTAACTCCAGACCCACAGCAATGTGTTGGCTCTTAAATGCCCTCTGAATGAGGGCAATTAGGGATGGACAATAAATGCTGGCCTAGCACCTGATGAACGAATAAAAAAAAAAATCACTTTTAATATCTATAAAATGATTAAAAATATTTCTTCACAATGATAAATATGGGAGAAGATTGTGAACAGGATTCTAGGTAGTCGGGCCAGGGTGGGTGTGGGGAGGTCATTGCTGTGAATTAACAGAATCATTTTAGACTCCAAGATGTTCGAAAATGCAACAAGTATAGTGGAAACAGTCAACATTTTTGGTGGCAGTCAGTATGAGAGTATTTTGGGTGTCTACATAGCTTAAGCTACGAGAAGCCTATGTCTTTCTGCACTTTTAGTACAATTGCAAAATCACAAGGTACTTCTGGATGAGGAAGGCCATTTGATCTTAATTTGTGTATCCAGAACAACCTTATAATGGTTTTATCTAATTGTTTCTTAAATTATTCTGGAGGTTTTATCTCCAGGACTCTGCCAAAAGCCCATTACAAGGATCTTGCACTCTCTGCACGAACAAGAATCTACTTATAGCAGTCCTAAGTATGTGTTCTTCTAGTTTGAACCATTCATACCTTTTTCTACTCCAGTGGTTTAAAGTTGTATTTTGAATTCATTATCATATATTTATATATGAAATCCTTTTAGATGCTAAATTACATGTCAAAGGCTTATTTTCAGGCTATTGAGCCATTTTTGGAGCTGACTGCTGCCATGTATCTATATAAAAGCAAATCTTTCTTTCCCACTGGAGAAAAACGTCTCTTATGCTGCAATCTTATTAGTTTTTGCTAGAGGGAGATATTGCTTTAGTTTTGTGTAGTTAAATTGGTCCTATAGTGTGGTTTTACCTTTGAAGATGTACAGACGAAAACTTAGTGAAGTTATTGGCAAGTTATTGAGTAATTTCGTTTGAAGAAACTAAATACTACAAACAGATAAGTTCAAATTGGAAAAAAAATTGACAATTAATAATCTTAGCATGAACATCTACCTTCAAGTATTCACTGAGAAAATGGAACCAGCCAGTCTTTTCCCTGCTCTGCCTCCTGCACCTCCCCCCACCACCCCATGCCCCTCCCCTGACTCGGCTGTAAAACAATTGGTAGCAGCTATATTGGCAAATTCAGATATTCATGGATTGCTGACTGGTGGGATTGAATAAAAAGTAACACTGAATATGGGTGACATATGTATGTGACATGTCCAACTATGTTGCCACCCATGAATTTCTAAGTCACCAAGTACTTTAACGTACTTTCAAGTTACAAATTTAATTACGCCAAAGGAGTGGCCATGCCCCTTGTACAAAGCACTTTCCAAATACAGGAATCTTAACACTTTGCATGGTCAGACACAGAGTTCAGATACTTGTCTGTAACAGAAACCCGTAAACATTTGATCATGTACAAGACAAATGACTCCCCACTTGTAACATATTTATAGGCTGACTTGGACAGATAGGACATCCCACCAATATCACCCCATAGCAGAACAAGTACAATTAAGTTAAATGTGCTGCTCTGGCTTATCTAACTTTTCTCAGGGCTACCTATTGAACTCCTGCTGCAACAGTTCATCATCTAGATGGGCACATACTAGGTCATGCTAATGGCTGCAAATATGCCTAAGATGCTAATGGAGAGGCAATCCTGAGCCAGCAACTTGGCCAAAACTCAATCGTCTGCAGTATCCTGCCCAATTTGTAACTGAACCTCCTGGGTGAAGATTGGCCTTAGCAGTCACCCATGTACCCACCAGAACCCAGCCAAACACTCAAAATGATGAACATGGTCATCTTCAATTCAAAGGACAAATCTTGCCTTCACAAGACAAGGTGTCTGAAAATCTCCATTGTCAATGGAAAATTGGATCTTCCATGCCTTCAATGCTATTACTGGGTAGTTATGTTTCAGCATTATGGCTTGCCATACTGCTTCACTGCAGAATCCAGGCTTGGTATGCAGGCTGAAACCTTTCAACCTGCCCTCAGGTGACCACTGTTGGTACTGCAGTAGGCCCAAGGGGGAGGATCGTCGCTGGAGCCCTGGAATGCAGATAAATGGGGTGGGATCCTCAGGGCTGGTCAGAGAGGGGAGAAATGCCACTTAAGGGGAGGGAGGCCACTTAAGGGCCCCAATACCCTCCGGATGGGAAGGCTGTCCTCAATCCTTCCCTTTCCGGACTTAATGGGGCAATCGGCAAGATGATGGGCTCTCCACCTCATTATATACCTTTCTCCACTGTAACCAAACCTGCTCCAGAGGGCAACAGTAAATTCCACCCCTTGTGTTGGTTTTCCTGTTCCTTCTCCTGGGCACAGTGAATGGAAGAAAATTGCATTGCTGGATTTAAACATCCTATTTCCTTTAGGTGCAAGGTCCCTCCATCCTATTGTTCTTTCTTTTTCTTCCCTTAGCACTGCATTGAGCAACTTCATAATGTCAGTGATTTTAATCTCTTGTTTCCAATGCTTATTGCCCTCTCTCCTTTGAATTCATCGTCCTTCTGTTCTCCCTAGACCTTGTCCTTCACAACTTATTATAACCATTCCCTTGACTTTGACATCTCTCTTCCTGTGGTCTTGGTCACAAACAAGCCCATCTAAGATTGCTTCCCTATATCCCTTATCACTCACATTCCCTTCTTCTAATTCCAAATACTTCTGTGCCTCAGCTTTGTTCCCATGGAAGTACACTTTTATCTGACATGTTTCCTTTACCACAGTTCGTGCTGTGGGATGAATGAGCATCTAACCAGTTGAGACCTGTAATAGTAAATCACAACCTTCAATGATTAATCAGTTGCTATTTCATTTCCAGAATTCTGCAATAGCAACATGATGATTGTCAATATTAAGTAATCTTTCTATTGACTTTGGTAAAATAGCCTTCAACACATAAAATAGTGAGATATTAGGTTCAGTGAAGAAAGGAGCCAAAGCATATAGCTGTATGTATCTTTGATTGTTTACATACAGAACTAAAGTATGTATTCACATATCCTAGTACATTGTGTAGAATATTATACAACTCATATGATAGAACAGCCTCAAAATTCCACATGTGAAATACAGGATTAATTCCATGTACATCAGATAATCTTCAGGCTGTTTCTACAAGTATGCCTATGAGTTTCTTACATCATGATGCATATTTCTAACTGTTGCTGTCTTTGCTGGGGCACAACTTTTTGCCTTTTGGATCCATTTCCCTGGGTTCGGGTTCATCGAGGGAGCCTGCCAAACCATGGTTATATCCAAAAAGGTAGAGAGGAAGGAGAGAAAAGGAGAGAAGCACCCGAATATCAGTCAACACTTCTGCAGAAAGCCTTGACAAGGATTGAGGCCTTCAGCTAGTTAGTATCTGTGAGGTTATTACAATGATCTCTACTGCCATGAAGGTATCGTAAGGCTTTTACTACTGTTTTCCAGGGCTTATCGCAAATACTATATGACAGCCTCAGGAAGTGGCAGTAAGGGAGCAAATAGGAAGGAGATCCTCTGTGGACTCAGAATCTGCTCTGCATCATGAGTTGCATGACCCAGATGATCCTGAAAGGAATATTGACTACGTGAAGGGAAATCTGGTCTGGGCGGTGAGGTGGCTGTGGCTTCACTGTCCAACTTTTCCCTCACACTGCCACAAGCCCATCAGGATTTGGATTATGAAGGAGAATTTTCCCCATGGCTCTCCTATTACAGTAGCGACTTGATACTTGATACTCTGCCCATTGGCCTTCCAATATTTCCCTGCTTGGATGAGTCAACAGTGGTTGTTGGTGTAAGATTCACATCTTGTCACCCACATATTGCAGGACTGTATCTTGAAGTATTACTTTAATGAGTGAAACATAAAGCTGGTGAGGAATAAAACTCCAGCCATTGTGAATTATGTTAAGGCCAAACCTGAGTTGTCTTTCTTACAATCCCTGTAGAGACTGAGAACTTTAAAAAAAATTCTAACTTCCTGTTAATAGCTAAAAGAATGACAGGTCAAGATTGCACTTTTTCAGACATTTACTGTAACAAATGAATGAAAAATAACTAAGCAATCTGTTTGTAGGCAAATTATTTTTTAAAATACAGAAAGGAATAATCAACTTCTTATTTTTAGTCCAATCAAAAAAACACACTTCACAGTTCCACTTTACACTCTCCTTTATGAAGACATTCAATTTTCCCAGAATCAATTCAAAGTGATTCTTAGCTCCTGTTCTTTTCTCAGCCTGGTAGCTTGCAACCTTGGAACTGACTTTCACAATGAGGTTTCCTTTTCCCAGGGACTTGCCCTCTAGCCCAAGCTAGGTGACTCTTTGAGTCTTGTTTTAACTCCCCACAAATTTGGTCTTTACCATCTGAGCTTAAGCTTCCACCTGCATCTTTCCAGAGTGCAGCATAGAGACTTTTTTTAGCCTGTACCTGCTGGCTCTCTCCTGGAACCAGGCAGATACCCCAAAACATTATCTGTAATGTTCAATGATAATCTAGGAAAGTCTTTAACCTGATCTTTACAATAGCTTCCTCTGCTTCCTTCCCCGTGGCAAGGTGAGTCACATGGACCTTGTGTTACCCAGCATTTTTCATCTTGGAACTAAATAGACAGTTTAAAGCACAATGGTTATAATCCAACATTCTCAAAACTTTTCGAGGACTTTGGAGACTTACAGGGCCGAAATTCTTGCAGAGTCGTGGAAGTCCTTAGATCTTTAAAAATGGTGGACAGGACCTGGATCTGGAAGTCCTGCTCCTATTTCCGTCAGATCCAATTTTCGCTAGCAGGGGAAGGGGGTGGAGCGTGAAGTGCGTAGGCATGAATTACGAATTGGCTGGGCTGTTTAAACTCAGTGCACAGGAAAAGCAGGCCAAATTTGCACTTCAGGAATGGCCTTGGTCCAGAGTATGTGCTCCATGACTTTATGGTGGGGACATAAATGATCTTGAAGGGCAGTTAATGTATGTAGAACTGTAAAGCTGTCAAGTTATTTATATACCCTGCCCTTTAAAAAACTAAACAAAAACTCCCAGCCTTCGGGAGAGTAAAAATCTGTTCTAGCAATTTCAGTAGCTGTTTGTTAAAATAACCCTAAGTGTTATCATTACAGCATTATTACAGTTTGACTGCTTTCCACACCAATGATTATCACATGGTGGGGAGGTGGGGTTATTTACGGGAGTTTCTCCCAAGGTGGATGTGAGCTGGGAAATTTCCTGATTTGAGTTATCAGCTTTTTGAGCTAACATTTTGCCCATAGTCTTCACGGTTAACACTCAGGCTGTTGCCATTGTCTCCAAGCATCAAGACCTTGCACTTTCTACCCAATAAAACAATCTGAGTCTTTCTTTGATCCTAACAATCAAACCACCCAGATTTACTACAACAAAAACAGAATTACCTGGAAAAACTCAGCAGGTCTGGCAGCATCGGCGGAGAAGAAAAGAGTTGACTTTCGAGTCCTTATGACCCTTCAACAGAACTGAGTGAATATTAGGAGAGGGGTGAAATATAAGCTGGTTTAAGGTGGGGGGGAGAGAAGTTGGGGGGGGGTGTTGATTGTAGGGACAAGCAAGCACTGATAGGAGCAGATAATCAAAAGATGTCACAGACAGAAGAACAAAGAGGTGTTGAAGGTGGTGATATTATCTAAATGAATGTGCTAATTAAGAATGGATGGCAGGACACTCAAGGTACAGCTCTAGTGGGGGTGGGGTGGAAAGACTAACAAGGCATAAAAGATATAGATTTAAAAATAATGGAAATAGGTGGGAAAAGAAAAATCTATATAAATTATTGGAAAAAACAAAAGGAAGGGGGAAGAAACAGAAAGGGGTGGGGATGGAGGAGAGAGTTCAAGATCTAAAGTTGTTGAATTCAATATTCAGTCCAGAAGGCTGAAAAGTGCCTAGTCGGCACCCAGATTTACTGTCAGGCAGCCGTCAGAACAGGTCACATGATCTCTTTCACTTTACCTTAAATTTAAAGACACAGTCCCAAAATATAACAATCTCATAAACTCTATAATTATCACATCTTTTCAACCACTCATATTCTAAAAGCAAATAATCTGGTCTAGGCAGGGATTACTATCTATCCATTTCCAATTGACCTGATAGAATGGAGTAGTGTTCTGATCTCTCGATTCACTGGCTGCCCTATCTATTTTGCACTAGATGGAAGGTTGCTAAGCATAGAAATGGACTTCTCTCAAAAAAATTCATTGGTCATGATTTTATCGTGTTGATAGGGGTCTTGCCCACCAATTGTAGAACCAGCAGAGAACCCCTGTCAATTACATAGGGAGACCCGTTGGAAGCAAGTGCCTTTTAGTCGCTTAAGCGGCCAACATCAGGCCTGTGATTGAGGTCCCTGGTGGTGGAAGTCCTATTCTCTGACAGCCAATCAATGGTTAGCAATCCCTGCTAGTACTAGTGGGGGCAATGGCTGCTAACAGCAATGCACCCATCAGAGGCCCAGGAATGGGGAAGGACGACAGGCCAAAGATGACTGAAGGTGGTATGGGGGTCATGGGAGTGGAGGCGGGAGGGGAGTTGGAAGCAAGGACAGGGGTGTCTTTCAGTGGTTCCCCCTGTCTAATCCTCGGTCCTTTGATCAGGCACAGAGTACCTGACTATGAAGAACCTTCCCGGGATGTCGTTGGCAAGCCAGGCAGCCTTTCAAGGGCGTGGGAAAGCCACGTGGTCTCCATTTCATCTCAGAGCCACCACGGAATTGTGGTGGGCTCAGGAATAATGCTGTCAATTGGCCCATTAAAGAGCCTAATTGAAATCTAGGCACCGCAGGCCAGGAACCCTGTGTCAGTCCCTTCCACCCTCCGAATTAATCAGGGGAAGTTTTGCTGCTGCCAAGAGACTAAAGTGGGGTCTCTCCCATGAATAAGTGGGCCCGGTTGCCGTGTTTCCTGCCACGATGGGCTGTATTAAATCCAGCCCATTGTGCAAGTGTTAAGGCACAGACTATTTTGAGATTTTCTGCTTCCATTTGAGGTGGGCATCATGGCAGCCGAGAATGGAAAATACCATGAGAAGGTCAGAAATTGCTCATTGTGAACCAGGCCACGATTTTGCGCTGCCACCTTCAATGGCAGGCCACATTTCCCATTGCAGTGTGTTGGGAACGTCATTTCAATATATTTTCATCTCATTATAAGGACCCCTTGCTGGAATCATGCTCCCACGCTGGACATCAGGAAACGTCTGCGTGTAATTAGAACAATGTGTTTCATAACAGTACATAGGCAATGCACACCTGGCAACCTGCATATCACTCGTGACTTCAAGGTTTGTTTACCTACCTTCCATGGCGCAGTGCTCACAGTAATCTGCACCAGGTTTTGCAAGCAGCACCATAGCACTTTTAGGTGGGTGTCACAGGCAGGTCTCTACCTACCTGATCAACCGTAAGGTAGGGCGGCTTTTAATGGGCTGCAGGGTTAGGGCTATACTGGGGAAGGGGTGGACCTGGCCTCAGGCATGGGAAGGGGCTGCAGGGCTAGGGCTGTACGGGTTAGGTTACGAGTGGGGAAGGCTGTACTCAGACACATGACTGTGGGGAGGTGAAGGTGCGGGGTTTAGCCAGGATGGGGAGACAGTATTTTACAGAATGACATAAGCCACTTGGTGCTAAAATGGGAGGAGTGCTGAGTGAAGAAGCACTTTAGTTTACATTGTTGAGCTTGCAAAGACTGTCCCTGTCAGTGCAGGCTCAGTCGTGCCCAGCACGTTGTGTGCTGGGTGTGGTTGTAACATCACTCTCCTCGGTCCATAGGGTTTCTGGCATCATACTGGACTGCTGATGGCTCACTCAGTCAAGGGAGGCACCTGAAGCCTACAGAAGCCATTATAGGGGTATCCAAGAGGGTGGGGTGAAGGGGGGTGGGGTCAGGCTGGGGGGTGTATATGTTTAACTGTGCAAATGGCCTCAAGATGGGGAGGGTTGAGGTCCACATGGGTCAAAGGCACATGGACCTCAAAATGTTCAAGCACTAACAAATGGATATCCACCACAATTAAGGTGGGATCAAGGAATACAGGGGGATGATTTTGAGAGGTTTTGAAGGGAGGGAGACCTGAATATTAAGCTCCTCTGGTACGATGAAAGGGGTTTCCATTCTCACAGGAAGAGTACAAGCTGGGGTAGAAGTGAGAGCTCAGCACCACCATGTTCTAAGCTGCAGCGGTGGCGCAGTACAAAATTTAAATGAGACAAGCTCTTGTTGGTGAGGGCTCTGCAGGTGGATTGGAGGGAGGTGCATGCACGGTGGGGGGCAGGTGCAATTAAAAGGGCACCCAACCTAACTGTGCATTCCCAAATGAGGAGAAAGGCACATCTGAGACATTTTAGGAGCTTTTCAATAACAGTGCAGGGAATCAGGAAAGTGAAGCAATGATGTGCATTCATGGGAGAATAGTCCTGCAAAGTGGCACTAACCGATCTCCTTGTTTTAACCCCTTGTTTGCAATGTGGAAATACAGTGATAATGAACTCCAGAGCAATTGAGCGATTCAAAAAGTTTCAGAAGCATGTTAGAATTGTGGTATTGGAAGGTTCACAGAATAGAAGCCTCAGGCCCCTGTCAAATAATTTAATTTCCTGACTATACAGGGACGTTCATGAACCTCATGTTTATTCCAAAGAATATAGTATTAGAGTGCAGTGACATGTTTATTCCAAAGAGCGTAGTATTAGAGTGCAGTGAATGAGAATCCCAGAACCTGGACTGGAAGCAGCACATCCAAGTACTTGGCCAAACAATGAAATAGCAGTTGGTCATGTAAAGCTGGGTGGGGAGCATCTTGAAATGTACCCTATGCTGACCATCATTTCAGGGTCGAGTAGGAGCCAAAATGGGAACAAAGCCCTTGAACACATGTTCACTGACGAGTTATTGACAGAAAGAGGACTTTTGGATAGTAATGCTGACTCTTGTTGCTTCTCATTGATACTGCAAAGAGGAGACCAGAAGCTGGAGCCTGAATTTATTGCTGCCTGCATAATCACATATAGGCAGGAGAGAAGAAGGAGAAGAATTTGACGGAAGTGCCTGGCTCGCCAAAAGGAGGAGCAAAGGACCAAGGACCAGTAGAGCCCCCTCCGGACACAGAGGATGAGGCACACAGGGACATCGTGCGTAGGTGGCTCATAAGACCAAATGTGTACAGACCTCGAATAACTTAGCTGCAGATGAGCGAGAACCAGTGTCGCTGATGCTGTCCAGGGATCTGGTGATTCACATCTGCCACATTCTCCAGGAATTGGCGCCACAGGGACTGGGAGGGCATCAATTGCCAGTACCTCCGAAAGTAATGGCCACACTCAACTTCTACAGCTGCGGCTCCTTCCAGGGCTCCACTGGGGATCTCTGTGGAATCTCTCAAACGTCCATGCACAAATGCATACATGAGGTCACAGATGCCTTTTTTGCCAAGGCCCACAATTACGTCACCTTCAGCAGAGATCAAGCAGAGCATTGGACTTTGCTGAGATTTGCAGATTTGCACAGGTGCCAGGTGCCATTGACTGCACTCATGTGGCAATAAAAGCCCCCTGGCAACAGGCAGTCTAACACATAAACAGGCTACCACTCACTCAATGTACAGCTGGTCTGTGACCATAAGAAACTTAACATGTAGGTTTGTGCCAGATACCCAGGAAGTGTCAATGACTCATTCATCTTGATAGATCGCAGATCCTGGACACCTTTGATGGGCCACACAGGAATCAGGGCTGGGTCCTTGGTGACAAAGGGTACCCGCAAAGGACGTACCCAATGACACCTTTGTAGCGGTCTCAGACTCCTGCAGAGAGAAGGTACAAAGAGGCTCATGCCGCTACCTGAACATTGGTGGAGCACAAAGGATCTTAAAGATGCAATTCCAGTGCCTGGACAGATCTGGAGGTGCACTCCAGCACAATCCCCGGAGGGTCTCACAGATCACTGTGGCTTGCTGCGTGCTGCACAACCTGTCACTGCAAAGGCGGGAAGACTTGTCAAATACCGACATGGAGGAGCTACACGTCTCCTCCAATGAGGAGGGCGTCGAAAGGAATGAAGGCATTGAGCTGAAGGAAGTGAGGCTGCAGGGGAAGAGAGCCAGATGAGGCAGGTGTGCATTTGAGACCCTCATTGCTGCCAGATTCCACGAGGAGGATGATGAGTTGCAGTAAGTACCCTCTTGGACAAATGCCTTCCATCGTGGGCCACCATGAACACCAGTGTTGCTATTCCTCTCATTTCAACCATGCACTTCAATATGAGAGTGAATAGTTACACATCGGCTTACAATGTCCTGATCCTTTGAAGGGTGATGAAGCCTTGGGAGCATGTGCCCTTGCTGAGATGAGATGCTAACTGGAGGAGGGAGTCCCAGCATCAGACGTCAGAAGATGCTGCTTCTTCACAGCATCCCAGTCGCAGCGGCACCCTACAAGAGCCAGGAGCTATTCCACTATCCTCAGCTGGCTCATAGCTGTATGCCTTTAATCTGACAAAGCTCTTCAAGGAGACCCATCTCTCGCAATAGAACAATGCATTCTGTGTAACATCGATAGCGAAACTGATAGGTGTCACTCGAGCCCGGATTTTCTGGCCCTGCTGTGGCAGGACCTGCTGTGGGAGAATTGGCAGCCCAGCCAAATGTCCACTGACGTTTGGCAGGACCGGATCATCCCGTCGGCGGGTGAGGCCGGAAAATTGCACCCCCGGGCTAAGACAGTCGAGGACTTCCGCAGGTGTCCATCTATTCCGAGATGACTCAATTCTCTGTGTCACCTTCTTCTTTATCACATTAACATTGACACTCTCGGTTAGGGATACTGTCCAGCATTTATTCTCACCTTACAATGCATGTGGACCACCTGAGAATGACAACATTTAACCATTTGTGTGCCAGACGTTAAAATGCCTCTTCTTTAAGACACAAATTGTGATCTCATGGCCAGTCCTGGATGTTGTGAATTCCAGAAATCTCAGACACCATCAAGCCCTTAAGGTGACGAGACATTGCTAATAAAGAGCAGACTTCAGCTTCAGTAAATCCTCGCTCCTATCCCATTGCTCCCCTCAACAATGTCTAAAACTGTGATGTGTGCTTTCTGAGCATGCTTAAACACCTTTGGTCTTGTGAGCCACCTACTCACGACGTCACTGTGTGCCTCATCCTCTGTGTCCTGAGGGGGCTCTACTGGTCCTTGGTCCTTTGCTCCTCCTTTTGGCGAGCCAGGCATCTCCGTCAAATTCTTCTTCTTTTCTCCTATATGTGATAATGCAGGTGGCCATAAATGCTCTATTGACTGCCAAAAATCACCATTTGCAATTAGCATCACTCGTTTCGGCGAGCGTTTAGGTGATGGGACGCTGCATCCCAACATTGTAACGAGAGCCTGGTGGTAGCAATCCAGACAATTAGAGGTTGAGGAACATTCAAAGTTGCAGGTTTGAGCCCTAGAGCAATAATGTGGGTGAGTGGGGCAGAGCTTCGGCACTTATTGGTCAGCTTAGATGTACACTTGGAAAGTTGGAAACATGGTTGGCAGACAGCAGCTCACATGAGTTCTGAGTATGTGCTTGTAGCATGAAAACCCTGCCGGAAGACACAGAGCACATAAAGTTGCACAATATGTGACCCTTCTCCATGCGTTAACAGATCTCTCCTTGTACACTACACTTTCACCTTTCAAGAATGCAGACAAGACAGGAGAACATGTTTGCCTCAATCTTACACAGCCAAGAATAAACATGACATGACCCTGCAAAGTATGTGAATGAGGTTTGTTCCACAAGCACACTTAACATTAAGAATGAGGCATCACTGATATTGAGAATGATCTGGAAGAGGGCCACACACTGCTGATATGGAAGCACGCTACATAGATGAGAGGACCATGATCGCAACATCTGCGAAAAGTTGGGGGAGGCACCATGGTACCACACCAGATTGACAGCAACACAGCTCATCATAAAAAGGAGGCAGATAGAAGAGGAGATGTGAAATGGGGGTGATTCTATTTACATTTGTGAACAGTATATACATTGTTATGAACACCCGTGACACCATTGTACTCCTAAATTTTTTTAACTTTCCTAACTCTACCACTACATCTTGGTGCATCCCCAACATCCACAGCAGAGGTGGAGACTGCTATGTCCTGTTGTCAGTAATGACTTTGGTGGGCTTCCTCTCGAGGGCTGAGACCTGGAGGGCCCCGGACTCCTTTGGGTGTCCTGCTGTGGGGCAGGTGGACCCCCGCCTGTGGAGCTGGAGGTGATGGGGTCACAAGAAGAGGTGATTGGGATTGGCCGGACAGTCCCGGAGTCGCTTGGGTAGATGGCTCCAGGTGTCCAGCTGCTGGTCCTCCTCTTTATGGGTGCCTGAGGGCCCATGGCTGACTTCTTGAAGAGAAGGGGCAGCTAGAGTGAGATCTAGGTGCCCCACCCCCCTCTCGCATAGCCACTGATGGATGCTACCAGCAGCTGCAGCGATGGAGTGCTGCTTTTGCAGCAGTGCAGGACTTATGTCCTGGATCAAGGTCTCCATGGCTGCTGCCATCCTACCAGTGTTGGCCTCGGTGCGTTGGCGTGCCTGCACTATCACCTAGACTGAAAGTGGATGGACTCTTCCATTGTCCATTGCAATCTCAAGAATGGAACTGACATCCCTTCCTGATGTTCCCGTGATTGTCGCTGCAGCTCAAGCAACTGATTTAGGACCGAGTCCAGAGGCTCGTCAGCTGACTCAGACTCCGCAGATTTCTAGCCTCTAACAGTCCTCTGAGTGCCAGCGACCTTGGGTGTTCCAGCTTCCACCAGCTGTGGACTGGATTGTGTGCTGTGCTCACCAGATTGTGACCCCAAGGCTGCTCTAGAACTAGGTCGCACTAATGTGTGTGTTCTGCTAATAGAGGGTTTGGGTTTGCGCTGTGATGGGTCTTCTACAGTGGTGTCCTCTGGTTCCCCATCCGAGATGGCATCAGGGCTGGAACTGAGAGCCTGGCTTGTGGATGCCCTGGGGCACTTTCCAGAGGTGCCTATGAAAGAAGGGAGAGTTAATTAGTGCATGACAGGCAACTCTGAAACTGGACAATGCATTCACAGTATGGTTGTCTGAGGGATGAGCTGGTGCAGCATCCTCACTTGGGTATGTGCCGCCCACCTCACTGTTGGCGCAGGCACATCCTCTCCAGGCAGCTCAATGGCTCTATTCTTGTACGGAGTGAGGACCTTGATTTCCGGCATTCTACCCCCTGTCTGAGACCTCTCCCTTCGATTGTGTGAGAGCTTGTCCTGCATAAAGACAGATGTAGGGTGTAAGCAGGGCACATAATACGGATGCCTTCCATTTGTGGATGGTGCGTACAGCGATGGATGGGATGAGGATGCAAACTGCAGAGGACATGATGCCAGATAGAGATGTGAGAACGTATGGGTGAATGGTGATGTTCCTTGAGCTGACAGTGTGAGAGATGCCAGTAACTGTGTGATGGGCTTGTGAGCATGTGAGTTGAGAGTGATGAGATGGTTGACTTATGCTGGTGGCACGGATGAGATCATTCATCCTCTTTTTGCACTGGGTGGCTGGTCTCTTCTGTTCTGCATTGGCACTGACCACCCAAGTTGGAGTGCTGAGGTTGGTGGATCTCCTCTGGCCATTACGGGAGTAGAGGACATCCAAGGTATCCAGCAGGCATTCCAGTGAGATGTCACTAAACTTGGGGGCTGCCATCTCCTTCCCTTTTGGGGCCATCCATCTGTGGCAGTCCTGGGCTGCAGACATTTACCACGCTGTGCAGGAGTGCCGTTTAAACATGGTGTGAGGAAGCGGTGAGCTCACGGCATGACAGAAGAATCAGAGGCCGCCTGCTGCGATCTGGCGTGTTTCCCATGCGTACATAATTACTGTGGCAGGAAACAAATGATGCAGCATGAAAACCTGCCATTGCGGCCGGCGGGTAGAACACCACTTTTCATGCCTGTTGCTGCACTGAGTGCAATGAGGGGAAAACCCCGCCCTATGTATTTTTAGTTGACAAAGGATTGACTTTGATTTGCTTTTAAAACAATAGACCATTGTTCAGATATGGCCCAAGGGTTTAATAATTCACAAGTGGGTAATTGACTCCCTACTTAGAAATATATTCTTCTTTGCCTAAAGTCACTTCTTAATTCTCTCTCTGATTCTTTCTCTGTCTCTGTCTCTGTCTCTCTCTCTCTTCCCGGCCACCTTCTGTCTCTCGATTTTCTTCCTTCTTTTCTGTAGCATTTTCATCTTTTATAGATTATTGATTTAGCTTCCTTGTTTTCCGTATTCTCCATGTTAAGTATTCAGTTGGACACACAAATAGCCAGCTTTTCAATCCACCAGTATATGATGTAGATATGTTGGGCAGGGTTTTATGTTGAGCAGGGTTTTGTGCTAGGACATCAATGACCTGCATTGTGTGGGAAACAGTCACCTGGCAATTATTTTCTCTGAATTGGCCAACCAGTGGCCAGAGGCTTGATGCACCGTCCAATTAAGGCGGCAGGTGAGCTCTTGAAGCTGGAGCACCAATAGGAGGCCCTCCAGCTCTAAAGGAACTGCAGCCTGCCATTTCAGATACGAGAGAACAAGGCGCCTCCAATTTGGGACGTCCTCTCAGCAACTTTAAAAACTTCTCAATTAAAATTGGCCACAGCAGCCAGGCTGGCCTCTCAGTCTGTTGCTGGGAGGCCACCTCCAGGTAGTTGGCTGGTTCCCCATGCAGCAGAAGGCCCGCAGGCTGAGTGGAAAATTCCAGTCGGCCTTTGACAATCGTTCTTAATAGTACATTAACTCCCCTTAATTGGCTGCTTGCTGCTTGTGGGCAGGTGGCTCTTCTCACCCCGATCCTGCCTCCAGGAAAGTGGCCCGGGGTCAGAATAGTGCATGCAAACCATCATGCTTATTGGCCGTGTGAATCTTTGCATCCGTCTGAAAATTCTGCCCATTGTCTCTATGGGCATTAATGGGACACGCTTGTATAATTAGTAAGTCTGTTCTTTGTAACTTGCTCATGTTTCTCGATATTCTTACAGATAGGTGGCAATTATTCAGTACAGGTCGGGTATCCTTTATCCGAAATCCTTGGGGCCGATTGCATGTCGGGTTTCAGGCAATTTCGGTTTAGAAATACCACATATTACAATACAATGGCCTAAGACTAGGCTATAGTTTAAAATAACCAAAATGGATAGAAAGGTAAGATGTAACACTGAATAATAAATACAAGGTACCTGTAATAAGTTTCTTTTTGACACGTTCACCTTAAAAATCACAAGGCAAACAATGCGGACAAACAGCTAGACTTCCCACACCACAGATCGATGAGGTTCAAAAAAGGTGCAGTCTTTGTATGTGTTCGGTTTTCGGATTTACACATAAAGGATACTTGACCTGTAATTGGGATGAGTCATTTGATTCATATTATGAACTAATAATTATTGTACCTTTATTTGGTTATGAGATCAGTAGGGGTCAATTTTCATACCCCAGAGGGAAATTGGCAGGAGCTGAGCAGGAACAGGAGAGTGGTTGCTTGGAGGAGTTGGTAAGAATCTCACCCTGGAGCTGCAGCCAAGTATCTGCATATAGGACTCAAGTGATTGGTATCTAACATTAATGTTAAAACAGATAGGGAAAAAAAACTGTATTAATTAACGACTACGGGCAGAATCATCCCAGATTTGCACAAAGTAGTGAGAGGTAAAAGACATTTTGCCTGCCAACTGCAATGTCGGCTTTTTGCGCCATATTGTCCCACCCTCGGCGCATCCTGCCTTACTAGTTATGCATTCATGGGGGAGCTCGGAATTGCCCGCCACACCGTGACCTCAGCACATCCTCACTCCAGGCGCCAAATTCAAAGCACGCTACACTTCATGTCTTCAGACCAGGACTGTTCCAGTTGACAGATGGTCCCAAAAGCAAAGAAGACAGCAGCCCCCAAATTTAGTGACGCCTCTCTGGGGTGCCTGCTGGATGCAGTGGAAGGTTGCCACAATGTCCTTTACCACGGCTCTGGCCACAGGAGGTCCACCAGAGTCACCAATCCGGCCTGGGATTAGTGGCGGTTAGTGTCACTGGAGCACAGAGGAGGTCAGCCATCCAGTGCAGGAAGAAGATGAATGCTCTCATCCGTTCTGCCAGAGATCATTCTCAACTCACACACACACAAGCACATCACGCACCCACAGGGATCTCACACCTCAAGGGACAATACCACTAACTCTCACACACACCCTCACATCTCCATCAGACTCATATCCTCTGGAGCTCACGTTCATGGCTCCGCTCACCATGCAAACATTCCACTCAGTGCCATGCGTCCTGCTCACACTCTCTCCATCTGTTTTCATGCAGGAGAAGCTGGCTCACAACAGCAGGGAGGCATCCCAGACCGGGGGGGGTGGTGGAGTGGCTCAGATGAGGCCCCTTGCTCACTTTGAGGAGCATGCCGTCACGCTGACTGGTGAGGACGTGGACAGTGCCTGCAACGATGGTGAGGTTGGCGGTGATCACCCACTTGAGGATCGTGCACCACATCGTCCTTCTCTCAACGCAACTATGAGTGCTCTCTCTCCTGCTTTTGACTCTGCTGCTATGCAGTAATTATCTCTACTTTGGTTCACAGGGAGCTCTACCAAGAACTGACACCCTCAGCCAGCTAGTTCCTAAACTCCATCCAGGTGTTCACCTCCAGCGAAGAGGACACCTGCTCCATTGAAGAGCTGGAAATAAGCAGCCTGGAAGACCCATCATGGCGCCTACCCACACCTTCCACCAGTGCCCAGACATACACATCGGTGGGATCTAGATCTAGAGTAGGCGCGGGTTCACATTCTGGTGGTCACCGCACGGACACGTGTCCACAGCAGGAGGAGGCAGGTTCAGCCGAGCTCCCTGGCACTTAGAGGACTGCTGGGGAAGAGGCATCTGTGAGGTCCGAGTCAGATGATGAGCCTCTGTACTTGGCCTTACAACTCATTGTGGGGAGTCAGCAGAAGGCAGTGGAACTTCACACAGAGCTGTTGGAAGCCCTCAACAGAGTGGCTCCCAAGTCAGAGGAGTGCATCCACCTGCACTCTGATGAAGTAGTGGCCACATGTGAGCACATGGAGGTCTCCATGGGAAAGATGGCAGATACCATGGGGACCCTGGTCTAACAGAACTTGGAGTTGCATGCAGACCTGCACTCCATCAAGGTAGCAATGGGTGACTTCCTGCAGTGCCAATTTGAGAGGGAAACAGGGCACTTCGATGCCCCCCCAGGTGTCCTCCCCCTCAAGGAGTCAAGCCGGGGCCCTTGGGCACCCAAAGGGAGGAGGAGCGGTAGCTGGACACCCCTGGGTCATCCACTCAGGAATCTCAGAGGCTTTCCTCTCCCTCTGAGTCCCCTTTGCCTAAGAGCCCCTCAACCTCGTCCTCTGTCACCTCAGAGGGAGCAGCTGGACCACAGGAGGATAGCAAAGCAAGCTGGGCCCTCAAGGCCTCGGCTCTCCAGAGGACACATACTGAAGTCATCAGAGGCAACAGGGCCAAGCACAGAACAAAAATACCTGGAAAAACTCAGCAGGTTTGGCAGCATCTGCGGAGACCAACACAGTTAACATTTCGAGTCCGGATGACCCTTCAACAGAGCTAAGTAAAAATAGAAGAGAGGTGAAATATAAGCTGCTTTAAGGTGATGGGGGGTGGTGGGGACAAGTAGAGCTGGATAAAGGGCCAGTGATAGGTGGAGATAACCAAAAGATGTCATAGACAAAAGGACGAGGTTGAGGGGCTCTCAGGCAAAGGGGACTCGGAGGGAGAGGACACTTTGTCCTTTTGTATATGACATCTTTTGGTTATCTCCACCTATCACTGGCCCTCTATCCAGCTCTACTTGTCCCACCCCACCCCCACCCCCCCAATCCCCCTCCCTTAAACCAGCTTATATTTCACCTCTCTTCTATTTTTACTTAGCTCTATTGAAGGGTCATCCGGACTCGAAACGTTAACTGTGTTCCTCTCTGCAGATGCTGCCAGACCTGCTGAGTTTTTCCAGGTATTTTTGTTTTTGTTTTGGATTTCCAGCATCCGCAGTTTTTTGCTTTTATCTTAGGGCCAAGCACTGGATGTCTCCAGTCCTCCTTTGGATGTTAGGGCAGCAGCTGGAAGAAGGGGCAGGCCTAGAAAAGTTAAGAATTTCTGATCACAAGTGGTTGCACGGGTGAACACATTTTGTTACTTTATAATCTGAAAATATATTCATTTTCACTGAATGATGTATAATGGCGTCTTTCAGCTTCATTTACAGTCCTCGCAAGTCCTCCCCCTGCATCTCCCCCTCTCCCCCTCCCCCACCAGTTCAGCTGCACACAGCCGGATTATGAGTGATTCTAGACGGAAGAAGTATGTCTGTAATAGGGCCTTTCAGAGCCTCATGCAAGCTCTCCCCCATGCAAACGGAGCCTTCCTCAATCACACTCACCTCAATGCCCTGAGCATTTTCAATGTTGCCTGATAGGGTTCTCTTTTTGTTGTCTAGCTGAGCTGACCTGCATCTTCGTCCACCCATTGATCACGTTCCCATGCAGCACCTACGCCCGTCCAACATGAGGCTCCGCTCACTTACGATTTGAGAAAAATGGTAGTCGTCATGCTTCTGCTCAGCACCCCCAAGCTTTCCCTTCCCCCAGTCAGACATGTATTTTCCCCTGTCACTGTTGGCCCCCTGGCATCACTTTCCAGCTCCCCATTGTCACCTCCTTCCTCCCCCTTGGACACCTTCTCCCCTCCGAACTCCTTCCACCCCCCCCCCCCACAGATTCCTTCCTCCCCTGGACCCCTTCGACCTCTGAACTCCTTCCTTTACACCTTCCTCCCCCCCTTACACCTTCCTCCCCACTTGCCACATTCTCCCGTGTTACACTCTCCCTGCCCTGTACTCCCTCCTACCCCCTCCCAATCTCATTCCTCTGACACCTTCATCCCCCCCCCACCAACCTCAGCCCCCCGAAATCTTCATTTCCCCCCCAACCTCACCCTTGACACCTTCATCCGACTCCTCCCAACCTAACCCCCCTGGTTACACCTTCCTCTCTCACTCACACCTAGACCTTCCTCTCCCATCCCTGCCCCCCAGTACACTTTCTTCTCCCACTCACAGCTAGACCTTCCTTCACCGATCATCCATAGCAGCCAATAGCCAGGTCTGTGATGTTCTGAAGCAGACCTGAGACATCAATGGAGACCTCCCACCTTCTGTGAGTTGCTTCGTGACTGCCATGTCCATAAGAATCCACCCAGCATGCAATGCACTTGTTACTTCAGGGTCTGGTAGCTGTAGGGCTCCAGCATCTTCTGCTCCTCAATTGTATGTGATCTGAGCAAGGCTCTAACGGTAAGCCCCAACTTCTGCACATCACACTTTTCCAGACGTGTTCTAGGCCGGCATGTTTTCTCGCCGGCTTAATAGTAAACTTAATAGCTTCGAAGGACAATTTTGATTGGGCCTTGCTTTGCATCCATTTAGCAGGATGCAAAGCGGGTTCACACTGGCCGCCAGCGGGATTCGAATTCTGCCACCCCAGACACCATTGGATGATCCTGCTGTGCGTTCATGCCTGCGTGAAACCGATTTTTGTCCTTCTCTACATATTGTTCCCCCCTCCCGCCTGCCATGACGGCCAACGCCAACAGGGCCTGAAAATTCTGGCCTACATCTTGACATTGTTTTATATGAATTACAAATAATCATTGAAAATTGAGAATTTTGTGAAGAATGTTTTGCAATTAAACAATTAATGATTCACAGTGGATATAAATGCCTTAGTGTTGAAAGTAGTATTACTTCTGTGACAAGTTGGCAAAGCAATTTCATTAGAAAGCACATGTGCCTTGAATTTATCGAATAAATATATTGGAGAACATAGTACTTTCTACTTGGATGTATTCATATGGTTGTGAAAAGGCATATCACAGTTTAATGTGATTTAAATTGCAAAATTAATGTGTCCATGTTCAAATGTCATGTCATAATTAGCTTAAATAAAGGCTAGTCTTTCAAATCTTGAACAGTATAACCCTACAGAATTGGCAACAAATAGCACATTTATTGAAAGGCTCCAGTTGATACTTTTTGCCTTTAGTGATTAAAATAAGTGAGTTAATAAACAGGTAGTGGGTGACTTTCAATTATTTTCCTGTCAATCATACCTCCCACACTACATTCTTGAACTTTACATGACCTAAGTGCTATCAGAACTTTGAATTTATTGTTCTGTTTGTAGATCTGCAATAAATTGTCTCAGATTTTATCTTTTTATCATTTTATAATATTTCAACCGTGTATTATGTGTAAAAGCTCCTTAAAATAAATGAAAAATGACATTTTAATTACCAAATTAATTATATTGAGCTTTGACTTTAAAGAAATATAAACCATAAGCTTAATAAATCACATTTATTGTACTTCATTATGTTGTTGGTGAATTGATATAGTTGTATGACTGCAACTGCCACAACTATTTACTTTCCCAAGTTCTAAGGTAATCTGCAGAATCATGGTAGTAAACTTCTCAGCAAAATAACTCAAAATAGGTTTCAACAGTTAGTTTTTATTATTATTAACAATGTTTATATTGACTGAAGCAGTTTTACAGGTAGGTGCAACTTTAGAAAGAAATTGCCCTCTGGGTGACTCAACATAATTTTATTTTGGTCAGTGGATCATCTGTAAAGATGGACATTGGCAGAATAGAGAGTAGTGCAGTGGCTGAGATCGTGGCTATAGTATTGATGCTTGTCTTGCACTGAAAATTTTAGTAACTTTAAAAACTAATGCTGCCTTAAGTGGAAAAGTTGATGTATTTTAAAAATATACTTGGAACCAGATTTACATTTTAGAAATTGGTGACTCCAAAGCTGGACTGCACAAGTAGAAATCTAGGTTAATGTTTGACATGTTTTTAAGAGTTAAGCAGAGAATGGGAAGTGTAGAGTGAGCCTTCTTGTGGTACTGACAGTGCAGTCATGCTCAACCGAGATAACTCATGCATGATTTAACTAAATTTAATACTGCTTGTTTGCGTTGTTGAGATTAACAATAGTGCTTTCGACTATGATTGTGACTCTTGCTGTTTTCTTTAATGTATTTGAAAAGTCAATAGAAAGAGGCCAACAAAATTAAAGAAAAATGTTAGTCCCAGCATAATTCTTAAAATGGACACAGGTTATGAGACTTCAAGGGCTGAATTTTACTGTGGGCTTTGGGACCCCGACTTCATCACCAAATAAGGGACCCAGGCCTGCACTTGGCAGCAACAGGACTCACTGAAAATATTTATCTCCTAAATGTCCATCTCAAGGCCCGCTGTCCAGTTAAGGGCCCAGTCAGAGGCCAGCAGCTCCAAAACCTTAGCAGCACCATTGAGAAAGGTGGGCACTGCTGAGGTGAGTAGGAAGCTTTAAGGTCATCTCAAAATGGAGGTGCCCTCGGCTAAGTAAGTGGAAATAATATTATGAGGATGGCCGATGGCAACAGGTTCTGCCGATTGAAAGGAATCGTTGAAGCTGTGGGAACTGCCTTTCCTGCCTGTGCAATCCTTTTGGGCCATGGAGCCTTTGGCTCTGATGGCCCCCCCTGGCTGCCAGAGGGAGGCAACCTCCATGAAGTTAACAGCCTCCTCAAGTGGCGGGGGCAGTGGGGAGGGAGGGGAGTTCTCTGGCATAGACAAAATGCCACTGGCCCTAATTTAAGAAAATATATATTTTATGAGATATGAGCATCGTTGGCAAAGCCAATATTTGTAACCCATCCCTTTGGGGCTCAAAGCGGCGTGAGGACAGAACGAGAGTTCAGAGGAGACTCAGGGCGGAAAGCGGCGCGAGGAGAGAACAAGAATTCCAGGGAGACTCGGGGCTCAAAGCGGCTTGAGGATAGAGCGAGAGTTTGAAGGAGAGTCAGGGTTGAAAGCGGCGTGAGGAGAGAGCGAGAAGGTGGTGGCGAGCCACTTCCTTGAACCGCTGCAGTTCATCTGGAGCAGTGCTATTTGGAAGAAAGTTCCAGGTTATAGACCCCCGCTACAGTGGAGGAATGACAATATAGTTTCAAATCAGGATGGTATGTAGTTTAGAGGGGGAATTGCAGGTTTTGGTGTTTCCATACATTTGCTGCCCTTGCCCTTCTAGGTGATAGAGGTCACGTATTTGGAAGGTACTCTCAGGATGCTTGGTGAATTGCTGCAGTGCATCCAGTAAATAGTACACACTGCTGCCACTGTGAGCTGGTTGTAGAGGGTACAAATGTTTAAGATGGTGGATTGGGTGCTGGTCAACCAGGCTGCTTTGTCCTGAATGGCGTTGAGCTTCTTGTGTGTTTGTGGAGCTGCATTCATACTGTCAAGTAGGGAATAGTCCATCACACTCCTTAATTGTACCTTGTTGACGGTGGACAAGCTTTAAGGAGTCAGACTCGGGGCTGAAAGCGGCGTGAGGACAGAGCGAGAGTTTGGAGGAGACTCAGGCTGAAAGCAGCATGAGGACAGAATGAGAGTTCAGAGGAGACTGGAGGTTGAAAGTGGTGTGAGGACTGAGCGAGAGTTCTGGGGAGACTCGGGGTTGAAAGCGGCGTGAGGACAGAGCGAGAGTTTGGAGGAGACTCAGGGCGGAAAGTGGCATGAGGAGAGAAGGAGATTCCAGGGAGACTCAGGGCTCAAAGCCACGCGAGGACAGAGCGAGAGTTTGGAGGAGACTCAGGGCTGAAAGCAGCGTGATGATAGAGCGAGAGTTCCAGGGAGATTTGGGGCTCAAAGCGGCGTGAGGACAGAACGAGAGTTCAGAGGAGACTCAGGGCTGAAAGCGGCGCGAGGAGAGAACAAGAATTCCAGGGAGACTCGGGGCTCAAAGCGGCTTGAGGATAGAGCGAGAGTTTGAAGGAGAGTCAGGGCTGAAAGCGGCGTGAGGAGAGAGCGAGAGTTCCAGGGAGATTTGGGGCTCAAAGCGGCGTGAGGACAGAATGAGAGTTCAGAGGAGACTCGGGGCTGAAAGTGGCATGAGGACAGAATGAAAGTTCGGAGGAGACTCGGGGCAGAAAACAGCACATGGACAGAGCGAGAATTTGGAGGAAACTCGGGACTGAAAGTGGCACGAGGACAGAGCAAGAATTCTGGGGAGACCTGGGGCTGAAAGTGGCCTGAGGACAAAGTGAGAGTCCCGGGGAGACTCAGGGCTGAAAGCGGCATGAGGAGAGAGCAAGAAATCGGAGAAGACTTGGGGCTGAAAGTGGGGTGAGGACAGAGCAAGAGTTCCAGGGAGACCCGGGGCTGAAAGTGGCCTGAGGACAGAGCAAGAGTTTGGAGGAGACTCAGGGCTGTAAGCGGCGCGAGGAGGGAGCAAGAGTTCCAGGGAGACTTGGGGTTCAAAGAGGCGTGAGGACAGAGTGAGATTTCAGAGGAGACTCGGGGCTGAAAGTGGCGTGGGGACAGAGCGAGAATGGACCTTCAGGCGGTGGAGTTCGAAATGATGTCATGATTCATGACACGACGCAGGGGAGGCAGCTGATTGGTAAGTAGGTCCAGGTGAGTACTTCTACTTCTACTTTTTCTACTAATTAAACTGCTGCAGTCCATTGGCTTAAACAAAATAAAGTGAGGACTTTGGACTGTAGTGGGATTGTTTGGAGTGGAATTAGGCCCCTAGCATAATTAGTATTCTTTAAAGGGAGTAACTAACGAGCTTAATGTAAAGGGAAGTCATGGCAGCAGAGCTCACACCCGTGATATTCTCCTCCTGTGCTACGTGGGAAGACATGGACACTTTCAGTGTCCCTGGCAACCATGTGTGTAGGAAGTGTGTCCAGCTGCAGCTACTGGTTAACCGCTTTTCGGAGCTGGATTCACTGTGGAGCATCCGTGATGCTGAGATAATTGTGGACAACACGTTCAGTGAGGTGGTCACACCACAGGTAAAGACTGAACAGGCAGAAAGGGGATGGGTGTCCACCAGGCAGAGCAGAGGAAGGCAGGCAGTGCAGGAGACTCCTGTGGCCATCCTCTTGTCTAACTGATATACCATTTTGAATACTGTTGGGGAAGACGACTTCTCAGGGGAAAGCAGCAGGAGCCATGGCACCACGAGTGGCTCTGCCACGTAAGAGGAGAAGAATAAGAATGGCAGGGCAATAGTAATAGGGTATTCAATAGTAAGGGGAACAGACAGGTGTTTCTGCAGGCGCAAAAGAAACTCCAGGATGGTATGTTGCCTCCCTGGTGCCAGAGTCAAGGATGTCACAGCAAGGCTGCAGGGCACTCTGAAGGGGGAGGGTGAACAGCTAGTGGTTGTGGTGCACATTGGTACCAACGACATAGGTTAAAAAAAGGGATGAGGTCCTACAGCCTGAATATAGGGAGTTAGGATGTAAATTAAAAAGTAGGACCTCAAAGGTAGATCTCAGGATTACTACCAGTGTCACAGACTAGCGAGAGTAGAAATAACAGGACATATCGGATGAATATGTGGCTGAAGAAATGGTGTAGGGGGCAGAGATTCAGATTCCTGGGATGTTGGGACTGGTTCTGGGGAAGGTGGGACCAGTACAAACAGGACAGGTTGCATCTGGGCAGGACTGGGAACAATGTCCTCAGGTTGGGGGGAGGGGGGGTGGGCGTTTGTTAGCGCTGTTAGGGAGGTTTTAAACTAGAATGGCAGGGCGATGGGAACCTGAGTAGGGAGATAGCAGAGGGGGAAACAAGGATAGAAGCAAAAGACAGAAAAGTAAGGTGCATAAGTGGAAGGCAGAAAAAAACAAGGGTGAGAAGCAGATGGGATCATAGTGCAAAATAAAGCTAAGATGACTAACAAGGTTAAAAAGACAAGTCTAAAGGTATTGTTTCTTAATGCGCGAAGCAATAAGGTAGATGAATTAACAGCGCAAATAGTTATAAACAGTTATGATATAGTTGCAATTACGGAGACATGCCTGCAGGATGACCAAGGATGGGAACTGATCTTCCAGGGATATTCAATATTTAAGAAGGACAGACAAATAGAGAAAGGACATGGGGTAGCATTGTTAGTAAAAGAGGAAATCAATACAATGGTGAAGAAGATAATTGGCTCAGAAAATCATGACGTGGAATCTGTTTGGGTGGAGATAAGGAACACCAAGGGGCAGAAAATGTTGGTGTGGGCTGTCCATAGGCCCCCAATCACTATTGGAGATATAAGGGAAGGCATTAAACAGGAAATTAGAGACTCATGCAATAAGGGTACAACTGTAATCATGGGTGACTTTAATCTACATATAGACGGGACAAACCAAACTAGCAATAATACCGTGGAGGAAGATTTCCTGGAGTGTGTACATGATGGTATTTTAGACTAATACATTGAGGAACCAACTCAAAAGCAGGCTATCCTAGACTGGGTTTTGTGCAATCAGAAAGGATAATTAACAATCTTGTTGTTAAAGACCGATTGTAAAATGATAGAATTTTTCATTAGGATGGAGTGTGAAAAAGTTGAATCCTAAACTAGGGTCCTGAATCTAAATAAAGGGAACTACGAGAGTATGAGGCACGAGTTGGCAATGATTGATTGGGAGCATCGGTGGAGAAGAAAAGAGTTGACGTTTCGAGTCCTCATGACCCTTCGACAGAACTTGAGTTCGAGTCTAAGAAAGAGTTGAAATATAAGCTGGTTTAAGGTGTGTGGGGCGGGGGGGTAAGGGGGGGGGGCGGAGAGAGAGAGAGAGAGAGAGAGAGAGAAGTGGAGGGGGTTGGTGTGGTTGTAGGGACAAACAAGCAGTGATAGAAGCAGATCATCAAAAGATGTCACCAACAATAGAACAAAAGAACACATAGATGTTAAAGTTGGTGATATTATCTAAACGAATGTGCTAATTAAGAATGGATGGTAGGGCACTCAAGGTATAGCTCTAGTGGGGGTGGGGAGAGCATAAAAGATTTTTAAATATTTAAAAATAATGGAAATAGGTGGGAAAAGAAAAATCTATATAATTTATTGGAAAAAAACAAAAGGAAGGGGGAAGCAGAAAGGGGGTGGGGATGGGGGAGGGAGCTCAAGACCTAAAGTTGTTGAATTCAATATTCAGTCCAGAAGGCTGTAAAGTGCCTAGTCGGAAGATGAGGTGTTGTTCCTCCAGTGTGCGTTGGGCTTCACTGGAACAATGCAGCAAGCCAAGGACAGACATGTGGGCAAGAGAGCAGGGTGGAGTGTTAAAATGGCAAGCGACAGGGAGGTTTGGGTCATTCTTGCAGACAGACCGCAGGTGTTCTGCAAAGCGGTCGCCCAGTTTACGTTTGGTCTTTCCAATGTAGAGGAGACCACATTGGGAGCAACGAATGCAGTAGACTAAGTTGGGGGAAATGCAAGTGAAATGCTGCTTCACTTGAAAGGAGTGTTTGGGCCCTTGGACGGTGAGGAGAGAGGAAGTGAAGGGGCAGGTGTTGCATCTTTTGCGTGGGCATGGGGTGGTGCCATAGGAGGGGTTTGAGGAGTAGGGGGTGATGGAAGAGTGGACCAGGGTGTCCCGGAGGGAGCGATCCCTACGGAATGCCGATAGGGGGGGTGAAGGGAAGATGTGTTTGGTGGTGGCATCATGCTGGAGTTGGCGGAAATGGCGGAGGATGATCCTTTGAATGCGGAGGCTGGTGGGGTGATAAGTCAGGACAAGGGGGACCCTATCATGTTTCTGGGAGGGAGGAGAAGGCGTGAGGGCGGATGCACGGGAGATGGGCCAGACACAGTTGAGGGCCCTGTCAACGACAGTGGGTGGAAAACCTCGGTTAAGGAAGAAGGAGGACATGTCAGAGGAACTGTTTTTGAAGGTAGCATCATCGGAACAGATGCGATGGAGGCGAAGGAACTGAGAGAATGGGATGGAGTCCTTACAGGAAGCGGGGTGTGAGGAGCTGTAGTCGAGGTAGCTGTGGGAGTCGGTGGGTTTGTGATGGATATTGCCACCAATATCCATTACAAACCCACCGACTCCCACAGCTACCTCGATTACAGCTCCTCACACCCCGCTTCCTGTAAGGACTCCATCCCATTCTCTCAGTTCCTTCGCCTCCGTCGCATCTGTTCCGATGATGCTACCTTCAAAAACAGTTCCTCTGACATGTCCTCCTTCTTCCTTAACCGAGGTTTTCCACCCACGGTCGTTGACAGGGCCCTCAACCGTGTCCGGCCCATCTCCCGCGCATCCGCCCTCACGCCTTCTCCTCCCTCCCAGAAACATGATAGGGTCCCCCTTGTCCTGACTTATCACCCCACCAGCCTCCGCATTCAAAGGATCATCCTCCGCCATTTCCGCCAACTCCAGCATGATGCCACCACCAAACACATCTTCCCTTCACCCCCCCCTATCGGCATTCTGTAGGGATCGCTCCCTCCAGGACACCCTGGTCCACTCCTCCATCACCCCCTACTCCTCAACCCCCTCCTATGGCACCACCCCATGCCCACGCAAAAGATGCAACAACTGCCCCTTCACTTCCTCTCTCCTCACCGTCCAAGGGCCCAAACACTCCTTTCAAGTGAAGCAGCATTTCACTTGCATTTCCCCCAACTTAGTCTACTGCATTCGTTGCTCCCAATGTGGTCTCCTCTACATTGGAGAGACCAAACGTAAACTGGGCGACCGCTTTGCAGAACACCTGCGGTCTGTCTGCAAGAATGACCCAAACCTCCCTGTCGCTTGCCATTTTAACACTCCACCCTGCTCTCTTGCCCACATGTCTGTCCTTGGCTTGCTGCAGTGTTCCAGTGAAGCCCAACGCAAACTGGAGGAACAACACCTCATCTTCCGACTAGGCACTTTACAGCCTTCCGGACTGAATATTGAATTCAACAACTTTAGGTCTTGAGCTCCCTCCCCCATCCCCACCCCCTTTCTGCTTCCCCCTTCCTTTTGTTTTTTTCCAATAAATTATATAGACTTTTCTTTTCCCACCTATTTCCATTATTTTTAAATATTTAAACATCTTTTATGCTCTCCCCACCCCCACTAGAGCTATACCTTGAGTGCCCTACCATCCATTCTTAATTAGCACATTCGTTTAGATAATATCACCAACTTTAACACCTATGTGTTCTTTTGTTCTATTGTTGGTGACATCTTTTGATGATCTGCTTCTATCACTGCTTGTTTGTCCCTACAACCACCCCAACCCCCTCCACTTCTCTCTCTCTCTCTCTCTCTCTCTCTCTCCGCCCCCCACACACACACCTTAAACCAGCTTATATTTCAACTCTTTCTTAGACTCGAACTCAAGTTCTGTCGAAGGGTCATGAGGACTCGAAACGTCAACTCTTTTCTTCTCCGCCGATGCTGCCAGACCTGCTGAGTTTTTCCAGGTAATTCTGTTTTTGTTTTGGATTTCCAGCATCCGCAGTTTTTTCGTTTTTATTTATGATTGATTGGGGATCCTTACTAAAAGGGTTAACGGTGGATAGATAATGGTTAATATTTAACAAACATATGCATAAATTACAACAATTATTTCTTCCTGTCTGGTGCTAAAATAAAACAGGAAAGGTGGCTCAACTATGGCTTACAAAAGAAATTAGGGATAGTATTAGATCCAAAGAGGAGACATAAAAAATTGTCAGAAAAAGCAGCAAGCCTGATGATTGGGAACAGTTTAGAATTCAGTAAAATTGAACAAAAAGATTGATCAAGAAGGGGAAATGGAGTGAGAGTAAACTTGCAAGGGACATAAAAACTGATTGTGTAAAAGCTTCTAAAAATATGTGAAGAGAAAAAGATTAGCAAAGACAAATGTAGGCCCCTAACAGTCAGAAACGGGGCAATTATAATGGGGAACAAAGAAATGGCAGAAGAATTGAACACATATTTTGTTCTGTTTTCACAAAAGAGGACACAGATAATTCCTAGAAACGTTAGGGAACCAAGAGTCCAGTGAGAGGGAGGAATTGAAAAAAAGCCAGCATTAGTTTAAAAAATGGTGCTAGAGAAATTAATGGGATTAAATGTTGAAAAATCCCCAGGGCCTGATAATCTACATCCCAGAGTACTAAAGGAAGTGGCTCTGAAAATATTGGATGCATTGGTGGTCATTTTCCAAAATTCTATAGACTCTGAAGCAGTTCCTACAGATTGGAGGGTGGCAAATATAACCCTACTGTTTAAAAAAGGAGGGAGAGAAAAAAGAGAATTACAGACCAGTTAGCCTAACATCAGTAGTGGGGAAATTGCTCGGGTCTCTATTAAAAGACATGGTAACAGAACATTTGGATGCATTAACAGGATTAGAGAAAGTCGGATAAAAACAAAAAAACTGCGGATGCTGGAAATCCAAAACAAAAACAGAATTACCTGGAAAAACTCAGCAGGTCTGGCAGCATCGGCGGAGAAGAAAAGAGTTGAGTGACTCGAAACGTCAACTCTTTTCTTCTCCGCCGATGCTGCCAGACCTGCTGAGTTTTTCCAAGTAATTCTGTTTTTGTTTTAGAGAAAGTCGGCATGGGTTTATGAAAGGGAAATCATGCTTAACTAATCTACTGGAGTTTTTTGAGGATATAACTAGTAGGATAGATAAGGAAGAACCAGTAGATGTGGCGAATTTGGATTTCAAGAAGGCTTTTGATAAGATCCCACATAAGAGGCTAGTGGGAAAAATTAAAGCACATGGTATTGCGGGTAATATACTGGCATGGATTGAGAATTGGTTGACAGACTGGAAACAGAGAATGGGAATAAATGGGTCTTTTTCCGGATGGCAGGTGATGACTAGTGGTGTACCGCAGGGATCAGTGCTTGGGCCCCAGTTATTCACGATATATATAAATGACTTGGATGAGGGAACCAAGTGTAATATTTCCAAGTATGCTGATGACACAAAACTGGGTGCGGTTGTGAGTTGTGAGGAGGATGCAAGGAGGTTTCAGGGCGATTTAGGCAAGTAGTGTGTGTGGACAAACACATAGCAGATGCAGTACAACATGGATAAATGTGAAGTTATATGCTTCAGTGTGAAAAACAGAAAGGCAGAGTATTATTTAAATGGTGATATCTCGGGAAATGTGGATATACAAAGGGGTCTGGGTGTCCTTGTACACCAGTTAATGAAAGTAAACAGGTAGGTGCAGCAAGCAATTAGGAAGGCAAATGGCATGTTGGCCTTCATTGCAAGAGAATTTGAGTTCAGAAGTAGGGATGTCTTACTGCAGTTAGACAGGACCTTGTTGAGACCACACCTGGAATATTGCATACAGTTTTGGTCTTCCTACCTAAGAAAAGATATACTTGCCATAGAGGGAGTGCAGCGAAGCTTCACTAGACTGATACCAGGGATGGCAGGGCTGTCATATGAGGAGAGATTGGTTCAACTGGGCCTGTATTCACTAAGGTTTAGAAGAATGAGAGGATCTGGCTGAAATACACAAAATTCTAACAGAGCCAGACAGACTAGATGCAGGGAGGATTTTTCCCCTGGTTGGGGAGTCTAGAACCAGGGGCCACAGCCTCAGGATATGGGGCAGGCCATTTAGGACTAAGATGAGGAAAAATTACTTCAATCAGAGAGTGGTCAACCTGTGGAATTCTCTACCACAGAAGGCTGTGGAGGCTGGGTCACTGAGTATATTCAAGAAAGAAATTGATAAATTTTTAGATATTAGGGGCATCAAGGGGTATGGAGAGAAAGCGAGAATATGGCATTGAGATGGAGGATCAGCCATGATCATATTGAATGGCAGAGCAGGCTCCTGCTCCTAGTTTCTATGTATCTCTGAGACTTACAGCAAAATTCTCAGCCTCTGACCTGCTCTTATACTCACATTGGCTGTGCAGTTTAGTTTTTGGTCAATGGTAACCCACAGGATGTTGATAGTAGGGGATTCAGCGATGGTAATGCTATTGAACATGAAGGGAGATGGATAGATTCTCTCTTGTTGGAGATGGCCCTTGCCTGGCACTTGTGTGACACAGTTGTTACTTGCCAAGTCAGAATGTTGTCCAGGTCTTGCTGCATACGAGCACAGACTGTTAGACTGTTTAAGTATCTGAGGAGCTGTGAATGGTACTAAACATTGTGCAATCATCAGTGAACATCCCCACTTGTGACTTTATGATGGAGGGAAAGTCATTAATGAGACAACTGGAAATGATTGGGTCTTGGACACTACCCTGAGGAACTCCTGCAAAGATATCCTAGGACTGAGACGATTGGCCTCCAACAACCACAATCATCTTCTTTTGTGCTAGGTTCAACTCCAACCAGTAGAGAGATTTCCCCCTGATTCCCATTGACTTCAATTTTACTAGGGCTCCTTGATGCCACACTTGATCAAATACAACTTTGATGTCAAGGATAGTCATTCTCACCTCACCTCTTAAATTCAGCTGTTTTGTCCATGACCAGGGCTGTAATGAGGTTAGGAGTTGAGTGGCCCTGATGAAGCATTGGTGAGCAGGTTATTGCTGTATAAGTGCTACTTGTAGCACTTCCATCACTTTGCTGATGATCGAGAGTAGATTGATGGGGCGGTAATTGGTCAGATTGGATTTGCCTTGCCTTTTGTAGACAGGACATATCTGAGCAATTTTCCATATTGGCAGGTATATGCTGGGGTTGTATCTGTTCTGGAACAGCTTAGCTAGGGGGCGCGCAACTCATTCTGGAGCACGTCCTCAGTACTACAGCTGAGATGTTATCAGTGTCGATAGCTTTTGCTGCATCCAGTGCCTTCAGCCGTTTAGAACCATAGAAAGGTTACAGCCTAGAAAGAAGCCATTCAATCCATCGTGTCTGCACCAGCCGAAAAAGAAAAAACAAAATAACTAGCTGCTCATTTTAATCCCATCTTTCAGCATCTGGTCTGTAGCCTTGCAGGTTACAGCACTTTCGGTGCTGATCCAGATGCCTTTTAAATGAGTCGGGGGTTTCTGCCTCCACTGCCAAACCAGTCAGTAAATTCCAAACACTACCACCAACCTCTGGGTGAAGAAGTTTTTTCTCATGTCCCCACTAATCCTTCGACCAATCACATTAAATCCGTGCCCTCTGGTAATTGACCTCTCTGCTAGGGGAAACATCCCTGTCTACTCTATCTAGGCCCCTTATAATCTTGTGCACCTCAAACAGATCACCCTCAGCCTCCTCAGTTCCAAGGAAAACAACCCTAGCCTATCCAATCTTTCCTCATAGCTGCAATTTTTAAGCCCCGGCAACATTCTTGTAAATCTCCTCTGTACTCTCTCCATTGCAATTAAGTCCTTAAGTAACGTGACAACCAGAACTGTACACAATTCCAACTGCCTAACCAGTGTTTTATACAGTTCCATCATTGCATCCCTGCTTTTGTATTCTGTACCTTGTCCAATAAAGGAAAGCATTCCATATGCTTTCTTTATCACCTTATCCACCTGTCTTGCCACCTTCAGGGACCTGTGGACATTGCACACCAAAGCCTTTCACTTCCTCTACCCCTCCCAATATTCTCACATTTATTGTGTATTCCCTCGTTTTGTTTGCCCTCCCCAAATGCATCACCTCATACTTCTCCGGATTGAATTCCGTCTACCACTTTTCCACCCACTCAACCAAACCATTAATCTCATTCTGGAGATACCAGCTATCCTTTTCACTATCAACTACATGGCCAACTTTTGTGTCATCTGCAAATTTCCCAATCCTTCCACCCATATTTAAGTCTAAATCATTAATATATACAACAAACAGCAATGGACCCAACAATGAACCCTCTGGAACACCACTGGAAACCATTTTCCATTCACAAAAACATCCATCAACCATTACCCTTTGTTTCCTGTTGCTGAGCCAACTTTGAAACCAATTCGCCACATCCCCCTATGGGCATTTACTTTTCTGACCAGTCTGCCATGTGGGACCTTGTCAGATGCCTTACTGAAATCCATGTAGACAACATCTACTGCATTATCCTCATCAATCCTCCTTGTTACTTACTCAAAAAATTCGATTAAGTTAAGACACGACCTTCCCCTTACAAAACCATGCTGACTATCCCTGATTAATCCATTCCTTTCTAAGTGACAGTTTATCCTGTCTCTCAGAATTGATTCTAATAATTTTCCCACCACCGAAGTCAGACTGACTGACCTATAATTATTTGTTCTATCCCTCGTATCCTTTTTAAATAATGGCACAACGTTCACAGACCCCCACTCCTCTGGTACCTCGTCTGTATCTAGTGAGGATTGGAAAATGATCCTCAGAGCATCCGCTATTTCCTCCCTGGTTTCTTCTAATAGCCTGGATACAATCCATCCGGCCCTGGTGACTTATTGACCTTCATGGATGTCAGTCTCTCCAGTACATCCACTCTCACTATGCTTGTTATATCTAATATCTATTTTGCACTGCTCCTCTTTAACTAGAATATCTGCATATTTGTTTCATCCCTCTCCTTAGTGAAGATAGAGACAAAGTACTAATTGAAAACCCTGCCCACATCTTCAGCATCAGAGCACAAGTTATATACATCTTGATCGACCCTATCCTTTCCTTGGTTATTCTCTTGCTCTTAATGCACTGGTAAAACATTTTTCGGTTTTCTTTGATTTTACCTGCCAACATTTTTACATATCCTCTTATTGTTTTCCTAATTACCATTTTCACTTTACCGCTTACTTTCTATACTCCTCTAGGCCTTTTGCAGAATTAAGCTTTTTGTGACTGTCATAAGCTTTCTTTTTCTGCGTAATCATAACCTGTATGCTTTTAGATAACCAGGGGCCTCTAGATTTGGCTGTCTGCCTTTTTTCTTTGTTGGGGCATGTACACACTGTGCCCATAGAATCTCGCTATTCAATGTCTCCCACTGATTTCCCTTCAAGTAGCTGTAACCAGTCCACTTTCACCAGATCACCTCTCAGCTTCGTAAAAAATGTCTTTCCCCAATTTAGAACTTTTAGCCCTGTTCTATCTTTATCCTTCTCCATAATTATATTAAATATAACTGCATTATTATGGCCACTACCTCCAAAATGGTCACCCACTGCTACTTCACCCACTTGCCCAGCTTCATTTCCTAAGATTAAATCTAGGATTGCACTCCCTCTCATTTGGCTTGTTATGTGCTGGCTAAAAAAGTTCTCTTGAATGCAGTTCAAAAATTTTGTGCCCTCTGTGCCTATTAAACTGTTCGTATCCCAGTTGATATGAGGGTGGTTGAAGCCCCTAACTATTATTGCACTATTGTTTTTGCACTCCGAAATTTGCCTACATATTTGCTCTTCTACCTCCTTCTCAGTATTTGAGGGTCTATAGTACACTCCTAGTAGTGTAGCTGCTCCTTTCTTATTCCTGAGCTCAACCCATATGATCTAATTTGATGCTTCATTTAGTATATCATCCCTCCTCACAGTTATAATTGATTCTTTAATCAATAATGCTACAACCCCACCTTTTTTAGCCCCCACTCTATCCTGACTGAAAACCCTAAATCCAGGCTTGTTGAGCTGCCATTTTTGACCCTCTTTAGGCCAAGTTTCCATTATAGCAATGATATCATGCTGCCATGTGTCTATCTGTGCCCTCAGCTCATTGGCTTTGTTTGCTATACTCATTGCATTTAAGTAAATGCTTTTTAACATTACCAAACTCCTGTGCTGTAAACCTTTGCTTCTTCTGTCTTTCAGAGTCACCCGCTAATTTCCTGTCTCCTGCTCACTGCTCTAGATTTGTCCTATCTGAATCTGTCCACAGGTTTCCATCCCCCTGCCAATCTAGTTTAAAACCCGCCAACAACACCAGCAAATCTCCCTTCTTGATATCACATGGACTAAACGGAATTGGCTGAAAACTGGTATCTGTGATGCTGGGGAACTCAAGAGGAGGCAGAGATGAATCGTCCAGCCGATACTTCTGTCTGAACATGGTTGCAACTGCTTCAGCTGTGTCTTTTGCACCAATGTGCCAGTCTCCTCCATTGTTGAAGATGGGGATATTTGTGGAGTTTTCTCCTCCAGTTAGTTATTTAATTGTCTGTCAACATTCACAACTGGATGTGACAGCACGGCAGAACTTAGGTCTGATCCGTTGGTTGTGGTATCGTTTAGTTCTGTCTATAGCATGCTGTTTCTGCTGTTCAGAATGCATGTAGTCCTGTGTTTCAGTTTCACCGGGTTGGTATTGCCTTTTTGGGTATACCTTGTGCTACTCCTGGCATGCTCTCCTGTAATCCTCATTGAATCAAAGTTGATCTCCAGTTTGATGGTAATGATAGAGTGAGGGATATGCTGAGCCATGAGGTTACAGACTGTGGTTGAATACAATTCTGCTGCTGCTGATGGCCCCAGCGCTTCATGGATGTTTTGAGCAGTTAATTGGTTCTGAGTCTGTCGCATACAGTACACTGGTAGTGCCACACAACATAATGGACAGTTTCCTCAGTGTGAAGACTGGACTTGGTCTCCACAAAGATTATGCAGTGGCAAGTCCTACTAATACTGTCATGGTCAGATGCATCTGCGACAGGTAGTTTGGTGAGGGTGAGGTCAAGTAAGTTTTTCTCTCTTGTTCATCCCCTCACCACCTGCTGTAGGCCCAGTCTTACAGATATGCCCTTCAGGACTTGGCCAGCTCGGTCAGTAGTGGTGCTACTGAGCCACTCTTGGTGATGGGCATTGAAGTCTCACATCCTGGGTACATTCTGTGTCCTTGTCACCCTTAGTGCTTCTTCCAAGTGGTGTTCAACATGGGGCAATGCAATTCATCAGCTGGTGCCATGAGACTTCATAGGGTCTGGAGTAAATGTTGAGGACTCCCAAGACAACTCCAGCCTGCCTGTATACCACTGTGTTGCCACCTCTAGTGGGTCTGTTTTGCTGGTGGGATAGGACATATCCAGGGATGGTGATGTTGATGTCTGGGACGTTATATGTAAGGTATGATTCCGAGAGTATGACTATGTCAGGTTTGTTGCTTGACTAGTTTGTGAGACAGCTGTTCCAATTTTGGCACAAGCCCAGATGTGAATAAGGAGGACTTTTCAGTATCACTTGGCAGGGTGTGCGGTTGTCATTTCCAGTGGCTAGGTGGATGCCGTGTGGTCATTCTGGCTTTATTCCTTCTGAACTTTTCCATAGTGGTTTGATACAACTGAATGATTTACAAGACCATTTCAGAGGACAGTTAAGAGTCAATCACATTACTGTGGATTGAGAATCCATAGGCTAGTCAGGGCAGCAGACTTCCTTCCTTGAAAGGGGGTTAATGAACCAGATGGGTTTTTACAACAATCCAGTATTTTCATCATCAATATTACTGAGAGTCACTTTTAATTTCAGATTTTTTAAATTCATTAATCAAATTTAATCACACCATCTGTATATTTAAACTTGTGTCCCCAAAGCATTAGCCTAGGCTTCTGGATTACGAGTCCATTAATATTGTCACTATGCCACTGACACTCTTAATGGCCCCCAGTAGGAGCCTTGATTATACAAATAGGCAGCAGATCCACTTCCCAGCTCACCTCCAGCCTGCCACTGGGAAACTTTCCTGGCAGCAAAATGTGTCGGGCAGCTTGCCTGTTATTCTATCAGTCTCCATTCAACCAGCTGGTTATGGTAAAATTGAGTCCCAAGCATCTTAACGTTTAATCTACTCCGCTTGTGAATAGGCGTAAGAATGCGCTTCTGAATATTGCATTCAAAGCAGTAGTATATGAAAGCGCCAATCGATATGCTGATCTTCTAATTTTGTCTTTTCTGTTTTGCAATACTTATTTGTTCCTATTGGTAATTTTTGTTTACTTTGCTGAAGTAAATCTGCTTCTTAATTATTTTATAGCTTTTCATTTCATATAAGTTTTTGTACATATCATTGAGTGATTTAAATGAAAGCAGGTCAGGACCCCTTTACATAGCAAACAAGTGGCCGACATCACCCCGTGATTTGTGGTTAGTTTGAAGAATTGACATTGTGGTCCGAAAACATTTGACCATTTGAATACTCTTAGACCCCTCCTTGTTCCTGGCAGATGCGCTGACCATCTAATTTGAGGTGCACCCAATAGTGGACTGACCTTCAGTGGTATGTCAGCAATTATTTTTTTCAATTTTTTGAATTGTCCTTAGGAAGGTGATGGTGGTGAGCTGCTTCTTGAACTGCTGCATCTGGTGTAGGTACACCCACTGTGCCATAAGGAAGGGAGCTCCAGGTTTTTGACCCAGCCACAGTAAAGGAACAGTGATACGTTTCTAAGTTAGGATAGTGTGTGCCTTGGAGGGGGACTTGCAGTTGGTGGTGTTCCCATTTGTCTGCCGCTTTAGCCTTTCTAGATGTTGTATAGTTAAACAAAAATTTGCAAGGTATGTCATGAATTGCGTATTTTTCTTTCTCTGATAGCCTGTCCGTTTGAATGGAATGATTTTTTTTTGAAGGAATTAACTATTGAACTCTTTGGCTGGAATTTTCTGGTCCCGTTGGCGTCGGGAGTCATGGTGGGTGGGGCAATATGGTGAGAAGGCCAAAAATCGGTTTCACACCGTCATGAAACCAGTTTGCGATCATCTGCTCCACCCATATGTGACAGGCTGCATTTCCTGCTGCTGTACATCAGGAACCTAATTTCAATACTTTAACATCTCAATATAAGCCCTGCTGTCCGGAACCATCCTCCCACACTGAATCATCCAGGCACATGGCAGTGATACATGTTTCACAACTGTACTTACATGAAGTGCACCTGGCGAGCTGCACTTCACTCGGGACTTCGAGGTTTGTTTTCTTACCTTGCTTTGGGAAGCACTCGCAGTCATTAGTGTCAAGCTTCACAGGCAGCACCACATCACTTTTAGGGGGGCTCACGGGCAGGCCTCTATCTATCAGACCAGCCGTAAGGTGGGGGGTGACTTTTCAATGACTGCAGAGTTAGGTCTTGCTTGGGGAAGGGGGAGAAGTGGCCTCAGGCAAGGGAAGAGGCTGCAGGGTGAGGGCTGTAATGGGGAAGGGGGGTATCCCAGGGTCTATGTGTGGGGGCACATGTTGATTCATGCAAGTGGCCTCAAGTTGGTGAGGGCTGAGGAGGCAGTCTCCAGAAGAGATGAGGCCAAATGGAGATGTAATGGTGTGTTTAAGTGGGTGACGATGTTCCTTGAGCTGGCTGAGTGAGTGAGATGCCAATAAATATGTGATGTATGTGTGTGAGTATGTGAGTTTAGAATAATAAGATGGTTGCCTTACTCTGGCAACACGGATGAGATCTTTCATCTATTTTCTGCACTGGATGGCTGACCATTTGTGTGCAGCATTGGCACTGACCACCTCTCCACCGCCTCCTAAGCCAGTAGTGAGACTGATGGACTTCCTGCAGCCAGTGTGGGGTTAGATGATATCATGGCAGGCCTCCACAGCGTCTAGAACGCATCCCAGGTATGCATCACTGAATCGGGGGCTGTACTCTTCTTGGCTTTTGTGGGCCATGCCTTCACTGGAGCAGTCCTGGACTGCAAGCAGTGAGAGGTGTGCACACCCTGCTTGAGGAAGCGGCGAGGTAACGGCGTGATGGGCAAATCGGAGGCTGCCCGCTAACGAGGTGGCATGTTTCCTGTGGCTGCATAATTAAAGAGGCAGAAATGGGACAATACGGCACGAAAACCCGCCATTGTGGCCAGTGGGTAAAACAACTTTTTTCCCACCTAATACCGCACCATGTGCAAATCTGGTACGATTCCGCCCTTTATCTTTTTTTTGCTTTTATGGCAAATTCGAGGGGAAGTTGTAATTAAGAACCATCAGAAGTTATTTTTTGAACTGGTCATACTTAATAATTCAGTACCAAGGATTGTGGCTAGTGGAGCAAGATGTTTTGCTATAGTGGACTGTGGCAGCTAATAAGACAGGTGAAGGCAACCAGCCAGATTGAATATTGGCTTCTAGCTGCACACATGTGCAAATAGTGAGGCTTCCAAACTTCTATGACAAGCTCTTAGGCCTGATTGTTCAAAATTGGCATTCTCTAAGAGAATCTTCAAGAAAACAGATTCATTAAGTCACATGACTTTTCCTTACAGCAGAATACATAGTGATCAGTGAGGGAGAAATGTTTGTGTATGTTTTTCACTTCACCATAACTGCAGCTGAACAAACACAGCTATTTTATGTGCTTTTTAATCACTTGTGTAGAACACTTCCAAAATATGAAAAGGGTTTATTTAGTTTCTTCCTTTAGTGGAATGTTATTAGAAAAAAGGCACTGATGTTAAGGATCTCTACAATGCCATACCTTTCATATTTAATGAATAAACCAACTAATTAAAGTTACTTTTATTATTGCAGGAACTAAATATAACTTAGTTAATATGGTAGCTAAATTTTTTGGAATCAAATGTTGATGTCAATACAGTACAGTAGAAGACTGTTACAAACTGTTGTAACTTTACTTTTAGTATTTTGATAATTAAAATGAAACCATTAAGCATTTGGAGGGTAGGCGGTGGCATAATATAATGCCCTGGGGAGCCGGGTTCGAATCCTACCATGGCAGATGGTAAAATTTGAGTTCAATAAAAATCTGGAATTAAAAGTCTGATTATGACCATAAAATCATTGTTGATCGTTGTAAAAACCCACCTGGTTCACATTCACTAAAATCCTTTAGGAAGGGGAATCTGCTGTCCTTATCTGGTCTGGCCTACATGTGGTTGACTTTTAAACACCCTCTGAAATGACCTAGCAATCCAATCGGTTGCATTAAACTGCTAAAAAGTTTCAAAGGAATGAAACTGGATGGACCACCTGGCATCGACCTGGGCACTGGAAATGACAATGGCAAACTCAGCCCTGTTGACCCTGCAGAATCCTCCTCACTAACATCTGAGAGATTGTGCCAAAATTGGGAGCGCAGTCTCAAAGACTAGTCAAGCAACAGCCTGACATAGTCATACTCACAGAATCATGCCTTACAGCTCATGTCCCAGACACCACCATCACCATCCCTGTTACACTGGCAGGATAGACCCAGCAGAGCTGGCAGCACAGCGGTATATAGTCAGGAGGGAGTTGCCCGAGGAGTCCTCAACATCGACTCCAGACCACATGAAGTCTCGTGGCATCAGGTCAAACATGGGCAACAAAACTTCCTGCTGACTACCCTCAGCCGATGAATCATTACCCCTCTATGTTGAACACCACCTGGAGGAAGCACTGAGGGTGGCAAAGGTGCAAAATGTACTCTGGTTGGGGGACTTCAATGTCCATCACCAAGTAGCACCACTACTGACCAAGCTGGACAAATCCTAAAGGACATAGCTGCGCTACTGAGTCTGCGGCAGGTGGTGAGGGAACCAACAAGAGGGAAAAAACATACTTGACCTCATTCTCCCCAAGCTGTGTGCCGCGAATGCATCTGTCCATGCCAGTATCGGTAGGAGTGACCACCACACAATCCTTGTGGAGACAAAGTCCAGACTTCACATTGAGGATACCCTCCATCATGTTGTGTGGCACTTCCGCCATGCTAAATGGGATAGATTTCAAACAGATCTAGCAACTCAAGACTGGGCAACCATGAAGTCCTGTGGGCCATCAGCAGCAGCAGAATTGTACTCAGCCACAATCTGTAACCTCATGGCCCAGCATATCCCCCAGTCTACCATTACCATCAAGCCATGGGGTCAATCCTGGTTCAATGAAGAGTGCAGGAGGGCATGCCAGAAGCAGCACCAGGCATACCTAACAATGAGGTGTCAACCTGGTGAAGCTGCAACACACAGCTACTTACATGCCAAATAGCTGCAAGCAGCAAATGATAGACAGAGCAAAGCTAGTGCACAACCAATGGATCAAATCTAAGCTCTGTAGTCCTGTGACATCCAGCTGTGAATGGTGATGGACAATTAAATAACTCGCTGGAGGCAGAAGCTCCACAAATATTCCCTTCCACAATGATGGGGGTGCCCAGCACTTCAGTGCAAAAGATAAGGTTGAAGCATTTGCTTCAACCTTCAATAAATGCTGAGTGGATGATCCATCTCGGCCTCCTCTGGAGGTCCCCATCGTCACAGATGCAAGTCTTCAGCTAATTCGATTCACTCCACGTGACATCAGAAATGGCTGAAGGCACTGGATACTGCAAAGGCCATGGGCCCGGACAATATTCCTGCAATAGTACTGAAGACTTGAGCTCCAGAATTTGCTGCACCCCTAGCCAAGCTATTCCAGTACAGCTACAACACTGGCATCTACCCAGCAATGTGTAAAATTGCCCAGGTTGAAAAAGCAGGACAAATCCAACCTGGCCAATTACTGCCCCATCAATCTACTCTCGATCATCAGTTAAGTGATTGAAGGGGTCATCAACAGTGCTATCAAGTGGCACTTGCTTAGCAGTAATCTTCTCACTGACGCTCAGTTTGGGTTCTGCCAGGGCCACTCAGCTACTGACCTCATTACAGCCTTGGTTCAAACATGGACAAAAGAGCTGAACTCCAGAGGTGAGGTTAGAATGACTGCATTTAACACCAAGGCTGCGCTTGACAGAGTTTGGCATCAAGGAGCCCTAGCAAAACTGGAGTCAATGGGAATTAGGGGGAAAAGTCTCTGCTGGTTGGAGTCAAACCTAGCACAAAGGAAAATGGTTGTGCTTGTAGGAGGTCACTCATCTCAGCTCCAGAACATCACTGCAGGAGTTCCTCAGGGATATGTCCTTGGCCCAAACATCTCCAGCTGCTTCATCAATGACCTTCCTTCCATCATAAGGTCAGAAGTGGAGATGTTTGTTGCTTGCACAATGTTTAGCACCATTCGTGACTCCTCAAATACTGAAGCAGTCCATGTCCAAATGCAGCAAGACCTGGACAATTTCCAGGCTTGGCTGACAAGTGGAATGTAAGATTCATGACACACAAGTGCCAAGCAATGATCATCTCCAACAACAGAGAATCTAATCATCACCCTTTGACATTTAATGCCATTACCATTGCTGAATCCCCCAGCATCAACATCCTGGGGGTTACCATTGAACAGAAACTGACTGGACTAGCCATATGAAAACTGTGGCTATAAGAGCAGGCCAGAGACTAGGAATCCTGCTGCGAATAACTCAACTTCTGACTTCCCAAAGCCTGCCCACCATCCACAAGCCACAAGTCTGGAGTGTGATGGAGTACTGTCCCTTTGCCTGGATGAATGCAGCTCCAACAACACTCAGGAAGCTTTGACCCAATGCAGGCCGAAGCAGCCCGCTTGATTGTCATCCCATCCACAAACATTCACTCCCTCCACCACCGACGCACAGTAGCAGCAGTGTAATCTGCCTACAAAATGCACTGCAGAAACTCACCAAGGCTCCTTAGACAGCACCTTCCAAACCCACAACCACTATCATCTAAAAGGACAAGGGCAGCATATACATGGGAACACCACCACCTGGCAGTTCCCCTCCGAGCCACTCACCTGACTTGGAAATATATCGCTGTTCTTTCACTGTTGCTGGGTCAAAATCCTGGAACTTCCTTTCTAACAGGACTGTTGGTGTACCTACACCACATGAACTGCAGCGGTTCAAGAAGGGAGCTCACTATCACCTACTCAAGGACAATTAGGCAATAAATGCTGGCCTAGCCAGCGACACCCACATCCCTGAACAAATACAAAAAATTGCATCTGATTAAATACATTGGTTTTACACTCAAAAATAACTTTCTGCTAGCTTTTTAATAAAATGTATAATTTTATAGCACCTAAAATTATCATGCCATAAAAATGCACAGAGAGCTGTGCATGGATTTACATAAATCCACTGCTCCGCTGCTTTTTAAAGCTGGAATACAAATTACATCTTAGGATATAAGAACTTAAAAACAAGAGATGGCTTAAAGCTGCTCTACCATTCAATTGATTGTCTTCTTGTTCTTGATTCACCACCCGACCCCACCAGGTGAAATAGTTTCTCTACATCTACCCTACCAAATTCTTTTAACATTTTAAACACCCTGATCGGTTCAACCCCCACTCCATATATTATATATGTTCACTGAATATATCAGTGTAACATATAAATCAGGGGTTCTGTTGAAAGCACAAGCTTACAGGAGTGTGCCATGTATCAATGTGACCTATGCATCAGGTTTTGCAGTTATGCTTTGCATCATATCATTCACATGTTAAATTAGTCTGGTGAAATGAGTAGATATATGGCAGCTTTAATTTAGTACAGAAAAGCAATGCATTTTGGAAGGCAGAATGAGGAGGCAATATAAACTAAATGACACAATTTTGGAAGGAGTACTAGAGCACAAGGGAGTTTATGGACACAAATATTTGAAGGTGACAGGACAAGCTGATAAGGCTGCTTAGAAAAATACATGGGCTGGATTTAAGTTCGGAGTCAGGAACCCGATGCCTGGATATACCATGTTCTGACCCTGACGCGATCTTCAAATGTAAATCAACTAATTGGACTGGGGGTGAGTGTGGTGCCCAATCAGCAGTGCTAGGAGCGGCATGGGGGCAGGAAGCAACTTCAGACTCTTAATGTTGTAAGACAGACAGCTGCCATGACAGGGCTTGCCATTGCCTTGCTGAATGGTGCAGGCAGCAAATCAGATGTTTAGTACCATTAAGGAGCATAAAAGTGGTCAAACATTCATCCAGAAGGTAGGTAAAGCACTTTGTTTCTATCACCCTATTTTTCCTTACTTTGAATCATTATCCGCATCAAACAATGTCCAACCGCATTGCTCCCGACAGCTTATCACTTAACGTGCACAGGACCTCCCCCAGCCCTGCTCTTTGAAAATTCCTGACTCCTCCTTCTTGGCCCATTAACCAGCCCCTCAGTGAGCCTAACAGACTATTAATTGGAAGCTATTAGGTCCCTGATTTCCTCCCCACCATCCTCACTTTGAAAATTCCCACCACTCCCGAAGGCATTGGGATTCAGAGACGATTTCCAGACACTCATCTTCAATTCACGCCCATATCCATGCAGGCTCCTGAAGGGTATTCTTGGCTTTATGAATAGCAGCATAGAACCCAAAGGCAAAGAAGTTATGCTACAAAACACTGGTTAGGCCTCAGCTGGCGTATTGTGTCCAGTTCTGGGCATCACACTTCAGGAAGAATGCCAATTCCTTGGAGAGAGTGCATAGGAAATTTATAGAATGCTACCAGGGACGAAAGGATTCAATAATGTGAACAGACCAGAGAAACTGTAGTTGTTCTCTTTAGAGCAGAGAAAGTTACGGAATGATTTAATAGAACTATGAAAAATCTGATGGGTATTGATAGAATGCATGGGATGAAACTTTCCACTGGCTGGTGGGTCAGTAACCGGAGGCCACAGATGATTAGCTAAATAACGAATGGGGAGGAGAATAGTTTTACACAGCAAGTTACTATGATCCGTAATGCACTGCCTCAAAGAAGGTCGAAGCAGATTCAATAGTAACATTAAAAGGACAAAGACTTGAACAGGAGAAAGTTGCAAAGCTATGCAAGCAGGGAAATGGGACCTACTGATTACTTCTTTCAATGAGCCAGAGCAGGCATGATAGGTCGAATGATGACCGCCTGCACTATCTGATTCTATTATCATTCCTTTGAATCCAGCCAAGTCAATTTTATTGTTTCCATGAGACATCAATTGATGGATAATTTTTGAATTCTTCAACAGAACACCCCTCTTCCCCCGCACCCCTCTCCCCACACCAAGAAAAATATACGCAAGGCAAACACACTTAGAAAATAATGAACAACATGGCATTGGAAATGGCATCGAAGAATGTCCCAAATTTAGTGAATTAGACCAAAGCCCTGGTCAATGAAATTTTGGGCCTCACTATTTGTGCCTCGCGTAACTAAAAGCTAGTGTTCAACTGGAAAGCCAATCCATTCCTTTTGGCTAAGAAATTCCACAAGGTTTGAAGATCCATAATGATGACTTTTTTTTTCAATTGTGTGCTATATCAGATTGATTTGATTTAATTCAATGAGAAAGATCTTTTTGGTGAATCCAAAATACTTTGAAATTTTGTTGAAATAATTCAATGAAAGGATTGATTATGCCTGGAATGACAGATCAGGTTTTTTTTTGTTTGTGTTCAGATGTGGATAATGCAGACAAAGGCTGCATTTGTCATGAAATTCTGAAATTGAATCTTCTTGCTGTGCTTGAATTATGAACTTGCTGTCACGAGAAATAAATAGTTACTGAAATTGGGGATGCAATTTGATACATGCAGGCTTGAGAGTCGTAGTCAAGTCCTCCATCACAAATTTTAATTAATAGAATTCAGAGTCTCTTGCAATAAGAATTTCTAATATCTAGGGACTCTACATTATGCAACTTTGCTCTGGCTGGTAATTCAGATGATGCTGATTTATGAGTTGCTCCTCTTAGCCCATGAGGAAAATTGAATGCTATTGACAAATAAAGGCACTATACTGATAGGAAATACAAAAGCAAACTACTGTGGATGCTGAAAATCTGAAATACAAACAAAAATGTTTTCCTAGACTGTTAGGAAAATCTGGATGTGTTGGCTGAATACTGTTCCTTGGATTTATTGGTTGCATGCAATTAATTTATTGTGGACACTGACACCAAATAGAAAAAAAATGTATTAAAAAAGTCTGCTTGTTCTTCTTCCAGCTGCCACCAGCACAGGAACTACATAAAATATAGGATATATTAAAGCTTCTTCTAGAGCACTATGGGATAAAATACTTTATATTGGTATAACATGGATAAAGTTAACCAATGTCTTACTCTGCATGGGCTACCACATTTTTGAGCTAGATTTTTCTTGAGCTCTGTGTCACCAGCCATTCCTGTAGGCAGGTCTTATGTATCATTTAAGCTAGAATGCACTTCTTCCTGCCTGATAGTGAAACCCAGGTACTGAAAATGAGATTTTGTATTCTGTGCACCAACTACTAGTAGAATTCATTTAGCATAGATCTGAAGAGGTATGGCTTAAAAACTAGCAATTGTAATGAATGTAAATGTTGCGACAAAATTTACATGTTTAATACATAGTGGGCTGCATTTACGTGCCCTCGCCAGGCATATTTCCAGCAGGTTGGACATGTAAAATAGGGTGAATGCCCACCCCACCACCTTCCAACCCACTCTCGAGCTCACGCCCATAATACAGGGGAGTGGGTGGGCGATGAAATCGGCAGCCCGCCCACCATATTCAAATAAGTAATCAAGGGTTAATTAGGCTTGTTACCAAGCCAATTGACCCTGATAATACACTGCCCATGCCATACAATGTTTGGCAAGGGCAGCTGGGTGGAGTTGCAGTCTGACCTTTTAAATGCAACCTTCAATGGGCGGGAAGGAAGGGGGCTTCGATCTTCAGGAGCTGCCCTTTGCAGATCGGGGGCAACCCCCCCTCAGATCGAAACCCTCCTTTCTTCCTACACTCCCACCAGCCTTAAACCTAATCCCATCATCCCTCCTGCACCCTCCCTGACCAGCCAAAAGCCTCCTTGCCCAAAACCCTGGAATCTTCTTCTTGCAGTCCTGGTAGTAACCACTATCCAATTGGCCAACAGCTCTGGAGGGCGGGACTTCCTCCCCAGTGAGGGGTGGAGGTCCCATTTGGCCATTGTTAAGCCCACCTACAGCATGTTATGGCTGTAGAACTTTACTCCCCGGGGGGGTTGGGTGGGGAGGTTGGGGGGGTGGGGGGGGGGCGGTTGCCATCTGCCCCCCGTATTATTCAGCCTAGTATCATTAACATTAAATTTGGTGATAGGCACCAAAGATAAGCTTTGGCCCACTGCAGTCGTATCAAGTCGCAAGAAGAGAGACATTATGATAATAGAAGAAAATGAAAAGGTAGCAAAAAAAATGAGCACTTAAAGATTATGATAATTCAGTTTAAATGCTAAATAAACTGGTAGTATGAATTAACCAAAAAAGAAAAAATATTACAAAGAGCTAATTAACACACAAGGAAAGAATAAGTGTATTTAGAGGAAAGTTGAGGAATATGAAAATAGAAAAAAATAACAAGCAAACAGAATATTCAAGGATCAACAGAAAAAGAAATCAGATGTAATTTAAAAGTAGAATTATAAGTGTCTTCTGCAGTGTGTGCTTTATGTAAAATGAATTGCTTTAAACTGTACAGCATTGCAGATATTGGAATGTGGAACTGCATAAAGGTTATCCCTAGAATTAAATCTGGAAATTGCTCTTGGCAATATTAGTGGAACAATATATTCTCATGATACTCCTCTGACAGCAATTTGAACTTGTTAAGGGTTAATGCCGCTGCTAAAATGCCCTAACAATGTATTGAGCCTTTGTCCAATAATGTAATAAGCAGTAATTTCAATGTTGCATGCACCAAAATTGATCCACTCTCAACAGTTTTTTTGTCTTTACTTAGGAAATTGTGTTAGTGGTATTTTTCGGCGCTGAATATATGGTACGACTGTGGTCTGCAGGCTGCAGAAGTAAATATGTTGGTGTTAAAGGAAGGATTCGGTTTGCCAGAAAACCTATTTCAATTATAGGTAAGGATTTCAAGGAGTTTCTTTCAATTATCTTAACTTTAACCACCGATATTTAAATCAAAGCCACATATGCTTTCTTGAGATAATTATCATCAGAAAATATCCTGAGGTTCTGCATAAGTATCTGACTTTGTGACAAATACCAAAATATAAGAAAAACTGCAAACAGTATAGATTTACTATTGCATTGTAAAAAGGTTCAGTGACAGATGTGGAATAGTTGAATGACATAGAATAAAGCTTTGAATACACTAAATGTCCTCACACTAACATTGGGCGAATTTTCCGTTTTTCAGACTTAGTGTGGCGGTGGGCTGGATAGTCAGCGGGTTTCCTGCTGATCGGCGGGGCGGGTTCTCACGGCTGATCTTCCACTTGAAAGCTGATTAATTGCATCAATGAGCTGCTTGCCGAATCGTGTGACGGTGGGCACTGATTCATCCGCCTGCCATTACCGCATAGGGTCGAAGTTACTGGCGCCATATTTAAGCAATGTCCTAGCATACATTCACTCAATGCAGGCCAACTGTGTAGTGTGGCCGAATGCAATGTCCTCCAGGAGAAGCAAGCCTGCAATCCCTATGTGCCTCCACTCAATCACGACTCCCTGATGACTCTCCTCTAGGCCATGTGCGAACGCTAAGATGTCCTCTTCCTGAGGGATGGAAGCAGGAGGGTGACCAACCTGACTTCGCTGGCCTGGGAGGAGGTCACCAGAGATGTCTGTACCCATGGCACACAGAAAAGAAACAAGCTGCAGTGCAGTAAGAGGATGAATCATCTAAACCACTCCGCCAGGGTAAGTCTACCTTCTACTCACTCTAGAGTCACACTTTCATAAGGGCATCAGGCACTCTTAGGGGTACAGCCAACAGGGATCTCACACATTATTAGTAGAAGAGACATGTGCACTGAATGCCTCACACACACTTCAACATCATCACCATCTCATATATCATCCTGCACACTCAACATCTTCTGCTCTTACAGGGTAGGGCACAGTACACAGAGCAGCCATGCATGCTTCCCAACTTCTGTAGCCATCTATTTTCATCACCTTCTGTTCCAACTGTCTTCATACAGGCAAAGCTAGTCCACAACAAGAGGGAGAGATCCCAGACTGATGGGGGACCCCTGAGATACTGGAGCTGACGCCATTCAAGGAGAAAGAAGCCAAGTTTGCAGGGGGAGGACAGGGATCCTGTGGTGAAGGCGAGATCAGCCTCTCCCAGCAAAGAAGTATGGATGAACCTTCCATTAATTGGACACATCATGACCTTCACAGTGAGTTAAGTGTAATGTTGGATTCTGCCTACTCAGAAACTAATTCTATCTTCTGTCTCTTCCAGGCACCAACAGGAGCAGCCCAAAACAAACCTCCAGCCAGCCCCTCAGCCCCAGCCCAAGTCCACCTTAGATAATGATGCTGAGGACCCAATAGATGTCGAGCCATCACTGCGTTCATCTGCACCCTCCGCCTGCACAAATACACACACCCCAGTGCTTCCTACATCTAGATTTAGCTTGGGTTCACTATCTGGAGAACACCTCATGGACACATCTCCCGAGCAGTTGGAGGCAGTGACAGCCCAGGTCTCTGGCACTCGGAGGACTGCTGGAGGACAGGCCCCTGCTGAGATGAGTCAGATAATGAGCCTCTGCAGTTGGCCATTGCACACATGCTGGGAATACAAAGACAGGCAGGGGAACATCAGGCAGAGTTGTCAGAGGTGGTCACCAAACTGGAATGAAGGATGGAGGAGTCAGTCTGCGTTCTCTCCAACATTGTGACTCCAGCATGCAAATGCGTCGAGCTCTCCATAGGTATGGTGGTGGCCACCTTGGAGACCACTGCCCTGCACTCCATCACTCTAAGCATTGGTGGGATTCATCAGTGGCTAGGTGAGAGGGGAAAGGGGCACCCCGATCTCCCTCCAAGCGTCCCCTCTCCTCAGGGAGTCAGGCAGGGGCCCTTGGGCACCCAAAGAGCGGAGGCGCGTGGACCGGATACCCCAGGACCATCCACACAGAAGCCTCCAAGGGTGTCCAGCCACTCCCAATCCCCTTTGTCTGTGGCCCCATCAGCTCCAGGTGCTTATGCTGAGGAGGGTGCAATTGTCTCACAGCAGGAGACCCAAAGTAGGGCCCTGGGCCTCCAGAAGACACCCGCCAAAGTCATCTCAGACAACAGGGCATAGTGGTCAGCGAGTTGCCTCCATCTCTGCTGCGGATGTCAGGGCTGCGCCCAAGCGTAGCGGTATAGTGTGTAAAGTTAAGGAATTATGAATGCACACTGGTGGCATGGGTGCTCATTCACTGTATATATTTGCAAAGGTAATTTGATTTTATCACCCAACTTCTCAGGATGTGAATGCCTTTTGCTTATTTGCTGTCTTATTTCAAGGTTGACCTCAGCTCCCACTCCTCAATGGTCTGCCTTCATGTTCCTCAGATTTATGTCATGTTTTGCAAAGTCATGTTAGTTACTTGTCCCTTGTGTCATCTAAGGGAGATGTGTCAGCCCAAGCCTGAAAGTGCATGTAGATACAGAAATGTTAAGTTTTGCAGCACTCAATAGAATTATGTGTGCTCCTGTGCCTTAGAAGGTGACATCTAATGTTGTGGCATCAGCACTGAGCTGTGTTCCTTGAGATTGTGAAAACACATTTCCTGGATGCATTATGTTCACTGTGTCCAAGTTAAAATCTAAATGGCCGCTGAATCATGATGGCGATGGTGGCAAAGACGGCACAATGTGCAGTCGATTCAGGTTGTGCGCTGGTTTACTGCCTTTCACATTGCACAGGTGGCACAGGCAGCATTGGATGCAGACCTTTCCAATGCGGAAATCTTTGTGATCCATGAGGGTTGAAAGCTGAGCTTCCTCGAGATGTTGACAGTTTGAAAGGACTTTCTGATTACTTCCATGCTTCTAAAGGACAGGAGAAATGCACACTTGTCATCGCGTGTGGACCTTTCTCCTCCTGGAACCTAGTGGCAATCAGCATGTCACAGGCACCTCTTTCGTGTCGTACGACTGTGATGACATCCTCATGTGGAACATCTCCATCCTGGCCCTCTTCAGGTCCCGTCCCTTCCAAGTCTTTCTTGAAGAGAAAATATCTGTTTCTTCCACATTATCCTCTTGCAAGTGATCACTCCTTTGAGGTGCCAGGTTGTGCATTGCACAGCAGACTATGATGATATGGGACACCCTCTGTGGAGAGTGCTGTAGAGCACCACCTGAATGGTCCAAATATCGGAAGTGCATCTTCAGAATGCCAATGGTTTGCTCTATGCTGGACCTTGTCACAGATTGTATCACAGTAGTATCTCTCCTCTGAGGCGCTTTGAGGATGACACACTGGTGTCATAAGCCAAGTCTTCTGCAGGTACCCTTTGTCAATGAGCAGTGAACCATGTAAGCGCCACAGGCCCTCGAAGATCTGTGGTACTTGAGAGTGACTCAAGATGTAAGAGTCGTGAGAACTCCCAGGGAACCTGCACAAACATGCACGATCTTCTGATGATCGCAGACCAGCTGCACATTGAGGGAGTGGAACCCTTTCCTGTTGCGGAAGATCAGTGGCTGCTGCCACGGAGCTCATAAAGCACCATGTGTCCAATCTATGGCAGCCTGTACTTGTGGGAAGCCGGATATTGCTGTAAATCCCAGAAATCTAGCGGGCTGGCTGACTTCATTGTGAACTGGATGTAATGATGTGCCTTACTATAAAGGGTATCCATAACGTCCTCTATACATTTATGTGTGGAGGACTGAGATATGCCGCATAGGTTCCCAGGATCCCTGGAATGAACTGCTTACAAAAGATTGAGTCCAGCAATCACCTTTACAGCCGCTGGCAGGGGATGGCCTCCCAGTCCATGTGGTGTCAGATCCTCCCCAAGAATGTGGCAGAAATGAGCCATCACATCCCTTGACAAGCAAAGGCATCTGTGGCCCTCTCTTGGTTATCTCCAAAAATGAGAGTTTTCTTTGGTACACCCTGGGTTGCACCAGTCGCTTCCATGGGATGGGTCTCAGCTCTCCAGCCTCTGGGTGTTCCTGGGTCCCCCCGGATCATGCACCTCAGGCCTTCGTTTTTTTCTAAACCCTGCCAGGTGGCAACGGACCCTTTTTCTTGTCCTTATTCTGAACACTGCCATCAAAAAGGCAGCATTGTGTGCAGCCTCCATTCTGCACTCTTTCTCCTTCCTGGGGCCAGATAGGTCCTGAATGCAAACAACTGAATGCAACTTAGTCTGCAGTCCAAGGCTGAAAACCAGTGTGAAGCGTTGGGCTGTGCTCATTAGATATGTGCCATTCCCCAATCTACCCTTCCACCTGAGGAGCTAACTCAAGAATCATCTATGCCTATTAATCTCTCTGGCAACTTGACAGCATGATCACAAATAGGATTAGAGAGGGTTGCGCTTAGCTATGTGATTTCAGACTCATCCAAGGCACTGTCAGGCTACTGCATTTGGATTTGAATTCACCCCTGCCTTGCACTTTTGGTATCTTTGGAAGCCTTGTGTCCTGGAAGCCATGTCTATTCCACAATGCTCCGTGCAGAGCCTCATGGGCCACCTTGCAAATGGCATATGTCCTGCAGCTGTGCTCCCTTGGTGGTGTGATCCCTCTTCCCTTCTCACATTCCTGTGATGGCAAAAGGCTCAATGAGACCAATTCAAATATGACCCCAAACCCTAGCATTAAAGCGCACTGTGATTTTGTGTTCCTGCTTCATTAACTTTTCAATAAGTATTTTCAGCTGACAGCCTTGATCCATGGCAAAGTTTTCTAAGGGTTTTTTTTAACTGCATCATTCTATTGGGCAGTCAACATGGTGGCGCTGCACTTTTACTTTGAGATCAGCTTCCAACCTCCCTCCCCAGTCACCGTGAAAGTCCCTCCGATCATCCAAAAACCCCATGATGTGAGATAGACCTCCTTCCCTTCACTCTCCTTCCTTCCCCAGTAACCCTGGAACCCATTGTAATTCTTGAGGACCTCCTTACCCTCTCCCCTGAACCCATCACTGTCGGTGTCCATATGCCCCATGTGGACCTCACTCCTCCCCATCTTGAGGCCACCTGTACTGTCACATACTGAGACCACCCCCAGTGGAACTTTGAGTTCCCCTCCCTGTATTACGCCATGCATAGCCTTATAGCATGGCATGTAGAGCCCCAGGACTGGCTTTGATTTTCCACCCTGACAATGTATACACAGCTCAAAGTGGCAAATGAAGTGAAGGTGGGGAGGTGCATGCTATTTTTATCCGGTCATAACTCAGACCTGTCTAATTATTCGCTGCTGTGGCATTAAATTAGGAGGGAGAACGTGATTTATGATTTTAGTGAGTATTCATGACATCCTAATGTATGCAAATGTGGTTCCTGACATGGATCAGTGGGAAAGTTAATCTGTCATTAGGCCGCCATGAACGTCCTGAGGGGAAATTTCGAACTTATTTTCCTGCCGACAGATAACGAACTTTTGGCTTCACGTCCAATGTTACATTCCCGCCTGCCACGATTCCTGCCGCTGAGGTGCGGAAAATTCCACCCATTATCTTGGTAAAGAAAGTAAATCTAGCAAAAGCAAAAGCCAGGCCATTCCAGTGTCCTAGAAGAATATGAGAATAGGCTCCTTGATTGTTCTTTCAATTGCTGTAGGGGTAAAATATAACTTGGGTGAAATTCGAGACATGTTTTTACTATTTATAAGTTGTAATTTCCATTGGGATTGAAATAAATTAGAAACTATAGCTTACAATGGTCCGGAATTGTTATCTGAAAATTGTTCCAAGTGTTGTTTTTGAATGTTTACTACTGATATAATTAATTTTTTGAGGCATTATCTTGAAAGGAATAAAGTAATTTCTTTATCATGTTATATTTGCAACTAATTGGCATGCTTGATTTTGATTTGCAGATTTGATTGTAGTGATTGCATCCATTATAGTGCTCAGTGTTGGATCAAATGGCCAGGTCTTTGCAACATCTGCCATCAGGTATTTCTCTGCAGTTTTATAAATTAAAATGAACATATAACAGACACAATTAATTTCTGTCCTTTGGACCAATTAGATTTCGAGATTCAGTAGCTGCAGTGCAGAGTTCTGTTTAGCTGAGAGCTGTTGTAAAACTTGGAATTGATTACAGTGAGATCCATATCAATGTAGGGCAACATTGTAAAATCTTTGTTATATTTACAGGCAAAAACTGAATTTGGAGCTTAATTTTGAAATTATTTATCATTAAATGTTTAGATATTTTGTGAACGTTAGGATCCCAAGACCAAAGATTTTGGAGATAGGCAATTTTTTTGTAGCATCTACTGATCAATTTCCTCAGTGCTTAATTAGAAAACAGTAAAACATTCCTGTGAAACCTCGCAAATGGCAAAATCACGAAGGAGGAACATGCTTTTGAATGGGCTCAATTAGATAGGTTCCAGCTATGCGAGGGCAGCATTGGTTTGGGCAGTTTTTAAAAAATTTATTCATTCTTGGGATGTGGGTGTCACTGGCTAGGCCAGCATTTATTGCCCTTGAGGGCATTTAAGAGTCAACCACTTTGGTGTGGGTCTGGAGTCACATGTAGCCAGACCAGGTAAGGACAGCAGATTTCCTTCCCTAAAAGTCATTAGTGAGCCAGATGGGCTTTTACAACAATGGTTTCACAATCTTTTAATTTTTGTTATTCAATTTTTATTGAATTCAAACTCCACCATCTGCTATGGCAGGATTTGAACCCAAGTCCCCAGCACATTGCCCTGGGCCTCTAGATTACCAACCTAGTGACAATACCACTACACCACTGCCTCACCCCTTTTCAGCAGCTTGTTCTCATTACAGTATATCTACTCGCATGATTAAATTTTACATTCAATTTGAGTGAGAGGAGAGTGGCCGAAGACTAGTATCTTAAACTTAAATAAGGGCCATTATGAGGGCATGAAAGCAGAGCTATCAAAAGTGAACTGGCAATTTAGATTAAATAATAAGTCAATAGCGATGCAGTGGCAGACATTTAAGGGGATATTTCAGAATACACAAACATTCCAACAAGAAACAAAAGGGGAGGACCCACCAACCATGGTTAACTAAGAAAGTTAAAGATAGCGTCAAATTTAGAGAAAAAGCAAATAATTGAGCAAAGATGGGTGGCAGGTCAGAAGATTGGACAAAATATAAAAAACAGCACAGAATGACTAAAAGATTAATAAGGAGGGAAAAATTAGAGCACAAGAGAAAGCTAGCTAGAAATATAAAAGTTACTGTAGAAACTTAGAAAAGAAAAGAGTTAACAAAGTGAGTATTGGTCCTGTAGAAAATTAATCTGGGGAGTTAATATTAGAAAAGAAGGAGATGGAAGATGAATTGAACAGGTATTTTGCATTGGTCTTCATTATAGAGGATACAAGTGACATCCCAGAAATGGCTGTAAGTCAGGAATTGGAAGGATGGAACTCAAAAAAATTACAATCATCAGGGAAGTGGTACTTAGCAAATTGTTGGAACTGCAGGTTGACAAGTCCCCTGGTCCTAATGGATTTCATCTTAGGGTCTTTAAAGAAGTGGCTACTGAGATTGTTGGTGTGTTGGTTTTAATTTTCCAAAGCTCGCTAGATTCAGGGAAGCTTCTATTAGATTGGAAAATAGCTAACGTAACTCATTTATTCAAAAAGGGAGGGAGACAGAAAGCAGGAAACTATAGGCCAGTTAGCTTAAAATCTGTCATCGGGAAAATGTTAGAAGCTATTATTAAAGACACCATAACAAGGCACTTGAATAAATTCAAGGTAATCAGGCAGAGTCAGCATGGTTTTGTGAACGAGAAATCATGTTTGACCAATTTATTGGAGTTATTTGAAAAAGTAACAACGCTGTGGATAAAGGGGATCAGGTGGATGTACTGTACTTAGATTTTCAGAAGGCATTTGATAAGGTGCCTCATCAAAGGTTATTGCAGAAAATAAATGCTCATGGTGTAGGGGGTAACATACTGGCATAGATAGAAGATTGGCTGGCTAACAGGAAACAGAGAGTCAGCATAAATGGGTCATTTCCTGGTTGACAAGATGTGACGAGTGGTGTGCACAGGGATCTGTGCTGGGCCTCAACTCTTTACAACTTATATAAATGATTTGGATGAAGGGGCTGATGGTATGGTTGCTGACGGCCCAAAGATAGGTAGGAAAGTAAGTTGTGAAAAGGACATAAGGAGGCTACAAAAGGATATAGATAGATGAAGTGAGTGGACAAAGATTTGGCAAATGGAGTTTAACATGGGAAAATGTGAGGTTGACCATTTTGGCAGGACAAATAAAAAAGAAGCATGTTATCTAAATGTTGAGAGATTGCAGCACTATGCGATTCAGAGGGATCTGGGTGTCCCAGTGCATGAATTGTCAAAGACTAATATGCAGATGCAGCAAATAATTAGGAAAGCTAATAAAATGTTATTGTTTATTGCAAGGGGAATTGAATACAAGAGTAGGGGGCGGTTATGCTTCAGTTATACAGGGCATTGGTGAAACCACACCTGGAGTACTGTGTAGAGTATTGGTCTCCATCTTTAAGGAAAGATGTAAATGCTTTGGAATCAGTTCAGAGAAGGCTTACTAGATTAATACCTGGAATGGGTCTGTTGTCTAATGAGGAAAGGCTGAACAGGCTAGACTTGTATCTGCTGGAGTTTAGAAAGTAAGAGGTGACTTGAAACATGTAAGATCCTGAGGGGACTTGACAGGGTGGATGTGACCAGGATGTTTCCTCTTGTGGGACAATCTAGAACTAGGGGCCACTGTTTAAAAATAAGGGGTTATCCAGTTATGACAGAAATAAGGAAAAAAATTTTCTCTTAGAGGGTTGTGAGACTTTGAAATTCTCTTCCTCAAAAGGTGGTTGAGGCAGACTTTGAATATCTTTAAGGCAAAAGTAGATAGATCCATTTAAGCAAGGTTATTGAGAGGTTATTGGGGGTAGGCAAGAATGTGAAGTTGAGGTTAAAATGAGGTCAACCGTGATCTTATTGAATGCTGGAGCAGACTTGAGGGCCAAATAACCTACTCCTGTTCCTAATTTGTATGTTTGCATGTTCACATACACTGCTACCAGAGCTCCTGGATAATGGTGAAATATTATGGTGATAATATCAGCAAGAAAGCTGATTTCAAAGGCCAATTGAATAAACTCACAAAGACATCAGTAAGTGTACTCCGTGAGTAACTGACCCCAAAAATTACTTGCTGTATCTTCCATTTTAACACACCGTTCCAATCCACCAGAGTTCCATACTGATGTTACAATACTCCAGACATCACGTCTAACAGTGTTCAATTTGCCAGGGTATATCTCCCTCAGCTTTCAAAGATCTTTTGCAAAATTAATTAATGATGAAAATGATATCTTAGGGTAAATTAAATGATCCCATACTCGAGCTGTGCTCAAAGGATGTACTTGTCAAAGAATCAGTGCAGATATTCAGACATTTCAAAAGCAGATAAACAAACATTGCTCATGCGATGGATGATGTGGTGTACAAAGCACAAAGCATGGACAAGTGAAAACATGAACAAGGAAGTCACGAAAGGCAGGACTTTACTGTAAGGATAATCCAGGGCGGTCCTAGCATCAGTGGTTATGTGGATGAAATTGACTTTCTAGTCCTTATCAGCTTCCTCTTATTTATTTTCATTTGTCTTTGTGAAAGTTTAAATTATGCCATTTTTTGATCATTCATGATTTTCTTCTGGTGTATCAAAATCAGGAATTTTTGACCAATTAAAATCCCCAGATTTGTTTGGTTTGCCCTTTTTTCGCATGTCTGTCTTTTCTGTGCAGCTCTGGGGGTAAAAAATAATTTGAAGCAGTGCTACACAGACTATGTTGATTCATTCATGAAATGATAAAATACGACAAAGTGACAGCATAACATAAGAAATAAGAACAGGAGTAGACCATACAGCTCCTCGAGACTGCTCCACTATTCAATACAATCAAGGCTGGCCTTCCGCCTCAGCTCCACTCCCCTGCCTGTTCTCTATATCTCTTGATTCCCTGAGAGATCAAAAATCTACCTATCTCATCCTTAAATATACTCAATGATGGAGCACCCACATCCCCCTGGGGTAGACAATTCTAAAGATCAACAACCCACTGAGTGAAGAAATTTCCCCTCTTCCCATTTCATTCCTAAATGATGGACCTCTTATCCTGAAATTTTACCCCTTTGTTCTAGATTCTTCAGCCAGAGGAAACAGCCTCTGCGCCAACCCCCTTCAGAATCTTGTATGTTTAAATGAGATTTGATGTTTAAATGAGGTTACCTCATTCTTTAAAACTCCAGAGAGTATAGGCCTAATTTATTCAGCCTCTCAACAGAGGACAACCTTCTGATCCCAGAAACCAGTCTAGGAAGCCTGCACTGTACTTACAATGCAGATATGTTATTCTTTAAATTTAGAGGTCAAAACTGGACACAGTGCTCCAGGTGTGGTCTCACCAAGGCTCTATACAATGTAGCAAGACTTCCATACTCTTGTACTTTAATCCCTTTGCAATAAAGGCCAAGATCCCATTTACCTCCCTAATTGCTTGATGTACTTGCAACAAAAAATAAATTGGGAAGGATTTGATATGAAGGACATAATTTGAAAAAGAATCAGAAGTTTAATTACTACTATTTCTAAAATATAACTTTAAAAAAATATTTAGCTTTCTGGTGGGATTGACCCTATTTTGTATTTTCAGGGGTATTCGTTTCCTTCAGATCTTACGGATGCTGCATGTGGATCGGCAAGGTGGTACTTGGAGGCTTTTAGGATCTGTTGTTTTCATTCATCGTCAGGTATGCCACTCTTCTGAGTAAGCAAGGTCCAGCTGGATCCATCTTTAAATATTCAGATTGGGCACTGATGATGCCATCATGCCAATTGCTATTATAACTGTGGGTTTGAGTGGATATAGCAGCTGTGACCTTCTTACCAGGTTCACCTAACGGAAAGGGGACTTGAGGCCAGAAGAGGCTCACAAAGATTTTTTTGTTTTTATTAACTTTCCTTGTAGAGCCAGGAGTAATGGGAGCACTCCTTCCGACTCCATGGGAAGAGTTCAGACCTCTCCTCACCAGGGCTCCAATCACAAGGCCCTCCTGAAATTCTTTCTCTGTAACTTACCTGAGTGCTGGGGACCACTCCTTTATGATAATAAAGGTATTTTTTTTAAGAAACCTGTTTACAGCCGGAAAGCTGAATTGCTGAATAGCTTACATTGAAAAATTCACATATAAAGTAATTAGGTTCAAAACATGAAAACAAGTAACAATCATGTAGTAACAAAAATAGACAAATAAATTCAGCAGGTAACAGGGAAGTGCTGGACAGAATAATAAAAGAAGAGTAATGTTGAATTATAATTATATTAATATTACAAACCAATACACCATTCCTACATTACAGCCACTGGAATAGATATATATTTCATAATTTAAGTACTTAATTGTGTACTGAAGCATGTGAGGAATAGGGCTACATCAGTACATTTTTGTCCAACATCTTACAGTGTTGAATTTAGTCAAGCTTCTGTGTTGCCTTGATTGCTCTGGAAGTGGTGGGGGTGACTAGTTCTGAAATTGGGTAGCATCTGGCCCAGTAAGGGCCTGTTCTACCCATAACTTTTAAAACATGAACTATAATCAGTGTGGAATCTTTTGGAATTGACTTTGCTTTAAAAATGGACATTAAAATGCTGAAAGAGATGACTGCTAAGAGTCACCGGACTTGGTCTGCAGATTCAAACTACCACACTGTCTTGAAAGGACAAAAGGACACATCCTAGCTAAGGAGTGGCACTACTCATCTCCCGAAACCATCCAAAAGGTGTTTCTTGACTTGAATGGGTTATTCTGAAACCAAGATAGTGATTGTCTCAAACCCCCAGGGTGAATATCTGGAAACAATAACCTATGTTGTGGATAATCCACTGAAGCACAACACCATATTTGTAAAAGGGGACTTTGAGGAATCAAACAGTAAGGCAGCTACAATAGTGTCCCTTTTAATCTTTAAGTGCTGCCTGCAAGACACAAACAAGGACAGAAACAGCAGCAGCAAAAGGGAGCAACATCGATTTCTTGAGACCTGGAGACTGTAACATTGTAAGGTCTCCAAGCCTGTTCTTTGTCCAGTCCAAAGTATAGCAAACTGACCTCCAAGACTATGGCCTGAATTTTCACTCCTGGATCAGGGGAACAGAGTCAGAACAATTTCCAGCTCTGTAAACCTGACTCAGAAAAAAGTGCCCTGGAATTTTGCATGTTTGTTCCGGGAGGGCTGGGTTCCATGGGAGTTGCGGCAGGTGACCCTGGAAGCAATGCGGAGGCTGCCAGGTGCAGAGATGGGCTGGGCAGAAGGCTTGCCTCGGTGAATCGCCACTTCATTGAAGCAACGAAAACAAAACAATAAAGCAAAAAACAGCCCTCCAGCCCTTACCCCATCACACCTCCTCACCCCTCATAAACTCCCCATGCCTCATCCATGCCAACCACTGCTACCTTATGCCCCCCACCACCCCCCTTAGCCCCTCATACTCTACATGCCAACCTATGCCCCTCTACCACCCTCATAGCCCTTCAGACATTTCATGCCAACCAATGCCCATCTGCCCATCCCCACGGCCCTTTATAGCCCTTATGCAAACTTTGTGCCAACTCATGCCAATGCATAGCCCCCACCCACCACCCTTTGCCCTTACACCTTCCATGCCAACTCACCCAGCATCCACCATTGGAAGACCTCAGGACCCATGCTGAGATTAAATAAAGTTCTTAAGTCTCTATTGATGAATTCACAATTTCAAAAAGAAACCACTCCTTGATAAAAAACCCATTCACTACATTTAACTTCCTTTAACCCCTTATAAAAACAAGCATTAGAATTCCTGGTCCCAATTCAAAGAGTTTATAACCACTATGAGCTGTCAATCAAACTGAACTGACGGGCACCTGCCTGTAATAATGAAAGGTTATGTTAGCAGTCATGCAGTACTAATCCCGTAAAGACAACATTCAGGCATGTGTCAACAGACATAAATAAATAGCATGCACTTTTTAAAAAAAACTGCCGACAGTTTTTTCTCAAATATTTAAAGGAATGGGGTTTTAAATGCCTTGATAGCTCACTTTGACAGCCCTGTTGGCAGTTCCTTTTGATAGCTCTGTTGATAGTTCCTTTCGACAACTCATTTTGACAGCTCTCTTGATAGTTCTAATCAGCTTGACAGTTTCAATGAGTTCATGCACTTTTTAAGCACCTTCATGTCTACTTTTAACAATCCCAAAAGGCACCTTTCCCCTCCCAAGGGGCACCTTACCTTTCCCAAAGGGCAGCTTGTATCCCCCAGAGCTGTCCCAGAACCATATCCAAAAGGGTACCCTACCTCTCCAAAGAACTCCAGCAGCCTTAAATCTTCTCCTACTAGATCTGAAGTGCACAAATTATGTTTTGGAATCCCACTAGCAAAACTCAGACCTGACTGAGGCAGCTGCATTTTAACATGTGCATTTGCGCCTGTGAACCGCTACGTACAACCAAGAACCTGCCCTCACTCTGCTCGCCCTGCAAAAATGGTAGGTGCTGTGTTCTGGGCAGGACTTCCAAATCCAGGTCTCTTCAGCCATTTTCACAAAAATGGAATTTGGGCCTTCAAGTAACTAACTTCATCACCTAGGGAAAGTCCATCTCTTTGAGAGAATCCTGTAATAAATCTGATATTTGACTTTGGCTATTGAATTTACTGAGCTACACTGAAGAAGTGAAAAACTTCTTCTTCACCAGGCCTGGCCTGCATTATGTGTTTTCCAAGATGAGTCAATCATGTAATTTACAAACTACCCTTTTATTTACAACTTGTAAAATTCCCCTATTTGCTTTATGTGTGTGTATTTGTGTGTAAGTTGTTGAATGAGTGACGTAGCATAAGATTTTTGGGGTGAATAAGTAATGCTCTTTATTTAAATCCATGAAAAGCTTGCTGCTGAATATTCAAATTGTCCGAACGCTCAGGGGTTAAGAAACACACATCTCTTCCTTTTCAAAATCACGCTGATCACAGACATTCAGGGAAGGGAACAGGAGTTTCAGTTCTCTCTTGTCCTGTTCATAACAGCTGGATTGCGAAAAGAGTTTTCCAAACTTAGTATAAATATTAGCTCATCTTGTTTGTAGAGTCTCAAGCTTTGTGACATGGAGGGCACTGTCGTATGACTGGTACTGAGGACCTAAGATCAATCTCAGCATACTTCTATATTCTTTTGATCTTGGTTTGCACATGTGTGATGTCAGGGTGTTGCAGACGCAAGACCAGGGGGTGGATGTAGCCGGTGTGGATCAACAACAGGCCATGTGCAGGGAGTCCAAAAGAGGAGAGATATGAGAATGAACATTTATTTGCTTTTTTTTAGCATACTGGCCACTTGGCCATCCCACTTCTAGTTAGAATGTGTGTACCCAGAATTTTCAAGGCTTTCTCCTCTGTTAGGTTGTAATTATCTAACTTTATGTCAAGGGACATGTGCTCATGTCTATTGAAGTCTACTCACACGGAGTTACATTTAGTAACATTTAACTACATACGGATTCCTGCCCCCACAATTCATTGAGGGCGTCAAGACTTTCCTGAACCTCACAGACCACACCTCGCAGCCAAGACTTTGCCATTGCCATATTGTCCACATATTTCTAATATTTGAGGCCAGAGAAGAGAAGAGAAGACACTGTTAACGAGGTTTAGGAAAGGGATTGGCCCGAGCTGAGTGCCCTTTGCTCCTCTGCGGCAAACTTCCATAGCCCAGAATTTCCCTCTGCCGGTCAGATGCCACTGTCTACCAGTTCTAGCAGGAAAATGACCTTGGACATGCAGGTGAAGTGTGAAATTTGGATCTCCTGGATCTTGTAGTCCTGTCTGCCTCTGTGCTGCCCAATTTTTAATTAAAAGTCAAAATTTAGTTGCTACTATTTCACAGATCCATTGGCTTTCTTATGGTATCTTGTTACTGGGAATTTTTATTTTGAAGGAAACATAATTTCTAACATAGACCAACTGCATTTGAGTAAAAGAGACATTTTGACCATTCCACTAGTGCATTGGAAAGCCTGCCAGAAAGTTGCTGCTCTGTGCCAAGGAACATGGAAGAGGCATGACCAACTTGGCATAGGACTTTGCACATAGCTTAAAACCCTTCTTTTCCAAATATAGAATGGGTGGTCACCTCCATCAGCACATCATGATACAGTGCCTGATGGCCAATGTCACAACTGCAGTGGAAGCTCAGACTACTGCCATCATTGCTTTCAAATTCACCTTCAAAGGGATTTCAGGGTTTTGCAGCAGTCTATCAAACTTTTCTCCAACAGATCAGTAGGATTGCAGTGGTGCCACCTCAGTAGAGTGGCAGTGGCTCCATGGAGCACCAAACTGTGTTCTCTCTCAGTATGAAAACGTTCCTGCTCCCACCTTTGCCACTCTGCCAGTGCCCTAGCTGTTGCCAGTCAGCCATCCAGCCCAGTTTGAAACGCTGAAGTCTGAAGCTGAGCCTTCTAGCCACTAAGGTCACCTGCACTAAGGCCATCTGCAGTCTACTGAATTGTAGGTCAGCAGCTTTCCACCACCCATCCTACAGCCACTCGGGAAGCATTTTATAGGACCATGAGGATAGACAAAGGCACATGGAAAATAAATACTAAGGAAACGTGCATGGATGATTACTTTATTTTTGAATGAATCATGTCATGTTTGAATGCATAAATTTGCCCTAAATTTTTTGTTTTTTGTGTTTTCTGAAAGAAAACAATGGGGGGTTGGACGGGAGCGGGCGCGGGCGGGTGCGTAGCCAATCGCTGCCCGCAATCGGCTGCGTGCCGCCATTTTACGTTGGCCCGCCCAGCATGACGTGCACCCGGGAGCGCTGTGCGCTCCCTGTTCGGGCGGGGGGTGTAAGCTGAGTCAGGGCCTACATGCATGCGCACGAAAGAGCACAAAAATCTCCCTGAGGCAAAAAGTTGCCTCAGAGAGATTAGTTTGATTTTTGAAAAATTTAAAAAAGAGAAGAAAAATTTAAGACATGTCCCCTCATGTGATATGTGTCACATGAGCTGGGACACGTTGATGAATTTTATTTAAAATTTTTTATTAAGCTTTTAAAACCTTCATGAAACCTTATCCTGCACATGGATGAGGTTTCATAATAAATGCAAAGGCCGCCTGGGTGCTTCACCTGCCCGCCAACCTTAAGGTTGAACGGGCAGCTCAGGTAATTAGTTTCATTACTATTTAAATAGCCTTCGCGCCCACCGAACTCAAGATCTGAATGACACGCGCTGACGTTGGGATGCATGCCCGACGTCACTGCGCATCATTTTACATGTCAGCGAGCAGGCCCCGCCCTTGTTCACCGACCCAAATATTCTGGCCCAATGTGATGGTCAGTGGTATAGGAAAGGTAAGGAGTTTGTTGGTGAATAGGGAGGTGTGGTTGAGGTTATTAGTATCACTGATGAATGTACTGTTGGCTAAACTGATTCCAACCATATTCTGACAATATGGATACGTTTCCAACACAAGCTGCTAGATAATGATTGGAAACAGGAACTCATTAAGGGCCAATTAAAGCTCCCATACATTGTCCTTGGCTAAGATCAGATAGCTTAGAACTAATTAGTCAACGAAACTTACTGGTCTCAGTGGCTCAGCTATTCGCTGTTGCAACTGGATTTGTAACCAGGTAACTTCAAGTTAAATTTCAAATGGCTTATTGGAGAACAAACTTTTATTAAATGTTCGGAATCAAATGTGGAATTGTGAATAAGTTCAACCTCTAATATTGGAAGTGGAGTGAAATTGATGTAATAGTCATTTCCGATTTCCTGACTATGTATATAGTTTCTACAACACTTTGGATCAACTGGTTTACTCCACCTGTCAATGGTGGGCCACCTTTCCCGCCGTGCACATTTTAATACATCTGCATCTAATTATAAGCCCTGCTCACTGGAATTGTACCCCCATGTCAAATTTATCACCTGCGTCGACAGGAAAACACACTGGCCCAGAACACGTCTGGACAAGTCTGACATGCAGAAGTTGGGACTTCCCGTTAGGGCCTTGCTCACTTCGCAGACATTGAAGAGCAGCAGACGCTGGAGCCTGACAGCAACCGGACCCTGGAGAAACACGTGCATGGGACTCTGGGTGGATTCTGATGGACATGGCTCCACTGTGAAACAACTCATGGAAGGTGATGTCGGGGTCTGCTTTGGAACATCAGTGTCTTGACCATGATCTGCTATGGATGATCATCGATGGTGTGGAGAGGAAGGCCTAGGTTTGACTGGGAGAGGAAGGTGTACTAGTGGGGGCAGACATGAGGTTGGGAGGGGGCAAATGATGGTGTCAGGGGAGTGAGGTTGTGAGGGGGGTAGGGAATACAGGGAAAGGAGGGTGAATGCAGCAACTGGGGAGGTAGGTGTAAGGGGATAGGAAAGTTTAAGAGAAGGAGTTTGGAGGGGGGCAGGGTTTCAGGGGTAGGAAGGTGTCCAAAGGAGGGAAAAGAGTCCATGGAATGGAAGGAGTTCAGAGAGGGGAAGGAATCCAAGGGGAGGAAGGAGTTCGGAATGTGGAAGGAGTCCAGGGGGATGAAGGAGTTTGGAGAGGGAAGGAGTCTGGGAGGAGAAGGGAGTTGGGGGGGGAGGAAGGAGGAAGGGTGGAGAAGCAATAAGTGGGGGGTTGAGGAGGACGTGCAAGGGAGGAATCTGTGGAGTCAATGACTGCCTCCTGGGGAGTGAAATGAGGGTAGGTGTGGCAGGAGGAAATTATGAGAATGAGAAAGGGCAGAGTGAGCTGGTAGGGTGAGACATTGAAGTTGCGATAGTAGCAGTAGAAGGGACAGCAAGGGTGGTTGGTGGGGACTCGAAGGCAGACATGGACCCTGAGGATGGGAAGTAGGAGGTCGGAGAGGCTGATGTGGATAGGGGTGGGATTCTCGGGAAGATAAGGAACATGCACGTTCTCCTGGACATCCTGGACAGAAAAGGGTTCTGGTTGATAGTGACTATAGGGAGGTGATGTCAGGGGGCTCAACAGTGATGGGGGAAAGGACATGGGTGACTGGGGGAGGGGAAAGGATGGGGGAGCTGAAGACACACTTAACAGCCACCATGCTTCTAAAATCGAAAGTGAAGGGAGCTTCGTGTTGGATGGGCACAGGTGCTGCATGGGAGTGCGATCAATGGGTGGACGGAGATGCAGGTCAGCTCAGATGGACAACTGAAAGAGAACCCCAGCGACAGCATTGAAAATGCTCAGGACATTGAGATGACTGTGTTTGAAGAAGGCTCAACGTGTGTGGGGGAATGCTAGCACGAGACTCTGAAAGGCCCTGCCACACACACTCCTTGCTCCAGAATCACTCGTGGGCTGGCTGCATGCAGCTGAGCTGCTAGTGGGGGCTGGATGCAGGGGGAGCACTCATGAAGCCTGTAAATGAAGCTGAAAGGCACAATTACACATTATTCAGTGAAAGTGAATATATTTTCAGATTAAAATATGACAAAAAGTGTTCACCTGTACAATCACTTGCGATCAGGAATTCTTAACTTTTCTAGGCCTACCACTTCTCCTAGGTGCTGCCCTGACATCCACAGCAGGGGTGGAGACAGTCTGTCCAGTGGTTGGCCCTATTACCTCTGCTGACTTTGGCATAGGTCCTACCGAGAGCCAAGGCCTTGAGGTCCCAGCTTGCTTTGGCTGTCCTCCTGGGCCAGCTGCTCCCTCTACAGTGACCAAGGATGAGGTTGAGGGGATCACAGGCAAAGGGGGCTGGGAGGGAGAGGATAGCTTCTGAGATTCCTGAGTGGATGACCCAGGGGTGTCCAGCTGCCACTCTTCCTCATTACGGGTGCTCACTTGCCCCAGCCTGACTCCTTGAAGGGAAGGAGACCTGGAGGGACGTTGAGGTGCCCCGTTTCCCTCTCACATTGCCACTGCATGAACTCACCCATGGCTACCGCAGTGGAGTCCAGGTCTGCGTGCATCTCCGCGTTCTGCTAGACCAGAGTCTCCATGGCCTCCACCATCCTTCCCATGGAGACCTCCAAAAACGCACATGTGGGCACTGTTTTGTCCGAGAGCAGGCAGACACACTCCTCCGTCTCACGTGCCACTTTGTTGAGGACTTCCAACAGTTCTGCATGATGTTCCCCCACCTTCTGCTGACTCTATTATGATAATTTGGAAGATCCTGAGGCTTTCATCTGACCCGGTCACCTCAGATGCCCCTCCCACAGCAGTTTCTGAGTTCCGGGGAGCTTGGCTGAGCCTGCCTCCTCCTGTTGCGGACACATGTCCGTGCAGTGAACACCAGATTGTGAACCCTAGCTGCTCTAGATCTAGGTCCCTCCGAGGTGTGTGTCTCTGCACTGTTGGAGGGTGAGGGCAAGTGCTGTGGTAGTCTTCCTGGCTTCTTATTCCCAGCTCTTCAATGGAGGAGGTATCCTCTTTGTTGGAGGTGCGGACCTGGCTGGAGTTGAGGAACTGGCTGGCTAAGGGTATTAGTCACTTGGCAGAGCTCCCTGTGAACCAAAGTAGAAGTGTTAGTGTCACTTCAGAGATAACAAGACGAAAGTTTCTTGAAACTGCTAAATAGCTCTCATTGTTTGATGGTCACAGCCAGACATGGCTTCAGCTATTTTAAAAGGTCATTGTCCAGTTTTAACATTTTAGAAATTAGCCATGATGACATATTGGAGGCAAATGGTTCATCCTGATATTTTTTCTTTTATTTGTCCTTGGGAAATGCAGGCAAGGTCATGTTTATTGTTCATCTCTGGTTGCCCTGAGAAGGTGGTTGTAACTTGCTGCCTTGGAACTACTGCAATTCCTTGTGGTCAACACCAACTTCTCCCATTAAGGTATTGAGTAAGGTGCTGTAGGATATTGCCCTGGTGATGATGAGGAATAGCTATATAGATGAAAGTCAGAATGGCATGTGATTTGACTGGGAACTTGGTGATGATGGTGCAAAACTAAATAATCTCTGAATGAGAGATGTTAGTCAATTTTACTTGCTAGTAGAACAGTCCTGTTGTGTGATATATTATCAAAGAAAAGCTGAATAACTTCAAATCTCTACTATTTCTCATCTCAGCTTATTGTTACAGAATAAAATTCCAAAGAAGTGGAAGTAAAGTTGAAATGGAAGCATTTAGATTCCAAAAGGGAAAAAAAAAGAGGCTTAATTTTTGGTAAAGTTCATAAGGCGTTCATAATTATCTGGAAATGTCAATAGATTTGCTATGGTATTACTCATGGTGAGTTGGAGGATACAGTATTTTATATTAGTAAGGGAGTAATGCCATGTAATGTACAGTTTTTTTTTATCAGGATTCTCAATTAATGCTACTGAATAATTAAAATTCAATTTTTATTATATTCTGTAATGGGATTTTTCATAGTACACTTAGTGAATTGAATTTTGCAACCTGATTTTGGAATTAAATAAGGTTTAAAATATGTTTATCTAACACAAGAAGTTAGCATGTAGGTACAGCAAGTAATTCTGAAAACAAGTGAGACATTGGCCTGTATTGGAAGGCGGATTGAATATAAAAGTAGTGAAGCATTGCTATAACCATGCAGGGCTTTGGCGAGACTATGCCTAGAGTATTGCATGCAATTTTGGTCTCCTTATTTAAAGAGGCAGTTCAGAAAAGATTCACTAGATTGATTCCTGGAATGAAAGGGGTGCCTTATGAGGAAAGGTTGAGAGGGTTAGGCCTATACTTATTGGAGTTTAGAAGAATGAGACCTGTCTTATTAACACATATAAAATTTGGAGAGGCTTTGACAGGTTAGATCAGGGGTCGCCAACCTTCTCTTCAATGAGAGGTACTTCTGATTAATGAAAAGTACCCCGAGTTACTAAAATCTATATTGAAAATATATGGATTGATAAGATTGCATAAGCTATTACAGTTGAATTATAAAAATATATACTTAAAATGGAGAAAATTGATTCTTAAGCTTTATTTCAATGTGAAACTTAACATTGTACGGTGTCCACCAGTGCTGTGTAAACTGGTGTATATCTTGAGAGGGCAACTCTGATGGAGTCATTCAGATGCTCGTTAGTCAGATGTGTTTGAAATTTGGATTTGATGAAGTTCATGTCGGAAAAGGTGGCTTTTCAAAGATTGGGGGAACCAAACAGGGAAGCCATTTTCATTGCTGCTGTTCAGATGTTGCTGTACTTGTCGGTATCCACGAGACTCCAGAAATTAGTGGCAGATTGCCTTCATTTCAACTGTATGTCATTTTGAAGGCTGACAATCTCTATTTCCATAGTGACACAAACAAGGTTAAATAGCACACTAATTTGTTCAGAAATGTCACCAACATCTACTTCCATGAAGGGGTTTGAAGTAAACACCAAGCAGGACTCCAGCTGCTCAAAATCATTAAATCTGTTGTTGAACTCTTGGCCAAGCCTGGTCAGGAGAGCACTGTATTCGTCAAAGTCCAGGAACCCTGCGGCAGCTTCATTTTCCTCTTCTGCATTTGCTTTACCAAAAGGTTAAGTTTCAACTTGAAAGCTTTCATTGCATAATCATGTCAGCAATTGTCTTCTCTTTCCCTTATAATTCACAGTTAAGGGTGTTCAATTTCTCTGTCACATCTGTTATCAAGCAGCAATGCAATGTTTAATAATTGGGCAGTATCTTCATTCTTGACTCCATGAAACCTTTGATTTCTGGCAAAAGTGAAAGAAATTGGCACAGTATTGTTCCCCTGCTAAGTCACCGGATTTTGGCGTGCAGCAAAAGATGGCTATACTCGGCTGACAGTTCGTCAGGAAATGACTTGAAACTTCGGTGCTGATTGGCCTTTGCATGAATTGAATTAATAATTCTAACAACAGGAAACAAAACATTGATAAAACCCCATTACTTTGGCATAAATTGCCTGTTGATGGATGTTGCAGTGATCGTTTAAGAAACAAGGGAAATCAGAGCCTGCTTTACTACTTCCAACAAAACCGACATGACGCCCAGTCATTGCTGGTGCGCCATTGGTTGTTCTTGCCACTAGCTTCTCTAATGGCACATTGTTTCTTGCAAAATAATTCTTGACCTCATTGTAGATATCATCTACCCTGGTTGTGGATTTCAGAGGCAACAATGTCAAGAATTCTTCTTTAATGGTGAAGCCTTCAAACACCATTCAAACAAACACTGCCAACTGGACAGTATTGCTTGTGTCAACCCATTCACCACATTGAATAGGAAACTACTTGCATGTACTTAAATCCCCCTCTAGCTGCTCTATCACGTCGGCCGATAATGCAGATACCCTTCTTGCCATGGTATTTACTCCTAATGGCACGTCTGAAATGGCAGACATAATTTCAGGGCTGTTTTTGAAATCTTTGATTAAGAACTCAGTCATCAGAGACATCATGCCCTTCACAGTCTTATATGTTGCCTTGTAATTGGTCAAATAATGAGCAACTTTGAAAGATGCCTCTGTTGCATTAACTTTCTTGGTTTCATAAAAATAGATTGCTGCCTCTGCACTGCAGCTTTTGGTTTACTTATTTTCTGTGACCACAGACTGCTTCCTGTACGAGAGTCCCTCTCAAAATGCTTGTGCACTGTTGCAAAATGCCTCTCGACATTGCTCTTTTTTCAGACAGTAACTCTGGCACTGCAGATTATTCAGACACACTTGTCGTTAATGCTTGAAAACAAAAAATTGTTCTCCACTCTTGATGGAAATATTATGTCTTTTGCCTTTTTTTGGATGGACCTGCCTCTGCATCCATGATGTCAACAAGAGTAGATTATTTTTCCTGCCGCATGCCAGCTAGCAGAGTTGTGCTAGTACAGATGGTCCTTGACTTATATTGATCCTCACTTATAGCAGGTCGCAATTGCCACCCATGTTATTACTTATGGCAGTCAGACCTGCACTTACAGCATGACGTTGACTCAGGTGCCGGTGTCGTTTACTAAAGTTGGCAAACTAGTTAGCCTGCGGTGGAAAAATAATCATGACTTGAATTCTGTAATACTATTGGTTATTTTTCCAAATCTTAATATGAGCTACTCATTGGCAGATGGTGAGCTACCAGTCGCTCAGGATCAATATGTTGGTGACCCCTGGGTTAGATGTTTCCTCTCATGGAAGAATCTAGAGCTAGTGGGCATAGTTTCAGAGTAAGGGGACTCCCATTTAACACATAGGTGAGGAATTTCTTCTCTCAGATGATTATGACCTTTGAAATTTTCTATGCTAGAGATCAGAACAAGCTCAAGGGGCTAAATGCCCTACTCCTGTTCCAATGTTCCTACACAACAAATATACAAAGGAAATCTGGGCCATTAACACTAAATTAGAATTATATTGACGTAAAGATTGTGGACTAATTCCAATGAGATTGCTTTGAAATCGCTTTTCATCTGTTCTCAGTTATAATGTCACCTTCATGAAATATGAAGACTATTTCATGGAGATGTCATTATATATGGTTAAAAGGACTAATGACTTGCTACTTTGGCATTTAATGATTAGTTAAATATGTTAAAAGTCTCTTATAATTAAGTAGGACATTTAAACTGACAAGATTGCTGTTTTCTGTTTGTTTAACCCTAAAAAGATTATGGGACAATATAGCTGGGGCGACTGAACTTAGAAAATGTTGATTACTCACAGCTGTTATTTTAGAAACAGTAACAGTGGCTTAAAGGTTCAGTTGACTTTAAATGAAGAATGCAAGGATCAAATTATTCCAACCAGAATTGAAAAACTCTTTAGAAGCACAATTCTGCATATGTGTTAGCTGCTTTTCTTTAGAACAGCAAGGCTTAATTTCTTAAAGTGAACTTTTGTAATATATTGTTACTCCAGAACTGCAACTAATTTTAAAGATGTGAGTTTTAAAAGTCTTAACAGTATAAAAATATAGTAAACAAAATATATGGAGTAATAAATTAAAGGTAGACTTTCCTCTTTACATCCATTCCTTTGGTTCATAGTTCTTCCATAGACTTATAAAAGATATCTGCTTATAAATAAAGCTGCCCTCATATTGGATTTCCCACTAACTTAGGACAGGAGTTGGCCATTCAGCCCTTCGAACCTGTTCTGCTATTCAGTAGGATCATGGCTGATCTGTGACCCAACTCCATATATCCACCTTTAACCCATAACCTTAAGTAAATCCTGGAACCAAATGGATTGCCCAAAATGTTTAAACAGGAGTTGTAAAGGAGTACTTTCAGTATGTGTGTAGCATTCCTTGAAGCTTTTTTTTGTAATATTTGATCCTTATGACAGAAACGTGCATTTAAGTCAGTATGTATTTCAAGCTCAATTGTATTTCAAGTTTTACATTTTAATATGCTGCAAGAATTACAAAATAGTTTTGATATGTATTTTGCATATGCTACACTTCCATGGATTTAAATTTATCCTTGATTAAAACTGTCCCTTATGTGTTTTTTTCCTTTAAAAGGATGCAGATATAATTAACAGTGAAGTAGTATTAATTTTAATTAAAAACAGGAAATGTTGGAAATACTCAAGCAGGTCTGCCAGCTTCTGAGAGAGGAGAGTTAATGCATGCATATGATGGAGATCATTGGTGAGACATCTTCTATAGCCTACCAGGAGCTGCACTGCAACCATCTGATGGTGCGTTTGACCACTTCCTGCCTTCCACATGATCGCTCATACCCCACGTGGCTGCCACCCGCCCTTTAAAATTAATACTCAATTCTATGTGCGCTGGCTGCTGGTATGCAAGCAGAAGTGGCACACACTTCTGCTTCCACCATTGGGACCCGTGCCTCACGGATTAAATTTGCTCCAGTGTTTCAGGCCAGTCACCTTTCATCTGAACTGGGAAACTTTAGAGATTGTGACTCTTTAAAAACCTTCATTTTTAAAAGCTATACTTTAAAAGACTGAAATTCAAGATGGCTTCCAAGGACTACCAGATGTTTCTTGTGGATTGAATTATCTTGTCTTCAAAGAAAACAAAGAGGACACTTCTTTTGATATTGACTCAATGTTTGACAGACCAGGAGATAAACGAAACCCCTCAACACCTTCATTGTAAAAATCCCAGCCAAAAGGTTTTAGGTGACTGAAACCACAGGTGGGAAAAGAACACAGGCTGTTCATTTGAATTACCATGACACCATATTTGGACCATAACTCGACATTTCAGGTGAGCTCACATGATACAGTGGCCATCTTTGATGCCTACTAGCAATATTAACTGAAGTTCAAACTGACTTGAGAGAAACATCTACAGAGACTTCAAGACCAACTTCCTTCAGAGTGAGAATCCTGCAAAAAGCCATTTGCTGCTGCAGTCAACTAAACAGCCTAAGTATGTACCTATAATATCTTGCAAGAGGAACAAGGACTCTCTCCTCTAGCTGTTCCCCCACCAAGTTCACCTGAGTTCTACTACAAGAGCCTTCACAGCATTGGTGAAATTCCTACTTTTCAAGATGTTCACTTCCAGCCAAAACATAAAATCAATGAAGAAACATAGGACCCCAATGAAATAAAGCCTGATTAAATTCCATTTTTATCATTATCATTTTACCTTCAACGGTGAAGAGCAGTGGGAAACCAGGGGATTGGGAAGCCTACAAAGACCAACAGAGGACAACTAAAAAAGAAATAAGGAGAAGATTAAATATGAGAGTAAACTAGCCAGTAATATAAAAGAAGATTGCAAGAGTTTTTTAGACATATAAAGTGTAAGAGAGAGGCAAAAGTGGACATTGGGCTGCTGGAAAATGACGCTGGAGAAGTAGTAGTGGGGAACAAAGAAATGGCAGAGGAACTGAATAGGTACTTTGCGTCACAATGGAAGACACGAGTGACATCCCCAAAGTTCAAGAGAGTCAGGGGTCAGAGGTGAGTATGGTAGCCATTATCAAGGAGAAGGTGCTAGGAAAACTGAAAGGTCTGAAGGTGGATAAATCACCTGGACCAGATGGATTACACCCCAGCGTTCTGAAGGAGATCGCTGAAGAGATAGTGGAGGCGTGAGTGGCGATCTTTCAGGGATCACTGGAGTCAGGGATGGTCCCAGAGAACTGGAAAATCGCTAATGTAACCCCCCTGTTTAAGAAGGGAGTGAGGCAAAAGATGGGAAATTACAGGCCGATTAGCCTGACCTCGGTCATTGGTAAGATTTTAGAGTCCATTATTGAGGAGGAGATTTCAGAATACTTGGAAGTGCATGGTAAAATCGGGCAAAGTCAGCATGGTTTCATCAAGGGGAGGTCATGCCTGACAAATCTGTTAGAATTCTTTGAGGAGATAATGAATAGGTTAGACAAAGGAGAGCCAATGGATGTTATCTACTTGGACTTCCAGAAGGCCTTTGACAAGGTGCCGCACAGGAGGCTGCTCAGTAAGATAAGAGTCCATGGTGTTAGAGGCAAGATACTAGCATGGATAAAAGATTGACTGTCTGGCAGGAGGCAGGGAGTGGGGAAAGTGGGTCCTTCTCAGGATGGCGGCCGGTGACTCGTGGAGTTCTGCAGGGGTCAGTGTTGGGACCACAACTTTTCACTTTATACATTAATGATCTAGATGAAAGAACTGAGGGCATCCTGGCTAAGTTTGCAGATGATACAAAGATAGATGGAGGGACAGGTAGTATTGAGGAGGCGGGGAGGCTGCAGAAGGATTTGGACAGGTTAGGAGAATGGGCAAAGAAGTGGCAGATGGAATACAACGTGGGGAAGTGTGAGGTCATGCACTTTGGTAGGAAGAATAGAGGCATAGGCTATTTTCTAAATGGGGAGAGAATTCAGAAATCTGGAGTGCAAAGGGACTTGGGAGTCCTAGTCCAGGATTCTCTTAAGGTTAACTTACAGGTTGAGTCGGTAGTTAGGAAGGCAAATGCAATGTTGGCATTTATTTCGAGAGGACTAGAATATAAAAGCAGGGATGTGCTGCTGAGGTTTATGAGGCTCTGATCAGACCACATTTAGAATATTGTGGGTAATTTTGGGCCCCATATCTCAGGAGGGATGTGCTGGCCTTGGAGAGGGTCCAGAGGAGGTTCATGAGAACGATCCCAGGAATGAAAGGCTTAACATATGGGGAACATTTGAGGACTCTGCGTCTATACTCGATGGAGTTTAGAAGGATGAGGGGGGATCTGACTGAAACTTACAGAATACTGAAAGGCCTGGATAGAGTGGACGTGGGGAAGATGTTTCCATTAGTAGGAGAGACTTGGACCCGAGGGCACAGCCTCAGAGTAAAGTGTAGACCTTTTAGAACAGAGATGAGGAGAAACTTCATTAGCCAGAGAGTTGTGAAACTATGGAATTCATTGCCACAGAAGGCTGTGGAGGCCAGGTCATTGAGTGTATTTAAGACCGAGATAGATAGGTTCTTGGTTGGTAAGGGGATCAAAGGTTACAGGGAGAAGGCGGGAGAATGGGGTTGAGAAACTTATCAGCCATGATTGAATGGCGGAGCAGACTCGATGGGCCGAATGGCCTAATTTCTGCTCCTGTGTCTTATGGTCTTATGTATCGAACTTTGGTGTGTGGGTGAATCATGTGAGTGAGACATCAAGCTTTCGCTTAACCTTCAGGGCAAGTATGTGTGAGAAATGAAGTAACTTTCTTCAGTTTTAATGCACAAAAGCTTGCAGCTGAGTTAATTAAATTAATTCAATCACTCTGAGGGTATGAAAGTACGCACATCCACATACATATATATTTGATCACCAGCAATAAGAGGTAACACCTTAAAATTGTACGTGACAAGATGTAATATGTTGTAAGCAAACATTTCTGTTTTTATTTCAGAATTTCAGTATTTGCAGCATTTTGCTTTAGCTTTAGTAAAAAATTATGGCCTGAATTTCACATTTGGCGTGTGCACCAAGCCGGCGAGCCCAGAAATGAACTCAATCAGCCACTGAATGCAATTTCACGTTGGCTGGCCAATTAACAGGCAGCCAGCATGAAATGGCGCGGGGTGGGGGGGGGTGGGTGGGAAGAGGGTGGGTGCCAGCAAAAGTGAGGGTGCGGATGGGCGCTCCCTGAAGGCAGACAGCTGTGGCGGAGCTGCCTCAGGGGAACTGCAGACCTGGACAGATTAAATGACAAGAAAAAATGCGCCAAACTGTGTCTATGTAACACATTCAAGCACCTGGCAGCAGAACTCAAAAAAACATTGGTCCCCAGATATCTTTTCTTATTATTTTCACCCCGGACGTATCTTCCTGCCCTTGGGTGAGGTTTCGATAAAAACGGGCTGCCCGCCTGCCCGTTTTGCCCATGCGAAGAGCACATAACTGCACAGGCAACATAACATAAAATACGGTTTTCAATGGCCTTAATTGGCCCTTTAATTGTCGGCGGGTGCAGCTTCCGCTCCTGCGCACACCCGCTGACCTCGACATTGCTCGTTTGTGCGATGACGTTGGGACTCATGCCTGATGTCATTTCACGCAATTTCACATGCATTCGGGTCCGGTGCGCGCCCACCTGATCAACATAAAAACCTGGCCTAAGTTTTATTTCAGATGGTATCAACTTAGAAATTTAGAATTCAGTTTCAATTGGTTTGAATAATTGAATTATCATTGCATTCATAAAACTACAGAGTTAGAGTGGCTAGTGACTTGGGTCTTTTACATAATGCTCTGCACCAAAAAGATGTAAGGTTTTGGCAGTAGGAAGCAATGTCAGCAGGACCTTCACTTCTTCCTTAAACAGAGAGCTAACCAGTCCCCATCCACCACCATACTCCCTGTCTGGCTGAACTTGTCTTTACATTGAACAACTTTTCCTTTGACTCCTCTCACTTCCTCCAAATAAAAGGTATTGCTAGTGACACCTGTATGGGTCCTAGCTATGCCCGTCTTTTGTGGTACAAGTGGTATAGTCTTTCTTCCAGTTCTTATCAGGTCTCTTCCCTCACCTCTTTTTCTGGTACATTGTTAACTATATTAGTGCTCTCATCCAAACGGAAAAATTCATCAACTTTCCTTCTTCACCTTCACACGGTCTCCAGCTCTAATACTCCCTTTCTCAACTTCTCTATTCTCATTTCAGGGGATAGGCTGTCAACCAATTTCTATTATAAGCTCACTGACTCCCATAGTTAGCTTAGTTACATTTTCTTCCACCCCATTTCCTGTAAGGACTCTATTCCTTTATCCCAGGTTTTCTAAAGCCACGGTATCTATTTAAGGATGCCACCTTCTACATCAGTGTTTCCAATAAGTCTTCCTTTTCCCTCAACTGATGATTCCACTCCACCAAGTTTAATAGGGTTCTTGATCCATGATTATCCCATCTCCAGGGCTTCTACCTTCATCCTTTTTCTTCCCTCCCAGCACCAGGATAAGATTCTCCTGTCCTTACCTTCCACCCCACCAACCTCAATGTTCAGTGGATCATTCTATTATTTCCAACACTTCCAGCATAAGGTCATCATCAAATTCATCTTTCCCTTTCAGCAGAACAAAGAAACCGATTCCTCTGGACCCTCTGGTCTACTTTTCAATCACCCCCAACATCTGTTACCCTTTCCATGCAAGCACCAGGCCTTCACCATCCATGGCCTAAAACACTCCTTCCAAGTGAAACAACGATTTACTTGCACAGCTTTCAATTTAATATGCTATATTCGCTGTACATGCTGCAGTCTCCTCTACATTTGGGCAATCAAATACAGATTGGGTGATCACTTTGTCAAACATCTTCATTCAGTATACAAGCATGACCCTGGTGTTTTAGCTCTTCATCCCACTCCCACTCTGACCTCTCTGTCCTCAGCTTTCTGCATTCTTCCAATGAAGTTTAAGGAACAGCTCCTCATTTTTTAGTTAGGCGCTTTACAACCTTCCAGTTGCAACATTGAGTTCAATAATTTCATATCATAACCATTGCTCTCATTTTTTCTGACAAGTACTGCTTTTCATTTACTCACTCCTGCCTTCAACCCTTTCACAGACCCTCCCTTTTGTTCTTTCCTCCACTTCACCCTCTTCCTCGCTGTTGTACTTGGTTAAAACCTGTTACATCTGTAATATTTTCCAGTTCTGAGAAAGGATCACTGGCTTGAAATTTTGGGTGAATTTTATTGTGGAAGAGTGCATGGGGTTGGATGCAGGTGGGATTAAAACTGGCAAAATCAAGAGCACATCAGGAAACCGGTGTCAACCTGACAACTTCTGCATTTGACTCCAGCTTATTAGACTGCTTGTGCAAATTCCCCATAGGACTATTAACAGTATGTTAATTATATTATTAACATTAAGGATATACAGGTAGGGGGCATTGATTGATTAAATACCTTGAGCACATAAGGAGAAACTTCTGCGACACTGGGTGTTGGTTAGGGAGGTGATAAACACTTGTCATATTACATTCTGTAATAAATATAGCATTGAATAAAAGATTGAGGTCTGGCTTCCTACTTCGCCATCTGGCTTCAGAATGAATTAACATACCAGAGAATGGTTGCCTAAAGGTGAAGATTGGAAACAAAGGCCAGAATTTTCCATTGCCCTTGGCATCGGGTGTCAGGGCCGGTGTGAGCAGATAATATGGCAAGAAGGCCAAAAATCAGCTTTACGGCATCATGAACCCAGTTTGTGATCATCCTCACCTCCCATCAATGGCAGGCTGCCTTACCTGCCATCCAACCGGGAACTTAATTTCAGTGCATTGGCATCTCATCATCTTGCCTGCCCACCGGAATCATCCATCCCCCCAGTGTTGGATCATCCAGGCACGTCGGTGTGATTGAACACTGACCTGTTTCACAACTGAACATAAGTGATGTGCACCTGGTGAGCTGTACTTCACTTGGGACTTTGGGTGGAATCATCCCAGATTTGCACTAAGTACAGTAATGGGTGGGAAAAAGGATGTTTTAGCCACTGGCCACAATGGCAGGTTTTTGTGATGTACTGTCCCCTTCCTGGTGCGTTCTGCCTCATTAATAACGTATTCCTGGGAAACATACCGGGTCGTTGACGGGACGACCTCTGATTCGCCCGCCCTGTCATTACTACAGACCTTCAGTAAACCAGGCGCCATATTTAAAGGCGCCCCTGTACAGAGCTAGCACTCTTCAAGGGATAGGAAGCTGCTAGGAACTGATAGCTGCCAAAGGGAGGAAACATGCTGCCCCCAAATTTAGCGACGCCTCCATCAAGCACCTACTGGATACAGTGGAAGCGCACTGCGAAGTCCTCTACCCCCGCTCTGAGCAAAGATCCAAGTCCTGCAATCCTGCCACATCCAGTCGTGAATGGTGGTGGACAAATAAATGACTCACTGGAGGAGGAGGCTCAGCAAATATCCCCATCCTCAATGATGGAGGAGCCTATCACATCAGTGCAAAAGATAAGGCTGAAGTATTCACAACAACCTTCAGTCAGAAGTGCCGATTGGATGATTCATCTCAGCCTCCTCTGGAGATCCCCAACATCACAGATGCAAGTCTTCAGCCAATTTGATGCATTCCACGTGATATCGCTAGATGGATGAGGGCACTGGATACTGCAAAGGCTATGGATCCTGACAATATTCTGGCTATACTACTGAAGACTTGTGCTCCAGAACTTGCCACGATCCTGGCCAAGCTGCTCCTGAACAGCTACAACACTGGCATCGACCCAGCTCTATGTGGAAAATTGTCCAGGTCTGTCCTGTACACAAAAAGCAGGACAAATCCACCCCAGCCAATTACCACCCCATCAGGCTACTCTTGATCATCAATATAGTAATGGAAGGGGTCATTAACAGTGCTATCAAGTGGCACTTGCTTAGCAATAACCTGCTCATTGATGCCCAGTTTGGGTTCCACCAGGGCCACTCAGCTCCTGACCTCATTTCAGCTTTGGTTCAAACATGGACAAAAGACCTGAACTCCCATGGTGTGGTGAGAGTGACTGTCCTTGACATCAGTGCAGCATTTGACTGACTGTGGCATCAAGGAGTCCTAGCCAAATTGGAGCCAATGGGAATCAGGGGAAAACTCTCTGCTGTTTGGAGTTATACCTAGCACAAGTGAAGATAGTTGTGGTTGTTGGAAGGCAGTCACCTCAGCTCAAGGACATCACTGCAGGAGTTCCTCAGGATAGTGTCCTAGGCCCAACCATCTTCAGACGCTTCATCATTGACCATCCTTACATCATAAGGTCAGAAGTGGGGATGTTCGCTGATGATTGCACAATGTTCAGCACCATTCGTGACTCCTCAGATATTGAAGCCGTCCATGTCCAAATGCAGCAAGACCTGGACAATATCCAGTCTTGGGCTGACAAGTGGCAAATAATATTCATGCCCCACAAGTGTCAGGCAATGACCATCTCCAACAAGAGAGAATCCAACCATTGCCTCTCGATGTTCAATGGCATTACCATCATTGAATCCTCCACTATCAACATCCTGGGGGTTACCATTGAGCAGAAACTGAACTGGACTAGCTATATAAATACTGTGGCTGCAAGAGCAGGTCAGGGGCTAGGAATCGTGTGATGAGTAATTCACGTCCCAACTCCCCAAAGCCTGTCCACAATCTACAAGGCACAAGTCAGGAGTGTGATGGAATACTCCCCACTTGCCTGGATGAGTGCAGCTCCTACAACACTGAAGAAGCTGTACACCATCCAGGACAAAGCAGCCTGCTTTATTAGCACCATATCCACAAACATTCACTCCTTCCACCACTGACGCACAGTAGCAGCAGTAGATAGATGGGAACACCACCACTTGGAAGTTCCCCTCCAAGTAACTCACCATCCTGACTTGGAAAAACATTGCCATTCTTTCACAGTCGCTGGGTCAAAATCCTGGAACTCCCTTCCTAACAGCACTGTGGGTGTACCTACATCACATGGACTGCAGCGGTTCAAGAAGGCAGCTCACCACCACCTTCTCAAAGGCAACTAGGGTTGGGTAATAAATGCTAGCCCAGCCAGCCCTCATCCCATGAATGAATAAAAAAATTAATAATTTCTAACAACTTCCCAAATTAATGTCCACTAAGGCAACAATAACTAATAGATTTAACTAGACACCAGGCAAAGCATTTTCACCCTACGAATTCAAAATGAGGTTCCTTTCAATTTGGTTCCTTTTTAGACAGTTGTAGGCTTACTGCTGCTTTGATATTACATGCCTCTGCTCTGCACACACAAACTCTCCTCAGGATATACCCAGCACTTCTCCGTGAATGTAAATTTTCATCATATTATTAGGCCCTTTGAACCCCACCTCTTGTAACAATAAAATCCCTTTCAAAGTATGAGTTTTATTAGTAATATAAATATATTGCTTGGTGTCTCCTAGCTAGGTGCAAGATTTCACTCCCACTCTTGAATACCCTATTCAACAAAACACAGATATAACTCTATCCCTGATTACACCTTAAAACTATGATACATCAAAGCATCCACACTAGCTGGCTTTAATTCAATTAACATGCACACAGACTCACCCACAGACTAAGCCTCTATTTTAAACAAAATTTCATTTCTAAGAACATTATACACATTAATAGCTTCATGACAGAGATGCAAATGAATTGAATTTAGGTTTCTGACATTGGACAGCAGGAAAGGCAGCTCGTCATTGATGGGTGGACCAGATAATCTCAAACTGGTTTTATAACGACATAAAAACAATTTTTGGCATTCTCGCCATATTGTCTGCTCAAGCCCATCATGACATCCAACGTCAAAGGGATCGGATAATTCCAGCCTTTGAGGATTGTTTGCCATACCTCAGTTTGGGCAGCAATTGCAGTCATCAGCGCCATGCTTCTCAGGCAGCACCGCATCACTTTTAGCAGGGCTCACAGGTATCTACTTACCAGACCTGCCGTAAGGCGGGAGTGGCTTTTCAACAGCTCCATGGCTAGGGCTTGCCTCAGGTAAGGGAAGATGCTGCAGTGCAAGGGCTGCACTGGGGAAGGTGGGTATATCAGGATGTATGTGGGGACACATGTTTACCTGTGCAAGTGGGATCAAGAGGGTGAGGGCTGAGGAGGGAATGAGGCCAGCTGGAGATGTGAGGGTGTGTGTGAGAGAGTGAGTGGTGATGTCCCTTGAACTGGCAGTGAGTGAGATGCCAGTGAATGTGTGATCAGCTTGAGTGTGAGTTTAGAGTAATGAGATGGTTGCCTTACCCCGGTGACACAGATGAGATCATTCATCCTCTTTCTGCATGGATGGCGAACCTCTTCTGTGCAGCATTTACACTGCCTCCCAAGCTGGAGTGGTAACAGTGATGGGCCTCCTGCGGCCAGAATAAGGGCAGAGGACATTGCGGCCAGCAGGTGCCATAGACAGAAGTCACTAAATTTGGGGGTTGCCGTCCTCTTTGCTTTCAGGCCCATCTGTCTCCTGGAGCAGTCCTGTCAGTTATGGCACAATCGATGGTAAATGCTAAACCGTTCAAACCTCAAAGGGAAACTTGAAACTGTCACAACTTGTTTTGCAATTTGTATAAATTTTGAGATGAGTGCCTTGAATTCGGTAGCGATAAGACTTATAAGTCTTATAGGTTTTTACAAAACTAGGTTAAACATTTATTAACAAGAAAAATTGTTTTAAGCACATACACAGATCTACAAATTACTACTATGATAACTTCTAAATCCCCTACTTAATCTGACTCCAGTTACACTTTTGTTAAGGTGACAGTAAGACACATAGATTTTAAAAGACCCAGGCAAGGTGACACACGATACCCTGAACCAGTCAAATTCAAAGTAGTTTTCTTAACTTCAGTTCTTTGAAAACAGCAGCTTGAGACATAGATGCCGAAGGCTTTTCACACTTGTTAGATCTTAAAAGTGCCTTCCCTTATACACAACTTTTGCTCTTTTATATGTATTTTCCCCTTTAAGTGCAAATCCCCATTGTTTCACTATGTCTTTGGACTTTACCTTTTGAATAATAAAAGTCTCTTATAGTACTAAGTTTTACCAGTAGTCTTTGGGAAAAATATGCATATGAAATGAACTTCATCTGGCTAAGTGACACATTTCACTCCTTCTTTTGAAAACAATCTAGCCTGGTTTATTTAAAAATGCAAATGTTCCCTTGACACCTATGTTTACCTACTTAACATTTCAAACCTAGCTTAACTTCTACCACAGCAAAGCCTTCAGATGAGCTGTCTTGAATCCAATTATGTCTCACACACACACACAAACACAGATGCATATAGACACAGATACCACTATTTTACAATAAATTCCAATAATATGATGAGAATTATTATATCTTCCTGACAAGACGAGATCTAGGCATGCGCTCTGGTGTGCTTTAAGTATGGCAGCTGGAGCAAGGAAGTACTGAGGTCACGGCAAGGCGGGCAAATCTGAGCCCACCCTCCAGCAAGCCGGTATGTATGCATAATTAATGAAGCGGGATGTGCCAGGAATGGGACGATATGGGTATAAAAACCTGGCATTGTGGCCGGTGGGTAAAACATCCATTTTCCCGACCGTTACCACATTTAGTGCAAATCTGGGACGATTCCAATCTAAGAATTTTATTTCAGACAGATTTCAATCTGAGTTACTTTTGCAAAGCATGGCTGAAAGCAAGTGTGTATTGTCAGGATATGATTACTCACCTAGTTCTCTGAACTCGAACCTTATGACCAGTGGAAAAACAAAGTGAACATGAAGACACTGGTTACTTCCTTACCAAAGCGGAAACAAGATATTGCCTTAGCATTGACCTAACAAAAATAAAATCAGAAGCAAAGTATTTTGCGAGCTGGGTGCCTGTGTCCCCGGATGAGATGCCCCCAATTTGTTATGATCCCGGACGAGGTACCCCAAATTGTTATGCTCTCAGGTGGGATAAACTGGGCTCCCCTTCTTTATTCAACCCCCTTGGTTGGTCGCAACAAGGTTAATTTAAAAATTATCCCTTCCCTCGTGGAGTACCTGGCAGGGCACTTCTAAGTTGTGGCCCTTTAGCTGCAAGGCACTTAGTCCAAGCAGCCAGGGTTCACCCCTTTGGCCAGCTGCGGCATGGTTGACAGTTGGCACTCAGATTCTAACACCCTTGAGGTCCTCAGGGGGGATGGCCAGACCTTAACTCTTCTGCACACTGACTCATGCCAACATGGTACTCACCCTTTCTGAGCACGGTAGGTCATTGAAACGCTTATGACACTGCACCCATGTGCGCCACACCACATCATGGCTGCTCACCATTGCCGCCATATTCTCCCATGCCCTCTTGGTGAGGTGTGGTGGCCTCCTCCTCACATCCCTGGGGACAAGGGTGTCCCTCCTGGCAGCCACCTTCTCCAGGAGGATGGCAAGGCACTCATCAGAAAAGCGAGTCCGAGTGCCCACCCGATGCCCTCCTGCCTGCTGCGTCCAGCCGCACTTGGCTCCATCGCGAAAGTTCAGGGGACATCCGCCGTGGCTGCCTTCTAGGGGCTGTCTGGGCCACTTTTAAGCCAGCCGCTGGGTCGCCATTGGGCCCGACGGTTCACAGGCTCCCTCTCATCCCTTCCTGGCCAGTGCATAGCCGTGTTTCATGCTGGGCTGGCCTTAATTGACCCGCCAACAAGAAACCGCAGCCAAAGTCCAATTGTGGGCGGAATTCCATTTCACAGCCATTCCTGGGCCCGCACGCTGTGCCCACCCGACAAGGGGAAAATCCTGCCCCAAGTGTTCTCGTGCATGAGTCACAAAAACTTAGAATGCAGGTGCAGCAGTAATCAAGTAGGCTAAAGGAATGCTATCGTTTATTACAAGAGGAATTGAATATAAAATTAAGAATGCTATGCTTCAGTTATACAAGGCATTGGTGAGACCGCACCTCGAATACTGTGTGCAGTTTTGGCCTCCTTATTTTAGGAAAGATGTAAACTGGAGGTGGTTCAGAGGAGGTTTACTAGATTGAGACGTGGAATGAGTGGGCTGTCTTCTGAGGAAAGGTTGGACAGACTGGGCTTGTTTCCACTGGAGTTTATAACAGCGAGGGGTGACTTAATTGACATATATAAGATACTGAATGGCTTTGACAAGGTGGACATGGAAAGGATGATTCCTTTTGCGGGTGAGTCCAGAATAGGGGGTGCTGTTTTAAAATTAGTGTTTTCCCTTCTAGTGCAACCGTCTCAGAGGGTTGTGTGACTTTGGAACTCTCTGCCTTAGAAGGTAGTGGGAGTGGGGTCACTGAATATTTTTAAGGCATAGATTCTTGTTAAACAAGGGAATCAATGGTCAACGGTGTTAGATGGGAATGTAGATCAGCCATGATATTATTGAATGACAGAGCAGGCTCGAGGGGCTGAATGGCCTACTTCTGTTCCTATTTCGTATGTTCATATGCCCATAAGGGGAACTCAATGATTGCGACCTTTCGAGACTCGAAATAGTACAGGTGTCAGTACAACAGAAGAATTACAATTAAATGAATGAGGCAGAAGGCATTTTGAGTAGATCTGGTGGGCGATAGGATTGGAAAAGCACTATAAATGAATGAACCCGTCATGCTGGGCCGGCCAATGTAAAATGGCGGCGCGGCCACGATTGGGGGCACCAATTGGATTCACGCCCTCCCCCCACCACCCAACGGGGAAATTTCTGACCCAGGTCTTGCTGCATTTGGACATGGACTGCTTCAGTATCTGAGGAATTGCGAATGATGCTGAACATTGTGCAATCATCAGCAAACATCCCCACTGCTGACCTTGTGATGGAAGGAAAGTCATTGATGAAGCAGCTGAAGATGGTCAGGCCTAGGACACTACCCTGAGGAACTCCTGCAGTGATGTCCTGGAACTGAGATAATTGACCTCCAACAGCCACAGCCATCTTCATTTGTGCTAGATATGACTCCAACCAGCGGAGAGTTTTCCCCTGATTTCCATTGACTCCAGTTTTGTTAGGACTCCTTGATGCCACACTCGGTCAAATGCTGTCTTGATGTCAAGGGCAGTCACTCTCACCTCACCTTTGGAATTCAACTCTTTAGTCCATGTTTGAACCAAGGCTGTAATGAGGTCAGAAGCTGAGTGACCCTGACAGAATCCAAACTAAGCGTCAGTGAGCAGGTTATTGCTAAGCAAGTGCCGCTTGATAACACTACTGATGACTCCCTTCATCTCTTTACTGATGATCGAGAGTAGATTGATGGGCCGTAATTGGCCAAGTTGGATTTGTCCCGCTTTCTATGTACAGGACATACCTGGGCAATTTTCCACATTGCCAGGTAGAAGCCAGTGTTGTAGCTGTACTGGAACAGCTTGGCTAGGAGTGTGTCAAGCTCTGGAGCACAAGTCTCCAGTACTAATGCTGGAATGTTGCCAGAGCCCATAGTCTCCACAGCATCCAGTGCCTTTAGCCATTTCTTGATATCACGTGGAGTGAATCGAATTGGCCAAAGACTGGCATCTGCGATGCTGGGGACCTCCAGGGGAGGCCACGATGGATCAGCCGCTCGACACTTCTGGCTGAAGATTTTTGCGAATGCTTCAGTCTTATCTTTTGCACTGATGTGCTGGGTTCATCCATCATTGAGGATGGGGATACTTGGGGAGCCTCTTCCTCCTCCAGTGAGTTGTTAAATGACTAGATGTGGCAGGACTGGTCTATTGATTGCTTGGTCTGTTTTGGGAAGAATTCCAAAATACCTTCTGTGCTGTGTGATAGTCGCCCTGCCCCAGGAGTAATTAAAATTAGTTCATCTTATTCTATACACTTTAGATACAGGGAGAAGGGCATTCATCAAGGCTGAAGACTCGGAGGAAATTCAGAGAGCTCTTTGGCATCACATAAGACCGTCTGTGAAATACTTTAATCCTGGAGATTTAGTATATCATAAAGGAGAGGGTCATTAAGACTGGAACTATCCAGGGAAGTTGATAGGGTGTGATGGTAAGACAGTGGTTCTCCAATACAGTAGTCAAACTATTTAGGTCCATTCATCTCAGTGCAGACTCGATGGGCCAAAGGGCCTCCTCTGTACTGTGATTCTGTGACTCTGATTCTGTGAATTGGAATTGATGACAAGCTTTCAAAATCTGAGCAATTAGTATTAAGGTGATGTACCTTACATACTCATATATATAAAAACAAAAAACTGTGGTTACATACTCATATGTTTGACAGGTATGGGGAACAGAATAAGGTAGACAAGGAGCTGGATAGCAGTGGGCAGAATGATACTGACGCACAGAACAGGGCTATTATATTCAAAGGACAACTGCCTAGAGTGGGTGCTTGCGTTAAGGGTCCAGTGAATGGAGGAATGTGACTATTATAGGGAGAGGAGGGAAAGCTACTGGCAAATGCTAATATTGGTGAAATGTTCAAGATGATGGACAAGAGGTAAAACCTATGGACTGGTAAAATGGGGTGAAGCAGTGGAAAGTAAGAAAACACAGTGGAAGTTTTCATAGTGGATACGGGAGTGACTTTTGCATTAGGAAATGATCACATTTCTGCGATGAAAGCTCTGATCATGGGAAGGAGAGATCCCGTAGCAGTAGTCCAGAAATAAGTAGGAGTGCAAGCAGAGGCTGTAGCTTGACTTGATTATGCAATAGAACAAAGACTACAGAACAATCTAGGAACATAGCCAGAAGTAGAAGCTCTTTTAACCGGAAAGTTTTGGTGGCTGCCAACAAATTAGAAAATAAGTTAATGAGAGTCAAAACAGCAAGAGTTGGATAGTTGGAAGGAACTTGCTGTCTATTCTGAAGTGCCTGGCAGAGGAAGCCAGCCTTATCACATAGATAGATATATAAGGAAAAAGTCCTCTCAGATGGGACTTATAAAGCTAAAGCCAGATTAGTGGCTTGAGGTTTCAAAGAGAGACTTAGATATAAAGATATTAGAGTGGACTCCCCAATAGTGGGAATATTAATCCTGAGAATTTTCTTAGCTCTGTGGGCCACATATTTGTGGGAATATAGGTTGATCGATATAAAAGCTTTTTTTATATTTTATCCTTGGAACGCCCCTTACATAGAATTTCCCCTAAAATATTTGATAATCAAAATCCCATATTATTGCTTCTACAAGAGCCATTCCATAACTAAAGTACTTTTAACCACCTTTTCATTTTCTTAGCCTCCCAGGCCAAGGGGCATTTTCCATTCTCACCAAACAAAAATATTATAAAACCAGCTGTTTTCGAATGTCCACCTGGAAGTAGGACTAATTGCATGTCCTTCGGGTACCCCAAGGCTGGAAATTTGAATACGAATTAATCCTTTTTTTTAATGTTTTAACCAATACATCAAAACTGGCTTCTGGACTTTTAAAATATTTTAATGGAGAATTACTTCAGAGAGAAGTGCTTTGAAACCACCTGAAAAGGCTAGCAATGTAGAACACATGCTGTGGAAATTAAGCAAATGCATTTATGGATTGAATAATGCATTAAGGATATGATAATTCTCTGTTAGGTCTGTATTGCTGAAAGTCGACTGTGCTTAACTGAACGTGGATCCAGCAATGTTCTACTGATGCCACAAAGGGAATCTCTCAGGCATCCTTATGATGCATGCTGATCATTTTTTTATTAGGAGTTTCTGTGGAATTTGAGCAATTTGTTATAAATAAGATTAAAAGGGAGTTTGAGATCGAAATTGAGGATTTGGGGGCCTTTAAATTTGTAGGTTTATACATTAAGCAAAATAGCTCAGGAGTAACCATGAATCAACAATCTTATCTAGAAAGTGTTAGGTGTATTCTGATAAATTGTGCTAGGTCATCACAGAAGGATGATCTTACATCTAATGAAGAAATGGAGCAGTTAAAAAGCTTAATTTGTGGTTGAATTGGCTATGCACTCAGGCAAGTCCAGGAGCCAATTTTGATGTATTGGCTAAAACATTTAAAAACATGGATTAATGCATACTCAAATTTCCAGCCTTGGGGTACCCAAAGGACATGTAATTAGTCCTAATTCCAGATGGACATTCGAATACATCTGGTTTTATAATATTTTTGTTTGGTGAGAATGGAAAATGCCCTTTGGCCTGGGAGGCTAAGAAAATGAAAAGATGGTTAAAAATACTTTAGCTGTGGAATGGCTGTTGTAGAAGCAATAATATGGGATTTTGATTATCAAATATTTTAGGGGAAATTCTATGTAATCTGATTTGAATGATCTGATCTGAAGAAGACTCATATGGACTCGAAATGTTATCTTTGTCTCTCTTTCCACAGATGCTGTCAGACCTGCTGAGTTTTTCCAGCATTTTTTGTATGCGTTCCAAGAATAGTTTGCCCATTGAATGAGATATAGGTAATTGTTCCTGTTGGGATAACACGTTTGAAAAAAGTGTGACTGAAGAAAGGTTAAGGATTGACATTGCTAGTGTAAAAGAGATGATAGAAAGAAAAGAAATCTCCAAGATAAAATGGGTCAATGCAAGTCGTCAATTGTTGGATTGCTTTACAAAAAGGAATGCTTGCACGAAGAGACTATTAGAGGTCCTAGAAGAAGGATGCCTTGTATTATGATATGGTGTACAGGTTATGGAAAATCTTTTTTTCCTGGTTCTCTTTTTGATTTGTTTGGAAATATTGTTTGCGTGTTATAAAGTTTTGATTTAAAGAAAAGAGGGGAATCTGTTCATTTTTAAAAATTGTATTATTAAAGTTAAGGAGGGCATTGATTGAGTAAGAAGTTAACGAGGGCATTGATTTGGTGGGGGGGTGGTGGTGGGGATGGTGTGAAGCCCCCGATCAGGCCTGATCTTCTCTTCTATTTTGTGTACCTGGCTGAGAACGATGCAGTTGATGAAAAAGGGAAGACTGGATTTCGAAGTAATGCTGATGACTAATTGCATGTCCTTTGGGTACCCCAAGGCTGGAGGTGCCTCAGGGAGATTTGTTTCAGTGTTAAACTTTTTAAATAAAGGATTTTTAAACTTTTAAAACGTATCCCATCAAATGACACTATCACATGAGCTGGGACATGTCAAATAATAAATGTATACATTTCTATTAGATTTTAAAACAGTCATGAAACCTCATCCTGCCCGTGGATGATCCTGCCCGTGGATGAGGTTTCATGAAGTTGCGAAGGCTGCCTGGGCTCTTTGCCTGCCCGCCAACCTTAAGGTTGGACAGGCAGCTCATTAAATTGAGTTAATTAGGTTTTAATTGGCCTTAATAGGCATTTGACAGTTTGACGTGTGTCTAAATGACATGCGGTGACGTTGAGACACCCGCCCAACATTACCGAGCGTCATTTTACACGTCAGCGAGCGGGCCCCGCCCCCTGCCTGCCAATGGGAAAATGCTGCCCATGATTTCTCTGTCAAATAGAGCAAGGATACACCTGTGTGTGTGTGTGTGTGTGTGTGTGTTTGTGTATATATGCTTTTATTGATGGTTACCATTTGTTGCAAAAATGAGTTGGCAATGGGCAGTTGAGTGGGTTGTTCAGCCTGACTGTCTCTCTTCCGTAGATAGAGACCATGCCCAGTGTCGCTGGAGAGGGAACACGTGGTGTTCACTGGAATGCTTGAGGCCTTCTGTGACTGGTGGGTGCCTGGGGGGTGCTGGGGTGCCTCATCACCACCCGTTTTTCAGAATTATGATTCAGCCTGTACTTTCTGAGTTATTGAAGGTAGAAATGCTGCTGATCAATTGATAGATAATTCAACTGATTCTCACCAAATGTTCTCTGCAATAATGGGAGCAGTGCACGGAAGTATAGAATCTTGTTCTTTATGCATTTGCTGTGTATGTGTAAATCTCATCCATCTTTAAAGTATACTTTAAAGCAAGATGTGGTCTACACGCTGCAAAAGTATACAGTAACCTATCACCCGAGGTTAGGTGGGGCCTTATTGATAATGGAATGTTTGTTTTGCAGGAACTGATAACAACACTATACATAGGTTTTCTGGGTCTGATCTTCTCTTCCTATTTTGTGTACCTGGCTGAGAAAGATGCAGTTGATGAAAAAGGGAAGACTGGCTTTGGAAGTTATGCTGATGCCTTATGGTGGGGTGTGGTGAGTTTTATATTTTGTATTTGATAATATGTTGTCAATGACATTTTCACATGAGAGTAAGAGTAATTAAATTTGCTCTCATTACACATTTTGGGAATAGTATTTTTCTATACATCTTTTCTTAAAAATCACGAAACTCCACAGGACACATTTTTGAATTGATAATTACCAAAGTACTCAATTTTTACTTTATTGTTGCCACCCAATTTGCAACAGTGTTGCAAAGGAAATGAAGCAGCAATAGAAATCCTGCCAAGCAATGAAGAGTATGTAGATAAAAAAATATGTTTTTCTTGATGTCATGAAATTCTAGATTGGCTCTTGGGCTAGTCCAATGTCATGGCCTTTGTTGTTTGCAATGGAATCAATCCAGAGCACATGAGATCTCTTTTCTTTTGGTGATATCATGGAGTGCCTCAAGAGGGATTAAGAATTGATCTTACATACCTCATTGCAGCAGAAAAGAATTGCATTTTTTTAAAAAGGCTAAACAAAGCTTTTGTATGTACACTGTATTTTCAGTTAGAATAAACTTTGATTAAAAAGTACTCCCCAGACTTACTTTACTTTTTACATTGTTCAAGATGCAAACCTTAGCTCAGGAAATTGATCTTTCTTTAAAGAAACATCAAGAACATTTTTTGAGTTTTTATATCTATATAAATAAGATGGGAAAGCACTGTGAACAAAAATATTTTCTCTGTAAACAATGGTTTATATTCCTGATCCTTATCTGTTCAACAGTATCCAGAAATCAACAAAAGCCTTAGAGATGGTGATGGCCTGCAGTTTCTCTTTTAAAGGTAGATAATTTAAAGCATACCGCATACTACATTTTGTAATTTCACTGGTTGTTTCTTTTTCTCTTAGGTAACAGTTACAACAATTGGATATGGTGACAAAGTTCCACAGACATGGATTGGAAAGACAATAGCATCTTGCTTCTCTGTTTTTGCTATATCTTTCTTTGCACTTCCAGCTGTAAGTAAATTGTCTACCTTTCAGTGCTCAAACATTGCTGTTAGCCTTTGAACGTCAGGGATCAACGAGATTGTATCTTGTGCATGAGTTGGGTATGTGTGCAGACTCCCCTCAAAGGAAAATCCAAACTTCACAATATATAACATGATTAACCAAGGTTGGACAGAGGAAGAAAGTATGTTGGAAGAACCAGCTGACCAGAAAATAGTTTTCAAAGATCAAAAAAACAACCTCAAACCAACATGAAATTGGCTGAGGTGCTCTGGGTAGACATTATTTTAAAAGGGAGATGTCTGGTTGGAAATGGGACTAATTGGGATAAATAATGATTGAGATTATCAAATAACAAATCCATTGGATACAGTGATTCCTGTACTACTAAAAACAGAGGAAAGGTATTGTGTTAAAAGGCCCCAAGCAGGATTTTCCTACTTGCAATAGTTACAAGGAGATAAGATAATAAGTTCATCCAGCTGTCAATCAGAATGGTGTGCCATGTTTATGCTAAAAAACATGATTAGTGAAATTTGGTTAATGATGTGCTTAAGTTATATTTCAACATTTTGCAATAAAAAAATCACTGCCAAGTATTTCCTTGGCCAAATTAAAAGGCAATGGGGTAGAAATTCACCTCGGATGGTAACGCAAAATTAGGTGATAACGTATTGGTCGCCCACTATATTGAACTCCATTGAAATGGTAGCCGCTTCAATACCACCCATTTTGCACTGCCACTCAAGATGAATTTCAATCCTGTTGAATGCCTTTATAATACTTAGGACAGTTCTTATTTAACTAATGCTATTTCTTTACATGTTTAAGTATGAGAAAATGACACATAAAGAGGTGCTTTGAATATCATTTATACTATGTTTACCAAGAGAAAATATCAAGTATCTTTGTCCATAATTTAGAGACTCTCTCTTTTCGTACTACATTACCTAATTTAAGGGCAGATTCTTTTGAGACAGATGCACCCTAAAAAGGCTTCAGTAATTGTGTGCAGCAAATTTGGCTTCTATTCTTCTAGCCTTGCCTGAAATATATCAAAGAATCCTGTCAAATGTATGCTATTAATACCGACTAATGTAATTATTCTTCTCAATCATCCAAGTGTAAGAAACAATTAAAATGCAACACTGGGTTGTTAAGCTATGTTACAATCTAATCGTACACCACATATGTCCATTGGCATGGTTGTATGTATGTATTATGAAAATGGCTATCTATTGTTCAATACAAGTGCCTGAAAGTTGCAGGCAAGTTTTAAAAGACAAGACTATATTTCAAAATTACATAGAGTGTACTGCATAGAAACAGACCATTTGGTACAACTTTTCTATGTTAGTGTTTATGCTGTAGAGGAGCTGCCTCCTCTCTCACATTTACTTTGTCACATGCTATCAACATATTGTGTTCTTCTGTCTCTTATGTACTTATCCAGCTTCCCCTTTAATGCTTCAATGATACTCACTTCAACCATTCCTTGTAGTAATGAGTTCCGCATTCTCATCACTCTGAGTAAAGAAATTTCTTCTGAATTCCTTATTGGTTTACTAGTGACTATCTTGTACTGATGATCTATTGTTTTGGACTCCCACACAAATGGAAACATCCTCTCTACCTCTACTGTAATGGACCTTGTCATTATTGTGAAGACCTCTATCAGGTCACCTCTTCCCTTTCTTAGAGAAAAGAGCCCAAGCACATTCTGCCTTTTCTGATAACTGTACCTTTCACTCAGGTATCCATCTTTGTAAATCTTTATTGCAGTTTCTCCAGTGCTTCTATCTCCTTTTTGTAATATGGAGGCCAGAACCGTGGATAGACCACACTTGGAATAATGTGTAATGTTCAAACAAATTTAACATAACTTTCCTTCTTTTGAATTTTCTTCTTCTAGAACTGAACTGTAGTGCTTCATTTTCATTTTTATGGCCTTATTAATCTGCTTTTTACCACTAGATTCCTTTATAGTCTCTTATTTTCTGAAGAGCATGTGGCCTCCTATAACTCCTATTAAAATAGAACACCTCACAGTTATTTTTATTGAAATTAGTTTTCCATCTACATATCTGTTCTGAAAGTTTGGTAACACATTCATATATTTTGTTGCAGTCTTTCTCAATTTATTTAATTATACGCCCAAATATAGTGTCATTCACAAATTTTGATATTGTACCTCGCATACTTTATTCAAAATTATTTCTGTACATAGTTTACAACAGTGGCTGTAACACTGATCCCATTGGAACATGACTTCCCACTCTTGCCAGTCTGAGTAAATACTTTCAGCCCCTACTCTCTGCCCACAGTTTGGTAGCCAGTTTACTATCCATTCTACTACTTGTCCCCTGACTCAACATGCTCTGATCTTTGTCATGAGTTTATTATGTGGTACACTACTAAAGGCCATTTGAAAGCCCACATCCACTACATTACCCTCTGTTACTTCTTCAAATAATTCAGTGAGGTTGGTCAAGCATGACCCTCCCTTTGAAAATCCATTCTGACTTTTTTATATTATTTTGTTGCTAAGATTTTTTTTATTACATCTTTGAGTAAAGATTTCAGAATCCTTCCTACCACTGACGTTAAGCAAACTGGTTTATAGTTCCCTGAATTTGTTCTATCTCTCTTTCTGAATAAAAAAAAAGAAAAACTTGCATTAAGTAGTGCCTGTTTTCTTTACAACTTTGCTATTCTTCATATTTAGTTTGATATTATACCAGAATTCATTTGGTGTCAGAGGTTGGTTGCATGGTTCACAAAAGAAGTATGCTAATGTATTCAAATAATTTTGCTTTGAAGTGCAAATGACATGCTTTAATGAAATGTTAAATTTTAAGGGTATATTGGGGTCTGGATTTGCTCTCAAGGTTCAACAGAAACAGCGTCAAAAGCATTTCAGTCGGCAAATACCTGCAGCTGCCTCCCTCATTCAGGTATGCATTGCAAATATTATATAAAAATATTAATGTCAGCATAAATCACAAGGAGATTGAAATAGTGCATTATACTGTAGTCCAGTTGATAAAAGAATGTTGGTTAGGAATCTTTTTTCACTTGTACGTCTGCCCTTAAAAGCTGCTTCTCCCTAATCAAATGGTGGAAAAGATGTAAATCTGTTATGGTGGTTTTCTCCCATTTACTTAGCTGGATTGGTACTTGAATCATATATATTCATACATCATTTGGGGCTTTTCATCATTATTGGCAGCATTAGCACATAAATTGAAACTTTCAGAGGCACAGAGAGTGGGTGAATTTCTGCAGGAGCTCTCTTGCTCATTCACAGTAATTTCGGCATGGAAACCCAGAAAAAACTTAAGTAAACAGTGATTTTCCAAGGTCTCTGCAGCTCCTAAGCCTAAATTCTATTGGATGAGAGAGAGAAAACCCGATGAAACCCTATAATGTTTAAATCTATGTTTATGTAAATTTATGAAGTTGCTGATTCTAACAGATCTTGGTATTCTGTTTTTGGATTAATGCAAAGTGTAGCAACTATGCTAAAAACAGCCCCTAATTTCCAAACCTCTAGACCCACAAAAGTCAAACAAGATAAACCAATAATTAGGAAATCTAAATGGAATTAAATATTCTAGGATCTGAGGCCTGGATTACATAGGCTTGAAAACCTCACACCAGACACCACTGGCTATAATTTGGATGTGGTTGCAGTAGCAGACTTTTTGTGGCATTCCTCATGCTATGTCAGTGGCTTTGCTGTTGCAAAAATAAGGTAAGGGTGCACATTCCCTTTAAAAGAATTTGGAAAGAAATCGACAGAATAAGAACTTATTTTTCATTTGTTCCAAGAAAAAAAGTTCTCTACTGTTTTTTTAGCACAATTGACTCATTGCAGCATTTAAATCAGAGCTGTTAGTATCATCATTCTGACATTACAGAATATGAAAATTAAATAATGCCATAATTAAGAATACAAATATTTTGTCACACATTTAACATGCTTTATTTGTGAAATAAACCCCTTAAGTACAATAGTCTCACTTTTGCAGAAAAGCTATTCCAGGAAAATATTGGAAAGTTTGTTCTTTAAAAATATTTTTTGATATTTTATAAACAAATAAGTTTTGGTCTCACTGCTCCTTAAGTTGTTTGATGGGGTAATCATCCTCACTCATCAGTCGTACCATATTGATACAGAGAAGTGGAGGCAATGTGCAACTTAAAAACGGCAATTCCTAAACAAATTTTAAGCACAGAAGAATCATAAATGAATCTAATTATTTTGTTGTAAGCTTAGAGCTATTACGTCATACATGTTATATCTTGGTTGGTGATAACATTCTGTTTCAAAATGCACCGAAAACCCTATGTGGACTAACTTTATAGCATTTTTATATTAGATTTATCTGTGATACTTTGTACACCGTAGATGACAATGTGATGAGTTTCATAATGCTAACCTTATAGCTAAAATTAACACCACTTTAATTGCAGTAACACCCTGGTTGAAAGCAACAACATACCGTTATTTTGACAACTTGTGGTCCCAAAATTGTCGTCAAAATAATGGTAAGGCAAAATATACCCACCATTGCTTAAGTGAAAATGCCACAACAACTTTATTTGAAGGTAGATGCGTGCTTTCATACAGAAATTAAGAAGTTGCTAAACGAGATGTGCTCTTTCACCATTACATTCATGAAAATTACATTGTGCTGTCTGCCTCCCTATTCAAATGCATTGAGCAGGGTGAAGTTCCTGTACTTGCACGGTAGACACGAAGACCTGAATTTTCACTAATGGGTCGGGAACACAGAGTCGGTCCAATACCCAGCTCTGCAAATACAACCAGGAGAAAGTGCCCCAGCTGTTCAGATTTTCATGCTGGGGGGAGGGGGCGGTGGTGGTTGGGTGAAAATGAGAGCCTTGGCCACCAACCCGGATAGAGTTTGGCAGCTGCTGGGCGCAGAGGCAGGCTGCACGCTAGGCTGGCCTTGGTGCTCTGGCTCTTTGTTGAACCAACGAAAGAAAGGACGAAAATGAAAAACAGCCTTCCAACCATCACCCATCACACCTGCTCATCCCCACACACTCCCCATGCCACATCCATCCCAACCCATGCCACTGCATGCCTCCCACCCAGTGCCCATGGCCCCTTATACCATGCCAACCCATGCCCCCCACTCATCCACATAGCCCTTAGAGCCCCTATGCCAACTTAGTGCCAATGCATGCTTCCCCCACCCACTACCCTTTGCCTTCAAACACTCCATGCAAACTCACCTAGTATCTACCATGGGCAGACACCAGGACTCATGCTGAACTTAAATAAAGTTCATAAGTGACTATTGATGAATTCACTATTTCCAAAAAAAAACACTCTCATTGATTAAAAACCCATTCACTACATTTAACTTCCTTCAATCCCTTATAAAAACAAGCATTTGTATTCATAATCCCACTTCAAAGACTTTATAAGCACTGGGTACTGCCAATCAAACTGTGAACTGCCAGGCACCCTTCTGTGATTATGATAGGTTCTGAAATCAGTCATGCAGCTCTTATGCTATAATAGAAGCTCTCAGGCTTATGTCAGCAGGCAAAGTGAAATAGAAAGCACTGACTTTTTTAAACAGTGCAAGCAATTTTTTCAAGGGCAGGAGATTTAAATTCCTTGACAGTTCCCTTTGATAGTTCTTTTGATAGTTCTCTTGACAGTTCTCTCAATAGGTCTTTTGCAAGATCTCTTGAAAGCTTTCTTGACAGGTTTTTTGACAGTTTAAATGAGCTTGTCACTTTTTACACACTTTCTTGTCTATGTTAAACAATCCCAAAGGGCACTTGACCTCTCCCAAAGAGCGCCTTACCTCTCCCAAAGGGTACCTTACCTCTCCCAAAGGGCATCTGACCTTTCCCAAAGGTGTCCCGGGACCATATTCAAATGTGCATCTTACCTCTCCGAAAGGGTTCCCTACCTCTCCAAAGAACTCTGGTAAGTTTAGACTTTCTCCTACCAGATCTAAAGTGCACAAGTCATGTTTTGGACATCCTATGAATGAAAATCAGATCTGACTGAGGCAGCTACACTTTAACATGCGCAGTTAACTCCATGAACCAAGGATGTGCTAACTAGAATCTGCCCCCCATTAACCCAGCAACCCCACCTCCCCACAAAAATGGCAGGTGCCGGGTCAGGGGTGGGACTTCTAGATTTGTGCCTCCACAGCACATGCTCTAACACACTCTTGTGCCTCCACAACCATTTTCTGTGTGAAAATTCAGGCAGAAGTAAACTCGCTACAGCAAGTTACATCAAGTCATTTCAAGTCTAAGCTGCCTCTTACACCCTTTTAACAAGGTGATGTCTTAATTGCTGCCAATCAACCTCTCTGGTACTAAAATTAGCTATAACAAGTGTGGAGTCTCATTCCTTCTATGTGATATTTAATAGATATTAGATATTTAATAAAATTAAAATCATTTTTTTACTTTGTCTATCTCTTTTTTCTCTCTTCTTATTTCTCTTTTTGTACCTGATCTGACATTGAATTCATCATATTAACTTATACTTTCTTGTTCAGACATTGTGCTGTTAATTTCACAGTCCTTCAGTTTGATTGTTGAAGGAGATACGCAGTTGGTTTCCCTGTTCCCTAATTCCCTATAGAGGGTGCCTTTCCATGGGAAGAACTTTCCTCCTGTCGGGGGGGGATGTGTGGGCGCGTGCAGGTGTGTCTCCGATCGGCAACCGCTATTGGGGGCGCTCCACCATTTTACGTGGGCAGGCCAATTAAGGCCCGCCCAGCGTTATGTCTGCCAGGAAGCGCTATGCGCTCCCGGTGCGGGTGTGGGGGATTCCCTCTGCCGAGACTGCACTCTTTTGCGCATGCGCGAAAGAGTGTACTCATCTCCCTGACGCTAAGTGCTAATAGGGAGATGGTGCCAAATTTAAAAATGGTAAATGTACAAAAATAAAGTTTCCCTGACACGACCCCTCATGTGACACTGTCACATGAGTTGGTACATGTCCATCACTTTTAATCAAACTTTTATTAAATTTTTTAAAACCCCCATGAAACTTCATTCTGCCCCTGGATGAGGTTTCCTGCTTTCTCTGAAGCCCGGTACGGCTTCCGGCCTGCCCACCCAGCTTAAGGTTGGACAGGCAGGTCCATTAATTACTTGAATTAGTTTTTAAATGGCCTCAATAGGCCATTGACAGCAATCGTGCACAGCTGATTCGACTGCACCCCCGCCGACCTGAAAATTGAACTGAAGCGGGGTGACGGGAGTTTCGCATCTTTTTACGCATCGGTAAGTGGGCCCTGCCCCCCCCCCGCTCGCCAATCTAAATATCTTGGTCCATGTCACACTTCCCGCAAATTGCAGATTAAGCAGGCAAAGGCAAGTCTAACAGCAGATACTGTTTGTTTACTGTGGGAATTTTGGGGGCATTATTTTATCCTGAAAGATTTTAGTTCAAAATTCAATCCATAGTCCCATATATTGTACACTACAAGGAGTCTTAGAAGCCCAAAATGGCATCTATGGTATGTGTGCACACACTTTGGTGAGAGTGTTAGTGCGTGTACAATGAGCATCCGTCTGAAGTATGCCGAGTAAGCAAATTATGATGCCAAATCTGTGTGTAATACTGACTTGGTGCCAGCACTGACATTTTGGAGCACCGGGCTCTAGCCAACATACTTTCTGAATCAAGCATGGCTGAACATGCATCCAGCAGCAGTAAGGAACTTCTCGCCAGTTCTATTTAAAGAGATTATCAACTATTTTTAGTGTAGTTCCATATTGATTTCTGCAGGCTGTTTGGCTCCTGCTATGATTCTACAAGCATTTGGTAAATCCCAGAGTCTTTAAATTTGGTAAAGTCTACAGGGATGGGGGTGGCAGGTGAAGGACTTGGTCCTGACTTGAAGGCTTCTCTGCAAACCTGTTGCTCCCAGACATAGATACAGTAGTCGGTTTTTGCCTTGGAATACAGCATGATTTGGAGAATGAGCAGAGGCAACACAGAACAGAGAAAGCTGCTAGATGAGGGAGGAGCAGGTGAAGAAAGGCTCAGAGCAGGAGGCTAGATCTGCCCAGAGTGTGCGGAAGCAATTTGCTTCGCAGAACCTCAGCAGGGAACAAGGTGTAAGATGTCTGTATTTCAGTTAGACCTCACTAAAATCTGCCACCTGCTGCAAGCACAAATTTAACCTCTGTGCAGGACAAGGACCACTTTGGCTGTAAGGCTGACAGTCGCCATGAGTTTTTGTGCACCTGGCTCCTTCTAGGCTGCAATAGGAGATAATTGCAGCATCCTGCAGCTTGTGTAAGGGATGTTGCTGACATTCTCTATTTGAAGAGAGCTAACTACATTTCATTCCCTCTTACTGGAGAGCAGCAGGTGGGCAGATGTCTTTGTAAGGATAGCAGACTTCCCCATGATGGACGGTGCCATTGACTGGACCTAACATTGCTTTGTGGGTGCTGTATGTCAACCCTGAGGTATACCACAACTGAAAGGAGTTCCAGTCCCTCCATATCCAGTTGACATGAAATGAATCATGTAGGCCAATGCCCGATATCATAGCAGCAAAGAATTAAGAATTCAATGGGAAAAGAATCCACCTGTGGCAAACTAAAGAGGTTAAGGATAGTATTAGATTAAACAAAGAGGTTTAAAATTATGCCAAAAAGATTTGTAAAGCTGAGGATTGGGCATGTTTTAGAAACCAGCAAAAGATGACCAAGAAATTGATTAAGAATGAGAATATAGAATATGAATGTAAACGAGCAAGAAATATAAAAGAGATGGTAAGAGTTTCTACAAATATGTGAAAAGGAACAGAGTAAGCAAAGTAAATGTGGGCCCCTTAGTGGCTGGGACAGAATAAATTATGCAGAGGATAAGGAAATGGCAGAGACATTAAACAAATATTTTGTATCTCTTTTCACAGTAAAAGACACAAAAGAACATACAAAAATAATGGAGAACCAAGGGTCAATTGAGATTGAGGAGCTTAAAGTGATTGAACGTAGTCTTCTTAGGCAGTCCCTCGGGATTAAGGATAACTTGCTTCCACCCTGGTTTGATGGGTTCTGAGATAGCTGATTAAATGGTAATCTGCAGACTGTGCCATATGTGGAGCAGATGGTACTTGAAGCATCAGGAAAATGAGGTGTTTGGAGGATTGGGTGTTCTCTCCGACATCTTGACTTTGCCTCTGTGTGCTCTCGACAAAGTCGCTTGATGTTATTGGTGCCTTCCGAAATAATGTCTCCATTTTGATCAGTCACAAGACAGGGTCTCTCATGAGTCGGCAGGGATGCTTTGAGGACATCCCTAAAGTGTTTCCACTGTTATCCTGGGAGTCTTCTGCTGCAATTGATTTCCAAGTGGACCAATTGCTTCAGGAGTCTGTTGTTGGGCATACGATTGACATGTCCCACCCATTGGAGCTGGTTTTGAGTGATTAGTGCCTTGATGCTGGACATGTTGGCTTGGGAGAGGACATTGATATTAGACCACCTTTCTTTCCATCAGATTTGGAGGATTTTGTGAAGGCACAACTCATGGCACTTCTCCAGTGCTGCAGGTGGTCCAAGTCTCCGAAGCATATTGGAGTGCTGGGATTACAGCTGCCCAGTAAACTATGACCTTAGTAATCTTAGAGAAATCTTGGTAATTAAATGAGAGATAAACTATCCCTCCTCATAGGTAAACTATACCTCTTCATTCTTCTCAACCTGTCCGCAGCCTTTGATATGGTTGACCACCCTTCTCCAACATCTCTCTACTGGCTTTATAGCCAGAGTATTACTTCCAATGGCATATCTTCCTGCTCTCACACTGTTATTTTGGGTATCTCCCAAGGATTTATCCTGGCTCCCTCCTATTTTGCAGAGCAGGCTTGAGGGGCTGAATGGCCTACTCCTGCTCCTTGTTCATATTTCTCATGCTGCCCCTTGGTGACATCATTCAAAAGTGCAGCATTAGTTTTCACATGTAAGCTGACATTAACCAGAACTACATCACCCCACTTCTCTTGACACCTTCACTGTTGCTAAATTATCAGACTGCTTATCAAACATTCAGTACTGGATATGCAGAAATTTCTTCAAAATAAATATTGAGAAGATTGAAGCCAATATTTTTGGTCCTACAAACTCTGTTCTCTAGCTGCTGACTTCATCTTTCTCCCTAGTAATTGTCTGAGACTAAGCCAGACAGTTTGCAACTTTGGTATCTTTCTGACCCAGAATGAGCTCCTGAACACATATTCATGACACCACAAAGACCACCTATTTCAAATCAGCATTATTCGCGACATCTCAGATACTGAAGCAGTCCATGGCCATATGCAGCAAGACCTGGACAACATTCAGGTTTGTGCTGGTAAGTGGCAAGTAACATTCACACCACACAGGTGCCAGACAGTGGCCACCTTCAACAAGAGAGAACCCAATCATCTCCCCTTGACATTCAATGGCATTATCATTACTGGGTCCTCCATCATCAACATTGTGGGGGTTACCGTTACCAGAAACTGAACTGGACCATCCATATAAATACTGTGGCTACAAGAGCAGGTCATAGACTGGGAATTCAGCAGAGAGCAATTCACCTCTTGACTCCCCAAAACCTGCCTACCATCTACAAGGCACAAGTCAGGAGTGTGATGGATTACTCTCCACTTGCCTGGTTGAGTGGAGCTGCAACAACACTCAAGAAGCTCTGAAACAGTTTCTCAAGAACAGTTCCAATGAAAGGTCATCAACCTGAAACATTAACTCTGTTTCTCTCCATAGATGCTGCCTGACTTGTTGAGATTTTCCAGCATCTTCTGTTTTTATTACAAAATCTATAATAGTGTATTATCTGTACATTAACTTCTATAAGCTAATTTAATTGCCTAAATGTATATTTTACTTTCCTCAACATGCATTTTGCCTGCTCAAACAGCATATAGGTAAGAGGATGCAGCTCCATGATTCGCAAATCATTGGGCTGGATTTTACGGCCCTGTGCTGGGCATGTTTTTGGTGGGGGAGTGACTGTAAGACATGATAGGTGGCTACCCTACTGCCTTCCCGCCCACCTCAGCCCGGTCCCCATAAAACGGTAGGCAGGCAGCCGCTGAAGTCAGCAGCCCGCCGCCATTTATAAAAAACTAATTAACGGGCAATTAAGCATGTTAACAAGCCCGAATATTATGCTGCCTATGACATAACATGGTTGGTGCAGGCAGACAGGTGGGAGTGGGCAGGCTGTTTTTTTTAGCCAAACTGGTTAAAAGGCAGAAAGGAAGGGGGTTATGTCCTTCTGGGGGTGTCCTGTGCGCATCGTGGGCACCCCCCTCCCCAAGATGATACATCTCCTTTGTGCCCCCCTGCCTCCTGTACCCCCAACTCCCACACCAGCCCTCTGCACCCCCCCTCCCCACCACCAGGTGCCTGGTCCCTTCCTGCCCTAAAAGCCCAATACTTACCTTAGTCCAGAATCCATTACTCTTCTTTCTGGGGCCTGCTTGTGGTCCTGGCAGCACCTATTACTGAGTTCCGCCACTGCTGGGACTGTTAGAGCTGCTGGCCAATCAGGTAGACCAGTAGCTCCCGAGGACAAGACTTTCTCCCAAAGCCCAAAGTTCCACTCTGTTTAGGCCCCAGTGTGTTACTACTGTGGGGACAGCCTGTATTTAAGTCAGTCGGCTTGAAACTGACTTTTGTAACGGGTTGGGGGTGTTGAGCACTACTGAGTATCTTTCTGCCACCTGCCAACTCAGATCTGCCAAAAAATCAGCAGGTGGCAAGCAGGAAGTCTAGACTGTAGAGTCAGAAAAGATGTTTAACTTGTGCTATATTTATTTTAAATTTTGATTACTTCTCAATTACTTAAGCAACGTGACACATCAACTGGTAAAAGCAAATGGCAATCAAGACAAACACACTAACTTTTTGTTATCTATATATTGCATGAACTGCCCTAACTGCACAACACAAAATTATCCAAACTATGTACATTGATTATCATAGTATATGCATCAGTAAGGTCTGGACTTAGTAGTTCCTTATGTGCTTTTAACAAGCATATTTTGCTTTGTAAAGGTTTAAATATCAGGGAAATAAATTCAAATCTTGAAAGGAGATTAGGTGGATCTTTTTCTTACACACTTGGGATAATTGACAATATAAATGATGCAATAAATAATGTGGAGCATTTCTGCAAATAGAAGGGATTGAGGCGCATGCTAAGCTGGTGCTTAGACATGCTTGAGATCTACTATGAAAGATACATCTCAAATAGACAGTTTGAGCCAAAAAGCCGTGTTCTTAAAAATCTGTTATATTTTAGTCTAATTACCTGAACTGCACAGCAGAACCAGGAGAACTTGGTGACTGAAGAAGAATAAGCCAACAAGTGATTTAGGCCTACATAGCTAGCAATTAGGTGTCACAGGTTTATCCATTACTTGACAATTGTCTGAAATGTTCACTGGATAAGTAATTCACATATCAGTTTGGGAAAATTCTCACATAGGAACAGGACTTTGGAGTCTGTTCCTCAATTCAATTATCTGTACCTAAGCTCCACTGCCTGCCTTTTGTCCATATCCCTTGATACCCGTATTTTCTTTTCAGTTCTTTCATGGGATGTGAATGTAGCTGGCAAGACCTGTCCATGCTGTCTATGCTGTCCATCCATAATTGCCTCTGAGAAGGTGGTAATGAGCTACTTGAGTGTTAAAAGAGCTCCAGTCATCCAAGCAAGTGGACAGTATTCCTTTACACTCTGATTTGTGCCTAGTGGATGGTAGACAGGTTTGAGGAGTCAGGAGGTGAGTTACTTGCCACAAAATTCCCAGCATCTGACCTTCTCTTGTAACTGCAATATTTGTATGGCTGGTCCAGTTACATTTCTGGACATTGGTAACCCCAGGATGTTGATGGTGGGAGATTCAGCGATGGTAATGCCATTGAATGTCAAGGTCAGATTCTCTCCTTTTGGAGATGGTCATTGCCTGACACCTTTGTGGCTTTAATGTTACTTGCCACTTATCAGCCCAAGCCTGAATGTTGCCTAAATCTTGCTGACTGTGGGCACGGACTGCTCCAGTATTTGAGGAATCTTGAATGGTATTGAATACTGTGAAATTATCAGTGAACATCTCTACTTCTGACCTTATGATGGAGGAAAGGTCATTGATGAACAGCTTCATATGGTTGGGCCCCAGGACACTACCCTGAGGAACCTCTGCAGCAATATCCTGAGGCTAAGATGATTGGCCTCCAACAACTACAACCATCTTCCTTTCTATTAATTATGACTCCAACCAATGGAGAATTTTCCCTCTGATTTCCATTGACTTCAATTTTGCTATGCCTCCTTGATGCCACATTCAGTCAAATGTGCCTCGATGTCAATGGCAGTCACTCTCACCTTGCCTCTGGAATTCAACTTTTTTGTCCATGTATGGACCAAGGCTGCAATGAGGACGGGACTGAGTGGCCCTGATGGAACCCAACTGAGCATTGGTGAGCAAGTTATAGTTGTGTAAGTGCTGCTTGAAAGCACTGTCAATGACACCTTCCATCACTTCGCTGATGATTGAGAATAGACTGATGGGGTGATAATTGGCTGGATTGGGTTTTTTCTGCTTTTTTGTGGACAGGGCGTACCTGGCAATTTTCCACATTGTCGGGTAGATGAAAGTGTTGTAGCTGTACTGCAATAGGTTGGCTGAGGGTGAAACCGATTCTAGTGCACATGGCTTAAGTATTGCAGCTGGGATATTGTCAGGGCCCAGAGCCTTTGCTGTATCCAATGCCTTCAGCCATCTCTTGATAACGTTGGATGAATAGAAATGGCTGAAGACTGGCATCTGTGATGTCGGGGACTTCAAGAGGAGGCCAGCTTGGATCATTCAATTGGCGCCTTTGGCTGAAGATTCTTGCAACTGTCTTTTGCACAAACATTCTGGGCTCCCCCATCATTGAGAATGAGAATGTTTGTGATGTTTCCTCCTCTGGTTAGTTGTTTAATTATCCTCCACTGTTCATGACTGGGTGTGTTAGGACTGCAGAGCTTTGACAGAGCTTATGTAACAACAATCTATCAATTTCACTCTTAACAATTCCAATTGACCCAACAACCCCATTTTTTTGCAGGAGAGAGATCCAAATTTTTACTACCCTTTGAAAAGCTGCTTCTTGATTTCACTCTGGAATGGACTGGATCTAATTTTAATTTTAATGTTCTGGATTCCCACTAGAGGGAGCGATTTCTCTTCATCTACCCCATCAAATCCTCTTATTATTTTAAACATCTCGATTAAATCACCCCTCAATCTTCTATACTCAAGAGAACTCAAGCCAGGTTTATGCAACCTGCCCTCATTATTAAACCCTTTAGGTTTCATAAGCATTTTAACAGACTATTATGTTTGCTTTGTGGCGTTTTTCTAATACTTGTAATTCACTACCTTACACAGTAATGGATCATGGCAGTTTAAACAACTGTAGTTAAACATTATAAAATAATAATCTTGCCTTTTATAGACCTTATGGCGATGCTATGCTGCAGAGAAGACCCACAACTCCACAGCCACTTGGAAGATGTATGTAATGCCTCCGGATTACAGTTCCAAAACATCAGCAACACCATCCAGCCCATATATGAGGAAACAGGTAATATTTGTTACATTTAAGGTTTCAATTAGCAGTACAATTTATATTTATTTTGAGCCATTATCCTAAATCTATACTCCAGTTACAACAAATATTAGAGGAAAAAATTATCATGTATTTCATATTACTCCTTCCCTAATACCATGTGGGTGTACCTACACCACATGGACTGCAGCGGTTCAAGAAGGCAGCTCACCACCACCCTTTCAAAGGCAATTAGGGATGGACAATAAATGCTGGCCTAGCCAGTGACGCCCATAACCCATGAATGAATAAAAAAAACATACTTATTGTTCATATACAGATTACAGCACCAGTTTAGGAAGGCATATGCAAAGTATGAAAATATGTTCCCCTTGAGATGATAAATTGAGCTTGTGTCACTTTGTTCTGGGAATGAATTCTATGCCCCATGTTTCAGGCAAAAATTCCTAAGGTCGTGGTGCTGTTCAGTAGATTAGAAATTTCTGTCAGCTGGTCGTTGTAGCTAGAACTGGTAGTGAGGAGCAAATTGTGAAGTACAGAGAGCTGCACAAAGCGAAGGAATATGACTATTCAGGGAGCTTTAAGGGAAAGCTTATTGACTATTTGAAAATAGATAAACCCAAATGTCATTTTTATATTTCCTGCAAATTTGTTCTAAAGAGTAATGAAGTTGAAGTGTGTTCTAAAATTAAACGGAATTACCCATTTTTAATGTAAGATTCTAAATTTTGTAGACATGTGGGGCACTTGAAAGTGAGGGGACCATTTTATGTATAGAAATTGAAAATTGGCGGCTTACACTGCTTTGCAGTGCAAGTTTATTTACATTAGTTCACAATTTCAGAACTCTCTTCAGTATAATGTCTACATTCTAGTAAAATAGATATGACTGGTAGTAAACTCGTACCCAACATTTATTTGAATTGTAATAAAGAAGTATGTTTGTTTGAACAGGGCTGCATTTCATTCAAACTCACTAGCTAATTGCATTCCTTGGGGATGAAATGGGAGGGGGAAAGTTGAGCGTAATGTTTGGTTTGACTAGCTGGAACTTTGAATTTTGTCACCTAACCACCACAGAGTGCATCAACAGCAGTTGGGTAAAAGGCCCACATTCCAGATCATCATGCTTCCTAGCTGCAACAGGTTGCCTGGTGGCTACTGAACCCTAAGGAGAAAAGAAAAGAGGAAGAAAGGCTAGGGAAAAAAAAATGTGAAACTCTTTGAGAGTTCACAGCTAGGTCACTTACACATACACATTCCAAACAAGTCAATTGTTAGATCAAAAGAAGATTAATATATGACTTATAGGCCCCAAAAGCCATTAATGCTTTGAAGCTTTTTCCCAAGGGTTTTACTGTTTCAAAACCCATTGTCTTGTGGAATGCAGATGCCTTTCAACACTGTGATTATAGGGAGTTTGAGAAATTGGTTGCATGGCATACGAGTGTCTTTGGACTAGTCAAGTCCATGGTGCACTTAAGTCTGAAAGTGGAACTACAATTGTATAATAATCTGTTCTTTGTGTAATGTTTAATTAGACAGAGTTAAAAAAAATGTAAAAACCAGAATTATTTTATTAATGTGGAAATTTTACTGATATTTGCATACCATGTCAAAGAGAAATGAGTTGCCACACTGTCAACTGCATCAAGTACATTGATGAACTTATTTTGTAGACTCAATCTATTAAAAAGAGGTTTATGTTAAATTTTGAAGTAAATAGTTATTTTAACCTGAAATATGGTCCTGGTGTAACAATTAACTTGTGAGAGACGAACGTATGAAAAATAGATGTAATATTCCAGAAATCTAACTTCCCCCATGATGATGATGATGCATATTAATAAAAATATTGAGTGAGCCCTACCCATGATGGAGATTGCAGCATTGTGGGTCGGACCTGCCTTAAGGCAGAGAACCCAAGAAGGAGAAGAGTATAATGGCGGCTTTGGAATGTTGTCCACTGGGATATCAATTGGGGGGAATTTTATGGAGCCCACAAAAGCAGGAAATATGCCATGTGGAGTGATTTGGAGGGATACAGGACTTCGATTTCCCAATGGTGGTTGAGATGCAGTGATAAAGTCGGTGGCGTGTTTGCAGTGTATTGAATATTACGTCGACCAATGGCGGGCTCATACTTGTAATATATTTGCATGCCATGAATACTCATTAACACGAAACAGTTTTCAATAAAATCCTACCTTCAAGATAAAGTCAGTGGCTCATGAGAGTTTCGTGGCACCCGGTTTATGATTGATTAAAGGTAGCATGCATCTGTCGGCCTTGTTCAATTACATGTAAGGTCAGCCGTTTTCCTTGTTTAACTCTACAGCACAAGGGAGAGAAGCAGAAGACTCATTTTTATTTATTCTTTCATGGGATATAGGTGTTGCTGGCTAGGCCAGTATTTATTGCCCTTCCCTAAGTATCCTTGAGATGAATGGACTGTTGCACAGAGGTTCAGACTGGCAAGGGTGAGTCAGTGAGGGGGGGGTGTGGTTTGTGGAATGGGTTGGGGGCATGGATATTGGAAGAGAGATCCAGGGGAGGACAGGGGGTGGGGTCAGGGGCATGGAGAAAAGTGAAGTCCAAACCCACGACCTCTACCACCTAGAAGAACAAGGGCAGCATGGGAACCCCGCCACCTTCAAGTTCTCCCCCAAGCTACTCACCATCCTGAATTTGAGTTATATTGCCGTTTCTTAACAGTCGCTGGGTCAAAATCCTGGAACTCCCTTCCTAACAGCACTGTGGGTGTTCCTACAACACATGGACTGCCCCAGTTTAAGAAGGCAGCTCACCACCTCCTTCTCAAGGACAACTAGGGATGGGCAATAAATGCTGGCCCAGCCAGTGATGTCAACATCCCATGAAAGAATAAACTTCAAAAAAGTGGGAAGGACCTGGTGTCCTGGGTGTGTTGTTGGGGGGTGGGGGTAGGGGGTGGTGGTGCTGCTGGAAAGGGGGGACAGTCAGTTGAGGCAAGAAAATGAATGACATAAAGGGTGGTGCAGTACTGTCCAAATGTGTGTTCATCTTAGGGCGTTTTGGTTGGCAGCGTCCTTACGGGGCTTTGAGTTCAACTTCAACATTTCAGTTACTCCTGCTGAGAATGATCTTGGATAATGTACTTTACAATGCATAGGAGGGAGGGCCACCTGAGTCTGCCAGCCATGTCCCACAGAGTGGTGAGTACACAACACTGGACACTAACATGAACATTCAACAAAGAGTAAACAAAGAAACACCACATTGTTTCTTCCATACAAAGGAAAATGTCCCTAATTCCCCTATAACCATGAATACATGCCAACCATGAGGCATGTCATTCCATTTAGCTCTCTAAGTTAATCTCAAAAATAATGATGATTCACACATGAATAAAGTGAAACCAATGTAATGTGAAATATTTACAAGTGAAACATAGGCCAATAAGTTTCACAGTCCCCAGTGTCAGATTTGGGTGTTACCCCAAAAATGCACTGTGGAACCTCTCTGGGAAGTTCCCAGATAAGGGTTTGCACGGCAATTGCCCAGAAATACACACTTCCTCTGGACAGCTGCAGTGTGCTGGGAACATCCCCAACCCCTCTGAGCTCAGACATTCCCGGACCTCCAAATCCCACCCACCCCCTCCAGACCTCAGACTCCCTCCCACCTGATGACTGACCCAGACCTTGAACCCTCCCCCCACACCAGACCTTGCCCACCACCACCCCACCCCCACAAGCTCCCCTGACCCCAACCAACCTCCGCCTCTGATCAACCTCCACCTCCGACATTGGACCTTGCTCCCCAACCTCTGACCCCACCACCCTCCGACACCCTCCAGGCCCCCTCCCCGGCCTCCGAGAGCCCAGGAACTCCGACTTCCACCTACCACCTCTGGACCTTGGACCCCTCCCCCCCACTTCCATGAACCCCCCTGGACCTTGGTCCCCTCTGGACCTCCGACTGACCTCCTCTCCCAATCCCGACCCCCCGACCTGGGACCTCTGGCCAACCTCGGACCCTCCCACAAGCCCCCCAGGACCTCGGACCCCACCCTTGGACTCCCAAACACTTGACCCCCCACCCACCCCGGATCTCAGACTGCACCACCCCCCCCCAACAACCCACACCTCCTAACCCCACTCACTTGCCACTGATCCTCAATAACCCCATGGACCTCCAACTGCTCCAATTCTCAAACTGAACCCCCCCGCAACCCCAGACCTCTGACCACACCACCCCCCCCCACCCGCCGGCCTCCGGCTGACCCACCCGGCAAACCCCCGGACCCCCCAGACACCCCCAACCCCCAAACTCTATCCACTTACTCCTAGACATTTAACTTCTCCCTGGCCTGTCAATTTCCCTTGCTCTTTAAACTTACCTACTTTATAGTAGCAAGTGCTATTAAAAAAGGGGCCTGGCCTCCTAGAACCTGTTGGAGTTAGACTTTGCGGGGGCCTGCGAGGAGTTTTTTGATGCCGTCCCCAGGCAACTCCAACAAATGGAAAAGGCAATGTAATTTTTAAGACCAGTTAAGTCGGTATTTATTTCTTCTAATTTCAGCAGGCCAGCACTTTCCGACGCTAGTTGGAAGTTACAACTCTTAATTTTGAAAAACACCCACGCCATTTTTGTGCTCTCAAGTCTTATGTTCATAGCAATGGAGTTGGGCAGGGAAGTTCTGGCTGTGACGCTGTCTCCTGTTTGATAAGTAGCCCATAGATGCAACATTGTCAACTGACGCTGGGTTTCATCAATGAAAACCTTTCCGGGCCGCTAAATTGAATGTGTTTTGCATGCACATCGCTGCACTTAGAATTTTAATTATAATCGCGTGGGAACCGGCAAAAAAAGGGAGAGAACAGAAGTGGCTCACAGTTCTGGTTATGACTTCAGGAATGGCATGCTATTGACAAAATCCAGCCCATTTTTTTCTGCAAGTTTCACACTATTCAAAGTAACAGCCTTATCAAGACCAGCAATATATTTGCAAAGTTGATACGGAGCCAAACCTCATAAAGGGCTAAAGGATGATGTAACTTAAATTACAAAGTATTTGTTCAAGACAGTTGCATTTGTACTTTGACATATTTCAGCACTTTAATTAATGATGCAGTTTATGACAGTATATCAGTTTTTCAATTCATAAATGTCATAAATATTTACTTATCATATCTGACACATGACTATGTTTTTTTGTTTCAATTTATAAACTAAATTCATTGGTCACAATTTAGACAGCTGCTACTCAGGAGCATAAGAATTATGTATTAGATTTTTTTTTAACTGAACATGAGACATCTGAATTATATCTCCAGTAGTTTATCAGTTGTTTCTATACTTTATTTTGGTTAATAGCACTGATTTCTGTTTCTCACTCATAAGAATTGTGTTCCAGATGCTTTTAGTAGCCAGAAAATCAGTTAATTTGTTTTAATTTGGTTTAGTTTAGTCTAGTTCCGACAAGAGCAAAGTGCTTGGAGATTTTCCTTGTTTTAGCTGGTGCTTTTTCTTTTCTTCCCATAGACCTTTTGCATTATTCTATGTGTGAGATAGGGTGCTAAAGGCCTAAGACACATCTGTTTCCAAATATGGTGGAGTGGCCTCATGTAACTCATCTTTGTACTTTTCCCCTATTTATGTGGGGAGTTTATGCCCCAGTATTCTAGCATCAATTTTAACTCACTCCACCTGGCAGAAACAGGGTTAGTACTTAAGTTAAAATTAAGGTGGTCATCATATTGGTACATTTGTCCTGTGCTGCTATTTTAACTTGGGCCTTCCATATGGTGGCAGAGAAACCTACCTGAATCAGGCAGAAGCTTCATTAATAATTGCAAAGAGCATGTGATCGGCATCCCCTCGATAAAATTGGATAGCAAAGAGGAAGAGGCCACATAAAAGTAAGTGGAATTATTTTTGTGGGGCCAGGATGAGCCCTCCTTGCCATGATTAGTACACCTCTCACCTACCTTTCTGACAGCTGGCATGGCGTCTGACCCCCCCCGGATGCACCAAACTGAAGCCGGTAAGCTGCAAAAAGCTGCAAAGGGATGCACAGCAGCATTTAAATGAGGCCTGGACTTTGTGAAATAGCCAGCAGGAAGAGGCAGGCAATGGTACAATCTACCAATCAGGTGCCCAGAATGTAAGATCTACCCATCTGTGTCTGCTCCTGACAAACCCATTGTACAGGGAATCACAAATGCAAACTTACATTTCAGATCTTTAAAACTTCTAAGGAAAAGCCTTGCCTTGAGCTGGTGGCACTAACTGGAGTGCACTTATATCTGTTGCCAAGCTATTGCTAATTTTTTTCTAATTATTTAAATTAGACAGTTTAAAATCGAGGATGCCAAATTCTCATTGAATACCATTTTTCCAATAATTTTGCTTACCTTCAAAGAAGATTTCTTCCTTACCTTTTTGTGGCATGCTTGATCATGTGCTTGCCATTTATATTGGTAAAAAAAAATGCTAAGTTCATCCAAAGTTACAAACAATTGTCAGAACCAAGCTATCTCCAAAAGTGCACTGGATCAGCAGTTAGTGCTGACAACAATAAAATACTTACACTTTTGTGGCTGTACAAATATTGCCTTTTAATAAAGTAACTACTTTTCAAATAGCAGTTCTCATGATGATAGAAAATGTTGTTCCTTTTCCTAGAATTGTATTCACCAGCTTTTTTCCCTTAATACTTCTCTTTGATCTATAGATGAAGAAATATAAAAGAAAATGCAAAATGGGACGAGATAACGAGACAGCATTCATGATGAATATTGGAGAAAATGCACTATCAGTACCACAGATAACCTATGACCATATTGATGAAAAGGATGACAAGAAAGAGGTCACCTTTTTTATTGATGAGCCAGCAGGTATATTTTTTGTATCCTACATAGTGTATTAAAATACCATCTTGGTAATTTATCTTGAAAGTTCCACCAATACTAGCTGTGCCAGTCATATGTTGTCACAGCATAAACTGGGTTAAAACCCAAGTTCACTCATTGAAAATGACCACTTTGTTTTGGCATGTAAGAATGACAGAAACGTTCTTATGCCTGAGTCAGACAACTCAAGGCAGTGGGGGAGGGGATCAAACCAATCAATGCAAAATCTAGTACCTCATGGCTTTGTTTGAATATATTATTGATTGTCAACTCAACTTAATTTTGAAATATATGCATAAATTTCATTTGTCCTGTTAAAATTTTAAAAGTACATCTCAACCAGTATTGTTCCAGCTAAGTTGCCCATATCAGAGACATTGAGGTCAGAAAAACTCCATAGAAGCTCAGCAGTGAATTGTTATGTTACTGTTCAGGGGCCTTGTACCAGATCCAGTTCACAGTGCTGTTTAGCACAACAGTTACAGCTGCTTATTTTTGCTCTTTATGGAGAGATAGTAAAGTCTTTAACTACCATAAATCTAGTGCATCTGTGTTTTTAGTCATTTATCCATTCAGTTTTGAAAAAAATCTGTTTAACAGTTTATACCTTAAGGCACGGTTTAGTGGAATGTTTGTTCTATCACCTTCAAAAGTAGAGTGCATATGATAAAGCCATAGGCTGAAATGCAGTGATTAGGATATAAAACATGGAGCTGCATGTGCCTTTTCCAGGATTTAAAGGTGGTGCAGGACCTCTTTTCATCCTTGCATATCTGCTCTAGCCCTAATCTATTTTTTTTTGAATTGGGGTTACTACATATGCATGGAGTGCTTTAGGTAAGGTAAGGCTAAGAGAATAAACTGATATGGCAACAGAATAAATTGCAAGAGATCTTTCAGCAGGAAGACATATCCCAAAAAAAAGACATTGAACAAGACTCTTCAAGTCTCTCCACCTTGTGGTGGCTTCCTGTCTCTCCATTGTGGGGATTTAAGGGTCTCTGTCATAGCAAGGGTTAATGTGGGACAGGGAAACAGTACCACCCACAGTGTGATGTAAAAAGACACATGACCTGAGACTAGAGTGTGCTGTGGACTGGACAGAGACCTGTGTAGAAGCAAGCGTGGAGTTAACTCATAGTTTGGGCTATACTTTGTGTAAATGTACATAGTTATGTGTTATCAATAAACACAAAATGTTCAACCATACAAGATAAAAAACCTCTTCGTGAGAGCTACCGAACATACATCATAAAGGCAGAATTGGAAACAGAAAAGCAGAACAGAAAAAAAATACTTCACTGTGTAGCTGAGGACTCCACAAGATCTCGTGGAGGTCCATGGTGAATGCCCACAGAGTGCAAAATTAAAGGACCTAGCATGGGTGAGCAAAAATTTCAGTTCTAAGCCAGGACTAGTTTAAAAAAGTTTCAGTGCTGTAAAAAAAAGTCAGAGCAGTCTGTTTCCAAAAGCACCATGGCCAGCCTGGACTTAGAATCATTGATTGTTCAAAATGCCTGCAGGGTCCAGAAAAATTTAGACCACAAGCTTTTTGGCCACAGAGAGAAGAGTATACATGCATACATGTATAGGTAGTATGAATTTTTGGCAATTTTTCTGCCAAGGATACTTAGCAGTCTGCATCTTTTCAATTTCCTCAAGGAGAGCACTCAGTTTAGAGTCGGTGAACTTATGGCATCTTCTTTTGTGACAATACGCCATGCCCTGCTGTCTTGTTTGGCTAGCTGCTCCTATAGTCAACATTCTTGAAAACTATCAAAAAATGATCGATGAGACATGCGGTGAAGTTAGCCAAGAATCAAGAGAGTAAGCCAAGCACTGTTCCTTCCTTACCTGCATGTCTCCCAGTCCATGGCTGCAGTGCTCAAGCAAAGTTATCTTATTAAAGGCGGCACTCTAATTTCTATGCATGCCAGCAGGTTACATCTGTTTTAGGGCAATCATTACCCAATGATAGAAGTTCTGAAATTCAAAGCTACAAAGGAACAATTCTAGTAGAATTTCTAACATAAAGAATGCTGCAGATTAAAAGCCGAGGAATGGAAGAAACACAGACTGTGTGTAAAGATTCTATGCAAGCATAAATCAGATAACAATAATACCAATGTGCTCTTGCACTGTTGGGGCGAAAATGCATATCGGCTGTAACACTGTAATTGAGATTTGATTTGCTTTATAGTTCTGCGCAGAATAATTTCACTATGTCCAATCTGATTCCAAATTTTGAAGAACAAGATGACCCAGGTGGATTCCTAAGGGCTTACTTTGAATTATTAGTATACCACCAGAGTTGGAAGAGCTTTAAGCTGAGACTCTTATATTGTCACTCAGCAGTAAGGCCTTTGCTGCATTTTCTCAAGTGATCCAATGGACAGTACAAAATATAGACAATACAAAATAATAAAAATGTGCATGAATTTTCATATGTGAGATGGCAATGGAAAAGATGTGTGCAAGATATTACACAAGAGTTGCCTGATTCAGTTTATTTGAATTACCATTGGGTAATGATTGCCCTAAAACAGATGTAACCTGCTGGCATGCATAGAAATTAGGGTGCCGCCTTTAATAAGATAACTTTGCTTGAGCACTGCAGCCATGGACTGGGAGACATGCAGGTAAGGAAGGAACAGTGCTTGGCTTACTCTCTTGATTCTTGGCTAACTTCACTGCATGTCTCATCCATCATTTTTTGATAGTTTTCAAGAATGTTGACTATAGGAGCAGCTAGCCAAACAAGACAGCAGGGCATGGCGTATTGTCACAAAAGAAGATGCCATAAGTTCACCGACTCTAAACTGAGTGCTCTCCTTGAGGAAATTGAAAAGATGCAGACTGCTAAGTATCCTTGGCAGAAAAATTGCCAAAAATTCATACTACCTAGAGGGAAAACCAAGAGTGGGATTTTCCCTGAATTGCACTCAGTGTGGTAGCGAGCTTAAAACTCCATATTTCTTTCTGCTGGCTGCAAAGGTTTTCAGGCCGTATCATCCGCTTTCCACCTCATTAATTATGCAGGCTCAGGAAACATGCAGTATCGCTGGCGGGCGGCCTCTTAATTGCCCGCCACACTGTGACCTCACCTCCTCCTCATTCTGGAAACTGTAGCTGCATGCAATGCCTGCAGCCCAGGACTGCTTCAATCAAGTTATGACACCAAAAGCCAAGAAGATGGCTGCGCCAAAGTTCAGTGACGCTTCACTGGAATGCCTTTTGGCTAACGTTGAGGCCTGCTATAATGTCCTATACCCTAACTCTGTCTACCAAACTCACCACAAGGGCTTGAGAGGTGCTGGCAGCAGTGGTCAGTGCCAACGCTGTGCAGACGAGGGCAGCCACCCAGTGTAGAAAGAGGATGAGTGATCTCATCTGTGCTGCCAGGGTAAGTCAACCATTTCATCACTCACAACTCATACACTTACAAGCCCATCAGACAATCACAGGGATGTCTATCAGCATCAGCTCCAAGGACATCCCACTCATTCTCTCACCCACGCCTTCATCTCCTCTGCAGATCGTGTCTTCATCCTATCTATGGAGCATTCACCACCCACACATGCCGGGTATCCTTTTCATCTGCCCTGGCATGTGCCTTGCTCACACTCTCTTCATCTGTCTTTATCCAGGAGAAGATCGGCCACAATTGCAGAGAGAGGTCCCAGACCAGGGGTGGAGTGCAGGAACTCAAGGTCCTAATGGAGTTCAAGAACAGAGCCATCGAACTGGCTGGAGAGGATGTGGACCATGCCTGCGGCAATGGTGGCGTCGGCGGCAAACACTCACCTGAGGATCCTACTCCAGATCATCCATCAGTCCACGCTACTGTGAGTGAAATCCCCTGTTATATCCTCAGCTGCCCTGCACTAATTATCCGAGGACACTTCAGATGAGGAATCAGAACACAGCAGCCCTGAAGACCCACCCCAGTGCTCATGCACACCCTCCACCACCGCAGAGACTCACACCTTGGTGGGACCTAGACCTAGAGCAGGCTGGGGTTCACAATCTGGTGAGCACAAGACACAACTTGGTCCACATCAGGTGGAGGCAGGGACATCTGAGGTCGCTGGCACTTGGAGGACAACTGGAGTCCACGATTCAGCTGAGTCCGTGTCAGATGACGAGTCTTCGGACTCGGTCCTAAATCAGTTACCGGAGCTGCAAAGACCATATCAGGAATGGATGTCAGCTGCATTCCTCAGATTGCAATAGATGAAGGAGAGTCCATCTAACTTCAGTCTGTGGTGATCGCATCATCATGCCAATACACCAAGGCCAACGCTGGTCAGATGGCAGCTGCTATGGAGACCTTGGTCCAGGACATCTGTCCTGCACTACTGCAGGAGCTGCCCTTCATTGGTGGGATCCATCAGCATCAATGTGAGAGGGATGCAGTGCACCTCGAGCTCATTCCAGCTGCCCCTTCCCCTCGAGGAATCAGCCAGGCGCCCTCAGGCACCCATAGGGAGGAGGATCAGCAACTGGACAGCCCGGGGCCATCCATTCAGGTGACTGAAGGAGTGTCTGGCCAATCCTAATCCCCTCTTCCTGTGACCCCAACACCTCCAGCTCCACAGGCCGAGGAGGGTGCACCTGCTGTACAGCAGGAGACCCAAAGCAGGTTGGGGCCCTCCAGGCCTTGGCCCTCCAGAGGATGCCTGCTGAAGTCATCACAGACAACAGGGCATAGCAGTTAGTAGGCTGCCTCCACCTCCACTATGGATGTCAGGGATGCACCCAGATGCAGCTGTAGAATTAGGGAACAGTGCACAGGTGTTCACAACATGTCTATAATGCTCACAGCTGTAAATAGAATTGCACCCATTCCACATCTCTTATGTACGTCTCCTTGTTATGATGAGCTGTGTTGCAGTCACTCAGGTGACACACCATGGTCCCTCCCCCACTTGTCGTACATGTCGCTATTATGGACCTCTCACAAAGTAGTGCGCTTCCATATCACCACAGTGTGTGCCCCTTTTGCACATCATTCGTGATGTCTCGACCTTAATGTTAAGTGCACTTGTGAAATGAACCTCATTCACATGCTTTGTAGGGTCATGTCATGTTTATTCTTGGCTGTGTAAAATTGAGGCAGAGGTGTTGCCTTGACTCGACTGCATTCTTGAAAGGTGAAGGCGTAGTGTATAAGGAGAGATATGTTCATGCATGGAGAAGGGTCATATATTGTGCAACTCATTGTGCTCTCTGTCTCCCAGCAGGGTTTTCATGCTATGAGCCTGTACTCAGAGCTCATGTGTGCTGCTGTCAGCCAACTGCACTTTCGACTTTCTGAGTGTACATCTGCTAAGCTCAGGAATAAGTGGCCACTTCAAGGTGATGAAGCTCAGTCCCTCTCAGCCACATTATTGTCCTGGCACTTGAACATCTAACCTTATCAATGAGAAAAAGACAAGATCAGTCTCCAAAGATGCCCTTTCTACAGTGTCTCTTCAGTGAATGTGGATTCAAGGATTTGTTCCCGTGTCGAGAGTACTCACCCCTGAAATGATGGCCAGAACAGCATGCATATCAAGGTCACCCCCCGCACCCTCCCACCACCAATATGACTGGCTGCTATGACATTGCTTTGACCTGGCACTTGGATGTGCTGCTTTCAGCTCAGGCATTGGGAGTCTCATTCACTGCACTCTGATACCACACTCTTGGCTCTTGGGAATAAACATGAGGCTAAATGTTCCCTCAGGAAATGAGATTATTTGAGGGGGGCCTGAGGCTTCTCTTCAGTGAACCATCCAAAACCAACTTTCTAACAGGCTTCTGGAGCTTGTCCATTCGCCCAGTTGCTATGGAGTTCGTTATTACTCTGGGGAATTTCCAAGCTGCAAATATAAGGTTAAAACAAGGAGATCAATTAATGCCACTTTGCAGGATTAGACTCGCATGAATGGGCATAATTGCTTCACTTTTCTGATTCCATGCATTGTCACTGAAAGGTTCCTAATATGTCTCAGCTGTGCCTTTCTCCTCATTTGGAAATGTTCAATTCAGTAGTGTGTCAATGCAATCTCTGTTCAACATATACCTCCCATTCACCCAACCCCCAGTCATATGTCTGTGCAACCTTTCCCATCTGTAACCCACAGTACATGTCTACCCCTGCAGCCCATTAAAAGCCACCCTGCCTTACGGCTGGCCTGGTAGATAGAGATTTGCCATGTCACCCTGAAAGTGATGTGGTGCTGTTTGCGACGCCTGGCACTGATTCCTGCGAGCGCTGCGTTATGCAGCATAGGCAAAGTAACCTTGAAGTTATGATCGAAGTGCAGGCTGCCAGGTGCATGTCACTAATATCCTGTTGCGAAACAAATCATTTTAATTACACGCCTGCGAGACCTGATGATCCAGTGTGGAACGATGATTCTGGTGAGAGGGCTTATAATGAGATGCAAATATATTTAAAATAATGACGTACTGCAGCAGGAAACGCAGCCCGCCATTGACAGGTACAGCGGACAATCACAAACTGGTTTCATGATGACTTAAAACGAATCTTTGGCCCTCGTGATATTTTCCTGTCCCACCCACCATGACACCTGCCATGAAAATGGGCAGAAAATCCCGGCCAAATTCTCTCATTGCCAAAGATGCATGAAAATGTTGCAAGAAGTTTACTGATCTCACCAGCTGGAAAGATAATATACTAGACATTATACCTTTCCTTCCTTGGCCACAAGCATATTCATCAACCTCTAAAAGGAACACGTGGACACCCTATAGGGGGGTGGGTGGAAGGGTAGAGTTTGGCATAGGGGGCATGAGGAGTCATGGGGGGCAGGCAGAAGGGCAGAGATTGGCGTGGGGACATGAGGAGGACCTTTTGAACTTATCTTTTAAAAGGTCCCTTCATGCAGACTAGGGTCACGACTCCTCTGTGAGACCGTGAATCATGACTCTTCAAAAACTTGGCTCAACTGCATGAAAGTGGAGCAGAGGTAGGACATGCCTATTTCCGCATGGGAGCTGGCCAGATCGGGAATGCCAGGTATGGGCTTTTGATTGGAATCAGTCCGCACCCTTTAAAGGCACTTTCAAAAATCAGACAGCCATGGAATGAGGTTAGGAATCCCAGAATTGGGACCAGCTGCCATTTTTAAAGGGCTCCAGAATCATCCCAACTCAGTACAAATCCAGGCCATAGTGTGGAACAAGAACGCAGGGGGAAGAATTTTCATGTTTGCAAGCGGGTTTGGGAGGGGAGGTGGGGATGGGGGGGGTGGTGGTGGTGGGGGGTGTGTGGTGGTTGGGGTGGGTTCCCTGACGTGTGAAATGACACGCAGTGACACTGGGTGGACATCCCGATGTCACCGCGCATCATTTAGATTGTCAGTTTGGCAGGCATGCAGCTGTGTCGGCTGTGTGCCCACCGAACTGTCAAAGGCCAATTAAGGCCATTAACAAAGTAATTAAAGTTGTTAAGTGAGCTGCCCGTCCAACCTTAAGGTTGACGGCAGGCGAAGAGCCCACGTGGCCTTTGCATTTTTAATGAAACCTCATCCATGCACAGTATGAGGTTTCATGAAATGTTTATTAATTAAATAAAATTTTTTGAAAAAATTAATGGACATGTCCCAGCTCATGTGATAGTTTCACATAAGAGGACATGTCCTTAAAAATTTTTTTCACCTTTATTAAATTTTGCAGATCTTAAACTAATCTCCCTGGGGAGATTGTGGCGCAATTTTGCATGCATGCGCGAAAGAGCGCAGGCCCCGACTCAGGGAATCCCCCCCATGCCTGCACAGGGAGTGCACAGCGCATCCAGGTGTGCGTCACACTGGGTGGGTCTTATTTGGCCCACCCACGTAAAATGGCAGCGTGCACCTGATCGGGTTTGCGTTGGCTCCCTCCTGCCCCCGCACAACCCCCCCAATGGGAGGAAAATTCAGCCCAGGAAATAACATGGTCAACCAAAAGCCCATGGGCATACCTACCACTAGGTAACGCTGTTCAGTCATGCCCTGTGTTTGCTATGTGTGTAGCTGCATTGGAATAGCTTAGCTAAGAGAGCAGCTAATTTATGTATGCAGGTCTTCAACTCTACAGTTGGGACATTTTAGAGGCCTTTGCTGTCTCCAGAACACTCAACCACTCCCTAATATCATATGGAGTCAAATTGACTGGACACGAATCTATAATAATAAAGATCTTGCAACAAGTCTGAGCCAGAGTAGATACCTGACACTTTTGGCTGATATTTCAGCTTCATGCTTGACTCTACTACAGTTCAGGATAGGTATGTTTGAGGACCCCCTTCTTCATCTGCTGTCTAATTGAACACCACATTCTCAACTAGATGTGGAGAAGAAACAATGTTTCGAGTCCAATGTAACACTTTTTCAACCAAAGAAGAGTCATATTGGACTCAAAATGTTAACTCTGTTTCTCTCCCCACCCACACTCCTAGACCTGCTGAGATTTTTCAGCACTTTGTTTTGATTTCAGATCTCCAGCATTCGCAGTATTTTGCTTTCACTAAACTAACTGTGATAGGGTTACAGAGCTTTGCTGTGATCTGTTGATTGAGCAATTGCTAAGCTCCATCATCTGTACTTTTGGTATTTAGCAGGCAGGAAATCTTGTTTTGTTGCTTCATTAGATTATAGTATTTGCGATAAACTATAGTTTTCACTTTCTATAAAAATAAAGAAAATGTAATAAATGACTCCACATGAAGGTAGCATTGAAAACAAAATGAGTTGCTTTATTTCAAGATGTCTCTCAATTTATATTAATTTGGACTTTTTTCAAGGAATAGCTCTCAAGAGTTCAATTAATCATATTTAAGTAATTTTGCATGAATGTACACAATATTAAACTGGAAGGAATTAACTATTTGGTTCCTAATGTTTTTAATTGAACTCTAATTAATGACGGTGCAAGACTAGATTTTTTTTACTATCTCTATTCAGAAATTTGAACCAGAATGAATTTGTAAGTAGGGAACTATTGCCAAAGGGATCATGGGAGCAGATGGAACTCATTATTCGCCACCAGTAATTACAGGTCATGTATACAACTCATTACTGTTGAACTTGTCAAAGTCTAATGCCCATAGAAAGACACCATGATGAATAGCTATTGGAAGGTTTTTTTCAATCATTAGTTATTACCATTCTTTCTAACCTAGGCTGTATTTAGAATCCCATCTATGCTGCTTGAGAAGATTTTCCTTCATTAAAAAGCATATAATGTATTGACAACAGGCTGTAGTGTAGTATATCAGCCTGCAATTTAGTTTCACTATTTTTCACACCATACATTTGCTAAAGGGTCTTGTGCCCTTTAAAAATAATTATGGGGTGTGACCATTTCCGGGTGCAATCCCCGCATTTGTCAGCAGGGCGACCTTTTGGGAGGCAGGCTCCTAATTGCCGCTTCCATGTCTGCTGCCCAATGAAGGACAGCAAGCAGGTTTGGGAGGCTGCAGGTGGAAGGACAGCAGCCCCACTGGCATAGGTGGGTGCTACTGCCGCAGTATGGGGACCTCGAGGGCTCCTCAATCTTGAGGCAACCTCTGAAGAGGCTTGTATCTTTCTAAAATAAACTATGGCCACAGCCGCCAGGCCACCCCTATGGAGGGGAACTCCATCCGCAAGATGGCCTATGACTGCACCTTGTGGCCTGCTGATCCATGAATCTCTGGTAGGGTTGGTGGGGGTGCGAGGAGCCAAAAGAAACCTTGTGGACCCAAGCCTTGTGCCTGCAAGCCATCTCCTGACACCTGCCAGGGTTTAGTCTCAACAGGGAGCCCAGCATCCCCAATCCACCTAATTGTGCAGATTGGCTACCCACCACAGCTGGGTGGGTAGCCCTTGCTGCCTCCATGTCTTTGGCAAGATCAGCTGCAGGTGGGACCTCATTGGTACACCAACCTGATGCCCTTCCACTCCATAATCCTCTTGGTCCTTCCTTTAAGCCCACCTCCATGGGACCAGGAATGTTTTCCCAACATTTCCTGTTATGGTCTTCATAGTGAGCATGAAACTAATAAGTGGACCTAATCTCTGACTTGGAAAATTTGTAAAAAAAATCTTGTGAATTCTAACAGCTTGAAATGAATAAATATAACTGCATCCTGAACAATTTCAGCGCTGAAGTGATATTAATAATAAGCCCCTAAACCCAAGTTACTTATGAATTGGTGTCATGTTTCATGATTTTTTTTTAAATAAAGGATTGGGGCACCAGTGAAGGTTTGTGCATTAAATGATTTCCCTTCAGTGCTTTCCAGAAGAAAGTATTGTGCTCTTACTTCCTGCTATAAATTATGATTAAAATTTGATTTTCATTCACATTATTTGCATATAATTAACTGAAAATGTAGCTAAATTTGCTCTCTAATTATCTCTAGTATGGAATGAAGTGCTGATATTCAAATTCTCCAGCACCTGGTTTTTGAATTTTAGTCTTACTTGAGATTTAAATATTGGCTTTTCTCCAATAACCTATTTTGGTGTTTGCCCATCTAGCCCAAGGGGGTTACAATACCCATTGTGACAATAAAGCTCCCATCTCTGGAGAAAAAAATACAAGTCCTTCTGAATTACCTGCCAGCTTTGGGCAGCAGAAACAGTAAAATGTGGTAATGTATACAATCTCAAAACTACCAGTCTTAAATTGCACCAAAAAAATTGGCAGTTCCCTCTAAGTTACACATTACTGTGCTTAAATGGGATTTATGTGGATTTTATTAATGTCTTCATCCCATTTTCCCCAGTTTCCTCCCAAAATTATTACCACCACTATTTAATGGCAGTATGAGGACAACTATACTAAATGCATATGTAAAAGCATTTTCATATATTGCAAGAGAGGGGCTTTGGCCATGCCTGAATATATCAAAAATGTTTGCCAGCTAAAATTTTAGCACGTTGTGCCTTATGTTTGCAATTTTATTTATGTCAACCTACTTCCCTTTTTCAGGTATTGGCCACTCTAGTTTAAACACTTTGCCTGAAAAACCAACAACTCACTGAAAACCACTTGATTTCCATACTATTATATTTCTTTTATGTTTATTAAACGCTTATTTGTAATACAATAGTACAACAGGATCTACAGTGATATGTCGTTAGTGATTTAGGCCTCACTGTGGCGCTGTTTGCTTAATCAGCCAAAATGATCTCCCTCATAGGCTTGTAGAAGCTGTTCTCAGACAACATCAAAACATTGTCTTGCAAGTACTTAGCATTTTAAATTGGGCTTTAAGAGATTGGGAATCAAAGTGCCACAGGCTTTACCACGTTTCAAAACGATTAACTTTGCCTTTCCAATCACATTTTTGCTGCTTTTGAAACTATTTCTTGACATTTTCCGTTCTGTTTGTAGGACTCACATTCTAACATAACTTGTGCGTTCTTACAGATAAACCATTATGGGCAACGCAAACATCCATTTGTTGGATTCTTTATCGGTTTCATGTGGTTGTCCTCAGGACGACACTGTTTATCCTGTGCGACATGGAGGTCATCCTTTTCCAAGCAGTTTTTCCATTGTGCTTGTTAGTTTCTCAAAATATACAGTAAAACTTAGAATAGCACCAGCAATGCAGTACACTTGATAACGCTTGGCATGTTCACGTAAGTATTTGTAAAAAATTTGGAAGTTAATTACATTTGCTTAATTACTTCAGAAACGCTTTGTATAGTCTGCCTTTTTCATTTCCTAATAGAGTATCTTAAGTCCTATGTTTACTCTGGCTGTGACTTGATTTCTAGTTCGGTTTTTCTTTTTAGATGTCCGTAGAAGACAACTAATTAAAATTGAACAGATGAGTAATCTACATTCTTTCCTTTAGGAACACAAGAACATGAGTAGGTCTTTCAGCCCTTGAATCCACCATTTAGTTAGATCATAGGTTATCTATATCTAAGCTCCACTTACCTGTTTTTGGTTCATATCCCTTGAGACTTTTACCCAACAAAAATCTATCGATCTCAGTCTTGACTAACCTAGCATCCATAACCTTTTGGGAGAGAGTACCAAATTTTCACTACCCTTCATAAGAGAAAGTGTTTCATGAGTTCAATTCAAAATTGATTAGCTCTAATTCTAATATTATACAGCATTGTTCTGGATTCACTGCCAAAGGAAATAGTTTCTCTATATCAACTCATTGAATCCATCTATTAATGGAAATATTCAGCAAGTCTGACAGCTTCTGTGGAGGGAGAGATTGAATTAATGGGAAGAATTTTATGGGAGTGCATATTACTCATCCCACCATGTTACAAAGTGACTACCTTTAAAAAAGGCCACCTTGCAGCGATGACACGCTGCCAATGTCCTAAAGGAGTAGAGTAGGACTTCTGCCCCTCAATGAGAAGAAGTCCCACCCTCGAGAGCTTCCAGCCAACCTGATTGGCCAGCAACTCCAGCAGTCCCAGCATCGCCAGAGCTCAGTAGCGGGCATGAGTGGGATTACAAGTAGCCCCACGAGGAGCAGGGCAATGGATCTGGGACTCAGCTAAGTCCAGAGCTTTTGGGCAGGGTGGGGTCAGGCACCCTCTGGAGGAAGATCGGGGGCTGGCTTTGGAGGCTAGTTGGGGAGGCACAAAAAGAGGTGTAACATCTTTTTGGGGGGGGTGGTGGTGGGGGTGGTGGGGGTGCACAGGGCACCCACAAAATATGTATCCGACTTCCTTCCTGCTTTCTCACCTTAGATTGTGAAAAGGCAGACTCCCCATCTATTACCGCCCGCTAATGTCAACTAAATTATGGAATGGGCAGCATAATATTCGGGTCAATGGGCTTGTCAATAAGCCCAATTGCACATTAATATATTTTTTAAATGATGGGTTAGGCTGCCGATTTTGATACCCTCCTGTCTACTGTATTATGGGAAACTGGTGCGTTGGCGTTGCGCTCGTGACTAAACATCATCACACTGGATTTTACGCATGCGCGGAATGGCTGCAGTCCCAATTTGCAAACATAAAATCCTGAGCAATTTTTATTTCAGTAACCCTTTGTCAGAACAGATGTTATGTAACCTGTCCTCATTATTTAACCCTCTCAGTCCTGATATCATTCTGGTGAATTTGCACTCTACTACCTCTAAACTCAATTTATCTTCTCAGGGTAATGCACAAAATTAAATGCAGTACTTTATATGGGGTTAGGTCAAAGCTCTGTACAACTGTAGCATCACTTCCTCACTTCTGTATTCCAGCCTCTTTGTGATAAAGACCAATGTTCCATCAGTCTTTAGATTACTTTTTGTTTCTGTGCTTTTGTTTTTAGATAGAGCAACTTTTGTCAAGGTTTCTCAAATAGTTGCCCATTTACTCCACTTCATTGTCCAGAACCAGGTCAAGTATTCCTTCCTTCTCTGTTGGAGTGCCAGATTATTGATTGAAAAACAATTCTGAAAACACTGGGGTTGTAAGGGGCATGAGGATGTGAGGCAGGAAGCCGGGGTGGGGTGGGGGGTGGTAGTGTGGGGAGATTCATCCTGAACCTTTTCTCTATCCCAGTCTATTTTTGAATAGTTAAAGTATCCTACAATTACTTCCACATGCCATGCCTGATTTTTCTTCTACTGTGCCATTCCCAGCAAAAGTAATTATCCTTTGCTTTTCCTCAGCGCAATCAAGAGGAGTTCTGTTTGGCCAATTTCTCTATTTAAATCCTTTAAGTTCTAACAATAAATTTTTATTTAATGATTATCATTCCTCCCTTCCTTCTTTTCTTGTCCTTTCTACAGTTTTATCTTTAATTGTCAATCCTGAACCACATGCAGCTTATTTGCCTTACTGTTGTTATGCCATGATTTTCCACTGTAATCAATGATTCCAGTTTTGTTTATTATAATTTGTGCATTAAAATACTGATGTTGGGGTTCCTTGGGTTTGGAGACTTTTTTTTTCAATCTTCTTGTCTTTGCTAATTAACTTCTTTCAACTTTTCTACTTCATTGTTCGTTGCTCACCTGAAGCTTATTTTTCCTTCCAAGCTGTCCACCCAATCCTTTGCTTTTCTCTTGCTTCCTGCTATATTTGTTCAAACCTTCAATCAAAGTTAACTTCTTTGTGTATCTTAACTGGATGTTAGCTTTAGTTCTATTCAGGTGTAGATCATCATATCGCTCCTTTCCAAATGCCCCAATTATCTGTATTCTTCCCTCCTATATCATAGAATCAATTTTCAATCTCTTATTGACCGAAAAACACCGCAATCACAGCAGGCAAGGGTAGAAAATAGTAAAAGACCTGTTGGTGTCGTAGCCCCACTACTTTTACCACCCATCAGAATTTGCATAGAACTTGGGATAAGTGCAAAAGATCTTGCCCACAAATGAACAAATGCACCATGACACCATGCAAAGGAGTGAGTTAGGGTATACAGCATACTCCCTGCAATTTCAATGCTAGCAGCTGGGATTTCCTACTGTGAATTACACTGCAGCACAGAAACTGGCCAATTGAAGAAGGAGGCATGTTTTTCTTATCTTAACGGCACATATAGCTCACTTACTCAGCAGAAGGATTCCATACTGAAGTTCTTAGCTCCCCTGCCAAAAATTGGCAATTACCTCATTCATTGGAATTTGAGATAGGTGCATTTATGGGATGGGTGGAATTTCGATCCCAACCCAGATCTTCCTGAAAATTCTCCAGTGGAATTTTAGGGTCATGTATCTTGGCATCCATTATTGTAATGAAGCTATTCCTGTGCTGTTTAGTGTAGGCATTGGACATAATCCTCAGGTTTCAGCTTTTTAAAAATTCATTCATGGGATATGGGTGTCACAGGCTAGGCCAGCATTTACTGCCCACCCCTAATTGCCCTTCAGAAGGTGATGGTGAGCTGCCTTCTTGAGCCGCAGCAGTCCATACGGTGTAGGTGCTGTTCGGGAGGAGTGCCTGGATTTTGACCCAGTGACAGTGAAGGAATGGTGACATATTTCCAAGTCAGGATGGTAAGTGGCTTGGAGGGGAACTTCCATTCATACTCATAGATACTTACAGTGCAGAAAGAGACCATTTGGCCCATTTTATCCGCATCGGTCTACAATGATCTGACTACGCTAATCCCATTTTCTAGTGCTTGGCCCATAGCCCTGGAGGCTAAGGCAATGCAAATGAATATCTAAATACTTCTTAAATGTTATGAGAGTTTCTGACTCAACCACCCTTTCAGGAAGTAAGTTCTAGACTCCCACCACCCTCTGGGTGAAAAAAAGTGCTCCTCAACTCCCCTCCTAGCCTTCTACCGCTTACCTTAAATCTATGCCCCCTGGTTATTGACCCTTTACTAATGGAAAAAGTGCCTTCCTATCCATCCCATCCAAGCCCCTCACAATCTTATACACTTCTATCAGGCACGCTCTCAACATTCGCTTCTCCGAGGAAAACAACCACAGCCTATCCAATCTTTCCTCATAGCTCAGACCCTCTAGCCCAGACAACATCCTGGTAAATCTCATCTGCACCTTCTCCAGTGCAATCACATCTTTCCTATAATGTGGTGACCAGAACTGCACGCAGTACTCTAGTTGTGGCCTAACCAGCGTTTTATACAGTTCCAGCATAACCTCCCTGCTCTTGTATTCTATGCCTCGGCTAATAAAGGCGTATCCCATATGCCTTCTTAACCATCTTATCTACCTGCCCTGCTACCCTCAGGGATCTGTGGATACGTACACCAATTCCAGGTGATGATGTTCCCACACGTCTGCACCCTTGTCCTTCTAGATGATAGCAGTCGTGTGTTTGGAAAGTACTGTCTAAGAAGCCTTGGTGAGTTCCTGCAGTGCATGTTGTAGATGGTAGACGCTGCTGCCATTATGCGTCTGTGGTGGAGGGAGTGAATGCCTGTGGATGGGTTGCCAATCAAGCGGGCTGCTGGATGGGGTCAAGCTTCTTGGGTTTTGTTGGAGCTGCACGTTGCATTCGTCCGGGCAAGTGGAGAGTATTCCATTACACTCTTGCCTTGTGCCTTGTAGATGGTGGACAGACTTTGGGGAGTCAGGAGGTGAGTTACTCTCTGCAGAATTCCTAGCCTCTGACCTGCTCTTGTAGGCACAATATTTATATGGCTAGTCCAGTTCAGTTTCTGGTCAGTGGTAACCCCAGAATGTTGATAGTGTGATTTTAATGCCATTGAATGTCAAGGGGTGATGGTGAGATTCTCTCTCTGGTTGGAGATGGTCATTGCCTGACACTTGTGTGGCATGAATGTTACTTTCCACTTGTCAGCTGAAGCCTGGATATTGTCCAGGTCTTGCTGCATTTGGACATGGACAGCTATAGAGATCATGTTTCTTAATGTATGGCCTAACTCCTAGAATTTGTTTTTTCTTTGCAGCCACTGAATTCTTTTCTTCCCCATGTTGGTGGTTCTGACATGCTCAATGGCTTCTGATTAATCCCCTTCCATCTTACTCTCTGAGAATTTCTGTAGTTTCACATTTATATCTCTTACCTCAGACAATGGGAAACAACCGACTATTCAAGAATCATGGATATGCTTAGATAAGTGACTGCCTATTCTCTTCAGTGTCAGTATATTTCAGGTCTGAAAAAAACATTTTACTCACTGGCAGCAGTGGTGGGTTTTCACACTGTATTTTCCCTTCCCGGCAGGTTCCACCTCAATAATGAATTCACGTGAAACATGCCGGATCACTGGCAGGCGTGCTCAGATTTGCCCACCGCACCATGACCTCAGTACTTACTCCGGGCGCCATATTTAAACCGCACAAGAGGGCAGCCTACTTGATGTCTACAGACCAGGACTGTTCCAGCTGACAGATGGCCCCAAAAGCAAAGAAGACGGCAGCCCCCAAATTTAGTGACACCTCTGTATGGTGCCTCCTGCATGCAGTGGAAGGCCGCTGCGATTTCCTCTACCCTGACTCTGGCCACAGGAGGTCCATCAGAGTCACCAATCTGGCCTGGGAGGTGGTGGCAGCAGCGGTCAGTGCCACCGGAACGCAGAGGAGGTCAGCCATCCAATGCAGGAAGAGGATGAATGCTCTCATCAGTTCTGTCACGGTAAGTCAACCATCTTGATCTCAACATGCACTCCTAAACCCAACACACATCTAAAGGGATCTCTTACCTCAAGGGACAACAGCACTAATTCTAACACACACCCTCACATCACCATCAGGCTCATATCCTCCAGAGCTCGAGTCCTCAACCTATCCATGGCTCCGCTCACCACAGAAACACTTCACGCAGTGCCATGTCTCCTGCTCACACCCTCTCCATGTGTTTTCATGCAGGAGAAATCTGGCTCACAACAGCAGGAAGAGGTCCCAGACTGGGGGAGTGGTGTGGCCCATATTAGGTCCCTCACTCACTTTGAGGAACGTGCCATCATGCTGACTAGTGAGGACATGGACTGTACCTGCGGTGAAGGCGATGTTAGTAGTGAACACACTTGTGAGGATAATGCACAACATCATCCCTCTCTCAATGCAAATATGAGAGCTCTGTCTCCTGATTTTGACTCTGTTACTAATTATCTCTACTTGGGCTCACAGCGAATTCTGATAAGCGACAAACACCCTCAGCCAGTCAGTCCCTCAGCTCCATCCAAGTCCTCACCTCCAGCCAAGAGGACACCTCCTCCGTTGAAGAACTGGAAATAAGCAGCCTGGAAGACCTGTCACAGTTCTTACCCACACCCTACACCAGGGCAGAGGCACGCACTTTGACGGGACCCACATCTAGAGTAGCCTGGGTTCACAATTTAGTGGTGTCTGCAGGAGGAGGAGGCAGGTTCAGCTGAGCTCCCAAGTACTTGGAGCACTGCTTGGAAGAGGCATCCGTGAGGTACGAGTCAGATGTCGAGCCTCCGGATTCAGCCTTCCATCGTGGAGATTCAGCAGAAGGCAGGGGAACATCACACAGAGCTGTTGGAAGCCCTCAACAGAATGGCATGCAAGTCGGAGGAGTGCGTCTGCCTGCTTTCTGGTGAAGTGGTGCCCACATGCGCATGCATGGAGGTATCCATGGGAAGGATAACAGATGCCATGGAGACCCTGGTCCCGCAGAACTCGGAGATGCACGCAGACCTGCACTCCATCACGGTAGCCATGGGCAAGTTCCTGCAGTGGCAATGTGAGGGGGAAATAGGGCACCTCAATGTCCCTCCGGGTGCTCCTTCCCCTCCAGGAGTCATTCAGGGACCCTTGGGCACCTGAAGGGAGGAGGAGCGGCAGATGGACATCCCTATGGCATCCACTCAGGAATCTCAGAGGCAGTCCTCTCCCTCCGAGTCTCCTTTGCCTGTGACCCCCTCAACCTTGTCCTCTGTCAATGCAGAGGAAGCAGTTGGCCTACAGAAAAACAGCCAAAGCAACCTGGGACCCTCAAAGCCTCAGCTCTTCAGAGGAAGCACGCCGAAGTCATCAGAGGCAACAGGGCCAACCGTTGCAAGGGCTGTCCTCGCCCCTGCTGCAGCTGTCAGGATAGCAACTAGAAGAAATGGTAGGCCTAGAAAAGGTAAGAATTCCTGATCACAAGTGGTTGCACAGGTGAACGCATTTTGTCACTTCATAATCTGAAAATATAATAACTTTCACTGAATAATGTGTAATGTTATCTTTCAGTTTCATTGACTGGCTTTCTGAGTCCTCCCCCTGCACCCCCCCCCCCCCCCTCCCCCCCCCCCATCCCCCCAAACCCTGCCTCATAGCAGTTCAGCTGCACGCAGCTGACCACAAGTGATCCTGGAGGGAGAAGTGTGTGTGTGTGTGTGTGTCTGTGTATGTGTGTGTCTGTCTGTCTGTGCCTTTCGGAGCCTCGTGCAAGCACTCTCCCACACATGTGGAGCCTTCATCCATTGCATTCATCTCACTGTCCCAGGCATTTTCAGTGCTGCCTGCTGGGGTTCTCTTTCAATTGTCCATCTGAGCTGAACTGTATCTCCACCCACCCACTGATCATACACCCATGCGGCACCTGTGCCTGTTGAACACGAGGCTCCGCTGACTTTCGATTTCTGTCAAATGGTAGTTACTGTGGACCTTTCACCTCCCCACTGTCACCTACCAATCCGAACCCTTGTCATTCCAGGATGTCCAGATGAACGTGCATGTTCCCTCCCTTCCTGAAATTTCCACCCCCATCCACATTGACCTCCCTCACCTCCCCCTACCCACCCCCAGGATCCGTGTCTGCCTCTGAGTCCTCACCAACCACCTTCGCTGTTCCTTTTAGTGTTACGGACACACCCTCACCCTCCCAACCTACCAGCACCCTCTGCCACCTCTCACACTCACCGTTTCCTCCTACCCCACCCACCCTATGGGGGCAAACTGTCATTGAGTTCACAGACCCTTGCGCGCTCACCTGGACTTTCCCTCTCTTACTCCCTCCTCCACCCCTACTACTGCCGGACACTGTCCCCCCTCCGAACTCCCTCCCTTACACCTTCCTCCTTGCTTACATCTCGTTCCCCTCTTGCATCATTCTGCCCTGTTACACCCTCTTCCCCCTACATCCTCCTCCCCATACTACCTTCTCCCCCTCTCAACCTAAACCCCCAGACACCTTTGTCCCCCCCACTCCCAACCTCACCCCACATCAACACCTTTGTCCCCCAGCTCCCAACCTCACCCCACCCGGTACACCTTCCTGTCCCACTCACAGCTAGACCTTCCTCTTCCACTTCAGTGATCATCAGTAGCAGCTCAAGGCCCATGATGTTCTGAAGCATCTACGGAGACCTCCCACCTTCACGGCAGAGCCATGTCCATGAGAATCCACCCAGTATGCAATGCACGTGTTCCTCCAGGGTCTGGTAGCTGTAAGGCTCCAGCATCTTCTTCTCCTCCGATGTCCGCATTCTAAGCAAGGCCCTAACGGTAAGTCCCGACTCCTGAACGTCACACTTGTTCAGGTGGATTCTGTGCTGGCGTGTTTTCCTGCTGGCATAATGGTATATCGAGCGTGGGGCGATGATTTTGGCTGGGCCTTACTTTGCTACACATTACTGGGATGCAAATCGGGTTCACGTCGGCCTCCAGCAGGATTCGCGTTCTGCCATGGCGGACACCATTGGATGATCCCGCGGTGATTTCACACCGGCATGAAACTGATTTCTGCCCCTCACGCCAAGTTGTTCCCCCCCTGCCCGCCATGATGCCTGCCGTCAATGGGACCAGACAATTTCGCCCTTAGCTCTTGAACAAGAGCAGTGCTGGAGTCTTACTTATGCCTGCCCAGCACTCATCTCTCTTGGAACAAGAATGGAACATTACTTATTTGCCAAAGCCAAATCCTCAGCTGACTCCTTCCTACTAATCTTCCACCCTCTTGGATAATCTTCATCTCCCATTACTCTACCTGTGTGTTCCAGAATGCACCGTGCCTATGAAATTAAATGGAATGTCCCACTGTTGATCAACTCAGTTATTCCGAGCTTAAGTGAATGCAACAGGTCTTGAAGTGTTGGCCTTCAATGTTCAGATCATCCTGGGACTCCCATATCCAGCAAGATTTGCACATTGTGAATGGCACCTATCCTGTCCTTTTGATGCTTTTAAACTTTTAACTTTTGGTATACATGGAATAAGTTAAACTTATATGATATTAAATTCTAAACAGAAAGTCTTAACTATTCATAGTGCAACCTTGAGGGCTTTTAATTTATTCATTTGTGGGATATACATCGCTGGCAAGGCCAGCATTTATTGCCCATTCCTAATTGCCACTAAGGTGGTGATAAGGTCCCTTCTTGAAGTGCTGCACTCCTTATGGTGTAGGTACACCCACAGTGATGTTGGGGGGGGTGGGGGGGGGTTGCGAGTATCAGGATTTTGACCCAGTGACAGTGAAGGAACAGCAATATAGTTCCACGACAGGATGGTGTGTGACCTGGAGGGGAACTTGCAGGTGGTGGTGTTCCCATGTGTCTGCTGTCCTTGTTCTTAAAGAGGTTGCGGGTTTGGAAGCTGCTGTTGAAGGAGTCTTGACACATTGATGTAGTGTATCTTATAGATTGTACATGCTGCAGCTATTGTGTGCTGGTGCAGAGGGTGTGAATTCTTCAGGTGGTGGATGGGTACCCATTAAGTGGGCTGCTTTGCCTTGGGCAGTGTCGAACCTCTTGACTGTTGATAAAGTCGCATTCATCCACGCAAGTGGAGAATATTCTATCATACTCCTGATTTGTGCCTTGTAAATGGTAGACAGGATTCGGGTGTTAGGAAGTGAGTCATCTGACGCCAAATTCCCAGCCTTTGACCTACTCTTGTAGCCATAGTATTTATATATATTTTGGGGGACGTGGTGGTGGAGTGGTAATACCACTGGACTAGTAATCCAGAGTGCAAGGCTAATGCTCTAGGGACATAGGTTCTAATCCCACCAAGGCAGCTGGTAGAATTCAAATCGAATTATGCTGTAGCAAAATCTAGAAGAGTTATGATGACCATGGAACTATCGTGGATTGTCATAAAAACCCATCCGTTTCACTAATGTCCTTTAGGGAAAGAAATCTGCCATCCTTACCTTGTCTGGCCTACATGTGACTCCAGACCCACAATGATGTGGTTGACTCTTAATTGCCCTCTGAAATGGCCTACCAAGCCACTCAGTTCAAGGACAGTTAAGGATGGGCAACAAATATTGGGCTTGCCAGTGATGTCCACATCCCATGAAAGAATAAATTTAAAAAAACGCTGGTACAGTCAGGTGAGAAGTGGTAGAATGGCTCTCCTCTCTGTCTGCCCCTTGGTTGATAACAACAAGTTTTTTTTTAAAGAAAAGCCCATCCATAATTGCCGTTGAACTGATTGGCTTGCTAATTCAGTGAGTTTGTAACTGTTTGTGTGTGTTTCTTACAGTCATAACACTTAAACAGAATATCTTCCAAAGTTTTAAAAGAAAAGAGAATTGTGTTTTTTATATTTGAGGTGAGTTGAGAGTGACTGCCCTTGAAATCAAGGCAGCATTTGACTGAGTGTGGCATCAAAGAGCCTGAGCAAAACTGAAGTCAATGGGAATCAGGGGAAAAACTCTCTGCTGGTTGGAGCCATACCTAGCATAAAGGGAGATGGTTGTGGTTGTTAGAGGTTAATCATCCCAGTTCCAGGACATCATTGAAGGATTTCCACAAGGTAGTGTCCTAGGTCCAACCATCTTCAGCTACCTCATCAATGATCTTCCTTCCATCATAAGGTCAGAAGTGGGGATGTTTGCTGATGGTTGCACAATGTTCAGCAACATTCGCGACTCCCCAGATATTGAAGCAGTCCATGTCCAAATGCAGCAAGACCTGGACAATATCCAGGCTTGGGCTGACAAGTGGCAAGCATCAGTCACGTTACACAAGTGCCAGGCAATGACCATCTCCACCAAGCGAGAATCTAACCGTCCCGCCTTGACATTCAATTGCATTTTCATTGCTGAATTCCCCACGATCAATACCCTGGGGGCATTGACCATTGACTTAACTGGACTGTCCATATAAATACTGTGGCTACAAGAGCAGGTCAGAGGCAAGGAACCCTGTGGCGAGTAACTCACCTCCTGACTCCCCAAAGCCTGTTTATCATCTACAAGGTGCAAATCAGGAGAGTGATGGAATACTATATTGCCGTTCCTTCACTGCTGCTGGGTCAAGATCCTGGAACTCCTTTCCTAACAGCACTGTGAGTGTACCTACATCACACCCAATTCAAGAAGGTGGCTCACCACCTCCTTCCCAAGGGCAGTTAGTGATGGGTAATAAATGCTGGTCTAGCCAAAGACGCCCACATCCCATGGATGAATAAAAAGCTCAACACATAATCTAAATAAGAAAAATACAAAAGCTGCAACTCTCACTCAACACATGCATTCAAGAATTCACACACACACACACACACACACACATACACACACAAATACAGAGGTAAGTTACGAAGTAGGAGGGTAGGTTAAATTGGTTAAGTCAATTCTATACAGATCCTGTAGATTGATGACTTGATGGTTTCAAACATAGCTCAATGGTCTCTCTGGATTCTGCAAGAAGATGATTTAAACATGTTGACAGATGACTTTTGTCTTTTCTGGAGTCAGCATCTGCTGCCCTGATATTTAAGATGCTGCCTGTGGCATGAGGCTGGCCAAAAAACAGGAAGGGCACAAAGTTGCATGATGCCTGGAGTGGGAGAGAGTGCTAACTCAGCGTTTTTCTGGTCTCACTCTGACTAGCCTGGAAAGAAACAGTTTTTTAAACAAAGAGGATTAGCTTGCTCAACACATGATCTCCTCTCACAACCTGGCCAGTTACCCAAACATGATCATAGTAAACTGGTCCCAAGTCCATTGTTTAAAAATGGTGAGATTATGTGGTCGGTGGAGTTCATTTCTCAGCCAGGGTCCATTGTCCAAAGTGATTGAGTCTAATGGCTTGGTTCACATCCATCTGAATATATAGGATATGTCTGGATGTTTTGTGAATGATTCAGGAGATGTGCCATTCACACTGGTCTAAGTTGATTGTTTCTGGTGGGCTACTTCTAGACAGCCTGGCCCCTTGCTGCTGTAGGTACAGTTATATGAATGTTTGGCCATCGTAGGAGCTGCTGTTTAAGCCACTTGATATGCTGTTGTATGGTTTTTTTTAAACTTATGCTGTGGATTCAGCACACTGAATAAATAAAGTTATTTTCGACATACAACATGGTTTTATATCAAAGGCTGATCCAGTTAAGGTTGGTCAATGGTGGCCCCAGGATGTTGATGGTGGGGATTCAGCAATGGTAATGTCATTGAATGTACCAAGGGATAATAACTATTATACTAATAGCAATAGTGCATCATCAGTGATGTCAGGTGATGTCAAATCACTAGTAACTGGAACCTGAGGGAAGAATGTTCAGGTGGAGCCATGCTAAATTTACCAACACTCTCAACAGGACAGTCTGTCTGGGTTCAAGACCAGAACCAGCCTTGCCAGGTATTGAGTCAGTCCATTAATTCACGCTCCTACCTGGTGCACGCTGACCATGATGTCCTATGGCGGAACAGATCTGCTCTAGTATCCACCAGTAAACAGCCTCTGCAGGAGCGTGAATAAACCACTCTGCTGACTGAGAAGACAGTCCAGCCAACTTATCGGATGACTCATAGGTCCCTCTACAAGAACATTATGCTCCTAACCCTGTCCCAGAAGAAACAAGAACACGATCTGGCAGAGTGCTCAAACCCCTGCAGCACCTTTCTCTCTGTCTCAGGGAACCAGACAATGGGAGAACGGGGGAGCAGGGAAGTAGGATGTGCAAATAGTTGATGTTAATAAATAGAGTGAAAGACTTGTAGGGGTGTAGTATACAGGGTTATTAGGTATTATGCTAATAACTATAGTGCATCATCAGTGATGTCAGATCACATGTAACTTGAACCTGAGGGAAGAAGATTCTAATGGAGTCATGCTAAAGTCCATCTCTGTAAATTGTATAAATAGTCAATAAATGTACACTAGTTTGCAAAAGCATGGGTTCCAGCTGTCTTCTAGCAAAGGCACCCAGAACCCCGTCACGATAAAAATACGAAGGGGAAATGGTTAGATTCTCTCTTGTTTGTCAGGAATATATAATAATTCTCATAGTGTTATTGGAATTTATTGTAAAATAGTGGTATCTGTGTCTAAATGTAACTGTGTGTGAGACTTATTGGATTAAAGGCAGCTGGTTTGAAGGCTTTGATGTAAACATGGTAAACATGGGGTAAGTTTAGAATGTAAGGTGTGAAAGGACATTTGCATTTTTAAATAAACCAGGCTAGATTGCTTTCAAAGGAGGGGTGACCTGCCCAGGTGAGGTTTAGGTACAATAGGCAGAATATTGCCCTTGTCAGTCAGGGCCAGAAGATGATTTCACGCTGATGGACCAATTAAGGCCTGCCCAGCGTGAAATGCGAACGGCAGCACTCAGCACTGCCTGTGCGGCCGGGGGAAGGAGGGCAAGTGGAGTGAATGCAAACTTAGCGCATGTGTGCTTCATAATTCCTCTGAGGCACAGACCTCCTTCAGGGAGATGTGTTAAATGAGAAAAATTACTTAAAAATGTAATAAAACATGTCCGCTCATGTGACTCTGTCACATGAGCAGGGACATGTTATAAATTATATTTTAAAATTTTTATTTCATTTTTATTTGCTTTAGGAAATCTTATCCCGCCCGTAGATGAGATTTCCTAAAAAGTGCAAAGGCCACTTAGCCTTTTTGCCTGCAGTGCAGTAATTGCTCCTTTCATGGCTTTAATAGGCCTTTTAATTTTTGGCGGGTGCACAGCTGACTCTGGCATGCACCTGCTGAATGAATTATCGCACAACTGCGCATTGATGTTGGGATGCTCACCTGATGTCAACGTGCATTATTTTATGCTTGAGTGGGCTGGGTGCATGCCTGCCCTCCGAGCTAAAAATTTTACCCAATGTGTTTATTTTTCCCAAAGATCACTGGGAAAACTTAGCGCTATGAAAGATTTTTATTATCAGAAAGATAAAGTCTGAGGACATAGTGAAACAATGGGAATTTGCATTCATAGGGGAAGATATCTATAAAGGAGCGAAGGCTGTGTGTAAGGTAGGCATTTTTAAGATCTAACAAGTGTGAAAAGCCTTCAGCATCTATGCCTCAAGCTGCTGTTTTCAAAGTTAAGAAAACTCTTTGAATTTGAGTGGTTCAGTGTATTGTGTGTCATCATGTCTGGGTCTTTTAAAATCTAAGTATCTTACTGATGCCTTAATGAAAGTATAACTGGGAGTCAGCTTAAGTTGGGGATTTAGAAGTTATAATAGTAATTTGTAGATGTATGTATGTGTTTAAAATAATTTCTCTTATTAATAAATGTCAAATCCAGTTTTGTAAAAACCTATAAGACTTGGTGGTCTTATTACTACTGAATTCAAAGCACACATCTTGAAATTTATACAGATTGCAAAACAAATTGTGGCAGTTGTTTCAAGTTTCCCTTTGGGATTTGAAAACTCAGCATTTACCATCGGCTCTGCCATAACATGTTGAAGATGGTCATTGACTGGAATTTGTCTGACATGAATGTTACTAGCCATTTATCAGCTCAAGCCTGAATGTCGTCCAGGTCTTGCTGCATACAGGCACGGACTCCTTCAGGACCTGAGGAATTGTGAATAGTACTGAACACTGTGCAAGTATCAGTGCACATCCTCACTTCTGACCTTATGTTGGAGGGAAGGTTATTGATAAAGCAGCTGAAGGTGGTTGGTCCTCGGACACTACTCTGAGGAACTCCTGCAGCGAAATCCTGGGATATGATTGATCTCCAACAATCACAACCATCTTTGTGCTAAGTATGACTCCAACTTGTGGACTGTTTTCCCCCGATACTCATTTACTTAAACTTTGCTACAGCCCCTTTATGTAACGATCAGATAAATGCAACCTTGATATCAAGGTCTGTCTCTCTCACCTCACCTGTGGAATTCAGCTATTTTGTCCATGCTTGGGCCAAGACTGTAATGAGATGTGGAGCTGAATATCCCTGGTGAAACCCAAACTGAGCCATCAGTGAGCAGGTTATTGCTGAGTAAGTGCCGTTTGATAGCACTGATAACATCTTCCATCATTTTGCTGATGATGGAAGGTAGGTTAATGTTGCAGTAATTGGTGAGATTGGATTTGTCCTGCTTTTTTGTGGTTAGCAGATACTGGGCAAATTTTCCACATTGTCTGATGGATGGTAGTGTTGTAGATTTACTGGAACAGCTTGGGTGTGTGGCTGGTTCTGCAGCACAAGCCTTCAGTACTACAGCCAGGATTTTGTAAGGACCCATCGCCTTTGCATTATCCAGTGCCTTCAGCCATCTCATGATATCATGGAGTGAATCAAATTGGCTGAAGACTGGCATCTGGAGCGATAAGGTGGGTGGATTCCAAAATTGCATGGGAAACCTGGAATTATGTTCAGCATGTCTGTCAGTGGCTTTTTAATACACTGACCTTATTATCATTTTACTTCCCAATTTCCTGTTCAATTGGTAGAGCTTGATGAAAATCTCAACTCCAGTATTTAAAGAGACAGTGCAAAAATGCAACTTGGAGATTTTGGCATTCAAGAGAAGAAAGGAAGAAGTTGAGGAATGGAAATGAGACTTGCAAAGGTTGGGGCCTATTTCAATGATGCCTCCCTGACTGTGCTGCAAGGTGGCTATGGACAGCCAGAGGCAGATACTATTCCCAACAACGGGAGGAAGAAACCTGCAGTGAAGACTAAAAATGAAGGTTGGAAGTTGCCAAGGAAGCTGCCAGCAGGGGCATTGTGCAGGTCCTGGATGCAGGGCAGGAAGACTCTATTGATCTAGCCTGGTCAGGAAAAGGTGAGTACAGCTGCGCAATCACCTGTATCCTGCTGTGCATGCTAGAAGAACCATTGCTTGTTTGTCACCTGCATGGTACATTTCTGATTGCTGCGCAAGTCCATGGCCTAGAGGGAATGTTGTTTGCAGGTGCACCCATCCCTCTCTAACTATGCACTTCCTTACATCCTATTCATTCACCACTGACAGTTAGCATTATCATATCTGTCCCTGATACCCACCTTCACCAAATGTTCCCTATCCACTGACTGAATATATGCTATTATATTCACTCATAGATCTGTTCTTTCTTCCTTGCAGAAGACAACACAGAATACCAGGTAGAGACAGAGATTTGGAGTTGGCCTTTCAACTATCCAGCAACTCAAAGGAGGAGGTGCTGGAGATCAGAGGAGTCTTGGTGTGTCTGGCCTTTGGAGCTGTGAAGGCATCTCTTCAGCTGATGGATGGAGAGCATTTGGTGAGGGCGAGATAGGGATCTCTCAGCTACCTGGTGATATAATTTAATATCAGGCAACCGCATGTTTTACAGCATTCAGTCAAATTGACTTGATACCCAAATGAGAAATTGCAGTTCTTAATTTGCCAGCACTCATTCATACCTTTTATCTCCCACAGGGTCTGTATGTGTGCAGCAGAATTGATGGAGGTCATGGAAGTGATTCCTCAGAGGAAATCAACTGTTCTGAGGCTGCACCATCACACAACCTATGCATACGTGTACACCATCTTAGATACTCACACTTGGTGGGATCAGTAAGAGATGTAGTTGGGTTTTCACCTGGTAACTTAGACTTCACAAGTAGGTAAGAGCAGATGGTGGTGGGTCAGCAGTGGAGATCCTGTGTGGGAGGGCACAATCCTCTCCAAGCTCTGTTCAGGTAGATATAGATGTTGTATTACAGGGTTGTTGATGAAAAGGATAATTAATGAGCAGCAGCAGAGAAAGCGTGATGCATTGACAGGCTTTTGTCCATGATTGCAAAGAAGTTGGAGGAGTCTGCTTCAAGCATGAGTGAGTTGATGTTGCATGGCACTCTGATGTCTTCTTCCATGAATAGATTGGCCAATGGCATTGGATGTCAAATATGGCAATCACGTGTTCATGTAGATCTAGAGCAAGGGCTTGTGTTCCCAAATGCCACCTTAGAACTGGATGACAAATACTTTAAGCCCGGCCTTGCAGCACCCCACTGACCTCCACCAAAGGGCTGTCCAGCAGAGTGATAGTGGTGAGGTGAGGCTGGACCAAAGAAGGAATGATGGTGAAGGGTGGCATTGAAAAGGTTGCTCCACTTGAATTGTTCCCACGTCTCAACACCACCACCAAACCCCCACCACTTCGTCCTACCACCCCCCCCCTGCCGAGTTGGTACTCAACATGCTGCCTCATGTTCCAATAGGTGGACTTGTAGTAGTCTTTGGTGGGGTCCTCTCTAAAACCAGAGGATGTCAACCAAGAGCATCTCAACAGCCAGAGCAGGGATCTCAGCAGCCTGCCTCTTCCCTGATGAAGGCACATGGGTTGTACTGCATATCATTGTCAGGAAAAGGAAGGTTAAAGATTTGGAGCTGCACAAGGGTATGCACATGTTAAGTTTCTGTTCTTTTCTTGAAGCGCATAAATATTATTTCCCACCACGTTCCTGGCTTACCTATTTGTGGTTACTGGTTGTCAGGTGGCCTTTTATTTGTTTTTTAAATTCATTCATGGGATGTGGGCATCACTGGCATTCATTGCTCATCCCTAACTATCCTTGTTCAGAGGGCATTTTTAAGAGTCAACCACATTGCTGTGGGTCTGGAGTCACATGTAGGCCAGACCAGTAACGATGGCAGATTTCCTTCCCTAAAGGGCATTAGTAAATCAGATGGGTTTTTGCAACAATCAACAATAGTTTCATGGTCACATTAAATTTTAATTCCAGATTTTTATTGAGTTTAAACCTCACCATCTGCTAGGGTGGGATTTGAAATTGCATCCCCAGAGCGTTACCATGGGTCTCTGGAATACCAGTCAATGGCATTACCACTATGCCACCACTTCCCCATTACTTTATTTAATGATGAATTAAATGACTAATGGGAGGATGTGTAAATAAATGGTTGGTTGTATGCAGGACTGCTTTGTGTTAGTGGCATTGGTGGGTGGGGGAACGCTGGCTGAACCAGTGGTTGTGAGATGGGTCCACTGGTGGAACTTAAGTGAATCTCACAATAATCTGGGAATCCCTGACATCCTGACAGCAATGTGCATATCTGGTGGTGCATTTCCCTCATTGCCTTCCTCCTCCTTCAAATTCTCCAGAGAATCTGTGCTCCTGCAGGTCCAAACCTCGCTGCTTTGTTACATTGTGCAGACTGCTGCCCAATATATCATCAGGGCATGCTCCTTGGTGCAGATTGGATGGTGCCTCCTGATCTGTCCAGGCACCTAGAGCACATCTTCAGCATAGACATAGAAACATAGAAACTAGGAGCAGGAGTAGGCCATTCAGTGCTTCGAGTCTGCTCTGCCATTCATTATGATCATGGCTGATCATCCAACTCAATAGCCTGCTCCCGCTTTCTCCCCATACCCTTTGGTCCCTTTCGTCCCAAGAGCTATATCTAACTCCTTCTTGAAAACATACAATGTTCTTGTCTCAACTGCTTTCTATGGTAACAAATTCCACAGGCTCACCACTCTCTGGGTGAAGAAATTTCTCCTCATCTCAGTCCTAAATGGTCTACCCTATATCCTCCGACTGTGACCCCTGGTTCTGGACTCCCCCACCATTGGAAACATCCTTCCTGCATCTACCCTGTCTAGTCCTGTTAGAATTTTATAGGTTTCTATGAGATCCCCCCTCATTCTTCTGAACTCCAGCGAATATAATCCTAATCGACTCAATCTCTCCTCATATGTTAGTCCCGCCATCCCAGGAATCAGTCGGGTAAACCTTTGCTGCATTCTCTCTATAGCAAGTAAATCCTTACCCAGATAAGGAGACCAAAACTGCACGCAATATTCCAGGTGCAGTCTCACCAAGGCCCTGTATAATTGCAGCAAGACATCCCTGCTCCTGTACTCGAATCCTCTTGCTATGAAGGCCAGCATACCATTTGCCTTCTTTACTGCCTGCTGCACCTGCATGCTTACCTTCAGCGACTGGTGTACAAGGATACCCAGGTCTCGTTGCACATTCCCCTCTCTCAATTTATAGCCATACAGATAATAATCTGCCTTCTTGTTTTTGCTACCAAAATGAATAACCTCACATTTATCCACATTATACTGCATCTGCCATGCATTTGCCCACTCACTCAGCTTGTCCAAATCACACTGAAGCATCTCTGCATCCTCCTCACAGCTCACCTTCCCACCCAGCTTTGTGCCAATGGCTTGTTCAGTGACACATCTGTTGGTAATATGGCATTGATTTTGGCACTCTTGGGCACCATTCGTCAGGTTTCTGAGGTGTTACCTGCCATGTTAAGGTGGCATTGCTTGTCTCTGAGCAGCCAAACAGAAACTCTGCATCCAGGTGCAAAGACCTCTGGGAGGGTGGACAGTTGTACAGTGAAAGCATCATGACAGCTGCCTGGGGATCTTACACACACCTGCATAAAGATATTTTTGTGATCACTCACCAGCTGCCCATTGATGGGGTGGAAGCCCTTGTGTTTAACAAATATTCCTGGGTGATCTGGGTGCCGTGATGTTGATGGTACCCTACACCTGTGAAAAGACAGCTAGATATGCAAACCTGAGTACCCGCTCATTCTGACTGGCATCATCGTAGGCAACATTGACATAATTGGCAGCCATCAGTCTTATGCACTTGTTGGTTGACGACTGGGAGTTCGTACAAATGTTTCTAGCCATGTCCTGAAAGGATCCAAAGACAAAAAAGGTTAAGGGCAGTGGTGGCATTGACAGCCACTGATAAAGCATGGCTACTAGGTCCAGCTGGAAGCAGGTCTTCTTCCATCAGGTTGCAGATGTTTGCAAACACCTGATGCAACAACCTGAGCTTTCTGAGAAATTGCTGCTGAGGAAGCTGTTCCTTTTGTCTTTCATCAGCAGTCCTTCAATTCAAGGATAATGTCTACTCAGAGTTTCAAGTTTCTGCCATGAGTCTTTGAACAGGCCAATTCTTCACCTGCAGATGTTTGGGCTCATCATTAAGACTCCGGGACTCAAGATATGAGGCAGCTTGATGGACAAGTTGTCACCATTCTAAACAATTGGTACCAAGTTCCTCCCAATCATTAATGTCAATGCTGCCATGCTTCAAGGAGAGCTTCAGAGTGCCTTTGAAGCATTTTCTTTGACCTCCCCTGGAACATTGGCCATTTGAGAGTTGAGAAAGCAGGACCTGGCGAGGGAGACAGTTTTCAGCTCACTGAAGTTGATTTTGCTGGAATGCTTGTGGACCTTGCTTCTAGAAGGACATTAGTGTTTGTTTGGTGGTCCTCCCTTGAATCTGAAGGAGGCGGTGGAGGCATTGCTGATGGAATTTCTTTAGTACTCTTATGTGTTGTTGATACATGATCCAGGTCTCACGGCAGCACTGGAGTGGACAAAGCTGCTCTGTACATCAGGACTTTTGTTGGCTTGCAGAGGTCTTTGTTGTCAAACACTCATTGCTGTAGTTTGTAGAAGGATGAGTTGGCACAGTTGATTCGGTGTTGGACCTCCTCATCAATGGTGGCCTTTTGAGAAAACATGCTTGCTAAGGTATGGAACGTGCTCAACATAATACAGAGTCCTTATCTTTAGGCCCTGTGTAATGCATAAGGGCTCCTGTGAACTGCACCTCTCTCCTGCCCACCTCTCCTGTACAGCTAAAGGTCTAAGACAGTTGTGGCTGATCACCTTGATCCTCATCTGAGGTCCAATCCAAGGCAGCATAAACAGTATCCATCCTGAGTCGATGGATCAAACCTCCAAAGCACAGAAAGTACACTCTCAGCAAAAGTTCTGTGAGCAACCTTTCTCCTTGCAGGCTAAGAAAGCAGCAGAGAGTAATAAATATGTCATGCCATATTTTCCTGAGATTTATTGACCCCCTCCCCCCTTGCCTCTCAATTTCTACTGTGTTGTTGCCTTGTTTTTACTGGTGAGTTTCAGGAAGCCTATGAAACCCACGATCACACGTTACATTGAAAAATCTGTCAATGTCGCACCAATTGAGTGATTAACATATGTTAATTGTCAGCCCACCTCTCCTGAGGGGTTTTCCTAACTTGCTGGGTTGGAGCGGACTTCCTGATGTACTGTCAATTTTACCAGCTTTAAATCCCATTCTCTCCCAAATCCACATGCTTCTCTATGTTAAAACTCTGTCCATTGAGACTGTGGAATGGAGGCTGGTGGAGAGATGGGGGCTGGGGAGAAATGAAGACTGGGGAGTTGGAGATTGTGCAGAAATGGAGACTGAAGTTTATAGTTCAGGGAAGAGATAGAAACTGGGAAATGGGGGCTTGGGATAGGAGGAACACTAGGGAATGGGAGCTCTGGGGAAGATGGAGACTGGGGAGTAAGGATTTGTGGGGAAATGGAGACCTGCACAGCGAGAGTTGGAGACTACAGAACAAGAGTCAAAATATGTTTTCTCGAGGGCTCTTTTTAAGAGGAAAAACTGCTTAACTTAATTTTGTTGAGGGCAACTTTCGGATTTTGGGGGGCTAACTCTTTGGTTTTTGGGGCTCCTTTTTCATTTTCATTAACCAATGTAATTCCATCTTAACATACACACACACATCCTCAAACACACCCACACACATAGAGACACCTTTATACATTACCCTTCTCCCTCCCCCAGTTTGGCCTGTTTGTTGTTGCTCATATTATTTTCATTTCATTGTAAGCTGCTGATGGCTCTCACTCTCTCTCTGGCTCTCTAGTTTGTTACTAGGCCCTTGTAGGTTACAGAAGATGAAATTAGCATCAATCAAAGTGCCGCTTCCCCCATGAGAATGAGAGTGGAGAGAGCGTATTCTTCACAATGTTAAATATGTATGTTTGTGTGCAGGGTTTTCTCTCACTCTTATCAGAAACACCAGGAAAGTACTGATCTGCAAATAAGTCAGGATTTGGGGTGTTCTGAACCGCTAGCTACAAGTCTTTTAGACAGACCTATGCTCTCATTTTCTCTCTGCTTACTTTCCCATCTGGTTTTGATGTACCCATTTTGAAACTTAAAAAGTCTTTGCCCCCCCAGCAGCAAACAGATGCCTGTGACCAAAGCTGTGCAGCCCTGTCACATCCAGTCGTGAGTGGTGGTGGGCAATTAAACAACCAAATGGAGGAGGAGATTCCACAAATATCCCCTCAATGATGGGGATATTTGCAACCATCTCCAGCCCGAAGTGTTGAGTGAATGTTCTATCCCAGCCTCCTCCAGAGGTCCCCAGCATCACAGATGCCAGTCTTCAGCCAATTTGTTTTACTCCACATGATATTAAGAAATGGCTGAAAGCACTGGATACTGCAAATGCTATGGGTCCTGACAACATCCCAGCAATAGTACTGAAAAATTGTGCTCCAGAACTAGCCGGGCCCCTCACCAAGCTGTTCCAGTACAGCTACAACACTGGCATCTACCTGGATATGTGGAAAATTGCCCAGGTACCTTCTGTCCATAAAACACAGTACAAATCCAAACCAGTCAATAACTGTCCCATCAGTATGCTCTTGATCATCAGCCAAATGATGGAAGGTGTCACCAGTAGTGCTATCAAGCAACACATACACTGCAATAACCACTCACAGATGCTCAGTTTGACCTCATTACAGCCTTGGATCAATAATGGATAAAAGTGCTGAACTCAAGAGGTGACTGACCTTGATATCAAGGCTGAATTTGGCCAAGTGTAGCATCAAGGACTCCTGGAAAAATTGTAGTCAATGGGAATCAGGGGGAAATCTCTCCGCTAGTAGAGTCATACCTAGCACAAAGGAAGACGGTTGTGGTTGTTGAAGGCCAATCATCTCAGTCCCAGGATATTGTTACTGGAGTTTCTCAGGGTAGTGTCCTAGGCTTAGCCTTCTTTAGCTGCCCCATCAATAACCTTCCCTCCATCGTAAGGTCAGAAATTGGGATGTTCGCTGATGATTGCACAGTGTTCAGTACCATTCGCAACTCCTCAGATACTGAAGCAGTTGTGTCCATATGCAGCAAGACCTGGCAAGACCAAGCCCAAGGCTTGGGCTGATAAGTGGCAAGCAGCATTCACATCACAAAAGTGCCAGGCAATAACTATCTCCAACGACAGAGAATCTAACCCTATTCCTTTGATGTACAATGACATTAGCAAACCTGAATACCCTGCCATCAATATCCTGGGGGTAACTTAACTGAAACTACAGCTACAAGAGTAAGTCAGAGGCTGGGAATTCTGGGACAAGTTACTTGTCTCCTGACTCCCCAAAGCCTGTTCTCCATCTGTAAGGCACAAATCAGGAGTGTGATGGAATACTCTCTACTTCCCTGGATAAGTGTGGTTCTAACAATACTCAAGAAGCTCAACACAATCCAGGGCAAACCAGTCGTCGTGATTGGCCACTCCATCCACTATGTTGAACATTCACTCCCTCCACCAAGCACAGTTGCAGGAGTGTGTATCATATCCAAGATGCACTGCAGCAGATCACCTAGGTTCCTTTGACAGTGCCTTTCAAACCCACGACCCCAACACCTCGAAGGACAAAGGCAGCCGAGGCCTAGGAGCACTACACCTGCTTGTTCCCCTTCCAGCCCTACAATCTATTGCCATTCCTTCACTGTCACTGGGTCAAAATCACAGAACTCCTTTCCTTACAGCACTTTAGGTGTGCATACATCAAATGGACTACAGTGGTTTGTGAAGATGGCTCACAACCACCTTGTCCAGGGCAGTAAGTGATGGATAACAAATGCTGGCCCTACCAGCGACGCCAACATCCCATGAAAGAATTTTTAAAAGTCATGTGATCAAACTTCAGGAACACCTCCAACCCGAATTTGCAACCCTATCTTGACTCCCAATATCCGCTTTGTCAATAAGGACCAATTTCTTAATAAATTAGGTTTTGAAACCAACTGCAGTCAAGAAGACTGCAAATTGAAAGTTTGCATCAGAAGTAACCATATTTACCTTGATTAATGACTACCCACTAGATAAGTAAATAGCCCCAAGAACCCAAATGTGTTTCAATAAATAAACTCATTCGTGGCAAAACCAGAGTTAAAATATCGATCTTTTGCACAGAGTTTTTACCAGCATCATTTTTCGCAGTTGTTGAACTCTTTCAAAGTATGCATTTAAAAATTGAATCCTGATGAGATTGTTGGATCAGCAGCTTGAATGAATTATGCACAGACCGTGTGAGGGAGCTGAATTAGTATTTGAGTTACAGTAGTTAATACAGGATGTTTAGACTACACATTAATTCAGCTCCCTCACACTATCTGTCTGGCTTAGTAACCCTCTCTAAACAAATTTCAGGGATGGTCAGTGCTTGTTATTAAATAATTATATAAGCGAGAAAAAATTCTTCAATTTTAAAAGAAATTCTGATACCAATGCATTTGCATGCATTGTAATTTCTTCACAGCACAAAAAATGTTGTTCCCCTTAAAATTATTGGATGTATTTATGTTACACAAGGAATGCAATGGACATATGCTGGTACAATAGTACAAAAAAATTAACTGCTACTATTCAGCATTTAGCTTTAATGTATTATAACTGGCTTTTTAAAATTTGAAAGCCCAATTTCAGATTGAAAGAAACGATCTGAAGTCAATGATACCAATAACGTGTGCTTTCCCTGGCAGAAGCTGAACAAGTGAGTGCTGGAAAACCGAGAGTTTGGGAATATTTAGGCGCCCTGCCCACTATGCATCTCACTAAATCTGTGACTTGTCCAGAATGTGTGAGAGCTAATTTTGTGCAGATCAGTAGCTACATGGGAGACATGTTTCCTTCCTCATTCCTACACTATTCTCATTTTAAATAGGCAATAGATGCCGGTCAGGTTCTTGCTTGTCATGAAGGGATCCTTTAAAGATGCACCCTATTATCTTTTGCTATCGTTCAATTTTAAGCTATGGAGACTGCCTTTGGGGCTCTTCTTGCTGGATTTCATAAAGCAAATGAAAGGGATAAAAAGTGAGAAGACATTGATATATAGCCCTGTGCTCAGAGAAGAAAATGGATTTTTTTTTTACCAACTTTTGAGATCTAATGTAATCTCCTGAGTTATTGTTTAAATAGACAACTGACTTTAACATGGGGTTGAATTTGGTTTCTCTTCTGGATGAATGGACCATATTTGGGGTGTGAACCTGATTGCCGTAGCAGCAGGACTGACAGTACAATTACAATCCAATTAAAAGGATGCCTCTAGGATCGCTGTCCAATTAGGGACAGTGGTCAGATTGAGGGTATAGGAGGCTGATTCAGCACAGATGATTGCAAGGGCGTTAACAGCATTCAATGCGTCTCCAGTGAGACTACTGCTGTGGGGAATGAGATGAGAGTGGGCAGGACAAAATGAAGGCTCAAAATGGCTGGAGGAAAAAGCAGTCACATCTCCATCACCAGCCCTATCTTGTGACATCAGTCTCCAGTAGGTAATCATGCAGTTGCAAGCCTCAGCTTCAGGATGACCACAGGCTTGCCAATTTGCACCTTTAATGCACAGATTGCATTATAATCTTCATGACGTTCCATCCTCCCGCTGTGTACGCGCCTCATAAAAATGTAGGAAATAGGAGCAGAACTAGGCCATCCAGCCCCAAGAGCCCACTCCTTCACTTCATGACAGATGTTGTTTTGGCCTCAACTCCACTTTCTGCCTGTGCCCCAAAACCTTTGACTCCCTTTGATCAAAGAAGTGTCTAATACAGCCGTGAAGATATTCAATAATGCAGCCTCCACAGTTTTATGAGAAAAAGGATTGCAAAGACCAATGAGCCTCTGAGAGAAGAAATTTCTCTTCATCTCAGTCTTAAATGAGAGGCCCCTTATTTTGAAACTATGCCCCCTAATTCTAGATTCCCCCACGAGGGGAAACATCCTTTCAGCATCTACCCAGTTAAGCCCCCTCTGAATCTTAAATGTTTCAATAAGATCAAGTCTCATTCTTCAATACTCCAATGAACATAGACCCAACCTGCTCAATCCTTCCTCATAAGACAACCCCTTTTCCCCAAAAATCAACCTAGTGAACACTCTTTAAACTGCCTCCAATGCAAGCATATCCTTCCTTAGAAGAAGACCAAACTGTACATAGTACTCTAGCTGTGGTCTGACCAATGCCCTGTGCAGTTGCAGTAAGACTTCCCTACTTTTATCCCCCATCCCCCTTGCAATAAATACCAACATTCCATTTGCCTTCCTAATTACCAGCTGTACTTACATGCTAACTCTTTGTGTTTCACATACAAAGACTCCCAGATCCCTGTCTGCTGCAGCATTCTGTAGTCTCTTTCCAATTAAATAATATTTTGCTTTACTATTCTTCCCACAAAAGTGGATAACCTCACATTTTCCCACATTATAATCCATCTACCAATTTTTTGCACACTCACCACTTATCTTTATCCCTTTGCAGACTCTTGTGGCCTCCACAAAGCTTGCTTTCCCACCTATCTTTGTTTCATCAGCAAATATAGCTATAATACACTCTGTCTCTTCATCCAAGTCATTAATACAGATTGGAAATAGTTGAGTCTCCAGCACTGATTGTTGTGACAGCCCACTAGTTATGCTTTGCCAACCTGAAAATGACCCATTTATCCTGGCTCTTTGTTTTCTATTAGTATTCCAGTCCTCTATCCATGCTAATATATCATCCTCAACACCATGAGCTTTTATCTTGTGTAGAATATTTTATGTGGCATTTTATTGAATGGCTTTTTGGAAATCCAAATTCACAATGTCTGTTGTTTCCTCTTTATTCACTGTGCTTATTATATCCTCAAAGAACTCCATTTGTCAAACATGATTTCCCTTTCATCAAACCATGTTGATTCTGCTTGATTGTATTATAATTTGAAATTGAACATGAAATTCTATTTCTGTCTGTTCCTAGAGGATCCTTTACTATGAGTGGAGTCGTCCGTGCCAGTGGCTCATTTTAGGACTCCACAGGTAATATTGCAAACCTCAACCCACAAATATATCCATAAGGTCACAGACACCATCTTTGCAAAGGCACAAAATTTTGTGCATTTCACCAAGACCAGGAAAGCCAGGGTGCAAAACCGTTGGGATTTGCCCAGATCTCAGGTTTCCCACAGGTGCAGGGTGCCATTGACTGCACTCACATGGCACTCAGATCTTTGTCGCAACAAGCGGTCAACTATGTCTCCCGCAAGGGCTTCCACTCGCTGAATGTTCAGCTGGTGTGCAACAACCACAAACATATCCTGCAAGTGTGTGCATGGTTCCCAGGGAGTGTCCACAACTGCTACATTCTCAGACCCCTGACGTCTTTCATGGTCCACAGAGGCTGCAGGGTTCGCTCTTCAGGGACAAGGGCTACCTGCAGAGGACATGGCTGATGACACCTGTGTGGTTGTCTCAGAGTGCAGCAGAGAGAAGGTACAACGAGGCTCATGCTGCAACTTGCACCTTGGCAGACAGTTGAAAATAAGGCACTGGTGCTTAGACTGGTCTGGTGGAGTCCTGCAATACAGTCCACAGAGGATGTCATGCATCGTCATCACCTGCTGCGCCCTTCACAATCTGGTGCTGCAATGGGGAGAAGAGCTGGCTGAGGAGGAGATGGAGGAGCTGGAGGCCTCCTCCAATGAGGAGAACGTCAAAGGGGATGAGGGTGAGGAGGTCCTCGAAGCCGAGGATGCGGGCGATATGGCCATCGTACTGGGCAGACACGCTCAGGAGGCCCACATATCTGTTAGATTCATGGAGGATGATGGCGACATGCAGTGAGGAGGCGCCATAGATCCTTACATTGCATCTGTGAATGCCTAACCCCAGTGTGGCCGATGGCCACGCACATACCCTAAGTGATAAGGCTCCTGTCATGGAGATGCAGCGGAGGCCCCAGTAGTCACTAGATTCCAAGAGGTAGATGACGAAATACTCCATAGATCTTCACATTGCCTCTGTGAACATCTGACTCCTGTCTGGCTGAGGGCAGCTCACTCATGTTCTGTGATCAGGGTCATATCATGGAGATGCAGCCATGAAACTTTAAATTCACCTGATCCATTGTCAGCCTTCAGCACCTGACACCTTCAGGAGCACAGCACCACCAGTCACAGATGCTGAAGAGATGGAGTGGGCCAGCCCCACCTCAAAGGTGCTGAGAGCACACAGAGAGAATGATGGAACTCTGATAAGGTGCAGGCATCACTAATGTGTCCAGTGAGTGTGAAGCCAGACCATTACTTGGTCTGAAGGTTACACGTTGCACTGGACTGAGACACCTGCCTTTATCTTGTGCAGGAACCAAAGTTTCACATCTGAGTGACACATACACTGCTCATCTTAACAAGGAGCCACAGGCAAGGAGACATTCTTGGGAGTTTATTTACAATAGTGAATATTATGTACAAGTGATTAACACCCGTGCTCAGGCTGTGCAACTATGTCTCTTTAACCTCTCTAACCCTGCCGCTATGTCTTGGTGATCCCCGACATCCATAGCGGAAGTGGGGTGGCAGCCTGCTGACTGTGCCACCCTGTCTGTGATGACCTTGACAGGTGTCCTGTGGAGGGCCGAGACCTGGAGGGCCCTGGCCTGCTGTATTGGCAGTGGCATCCTCCTTGGCCTGTGGAGCTGGAGCTGCTGGGGTCACAGGAACAGGGGATTCGGAAGGGCTGGACACTCCCAGAGTACCTGGGTGGATGGCCCTGGGGTGTGCACCTGCTGATCCTCCTCCCAGTGGGCGCGCCAGGGCCCCTGGCTGACCCCCTGAGGAGAAGGGGAAGCTGAAGTGAAATCAAGCTCTCCTGCGCCCCTCTCTCATTGACACTAGTTGGAGGCCAACTATGGCATCAGCAATGGAGTTCAACCCAGGCAGCACTGCAGAAATGATGTCCTGGACCAAGGTCTCCATGGTGGCCGCTATCCTACCGGTGTTGACATCAGTGCATTGGCATACTGGCACTATCACCTCAGAATGAAGGCAGATGGACTCTTCCCTTGTGCTTTGCAATTGGAGGAGTACAGCAGACATCCCTTCCTGATGTTCCCGGGCTTACCTTTGCAGCTGCAGCAACTGAGGTATGACCGAGTCCAGAGACTCCTCATATGAATCAGACTCAGCAGATTTCTGACCTCCAGCCTCCAGCGGTCCTCTGAGTGCTGGAAACCTGGGAAGTCCCTGCCGCCGCTTGCTGTAGATCAGACAGTGCGATGTGCTCACCGGATTGTGATCCCAAGGCTACTCTAGAACTAGGTCCCACCAAGGTTTGTATATCTGTGCTGGTGGAGGGTGTTGGTGAGCGCTGTGATGGGTCTTCAATTGAGGTTTCAGCAAGTTCCTCTTATGAGGTGTCTTCGGGGCTTGAGTCGAGGACCTGCGTCGTGGACTCCCTCGGCTGTTTCCCAGATATGCCCGCGTAATCAAGGAGAGATGACTAGTGCATGGCAGTGGCCTGTGATACAGGACACATCACTTACAGCATGGTTGTCTGATGGATGTTGTACTGCTAAATCCTTACTTGGTAGAACACCGCCGACCTCACCCTCAGCAAGGGAACAGTCCAGACCTTCACCAGCCAGCTGAATGGCTCTGTTTTCAAAGTCTGTTAGTATGTTGATGTCAGGCTTTCCTCCACCAGTCTATGACCTCTCCCTCTTGTTGTGTGCCAGCTTGTCCTGCATAAATACAGATAGAGAGAGTGTAAGCAAGACGCCTGCCAAGGCCAGATGATAAGGATGCCTGGCATATGTGGGTGGTGAGTGGTCCCATGGACAGGATAAGGGCAATGAAGGTGTGTATGAGAGACTGAATGGCAATGTCCCTTGAACTGTCAGTGAGTGAGATCCCTATGAATGTGTGATAGGTTTGTGAGTGAGTCAGTGGAGAGTGATGGAAAGAGTAACTTATCCTGGTAGAACGGAGGAGATCATTCATCCTCTTTTGGCACTGGATGGCTGTCCTCTTTTGCAGGGTGTTGGCACTGACCACTGCTGCCACCATCTCCCATGCTGGATTGATGATCTTGCTTGCTGACCTTTGCCCAGAGCGGGTGTAGAGGATATCACAGCACCCAAAAGATGTTCCAGGAACATGTCACTGATTCAGGGGGCTGCAGTCTTCTTGTCTTTTGGGGCCAAGTCTTCTGTGCAGCAGTCCTGGGCTAGAAGCACTGAGGGGTGTGCACCCAGCTACACTTTAAATATGGTGAGGAAGCAGGGAGGTGACGGCGTGATGGGCAGTTGAGAACTTGCCTGCCATCAAAATGGCTCAATTCTCAGAAATGAATGATTAATGATGATGATGATACAGAGTGAAAAGCCACCATTGTGGCCGGCAGTAAAACATTCTTTTTCCCAACCGCTACCACACAGTGCAAATCTGAAATGATCCTGCCCACTGCGATCATTAATTAATCCTGTCTCATCACACATTTATCAGGTCTAAAATAGTCTGTTCCCTGGTTGGTTCCACACAGACCTGATATAGGCTACCAACTTGTCCTCAAGACTACCTTTGCTAATTTGACTTGCCATTTTATAGGAAGATTAAATTTTCCCATAATTACACAGTAATTTTCTCACAAACCACTATTATTTCTTAATTTTTACTCTGTCCTATGGTGTAGCCACTGTTAGGGGGCTTATAGACTTCTGCCACGTGACTTTTTTCCCATGCTAATTCTTTCTTCCACCCAAACTGATTCTACATCTTCATCTTCTGACCTAAGATCATTTCTCACTCTGAAATAACAGATCTACCCCACCATCTTTTTCTTTCTTCCTATCCTTCCGAAATGTCAAGCACCTCTGAATATTCAGTTCCGACCTTGATCACCTTGATCTCTGTTATGGCCATCATATCATTCCCATTTATTTTTGTTTGTTTCATAAATTCATCTATCTTATTAAGAATTCTGCATGCATGCAGATAAAGAGCCTTTGATTTTTTTTAACCATTTTCTCTACTGTGAGCAAATTTGCTGGTGCAGCCTAATGTTTTTACATTCTGTCCCTTCCTGTCACACTCTGGTTATCATTACCCATATCACTATCTTGCACTAATGCCTTGTTCTTTCTCTTTAACTTTCTAAATTTCCCCTCACTTGTACCCTCCCTCCCTCTATTTACTTTAAAGTCCTATCCACTGCACCAGTTATTAGATTTGCCAAGACACTGATCCCAGCACAGTCCAGGAGAAGCGTATTGCAACAAGCTCCCACTTTCCCTAATACTGGTACCAGTATCGCATGAATTGAAACCCATTTCTCCGACACAATCTTTGAGTCATGCATTCAACTCTCTGATCTGCTTGACCCTATACCAATTTGCAGTGGCTCAGGTAGTAATTCAGGAATTATTATCTTTTTGTAGTTCTGCTTTTTAATTTAGCCCCTAGCTGCTCATACTCCCTCTGCAGAGCTTCCTTCTTAGTCCTACCTATGCTGTTAGTATTTATGTGGACTACGACAAGTGAATCCTTCCCCTCCCATTCCAAGTTCCTCTCCAGCCTTGAGGAGATTTCTTAACACCGGCACTGGTCAAGTAGCACCACCTTCGAGACTCATAATCTTGAGGGATAGATACAGTTCCCTGCCTCCTAATTGTACTGTCCTCTACTACAACTACTATTACATCACTCCTCCAGTTTGAATGGTCCCCTGTACAATGGTGCTGTAGTCAGTTTTCTCATTTTCCCTGCAGCCCCTGTCTTTCACCCTCATAGGTACAAGAACCTCATACCGGTGGGTAATTGCAAGGGCTGAGGCCTCATCCTGTGCTGCATTTTGGGTCTCCATATCCATGTGACTCGTAGTCATGCCCTCCTCTTCTTGACGATGTGTTACTGAAGTATTTAACCTAAAGGGTGTGACTGCCTCCTGAAATAAAACATCTAGGTAACTTTCCCACTCCCTGATGCAGTACAGTGCTGAAGGTTGGACTCTAGCTCATCAACTCGGAGTCAAAGCTGCTGGTAGCTGTAGATCACAGTGGTGTCCACCAGCTCTCACATTCCACATGCTACAACTGCAACACATCACAGGCCCTGCCACTTCTATTGCATTTTATTTAACCATTTAGGCTTTCAGATTTTAGAATATCATTCAATTGGTTATTTATATTTTAGTTATATGCTTGAAGTCTTTACTGTATTTTAACCCTAATTAATCTTAACTTCAATTTCATTATTTATTTTTATTCTTATTTGTTCGTGGGATATGGGCATTGCTTGCTAGGCCAAAATTTATTGCCCATCCTGAATTGCCTTTGAGAAGGTGGTGATGAGCTGCTTTCTTCAACTGCTGCATTCCATGTGGTGTAGGTACATCCACAGCTGTTAGGAAGGGAGTTGCAGTGAAAGTGAAGGAACAGCGATATAGTTCCAAGTCAGAATGATGTTTGACTTGGAGGGGAACTTGCACCTAGTGGACTTCCCATGCATCTGTTGCCCTTGTCCTCCTAGCTAGTAGAGGTCGTTGGCTTGGAACGTGCTGTCTAAGGAGCCTTGGTGAGTTGTTGCAGTGCATCTTGTGTTATCTTGTGGATATGCCACTGTGTGTCAGTGGAGGGAATGAATTTTAAGGTGGTGGATGGGGTGCTAATCAAGTGGGCTGCTTTATCCTGGATGTTTTTGTGTGTTGTTGGAGCTATACTCACCCAGGCAACTGGACAGTACTCCATCATACTCCTGATGGTGGATAGGCACTGGGGAGTCAGGAAGTGAGTTACTCTCCACAGAATTCCTAGCCTCCGACCTGCTCTCGTAGCCATTCTATTTATATGGCTAGTCCAGTTCAATTTCTGGTCAATGATAACACCCAGGATATTGATAGTGGGAGATTCAGTGATGGTAATTCCTTTGAATATCATGGGGAGATGGTTAGATTCTCTCCTGTTGGAGATGGTCATTGAATGACACATGTGTGGTGTGAATGTTACTTGTCACTTATCAGCTCAAGCCTGAATATTGTCCAGGTCTTACTGCACATGGACATGGACTGCTTTAGTAAATGAGGAGTTGTGAATTGTGCTCAGCATTGTGCAATCATCAGTGAACATCCCACGCCTGACCTTACGATGTAGAGAAAGTCACTGTACTGGAGGGAAAGTCATTGATGCAGCTAAAGATGGTTGGGCCTAGGACACTACCCTGAGGAGCTCCTGCAGCAATGCCCTAGGAATGAGATAATTGACTTCCAACAACCACAGCCACAGATGCTGTCAGACCTGCTGAGTTCTTCAGCATTTTCTGTTTTGATTTCAGATTTCCAGCACTGCAGTGTTTTGCTTTTAACCACAGCCATCTTCCCTTGTGCTATGAATGACTCCAACCAGTGGAGAGTTTTCCCGATTCCCATTGACTTCAGTTTTGCTAGGGTCCCTTAATGCCACACTTGTCAAATGTTGCCTTTAGCTCAGGGGCAGTCACTCTCATGTGAGTTGTTTCCTCCCGACCAGATCGATGACCTATGGGACCACCATCGTGACCATTGCCTGTAGAAGCTGAGGTACGGTACCTGCAGAAACAGCAGGTCAGTGGTATTGCCAGGATGTTGTCAGGGCCTATATCCTTTGCAGCATCCAGTGCCTTCAGCCATTTCTTGATATCACGTGGAGTGAATCAAATTGGCTGAAGACTGGCATCTGTGATGTTGGGAGCCTCAGGAGGAGGTTGAGGTGGATCATCCACGCAGCACTTCAAGCTGAAGATAGTTGCAAATGCTTCAGTTTTGTCCTTTGCACTAATGTGCTGGGCTGTTCCATCATTGAAGATGTGGATATTTGTGGACTCTCTTTCTCCTGATAATTGTTTAATTCTCCACCACGGTTGCCAACTGGATATGGCAAGAGCTTAGATCTGATCCCTTGGTTGTGGAATCACTTAGCTCTGTATATCGCATGCTGCTTTTGTTGTTTGGCATGCAAGTTGTCCTGTGTTGTAGCTTCACCAGGTTGATACCTAATTTTCAGGCATGTCTGGTGCTGCTCCTGGCATGCCCTCCTGTACTTTTGATTGAACCAGGATTGATCCCGCAGCTTGATGGTAATGGTAGAGTTGGGGATATGCCAGGCCACGAGGTTACAGATTGCGGTTGAATACAATTCTACTGCTGCTGATTTTTTTTTTTAAAAATATACTTTATTCATAAAATATCTGGAAGAACATTACAAAACATTTCTAAATCGCCACCACAAAAAGTACAATCAGATTCAACTTTTACACATGGATCACGAGGTGCTTCAATACAATCAATGAATATTACAATCGTTTCAATATGGTCATTACAGACAATCAGACAGTGCAATGGTATTGGAGTTATCAACATACATCATATTGCACTCTGAGGTGCTTCAATACAATTACAATACAATTAGTATTCAATGCATACATTCATTGTGAGCTGTTCATCCCGAGGGGCTCTAAACAGTTCCCAGCCCCTCAGTCACTATGGCAGAAAGGTCTTAGACAGCAACCTTTCCCCATTGCGCCTTTGCGGTGGCTGCCCCAAACTTTAGTGCGTCCCTCAGCACGTAGTCCTGGACCTTGGAATGTGCCAGTCTGCATCACTTGGTCGGGGACAACTCTTTGCAGTGGAAGACCAACAAGTTTTGGGCAGACCAAAGAATGTCTTTCACCGAGTTGATGATCCTCCAGCTGCAGTTGATGTTTGTCTCTGTGGGTGCAGCCTGTAGAGCACAGAGTCCTGTGTCTCAGAACTACTCAGGATGAACCTCGACAGAAACCAATGCATCTCTCTCCAGACCTTCTTTGCAAAGGCACAGTCTACAAGGAGGTGAACAACTGTCTCGTCCCCATCACAGCCACCTCGAGGGCAACATGCAGAGGGGGTGAGAATCCTGGCGTGTAGGAAGGATCCGACGGGGAGGGCCTTTCTCACCACCAGCCAAGTTACATCTTTGTGCTTGTTGGAAAGTTCTGGCGATGAGGTGTTCTGCCAAATGACTTTGACAGTCTGCTCGGGGAACCATCCCACAGGATCCACCATCTCCTTTTCCCGCAGGGCCTCTAAGAAGTTACGTGCCTGCCACTGCCTGATGGACTTGTGGTCAAAGGTGTTTCGCTGCATAAATTTTTCCACAAGGGACAGGTGGTACGGCACGGTCCAACTACTTGGAGCGTTCCATGGCAGCGTGGGCAGACTTATCCTTCGCAACACCGGGGACAGGTAGAACCTCAGCACGTAGTGACACTTGGTGTATGCGTACCGAGAGTCTACGCACAGCTTGATGCAGAGGTCCTGTACTCCAAGAGAGGAGAATTCATCATCTCCCCTGCAACCAGAGAGCTCTGTGAGATGCTCTTTGCCACACTGGAGCCGGATTCTTCCATGATCCTTGACAGGGACAAGAGACTTTCTGGCAGGTTGGCTAATACACTAGAATTTCAATTTGCATGCTCATCAGTTTTCTAGTGTTGTTGCCTCAACAAAGTCCTCATTTGAATCCCTTCTCACAGAATTCATCTGAGACCTCTCCCTCTATGGGGTTAACACAGAAACTCCTTCTGGCCCAGCTTCAACCCATTCATACCGAGTGACTCACCACATGGAGATCCTGACTCTCCTACCCGCACAGGTACCTGAACTGGTGGCTGCAAGTGTCAGATTAAATGACGGTGTTTCTTTATCAGTGGTGTGGTGTTGATCTTGTCCTTCCACCTGAAGCTGCTGTGGCTGGGCAGGAGGCAGTATCTCAAAACAGAAAATCAGAAGTGGAGGTTTGGAGGTGAGGGATGAGAGCAGCGATAGAAAGCAAGAGGTCCATGGTCACACCACCTTGCACTCCTTGTCAGACAACTGGATGAGGATGAGGTGAAATTTGAGAAAGGGCACACATCAGGAACACACTGTCATCTTGATGTGCTGGATACAATAGCCCCATGATGATCAGCGTGATCTCCTTCAGTGGTCTTAGGTAATGTGGATATGCATGTCCTGCTCGGGTTCTGCTCTACTCCCTGTCGTTATCGATCACCTAGATCTGTAAGGGAGGAAGAATATCAGTGCGTGTATTGTACGTTGTTTGGGAGATTTGCCAGCAATGCTGAATAGCTAAGGGTATGTGGAGGCTGCGACAGGTGGTTGTGAGGCTGCCATTATTAGTGGTTGTGTGAGGGTGATGTGGAGAATCTGTATGTTAAGCCTGAATCCTGACTGCTATGAAGTGCTGATTGGTGAGTGATAGGAATGTAATGCATTGACCAGCTTGAGTAGTTGATGCATTCACTGACTTTGACCACCCACGTGAAGTCATTGTTCAGTGAGCTTGCGGCACTGCTTCCAAGTCCTCAGAGCAAGACGCCAGGAAATGACCTCTTTGGCCATCTGCTCCCATTCTGTTTGGAGGATGCTTCTTGAGTGCCAATGGCCCCCTGTGGAAGCTTTCTCCTCCTGTCAACCTCCTGAACTAAGTTCTTCAGCATCACATTTGAAAAACTGGGAGCCTTCTTTCTTCCCTCTTGCTCCATTTGGTTCTTTACCCTTACAGATGCTTGCATTACAGGCAGGAAGCAGTAGCTTCTGTGCATTAATTGCAACCTTCCTTTAAGAGGGCAGGGCTAAATGAAACACATGCTAGCCACACACGCTGCTGTGATCCCTGTGAGCATTCAGTCAGTCAGCAGCAGGGGTCACACTGGGCTGAATGCCACAATCATTAAAATGAGCACAAAGTTTGTCTTCTGCCTGGCTGAATGGGACCAAGATCGAGCACGTGTCCCCCTTAATCATGATCCACTAGTCCAAAATGGGAGGAATCCAATATTTAGCCCCTTTACTCTTATACTATTTACATATTTAGTGAGGGGGAGAGTGCATTATATTCATATTTATGGCAATTATTTTTGCAGGTTTTAGGAGAAGTTCAATAAATGATGCAAACATTTATATTGTTGGGAAAAATGTAGGGAACATTTTTGCTTTAACATACACATACACTAAAATGCTGTACATTTTCTGGGCATTTTAGAGCATTCATTACATCTTAACTGCTGAGGCTGTAAATGTAGCTGAGCAGCAGACATTCACAGTTCATCAAAACTGGCAACACAATTAGATAAAACTATAAAAAAGCAAACTGAATCATGTTTTTGGATGTGGGGCATGGAATATAAATGTAAAGAAGTAATGATTGATGAACTTGTGCATGACCTTAGTAGTCAGATGTGGCTCAGTTGGTAACACTCTTGCATCTGTGTCAGAAGATTGTGTGTAGACCTCCCATTTTAGAGACTTGAGCGCAAAAATCTAGGTTGACCCTCAGTGCAGTACAGAGGGAGTGCTGCACTATTGGAGATTTCATCTTTTGGATGAGATATTAAACTGAGGCTTCTTCTGCTCCCTCAGGTGGACATAAAAGATCTCATGGCACTATTTTGAAGAAGAGCATGGGAGTTATCTTCCAGCACCCGCAGTATTTTGCAGTTATCCTCAATGTCCTGGCCAATATTTACCCCTCATAAATAAAACAGATTATCTGTTCATTAACACACTTTTGTTTGTGTGAGCTTGAAGTATGTAAATTGAATGCTGTTTCTTGCATTACAACCGTGACTGCAAAAGTACTTAATTGTCTGGAAAACACTTTGGGATGCCCTGAAGTTGTGAAAGGTGCTATGTAAATTCAAATCTTTCTTTTGTTTACAATTGGAATACTGGGGTGATTCCAAAATGCTATGCTTCCAGCAGGTAACCACAATTAAAGGCATCACAAGAAAAGATTTGGGGCAAGAATGTTGTTGTATGTCGCAGTTGTGCTTCCTGCTCCCCTCTAGGAGTTTAGGGAATCACTTCTATTGTGGATAGTTTAGGGTACCCCATTATAAGAAGGCTATAAGAGCATTAAAAAAGATGCAGTACAAATTCATTAGAATGTCACCAGTCACTTGGAGGTTACAGTCTTGAGTGAGATTATGAAGTCAGAGGTGAAAAATTGGGATTTTTTCAACAGAACTGAGAAAGTAAAAATGTGATCTGATAGAGGCCTTCAAAAATATGATAGTGTAGATTGCTTGCACTCAATGAGACAGTAATGAGAAGACACAAATTTGTTGTAATAACAAAAATAATTGAAGGGGAGATTAAAATGTGATTTTTAAATGTTAAAAAGGCTGTGCTTTTTCTTTGAATTAACCCACAAGATATATTACATCCACTTTAACCATCAGAACAAGCAGATGGCTTCTTATCCAATAGTGTACTGGAGTGTCACCCCAGATTATATCCTCCAGCCCTGTTGTGTGCTTCAACTCTGCAACTTTATTTTAGGTTTGATTTATCAATTCCATGGTTAAGTGCAACATGAGCTGATATTTTATCATCAAAATTATGAGCCCTGATTTTAACTTGAAGTGAGCATCATTGGCAAGAATTGAGGGAAGCAGTAAACAGTCCTTACCTTTGTCAGCGTGAGGCCTGGCAATTTCTGGGCATTCAGAAACCATCTATATGCCCATGGTCAGTTACCCGTCTGAATGAGAAGTTGCAGTTGGCCAGTGGGTGCAAGTGTTAGTTGGTAGGTGACCACTGATGTGGACCAAATGAACGGTCCCTAGTGCTCAAGTCAGTCACTGAGGAACTTCTCCTGGTACCACAAGGAGAACACAAACAAGTTTCAAAAAGCTTAATCTGCCTGGACCTCTTCTCATCCCAACTCTCCTAGCTTCACTTGGTCAGAAAGCCACAACAGTTCCTCTGCACAGGCCTCCGGTTAAAGTAGCAGTCAGGCCCCATGCTGTCATTGGAGGCTAGTTTATATATTTAAAGAAGGACCTCTCCAGTTTCCAGCAGCTGACCTTCCTGCCTGCTCAGAAGAGCAGGTTAAAATAGTTAACTGTGGGAAAGGAGAAGGACGATGGCAGGAACAACTCCTGGGTGATCTTAACTTTTCTGTCACCCAGTTTCTGTACAGATTAAAATCTGCCCTAATATTTCATGGCTCTGAATAAAAAGATGAACCATTTATCAAAAATGCTGTATTTTCACTGATTAGTCCAATAGTTTTGAAAAAATAGAACATATAATCATCTATTTAAGCATTTGCTCAGAATTTTGATGACAGATTTATGAATGAAAATCTTCTGCTTTAGCTGATTTGTATTACTTATATGAGGGTCTTCCCTCAGTAAAGTTTACAATAATTCTTAAAACCTATCAGTGTTAGATATTTGTCAGCAGAAGGACTGAATCAGCCATATAGTAGTGAACTGATGCTCAGAAATAATCTCACATGCTTGGTCTTTTTTTTGCTTTGTCAGGTCTTACGAGGATGTTTAGACAATCTGGTAAGTCTGCCTTAAAGTAATCACTATTCAGATGCTGTAGTCTGAACCATGATTGTTGAGGAATTAATTTTGCTTTTGTCTCGACTCTGTTCTCCATATATAATTTTCCCCATCAGTTCTCATCAATGCTTATTCCTTCTCCATTTAATTCTCTTATGCAGTGTGGAAAATTAAACAGATGGTTGATTTTAGTGCTTTTCTCATTGTTTCGATTATACATTTGCATATTATTATTGGTGCCTGCTGTTGTTACAGTATATAATTGTTCACTAATCTGTTTGGCTTCTTCATGCTCCATTAATAATTCATTTCTGAAATCAGTGGCTTGAGATAAATGCAGCATTATTTTGGGGGTAATACTTGTTAATGAATGTCAGTGTTATCACACACTCATCTGTCTCGCTTCCTGTCTGCTTTGAATGCAGAATGAGCTTTGTCAATGACAGTCTAAGCATTTGTTTCCATTGTGCAACTCCCAAACCAAGCGATTCACTAAAGCATGTATAATAAGCAGTCATTGTCTGTTCCTTGATTAATATGTGCTAGTAAATGATTTATATTGCACAAAGATCCATGAATTTAATGGATGCAATTTCTATTATGTGGATTTTAAAAATAATGATTCATAAATTTCATTGACTCTTACATCTTTACATTCTTGACTATCAGGTTATAGCTGAGCCTTTTTTTGGACAACTTCAGCTTGACCTGAGTGTTCTTTTCATATAATTATAGAAATTTAAAAAGCTTTCCACTGGCAAAATTCTTGTCAATCTTGGCACATACAAGCTGTTAGTTTCTTACCTGTCCCACATTAGAGAAAACTGTCTCACTCCCAACACCTGCATGTTTGTCTTCTCATTTTGCTAGAGATTAACAATTTTGTTTTACACCTTCCTGGTGGTTTCTGCCTTGCTTTGGCTTTTTGCATGCAGGTCAACAGCTTTCCTGGTCTTCCTTAACCATCTGTACCTCAAGCTGTCCCTCATCGCCAGGTACAAGATAATTCTCTAACATCACTTTTTGCTTATTAGAATGGTCTGTTGTCCGAGAGGCAAACATATTTGTTGTGAATAGTTCTAATTCATTAATTTCACTCATGCTGTCTTTAAATATAAGTATTGTATTCTATATACTGTTTATTTCCTTGTGCCTTGTTGCCCATAGGAATAAATTATAAAGAAATTATTTTCATTTGCAGTTTAACATCCTGGTGATAAGTTCTTATTTAATGATAATAATGTTAAAATAAAATTTTGAAATTGGTTCTTGTCAATTACCATTGTTAGATTTTCTTTCTTGTTTGTAACCTGCATGCTGTTATATTTAGCTTAGGATGACTTTGATGAACCAATGTGCCAGCTCTTAATGCAACACTCAGCCTTGTGAAAATGCTTGCACTCATTGTTGACCTCTGATGGGTTTGTGTAACCTAGTTATATTGAAAATGATATATAGCACAAAAGATTTTTAACATCTTTCCCTTTTTCGATGCGTTTTATTTTTAAAAGTGAGAAAACGTTTTATTGAAGGAAACCCAAATGATATTTCACGGACCAACAGCTTTGCTGACGAAATGGATTTGATGGGTGAAGAATCACCATTGCCTGTGGTGACAGATGTATTACAGTAAGTCCAGTCAGATTTTAAATCCATGTAATTTTTGCCTAAACTGCCATCTTTCGTTAATCTCTGTGTACTAGGTTAGCTGGCGACAGTTTTGAAGTTAACGGTATCCTAAAAACATTTAACCTTTGGCAACTGTATGTACAATTTATTCAACATAAGCATCCAAAGAAAAGAAACTGGGTAATGAAACCTAAATAGTATTGTACCCTGATTCTTTATACAACTGCAATTTGACTTTTTTTAAATTCATTCATGGGATGTGGGTATCACTGGCTAGGCCTGCATTTATTGCCCAGCCCTAATTGCCCTTGAGAGGGGGCAGTGAGCTGCCTTCTTGAACTGCTGCAGTCCATGTGGTGTAGGTAAACCCACTATGGAATATTATATTTTAAAAATGTTAGGGGAGAATTTTCCTCTTGTCGGGTGGGCACGGTGGGTGGGCCAGGGAGCGGATGAGCAACAGTCTGCCTCCGTGATCAGACCCCAACTGCGATTTCGTGCTGGCTGGCCAATTAATGGCCAGCGAGCATGAATTGTGCGCTGAAACGCTCAGCGCTGCCTGGGTGGGTGTGGGGGTGAGGCGGGGGCAGGGGAGAGGAGGGCGAGAGCGGAAGTCAGCGCATGCATGCATGTGTTTTCACTGAAAGCTCCCTGAAGGCTTAAGGGAGCTGAAGATTTTTCACGTTAAAAATGAAGTCACCAAAAAAAATGAAAACATATCCCCTCATGCGACTCTGTCACATGAGCAGGGACATGTTAAAAATTGATTTTAAAATTTTTATTTTTTTTAAAATTCCCGGTCGAAACCTCATCCTACCTGTGCATGAGGTTACACAAAAAATGCAAAGGCTGATTAAAAATTCCATTTAATTAATTGATTAAGGCCTCTTATTTGTGGGCAGGCATGCTGCCACCTCTTGCGTGTGCCTGCTGAGCGAAATATTGTGAGAGTGCGAGATGACATCGGGACGCTTGCCTGATGTCATTGCACACCATTTTACTCCCGCTCGGGTCGGGCGCACTTCTGCCTGACGAGGGAAAAATTCTTCCCTTAGAATTTCATTTACTAAGTAATTGAGGTTGGGAAAGGAAGGAGAAATAAAATTCTATGTTCCTCTCATGTTTTGTTTCTGATGGTTGAAGCAAAGGCAGTTGGAGTCAAGTCATTGTTAAATTCCTTGGCTGAGGAAAGATATCCTGAAGTACTTTGGTGAACACTAAATTCACAAAGGAGAATGAGGGAAACTAAATATCATGCAAACAGAAAAATAAGACTTGTTTTTCAACCAACACCATCAAAATAGATTAACCGATTATTCAATTCATTGCAATTTTTGGGATCTTGCTGTGCATACCTTGGCTGCCATGTTTGCCTGGATAATAATACCTTAGATTTACTTAGACTTAGGCCAGGATTTGGTGGCCCAGCCAACAGTCCATTCACTTTCAGCGAGACTGGACGATCTCAGTGGCGGGTGGGGCTGGAAAATTCCTTCTTAGTACTTCCTTCGTCCTCAAGATGCATGAAGTGGACAAAGCTCAGCATTCTCTCCTATCCACAACCAATGTTCTCACATCGCTCCACTGTCTGTTGACCAGCTAGAGATCTCTACTGACAGTCTGGCTCCAGTTCACCTTGGGCCAACCTCTTCTACTTCCAGTAGGAGCCCACTGCACGACTCGATGGGGAGGCATGACGGAAGTCAGGGGACATGGCCAATTAAGCCAGCTGAGTCATCTTTTGCAGATGGTATTTGAGGCTGTTCTGAGGTTTCCTTACTTCGGTATTAGATGTAAATGCGTATAGTGTATGCCTAGAATCCTTCGAAGACTTTTGGTATCAAAGGCATCCAATTTCTTTTCTTGGCAGCTTTTCAGGTTCCAAGTTTCACAGCAATATAGGAGAGTGGAGTGTACATATGCACTATAGAACCTAAGCTACGTTTTCATAGAAAGATTTTTACTGTTCCAAATCTTTTTCAATTGGTTGAAAGCTGATGATATTTTACCTATTCTCACATTAAGCTTTTAGGTCTTCATATTTCTTTGCTTCTTAAGTCTGGGCATTGTTAGCTTATTCTGCTGTTTAAACCCAGGCGTCTTGTATAATAATAATTGTAATTACCCTAATAGATTTTTTTACTGTAAATTGTTTTATAAATTGTAGATTTATCTCCTAAGTTGATAATTGTGTATGCAATGAGTCCAATGCCGTATTAAATAATATGAAAATATTTGACACATTGTTCTGGGCATACAGCTCTTGTACAAGTATTCAATTGATTGAAACACAACTGGCAATGTATGCAGAATTGCTGTTGACTTATTAAGTTACCTGAACCAAAACCTGAAATTATGATTAAAGAAGCAACAAATAATAAAAACAGAAAATATAGTCCGCTTGCAAGACAAAGTGAGATTAGTATTTGGGTCTGAACCTTCATAGGAATTGAAATTGATCTGCTGGCTTTGTGAAACTGTTTTTTTACAACTGGCGTTGGCCTTCCCACCCCATTCATAATATCCCAACATATCATCCAATTGGTATTAGATACCAAATAAAGATATATGTGGATTTGTGAACACCCTAATATGTCCAGGTTGTGTGTGCAGCATCATTTTATAACACAATTGTGAAATGTGAACATTCTACACACTGAAAAGGATAGAGTGCACATTTTTGGGGCATATTGTACCGGATGCCATACTGGTGAGGGCATCAGCGCAAGCGCAGTGAATGGTCATTGAAAATGTGCTGTGCAGACAGATCCTGATGCCAATTAGCCTACAATACTGATTTGCCCTTATCAAGGGCAATTAGGGATGAGCAATAAATGCTGTCCTAGCCAGCGACACCCATATCCCATGAAGGAATAAAAAAACTGATTTAATGCCAGCAATGTCATTTGGAGCTCAAAGCTCCAGTTAACGCTGTCTCTTAACCTCACAAAGCTGAGCATGCATTCAGCAGCCGGAAGAACCCCACCAACACTATAACGTTGATTTCTCAAGCTTTGCCATGGTGCATAGTGCCATTAATTGCATGCACATTACTTTGTGGGTGCCATATGTTAAGTCTGCCTGATTTTGGAACCATAAGGGATTCCACTTACTCAAAGTCCAACTAGTGTGTTATGCAGCAAATGGCTAGGATCTGGACTGCACAGCCTGAGAGTGTGGTGGAGACAGTTTCAATCGAGGCATTCAAAATTAGATTATTAGCTGAAAAGGTGAGATTGCCTTTTAATGAGCATGCATGACATGCAGATACATGCCGCTTGCTATCAGGCCTCCATAAGCCAGCTTCAGATGAGTGGACAGCGCATACAGACTTGTTTTGGGAGAAAATCAAAAATACTGCCCACAAAGTCTAATTTCATATAGCTGCTAAAATGTAGCATGAGCTTTAAGGGCCAGAGCACAGGGAATCAGGCTGAAATTCCATATGCACAATACATCATACATTTTGGCAGAATGACCACTGGATTTCATTCTTGATTTGCACAAGTCCAGTGATTTCGGTTACTTTTACTTTTTTATTTTCCTGCTTTAGTGTCATATAGGAAGTGAGTGATGTTTAAGACTTTTGTATGTTATTATTGGGTTGGTTACATTAAATAAGGTGATCAATAAAGAGAATCCCTTCTGTTCACTTTGGAGAAAGTTGAAATCTTTGTGTTTTTAGTATTTATTGTCTTGTGCAAAATCAGCAGTACACAGATAATTCTACAGATTGATTTAAATAGGACCTTCTCTATTTTTGTTTTTTATTGTTTGCCAACAGAAATTCCAGCAGGTAAGTGCTAATCTAGTAGTAATTGTTCTTGGTCTCAGTACCCTTGAATGGCTTACCCACTAGTCCTTAATAATTTCTAGATTTAATTTTTAAAAAACCTGTAGATAATTAATAATGTGTCTTGAGCTATATCTTCCATATTTTGTCTGAGCAATGTGATTTAAAGAATTCAAATTCTTATTAATTCAGTGCCAATGTGTTTATTTATCTATCAGTACCTAATACAACCTAAATACATTATGTTAATTCATAAAATAATAGAACCAAAGGATTATTGACATAAGGAAGAAGTTAAGGTTTTAAGTTATTGTCTCATTTGGTTTTATAAAAAGGAAAAATAATATTTTCATCAGCAAATGTATTTCTGCATTCCATTAAATATCTTACCATCAATATTTTGTACTTAAATCAAAATTGAACTTGTTATACATGAAATTATATTTCTACAAATTTCTAAATAAAGCACTTGAAAAGTAGTTGCTTCATCTGTTGTAGAAATTGGTCAGAATCAAATCAGTAACTGTTTATTTTATTGAAGTTTGTTAGGCTACAAATATATATTGGCTGTGCATAAATTGAATAAACATAATGTCAAATCAATATTTAAATATAGAAAAACCTATTATCCATGTTTCATTACCTTTCATTGTTGCCTAGTAGCCAACTCTTCATATTGGCTATTGTCATTGCCTGTATCACAGCCGATATGTTTGTTTTGTACTCCTACCATTTACTGAGGCATTTGTAAAATGGACCAAACACTTCTCTCTTACAGTTGCTTGACAAGTCCTTTGTATGTAAGGGTCTTGGAATCACAGGCAACAAGGCAACTCAATTCAACAAGGTATTTACTGATTTTGTATTGTTACCAGCTATCTGGTCCTATCAAAGGCTGACATGTCCTTCCAATTTTCTTTTCATTTTTTTATTTATGGGAATGTAGTATTGTACTTCCTTACATGATTTTAGAACATTTAACAGCAAAGTAAAACTCTAGTTACTCTAGAACCCTTCAGATTGTACCCATAGTTAAAATATAAAAAGAGGAAAACTGGATAATTCCAATGACATTTTTGACATTTTGTGTATAAAGGTAACTAAAACATTCTGTTGCACTCTACTTTCATATGGACTATGGATTAGCTCACAAGAATATATGATTTTCTCAAAGTTGCATTCTGCACAACATTTCATGCCAAACAAAAATTGTCCCAAAATAATACATCTATAGGGAGCAAAGGAAATGTAAAACAAATGAATGTGGTTCTTAAACCTACATAACTAGCTAAAATTTCAGTATTTGTTAATAGAAGCTAATCATCAGTTTATATCGAACCTGTAAGGCACTGCAGCAATTATATTTGTTCTTCCTGTACATGTGTGCTTCACAATGTGTGCTTCATTGCAGCTTTAAAATTGCATCAAGATCCTATGCGTCACAAAACCCTGATTGCATGAGTTAATGAGACATCTGTCTGTATAGGGTCACTGGATGCCTATTTCCTCGCCTATTCCAAAATTATAGCAGGTTAGGCATTGATAGGGATGGGGTGTTATGTACTGGTTTCTGCCAGAAAAAACTGAGGCTTAAGAGTACAATGTAGACATGTACAGAGGATTTTGTAGTGCCAAAATAACTACACTTCTTAATTTAAAACTTCTGTAAGTGTGTTCTTAGTTACAGGAACTACCATCAGCCCTCTGTTTCCTCAAATTTATTTTTTGATCTTAACATTTCAAAACTTCAATGGGAACCATGACTGTGGATCTTGGAATTATACACATTCCAGCTTTCAGGTTACTGATTCATGTATTCAACTCATTCTCTAGAACCTGCTACTGCAGTTTAACAGCAAAGCAGGTCAATTTAGACATATGTGAAAAGCAAAAAATCAACTTGCAGCTTGTGATTCTGAAATGATATGTTTACAACAAACCTATTGGATATTAAAGTGAGTATAATACAATTAGATAATTAAATATGTATTTAAAAATTTGCAGTTCTCAGTTTTTATTTGAACACAATGGTCCCATTTTCCTATTATGTGCTCATTCTTGTAACTATTATTTGTACAGAATTAGGTTTGTTTACCGCACAAGAATTGTCATATCCATCAGACATTAAAGATGTAATATTTAGGCAAAGAAGAATTTAGGCAATGGACATAATTGGTGAGTGCAACTTACCTGGGTACCTTAACCTTTTCGTTATTACTTTTAATCGTTGAATAGATTCATGCAGAAATTTCATATTTTGTTATCCATTGTATTTGTGGATTTGTATGTAGTGGGCTTGATCTTTACAAGGGAGAGAATTGCCACAAAAAAGCTATCGTCGTTTGTTTTTTTATACCTTGTAGCCTGCAAGACATAAGGGAGTTAAGGGAGTATCTCAAAAAGAAGCCTTCAATACCTTTAGATCAGTTTTAGCACCATAACCTGCCTGAGCATTGTTTTCCTTATGATATCAGTCTTTCATTGGAAATGTTCAAAATGGAAGATTATTTTGAATTGTGGAAATGATTTAATGATTATGTACTGATTGCCAATTTAATAGCTAATTTTAGGTTTGAAATTTTTGGTTAATCCCTTCCCCATAGTTGAAGGCATAAATAAATTAAAGTTAACAGAATGTAAGCTATTAAATCACTAGGCAGTGACCTGTTGAGGTAAGTGAAAAAGGGATGGAGAATTGTTAGGCAAAAGCATAGGGGATTTAAAGTGGCCCTTGAAGCCACTTCATAGCAATCAAGAATTGCTGCATTGATTTGATGCAGTGTGCCATGAGGCCTGGAGGGCTATTAGCAGAATGGAGCATTGGAGACAGAAAGTTGCACTCATTGGTTAGGTGATACAACTTTGCAAAAAACATACTAAATCATATTTTCTGAGAATATAATCTGTTATCACTCATGTCAATAGGGTCTTACTGGACGAGTGTCAACAACGGATGAGTCCCAGCCAATTATGAGGAACCTCCATCATTTGAGATAACATTATAATGTTTTTGCATCTGATCTATCAGGGTATAGCAAAGATGCATCTGCATGGAGTTTGGAAAATCTGGTGTAGATTGCTGCATAGATAGAGAACCTTAATTACATGGTTTGATGAGAGGAAATGTCTAGTTAATAACTTGGCAGGCATTGGTTGAGGGCTAGATTTTTGTGCAGACTCCCTGACACCAGGGACCTTTAAAACAGCTGGCCTGGACCCAATTCTGGGATTCCTGGCCCCGTTCATGGCACCCCCAATTTTCACCAGCACAAGATATGTGTGCAGACTGGTACAGGTCGCAAGCCTGCACTCCTGACTTGGCTGGCTCCATTGCGGGATATGTATCTCCTAGCCTTTCATAATTTTTGTGGAGTCGGGCCAGCTTTTCAACGACTCATAGTTCACAGCCCTTCAGAGGTGTTGTAAACCATAATCTAGATAAGAGAACCTTTTGAAAGGTAAGTTCAAAAGGTCTTACCCTTCATGCTAACCTCTGGCACTTCCATGTGCATTCACACAGTGTACATTCTGTACAGAACCACTGAACCCTACAGTAACAATAGCATGTATGAAAAAGCTTTAAATTAAAGTCATTCATTCATAAAAAATTACTACATCCCTATAAAAGTGTCAATCATCCAAACCCTCTCAGTAGCAGTAACTGCAAGCTCTTGGAATATCATTATCTTGTGTAAATAAACATTGTGCAATTGACAGAATAGCTCAGAGAGAAAAAGAACTATCAATTAAGCAATGTTTTCCCTACGGCACAGCTGTTTCAACAAAGTAATGGATTTCTGGGCTGTTTGTAATAGGCAGAGTACTGATTGTACTTAACTAGCCTGTGCTTGCAAAACCCAAAAGAAAACATCTATGGCTAGATGTGATTCTGCGATAGGGCTGCACTTAATCCTGAGTGCATTAATAGCTACACTAGCAACAAATTTAAAATAATCAGTCAAGTTCGTACTGTATCTCATTTATGCTTGCTAGAAGTGACATACATTCATATGCAGGGACCTGTTCTCTGCAAACAAATGGAATATGCTCAAGCCTTGCATTGTTTTTGAATAATGCAGAAGTATGGGGAGCCTATAGTGCCCCGTTGCTTTCTCCTTGCAATGTCTCAGCCAATCAGAGTTGCCTTGGCAACCAATCAGCACCCCTTTTCTCCTGTAGTATAAATTGTTGTGATTGTTTGAAATTTGACATTCATGCCTTTGTCCTGATGAGTGCAAGATGAAAAGCTTTGCCAACATGTCTCTCTTTTCAGCAACATTCAAGAATCAATGTTCACATTATATAGGCCTTATGTGGATGAAGTAGTTTTGCAGCAGTATGGCTGGGTATGATAGCCTTAAAATATGCTTACAAATCAAACAAGCCACTTGGTATAAATAAATGACGTTGTCCAGTTCCTAGTCTGTGTGTGATGAGTACTTCAGTAAAGCAACACTAACTGTATTGAATAAATTATTACCATATTAATTGTTCTGCTAGATTGAGCACATACATCTTGAGCACACACTAATTGTGGACAATACTCGTTCCTTCATTCATATAAGTTTAAGAAAGAAAAAATTAATTCAGGTGCAAGAACAGCGATTGATCTGTTAGAATGTTACATCCTAGAAAAATATCAAAGTATATAACTTGCCAAGTTCCTTGAATAGAATCAAAACATATGAATGTTTACTCAGATTTTTTAAATCTACTGCTGGGATAAACTATTTACTTCCAGGCAGATAGAATTTACATGTTGGGATAGAATTCCTCTTGTATGTCTTTTAAATATGTATCAATTAATAGAAATTATTCAAATCATGCTGAATTTTTAAAAAATTATTAATTGGATGGGCAATGGCCCATCCCAAATTGCTCTTGCATTTAGGAGTCAACCACATTGCTGTGGGTCTGGAGTGACATGTAGGCCACACCAGATAAGAACAGCAGATTTCCTTCCCTAAAGGACATTAGTGAACCAGATGGGTCTTTACAACAATCATTTCATGGTCATCATTAGACTTTTAATTCCAGATTTTATTGAATTCAAATTTCACCATAACAGGATTGGAACCCACGTCCCCAGAGAATCACCCTGGGCCTCAGGATTACCACTCTAGCAATAATACCACACTGCTATTGCCTCCCCCAAGAATCCCACCCTTGAATTCTGTATTAACTACTTTGTATGAGATAAATTATCAAGATGCAAGAAGTCTTGATTTAATATTGGGTGAATGTTCATCATTTATGCTTAAATCGGAGCAAAATGAAACAATATAATTAGTTTAATGCCCTAGCAGGAACTGTCCTGTTAGATTTAAAATAGCCAGTTAGATCGCTGCATTTTTGGTTTTTGGACCATTTGAATGGAAATAAAAATCTCAACTATCCAAAAGTAATCATTTATATAATTGTGCAAAATTGTCTTTTCAATTATTATATTCTCTTGCTTTTGCCTGGATTCTTTTCTGCATACTCAGGCCACATGTAATTGGACTAATTACCAACTGCACTGGACTACATGTACCTATTTCAGATGCACAGTGCTGCCAACACATATATTTATACATGTTTTAAACATTTTCTGTATACATGCATTGCTCACTACAATTTTTAATTGTCCTCCCAATTTCAGGGACGTGGAGCATCCAGGATGTAGAAAGGGTAAAAACAAATTACTGTTTGATAAAGTTGCATTTTTAGGTCTACTTGCAGAATTCTGCATCAGTCTTCGACTGATTTGATTGAATAATGAAGGTTTCAGTTGTTCATTTAAAATAATATAAACTACTGGGGTAACTTTAACCACAGAAGACAGGTAGGTTGGGAATGGGTGGGATATTAAAATTTTAAAAAGTCTCAAACCCAACCCCTACCCACTTCCACACACCACTTCCAATTTTAACAGAGGTGTAATGCGGATAGGAGGCAAGTTGACCATTAAAATATTATAATGAGGCCACATAGCTCATATTTGAAGTGAGAAGAGGACTGCTTCATGGAAGAGACAAGCACCTTTCCAGCATAACTTGTGGGCCAGGAGGAGCAATGTTGCTTCATAACCAACCAAGTTTACCTGTTTCCCTGCACACCGATGGACTCATCCCTCCCCCTGCCTACTGATCTAAATACCCCACTGTGCTTGGAGCTCCTGGGTTTGGAGATTGAATCCCTCCACATCCCTCATGATCAATGACCACTTTCCCCAGCAACCATGATCTCCAACCGTATGCAGAACAAAAATGAAAAAGACTGCTCCTCCGCCCTGACACCTCCCCCTGCCCCCCCCCCCCCCCCCCCCCACCCACCCCCACCCAACCCCCCCAACCCCACTAACTGAACTCACCCCAGTCAAGATCAAGCTCCAAGTCTCTAAGGTCTTAATTCTGAAGTGAAGCTTTAACAGACAGGCTCAGCCTGGATCAAATTGACTTGATAATCAAAATTGAGTCCAGTTCTACCACTCTATAGTTTCATACAGTACAATAGTTCACCTGGAAGCCAAACGGAATCCCGTTGGGCTAAAAATGCGATAAGGCCCACTAGCAGGCTTGGGGATCACAATGTGTGATTATCCTGTGCCTGTCGGCAGTGATGCAGGCAGTATGCAAACTATGTACTGCCTTTTCATCTCCACTATTGTGGTGTGCAGCTTCACACAACTCCACTGGAGGCCTTAATGCATGAGGTAGAAAGGAGGTGACAGACCATCTTTCTGCAAGGGACCTGAAGGCCTCCACAGAAGTACCTAGAGAGGGAATGGGAGCAGGCAGTCAGGAGGTCACTGAAAAGAGTCTGACCATGAGAACTTGGACACAGTGCCAGGAAAGGTTCAATGACCTCACATAGTCAAAGTCAGTGAATGCATCTTAAAATTCTAAAAACTGCACTACTATCCTCGCACACTGCTCAATGCACCACACCCATCACTCACCCATCAACAATCTCTAGCAATCAGGCCTCAAACCTGACATTCATATGCTCCACCTCACCCTCACACACTTAGCGCTCCTGTAAGCCTCACACCCATGTTTTACAGCTTCCACATACTTCCAGCTATTCAGCTATACCAGGCTTATTACCCAATCATATTGCAACACACTCACTGACATTTTTTCCCCTTTCTGGCAGGGCAAGGTGGTGCATAACATGAGGGAGCAGCAAAGAACCAGTGGGGGTCAAGCATGGCTGCATGTCCTTATCTGCTTGGAAAAGACAGTGCTCCTCATTATTGGAGCCATCACAGAGGTCATTCTGCCTTGTGCACCTCAAATTTCATTTCACCTTCATTTGGCATGAAGGTCAAGCTGCATATGTTGTAACAGTGAACCTTTGTTTTTCAATCAACCGCCACTTCCCTGACCATCCAACCCTCCCCTTGTATATTCATGCTTTTAGAGTCCCAAGCCCTGCTGCCTGGTCCACCAGTAGTGCCTGATAATGAAGGGCGAGAAGAAGAAAACATTCTGAGGAAGAAGTACCGTCATTTGAGTGACACTGCCACCAGTTCAGGTACTGGCACTGCACCTTAGAAGACAATGAATGTTGGTCCTTGCATGCAGGACTTTGGTAAACTTCCAGGTGCAGTGATGCACAGCAAACTGAGAAATATTGGTGATCTCACTGGCACCAGCCTGGAAGAATCAACTGGCATAGAAATGGAGGGTCGTCATGACCTTGATGCCATTGGCATTGCTATCCTCACGCTGCTCAGAAGCTGCAGGCCCAGTTCAAGGAAGTAGTACAGTTCTGTGAACATCTCTTTGGTGAAATCTGGCCACTGCAGATGCTGCTCCAGGCTGAAGTGAAGGTTGGAGAAGTGCTCCCCAAAGACCCCAAGTGGTAAGGCTCCTGTTTAGACTGCTCCTCCTCCTCCGCCTTTGAATAACTCCTCCAACACATTACACAGTACTTCCATGAACTCTATAGCAGCTAAAGAAAGTCAAAAGTATGATGATTCCTTTAAAATCATGTGTGAGGTGATCCATCACACAGATTTTTTTAAAAATATTCATTCACGGATGTGGGCTTCGGTGGCTGGGCCAGCATTTATTGCCCATCCCTGGTTGTCCTTGAGAAGGTGGTGGTGAGCTGCCTTCTTGAATCGCTGCAGTCCATGTGGTGTAGCTACACCTACCGTGCTGTTAGGAAGGGAGTTCCAGGATTTTGATCCAGCAACAGTGAAGGAACAGCGATATATTTCCAAGTCAGGGCGGCGAGTGACTTGAGGGGAACTTCTAGGTGGTGGTGTTCCCATTTATCTGCTGCCCTTGTCCTTCTAGGTGGTAGTGTTCGTGGGTTTGGAAGGTGCTGTCTTGGTGAATTCCTGCAGTGCATCGTGTAGATGCTGCACACTACTTGATTGAATACATGTTCAGCTGTGTATGTTTAAGAGTGGGCATTAACAGAAACTGCAAGGTCCAAAATTGCAAATCAGGAGCCAACTCAACATTCAGTATTGACTGACATTACAATCTGCCCACATTGCATGCTTCTGGCACACTTATACTATATCTGTGCTATCACCCTTCCTAACATGGCAGTTGGTGTGGGATACCCTGGAAGTCTTCAGAATGGGAGCCCACCACTTTGTTCTGTTGTGGGCCCTCATAGCAGTGAGACCAGCAATGCTACGAAAAAATAGCCTTTAATTTTGTTTTGTTACATGGTTTTGTTGTATTACAGTAAGTGAACAGCTAGCTTGGTTCGGAGATTAATAGTTACAATGTGCATGATACAAAAGATAATTAGCATAATTTAATATCAGAACATCTTAATATTTCTACCACCCTCCTTCTCTGTCTCTGTCCCCTTCCCCCGCACCATGCTCCCTGAAAGAGATAAAGTACTCAATAATGCACATATCATAGTTCTAGTACTGGAAGTTAACATCAGCTACCATTACAAAATGAGTCAATTTGTTTTTAATTTATTTATATCATCCATCAAGCAAAATTTGCAGACTTACATAAATTATGCTCAATACTAACTTTAGGGGCAGCATTTTTGAGTTCCTGAATATCCATCAGGGTTCTTACAGGAGTGCGACTTTATTGGATAATTGCACATGCATATTCTGCAATTTTCTGCCTTTAGAAATCAATGGTTGCGACACCTTGTACACTGCACTCTTGATTTTCCAATAAGCCACTTGAAGGACTGCATTAGTGAGGTATTGAAAATTTTCTAAACAAATTGCTGTGGAATAGTTTGCACAACATTGTGTTATTGACCATAAGGATATGAAGCATTTTTCCATGATTTTTCAACCTTGATGAGCTATTTAACTGATATAAAGTACAAACCAAAACCTGATACATAATCAGCAAAAAAAAACATAATATGGCTGATTCACTAGGGTTTTGAGCTCCAAATGTGCCTAATTTGATGTCTCAGAGCCCAAGAAAAATGACGCTAAGTCCCACTCCTGCAGTGTTTAAACTTCCGTTGGCCTCCATTATTCACGTTCCAAAGTGCCTGGCATAGAAATGGTCATGCAAGTCAGATTTTAATTAAACTGAAATTATGCCACTCCTGCCCAATCCAAAGCATTGTCCCAGCTTTCTTCCATTTCAATTGCTTGCAGGTCAGGAACAAAGCATTTCTGTGTATAATTAAAAATTAGAAGTGAACATTTAAAAACTTGTGGTAAGGTACTATTTTGCCTCTGATAGTAAGGAAGCTTTTATTATTTTGCTATATTTAAGGGTACAACTCATGAAAATCCCTTGGGAGAGTCTTTCAATTAGGTTTCCAACTGAGGGTTCTTTTTCAAATAAAATAGATGTGAAAATATTCAGAAGAAGAGTATGATAACAGGGAGCTTAGGCACCACATGAAAGGGGCACCTTTCTGTTGTTACTCTCAACCACAGATTTATGACCCTTCTTTACGTATTACCCATGAAATAAAGGCTCCTTGGCAATCTAAGGTACTGGCATTGGCTGATGACTCCTTTGCAATATTGCAACACACCAGCTGAGAGAAGGTATAAAGAGGCCTGTGAAAAAAGACATCTTGAAACATGCTTCTGGTGATTTCTCCCCCTGCCACCCCACCCTGGTGCTGGTCTGACAAAGTTCCCTTCATCACATCATTGTGCTACATTCTGAAGAACACTGTTATGGAAAGAGGCCTTCATGTCTAAGAATGGAGCATCCAAATTTTAAGAACTGGCCTCAAGGATTGGGAACCTTAACCTCATGGTTTTGGAAGGAGTTAACCTTCATCTATGGAAGGTGCTATTTGCTCTTCTACTTCCAGTATATCTGCTTATGTTTTCTCTATGCACCACCCAATGACTTGCCCTCAAATTGACTCTCCAAATCTGTTGGCTATGAAGGTTATGGGTTGTTGACTGGGAAATTTAGTTTCAGTATCCAGGTGAAAAGCTAGGGAATTCCTCCTATGAGGGAACACCGTCTTCTTGGGCCCTATCTGTTGTCACAGTCCAAGGCAGTTTGACCATTTTTCATGGAAAGAACTCTGACCTAAGCTATGTTAAAGTGTGTTTTTTAGCTGAGGCTTGTCTAAAAGAGGTTAGCTTCCTGAGACAGACTCATGCTGAATTAAGCATCAGCATGCTGACAAATAGATGCACAGCAGCTGGATATTAGGGGAGTGGAATTCCTTTCAGTTCTGGTATAGGGCAGAGTTGACATGTGGCATCCACAAGGCGATGTGTTTTCAGTCAATGGTACACTACACCATGGGGAAGTATACAACCCTAGAGAAGCTGTGTGCTTGCTCCATCTGCTGCTCTTTGCCATGAGAAAATGAAATGTGTTTCGCTCTCATTGAATATAGAGCCTCAGTAACCTCCCATACACAATAGTGGATGGCAAAATTTTATAGAATAAGTAATGGTGAAGCTGTCAGTGCTCACTGTTATTAAAGTGTAAAGCAGACAGCAACTCACAGTGACAATGCAGACACAGTTAAAATCGGAAATTTGGAAATTGCCCTCCAAATTGCCTTGCTCCTGCAGAAGCTTCATTATAGCAGCAGAGATTCAGTGTTGAAATAGGTATAACAGTGTAAAGTTGTGTTTATGCGATACATATGCTCTAAACTCACCAAAAATAATTAGGGATTGTCCATGATGAAAAAAAATGCTTCCCTTGAAACTGCCTTTAACATTTAAAATCAGTGAATAAATATGTACAAATAAAACTTAGTTGCCTTGGCTTCGTGAATCAGGTTATCAGAGTATCTGCTTAAAGTCATAGTTTGCTCTTTCAGTGCACTGAACCATATGGTAGCTTGTTGCTATACTTCAGATTTTTGGTAGGCAATGGTAGTAAACAGACTACTAAATGTAGGTGTTTATTTTTTGTATATACCATGAGAAATAAGCTTTCTTGCAAAAGGCAAGTTGCAGTTTTTAAAAATTATTGTTGTCCTGTGTATGTGTAACACTACTGAGTAGCAAATTTTCAATAAATTGCTTAATAACTTACTACAATAAGGGAAATGCAGTCTTCTGGGGAAAATATTAATTTTGTCAGGTTTGAATAATCTGCAACTTTAGCATCCAAAATAATGCTTTCATTTAAAAAATAAAATAGGAACTCTTATTGTGGCAGGATCCCGATACTTGCAGCAAAAAAAATGTGGCTATCTGTTCCCAATTTCAGTTTTGGAAGAATAATATAGTGAACTGTGAGACAATGCACAATTTTAGTCAGAGATGAAGGTGAGTGGGGACTTATGGCGTAAATGGAGCCTACAGGCAAATGCTGATATTTACACAGTCACTGTACTAATACATGTGATTTGGAGCAGTGCCTTCAGTTTTGTCTATGTGAAGCAAAATGTAATAGTGTAACTGGTAATCACATTTAGAAACCAGGATTAAGAAACGTTTATGGGACTAAATTAGATAGGCCCTGATTATAGACACAGGGATTATGAATGGCAATTACCCCATGACCATTCAATATAATGCATACAACACTTCAACTTTGCTGCCTGCACATTTCCATGATTTACTGTTTTCAGCGCTAACTGTGCTGTTCATTGACTGTCCACATCAACAGGGGCCCAGAACTTTCTAGCATCACTGAAAGCTAACCAGTAGCTCTTAAAGGTGGTGCATTGTGTTATAAGGGTTTGTTCATTAGGTCTCACCAATAGGTTCAGAGGCTTATAGGTTGAACAGTAGTGTTTATTGGTAACACAATTATTTACATATGTACAAAGTATAGCCCAAATTTGGAGCTAACTTCATGTTGACTTCTTCTTGATTCTCTCCATACAACTCTGCCTCGTCTACTGTCATGTGTCTCTCTACATCATACTGTGGACGGTACTGTTCTGCAGTCTGACATTAACCCTCGCTATGCTGAACACCCTTATACTACACCTCCCCTCCCAAGTCTTTACATAATATTTTATAGTACAATCTTTCTTTATGTGCTACCCATTTCTCCCCACCTCAAGTCTCTGACTTTATCGATTCAGATGGTCTGGAAATTCTTCCAAATCTCATTCTGGTTGTATTTGGAGGAGTGGTAGGCTCAGTTGTTCTGGGCAAGCTTTGTTGGCTTAGAATTGAAATCATAGTAACCTGTGTTTCCGGTATTTGGTTCTCTCCTTCTGATTCACTTAAATATATAGTAGGAGGTTCACCTCGAGGAATGATGAGGAAGCTCCCTCTGAACTACCTAATCGTGCCTGCCATGGTATGTATTAGGTATGACCTTGGCAATCATTGTCTCTCCAGACAATGATGCCCTCTCTTTCAAGGCCCCTGATCCAAACCTTGTCACTGTTGTGTAAGTGGAACAGGTTTCTAGTGTAGTATCTCCTATTGTAGGCCAAAGCCTGAATCTGTCTGTAGGACTGTTCTCGGCCCTGAACGTTCTGGTAGTCCTTGACTGCCAACCTTGGGATTAGTTTCTTTGGCAGCATTGGGAGTTGAGTGTGAAGTTTACTCCCCATCAGGAGCTCTCATGTGGCAAATCCACATTGCAGCCGGGCGGATTTATATATTAAAAGCTCTGTTGGGAAGTCTTTGCTTTTTCTCAAAAGGGTTTTAATGGTGTGGATGCCTCTTTCTGCCTTACCATTCGATTTTGGATATCTTGGGGAGCTGGTAAGGTATTGAAAGGTATTGATGGCAAATTGAGCGAGGCATTCATTTGTGAATTGCAGGCCGTTATCGGACACCACCTGTTCCGGGATGCCATGGCTCACAAACACTTTCTTCAAGTACCTAACAACCGCCTCTGTAGTCATCATGTGTAACTGCTTCACTTTGATCCGTCAGGAGAAATAGTCAACCATGGAAGGAAGGACCTGCCTTTAAACACGAGTAAATCCATTGCCAACTGTTCCCATGGTCCAGTAGGGAACTGTGTGGCGATAAAGGGCCCTCTCTGGACACGTTTGAGCAGTGTGCACACCTGGCAGTTTGAGATCATTTCTTCAATTTCCCTTGATATTCCTGGCCACCACACTGCAGATTGGGCCTTGGTGAATTTTTTGGAGCATTTCCGGCCGAAGGGAGACTGAAATGACCAACTGCTCATTATATACTAGCAAATTAAATATCAAGGTGAAGTGTTTCTGCTATTCAAAACAAATTTCCATGACGTTACCTCCTGGCCTCTGCTGTGACCACCCTTGTTGACAGTAATGACAGATGTGGACACACTGCTCATCTCACATGTGCTCACAGCGTATTTGCTGAATCTTTTCTGAGGTAGCTGGCAGATGTTTTCTCACCAGTTGGGAATATGATTCGAACTCATGAACCAGGTTGACATCATGTTTCACAGAAAGGTCGATTGTAGCCCTGGGTAGTATGTCTGCAGTGGAATGATGTTTCCTTCCATATACTGTATCATATGTGAAGCACACGAGACATAAGCGGAATCTCTGAATTCTGGGAGGCATCTTCGCAAGTTCCTTCTTGTCTAACAGTGAGGCCAGTAGTTTGTGATCCATTTCGATGGTGACTTTCAGTCAGATAGTTTCTTGCAAGACCATGTGACTCCAAAAGCTTCCTTTTCAATAACAGCATACCATACCTCTGTGTCTGACAGTTCTCTAGATGCATAATACACTGGTTGGTGACATCCATCCAGTTTCACCTGGAATAAAACTGCCCCTAGGCCTGTGGAAGAAGCATCTGCTGCTATAGTATTGGGCAGGGATGGGTCGTAGTGAGCCAGTATATCAGGTGAGAGCAGCTTGTCTTTAATGTGATTGAATGCTTGCTCTTGTGCATCCCAGTACTATGCCTGGCCCTTTTTGAGAAGGTGCTGCAGGGGCTCTGTGACTTGCACCAGGTTGGGCAGAAATTTCACCAACTGGTTCACCACGCCCAGGAATCTTTGCTGGTCTGGAATATATGATGAGGTTGGGAACACGCTGATTGCCTTCGTTGCGCGGGTCCACCATGATCCCTTTGTGGCCCACAATATGTCCTAAGAACCGAATAGAGATCTTAGAGAACTCACATTTTTTATTCACTGTCAGCCCTGCTTCCTGCAAGTGCTCTAACACAGCCGTGAGCCTCCTAATATGTTCCTCAATGGCTGTATCATGGACCAAAACACCATCAATATGGCAGAGAACACCCACCTTGTAAGATTGTTGACATTGCACATTGAAAAATCTTGGGTGCCAAGGTAATGATGAAGGGCAAGTGGTTGATACAGAATCTACCAAATGGGGGATAAAGATACATGGGAACACCACCACCTGGAAGTTCCCCTCCATCCTGACTTGGAAATATATCGCGGTTCCTTTACTGTTGCTGGGTCAAAATCCTGGAACTCCCTCCCTGTGGGTGTACCCACACCACATGGACTGCAGGGGTTCAAGAAGGCAGCTCACCACCACCTTCTCAAGGGCAGTTAGGAATGGGCAATAAATGCTGGCCTAGCCAGCGAAGCCCAAGTCCCTTGAATGATTAAAAAATAAATAAGTAAATAAATGTAGTCAGAAATCTGGACTTCTCATCTGGTGGAAGTTGCCAGAAGCTGCTGTTAGCATTGAGCTTTGAAAACACCATGAGTTTGCAAAGCTTGGTCAGGCTGTCATCCACCGAGGACATCGGGTAGACTTCCCTTGCCACTGTCTTGTTGAATTGTATCAGGTTGAACACAGATGCAATTGGACCTGTTTGGCTTTGTAACTGAGACCGTAATGGAACACTATTCCATCAGCTGAATGATAGGGGTGATGGCCCTCATTTTGGTCATCTCGTCCAGTTGTTGCTGCACTTGCTTCATAAGAGGCAACAGTATTTTCTGTGGTGTGAACATACACTTGGGCTTGGCATATTCCCTCAATATAATATATGCAGTCTTCAGTCACCCCCATCCCTGGAAAAGTTTTGGAAACTCTTTCTTATAATTGGAATCAGACCCTTGCTAGTTAACCTAATCAATTTTCTGATGGAGGTTGAGGTCAACACAGGCTTTCCTACTCAAGAGGGAAAATTCTTGATTGTGAAGAACAAATAATGTCTCCCGTATTCGTTTCTTTTTGTATTGGAGTGTGGTTTGCAACATGCCATTAACTGAGAACTTAATGCCGCCTGCTCCATACAGCTATATTGTAGGTGGCCTCAGGCGCTTCTTCACCAGCCATGGTTCCTTATCTGAGAGGACTGTAACACTGGCTACCTTATCTAATTTGAAATTGGTGAGGTGACCGTTTACAGAGATGTCACCATTCCTAAAGGAGAATCTGGGATCCTAGACCTCACCCAAGAAGCATGGTTGAACTTCTTCCTGGTCTGGTACCTCAATCATGTGGACTGTTTTGGGATCCTCTGTGCATCTCGATATCTTAGACTTGCACAGCTTTCCAAAGTGTCCTAGCTGGTTGCAGTTGAAACATTGCACAGAGATTGCTGGATGTGACTCTCGCCTGTGAGGTCTTTTGGCTCCACATTGCTGACATGGTCTCCCACCGTGGTATGGTCTGTTTGGGTATTGTCTTCCTTGGCCTGGAGTCTCCCTGGCCTTTTGTTGCTTCATGAGCTGAACAGTGGAGTTGCTCTATATCATGTCTTAACCTCGCCACATAAAATGAACTGGCAAATTTCAGACTGCTTAAATATTTAGATGGCCATTTCTGGAGTCAGGGCTCCGTTTACCTGTAGTATGTCCGAAAGGGCATATTCAGCCACTCCAACTACTATTCTGTCTCATATGAGCTCTGACTTAAGGTTACCATCGCCACAGCCTTCAGCCAATCTGTGTAATTGGTTTATGAAAGAGTCAATGGGATATCCAGGCTGTTGGGCCTGCCTGTTGAACTTTGCTTGCACTAAAATTTTCTTACTTCTTAAATTAAAGTAGGTATTGAAGGATTTCAGAACATCTTCAACTTTATCTGAAGATTCATTACTTTCTTGCCTTGCAATGATGTCATCAGCTATTGGACCTACTGAGTACTGTAGTGTATTCACTTGTTCAGCCTCTGTCTTCTTATCTAATCCTGAAGCTATCATGCATCTTGAAAATCTTTTTTTGCCAAAGCCTCAAATTCTGTACCCGGGCTGGCTGTTGTATCAGTCCAAATTGACCTGGTAGAGTTGATTTATTATCCATGGTTACTTTTCAGCTCAGGGGAGTACAGCTTGAAATGCTGTTTCACTTTTAAAGATGGTGCTGCAGTAACTGTTTCTTCAATGCTTCTTTCTGTGCTCACCGGGATTTGGCAGGTTTCCACAATGATCACGGCCACAAAGGGATTGATTTCTTGCAGCAAATTTTTTAATCAAAGATTAAAATTAAATGTTCTTTAGAACATTTTCGGACTATGTTAGAGCAATCAAAAGGTGCTTCCTGTCTTTGGCTGAGCTTTTAAAACTTTTTTTTATGGAGCTCAGCCGCTGCATGGTATGGCGCTGACACTGAACCTTGGCTGGCTGCAATGATTAATGAAACAGACGTCTCTGACTGATTAATTACTTGAAGACTTTTAAAGGCTATTTCAGCCTTAAAACTGAATTTTTGCTCACCCTTGCTAGGTCCTTTGACTCTGCAATTGATTTCGATTCACAATGGCCTTCCATGCCTGTAATGGAGATTCATTTTAGGTAATCCCCAACTGTGTCTTCTGTTCAGGTGCACTTCAGTTAGGTCAGGATGCTTTCCTTTAGTTTTTCAAATCCTGGGTCCTTCACCAGTTTCTTTGGTTCTGGGTTTGTCCGTGAGCTGCCACCATGTTGTAAGGGTTTGTTCAGTAGGTCTCACTAAGAGGTTGAGAGGTGCACAAGGCTGAACAGTTGTGTTTATTGGTCACAGATAACCATTTACATATGTACAAGGTATAGCCCAAACCAGGAGCTAATTTCATGTTGACTTCTCCTTGAATCTCTCCATACAACCCTATCTCCTGTCTACTGTCATGTGTCTCTCCACATCATACTGTGGGTGGTGCTGTTCTCTAATCTGACATTATCCTTGCTGTGCCAAACACCTTATATTACACATTGTGGCTGGAGCAGGTGCTGGGAGTCATGTAGGAAGTGAATCTGACATGGGAAACAGTGAAGAATGGCACAACATGGGAGAGAGCAGACTCTAAGATTGTGTAGGAGATGAAAAGTATGAGCGATGTCCTGTATCCATGGGGAGCCAGGAGGCCCTCCTGTCAGGCAGTGAGAGCAGATAACAATGGAGGTCAATGTCAAGAGTACAGCCCTGAGGATGTGGATACAGTGCCACAAGAAATTCAATGACCTCACACAAATGTCAGTGAATGCATCTTCAAATGCCATATCCTTTCAACTCCATCATAGGTCTCAGACACTGCTCAAATCACCATACCCCTATCACTCACCTACCAGGAATCTGTATCAATCAAGACTCATACTCAGCATTCATATGTTTATCTGCACCTTTACACACTTAACAGTACCGCAAACCTCACACCCATGTCTTACAGCTTGCACACACTGCTAGCTATCTCTCATGATAACCAAAACAACCATCTTGCATCCAGATTACACTGCACTCACTAACATGCTTTCCTGTCTCTTGAACAACCAAAGGCAGCAGGAACTAATCAGTTTTGGCAGATGCACATGCATGTACTAACTCCCATGGAGTTGACCATTATTGGCATGTTCACTATTGAAGCGCATGGCCAGTAATGAGGCTGAAACCATTGAAGGTGGTGGTACCCTCACATCTAACCTTGCTTCACACATCCCACTTCCCTCTATGATGGCCCATGTGTTTTTGAAGAAAAAAGCTATATTTTATGTTGGGGCGATGGCTTCTTTAGGAACTAGATTTCTCTAGGAGTTGATCTCTGGTAAGCACCTGGCTTCCAGTAAATGCTTATGTGACAAAGTTGCCGGGAAATAAACAATAGAATAGCAAAGGGTCAAGAAGAAGTTAATTACAGGGTTGAGTAAGTTGTGGGGTCTCGCTCTGGTCTCAAGCAAGGATTTTAGTTTTTAGAATAGTTTGGCTGCAGAGCAAGGAAAATCATTTTCCAGCAGAGTTTATTTGAAACTTGTTATGCTGACTAAAGGAGTTTAAACTTGTAGTTAACTAAAAGAGTTATGCGCCATGGGTAGTCAAGCTGAGAAGAGGAGAGCGTGAGAGAGTTCTAGATACAAGACTCTAGAATTAAAGAATATTAGAACCAGGAGAGTTCTGACCTGAGATGGCTACACTTAAAACAGTAGCTAAACCTGTATTGAACTGGGAGTCAACAACTTAGGGCCAGTTGGAGGAGATTTGAAGGGAAAATCTTACCAAAAGTGGAAAGCCCAAAAAGTCTCAACCCTGATATGAATCTTTGAAACATTACTCAGGCTAAGTGATTAATTTCCAAATTTTGAAAAGTATCTGACTTGAGTTTTGTGGGTGTAAATCAAATGAGTGTAGAAAGAAGTTTGAGTTAAGAAGTTAAGTTTCAAAAACAAGTAACTGTGTTCCATGTACTTTTAATATCTTTAACAAAACTGACTATTTAACATAGTGTAGTTAATAATATTCAAGCTCTTTGATATTTATTTAGAAAAATTATTTTGATTTAAACTGTGAATCTTGTTGCTTTATTCTTTTAGTAAATACCTGGTTTTCAGATTAAAACAATATAAATAGACAGGTTACTGGTGTCCACCAAGATCATAACACCCCTCATCCCACAGTATCTTCTGACTTACACAGTTGCAGATGGTGTAAGCATGTATTTCTTAGTTCACCTCCTCCCCCTCCCTACACCATAACTCAATCTTGTGCCCTTTTCCTTTAGGAGAGCTAAGAGATGCAACCTGGCCAGGCAGTTAAGGAGCAGCAACAAGAGAGTGATGATCAAGATACAGGGTAGAATCTTCTCCCCCCACAGGAGGCAAGGAAGGAGGCAGGAGGGCCTGAAAATGAGGTGGGTTGGCATCAGGACTGATATCCAACGCCTTCCCATCTCCACCGGTAGCAAGTTTTGGGCAGAAAGGCCCATGTCAAACTTCCCACTCTGCATCCACTTGAGACCTTTAGGTGGCCAATTAATGACCACTTAAGGGTCTCTTCCCACCTCCACTGCAATTTTCACCTGCCAACAAGTGGCCTGCACGACTGCTTAAAGTGTGTGGGCTGCATGTCAGCTGCACTAATCTGTGCATGACCGAGGGCATGGGCATGAGGCCAGGTGCATGAGGCTGACAGCCAGCCCCTGCCCTTGCTGCCGACCCCCATGGTCCCCCTCTCCACATGACCCCCACCCTGCAGGACTTACCTTTTTCCTGGATCACTGCGATCCTGGGACTCTGGGGGATGTTGTTCTGGCAGCAGCGACGGCCTCCCCATGGCACTGCTGAGTGCAAGGGCTGCTGGCCTATGCCACATAGACTGCAGCAGTTCAAGAAGGCAGTTCACCACCACCTTCTCAAGGGAGATTAGGGATGGGCAATAAATGCTGGCCTAGCCAGCGACATTCACATTCCATGAACAAATAAAAAAAAGCTCTAGGCAGGCAGGATGTCATATCCTGAGGTCCTCAGTCGGGAGGAAAGCCCACTGTTGTCCTTTTAAGTGCCTGATGGGCAGAAGATATGGTGGGCCTTCCTCCGAAGAGTCAGCGTGGGCGTTTTGTCATTTTTTCAGGCAGCGTGCAAGACACCCGCTGACAACTGATGGTTTTGCTCACAGAATCGTTACTTGATTTCACACTTGCAGCCAAAAGCTCAGATACTGATACTACCTTAAAGAATAGATTGGGGATAGGATCAGCATGTGGTGAGACACTGGGCTACAAATAGGGGAAGGGACAATGATAGAGGATATGCCAAGCCTGCAGATGCCTTCCATTATAGAGGACTAAGATCAGGACTCCAATGGGGAAGCCTCTAGAAGAATATTGATGGATATGCACAAGATGCTTGGTACATTTGGAAACCTGCCAGAAAGTGTGTGGTCATTGCCAAGGAACATGGAGGAGTCCAGCATTAGCTTGGCACAGAGCTTTGCACAGATCTTGGAGCCAATCCTTTCCAGTGTGGGAGTGATGGCCAACTCAGTTTACACATTGTGGACCCAGCCGTGATATAACATATGATGGTTGATGCTGCAGCTTTCAGTGCAGCACCAGCAGAATTTACCAACATCTGAGTACAGCAGTCAAAGCTCAGACTGATGGCATGCAAGGTCAAACTACTGCCATCATGCTTGTGGATTATAATGTATGGAGCAGTCCAGCAGTCTGTCCTCCAACAGATTTCTAGGACTTCAGAGGCACCAACCCACTGGAGTGACTCTATAGAGCATGAACCTGCTGTCCTCTCTGAGGAGGATAGCATTTGTCCTCCCAACCTTGCCGCTCTGCCTTTCTTTTGCCTATCAACTCAACTGCTGCTGCCAATGCCAAGATGGTGTAATCCGCAGTTGCAATACTCAGAGGGTAATGAGCCTATTGAACTCCATTCCTCAAAAGGTAGTGGAAGCAGAGTTTTTGAATGTTTTCAAGGCAGAGATAGATAGATTCTTGATAAACTAGGGGGTGAAGGGTTATCAGAGGTAGGTGGGAGATTACACTCACATCAGCCATGCTCTTATTGAACAGCGGTGCAGGCTTGAAGGGCTGAGCGGCCTATTCCTGCTTCTAACTCATATGTTCATATGTGTGTACATATAATTTTGGCTTGGAACAATTATTTTGTGGTGGTTTTTATTTTTGGAGAGTGGCCAAGCAAACACTGTGAAGGTCAATGACAAAGAAAAGGTTAATGTGTGGGGCTGTTGGTGAATGGGAAATTGGGGTTATGGTTACTGGTATCACTCAGGAAGAAAAGGACTGTGTAGGCTGCCTCCTCTTTTCCCCTCCTTCTTCTTCCTCCCCTCCTCCTTGTGCTCCAGTTCCTCAGTCGCTCACCTAATAGCTGGTGGCAAGGACCATGCATGCCCTTATGAAAAAGAAACAAAAGACTTGCATTTATATAGTGCTTTTCATGACCACCAGACATCTCAAAGCACTTAACAGCCAATTAAGTACTTTTCTGAGTTTTTAAAAATTCTTTTTGCAGAATGTGGGCGTTGCTAGAATAGTTTTGTTTTTGGTTATCAGGTTCGCTTTGCCCTGTGAACCTAGCTGCACCCTTAATATTAACACATTAGTTGGCGCTTGAAACAATATAGGTTAAGAGACCGATTAACTGAACAAACACTGGTAGTTTATTGGAACTAAGAGAGCACTAACACCATGTGTGCTTCTTCAATCACCTCCAGCTTTAGACCTCCAGTTACCCAAGAAGCCACGCTGTGTAGCGATTGGTCAATACAGTCACATGGTCAACTAACTACATTCTCTTAAAGGTACCAGAGCTAGCATTTTTATTGCTCATCCCTATCTACCTGCTGCAATAATAGAGGAGGCATTAGGAGGCCCTCAAGTGGCCGATTAGTGCCTTTAAGGGCCTCCTCCACCACCACCCAGATTTTACCTGTAGCGGTGGAGGCTGGCACTAAGTGTCTAGCCAATCAGGTGAAACCTGGCAGACCGGTAGCTGGGCAAGCAGAAGTGCCTTCTTTTCAGGCCCCCTGTGCCCATCTGAGCACCCCCCCCCCCCCCCAGTTAATTCTCCCCATGGGTTTCCCCTTATCCCCTGCCCTGATAATCCCAGCCCCCAACCCCCCCTTGCTGGGGCTGGCCAGTCTGGCCCCAGTGAGACCCGAGACTTAACCATTTGACTGGCTGGTAGCCCTCAGAGGTGGGACTTCCTTCCTGATGAGGGCGGAAAGCTCATCTCAAGCCAGTTAATGGCCTGAAAGCTGTTAAATGATACAGGGCACACCTAATGGGCTCATCCCCCAACTTTTACACCAGGGTGTAGGGGATCATGCCCCTGTGTTAAGTTTAATCCTAGGTGTGGTCTCACCAAGGACCTATATAATGCAGTAAGATTTATTTATTCTTAATCTCAAATCCTATGCAAGAGAGGCTAACATACCATTTACTTTCCTCATTGCTTGCTCTACCTGCATGTTAACTTTGCGTGATTTCTGTACAAGGACATCTTGATCCATCTGAAAACCAACATTTTCCAATCTCTCACCATTTAATAAATATTCTGCTTTTCTATTTTCCTACCAAAGTGGATAACATTGCATTTCTCCACATTATATTTCATCTGCCATATTCTTATCCACACACTTAACATGTACATATCCCTTGGTAGCCTTTTTGCATCTTCTTGACAGTTTACTTCCCCACTTAACTTATAATCAGTATACTTGGATACATTATACTCAATCCTCATCTAAGTCATTGATATAGACTCTAAATAGCTGATCCCCAAGCACTAATCCTTGTAGTACGTCACAACTTGCGAAAATGACCCATTTATTCAGATTCTGTTTTCTGTCTGTTATTAATGTTGAATCCATGTAAATATATTACCTGAATTCCATGAGCCCTAATTTTGTTTAATAAGCACTTCTATGGCAGGTTAGAAATCAATCAGTGACTATCCTGTAAGCAGTTGATGATCCTTGTAAATAGCGTTGGTGGGGGCTGCTTCCTGTTCAGCTTTGCAGCGTTCAGAGCGTTGAGCTCCAAAATGGAACCACTGGCTGATTGACATCATAATCTGCCTGCATATTTACAGCAGCTGTTCACCACTTGCAGACTAACGCCCTCATCAATATGGCGTGATTAGCCCCAAAAGTGTCACTGTGGGTGTCACTTTCAAGTTCTAGGGGCTCTTGTATCTCAAAAGGAGGGGTGCTAATGAGCCCAATTTGTGACCCATAAAGTTATTTCAAAATAATTATTTAGTTAATTCTGATGATGACTGGATAAGATCACATACATTGTTACCTTCCACCTTGTTTCCCCTGAGTGAAATGATATTTGGAAAACACTTTGGCTTCTTAAGAATTAGGTGCTAGTTAAACCACAAATATTTGGGATTAAAATCTAGTGTACTTGTCAAAAATAAGATTTTCTATGTTTTAGCTTGTATAGCCTAAGCAGTATAATGGAAAAATTGGAGGCAAGTTCATTTTTCACTTTATTTCAGTGAAAACAGCTGTTCTAATGGTTTCTATTTGCAGTAGTTTTGAATAACATCTATCTGAATTTGATAGAAGGCAATTCTTTTGTTCAAAATGAAGAATGGGCACTGATGTGCACCGTTACAAATCAGACCTGATTATAGCTTCGGCTTGTCTTACTTAGAGATATTGTACTGTGTTGGCAGGATTAAAACAAATGCTTTCTCAAATGCAAATCCCAGTAAACTAATTCAGTATGTTGTCTTTGCATCTAGACATTATTAAAATATGTTTACCACTTGTACAAATCCAACAAACTTATGAAGTTCTAAAATAAGTGTTTTATTGCAAATTTCATTTTCTTAGTAGTTAATACATTTTGTGATTAGGGATTTAAGTCTATTTCAGAACATTTAAAGACCTATTAATGAAAATAGAAAGTGTGATTTTCTGGAATAATAGATTTAGAAAGTATATTTTATTGAGGATTTTAATTTTGATTTCAAATTAGATAAGATATATATGTGAACAACTTTAATTTGACTATGTGCTTTAGAGTATATTACAATGTCAGTATGTGAGCTTGATGGAAAACTAGGGTTGACTAGAGAAGTGGCTAAAACCAGGAAGCACTTAAGCTTTCATTAAATTTCCTGTGCTCATAGAATTTATGATCTCGCAGTAAGAATCTTTAGATCGCAGCAGCGTAGACTTTCAAGCTTTCTTTTTGTTTCCAGTGAGTATTCGGCTGAACTCTGAAGTCCTAATGACTTTTAAACACCTCAATCATCAATTCATGGTGTATTAACTGACAACTTAATCTGGTTTTACACTATACAGTCAATATACCTTAATTATACTTCAGGAATTAATTTATTAATTTTCAGGATTTAAAAAAAATAATTGATCAGAACCTTAAATTTAATTGTCTGCCACAGTTAAAAGAGAGGTGTTAAATCTACGATGACCAGACAGGAGAAATGTGTAATTATAGCTAGAAGACAGTGTTGGCCAGTGTCCCATATACACTTTCAAAGCTCTGACTGTTCTGGAATCTGTAATCAGCAGGGAAATAAGCATGGCACAAGAAGAAGCAGACAGTTTTTTTTCTTGTAACAGCTTGCTTTGGCCTCCATGCCAAGTACAAGACTGCATGCTTTTACTGACCATTCTTCCTGATGACATCATTTTGTACCATAGTCAAAATGTGAGTGTTTACTGATAACAACAGTGAGATAATTAAGAAAGCTGCTCCAGAATGTGCTTATAAGTATAGGAGCAGCCTTTAATATATTGAGATTAATTAAATCATCTGTGCAGTGATGATGAGTAAGGTTTAATGTTATATGATTCTAGTTAGCATGAGATACAGATGAATTATTGTAACTTTAATTTTCTTGAGTTATTTTACATTCTCAATGACAAAGGTAATAAAATACTTCAACTTCAGTATTGTAATGTTATTTTCCAAGTCATATGGCTATTAAGTTTATACATATTTAGATCTGTATCTTTTTTAAATGGATCATCTTAAGGTACATTTTCCAATTTGTTCCATCTAATTAAGAAGGGTACTGTAGAACTTATGCACCAGATAAGAACATTAGGATTAGGGAGACTATTCAGCCCCTCAGCCTTGCTCCTCCACTCAATTAGACCAATGCTGATCTGCATCTCAACTCCATCTACTTATCTTTTCTCCATAAGCCTTTCCCAACAAAAATCAAACCATCTCAGTTTTGAAGTGCCAATTCTCTGAGCATACATAGCCTTTTGGCGGGAAGAGTTCCAGATTTTTACTATCCTTTGATGAATAAACATTCCTTAGTTTTGCACCAGGCTGAGGTAATTTTAAGATTATTCCTTCTTTTTTCTTGATTCCACCATCAGAAGAAATTGTTTCTCTGTATCTACCTTACTGAATCCTCTAATAATTTTAAACATGATCAGAGAACCTCTCAATCCTCTATGCTCAACAGAATACAAGTCAATTTTATGCAGTTCTCATAATTTTACCCTCTAAGCCTCAGTAGTATTCTGGTGAACCTGTGATGTATCCCTTCCAAAGCCAGTTTATCAAGCTGTTCCATTAAAGCTACATCATAGGCATCTACCCAACAATGTGAAAAATTGCCCAGGTATGTCCTGTACACAAAAAGCAGGACAAATTCAACCCAGCCAATTACAGCCCTGTCAGTCAACTCTCCATCGTCAATAAAGTGATGGAAAAGGTAATCAACAGTGCTATCAAGTGGTACTTACTTAGCAATAACCTGCTCACTGACGCCCAGTTTGGATTCTGCCAGGGTCACTCAGCTCCTGACCTCGCTAAAGCCTTGGTTCAAACATGGACAAAAGAGCTGAACTCCAGAGGTGAGGTGGGAGTGACTGTCCTTGACATCAAGGCAGTGTTTGACCTAGTGTGGCATCAAGGAGCCCTAGCAAAACTGGAGCCAATGGGAATCGGGGGAAAACTCTCCACTGGTTGGAATCATACTTAGCACAAAGGAAGATGGTTGTGGTTGTTGGAGGTCAGTCACCTCAGCTCCAAGACATCACTGCAGGAGTTCCTCTGGGTAGTGTCCTCTTCCCAACCATTTCAGCTGCTTCATCAATGACCTTCCTTCCATCATAAGGTCAGAAGTGAGGATGTTCACCGATGATTGCACAATGCTCAGCACCATTTGTGACCAAATGCAGCAAGACGTGGACAATATTCAGGCTTGGGCTGAAAAGTGGCAAGTAACCTTTGTGCCACACAAGTGCCAGGCCATCACCATCTCCAGCAAGAAGGAATCTAACCATTGACATTCAATGGCATTACCATAACTGCATCCCCCACTATCAACATCCTGAGGGTCACCATTGACCAGAAACTGAACTGGACCAGCCAAATAACTACCGTGGCTACAAGAGCAAATCAGAGGCTAGGAATCCTGTGGCGAGTAACTCACCTCCTGACTCCCCAAAGCCTGTCCACCATCTACAAAGCTCAAGTCAGGAGTGTGATGGAATGTTCTCTGCTTGCCTGGATGAGTGCAGCTCCAACAACACCCAAGAAGCTTGACACTATCCAGGACAAAGCAAACTGCTTAGTTGGCACCCCATCCACAGACATTCACTCCATCCACCACTGACATACTGTGGCAGCAGTATGTACCATCTGCAAGATACACTGAAAGAACTCACCAAGGGCTGCTTAAATAACACCTTCCAAACCCACAACCGCCACCACCTAGAAAGACAAAGGCAGCAGACACATGGGAACACAACTACCTGGAAGTTCTCCTTCAAGCCACCCACCACCCTGACTGGGAAATATATTGCTGTTCCTTCACTGTCACTGGGTCAAAATCCAGAACTACCTCTCCAACAGCACTGTGGATGTACCTACACCAAAAATACTGCAGCAGTTCGAGAAGGCAGCTCACCACCACCTTCTCAAGGCAATTAGGGCAATAAATGCTGGCCTAGCCAGCGATACCCACATCCCACAATGAATAAAAAAAAGTCCTTTCTGAGGTGCTTTGTACAAAACTGAATCTGGTACTCCAGCTGGGGTTTGACCAATGCTCGACAATTTCTCCCCCTTTAAATCCCAGATTTCTGCTCATTTAGCGACTCATCCAATTATCTGATTGGGTTTTATACATGCTCCAGAAATGTTTGACATAATGTAGTTAATTATACAAAGAATAGGCCCAAATTACTTCACTTAATATTGGTCTGTTGCAAGGACAATAATTGTACATCACGATCTCTGCGTGCATTTTTGGGGCCTATCAATTTTGCTCCCTAGCGGTGCAAAGCTGATTCTTTTCTTGACTTCCTAACAGTGTCTTCCTTTAAGAATTTCCTTAAAAAGTATCTTTTGGATGTCGCTTTTAGTCACCTGTCCTAATGTTGTTTTATAACTGATTTTTTTCCTTTGAAAATGTGACTGTTTACACTGTCAATGTTTTCTTAACTCTGAAATCACATCGCACAACATTGGAATAATTTGAACTCCCGTCGCCTCCAGCTTTACAGAAACAACAACAAAACAAATATTGTGTATCATTTCATCCATCTTTTGACCTCTTTACCTAATTAAATTTGTATACAATTTCTCAGAAAGCATCATGAAGGTCTTTGGGGAAAACTTTAAAGGTCCCACTTATGGGAGTGATTATAGGTCTTATAACCTCATCTCTTGAGAGTTATCAGATTAGTGCACTTGCATATATAAACCAATTGACCCAAATTCTCATGTATGACAAATTAAAGAATTTTTTTTACCTAAAGCAAGATTAATTAGAATCGCATTGGCTGTATTGTGCCAGGAGGGCTATGATACATCCTGTGCCCTTAATGCTTAATGTGGTGTGTTACTGATCTTATCTGTGCTGTCACCAAGCTAACCACCAATTAGTAATAATAAATTGCCTGCAAAATTGATCACATCCCCAAGGTGAATTTTTCACCCTTGGGCGTTTCAGCCAATTGTGCTCATTTACAGGCCTTCAGGGAGGCTTTAAAAATTAAATTGGTTCTTTTGGATGAAAAGGCACTAAGTGGTACATTTTAAAAGCTTTTAAAATGTGATTTTTGTTTCAATTGACTAAGGAACTGAATAATGTACTCCAATATAACTAGTAACTAGTTTCAGATTTTTTTTAAAGTGAATTTCAGTAATTTCCTACATCAGTGACTGCACTGCAATAGTAAAGTCGTGAGAGGCATTATACAATGCAAGTCTTTTTTAAATTTAAAATTGGGTTATACAGAAGTGACACTGTGATTAAAAATGGTTATTTCTTGTGGAAAACCTATTTTCAGCTGTTTTAATCATACTTTACCAAGTTGCAATTTTTAAATTATGAAGGAAACTTTTCTAAAGCAAAATTTTCAAAAATTATGTTCTCAGAGATTTCCCAATTGTACTGGCTCATGACAGGTTTAGTGTTTAGCACTGTGTAAATGAGCTTGATCAGAAAAAGCACTTTTCAAAGTGGCTGAAGTTTTGGGTGGAATTTGCGCTGGAAATGACAATTGTGGCCCAAGTGGAGACGCCACCACAGTAACTTTAACTTAGGGCAGGATTTTCAGGGTGATGAGTGGGGGGGCGGGGCCTGCACGTCAGTGCATAAAATGATGCGCGGTGATGTAGGGTGATCTCTCCTAACTGTATGGGTGGGCACCCCATGCCAGCAGCGCTGGAGGTACAGTTGCCCTCAACTTCAATGCCTCTGGCTCCTTCCAGGGCTCAGTGGGTGATCTTTGCGGTGTCTCCCAATGAGCTGTCCACATTTGTGTCAAGCAGGTTACAGACGCTCTGTTCAGGCGTGCATTGACCTTCACCCACTTCTGCTGTGACCAGACAAGGCAGACACACCGAGCCAGAGGCTTCGCGGCCATTGCTGGCTTCCCCCGCGTCCAGGGTGCAATAGACTGTACACATGTGGCCATCAAGACGCCAGCAGGTGAGCCCAGTGCCTTCGTCAACAGGAAGGGCTTCCACTCCATGAATGTGCAGATAGCGTGTGACCACAGGATGCAGATTCTGCAAGTTTGTGCAAGATACCCAGACAGCTCCCACGATGCCGACATCCTCAGACACTCCCAGATGCCGGGGCTCTTCGATGCTCCGGCTCAGTTTGATGGATGGCTGCTGGGTGACAAGTGCTATCCCCTCAGAACGTGCCTCATGATGCCCCTCCACCATCCAAGAACAGAAGCTGAGCAGCGCTACATTAGGAGCCACGCCTCCACAAGGGCTGTGGTGGAGAGAGCCATCGGTCTTCTCAAGATGTGCTTCCTGGACAACTCAGGGCGCGCACTCCAGTACCCCTCAGATCGTGTCTCTGTGATAGTGGTAGCATGCTGCGCTCTGCACAATCTTGCGCTGGAAAGGGGGGATGCAGTGGACGATGAGGATGTTGATACAGTGGATGTGGCTGCACACGATGAATCCAGCACTGACATGGAGGATAAGGAAGCACAGGGCAATGATGAGGGGCTGAACGCTGACTCAGCACTACACCAAGGAGGCAGGGACACCCGGGAGACTTTAATCCAATGAACCTTCAGCTAGCACAACACAAGTGGATCAGGAGGACCAGCCTTACCTGGCGCTGCCATACACGGCACTTAAGTGCTACATCTGCCACTTCATCAGCTGTAACTAAGGGCTTTGGACATTAACCTCAATGCCCACTCAAACACTCATGACATGTCTGTAAAACATACAAATGCAGCTCAAAGGAGCCACCCTCAGCCATGGTAACACATCTAGATTTAATTTCATCCATGATATGGTGCAACAAAATGAAAGCACAACGTTTTTTCAACAGTAATAAATAATATTTCCCTAATCTAGGGCCAACACAAAAACACCAGTGAGAAACCCGTGGTGTGCCTAAGGTGCCTTATGCTTACGTTTATGGGTGCAACACCTTGCTGTCGTCCCATCGCTTGGAGTGGTTTCTGAGACAACTTACTGACTCTGCTGGCCTGGTGGCCTTGATGACCTTGGCGGACGTTCTCTGGCCTGTGGAGCTGGCCTCCCACCTGGGAGGGAGCGGCCAGTTCCAAAGCTGGCATCCCCCCAGTCGTCGCAGCCTCATCGGATGCCACGGTCACTGACAGAATGGGCGAGGAGCTGCTGACCTCATCCGGAGCGCCCTGAGAGGAGCTCGCAGAGACGACAGGCAGCTGCTGCGCCGATGTGAGGTTGCTTCGGACCTCTGTGCTCACCATAGATGGATGGGCACCGAGCTGGGAAACTTGGTGCTCAGACCATCTCTCACATTGCATGTGTCCCAGTGGTGGACCTTGAAGTGGGCAGCAGTGCCACTTGAAATGAAAGTAGCTGGCTGACCATGATCACGTGGCAGCCAGCCAATTAACGACCTGCACGTGCATGGCCCATCAAATCATGTGTTGGGGATGGGCCGTCAAAAAATGGGGGAGGATTCAAAAAGAAGGGATAATTATTTGAATGCCCCATGAGCAGTGGGTGTCTGGAGCAATGTTATTATGTAGTTTGCATGCTTTTGCCTCTCACAGACAGCACATTCCTAGACTGCTGTGAATGAATGTCTGTGAGACACATTCTAAAGGATCCATCATGTTCTGAGTGATACCAGGCAAGAAGGGGGAGAGATTGAACTGTCTGGAGGCCACTTTGTCATTCTGCTTGTGGAAATAAAGGGCCCACAATGCCAGAGAAAGGGCAGAAATGGGTGGAGGTGTGGCACTCCTTAAGACATTAACATGGGTGGAAATGGAGACTCTGGAACTGGCCAGGGAGCAAATGGATGGAGAGATCGGCATCAAGGGTGATGCCAGTGAGAAGCACTTGAAAGTAGTGTCATCCTGTGGGCACAAAGAAGGCATGTGACACATAAATGGGAGGATTGATTGCAAAAACCCTTCAATTAATTGTCTTTCTTAATTCATGCAAGTCTCAGGACCCCAGAGAGACATGTAGCAGACACAGCTACAACCCTGCATGCTAGTTCTGGGGAGAAGGGTACCCATTTAGCAGTGAAAGTGGCGTTACGTCTTTCCCCACACCCTTTCTCAGTGCAGATGCATTTATCTCAATGGGAATGGGTTTGAGATATGGATTGGGTTCACAATCTGGTGAGCATATCACTTACACACTAGAGCAGCTGACAGAGGCTGTGACAGCCGAGGGCCCTGACAGCTGGAGTACTGCTGGAGGCCAGGCCAAGTTGAGCTCTAAGCTGTCAGCAATACTGAATCTGCCAAAGTTCAGCTTTGACAGAGCTGCAAGAGACATTGTCCAGACTTACGTGGATGATGGAGGAGTCTATCCAGGCCATGAGTTCTGCCATTTCTTAGGTGTGTGAGCATATGGTTTCCTCCATGGAGATGTTGGTGACTGTCATGAAGAGCCAAATACAGCAGACCACTCAGTGACTGCTGAGTACGTGCTCAGACCTGCATATCATCATCTTGGCCATGAGCTCAGTACAGCAGCGGCAAGGTGAGAGGAGGACGTTGAACTTGGAGTCCCACCTAGGTCAATGTCCTACCCCCGGTATCCATGTACATCACACACAAGGAGGAAGGTAGAACTGCAGATGATTACATCTGAGGGCTCTTAGATTGAACAGGTGCACCTTGCCCCCTCTACCAGTGACCGAGCACGACCAGTGGAACAGGCCATAGATGGGTCTTCTGATCTGATTAGAGAGCCCTTCAGCATGCCAGGCTCTTCAAGGCCTCAAGTACCCAGAGGATGCCAAGGTCATCTAAGGGAATGGGGCATCCTGCCCAGCAGCCTGCCTCCAGCTCAGTAGGGCCAGGGCCGCACCTCATTGTAGCATTCATTAGCATTTTCAGAAGATGACTTTGTTGCACCATGGTGGCATGGGTGAATATGCCTTCAATATTAATGTGTAGATTCTGTGTGTGATTAAATTATGAAGGCAGTTTTCATTCTGCTTCATTCATTCAGTTTAATGTGGCTTCTAGTTGGAAATGTCAGGCCCTGTGACTTGAAGTTTTCTGGTGGTGACAATGGCAATGGTGGTGGTCTGGCAATGATGCTTGACTATCTCCCATGATGGGGCAGTGGTCATGCAGAGGCTGTATAATGAAATGTGGAAATGTTGTAGATGCAGGGGAGAAGTCTTCAATGGTGGGTGAATGTCTGATCTTTCAGGAACCTCATGAATGGAGATTTTAACTCTGAATGAGTTCCTGATGAACAGCCTTTGCATGCTACTCCATTAGTAAGTGCTGAATGATGACCTGCTTCCTCAATCTCCTCCTCGAAATCCTCCTCATCAGAAGATGACATAGTCTCCTGCACCTCATCAAGATTCAAGGCCTTCCCCTTTGTTTTGCGAGATTGTGAAGACAGAGCTCAGTACAATGATCCTAGACACCCTCACTGGGTTGTACTGCAGAGCACCCCCGGAATATTCAAGGCACCGGAGTCTCATTTTCAGAAGGCCAATTACCTGCTCCATCATGGCCGAGATGGAGCTGTGGCAGACATTGTATCATACCTCTGCCTCAGTGCTAGGATTTCTCACCAGTATTAACAGCCATATTTTGAGAGAGTAACTCCTGTAGCCAAGAATCCATCTATTGAGTTGTGTGAGGGACTGGAACAAATGTGGCAGATATGACTGACAGAGATGAATGAGCACATTGGGTGTCCACCCAACCCATTGGACACAGATCATCCTACAACAGCACCCATAGAAACATAGAAACTAGGAGCAGGAGTAGGCCATTTGGCCCTTCGAGACTGCTCCGCCATTCAATATGATCATGGCTAATCCTCTATCTCAATGCCATATTCCTGTTTTCCCTCCATACCCCTTGATACCCCTAATATCCAAAAAATTATCAATTTCTTTCTTGAATATACTCAGTGACCCGACCTCCACAGCCTTCTGTGGCAGAGAATTCCACAGATTGGCCACCCTCTGAGTGAAGAAACTTTTTCTCATCTCACTCCTAAATAGCCTGTCCTGTATCCTAAGGGTGTAGCCCCTGGTTCTAGGCTCCCCAACCAGGAGAAACATCCTCCCTGCATCTATTCTGCTAGCCCTGTTAGAATTTTATATGCTTCAATCTCATTTTTCTAAACTTTGTGAAAACAGGCCCGGTCGAACCAACCTCTCCTCATACGACAGCCCTGACATCCTCAGTGAACCTTTGCTGCACTCCCTCTATGGCAAGTATATCTTTTCTTAGGTAGGGAGATCAAAACTGCACGGAATACTCCAGGTGTGGTCTCACCAAGACAAAAACAGAATTACCTAGAAAAACTCAGCAGGTCTGGCAGCTTCGGCAGAGAAGAAAAGAGTTGACGTTTCGAGTCCTCATGACCCTTTAACAGAAATAGGTGAATCCAAGGAAGGGGTGAAATATAAACTGGTAATTCTGTTTTTGTTTTGGATTTCCAGCAACAGCAGTTTTTTGTTTTTATCTTTTGTGGTCTCACCAAGGCCTTGTATAACTGCAGTAAGACATCCTTAGTTCTGAACTTAAATCCTCTTGTAATGAAGGCCAGTGTGCAATTTGCCTTCCTAATTGCTTGCTACACCTGCCTATTTACTTTCATTGACTGGTGTACAAGGATACCCAAATCCCTTTGTACATCCACATTTCCCAATATATCACCATTTAAATAATACTCTACCTTTCTGTTTTTCACAGCAAAGCATATAACTTCACATTTATCCATGTTATACTGCATCTGCCATGTGTTTGCCCACACACACTACTTGCCTAAATCGCCCTGAAGCCTCCTTGCATCCTCCTCACAACTCAAAACCCCGCTCAGTTTTGTGTCATCGGCAAACTTGGAAATATTGCTTTTGGTTTCCTCATCCAAGTCAGTTATATATATCATCTATAGCTGGGGCCCAAGCACTGATCCCTGTGGTACATCACTAGTCACCACCTGCCACCCAGAAAAAGACCCATTTATTCCCACTCTCTGTTCCCGGTTTGTCAACCAATTCTCAACCCATGCCAGTATGATACCTCCGATCTCATGTGCTTTAATTTTGTCCACTAGCCTCTTATGTGGGATCTTATCAAAAGCCTTCTTGAAATCCAAATTCACCACATCCACTGGTTCTCCCTTATCTATTCTACTAGTTATATCCTCAAAAAACTCCATTAGATTAGTTAAACAAAATTTCCCTTTCATAAACCAATGCTGACTTTGTCTAATCCTGTTAATTCTTTCTAAATGTTTTGTTACCATGTCTTTTATAATAAACTCTAGCATTTTCCCCACTGGGCTAACTGGTTTGTAAATCTGTTTTTTCTCTCCCTCCTTTTTAAATAGTGGGGTTACATTTGCAATAGAGGGGTTACATTTGGTCACTGACTCCTTGAAGACAATCTTCTTTGGCACTGTTGCTCAGCCAACTGAATTACCATATCCTTGAATGCAATTGAATGATGGTGTGAGTTCTGAGTACTCTGGAAAGAGGGACATTCCATCTTCTGCCTCTCCTGGATCGGCTTCCCATGGGGATCCTGGTCAGCTGTGGGCCGCACCTGTTGGTGCTCCTGCTGCCCCGGTCATGCATTCTCTGGTGCCTGGATCCCCCTTCGTCTGTGCCTCCCTTCCTCCATTCGTGGATCCAGGAAGATTGGGTGCATGATTCCTATTCTCTCGAGTTTCCCTCTTCACTAGCCGCTTCTCTTGGATGCAGTGTCTAGCTTTGGAGCCTCCCCCTTTAGAGGTCCGCCCCTGAACTTCCAGGAGCAGCCCCTCCCCTACAGAGCTCTGCCTCTTAATTTCTGGGAGCAGCCCCTCCCCTACAGAGTTCTGCCCTTTAGCCCCTGGGAGCAGCCCCTCCCCTACAGAGTTTTCCTCATAGCTCCTGGGAGCAGCCCCTCCCCTACAGAGTTCTGCCCCCAAGCTTCCAAGAGTAGCCTCTCTGCTACAGACCCTAATTTTCCCTCCCACTCCCAGTCTGAAATGTTGCAGGTGGAACGGAAAATTTGGGAGGCAGCCGGGTGGAACCAGAAAATCCTGGCCACAGAGTTCTGCCCCTAAACTTCTTTTGGCCAGAAGGCATCATTAAATTGCCTTCAAGAATATGGTAATGATAGATAAGTGCCTTTCCCATTGCCTTAATTAGTCTCCTGCTGCTTGCATGTGGTTTGGCCACCTTGTTGGCTTCCCGCCACTCGCGTGATTCCTCAGCCACTCCCGGCATCAGGCCTTCAACGCTCAGCCTCCTACATGACTTTCCGCCCCTGCCACAATTTCCACTCTTGCATGTTTCATTAAATTCTGTCCTTGTTTGAGAATTTGCAGAAGCATTACATTTTTCTTTCTTTTGGCAATGCATTTCAAAATATTTGCATCATTGGTAGTTAAAATGTTGTGGGAATAAAGTGATGCACTTCAAAAACATATCATTAAAATGATATTCTTTTAGACAATCTTATGTTGGTTGATTTTAATGACTAGCTGAGGAAAGGAACTAATATATTCAAGTTTACAATGATTGAAATATTCAGGCAGTTATTAATTTTGATCAATGTGGGCTGAAACAAAAAAAAGAACTGACAGAGGCCTTTTGTAGTTGCTTACTGTGAGTGTGGTTGGAGATGCCCAGGAAATGTAATCCTCTTTGTTTTGAGTATATGAATGAACGCAGCATGTGCCAGACACGGGTGGGTGGAATGTGGTGTCAGACAAATTATTCTATTTTTAGTGCACTAACCTTCTGCATATGCTTTCAATCAAAAGCAGGATTCATATGCATCAGGCAATCAGAGAAGGTCTGGAAGTTTGGCCTTTCATTTGCTCTCCATGGTTTTATTTACAGGCATAAAACTGAAAATCCTGTGACAGCTGGGTGCAGAGTACCAACCAGTTTGTTGTAGTCATGGTGTGGAATTTCACTGTGTGCTTACTTTATTTAACCAGCAGCACACTTACAATGTATTATAAAATAGTCAGGGAGAAATCGAGGCCTATGTAGTTTAAGTTTTGCATCCATTTCAATTTTAGCAGCATCCTTTGTCAAAAGAGATGTGTGCAATCATTGCTTGTTTGATTTTTTTTAATACCAGTTGAATATCCTTTACTTGTATACTTGAAAACCCCTAACACATCCAAAGACCAATTTTTTTTTGGGTAGATCCTAAAGTGAGCAAATACGAACCTCATAGATCTTTTGCACAGAAATTCTGTAACCCAAGCTGACAAAATAAAATATAAAATAAAAGACAAACTTATGAAACAAAAACCAATTTTGATGAGACAGATGAAGCTGGAAAAAATATTCAAGAAGGCCTCCCAGCAGAGTGCATCGACACTTTGAACCCCATAGCTATATCACATCCAAAAACTGAAAACATCTGAATACTGAAATGCGATTGGCCCCAAGGGTTTCGGATAAAGGATATTCGACCTGTAATGAATATTTGCGCTGCACGTTACTGTACTGAAACATTTCTATATTAAATGGGGGAGAATTTCAACTGGAGCTAGTTTCTGGTGCAAAACAAGTCAACACTCGAAGATATCAGTCTGAGACCTGAGCAAAATTTGGTCTCAGGCTCCTTTGCCTTGAACCAGAGTTGAAGACTTTTATCACGCATTCATTCTGATACAGCTCATGATTGATACTGTAGGAATTTCTGCTGGCTCCAATGCTGAATCTATAGGTCCACAGATGTTGAGGGGCTAAGCAGTGGAGGGGGCGCTACGGGCTTGCAGTGGTCTGCACCAATTTTGTGGAGCCAGGAGAGGAATGAGTGACCCATTTTTTTTTGTATGTGATCCTTTATCTAATGGATGGACACAATAATACTGTGGATACTGGAAACCTAAAATAAAAACAGAAAATGCTAGAAATGCTATGACCTACATACCTAGCATCACACTGGCACTGAAACTCATATACTGCATTACCCATTTGTGTGATATGCAGAACGTCTTTTTGGCTTGATGGCAGCATCCTGTTAGTGGCAAATACTACTCATGTTGCTACTGCATTAGCAGTGTGAAACAGTTTGCTTCATCTGTTACTCAAATTTTTAAGATACCTTGCCCTTCTAGTGTAATCCGAGGTAGACTGTGCATTTTTCAGGGCTGAAAGTGACGGCCTTGGACCTGTCCATGAGTTTGCGTAATATATAGCGTAGAATGATCTGATCAGAGTAGCCATTATCCTGCAAGATGCATTTGATGCGGCCTATTTCAGCATCAAGTTTGCATGGTGAGCAAATGGCTCAGGCCCAAATTTACAAGGTTGCCGATAAGACCAAGCTTAGAGCATGTGGAACTGTAAGAATCCCAATGCATATGTTGACCAGTGAAGGTAGGCTTGCGGTAGACCATGATAGAGAATCCCCTGGCAGATTTCTCAATTAGCACATCAAGAAAGGGGAGTTCATTTGACTTCTCCAATTCAAAGATGAATTTGAGCACAGGATGGAGACCATTGGGACGTAAGGAAATTGTTACATGCAGCTGCGGATTTAAATATAACAAATGTATCATCCACATATCAGAAGTATGTGAGGGATAGGAGGTTAGTTGGTTAGTTGTCATTCCATCAAAGACTTGTTTCTCATGGAACCCAACAATGATGTTTGCGAGAGTTGGGCTTAGAGGGGATCCCATGGCAGCACCATCTATTTGGGCATATATGGTGTCATTTAAACTGAACTCAACTGCGCAAGCTGCTGAGTTCATAAATTGAATGAATACTGATTCACGCAATGGGTGGTGGGTCTAGATCGCCATGATATTGTGCTGCAGCGCAAATATCTATGGCTTCCTTAAGTGGAACATTGGCGAATTGGCTAGCAATGTCAAATGAGCACGTGGACACAGCATTGCTATTCATACACAAATCCATTCCTCCATGGCAATGCCACTTGCCAACCAATCAGCACTCACTTTACATACAATATAAATTACTGTTTTCCCCTTATATTAGTAATCTTGCAAAGTGTCCTGATGAATACAAGATGAAAAATTTAAACATGTCTCTTTTTTCAGCAACTCAAGTGCTGTGCTACCAAACGACTATTTATATCCACAACTACAGGAAATTGTCTTTTCAAATCTCTATTTGCTCTTAAGACTTGAAGACGTAATTATGCTTCTTTTCTAGATTGAATTTGTTTCTGTTACAAAGGAACTAATGTAATAAGTGAAACTCTCCATTTGAAATTTTGCTCTGTTTATTTTAAAGTGCATTCTTTGTGATTGGGGAAGTTTAAAGAAAAAATATTCATTCACAAAAAGTGGGCATTGCTGGCAAGGCCAGTATTTATTTCCCATCCCTAATTGCCTTAAGAAGGAGGAGGTGAGCTGCCTTCTTGAACTGCTGCTGTCCACAGTGCTGTTACATGAGGAATTCCAGGATTTGAACCAAGTTCAATGAAGGAATGGCAATAGTTTTCCAAGATAGGATTGTTTGTGATTTGGATGGGAACTTGACGCTGGTGGTGTTCTTGTTGTCCCTGTCCTTCTGGGAGTTAAGAGGTTCCGGAACTGTTGTTGAAAATGTTGAGTTATTCAATTTCTGTATACAGTGTAGATCTGAGTGAGAGTATAAAACCATGAACTGTGGAGGAAGTGCTAACTGAAAGAAGAAAAATCCTCAATAGACTACTATCATTCAAGTAATACATAGAATTGCATAGAATATACAGCACAAAAACAGGCCATTCGGTCCAACCAGTCCATGCTGGCAATATGCTCTTCTCAGGTCTCCCCTTATCCTTCCGTTTCTAACTCTATCTGCATAATTCTCTTTTCCTTTCTCCGTCATATGCCAACCTAACTTCCTTTTAAGTGCATGTCAACTGTTTGTTTCAATTATTCCCTGTTGTAGCGAGTTCCACATTCTCACCATTCTCTGGTGAAGAAGTTTCATCTGAATTCCCGACTTGTTTTCTTGGTGACCAATTTATATTGATGGCCTCTAGTTTTGCTCTTCCCACTCTTTCCACGTTAGCTCTATTAACACCTTTCACAACTTGAAAAATCTGTAGGTCACCTCTTATCCTTCTCTTTTAAAGAAAGAAAGGAGAATCAGCCTGGTCATCCTTTCATAAGTAAGGATAGGAGAACTGTGAAAAACATCCTGTATTTAGACCTGAGGGTATAAATAGGTGGTTTTTCATACTATAAAGCCCTGTTGTAGAAATATTGGTGAAGAAGCAAAACCATGGGTGGAATTTAATGCCCCACCCCAACCCCCCCACGATGAGGTGGGTTTGGACAGAGGGGGCTGTTTGATTGGGTGGGGGGGTTGTGGGGCAGGGACCCCATTGCCTTCCCAACTCCGCCCCCCTGATCAAGCTACATGTGGAAATGGTGGAGGGCAGCCTTCCCGCCCAGAGGCCAATCAAGGGCCTTAACAGCCACTTAATGACCACTTAACAGCCTTTTCCTGCTGCCACCAGTATTCAACCAAGGGTGGGCGGGACACTCAGCATCCAGGGAGGCTGCTCAGTAAACCCTGAAAGGTTAGCAGTGGCTTTCCAAGGCTGGGGTGGTCCCACATTCATAGGCATTCACTGCCCGACTGAGGGACCCTGGGTAGTGAAGGGGGGGCCCGCTGAAAGCCACTCCCCTGCCTTGCTTCCAGTGACCCTCTTCCCACAATTTCCATCCACCCACCTCCGTCTGGGTATCCATGATTGATCCTTCCTGCAGGCCTGAGTGTAATACTGGCAGGGGCCCTAGTGGCGCTGTTAGCACTGGAGAGCTGCCAACCTTTAATTGGCTGGCAGTTCTCGGTAGTGGGATCTTGCCCTGCGTGGAGTTTAATCGAATGGGAAGCCCGCTCTATCCAGGTAAGTGCCTGATTATCTGGTAATTGTATCAGACCTCCCAGAGAGAAACGATGCAGGGAACCCACCGGTTTTTCAACCGGTGCATGAGACTCCCATTGCACTCATTAAATTCTGCCCCATCAGTTAAATTTAATATTTTCTTAAGCTTTGGGTTATTACTTTTCAGATAAATTGACTTGCTCGGTTTTTATAAGTAGGACCTAATTTTTCTGATTTTCTCTGAAATTTCTCATAATTTATATCCATTTTTGTTTATTTTTTAAACTCCTAAGCATATAGAAAGCATCAAAATAACTTTAAGTGTTTTTGAATGTCTGGAACTCTGGTTTGGTGAGAAAATGTTGAGCTTATTCAGATTTTGTGTTGTGATCAACTCAGTGAAGTCACTTCAGTGGTAAATGAAAGTTATTTAACTACATTTGGCTAACTTGGGTGGCTGGTTGAAGTGGCAACAAAGAAACACTGTGGTGAAAAAGGAAAAGAAGCACTGAGGAGGGAAGGAAACAAATGATAAATATCATTAGGATTGGTTCGATTTATACTTGAAAATTAATATACCTAAACCTCCAGGCATTTATTTGATGACGTAATTTGGATCATATAATTTGGCTGCTGCTGAATAATACAACAAATGGAGAGGCATATAAAATTTCAGGCAGGAAGATTGAGAACTCCATGTTTGAGGTGCCAAAAGTTGGCTGAATGTCTTGCTGATCTAATTGTAGCTGCAATTATTCAATTGAACAATATACAGAGAAAGATGTACAAGCTGTAATTGGTTGTGTATCCAAGTTTGCAGATGACGTTATGTTAGTTGTCAGTAACCTGTGTAGATGGGAGTAGGAAGTTAAAAAGAGACATAGATTAAGCGAGTCAGTAAAATTATAGCAGATGGAGTTCAATGTTGGGAAGTATGAGGATACCTATTTTCATTCAAGGTGGACAAATCAGAATACATTATAAATAGTGAGAGGCTACGAGCTGTGGGGGAGCAAAGGAATTTGTCCAGGTGCACAAAACACCAAATACAGTGCACAGGAACAAAAAGTGATCAAAAGACTAATAGAATGATGGCCTTTATCTAAAGGGAGACTGGAATACAAAAGTAAAGAAATAATGCTTCAGTGGTACAGAGTCTTAGTCAGGCCTAATCTGGAACGGTATGTTCAGCTTTGTGCACCAACAGGAAAATTGAATACAATGCAGATTCACCAGTCAGCTGCATAAACATAGGGCAGAATTTTCCTGTTGGCGTGCGGGTGTTGGTGGGGGGGGGGGCATCTGCGCGTAAAATGACGCGCGGTGAAGTCAGGCGGGCGTCCCAACATCACCGTGCGCCATCAAGATATTTCACTGGGCGGGCACGTGATGATGTCCAATGCGGCCATTAATTAACGGGCTACTTAAGGCCTTGACTCATCAATTGACACTGATTTTTCGGTACCTGTGCAATCTTCGGGTCGGCGCACGGGCGCAACGGGCAGGCAGGTAGGAGACATTTGTATTAACCTTATCCACGGGCGGGATAAGAGGGCTTACTGGGGTCGCGAGTGTGCACAGTCAGATATTTATTTTTGAAAGTTTTTGAAACTTGCCTGTGTGATTTGCAGTACTTCAAAACGCATTCCAGCTGCTTTTTCTGGACTCACAACCTTCAGGTCAGCACTCTGCACTGAGGAATCTTTTCTGGGCCTGCAGGTTTCTGGAAGCCTTCCCTTAGCCTGGGAATGGGAGCTGAACTGTCCACTAGTGGCAGCTCCTCTGAGGAGGAAGGGAGGGCCAGAAGGGAGAGGAGGCCAGGAATGCACATTTAGTCTCCAGGGGAGCCACCTTTAGGAGGACAGGCAAAGGCACAAGGGGTGCACAGCCAAGAGATAGTCCAAGATGGAAGGGGCCACAGAAGACGCCACTATCCTGCTGCCAGGGTTTATAGGCAGAGAAGCAGCTACCTTAATGTGTCTGAGATCTCCGCTAACTGTGTGGGTGGACACCCCATGCCAGTGGCTCTGAAGGTCACAGCTGCCCTCAACCTCTATGCCTCTGGCTCCTTCCAGGGGTCGGCGGGTGATCTTTGCAGGGTCTCCCGACCAGCTGTCCACACTTATGTCACAGACGCTCTGTTCAGGCATGCATTGACCTTCATCCACTATCCCTGGGACCAGGCAAGTCAGACACAGTGAGCCAGAGGATTCGTGGCCATTGCTGGCTTCCCCCACGTCCGGGGTGCAACAGACTGTACACATGTGGCCATCAAGGCGCCAGCAGGTGAGCCCGGTGCCTTCATCAACAGGAAGGGCTTCCACTCCATGAAAGTGCAGATAGTGTGTAATCACAGGAGTTTGATTTTACAAGCCTGTGCAAGGTACCCAGGCAGCTCCCATGATGCCTACATCCTCAAACACTCACAGGTGCTGGGGCTCTTCAGTGCTCCAACTCGGCTGGATGGATGACTGTTGGGTGACAAGGGCTATCTCCTCAGAAGGTTGCTCATGACGCTTCTCCGCCATCGAAGAACAGAAGCTGAGCAGCGGTACAATAGGAGCCACACCTCCACAAGGGCTGTGATGGAGGGAACCATCGGTCTTCTCAAGATGCGCTTCTGATGCCTGGACCACTCAGGGGGCGCACTCCAGTACTTCCTAGATCGTGTCTCGGTGATAGTTGTTGCATGCTGCGCTCTCCACAATCTTGTGCTGGAAAGGGGACGATGAAGATGTCAATGCAGTGGCTGCTGCTGCCACGATGAGTCCAGCAGTGAGTCCGAGGATGAGCAGGCACAGGGAAATGGTGAGGGGGTAGACGCTGACCTGGGCATACTGCAGGGAGGCAGGGACACCCGGGAGGCTTTAATCCAACGAATCTTCAGCTAGCACACCACAGATGGACCTCCAGGACAAGCCTGGACTGTAGGCTTGATACGCGACACCTAAGTGCAAAATCTGCCAGGTTAGGAACATTAACCAAGGGCCTTGTTAATAAAGCTGAATATCCAGCCTGGGAGGGAGCTGCCAGTTCCACAGCTGGCATCTCCCCAGTCATTGCAGCCTCACCGGATGCTATGGTCACTGGGAGAAGGGCGGAGGAGCTGCTACCCTCATCCGGAGCGCCCTGAGAGGTGCCCGCAGAGATGCCAGGCAGCTGCCTAGCCAATGTGACGTCACTTTGGACCTCCCTGCTAACCGTGGATGGATGGGCAATGAGCTGGGAAAGTTGATGCCCCAAGCCATCTTCCACACTGGCACTGACCAGCTGAGGTCAATGCCGATGTGAGGGCTTGCTGGTCAGAGCGCATCCCCAGGAAGCCCTGATGGGTCTCCTTCAGGAGCCTCTCCATGAGAGTTGCCACTCTCCCCATGGAGGACGTATGGTGCTCAGACATGTGGCACATTGCTTCGACGATTGTCCGCGTAGACTCCTCCACCATGGAGACCAAGCCAAGCATAGCCTCATGTATCTCCCTCAGGTGCTCCCGTACACCCGGCTGCATTTCCTGCACCTGCTGTGTTGCGAACAGCTCCTGAGGCTCATCATCAGGCACTGACTGAGCCTGTGCCTGGTGCCCTTCAGTCCTCCGACTGCTGGCGCCATGGGCACTCTCTGTCTCTGCCAGCTCCTCCAGCGACTGTGAAATGTGTAACACATGCTGCGGGACAAAATACATCTCTTCATCACCCTCTCAGGCTGACCTCAGCATGAGCAGTATTCGCTTGCCCACCCAGCAAAGGACAAATGCCGTCAACGATTCAATGCAGTCACTATACTCAGAGTTGCGCCGGGGGGAGGTGGTGGGGGAGGGGTGGGGGGTTGTGGGCTGCAGTGGGGTAAGCTGACCTGTGGGGTTAAGTGACCAATGCCAACATGGTACTCACCCTGTCAGAGCGCAACAAGTCATTGAAGCGCTTGCGACACTGAATCCGGGTGCGCCGCACCACATTGCGGGAGCTCACCACCTCCACCACCTCCTCCCAGGCACGTTTTGTCACGTGGGGGTTCCTCCTCCTTCCATCCTGGGGAACCAGCACCTCCCGCCGTGCTGCCACATCCTCAAGGAGAGCAGCAAAGCAGTCATCCAAAAAACGAGGGGCACAATGGCCCCCCGCTCTACCCTCCAGCCTGGCCTGCTCCGCTGGCCTACCTCCAGAATAGCCTCTGCTCACCAGAAGCCCTTGAGCCCGTCCACTTGTCCTTGTGAGCAGCCTTGCAAAGGCTGCCAGCGCTTCATATAAACAGGCTGCCAGGTCGCCATAGGACCCGGTGGTCAGTGCACTCCTGCCACCGCCCGCCCACTCCCACTATCCTTGGGAGTCGCACATTACACTGAGTTGGCCTTAATTGGCCTGTGTAAAATGACGGTGTGGACCTGATCACGGGCAGTGATCCCACTCCACCACCCCCCCTGCCACCGCCAACCAGAAAATTCAGCCCACGGTTTGCATTCCATTGAATTTAGAAAGTTGGAGCATGATTGAATCAAGGTTTTTAAAATAATAAAATTTTCTATGGTGGGGAGTTGTAGAACAAGATAAAATGTCCTTTGTCAAGAAGTGGTTCCAATCATTCTTTATTGATGAGGATTGATTAGAAACACTTACTACTAAGCAGTTTTGGCTTTAAAACCCTTGTATTAGGCTATAGTTATTTGGTTTGTGATAGATTTAGTCCACAGATCTATTAAATACTTTAAAAAATAGCAGCTCCGGGCCTGGATTTTCCTCTTGGGTTTGGGGTTGGAATCAATGTGAGACCCTTCATGCTGACTTTGCATGACCAAGGTCCATTCCCCAGCACCAAAACTGTTTATTTTTGCAGATCATCTCTTACTGGGATCTCCATCAGCAAGCAACCAGAAGAGGAAGATATGGCTTTGCTGGAGTAGAGCATCCTCTGCAGCACCATAAGAGGAGGCACCCTAATTAAAAGAGAAGAAGCACCCTGAAGACATGAAGAAGAACTTCATGTTAAGTCCAAGTCTGAACTAAAGGCCAAAACAAGATATCTTCTTGAGCTGACTCCCTCTGAAAGGGGCTTTAGTCGTCCATCCTCTGCTGCCCCAAATTAATTCTATACCTCTTCATGGTCCGTTGGAAGGAATGAAAAATGAGTCGCCCCCACTGGCATTTACATGTAATAAGGTGCTCTAGATTTAAATGGCCTATTTTCCTGCAAGGGTTAGAAACCGATGTTGGGTGGTAAAGCAGAGGAAAATCCAGCCAATAATCTTTGTTATATCAGAGGGCAAACTTTATCACTGCATGTGCATTTTTAACACAAATGTATTGAAAGTACACTGTGGAGTCTTCATCTTAGGCAGTCTCTCAGTATCAAGTATGGCTCACTTCCAATCCGGTTTGATGGGTTCAGAGATGGTTGATAAGGCAGGTATGTGCGACAGGTGGTGTTTGGAGGATTGGGTAGATGACTTGTTGGGAGCTTGTTGGCACTCTTTTTGGTGCCTCGACTTTACCTCTGCGTGTCCTCGATGAAGTCTCTTGATGTGTTCAGTACCTTCCTGAATGACCTTCCCCATTTTGGTCAGTCACAAGCCAGGGACTCCAATGAGACTCCTATGCTCCTATGGAGTAGTATTATATTATCTGACATTCCTTTTTCAATTACCTGAGCATCAGTCAAACACATTGGGCAAAATTTTTACCTCAGCGGGTGGTCGGGTGTCCTACCTGCTCAAGTGTACAATGACGTGCGTTGACGTCAGGCGAGCGTCCCAACATCAATGCGCAGTCGGGCGATATTTCGGTCGGCGGGTGAGTGCAGGAATCAGCAGCATGCCTGCCGACAATTAAAAGGTCTATTAAGGCCACTGAAAAGGCAATTAAAAGAAAATTTTCACTGCCTGTCCAACCTTACAGTTGGCGGGCAAGCGAAAAGGCAGGAAACCTCATCCATTGGGCGGATTGAGGTTTCCAACAGCAAGTAAAAATAAAATAAAAAATTTTACATTTCATTTATAACATGTCCCTGCTCATGTGACAGAGTCACATGAGGGACATGTTTTATTACATTTTTGAAATCTTTATTTTATATTTGGAAAAATGTTCATCTCCCTGCACTTGCGCACGTGTGTGAAGTTTGCGCTGGCACTCCCCCCTGCCCCCACAGGCAGCGCTGAGCACTGCTGCTTGCATTTCATGCTGGATGGGTCTTAATTGACCCACCAGCATGAAATCACATTCCAGCCCCGAGCGCGGGCAGCGGTTGGATTCTCAACTGCCCCCACTGAGCCCGCCCAACAAGGGCTCAATTCTGCCCATTAAGCATTTGCATGTTGTTATCCAACAATGTAATCTTAAAGCCTTGGGTTGACCATTGCAAAGAATCTCTTTCTGGCCCTGGAGAGCGTCCAGAGGAGGTTCACGAGAACGATCCCAGGAATGAAAGTCTTTATATATGAGGAACATTTGAGGATTCTGGGTCTATACTCAATGGAGTTTAGAAGGATGGGGGAGTTTCTGATTGAAACTTACAGAATACTGAAAGGCTTGGATAGAGTGGATGTGGGGAAGATGCTTCCATTAGTAGGAGAGACTAGGACCGAGGGCACAGCCTCAGAGTAAAGGGAAGACCTTTTAGAACAGAGATGAGGAGAAACTTCTTTAGCCAGAGAGTGGTGAATCCATGGAATTCATTGCCACAAAAAGCTGTGGAGGCCAGGTCATTGAGTGTTTTAAGACCAAAATAGATAAGTTCTTGATTGGTAAGGGGATCAAAGGTTATGGGGAGAAGGCAGGAGAATAGGGTTGAGGAACTTATCAGCCATGATTGAATGGCAGAGCAGACTCGATGGGCCGAATGGCCTAATTTCTGCTCCTTTGTCTTATGGTCTTATTCACTGTAACTTCAGCAGAAGAGGTGTTGGAATCTGACACAATTTACACAGCTCTTCTTCCAAAGTTATGGCGGATGAAAGGAAGAAGATGATAGTTTATTATCTCATCATTCATGTAGGTTTGGTGTACAAAATTTCCATATCCATATATAACTTTATGGAGCAGCATGCAAAAGAAAGAAGCTATGGAGATAAACAAGTGTCACAAAGAGCATAGCTCTAAAGAAAAATCTGTCTCTGGTTTTAGTTTTACACACAGCAAACTTAAGTTTAGAGAAACGTTTAACTATTGTCAATTTCTATCCTGGACTGACAGTGAGGACTTTTGTAAGGTACAGGGTACTGTCTCCAGTTTTAGTGTGATAGAATGATATCGTCCTAAATACTATCACTAAAACCCTCTCTCATGACAAATGCATCCTTGGAACTTTAATCTAAGAAAGAGCTCAGAATTCAGTAAAATTAGGCTGTCCATGCTATTAAACAATACAATTAGACTGTTGCCAATATTTGTACTTCTTATTTCATCTCATATTCAGGAGTTTCACAGCCACCATTTATTGGCTCTTATTATGAATGGGGTGAATGGTTCTCTTTTTAAAAAAGTGTTGAGCAGAAAACCAACGCTCAAATCTTGTTGCTTTCTGCTAACTATTTCAGAACAATTAGATATTGAGCTTCACGAGGCCATAGATTAAACATGCTTTCTGAATTTTACCTTATTCGATTCTGTTGTAAACCCAAGTAAATAACAATATTCAAATGCTATTATTTCAGTATAAATTTTAAACCTGATATGTTCAACAACAGGTACTGCAAAAGAAGGAAACACTCTAGTTCCTACTAAAACGATCTTAGGAAGAAAGTAAAGTTGTTTAGATGTAAGAGATGATGTACTGGCATTGCATGAAAGAAATTTATGCTCTATTAAGGAACAATCAGATTTAAAGTATTGGGGAGAAAGCATCAATGTAGTATGGTGTCTGTTTTTATTAGTAAAGAATTTGCATAAAGTAAGAGTTGAAACCTGAAAAAGTCTTTGTGTAACTTATTATGACAACTCACTGATTCCTTACTATCTCATCAGTTACTTATTAAATTAATTTCCATACCAGGATCTTCATTGTACTTACAAGTGTTTTTAATAATATTTCATGTGCTTTGGTAACAGGGAACTCCCTTCTCCACTCCGCTCTTGTTAGAGAAGTTAGCATCTTGCTTTTGTCTTAAGATGTGTATAAGAGGTGATTCAGTTGACAACTGAGGTTCACTGTTTTGAAGAATTATATCAAAGCTGGCTCCTTCTGAAAGACTAACAGTTAAAGTAAAAAATACCAGGAGGTCAATGTAGAAACTTCTAATCAGCATTTCAAGGATGTAATGCTGATGGGTAGCCAAAGATATTCCTTAACTTTCTGACAGTTCTTCATATGCTGCTGGATTTGTTTGTGTTTTTTTCTGATTGGAAAAGTACAGTGATCCAGCAGAGAAACTAGACAGTAATAATAACCCAATAGTTTTGATTTGATTTGCCCCTTTAAGGGACAAGTTCCTTAATGTGGTTACTTTGATCTTTTTTTCCACATAAACAGCAATTTATTTGTTAAAATATTACTTCAAAGTATTTTCATTAGATTTATTCGCTTTTTCTACATCTCCCACAACATTTTAAATATATTGAAGGATTAATGTTTTGCAGGCACTATTTGTAAGTTAATTGTTCCAAAGATTAATATCCCACATGTGTGGAAACCCAAAATGTTATTAAATGCACATTAATTAATATTTGATCTGATGTGTGCAGTGTTGCAAAATTTGTTTAAAAACATACTCATACGTCTTACCAGAAGCATTGTGACTAAAGAACTTGCTATTTTTTTTAATCAATGGTGGTGAGTTCTATGCATTCTTTCACTTACGCAGAAATCAGCCATAAAGCTGTGAAAGAACCAGCATAACTTATCCTTCTTTTTATATCAGACGAAAAGCTTCAAGCAACCACTTCAAAAGGCTTACCTCTTAAAGGGATGTTAGATCTGAAGTTTGCTTGCCCTTACTGGAGATCATTAAGTTATTCAGTCAGTACCACACAAATACTGTTTAATGGTGCACTTATTTATGTGTATTGGAATATTATGTGCAAGGGTCGTTAATTAACCCTAAAATTATTTTACTTTCATCACAAAAAGATTTAAAGGATAGTAAAAAAAAATATATATTTTTCTCTTTCTGTGTGAACTCACACTGTTTCCCTTGACTCTTGTGCTCTACATTTTCAAGAATTTTAGATGCAAGGCATCTCACATTTTAACATTTCTGTCAGAGAGACAGCCTCCAGATATTAGATTGCAAACTGAATCACTCTTTTAACCAGCTCACACTAACGCATTGCCCACATTTGATCAAAAATCATCAGTGAGCGGCATCTCTTTGATGTGGGGAACTTAGAGGTTTGAAATTTAAAGGATATGGTGGAGCTCTTTGATGTTGCATTTGTGGGGGATGGACTTCAGTACTGTTATTTGCTAGATAGCCCCCATCATATACAGCAGACTTTATGCCTGTTTAAATGCATCATGTCTGTTTGATGTGGATTTCCTTTTTTCTTTTTGCTGATTTTTAACCAAAAGAATATGGGAATTTGATGTCCTTTTGTCCAATTTGTTACCAAGACTAATTATAGAAATTCTATTTTATATTTTGTGAAGTCAATATTTTAAAAAATCTGTACAAGAAGAATCTTCAAGTTTATGTACGTTAGAAAGTTATAATTAGAGTTTGAATTTAAAAGAAGCCTTGTTATCCACATCTCCTTGATTGTAAACCATTCAAACAATTGAACTAATTTTACCATTTTTCATTACCTCCACTGCTGAAGGTAGGGCAGGGGTTATGTTTTTGCCCCTGTTTGCTAATCTGTATGTCTATAAACTACATGGGCTGGATTTTCGCTACTGAGGTAAGTAGCTTGAGTCAGGAAATTTCCTGATTCACTAGACATGCCTGGGACCTTTACTTGCACCTGCTCAAACTCCTACCCACCTCCATGTCAGCTCCATGCCCTTCATGCCAACTCATGTCATGCAGCTCCACTGAAAGAGCTCTTACAGCTGTCCTCATTATGCATGTTTGGTGAGAGCCTAGACTCATAAAATAATTTTCTCAGAAGGGGGTTCTGTTTTGACAGCTGGGGACATCTTTTGACTTTGCTTGACTGACATTTTTAAGTAGTTATAATAAATTGTTCTTTCTGTGATGTCTTTAGTCAATGTCTCAATGTTTATTTGCACAAGGCTAAGAAGTGTGAAGTGTTAGCAGCCTTTATTATTGATACTTTAATGGTCTGTCTGGTTAACCCTTTTTTGGGTTGTAGGAACAGCAGTTTCTTTGTAAAGAAGAATTGTGAATGGGTGCTTTTGTTTCTAAGCAGTTCCACACATGCCATTGGTGCTAAATGGTTTTATTCGTTCTGCACATAGTGTATACTGCATGAATGGGCATGAAGGGGCAGTGAGTTGTCATGTAGGGCATGAGAGGCCATGGGTGGTGTGTTGGGGCATAAGTCGGCATATACAAGGCATGATGACATGAAAGGAGCATGGTGGGCATAGGTAAGATCTTTTGATCTTACCTACCAAAAGTTTCCTGAATCCAGACTATGAATCATGACTCCTCTGAGGGGCTGTGAACCACAAGTCATCCAGATGCTGGCCTGATTCCATGAAAGTTGATTTGGCTAGGAGATGCCTGCCCCCACAGTGGAGCTCACCACCCATACCCCTATCCCACACCAGCAAAAATTGGGGAGCAGTGGGAATGGGGGTGGGAATCCCACAATCAGTCCAGGCTGACATTTTTCCATTCCATCATTCTGATTCCGCAAAAATCCAGGCCTATAGCTCAAAAACGAGTGGATGGATTTCAGTGAAACTTGGTACACAGATAGGGTATGGCCCACAGAAGAACTGAATAGTTTTTTGCTGAAGATGTGGAACTAGAGCTGGATACTGGAAATTTTTAAAGATAAATTAACGTTGAGAGATAGGGTGAATTGACTTTTTAGAATGCTGTAGGTTGTTTGATTTACAATGTTGTTGATTGTTTTGGAATGTCATGGATTGTCTCAGCTGTTGTAGTGGAATTTGTCATAGCTGTCAAGATGTGAGTTTTCAGAGCAGGTTGTTGGATATGGAATGGTCTGAAGCTTCTACAGTGAGATGGAAGCTCTTAATAAAAAGATTTCTTTTTCAGCTTTGTGGTTACAGAGCATCAATTAGGCAGGGTAAAGCGTCAAGGAAGAGCTACATAATTATAATAATGTTGAGTTAATACAGCATGGTGGCAGAGGTATGTGCTCCACTGAGTGCACTTTTCAATTGTTCAGTTATGTTTTTAGTTATTTCTGTTTTTTAAAATATATTTTTGCTTGAACAATGAGTGCACATAAACTCCTTGAGAGAACCAGCTGACAAGCTCATGAATGCAATAGCATGAAAGTTGATTTAGCATCAAATGAAATACAATTATTGAATCAAAGTGCTTTGTGAGCCTTTTGTTATAAATGTCGGTTATTTCAATTCAGTTACACTTCTCAGTTAAGTAACTTAAATAAATCAGTAGCCTAACTAAATCATCCATGATTAACGATTGAATAAAAAATATTCTAATCATCTACAGAGATATGGGCCGACATTCTAGTCTGGAGGTGAGTTTGTGTGGTGAATTTTGGGCAGGGAATGCCATTGGGAGGTTGGGAAACTGAGAAAAATAGGTCTTCTGAGAGTCCTGTAGAATTTAACTGCAGTATTACTTTATTTTTTTATATACGGTTCTCACCCACAAGCAGTCTGCTTGATAGGCTGGAGGCCTTCCAGGCAGGAAACCTGTTTCACAAGACCGAAGCCTACAATAGCAGGTATGTGTATTGGAGGAGTGGGAAAATTGTGAAGGGGATTCCAAATCACAGATCTGGATGACAGAAAGAGTCCAGGTTGCAGGAGTGGCCCTCATTGTGGGCTTGGTCTGTTTCATGGGGGTCCATCGATTACAAGTCTTCTCAATTATGGTGGGGTGGAGGTGTCTTGATTACGAGGAATGGTCTGATGGTGGTCTGATCAAAGAGAGATCCTAATTATGGGTGGGGGTGGTTCCAAAGGTGGTCCACGGGTGGTGATGGATTGGGAGGAAACCCATGGTGATTTGTGGGAGCGGATGGATTATGGGCTGCGTGAGTTGTTGATGGGTTAACTTGTTGTTACTTCCTGCACCTCGCAGACCACAAGCAGTGCCATAAGGATGCTTACCTATGAATTCAACCCCTCTTGCCTCCTTTAAGTGACCAACTTTCCAAACGTCTTGAAACCTGGCTGCCTGTGTTTAAAAATAAAAGTGAAAACAGGCAGGCCTCATTATAATATTTAAATGTTCACTCCCACACCCTCCTTGTCCTGCCTCTGTTAAAATCAGAAATGAGTGAACATAAGGGTTTGTATCCTGTTTCAGATTTTTTTTGCATTTTAGCTGCTGAAATGACCTCAACCCATGAGATTTGGGGATTAAAATTCATTCTATGGCATTTAAAATTATCCCAATTCTTTTTGCTGCCTCATATTTAAAGGAGCAAGGCAGATGCTGATAACAAGATTCCCATGTGAATAATAGCCTACTAATAAAATGCAAATTTCTTTAATTTTGCAAGTTTAGGGGATAACATAAAAACCAATGATTCGAAAACATTTAACTTAATTTTAAATTCTGCTTATAAAAGCAATCAATCTGTCACCAAATATCAATTTATTCCAGGTGTTGGTGTACAATTCCAGTCCAAATCCAACAGTTAGAAAACAGCTCCACATAAGGTGAACTATTAGTGAGGAGTCTGTTTCACCAGTCGTGTGTGTGAAACCTCAGTATGCAATGGTAAAACATCAGAAAGCTGAAAACAGCAATTTCCACTGCACAGATAAGGTGGAATTTAAACCCCCCCACCTGGGACTGGGATAAGAGGTGGGCCATGGAATTGAAAGAGAAAGCGGTGGAGAACCCGAAGAGGGACTTCCTGCCTGAGGCAAATTGAGGCACTTAAGTGGCCAATTAATAGCTCCTTGAGGGCCTCTGTACACCATCTGGGGAGGCTGCCCAGTAAAAGCTGGCAGACCAATTGTGGGCTCAGATGGGGGGGCTCTCCTACGGCTCATGGAGGCCCACCCCCCACTCCCCCGGCACCGGCAGCAAGGGCCACGCCCATTGAAAGAGCTCACTCTGCCCTCCACAATGAACCCCCCCATCTCAACCTTCACTAGGACCTGTCTGATTGGCATCAGTGAGCCCATCCAACTTACTGGGGCCTCTTCCATGCTGGCTGCTCTTTAGCATGCTGCACTCCCAGAAGTGATCACTACTCCAGGTGGCACTGCTGGGATTGAAGAACTGCCACCTCCTGATTGCTGGCAGTTTCTGGAGGTGGGACCTCTATCCCTAAAGGCACAGAAGCCTCGATAGTGGGCAGTTAACTGCTTGATTGCCATTGAATCCCGTGGGGCTTCCAAAAGTGGCAACTGAAAATGCTGCAAAGACTGAGCAGTCAGACATCATCTATGGAGAGAGAAACAGAGTTAATGGACGGAATCTTGTGAACTTAGTCCCTGCAAGAGCTGCGAGACCACTGTTGGGTTGGGAACATGATTAACTAAACTGAGTGCCTTGCTGTTGCTCTTTCCCAGAGCAACATCATAATCATGCCTCTTCGAGGTTACCTGATCAAAAAGGGAGGGCGACAAGATGGCACATCTAACCAAGCAATGAAGAATCTCTATTTAAAGGGATACCGACGGGACTCACAACAGCAGCATTGATCGCACCATTCAGGAATTCATTATGACCAACAATGGGAAATATGTGTTCTTCTGTCAGCATTTCCAGAAGCAGTGTGCACCCTTGGACAGAAAATGGAGAAGCCCATCTTTATCGTGAGTGCTGTGATGTCTCAGGCAGTTCATGACCGCCTTCATGGACAAAGTGGCCACTCGCATGGAGAATCAGATGTGGCAGTCGAACATGTGCATGCTAACCCAGACCTATGGCCTTCACACTCAGATTCAGTTTACACAAGGTTGATCAAACCTACCCTTGGTGGCTGACTGCTACACTGACGTGCAGCCAAGTGCTCTCCCACTCTAGGCTAGCTGGGATGAGTTGGTGGGCCTCGAGAGAGAGAAGATGCTAAAAGGGCCCATGGCAGTAGGGGTTCTTTTCCAGACGCCGCCATCTCTTAGTCTCTTAGTCCTTACCTTCCCCCTCTCAGACAGCCACACATTCTGTCTTGATGAGGAGGATTGTGAGATCCTACAAACGTCACCAACTGATCACAGAGGACCCAGATGTGAAGAAATTGAGGACCATGGTCACCTTGAAAGCCGTGGGCAATGTGTGACCACCTGCTGGACAGAGGCCTGCTTTCAAAATGCCGCAGATGTCTGCAACTTCCTTCCAGAAGAGTGTGAGTCTTCTGTGGCACTGTTTGGAGAAGTCAAGGAGCTGACCTTGGTTTTTGGATCCTTTGCTGGAGGCATTGCCTCCTTCAAGGAGCCGTGTGTTCTTCTCTTCTATTCTGCATGTGTAGCTGCATTTGTGATTGTGGAGAAGGCTGCTGGAATTACTGCCTGTGATGATATGGCTGTTAGGCTGAAGGAGGCTGCATCTCTTCCTCAGAGATCCAAACAACTGTAGAATAGGTAGCCCCCTTGTTGCAGGGACATGCAAGGTGTTGGGATTGGCACTTGATAACGGCTGGACATAGTTGCTAATCACAAAGAAATCAGTGAATTTAGGCCAGCAGAACTGCAGCTATCAGTGCTAGCCTTTCCACTGTGGCTGATCACAAGGTTGCTGAGTTCAGTCTTTACACTGTAACTATCAGGTCAGGTTCACTCAACAATGAGCTCCCACTGTGCACACACTTTCTCCAAACTGATGAGATGCAGCATGGAATCCAGTTTTACAAAGGATATTGATTGCCTTTTTAATTGGCTCATTTGCTTTCCCACCAGACCAAGACTCCCTGGCCCGCTCTTATATTGATTTCAGGGGATTTAGCTCCCCACATCCAGTGTAAACCACATCCACTTGTTGGGAAATCTACCCCACCCCCCCCAAACATTTCAGATCCGTGACCTTTGTCAGAACATAATTTCACAAAATTATCAACCAGCTTTTCATTATTTGCTTATCTTACACTTTCAGAAAACTTTCCAATATTGTAGGGTGGCCAGAGCAAGGTAGGAGGAGAAATTAATGTTGAAAGTTCAATATCCTAAAGTGTGGAACCAAACAAAATGTGTAGTGTGGTCAATAACCACAATACTTGTAGAGCAAACTTGTCTGAACTCAAGAGCATAATGAATTTTACACATGAAATTGTGTGAGCTGATATCATTCTTGTCCAGAATTTAGAATATCCACAAGATTTCCCAATAATACACTGGAGGCTTTGTACTTGCAGCAGATATTAACTAGGTGGCCTGAGTAACTTCCATAATTTTCTGCTTCTGAATTTTTTCTGTTTATCAGAGCTGTGTTTGTCAGAGAGCTCTGAATAGCTTTGTTTTACATTTTCAATGAAAATGCTTGAAGGGAATGAATACTGATTGTCAGCGAACGGCATTGATTGATGGAAGTTTCACAGGAATGTACTGATTTATTCCTTGATTCAATGTATGAAAACAAGTTTAATTTGTGTTTTCTTTTTTTAGTTTTTCATGTAGATTTAAATCTCTTAATTATAGCAGGTTGCTAATTCTATAAGGTCATCACAAAAGGAATGAAAGGAGAGGTTAGGAACTTTCTTTATAATGTAATGTTGTTAGGACATAGAACGCACTGCTAGCCACAGTGGTAGAAGTTAGGTCCACAAAAATTTTAAAGGGGAAAGTGGATAAATATTTAAAAACAAAAAATTAAAAGCTTAATTGGAAAGGTCTGGGGAGTTGGCTTAAGTTGCTAGCTTCTAGAAAACTACTACAGACATGACAGGGAGCGTTTTAACCTGTATGAGTCAGGTGCTTGCGAGGGTTAAAACATCAAAAAATACCAGCATTTCAGAAACTCAGCATAATCCCACTGACTTCCATATTCAACTCATATTTCAAGGTAAATGGGCAAGCACCGTGGGACAGTGGGTCAGTGACTGTCATGTGCAAATTAGCCATTGATTGAAAATTTAACCCTGTATTCTGGCTTTAACTGTCAGTACATGGGTTTCCTGGAAAAACTCAGCAGGTCTGGCAGCATCGGCGGAGAAGAAAAGAGTTGACGTTTCGAGTCCTCACGACCCTTCGACAGAACTTGAGTTCGAGTCCAGGAAAGAGCTGAAATATAAGCTGGTTTAAGGTGTGTGTGTGGGGGGCGGAGAGATAGAGAGACAGAGAGGTGGAGGGGGTTGGTGTGGTTGTAGCGACAAACAAGCAGTGATAGAAGCAGATCATCAAAAGATGTCAACAACAATAGTACAATAGAACACATAGGTGTTAAAGTTAAAGTTGGTGATATTATCTAAACGAATGTGCTAATTAAGAATGGATGGTAGGGCACTCAAGGTATAGCTCTAGTGGGTTTTTTTTTTATTTTTTTCTAATGGAAATAGGTGGGAAAAGGAAAATCTTTATAATTTATTGGGAAAAAAAAAGAAGAAGGGGGAAACAGAAAGGGGGTGGGGATGGGGGAGGGGACTCACGACCTAAAGTTGTTGAATTCAATATTCAGTCCGGAAGGCTGTAAAGTCCCTAGTCGGAAGATGAGGTGTTGTTCCTCCAGTTTGCGTTGGGCTTCACTGGAACAATGCAGCAAGCCAAGGACAGACATGTGGGCAAGAGAGCAGGGTGGAGTGTTAAAATGGCAAGCGACAGGGAGGTTTGGGTCATTCTTGCGGACAGACCGCAGGTGTTCTGCAAAGCGGTCGCCCAGTTTACGTTTGGTCTCTCCAATGTAGAGGAGACCACATTGGGAGCAACGAATGCAGTAGACTAAGTTGGGGGAAATGCAAGTGAAATGCTGCTTCACTTGAAAGGAGTGTTTGGGTCCTTGGACGGTGAGGAGAGAGGAAGTGAAGGGGCAGGTGTTGCATCTTTTGCGTGGGCAAGGGGTTGTGCCATAGGAGGGGGTTGAGGAGTAGGGGGTGATGGAGGAGTGGACCAGGGTGTCCCGGAGGGAGCGATCCCTACGGAATGCCGATAAGGGGGGTGAAGGGAAGATGTGTTTGGTAGTGGCATCATGCTGGAGTTGGCGGAAATGGCGGAGGATGATCCTTTGAATGCGGAGGCTGGTGGGGTGATAAGTGAGGACAAGGGGGACCCTATCATGTTTCTGGGAGGGAGGAGAAGGAGTGAGGGCGGATGCGCGGGAGATGGGCCGGACACGGTTGAGGGCCCTGTCAACGACCGTGGGTGGAAAACCTCGGTTAAGGAAGAAGGAGGACATGTCAGAGGAACTGTTTTTGAATGTAGCATCATCGGAACAGATGCGACGGAGGCGAAGGAACTGAGAGAATGGGATGGAGTCCTTACAGGAAGTGGGGTGTGAGGAGCTGTAGTCGAGATAGCTGTGGGTGTCGGTGGGTTTGTAATGGATATTGGTGGACAGTCTATCACCAGAGATTGAGACAGAGAGGTCAAGGAAGGGAAGGGAAGTGTCAGAGATGGACCACGTGAAAATGATGGAGGGGTGGAGATTGGAAGCAAAATTAATAAATTTTTCCAAGTCCTGACGAGAGCATGAAGCAGCACCGAAATAATCATCGATGTTTCGAACCCACCCAGGATTACAGGTATCTCCGGGAAATAAAACGTTTCTCGGACTGCTGTTCCCGTCACATTCTGAAATCCACTCTCAGTGCCATGCGCCGCCATATGAACACACTCGACCTCTCCCTCCAGCAGCACCGCCGTACCCTTTTTCAAAGCTGCGCGTGCCCCCAGTTTCATTTTATCCTTCGGCTCATCCGACGCCTCAACAAGAAACTTTTTCTCTTTCTCTCAAGTGCTAAGGAACGCAAGCTCCAACAACTCATCGACACCAACACCCATCTAGGACCCCCCACCCCTGCCTGTCCCTCCGTCCCCACCCCATCTTCCAATCCCAACCCCAGCCGTGTATTCACTATACCCCCTGACCTTCCCCTCTCCGATGCTGAACGTTCAGTTCTCAGCAAAGGACTTAGTTTCATACCCTTACGCCCTCACCTCAATGAATTTCGGGCTCGGCATGATACTGAACTCTTCTTCCACCGTCTTCGTCTCCGGGCTCACTTCTTTGGGCAGGAGTCCTCTCCCAGTTCAACGGATCCTTTTACCCATCTTCAATATTCTCCCTCCACCTGGACCCCTCCCTCTGGATTCTTACCTTCTCTCGATCTTTTCATTGAGAACTGTCGGCGCGACATTAGTCGTCTCAATTTCTCTGCTCCTCTCACCCATTCTAACCTGTCTCTCTCTGAACTTACTGCACTCCATTCTCTCAGGTCCAACCCTGACATTGTCATCAAACCCGCTGACAAGGGTGGTGCTGTTGTTGTCTGGCGCACTGACCTCTACCACGCGGAGGCTGAGCGTCAACTCGCAGACACTTCCTCCTACCTCTCCCTGGACCATGACCCCACCACTGAACATCAAGCCATTGTTTCCAGGACTGTCACTGACCTCATCTCCTCTGGGGATCTCCCTCCCACAGCTTCCAACCTGATAGTTGCCCAACCTCGGACGGCCCGCTTCTATCTCCTACCCAAAATCCACAAACAGAACTGCCCCGGTAGACCGATCATCTCAGCTTGCTCCTGCCCCACAGAACTCATTTCTCGTTATCTTGACTCCCTTCTCTCTCCCCTTGTCCAGTCCCTTCCCACCTACATCCGTGATTCCTCTGACACCTTACGTCACATCAACAATTTCCAGTTCCCTGGCCCCTACCGCTTCCTCTTCACCATGGACGTCCAATCCCTCTACACCTCCATCCCCCACCAGGATGGTCTGAGGGCCCTTAGCTTCTTCCTCGAACAGAGGCCCGAACAATCCCCATCCACCACTACTCTCCTCCGTCTGGCTGAACTTGTTCTCACGCTGAACAATTTCTCCTTCAACTCCTCTCACTTCCTCCAAATAAAAGGTGTGGCTATGGGTACCCGCATGGGCCCCAGCTATGCCTGTCTCTTTATGGGGTATGTGGAACATTCCTTGTTGCAGTCCTACTCCGGCCCCCTTCCACAACTCTTTCTCAGGTACATCGATGATTATTTCGGTGCTGCTTCATGCTCTCGTCAGGACTTGGAAAAATTTATTAATTTTGCTTCCAATCTCCACCCCTCCATCATTTTCACATGGTCCATCTCTGACACTTCCCTTCCCTTCCTTGACCTCTCTGTCTCAATCTCTGGTGATAGACTGTCCACCAATATCCATTACAAACCCACCGACACCCACAGCTATCTCGACTACAGCTCCTCACACCCCACTTCCTGTAAGGACTCCATCCCATTCTCTCAGTTCCTTCGCCTCCGTCGCATCTGTTCCGATGATGCTACATTCAAAAACAGTTCCTCTGACATGTCCTCCTTCTTCCTTAACCGAGGTTTTCCACCCACGGTCGTTGACAGGGCCCTCAACCGTATCCGGCCCATCTCCCGCGCATCCGCCCTCACTCCTTCTCCTCCCTCCCAGAAACATGATAGGGTCCCCCTTGTCCTCACTTATCACCCCACCAGCCTCCGCATTCAAAGGATCATCCTCCGCCATTTCCGCCAACTCCAGCATGATGCCACTACCAAACACATCTTCCCTTCACCCCCCCTTATCGGCATTCCGTAGGGATCGCTCCCTCCGGGACACCCTGGTCCACTCCTCCATCACCCCCTACTCCTCAACCCCCTCCTATGGCACAACCCCTTGCCCACGCAAAAGATGCAACACCTGCCCCTTCACTTCCTCTCTCCTCACCGTCCAAGGACCCAAACACTCCTTTCAAGTGAAGCAGCATTTCACTTGCATTTCCCCCAACTTAGTCTACTGCATTCGTTGCTCCCAATGTGGTCTCCTCTACATTGGAGAGACCAAACGTAAACTGGGCGACCGCTTTGCAGAACACCTGCGGTCTGTCCGCAAGAATGACCCAAACCTCCCTGTCGCTTGCCATTTTAACACTCCACCCTGCTCTCTTGCCCACATGTCTGTCCTTGGCTTGCTGCATTGTTCCAGTGAAGCCCAACGCAAACTGGAGGAACAACACCTCATCTTCCGACTAGGGACTTTACAGCCTTCCGGACTGAATATTGAATTCAACAACTTTAGGTCGTGAGTCCCCTCCCCCATCCCCACCCCCTTTCTGTTTCCCCCTTCTTCTTTTTTTTTTTCCCAATAAATTATAAAGATTTTCCTTTTCCCACCTATTTCCATTATATAAAATAAAAAAAAAACCACTAGAGCTATACCTTGAGTGCCCTACCATCCATTCTTAATTAGCACATTCGTTTAGATAATATCACCAACTTTAACTTTAACACCTATGTGTTCTATTGTACTATTGTTGTTGACATCTTTTGATGATCTGCTTCTATCACTGCTTGTTTGTCGCTACAACCACACCAACCCCCTCCACCTCTCTGTCTCTCTATCTCTCCGCCCCCCACACACACACCTTAAACCAGCTTATATTTCAGCTCTTTCCTGGACTCGAACTCAAGTTCTGTCGAAGGGTCATGAGGACTCGAAACGTCAACTCTTTTCTTCTCCGCCGATGCTGCCAGACCTGCTGAGTTTTTCCAGGTAATTCTGTTTTTGTTTTGGATTTCCAGCATCCGCAGTTTTTTTTGTTTTTATCCATGGGTTTCCTGAGCTGTCTGAAAATCGCCAGGCTTAGAAAGGGAATTCCAGAGATTAGGGCCTTGGCAGCTGAAAGTATGGTCCCTAATGGTGGAGTGATTAAATTTGGGGATAGTCAAACGCTGGAATAAGACCACAGCTAACTTGGAAAATTTTGGGGCTGAAGGAGGCCTCAGAGATAGCAAGAGGTGAGGCCATGGAGGGATTTGAAAAAAAGAATGAGAATGCTAAAATTGAGGCATTGCTTAAGCAGGAACCAAAGTTGATCAGCAAGCAAAGGGGTGATAGATGAACGGAATTTGGTGTGGGTTAGGATTTGGGCTAGTAGAATTTTGGATGACTTCAATGTTGGGGAGGGTAAAATGAGGGAAACCGTTCAGGGTTACATTGGAATAGTTAAGTCTAGAGGTAACAAAGGCATGGATGAAGATTTCAGCAGTGGGTGAATTGAGACAGAAGTGAAATCGGGCAAGAAATAAGCAGTCTTAGTGATGGCGTGGAAGTGTTGTCAGAAGCACATCTCGGGGTCAAGTATGACATCAAGGTTGAGAACAGTCTGGCTCAACCTCAGACAGTTGCCAGGGAGACAAATGGAATTGGTGGCCATGGAGTTTGTCATTATCTGAAGCCAGTCTTCCCAAGTTGAAGGAAATTTCTGCTCATGCTACTGCTACTGGATTTCAGATAGAGACAGTGAAAGGGTCAGGAGTGGTGTTGATTGATGGAGTTAGGTGTCATCATTGTGCATGTGGTAACTGATGCTGTGTTTTCAGAAGTGTCACCAGGGACAGCATGAAAGCAAGTAGTAGGAGGAGTATCAAGCACTGGTGATTGCATCGCAATTGTACAATTTGACTTAGGGATTGGAATGTATTCCATGCATTTTCAGGCATAAAATGGATGTATCAGGGCAGCTGATAAATCTGTGGAATATATTTATGGGCTTAAAAATACATGATTTGACTATCTTCCACTGACAATTTTGGAATTTGGCAGGGTGCTTCTGAGTTAGAGTTCATAGACCAGTATTTATGCTGAATAGCCATCCTTGTCTGCCAATGTGACGTGGGAAAATCATTTGGGTAGGCTCCAGTATCTGGTTACAGATACCATTAATGGAAAATCAAGGGCAGGGTTTTGAGCTTTGGGTCGGGATCCCAAAGTCAGGGTGAAAAGGGGGCTCTGTATTTGGGCTGCTTGAGCAGCCACCTGGCAGTAATTTTCCATGACTTGGCCAATTATTGGCCAGAGGGTGCGCTCACAGTTCAATTAAGGAAGCCAGCCAGGCTCTCAAAGCTGGACGGGCAATAGGAGGCTCTCCAGCACAGAAGGAGCTGCAGCTTGCTAAAGGAGAGAGCAGGTGCCTCTGCCTTGAGATACCCTCTCAGCAACTTAAGAAACTTTTGAATTAAAAAAATGGCCACAGCTGCTGCACAAGCATTATAAAGGGGGAACTCCTCCACAAGGCAGACTGCATCTGCAGCAGTGGCCAGGTAGGTGGGGAGGAACTCAAAGCCTGCTTGGAGTGCTGCCTCCCTGTTCTGCCATTCAGGGGCTGCCTCTAGGCAACTGTCCTGTTCCCCAGGCCATGGGAGGCTCTAATGATGACCTGTACAAAAAGTTGCTCAAGGGCTGAAAAATTCCAGTTGGCCTCTGAATTTACCTTAATTGGCTACCTGCTGCTTGCACCTTCCACCATTCTGGGGTGGGATGGTGCTGGCAAACTGGCCCGCCTCCTGGCAGAGCAAAATTACACCCCCACCTGCCTCAATTCTTGCCTCTACATAAGGGCAAAAATTCTGCCCCAAGTCAAGCACATGGCCCCTCAACTTCAGGTGTCAATCCTGGCAGATACGGGTACAAAGATAAACCGGAGCTTATCCAAATGCTCCCATGTAAAGGGGAAGATGTGGATATTATTGAGCATGATAGAATTTTAAAAATATATTGAATTACGATAAAACTGACCAATTGATAGAAGACTGTGTTAAGTATGTTTTACTCCTGTACCATTACTTACTATTTTGACTACAAAATTATCCTATAAGTAAAAATGCAACAAAACAGATGTAAAAATACATGCAGCTATGATTTAATTGCTGAATCCTTGAGCAGTTTAAGCAAAGTTAGTTAACTGAAAACATGGAAAATTAATTTAATCAAAATTCACAGGATAAAGTTTTGAGCCACCACTTTTTGTTGCTCAAAGATTAAGGGCTAGATTTTTGCCACCAAGGTGGGTAGCTTGAGTTGTAAATTACCCAACTTAGTTTACCCACCTCTGTTTAAAGTGCCTGGTGGCGCATGATTTTCAGTCTGGGGCAGTCAGGTGCAGTATGGAGTCAGACTCACCAACCTCAGGGGCAAATCCTAGGCAGCCACAGGGGCTGAATTTTCCCCCCCATAGGGGAGGAGGTTGATGGGTGCGCCGCTATTTTACGTGGGTGGGCCAATTAAGTCCCGTCCAGCGTGACGTCCGCATGGAAGCGCTATGCACTTCCTGTGCGGGCAGGGAGGGATCCCAAAATCAAGAGTGCTTTCTTTTGCGCATGCGTACGAAAGAGCGCACTCATCTCCTTGAGGCTAAGTGCTGCCTCAGGGAGATTGGCTCTAAATGTGAAAAAGGCAAAAATAGAAAAATAAAATTTCCCTTACATGTTCCCTCATGTGACAATGTCACATGAGTTGGAACATGTCCATAATTTTCACAAAACCTTTATTTAAATTTTTTAAAGCCTACATGAAACCTCATCCTGCCCATGGATGACGTTTCATGTTTTTTCTAGTTCCCGCTGGAGCTCCTGGCCTGCCCACCAACCTTAAGGTTGGACGGGCAGGTCCTTTAATTACTTAATTGATCCTGTCAATGGCCTTAATTGGCCGTTGACAGGTTGGCGGGCACGCAGCTGATTTTGCTGCACTCCTGCCTTCCTGAAAATTTAAATGGGGCGTACTGACATCGGGGGTTCCCCCCAATGTCACTGTGCTTCATTTTATGCATCGGCAAGCAGGCCCCGCCCCGCCCCCGCTCGCCGACTTGTAAAATTCTGCCCAGGAATCGAGGTAGACTGGTTAGAAACCTTGGTTCTTTGGGACTTTGTTCCTGTTGTAATAGAAACTCTCAGGCCTTCTAGCCCTCAATCTTCACACCCCCCAACTCCTCATGCCATTTAAATGCCAACCCATGCCCCCCATTCACTCCCTATGACCCCTCATGGCAAGTGTAGAACTGCTGAGAAAAAAAAAACACCCACTCAGGGATCGTTCCCTCTGGGACACCCTGGTCCACTCCTCCATCACACCCTACGCCTCAACCCCCTCCCAGGGCACCTTCCCATGCAACCGCAGAAGGTGCAACACCTGCCCCTTTACTTCCCCTCTCCTCACCGTCCAAGGGCCCAAACACTCCTTTCAAGTGAAGCAGCATTTCACTTGCACTTCCCTCAATTTAATCTACTGCATTCATTGCTCCTAATGCAGTTTCCTCTACAATGGAGAGACCAAACGCAGACTGGGTGACCGCTTTGCAGAACACCTTCGGTCTGTCCGCAAGCATGATCCAGACCTCCTTGTTGCTTGCCATTTCAACACCCCACCCTGCTCTCATTCCCATATGTTTGTCCTTGGCCTGCTGCCTTGTTCCAGTGAAGCTCAACGCAAACTGGAGGAACAGCACCTCATCTTCCGATTAGGCACTTTACAGCCTTCTGGATTGAATATTGTTCAACAATTTTAGATCATGAACTCTCTCCTCCATCCCCACCCCCTTTCTGATGCTCCACCCCCATATTTTTTCCCAAACATTTATGTAGATTTTTCTTTTCCCACCTATTTCCATTATTTTTAAATGTATTTCTATCCATTGTTTATCTCTACCTTTTAGCCTATTTCGATTCCTTCACCCCACCCCACCCCCACCCCCACCCCCACTAGGGCTATCTGTATCTTGCTTGCTATCCTTAATTAGCACATTCCTTAGATAATATCACCACCTTCAACACCTCTTTGTCCTTTTGTCTATGACATCTTTTGGCTATCTCTGCCTATCACTGGCCCTCTATCCAGCTCTAACCTCTCCCTCCCCCCCCAAACCAGCTTATGTTTCACCTCTTTTCTATTTTTACTTAGTTCTGTTGAATAGTCATACGGACTCAAAATGTTACCTGTGTTCCTCTCCGCAGATGCTGCCAGGCCTGCTGAGTTTTTCCAGGTATTTTTATTTTTGTTTTGGATTTCCAGCATCCGTAGTTTTTTGCTTTTAACCCACTCAGGAATGTTCCTTAAAAAAACTGTTGTTCTTACATCTCTATAAAAGTGTCAATTAGACAGATCATTAAAGTATCAATAAAGGTGACTTCAGACATGTCACATCTCTTAATCTTGTCCAAATAAACATTGAGGCATTGACAAAGAGATCACAGAAGGAACAGCTTATTATGACCACTTAAAGATGTCAATCAAGCAAAGTCAACAATTCACTTCTCAATACAGATTCCCTGTTGAGTTAATGGGGAGTGGCTGGGGGACATGAGTAAGACCTTTCAAACATACCTTTCAAAATGTTCCTGAATCCAAATTATGGATAACAACTCCTCTGAGGGGATGTGAATCATGATTCAGGTAGGAGCTGACCCGATTCCATGAAAAATGCAAGAGCTTGTATGTATCTAAGCCCACAATGGGGCTGGCCAGGTCTGGAGTGCAGGTTGCAGGCTCACTTGCCTGTGCTGGCGAAAATTTCTGGCACCAGGAATGGGAGTGAGAATCTTTGAATTGGGTCCCAACCGCCATTTTATTTAGTTCTGGGGTCACCCAACTCCACAAAAAGGCAGCCCTATGTTTAATTTCATGGAATGTTTTCCATTGTATCGAGTTGTTCTGCAGCTATAATTCGGCCATTGTTGAATCTCAAAAGAAGTTGCTTAGTTTTCAGGTTTTTTTAGCTTTCAGAGCCACAGATTGATGTGTAATTGCTTAGGCAAAGTTCCTTCAAATATGTTCCCCCAAAGCCCTTAGCAAAAAGGCCTTATCATTCTCTTGGCAATTGTTGAGGGAAGTGTGTACCCTACATAAGAGTACAGTTTTACAGCTATTCTTGAGTGAAATGTAACTTTGGAAAAATGCATATTAACAATCCAAATGCTTCTTTTTCTTCAGTCATTGCCTGAAAGTGACAATTGCTTGACAAAGATTTGTCATCGTTCAATGATCAGAACAAATGTTAGCAGTTAAGGAAGGCAAGAGGGAAGAAAAAGAGAGTTCACTCATGTAATTTTCCTATTCAAAAGACTGATAGTTTGCTGTGCACAATATTAATTAATAATTAGTTATGTACTGTAGGTGGCACTCAATCCTCCTTATCATACTTTTGTAGTATAGTGTTCAAAAAGCAAATACCAACATTTCCTAATACACAGGCACTAAAATGTGTTCAGTACTTACCAAGATGTTTTGTAACTCAAATTTAGCAGCCAATTGAAACCAACTAGAAGGCCAATTTTTAAAATTATTGCGATTTAATTGTACCAAATTAAACACCAGAAATAAAGCTAGATTTTTCAGGAAGGTTAGATTTGCACCATTCTATAAACTGCCACTAAACTTCCTAACTTCCTATTGAAAAAGTTTATGTCTAGTTTTGTAATACATTCCAAATTTATGTGAACTCCCATTGAGTAGTTGGTTTCATTCCGGAACTGCAGGACATATTTGATAAAATATCGGAGATTATGGGAGGAATTTTACGGCCCGCCTCCCCCCTGTGTTGGTGGGATCTTCAGTTCCCACTGAAGTTAGTTTTGAATGGCTTGCAGCATTTTACAGCCCCACCCCCAGCACAACAGGGCCATAAAATTTCTATCTATGACATTTTAAGCAGATATCCTAAACATCTTGATGTGGAAGGATATGTCTTGGCTATACATAGTGAGGTCTTTCACATATTGGTGGTCCAAAACTGTGGTCAAAATCTATTAAAAGGGAATTGTTAAAATAGATCCAGACAATGCTGGAAATAAATAGTGGGCATCCAATTTTACCCACCACCACCCCCCACCCCCGAGGCAGGATGGCAGGCAGAGGGTGGCTGTAAAATTGGGTGCTTTGCCAGCGGCGCCATTCCCAGCTCCCATTTGTCCACTTCTGCTACAATTTTACCAGTGGCGAGGGAGGTGCAGGAGGCCCACTCACCTGTGGGCCAATTTAGGCCCTTAATTTGCCAATTAATAGCCACTTTAGGGCCTCCACCCGCTACTGATGGGATTGTACCCACGTTGGGAGAAGGCCAATGAAAACTGTCCTACCTGTCCATTGAAACGTGGCAGGCTGTGGCCAGGCAAGGGAGATATGCCTCATTTTTGGGCCCCCTCTGCCAATCAGAGGGGCCCCTCAAGGTAATCCAACCCCCTTTTCCTCCGCCTCCCTACCCTGCCCATCTTACACCTCAAACCCCCTACGCCCCTTGCCCATCTTACCGGAGTTTGTGAGCCTGGCCCTGGCAAGATTCCAGATTTACCTTGAAGTCCACCTCCATTGCAGCATAATTTCCTCAGTGACACTGCTGAGGCCAGAGAGCTGCTGACCATTTGGTTGGTTCGCCCTGACTTTTACTCCAGGGGAGGGGGTCTCTGCCCCCAGAATAAAAATCATCCGTTACCAGGTGCTGATAAGCTCAAAGTAGATTGAATGGTTGAATCAGTTTAGACTGATGCTGCACAGTAAGCTGCTGGTATGACTGTGTTATACATATCATTGATAATGTAAGCATTTTGAAACTTTATGCCTTGGTAATTAAATTAATTACGGTAGTGATGATGTCTAATCAGGTTACTGATCTCAAACACTACTGCAATCTGGGAAAGGTTTTGGTCTTTTTAATATAAAAGAATAATGCTGATAATACCAAATGACTATTATGTCTATGGCTACAATTTTCTGCTCCTATTTGCTGCAGGCGTCATGGTGGGTGGGAACGGAAATGCTTGCGAGATCTCAAAAATTGGTTTCACATCGTCATAAAACCAGGTTGCGATGATCTGCTCCTGCTATCAATGGCAGGTCATGCTTCTCACTGGTGAACATTGGGAATGTCATTTCCATATATTTTCATGTAATTATAACCCCTGCTCATTGGAGTCAGCTCCTCCCCACTTTGGATCATGAGGCCAACATGTTTCACTGCAGTGCATAAGTGACATGCAACTGGCAACCTGTGCTTCAGTCCTCAGTTTGAGCATAGCTCACCTACCTTGTTTCAGGCAGCACTCGCAGTATTCAGTTCCAGCTTCACTGGCAGCACCACATCGGTTTCAGGGGAGCTAACAAAAGTCTCAACCCACGAGACCAGCAATAAGGCGGGCGTGTCTTTTCAACAGCTGCAGGGCGAGGGCTTGCTTTGTGAAGGGGAGAAATCTCTTCTGGCCAGTCCAAAGGTTGCAGGGCGAGGGCTTGCTTGTTGAAGGTGGAGGAATCCCAGGGTGTGTGTGGGGGTACTTGTTTAACAATGTAAGTAGTCTGAAGATTTTGAGGGCTGGTACATAGGCACCTCCGCCTCAGAATGTCCATGGGCTAAATCTGGATAGGCACCACAAGAACAATGGGATCAAGGAATACAGGGGGAGGATCTGAGAGGTCTATCAGGGAGGATGATCTTAATGTTCACTTCCTCGGTGACGAAGTGGAGGGGATTTTCATACTCCCACATTGAGGGTCCAAGCTGGTCAGGCAGTGAGAGATCACCACCACCACCACCATCTTCCTACCTGCGGTGATTGCACAAATAAAACTATAATGAGGACAAATCCTGCTGCTGGGGTGCTGCAAGCACTTTGGATACCAGCACCGGGGGTGGAGGGAGGAGGTGTTGAGAGATGTTAGTGGTCTCTCAATGATATTGCAGGGAATCATCAAAGTGAAACAATGATGTGCAGTGGTAGTAATAGGTCTTCTCGGTTTAACCTCTTGCTCGCAGTGTGGCATTTCCCCAGAACAATAATGAAGTTAATTGCAAGTGGGCACCTAGATAAGCTTTTGAAGGGTGTTGCAGTAGTGCCACCAGATGGTTCCCAGAGGACAAGGGTCAGGCTGTCTTCAATGTATTGCATAGCCTTTTTAAAAATTGAAGCTCAAGTATATTCCAAACACTATGGTATTACAGTGCTATGTATGAGGAAGCCAGCACCTGGGCTGAAAGCAGCACATCCAGGCACCTGGCCAATGCAATCTTATAGCAGTTGCTCATGATTAAGGGGATTCCAGGTACCTTGAATACCAGTGCCTTGGTAAGCACCCCACATTGTAGATCGTTTCTGTGGTGGATAGTTGGTGACACGAGAACCAGAGCTGTAAAGCCATGATCACTTACAAGTCATTGACAGAAAGATTAGTACTTCAGACAAGTCTTGACTTTTATAAAAACTAAAAACTGCGGATGCTGGAAATCCAAAACAAAAACAGAATTACCTGGAAAAACTCAGCAGGTCTGGCAGCATCGGCGGAGAAGAAAAGAGTTGACGTTTCGAGTCCTCATGACCCTTCGACAGAACTAGGTGAATCCCAGGAAGGGGTGAAATATAAGCTGGTTTAAGGTTGGTTGGGGGGGGGGGGGGGGGGTTGGGTGGGGGGGGAGAAGTGGAGGGTGGTGGTGTGGTTGTAGGCAAAAGCAGTGATGGAAGCAGATCATCAAAAGATGTCACAGACAGCAGAACAAAAGAACACATAGGTGTCGAAGTTGGTGATATTATCCAAATGAATGTGCTAATTAAGAATGGATGGTAGGGAACTCAAGGTATAGCTCTAGTGGGGGTGGGGGACGCATAAAAGATGTAAAAATATTTAAAAATAATGGAAATAGGTGGGAAAAAGAAAAATCTATATAATTTATTGGAAAAAAAACCAAAGGAAAGGTGAAGAAACAGAAAGTGGGTGGGGATGGAAGAGGGAGGTCAAGACCTAAAGTTGTTGAATTCAATATTCAGTCCGGAAGGCTGTAAAGTGCCTAGTCTTGACTTTTGTCTGTTTCTCATTGATACTGCAGAGAGGAGGCCACCAGGATGATGGAGACTGGATTCATTGCTGCCTGCATAACTGTAGACAGGAATGAGAGAAGAAGGACAAGGTTGTGATGGAGGAAGCTGGCTTGCCAAAGGGAGGAGCAAAACCATCAAGATCAAGGCCCAGCAGGGACCCCTATGGAAGCAGAGTATGTGGAGAACAGAAGTGTCATGCATAGGTGCCTCACTAGAGCCAGGGTGTACAGACATCACCTGTCTCATCTGCAGATGACTGAGAACCAGCGTCGCCAACATCTCTGCATGTGCAGGGATCTGGTAACTCACATCTGCCACATTCTCCACGAATTGGTGCCATGTGGATTCAGAGCACATCCATTGCCAGTGGCTGTGAAAGTAGCAGCCACACTTAACTTCTACACTACTGGCTCCCTCCAGGACTCAATTGGGGATCTCTGTGAGATCTCTCAGGGATTCACACACAAGTGCATACATGAGGTCACAGATGCCTTTTTTGCCAAGCCCCACAATTATATCAATTACGACAGGGATCAAGCATACCAGGATGCCAGGGCAGTGGCCTTTACAGAAGTTTGCAGGTTTCCACAGGTGCAGGGTGTCATCAACTGCATTCATGTGGCTATCAAACTTCCCCAGCAGCAGGCACTACAATACCTAAACAGGAAAGGTACAATGAGGCCCATGCCGCTACCTGGACATTGGTGGAGCACACCATAGGGATGCCGAAGATGCGATTCCAATGCCTGGACAGATCTGGCAGAGCACTCCAGTACGCTCCCCAGAGGGTGTCATGGATCATAGTGGCTTGCTGCACACTACACAATCTGATGCTGCAAAGGGGCGATGACTTGTCAGATGATGAGATGGTGGAGCTGCACTTCTGCTGCGATGAGGAGGACCTCGAAAGGGTTGACAGCGATGTGTTCAAGGAAGCTGATGGTACAGATGAAGAGACCATAGCACAGGCCAGACAAGGTATGCATGCATGGGAGGGCCTCATAGCCACAAGATTCCAGGAGGAAGAAGAAAAGATGGAATGAGTTTTCTCTTGGACAGTGACCTACATGAGGGGCCAACACAAACAGGCTTTGCAACTCTTATCTTTTCAACTCTGCACTTCAAAATAAGAGTCAGTTGTTCCACATCAGGCTCCCCTTGGCATGATCCTTTGAAAGTTGATGAAGCCTTGGGAACATGCTTCCTCACTGGGATGAAGTGCTAACTGGAGGGGGGCGTGTTGCCATCAAAGGTCCGAAGATGCTGACTCTTCAAGCATCGCTGCAGCATCCCAGTCATAATGGGAGCCTACATGATGCAGGAGCTGATCCACTATTGTGAGTGGGCTCGTAGGTGGTAGCCTTCAATCGGACTATGCTTCTCGAGGTGATCCATGTCTAGCAATGTGACTGCACTTTCTGAGTAACATTGATGGTGCAACTGAGGGGTGAGACTTGGGCCAAGGCAGCCCAGAAGGTTTGGCAGGCCTCAATTCAAATACAGGTGAGTCAGTCCTCCCTGTCACCTTCTTCTTAATCCCATTGACATCTGGCACTCTGTGTCAGGGATGGTGGCCTGCATTTTTCTCACCTTACTATGGATGTGGATCACCTGAGAATGATAACATTCAAACAATTCCATGCCACCATTAACATGCCTCCTCTTTAATGCAGACATTGTGCCCTCATGGCAGCAGTGGCCTGGTGAATTGAAAAACCTCTGACACCATGAAGCCCTCGGGGTCCAATATAGAGCACACATAACCTTCAGTACTTTATTGCTTATACCCCATTTCTCCCATCAATATTGTCTGAAGGTATAACTGGCGGTTCCCGAACATACTCAATGGATCCATGGTTCACCGCATGTGACCATTTGGAATTAGCATTTGTGACCACGGCCAGTGGTCGGGTGAGGGGATGCTCAGCGCTGTACCCGTACATTAAACCGAGAGCTATGTGGCCGCAACACAGACAAGGACACAGTTAGAGGTGCTCAGGCCTGTATATTTAAGCACCAAGACACTAATTTGGCTGAGAGGGCCAGAGTCTCATAGATTTAAGGTAGCAAGGTGGCTGTACTTATTGCTCAGCTTATTAGATGTGCAGTCAGAAATTCGCAAGTGTTGCTGCCAGACTGGAACACAAACTTCCTTAGAGTATAGCCCCATAGCATGAAAACCCTGGCAGATGACAGAGTGCACGGAGTTCCAGGACATATCACCCTTCCCCATGTATTAACACTTCTGTCCTTCTACACTACACCTCCACCTTTCAATCATGCATATGACATGGGGAACACCTCTGCCTCCATGTCACACAGCCAAGGATAAAAATGAGATGACCCTGCAAAGTGTGTGAATGGCGTGCCTTCCATAAGCACAGATAACATTACGGATGAGGTATCATTAATGTCAGAATTGACCTGAAACCAGACAGACACTGTGGTGAAATGTAAACAGACTACACAGACGACATGCCCATGATAGCAACATCTGCAATAAGTGGGGGGAGTGACCTGATCGCAGTCACACAGCTCTTAATAAGAAGGAGGCAAACACAAGAGGAGATGCGGAATAGGTCATATTCCACATGCAGTTGTGCACGTTATATACATGTTATGAACATGTGCCGCTGTTGTGCTCCTAATATTTTGTACTTCTCCTAACCCTACTGCTACCTCTTGGTGCTTCCCCAACATCCACAGTGCAGGTGGATGCCCTGTTGTCTGTGATAACCTTGGCAGGCATCCTCTGGAGGGCCAAGACCTGGAGGACTCCAGCCTGCTTTGGGTGTACTACTGTGAGGCAGGTGCAACCTGCTCAGCATGTGGAGCATGATGGGGTCACAGGAAGAGGGGAGCTGAATCAGTGGGACACTCCTGCAGTCAACTGTGTGGATGGACCCGGGGTGTTCAGCTACTGGTCCTCTTCCCTATGGATGGCCAAGGGCTCCTGGCTGACTCCTTGAGAAGGGGCAGCTATAGTGAGATTGAGCTGCCCTGCACCCCTCTTATGTTGACACTGCTGGAGGCCAGCTATTGCTTCTGTGATGAAGTTCAGCATGTGCAGCAGTGCAGGACTGATGTCCTGGTCCAAGGTCTCCATGGCGGCTGCCATCCGGCCAGTGTTGACCTCCATGCATTGGCATGATGGCACGATCACCTCAGACTGAAAGCAGACGGAGCCCTCCATCGTCCCTTGCAACCTTGGGAGTGCAGCTGACATCCCTTCCTGATGTTACCGAGCTTGTCGCTGCAGCTCCAGAAACCAATTCAGGATAGAGTCCGGAGGCTCATCTTTGGACTCAGACTCAGTCAAATCATAGCCTCCAACAGTCCTCCAAGTGTCAGCGACCTCAGTTATCCCTGTCTCTACCTGCTGTGGACCAGATTATGTGCTGTGCTCACCAGATTGTGATCCTGAACCTGCTCTAGGTCCCACTGAGGTGTGTGTCTCTGTGCTGGTGTGAGTGTACGCTGTGATGGGTCTTCTAACGTGCTGTCCTCAGGGCCTCATTTGAGGTGTTTTCAGGCTGGAACTGGGGTCCTGGTTGCCTGAGGGTGTCAGGTGCTTGGCAGATGTGCCTAGGAGAGAAAGTGGAGATTACTAGCGCATGGCAGCCTAGAAACATACAGAACAGTGTACTCACAGTAGCATTGACAGAGAGATAACCTGGTACAGCATTCCCACGTGAGTGCTGGCCGCTGACCTCACAGCCGCCGCAGGAATGGTCAATGCTGTTTCCGGCCAGTGTGATCACTCTGTTCTCGAAGTCACTGAGGACCTTGGGTCCTGGCACACCACCCCTGGTCTGGGACCTTTCCCTTTTATTGTGTGCAATCTAGTCCTGCAGTGTAAGTAATATGCATGGATGTTGAGAAGAATAGCAGGCATTTGTGGGTAGTTTGTGGAGCAATGGAAGAAATGAAGGGATGAGGCCATATGGAGAAGTGAGGATGTGCATGAGTTAATGGTGATGTCCATTGAGCTGGCAGTGAGTGAGATCCCTATGGATGCGGGATGGCCTTGTGAGCGTGCGAGTTGAGAGTGATTAGATGGTTGACTTACCCTGGCGGAACAGATGAGATCACAACTTCTTTCTGCACTGGATGGCCAACCTCTTCTGGGCAGCGCTTGCACTGACCACTGCTGTCACCGCCTTGCAAGCTGGATTGGTGATGTTGCTGCCCCTCCTGCTGCCAGAGCGGCTGTAGAGGACATCGCAGTAGGCCTCCATGGCATCCAGCAGGCGCTCAAGTGAGGCATCAGTAAACCTGGGGGCAGCACACTTCTTAGGTTTGTGGCCATCACTTCAATGGAGCTGTCCTGGGCTGCAAGCATTGAGAACTATGCATGCTGTGGCTGTTTAAATAAGGCGCCCGGAGTGAGGAAATGGTGAACCGGAGGCTGCCTGGATCAATCTGGCGGGCTTCAGGTGGATACATAATTAATGAAGCGGGATGTGGACGATGAGGTGCGAAAACCTGCCAATGCGGCCTGTGGGAAAAGCACCAACTTCCACGCCCGCTATCACACTTAGTGCAATTCAGGGAAAATTCTGCCCTATATTTATCTCATCAGTACTTTGTTCAAAAACAGGTTTCATTTTAGTGGACAACGCTGATATGTGAACTAAATGTAACCACCAATCCGGGAGCAGTGAGACATGAAAAGATTCTGCTCATTATATCTGGAAATTGTGTAACCCGATATTACTCTGGTCAAATATGATATCCATTTACTTACTTGAACTTTTTTTTTTAAATAGCTATATGAATTATCAAATCATTTTCTGATGCTTCACTTGTATTCAGCAGATTGTTTAATTCTAAAGACTTATGTATGTTCCCATTAGTGAACCTTCAGCAACCATTTTGGTTGCTGGTATGGAATGTTGTCAGTTGACTGTCTAGAACTTATATGCTTTATTTATATGAAGCAGTAGTTTAAAATTATCTGTGTCTGGCTATTTTGTTCAGTATTTCTTTGGGGAGATATTGTATGTAGCCTGGGCATTTATATGAAATTTTTTATTTTAAATATTATTAGTCTATGCATAATTTTATGAAGCATAATATATGGAATAACAAAACTCTCAGACCCAATCTTGCATTCTGATTTCTTTTTCCTTCCCTGTTTGTGGCCAGTCTAGTCATTTTTCACACATTAAAGTGTTTATTTAAAAGCCAAAAAAATACATCTGCTACAGCTTCATTTTGAGTCATTAAGAATGCACGGTTTAGTATTAATTCCACCACTGAGAAGTTACTTGTTTTTCTCAGTTAAACTTTAGTTCGTTTCCTTTGATAGAATTGTCATGTTACATGATAAACCAGTGGGCAATTAAATTGCACAAAATCTTATTAAAGCAAAACAAAGGATGATTGCCAATGGAGGAAATAATAGACTTTAATACAAAGTATGGTAATGCATGTTTTTCTCTTGTCTAGCTACAGTAATTTTTAAATGAAAAGGCATTGAGGGAAAAAAAGTTCCAAATCAAAACAATTGTCAACTATTCCTTCACAAATCCACTTCACAGATTGGAACAGAGGCTTTTGGATTGAAATCATGGCCTTTGTAAAAAGATAATCTAGAAAAGTCTCAGCCATTTCAGCATGGTGAGGGGAGGGAGAATTTAACTGGAATGTCTAAATTCGATTGATCTTCCTAAAATACATTGAATATTTGATCATTCTAATCTGATGAATCACCAGGTCTTTTTTTGCCTTCAATATGAGCTTCATGCCAAAATGCTTTGACCTCTGTGAAAGAAGAATTACGTGTATATGTAGAAGTATCTGTTTTGTGATTATTTTTCCACTGTTGTACTGAAGAAAATATTGCACCTTCTGTTCAGTTTTGGAGGTCACAATGAATGTGCTTCAGCTGCCCAATCTTGCTAAAACATTATTGTGGATGCTTAACCATACTGAATGGTAGCCAAATTACCTACATAGATATAATAAATATTGTTTAAGCCACAAATTATTGTTGTTAGATTTGGTGCACACGCAACTGACTTGTGTAAATTAGTTATTAATTTGAAAGTAAATTAAAGCAAATGTTGTAGTCATGGGATCAGTCTTGATACAGTTGATGACAGCAGTCAATTTGATCACTACCTTTGACTAGATCTATGATGTCAGACTGCTAGCCTGATATCATGTTGTGGATCAGTAGTAACTCCCACGAATTGAACACCAGAAAGCCCAAAGTCATATTATGTAGCTCCAAAAACTTCATATCTTGCCATAGACTCCACCTGCTCAATCAGGCTATACCAAAAAATATATAGGCCGGGATTTTTTGTGCCTGCTGGTGTTGGGCGCGTTCAGTGCTGTGAGCAGACAATGTGGTAAGAAGGCCAAAAATCAGTTTCACGACATCATGAGACCAGTTTGCGATTGTCTGCTCTGCCCGCCAATGGCGGGCCACGTTCCCCAACATCAGGCGTCAGGAATCTCATTGTAATAATCAACATATCATTATAAGGTCAGCCCGCCAGACTCATCCCCCCACACCCCCCCAACCCGTCATTGGATCGTCTGCTCACATCGGCAGGAAAACATGCCGACATGTTTCACTATAGCATATATAATGCGAGCAGTTGGCAGGATGCACTTCATTCAGGACTTCAAGGTTTGTTTGCCTATCTTGCTTCGGTCAGCACTCGCAGTCATCAGCACCAGGCTTCACAGACAGCGCCACATCACTTTTCGGGAGGCTCACGGGTAGGTCTCTACCTACCAGATCAGCCATATGTGGGTGGCTTTTCAATGGCTGCAGGGCAAGATCTTGTTTGGGGAAGGGGGAGAAGTGGCCTCAGGCAAGGGAAGAGGCTGCAGGGCGAGAGCTGCACTGGGGAAGGAGGGTATCCCGAGGTGTGTGTGGGGGCACATGTAAGTGGCCTCAAGATGGTGAGGGCTGAGGAGGAAGTCTCCAGAGGAGGTGAGGCCAGATGGACATGTGAGGGTGCATGTGTGAGAGAGTGAGTGGTGAAGTCCCTTGAACTGGCAGTGAGTGACATGCCAGTGAATGTGTAATGGGCTTGAGTGTGTGAGTTTAGAGTGATGAAATGGTTGCCATACCCTGGAGGCATGGATGAGATCATTCATCCTGTATCTGCATTGGATGGCCAAACTCTTCTGTGTAACATTGGCATTGATCACCACTGCCATCACCTACCATGCCAGAGTGGTAAAGTAGCTGCCCCTCCTGCGACCAGAGCAGGGGTGGAGGATTTCACAGCGGGTCTCCTCAGTGTCCAAAAGGTGCTCAAGGGCTTGCATTTTAGGGCCATGTCATCTTTGCTGCAGTCCTGGGCTGTAAGCACTGAGTGCGGCTTTACTTTAAATGTGGTGCCTGGTGTGATGAAGCAGTGAGGTGACAGCGTGGCAGGTGAATCGGAGTCCACCTGCCATCGAAACAATGTGTTTTCTGGGAATGCATAAATAATGTGGCAGGATTGGGATGATATGCAGAATTGTTCTCGAGCACAATGTGTAACCTCATGGCCTGGCATATCCCCCACTCTACCATTACCATCAAGCCAGGGGATCAAAAACAAAAAACTGCGGATGCTGGAAATCCAAAACAAAAACAGAATTACCTGGAAAAACTCAGCAGGTCTGGCAGCATCGGCGGAGAAGAAAAGAGTTGACGTTTCAAGTCCTCATGACCCTTCAACAGAACTGAGTGAATATTAGGAGGGGGGTAAAATATAAGCTAGTTTAAGGTGGGGGGGTGGTGGGGGGAGAGAAATGGGGGGGTTGATGTAGTTGTAGGGACAAGCAAGCAGTGATAGGAGCTTTTGATTATCTGCTCCTATCACTGCTTGCTTGTCCACACAACCACACCACCGCCCCCCCCCACAACTTCTCTCACCCCACCCCACTTTAAACCAGCTTATATTTCACCCCTCTCCTAATATTCACTCAGTTCTGTTGAAGGGTCATGAGGACTCGAAACGTCAACTCTTTTCTTCTCCACCGATGCTGCCAGAGCTGCTGAGTTTTTCCAAGCCAGGGGATCAACCCTGGTTCAGTGAAGAGTACAGGAGGGCATGCCAGGAGCAGCACCGGGCATACTTAAAAATGGTGTCAACCTGGTGAAGCTATAAAACAGGATTACTTGCGTGCCAAACAGCAGAAGCAGCAAGTGATAGAGCTAAGCGATCCCACAACCAACGGATTAGATCTAAGCTCTGCAGTCTTGCCACATCCAGTCGTGAATGGTGATGGACAATTAAACAACTCACTGGAGGAGGAGGCTCCACAAATATCCCCATACTCAATGATGGAGGTGCCCAGCACAGCAGTGCCAGAGATAAGGCTGAAGCATTCGCAACAATCTTCAGCCAGAAGTGCCAAGTGAATGATCCATCTCGGCCTCCTCTGGAGGTCCCCAGCATCACAGATGCCAGTCTTCAGCCAATTCGATTCACTCCACGTGATATCAAGAAACGGCTGAAGGCACTGAATACTGCAAAGGCTATGGGCCCTGATAATATTTCGGCAATAGTACTGAAGACTTGTGCTTCAGAACTTGCTGCACCCCTAGCCAAGCTGTCCATGTACAGCTGCAACACTGGCATCTACCCGGCTATGTGGAAAATTGCCCAGGTATGTCCTGTACACAAAAAGCAGGACAAATCCAATCTGGCCAGTTACCGCCCCATCAGTCTACTCTCAATCATCAGTAAAGTAATGGAAGGGGTCATCAACAGTGCTATCAAGCGGCACTTGCTTAGCAATAACCTGCTCACTGATGCCTAGTTTAAGTTTCACCAGGGCCACTCGGCTCCTGACCTCATTACAGCCTTGGTTCAAACATGGACAAAAGATCTGAACTCCCGAGGTGATGTGAGAGTGACTGCCCTTGACATCAAGGAAGCATTTGACCAAGTGTGGCATCAAGGAGCCCTAGCAAAACTGGAGTCAATGGAAATCAGGGGGAAAATGCTCCTCTGGTTGGAGTCATACTTAGCACAAAGGAAGATGGTTGTGGTTGTTGAAGGTCAGTCATTTCAGCTCCAGGACATCAGTGCAGGAGTTCCTCAGGGTAGTGTCCTACGCCCAACCATCTTCAGCTGCTTCCTTCCATCATAAGGTCAGAAGTGGGAATGTTCACTGATGACTGCACAATGTTCAGTACCATTCGCAATTCCTCAGATACTGAAGCAGTCCATGTCCAAATATAGAAAGACCTGGACAATATCCAAGCTTGGACTGACAAGTGGCAAGGAACATTCACGCCACACAAGTGTCAGGCAATGACCATCTCCAACATGAGAGAATCCAACCATCGGCCCTTGATGTTCAATGTCATTACCATCATTGAATCCCCCACTATCAACATGCTGGGGGCTACCACTGACCAGAAACTGAACTGGACTAGCCATATAAATACTGTGACTACAAGAGCAGGTCAGAGGCTAGGAATCATACGACGAGTAACTCACCTCCTGACTCCCCAAAGCCTGTCCACCATCTACAAGGCACAAGTCAGGAATGTGATGGAATACTCCCCACTTGTCTGGATGAGTGCAGCTCCTATAACACTGAAGAAGCTGAACACCGTCCAGGACAAAGTAGTCTACTTGATTGGCACCACATCCACAAACATTCACTCCCTCCACCACCGACGCACAGTAACAGCAGTGTGTGCCATCTACAAGATGCACTGCAGGAATTCACCAAGGCTTGTTAGACAGCACCTTCCAAACCCATCACCACTACCACCTAGAAGGACAAGGGCAGCAGATAAACGGGAACACCACCAGGAAGTTCCCCTCCAAGTCACTCACCACCCTGACTTGGAAATATATAATCGTTCCTTTACTGTTGCTGGGTCAAAATCCTGGAACTCCCTTCCTAACAGCACTGTGGGTGTACCTACACCTCATGGACTACAGCGGTTCAAGAGGGCAGCTCACCACCACCTTCTCAAAGGCAACTAGGAATGGGCAATAAATGCTGGCTTAGCCAGCGAAGCCCACATCCCATGAATGAATAAGAAAAAAATTGGCGTGAAAACCCGCCATCGTGGCCGGCGTGTAAAACATTTTACCTGCCCGCTATCACATATTGCACTTAGTGCAAAACTGGGACGATTCCTCCATAATCTGGTGTCCTGTTCAATCCAGATTACTGCTTCAATATCCATATCCTGTTCATCACCAAAACCCCTAATTTTATTACAACAAAGTCATCTCTCTGACATCTTATTTCATTGCCGTCACCACTGAAATCTTTATGCTTGTGACACCTTTAGAGTCAAATTATCCAAATTGTTGATTACCAGCTTCCCCATCCTAACTCTTTACAAACTTCAACATGCTTAAAATTCTCCACTTTCCATACAACTCACCCAATACCACTGTTATTGTTGGACTCCAATGGCTCTCTATTTCTAAGGCATTGAATTTAAAATTCTCTCCACAGCCTCACCAGACTCTCCCATTGCAGCTTTATGTTTAAGACGTGGTCCTTTGGTTGTCTGACTCTTGTCTCCAGTTCGCACCCCTTGCCTTTGCTCCACCATTAATGTCAGAGCTTTCTACCTAATCTATGAATTGTGCCCAACCCCAAACCCTTCCATCTTTCTGCCTCTCTCCACACATTTCATAATGTCTCAAAAACTTTGTTACTGAGCCATACTTTGAGTCCTCTTTCCTGCTTGATTTGTGTGAATGCTCTGTGATGAACTTCAAAGATGGTTTCTAAGTTAAAGGTATTGCATAATTGCAAGTTGATTTTGTTGTTGAATGTAACACTAAGGCCGTGATTTTCCGTGCCCGCCAGCGTTGTTGGCGGGCTACATTCTCCGCCATCTGATGTCAGGAACCTCATTATAGTACATCAACATATCATTATTAGGCTTGCCCGCTGCATCGTCCACCCACGTTGGCGGGAAAACATGCCGGTGTAGAACGCGTCTTGACTACTGTGACGTGCAGAAGTTGGGACTTACTTCCAGGGCTTTGCTCACATTGCGGACATCCGAGGAACAGAAGGTGCCGGAGCCTGATACTAACTGCATACTGGAGGAACGTCCATGGCATGCTGAGTGGATAATCATGGATGTGGCTCTGTTGCGAAGCAGCGCACGGAAGTTGGAAAGTCACCACTGATACAACGAATGATGGTCGAAGGGGTGGAGAGGAAGGGTTTGGATTGTCGGGGAGGCAGGTGAGGTTGCAAGGTGGGAATGACGGTGTCAGGATGAGGTGAGGTTGGGAGGGGGGGAATGAAGGTGTCCGGATGGGGTGAGGTTGGGAGGGGGTGATAAAGCTGCTGGGGGGAGGTTGTGGGGGAGGGAGAACAGGGGGAAGAAGGGTTAACGGGGGAGAAGATGGTAACTGGGGAAGTAGGAATAAGGGGGGAGCAGAAGGTGAAAGGGAAGGAGTGTGGAGACGGGAGGGTGTCCAGGGAGAGGAAGGGGTACAAAGAGGAGAGTGTGTCCTGGGGGAGGAAGGAGTGGTGGGAGGGGAGGGTGTTCCGGGGAAGGAAGAAGAGTGAAGGAAGGAGTCAGGAAGGGGGTAAAAGTAAGGCTGGAGGAAGAAGTGAGGCTGGAAGAAGAGGTAAGAGAAGTTCTAGGGAGGAAGGGGTTCTGGAGGGGGCGGGGAAGGGGTTTTGGGGGAAGGGATGTGGAGGGGGGAATGGCCAGGTGTATGTGCAAGGGAGGGCTCTGATGAGTCCATGACTGTCTCCTAGGGAATGAACTGAGGGTGGGTGTGGTATGGGGGAATGGTGAGAATGACTGAGGGCAGATTGAGGCAGTAGGGTGGGAGGGTGAGGGTTCAACAATAACGACAGAAGGGACAGCGAGGATGCTTGGTGGGGACTCAGAGGCAGACACGAACCCTGGGGGTGGGAAGGAGGAGATTGGGGAAGTGAATGTGGATGGGGGTGGGATTTTCGGGAAGGAAGGGAACGTACACGTTCACCTGTATATCCCTGAAGGAAAAGAGTTGGGGCTGGTAAATAATGGAGGGGAGATGGAATGTGATGCCGGGGTGGGTGGTCAGCTGTGATGGGGGAAGGGAAATGGGTGACTGGGGGAGCATAAAGGAGACTGGGGGAGCATAAAGGAGACTGGGGGAGCATAAAGGAAGGGGAGCGAAAGTAAAACTGAATTTGCATCCTGCTGTCCAAATCGAAAGTGAAACAAGATTCATAGTGGGCGAGATCAGGTGCTCCATGGGAATCTGATCAGTAGGTGGGCGGAGATACAGGTCAGCTCAGATGGACAACTGAAAGTGAACCCCTGCGGGCAGCATTCATTATTCTCAGGACATTGAGATGTGTGAAATGTGAAGGCTCCATGTGCTTGGGAGAGTTCTTGCACGAAGCTCCAAATGGCCCTGCCACACATGCACCTGTGTGAGATCCCCGTGGATTTGTGATGGGTTTGTGAGTGTGTGAGTTCAGAGTGATGAGAAGCGTGAGCTACCTTGGCAGAATGGATGAGACTATTGATCCTGTGGTGGCACCGGGTGGCTGTCCTCTTTTGCAGGGCGTTGGCGTTGACCACCGCTGCCACCGCCTCCCAAGCTTGGTTGGCAATGCTGCTGCCCATCCTGCGGCCAGAGCAGGGTTAGAGGACATTGCGGCAGGTCTCCACGGCATCCAAAAGGAGTTCCAGTGCCACATCGCTAAACTTGGAGCTGCAGTCTTCTTACCTTTCATAGACATCTTCCCTGCAGTAGGCATGGCCTAGAAGCACTAAGAGTTTGTGCATGGCTGGACTTTAAAAATGGCGCCCAGCATAATGAAGCAGCGAGGTGGTGGCGGGTGAGCAAATGAGAGCCACCATCAAAACAGCGTGTTTCCCAGGAATGCATAAATAATATGGCGGGTTTGGGAGATACGGCATGAAAACCTGCCATTGCAGCCGGTGGGTAAAACATTGTTTCACCTGCCTGCTACCGCACTTAATGCAAATCTGGGACGATTCCGCCCTAAGTATTACAAAAAAATTTCTGAATCTAGGCTCTATTCGTAGAATTAAGAAATAGGAAAGGATTTAAGGCAGTAGTGGGAGTAATGCATAGGCCCCTGGTAGCAGCTGCGAAGTGATGGATTGTATAAATGCAGAGGTTAGACAAGCTTGCAGTAAGGGCAGAGTGGTTTTAATAGGGGATTTTAACTTTCATATAGATTGGAATTTGCTACTTAGTACATGTCAGAAAGATAGCGAATTTCTTGAGTGTGTTCAGGATAGATTTCTGCTTCAATATATTCAAGAGCCCATGGCATAATATATTTATCAATGAGTAATAAGCCAGATTTAGTTTATGGCATAATGGTGCTTGAATGTTGATCTAATATTGATCATAATATATGGAGTTCAATGTAGCGTTTGAGAAGGAGAAATGTGAAACAGGTATTGAGATTCTCGATTTAGGTAAAGCTAAATTCAATGGGATGAAACAGATTTTGTCCATAGTAAACTAGAAAAATCTGTTAATTGGTAAAATGACAGAAGATCTGAGGGAGGTGTTGAAAAAGAATTCAGCTTAATACAGAATCAGTTTACACCCCTAAGAGGCAAGAGGTCTACTTGCCAAATCAAAAATGCTACAACAATTAAAGAGGTTAAGAATCAATGTAAAACTAAAAGAAAAAAATAGATCCTGGCAACTGGGAAAGATACAAGGAACAGCTAAAAATAACAAATCAGACAGTGAGAGGTACAAAAATGGAGCATGAAAAGAAAACTGCAATGCTTTTCAAAAGCAGAACACAAATGTTTGCAATTCACAGAATCACAGAATCACACAGTGCAGAAGAGGTCCTTCGGCCCATCGAGTCTGCACCGACACGTGAGAAACACCTGACCTACCTACCTAACCCTGTTTACCAGCACTTGGCCCATAGCCTTGAATGTTATGACATGCCAAGTGCTCATCCAGGTACTTTTTAAAGGATATGAGGCAACTCGTCTCCACCACCTCCCAGGGAGTGTATTCCAGACCGTAAAAACCCTCTGGGTAAAATAGTTTTTCCTCACATCCCCCCTAAGTGTCCTGCCCCTCACCTTGAACTTATGTCCCCTTGTGACCCACCCTTCAACTAAGGGGAACAGCTGCTCCCTATCCACCCTGTCCATGCCCTTCATAAACTTGTACACTGTGATCAGGTCGCCCCTCAGTCTTCTCTGCTCCAGCAAAAACAACCCAAGTCTATCCAACCTCTCTTTATAACTTAAATGTTTCATCCCAGGAAACTTCCTGGTGAATCTCCTCTGCACCCACTCCAGTGCAATCACATCCTTCCTATAATGTGGCGACCAGGACTGCACACACTACTCCAGTTGTGGCCTCACCAAGGTTCTATACAACTCCAACATGACCTCTCTACTTTTGTAATCTATGCCTCAATTGGCAAGTGTCCCGTATGCCTTTTTTATCACCCCACTAACATGCCCCTCCGCCTTCAAAGATCTATGGACACACACGCCAATGTCCCTTTGTTCCTCAGAGCTTCCTAGTGTCATGCCGTTTATTGAATACTGCCTTGTCAAATTACTCCTTCTGAAGTGTATCACCTCACACTTTTCAGGGTTAAATTCCATCTGCCACTTATCTTCCCATTTGACCATTCCGTCTATATCTTCCTGTAGCCCAAGACACTCAACCTCACTGTTAACCACCCGGCCAAGCTTTGTGTCATCCGCAAATTTACTAATCCTACCCCCCACAGAGTCATCTATGTTGTTTATATAAATGACAAATAACAGGGACCGAGCACAGATCCCTGTGGTACGGCACTGGACACTGGCTTCCAGTCACTAAAGCATCCTTCTGTCATCACCCTCTGCCTCCTACAACTAAGCCAATTTTGAATCCACCTTATCAAATTACCCTATATCCCATGTGCATTTGCCTTCTTCATAAGTCTCCCATGTGGAACCTTGTCAAAGACTTTGCTGAAATCCATATAAACTACATCAACTGCACTACCCTCATCTACACACCTGGTTACCTCCTCAAAAATTTCAATCACATTTGTTAGGCATGATCTCCCTCTGACAAAGCCATGTTGACTATCCCTGATCAAACCTTGCCTCTCCAGGTGGAGATAGATTCTCTCCTTCAGAATTTTCTCCAATAGTTTCCCTACCACTGACGTGAGACTCACTGGCCTGTAGTTCCCTGGCTTATCTCTACAACCCTTCTTAAATAGCGGAACCACATTAGCTGTTCTCCAGTCCTCTGGCACTTCTCCCCCGTGGCCAGAGAGGAATTAAAAATTTGGTTCAGAGCCCCTGTGATCTCCTCCCTTGCCTCCCTCAGCAGTCTGGGACACAAATCATCTGGACCTGGAGATTTGTCCACTTTTAAGCCTCCAATATCTTGTCACTCCCTATATCAATTTGCTCAAGAACCTCGCAGTCTCTCTCCCGAGATCGATACCTTCATCCTCATTCTCTTGGGTGAAGACGGATGTGAAGTATTCATTCAACACTCTAGCGATGTCCTCTGGCCCCACCCATAGGTTGCCCCCTTGGTCCCTTTTGGTCCCCACTCTTTCCCTGGTGATCCTCTTCCCATTGATATACTTATAGAATATCTTGGGATTTTCCCTACTTTTACCAGCCAGAGCTTTCTCATATCCCCTCTTTGCTCTCCTAATTGCTTTCTTAAGCTCCACCCTGCACTTTCTGTACTCCATTAATGCCTCCGCTGATTTGCTTCCCTTGTACCTGCTAAAAGCCTCTCTTTTCCTTCTCATCGTAACCTGAATATCTCTGGTCATCCATGGTTCTCTGGGCTTGTTACTCCTTCCTATCACCCTAGCGGGAAAATGTTGAGTCTGTACCCTCCCCGCCACTGGTCCTCTGTAGATTTCCCCACAAGTAGCTGTTCCCAGAGTACCATGGCCAGATCCTGCCCTATTTTACTAAAATCCACTCTCCCCCAATCCAAAACATTTTTTTGCAACTTGTCTATTTCTTTGTCCATAACAAGCTTAAGCTGTACCACGTTGTGGTCACTATCACTAAAATGGTCCCCCACCACCACCTCAGCCACCTGTCCAGCTTCATTCCCCAGAATTAGGTCCAGCAATGCACCATCCCTTGTTGGAGAACTAAAAAGTTCTCCTGTATACATTTCAGGAAATCCACTCCATCCAAGCCCCTAACACTATGTCTATTCCAATTAATGTTGGGAAAGTTGAAATTATCGAATATAATTACCCTGTTGTTATTGCTTTTACACACCTCTGCAAATTATGCACATAAAAGAGAGTGGTCAGGTGAATGCAGCCCCTTGAAAACTGATAACTGTTGGTGAAAATAAGGAAATGGCAGACATGTTGAATATATTACGTGCATCAGTATTTACAGTAGAGGAAGAGGTCAGAATGCCAGATGTCCCAAAGAAACTTATACTAAATCAGGGATAGGGACTCAGTTAATGTAACGTAAGGGCCTCATGCTGCTGCTGCTGGTATTAAGTCAGCGGCAGGCAGGGGGTTCGTCATGCATGGAGCATGTTTGCTTGTGGGCTTCCAAGTGATGGGGACACCCTCGTTCAAAAGCACAGTGCCTAATCGAGGGAACCGGCATCAGGGAGGGGAGGCCTGCTGAGGACCACCCCATGACCTTGCTGCTGACCCATCCCCCCTGCAACCTCGACTCCCTTCCCGCCATCACGCACCTGTGCCTGGGTCCCTCCACAGTCCGAGGCCTCGGGCAGGTGTTGTACCAGCAACAGCCACCTCCTCCACAGTGACGCTGCTAAATACAGAAGAGCTGGCAGCTCTGATTGGCTGGCACCTCTTGGTGGGGGGGATTTCTTCCCTTGATCCCAGGAGAAACCTGCTTCTGGCCTAAGTACCTGTGTGGCATAAGATGGGGCATTCCTTCCTGATTAGAAGTGAGGCGGGGGCCTTGCTGGCTCTCTAGCCAGTGGCTGAGATCCAATTGCCTCAACAAGATATTCCACTGGAGGAAACACTTCTTCACATAAAGGGTGGTGGAAGTTTGGATCCCTCTTCCATTAATGGCAATTGTTGCTAGAGCTATCATTAATTTTATACTTGAGATTGCTAGATCTTAGTTAACCAAAAGTATTAAGAGATATGGGGAAAAGCATTATGGAGTTAAGTTGAAGATCTCAGTGAATACCAAAATAGAAGCTAAATTACCTATTCTTGTTCCTATATTCCAATGTCATATAAAGGTTAAAATAAGACGTATAATCATTTAAAGAATATAAGTATCATATTTTAATGTAAGCATTCCTATAATGTAAAATGTAATTAAAAGTTGGCATCTTTACAGATGTTAGTTGCCAATCTTGAGAACTGATTGAGGCATATATTGCTCAAATTATAATTGTTTGAATTGTGTGATTTATTTTACAAAGAAATTGGAAGTTAACTCCTGACCTTTTAACGACGCAGCCTTAGATATGCTTGTACTCGCACAGGCCATTCAACCCGCCACTTTTTAATGAAGGCATATTTGGGTTTGAATTATGTTCCGTATTTTAATCAATATTTAAACTATAAAATATTGAGGTAAAAGTATATTTTGACAGGAATTTACTGAAGAACTGCTATTTCTTTACTTTCTACCTTTTAAATCTCCTTATTTTCCGGCATTGCCCACCAGCTCTGGCCAAAAGTTTTTTACTGCCAAACCTTCACCAACACATGCTAATCGGCTATATATAGGTGCATAAGAGTGACCATTATGACTGTCTCAAATTCTCCCTTCTTGTGGGAAGGTAGCTAATAATTCCTTGCAGTAGTATAGCTGAGATAAAGAACTTTGCATTTTGGGTATGATGTGAATGAAAACCTATGCTATCGCTGATTTGGGGATTAGTTTGGAGTCCTAAGTGTGCTAGCTGTCATACTAAAACACTTAGAATCACTGACTGAGTCAGTTAAACCAGATCAATTACAAGGATAGATTGACAAACTGAAATGCACATCTTCATTCAAATTTGATAGCATGAAAAAATCTTGAAAGAAAACTTCTAAACTTCAAACATTGTGTTGCCCTTAATCTTCAAATGTCTGCAATATGCTGAAGATACGTAACACATTTTTGTTTCACTGATAGTAAACTTATAATGGGCAACACTTGACAAAGTTATGTCTTGCGATGAACAGGTGACATTGCCTTCAAAATGCAATGTAAGCTCAAGGGGAGACATTTCTGTGTTTGGTTAGTCCCCTTTCTAACAGCTGCAGGAACAGGTTTAAAGTTCTTTTGCAATGACTATGCTACACAAACTGTATGTCAGAATTTAAAGGGTCAAAGGTTCCTCTCTTGAAGACCCTGTGGGTGAGCAGATTCTCTCACTCAGGTCTAATAACCACAGACTTGTCATTAACAGATGGTATATTTACCATATACAGTAACAACACAGCAACTGGCCACTTTTGCATAGCTGAAAGGAATGCAAGTCACATCTGCTCACACCAAGGGGACCAACAAAATCTCTGCCCTCTAAAATTCAGGGGTCTACAGCTGTTATTTTTTTGTGCATTGTAAATACATACATTTTTCATTAAAAGAAAAGGAGGATAAATAATCCTCTAGACCACTTTGATTTGTGACTAACTTTCTTTTTGCCATTTACCAGTTCAAAGCATATCTAAACCTTAATACTCTGGAGTGGTTTTCAGGGTTTTTTTTAACAGCATTCCAGTAAGAACATAAGTAATAGGGGCAGAAGTAGACCCATACGGCCATTGAGCCTGATGCACCATTTGATACAATCATGGCTGACCTTTTGCCTCAGCTCCACTTACCCAACCCCCTCCCCATATTCCTTGATTCTCTGAGAAACCAAAAGTGAATCTATCTCATCCTTAAATATATTCATTGACAGAACACCCACAATCCTCTGGAGTACAGATTTGCAAAGACTCACAACCTTCTGAATGAAGAAATTTCTCCTCATTTCAGTCCTAATCACCTACCCCTCATCCAGTGACTGTGCCTCCTTGTTTTAAATTCCTCAGCCGGGGAGACAATCTCTCAGTATCTATCCTGTCAAGCCCTTTTAGAATCCTGTATGTTTTAACGTGATCACTTCTCTTTCCTTTAAACTCCAGTGTATAGGCTCAATTTACTCAGCCTCACATCCTAGGACAACCCTCTCATCCCAAGAACCAACCTAATGAACCTTTGCTGTATCACCTCCAATGCAAGAATATCCTTCCTTAAGTATGGAGACCAAACAGCATACGGTACTCCAGGTGTGGTTGCACTAAGGCCTGATACAATTTTAGCAAGAATTCCATATTCCATATTTTAATGCTCCAATTCCCTTGCAATAAAGGCCAATGTGTCATTTGCCTTCCTAATTGTTGCCGTACCCGCATGCTAATGTTCTGTGTTCTTGGTACAAATGCACGCAATTCTCTCTGGACATCAATATTTCACACCTTTTAAAAAATATTCTGCTATTCTATCATTGCTACCAAAGTAAATAACCTCATAATTCCGCATATTACACCCCAAGTACCATCTTGTTGCCAACTCACTTAACTTGTCTATATCTCTTTGCAACCTCTTTGTGTCCTCCTCACAACTTACATTCTCACCTAGCTTTGTATTGTCAGCAAATTCAGATACATTACTCGCCATCTCCTCATCTAATTCATTAATACAGATTGTAATTAGCTGAGGCCCTAGCACTGATCCTTGTGGCACTCCACTAATTACAACCTGCCAACTTGAAAATGCCATGTTTATCCCTACTCTCTATTTGACTGTTAACCAATTCTTCATCCACCCTATTATATTACCCTCAATTTCATGAGCCCTTAACTTGTGTATTAACCTTTTGTGTAGTACCTTTTAAATGCCTTTTGGAATTTCAAGTATACTGCATCTACTGGCTCTCCTTTATCTCACGTACCGGTCACATCCTCAACAACTGTAATAAATTTTTCAAACACGATTTCCCTTTCGTAAAACTATATTGATTCTATCCGATCATGCTATGATTTTCTAAGCGCATTGTTAAGACTTCCTTAATAGATTCCAGCATTTCCTGATGACTAATGTCAAGCTAACTGACCTGAAGTTCCCTGTTTTCTCACTCCTTCCTTTATTGAATAGAGGTGAGCCAACAGAATATTCAAATACCCATTAATTGTATGATGTGCAATTCTGTTTGTAACTGGGGAATACTGTGCAATGTTTTAGTTAGATTTATCATGCTTTTAATTTGTTGCATAAGTAGAAAAATAGAACAAATTCAAAGAAAATGTATTGTTGGTTCCATAAGGTAATTTTCTAAAGTTCTGATTTATGATCTCATTTGGGCTTTGCATTAAGAATGTAACATTCATTCCAATACAATTCCATTATTGGACAGATAATAGCATCTGCTGATAAAAGACATTCTCAGCAAATTGAATTTCAATAATTTAACTTATCAATGATTACTTTAAACAAATTTATTTTTGTGCCACTTTTTTCACAAGTGTGTAGAAGGGTAATTATTCAATTAAAATGATAAAAAAAATCAAATTAGTTTAGAGATTCTGGGACATGGTTTTGAACTACTTGGAAGATTGCCAGGTCATGCATGTTGCTGTATTTCTAGCTTCACCCAATTATTATCATATAATATACAAGAGAATGTTTGATACATTTATGCTCCAATAAACTTTCAGCCATGTTGCAAATGAACATTCATTGCTAGCTAATGAAGACTTCAAATAAAATCCTTTTCACTTTTAATGTATTTCTGCTGTTTTAAGCCCACTTTGGATATTTTCTAATCAAAGCTGTATTGAACATTGACTATATTTTAAGGTTGGTGACAGTAAAATTGTTGGCATCAGTAAACACATAGCAACAAATACATTTATTTGTAAAATACATTTTATAGAAATTAAAGCTTTTGTTCATGGAGAACTGACAGTTAACGTAGCCTTATAGGTAATGATGTAGTTAAAACATTGTAAATCATAGGCTTGTCATAAGTTAAATTGTAGGTATACTCAACATTCCTGGAATAATAGAAAATAATGATAAATAGTGCAGATGATTTTCTGTTATTTATTTCCAAGAAATTGTAAGCTATTGAAGAGAAAAATTATACTTTCTTGTTAAGCTGTGTATTGTCACAGTGGCACAGAGTTTTGCTTGTCTGCTCTTCTCTCAGAAACACAATTCCTAGTTCACAGTGGTATTTTTTACCCTGTTGTATAAAGTTCTCCTCTTCTCCTCTTTTCTCAGCTTATGATGACACTCTACTTGCACCCCACAATTCACAATGCATTCTCCCCCGCCTTCAATTTAAAATGGCATCCTTATTTCATTCTGCCCCGAGTTCATGTCGACATTCTTTCTCCCTTTTATTAATTCAAGCTGTTTTCCCCTATGCCATTTAAATGTAGCAGTCTTGTTCCTCACTTTCAATTTATACTGGCGTTCTAATTCTTTCCAGCTCATGTTGGCACTCCTCTCTTTCCAGGCAGATTTGAAGCTGGCATTCTTCCTTCACCCCATTCCTTAATTTGGGAAGTCATGGCTCATATCACTCTACTCCCTTGAATTTATTTTGCCTCTCTCATTACAAGCCTCCGCCAAACGTTCAGGATGCGACTCTCCTTATCACCTGCTTTCTACACACCATGTCCCCTCCCCTCCCACTCCACTAAAAATGTTGCTCTCGACTCCTATTTACTGCTGAAGTGGGGTAGGCAATGGAGTAGTGGTATTGTCACTGGACTAGTGGCTGATTTCAAACCAATCTAGCAACTCAAGACTGGGCAACCAATGGACACTGAGGGCCATCAGCAGCAACAGAATTGTACTCAACCACAATCTGTAACCTCATGGCCATATCCCCCACTCTACCATTGCCACCAAGCCAAGGTATCAACCCTGGTTCAATGAAGAGTGCAGGAGGAGCAGCACCAGGCACACCTAAAAATGTTCCAGTACAGCTCCAACACTGGCATCAACCCAGCAATGTGGAAGAACAGAATGGCAGAGTATTATTTAAATGGTGATAGATTGGGAAATGTTGATGTACAAAGGGACCTGGATATCCTTGTACACCAATCACTAAAAGCAATCATGCAAGTGCAGCAGGCAGTTAAGAAGGCAAATGGACACAGTTGGTGCCCGCTGCAACGTCCTCTACCCCTGCTCTGGCTGCAGGAGGCTCATCAGTGTCACGACTCCGGCTTGGGAGGCAGTGGCAGTGGTGGTCAGTGCCAACACTGCACAGAAGAGAAGATGAATTATCTCATTTGTACCACCAGGGTAAGGCAATCATCTCATCACTCTAAACTCACACACTCACAAGCCCATCACACATTCACTGGCGTCTCACTCACTGCTGGCTCAAGGGACGTCACCACTCACTCTCTCACACAAAAACCCTCACGTGTCTATCTGGCATCATCCCCTCTGGATACTGTCTCTTCAGCCCTCACCATCTTGAGGCTACTTGCACAGATCAACATGTGTCCCCACACACACTCTGGGGTACCCTTCTTCCCCAGTACAGCCCTCGCCCTGCAGCCTCTTCCCTTGTTGAGGCCACTTCTCCCCCTTCCCCAAGCAAGCTATAGCCCTGCAGCCATTGAAAAGTCACCCCCACCTTACAGCTGGTCTCATAAGTAGAGACCTACTTGTGAGCACTCCTAACAGTGATGTGGCGCTGCCACTGAAGCCTTGCGCTGATGACCACAAATGCTGCCCGAAGCAAGGTAGGCAAACAAACCTCAAAGTCCCGAGTGAAGTACAGCTCGCCAGGTTCACGTCGCTTATGTTCAGTTGTGAAATGCTGACGTGCCCTGATGATGCAGTGAGGTCAGATGTTTTGGGTGACCTGGGCTTACAATGATATGTAGATGTATTATAATGAAGTTCCCGACATGCAGTGGCAGGATGCATGGCCCGCCATTGATGGGTAGATCGAGCGATTGCAAACTGGTTTCACAATGTCATGAAACTGATTTTTGGCCTTCCCACCATATTGTCCGCTCATGACCACCATGACACCCGACACCAACAGGCACTGAAAATTCCACCTATAATTAATACACAAGAAATGAATAAAGGCCCCTGCTCATAAAGGAGAAGTGGTTCCTTAAATTCACTAGCTTAGAATGGGCAGAAAATTATGCTCGGCCCGACCGAGCTTGAAATGACGCGCATTGACATTGGCCAGGCGTGCCGACATCAATGCGCAGTCGCGCGATAGTTCGGTTGGCGGGTGCATGCCAGAGTTGGCAGCATGCCCTCCGATAATTAAAAGGCCTATTAAGGCCATTAAGTAATTAATTGAGTTTAATTTATCACTGCCCGTTCAACCTAACGGTTGGCGGGTAGGTGAAAAGGCCAAGTGGCCTTTGCATTTTTTTGGAAGCCTCATCCATGATCAGGATGAGGTTTCCAAAAGCAAATATAAATAAAACAAAAACTTTATTTTTTAATTAAAAACATGTCCCTGCTCATGTGACAGTGTCACATGAGGGTACATGTTTTTTTAAAATTTTCTGATGTTCAATAATTTGTTAAATATATTCTTTATCTCTCTAAGGCAGCTCAATGCTTCAGGGAGATTATTCAGCACTCTTTCGCATGCATGCATAAACTACGCGCTAGGACTGTTCACCCTCCTTCCCCAATCCGCACAGGCAGCGCTTAATGCTACCTCTCGCCTATCCTGCTGGGCGGGCCTTAATTGGCCCACCTGCGTAAAATCACAGTGCGCTGATGATCATGGGTGGTGGCCGGCTTCCCGGCTGCCCCCGCCGAGCTCATGCGCCAAGGGCAAAATTCTGCTCAATAAACATTTGCATTTCCACAATGCTGTGACGTTTTGCACAATTTTACCACAATGAATCTTCAGCTAAGAATAAATAACTTTACCACACATTTTCACTGAACCCATCACCCGGAAGGTTACTTTAGTGAACTGATAAATGGAAATAAATAGTCTGTTAATACTTTCTCCATAAAACCCACAACTGTTTACAAAAAATACATGTTTAAATCTATTTGTCAAACAGGTAAATTTTGCCTAAGGTACCAAAAGTATTTGAATCAACCCAAAAATCCCTAACCTGTGCAAATGCACATAATAGCCTAAGATATGCCAACAAATTAATTTCTTGAAGAGATGTGGGACAAACAAATTATTGGAAAGTATTAGGAGAGTAGGATTGCTGTGAGGATTCCATTAACATGGAAGTTGAATAGACCGTTCAGCACCTCAAGTCTGCTCTACCATTCAGATAGATCATGGCTGATCTGCACCTCAACTCCGTTTACCTCCTTTGCTCCATTTCCCTTAACATTGTTACCTAATAAATATATATCTATCTCAGTTTTAAATTTTTCAATTGACATAGCTTCAACAGCTTTCTGAGAGAGAGAGAGGGAGAGTTTCTGTTTTCCAATGCCCTTTCTGTGAAGAAGTGTTTCACAACATTATTCCTGTACACCGAGCTCTAATTTTAACATTATGCCCACTTGTTCTACCTACCAAAGCAAATACTTCTCTCTATTTAATCTAGTAAATCCTTTAATCATCTTGAAAACCTCAGTTAGACCTTAATCTTATATACTCAAGGGAATACCAACCTCTATGCAACCTGTCCTCATACTTTAACCCTTTTAGCCCTGATGTCATTCTGGTGAATCTGTGCTGCATCCAATCCAAAGCTAATATATCCTTCCTGAGGTGCAGTGCCAGAATGTATGCAGTACTCTAGATGTAGCATAATCAGAGCTTTAAACAACTGCAGAATAACTTCCCTCTTTGTATTGCAGCCCCCTTGAGACAAAGGCTAACATTCCATTAGCCTTTTAAAATATTTTTGTATCTGACTCTTAGCTTTTAGTGATTTTTTTTTTGTGCTTGGACCACTAAATCTCTGCTCCTAACAATTTCCAGCTTTTTACCATTTAGAATATACTAGGATCTACCTTTCTTAGGTTCAAAGTGGCCAATCTCCTGCCATAATTTCAGTGGAAGTTTAGCAGAAACCCCAGAGAAATGCCATATACGGCTGTTTATGCCATTTCTCTCAGCTTACTGCTGATCTTTTGCTGACATTTCTGTGAATGATCAGGAGAAACCCAATGAGAATTAGTGGTGGAGAGCAGGAAGAGTGACCAGCAAATTATTTATGCTCCATGGAATTTATGGTAATCTGAGGTGCAATACACCTTTAAGAGAATGTGAGCAGATTGACCAAGTGACTAAATCACTGCTGCAGGTAAAATATGTCAACTGAAGACACTGCATTGTGCATGCATTACAGTAAACAAAGTAAATGCTTGTGTGCATAATTAGTACAAGTGAAGTTGAAAAAACTTCTGAAATTCACAGATAGTTGTGAGGGAAATGGTGAAAATGATATGTTGGCAGAGGGCATTCTTTTAGGTTTCGTCAATTCCAGTCAGGTTCTTCCCATATCGGCTCTTCAAATTTAATCAGCAATTTGTTTTAAAGTACCAGTGTTCTGCTTCTCTTCGTTTATCTAACATTGAATAAAGTTTCTACGTGGTTACTACAAGCTGTTTAAAATTGGATTCTGAATGAAAGTGCCAAAGAGGAGAATAGAATTGTCTGTTGCAGTAATCAGCTGTCAGATGAAAATTATGGGATATGGCATGTTCCAAAACAAGTCACTTGCCCTAGGTTTTTATGATGGTGTTACAGCATATTCTGTGTTGATGAATGAAAGTACTGGCTTCTGATGTGCTATGCAGTTAATTTTGGGGAAATATTAAATAAGTTCAGTAAGTTTTACTGTTTGAAATAAAAGATTATTGAAACACAGTAAATGCTTGGACAAACAAGCCTTCTGGTCCATGATCATTGGATTCAGTATTCTGTGATCTTCTTAATTCAGAATGTTTGTGCTTGCATTTGAAGTTCTGCTGTTAATGTGAAATAGATGTCATTATCCCTGTGTACGCTGTAATTGTAAATTAAGATCTGCACTAGGCCTTAAGCTGCTCTGATATACACATTTAATGCCAATTCAGTACCAAGACTATGGGCAGCATTTTCCCATCGGTGAGTGGGGCCTGCTCGCTGATGCGTAAAATGATGCGCGGTGACGTCGGGCGGGTGTCCTAACGTCACCGCATGTCATTTAGATTTTCAGTTCAGTGGGCACGCAGCCGAGTCGGCTACGCGCCCACCTAACTGTCAAAGATCTATTAACGCCATTTAAAACCTAATTAATCCAATTTAATGAGCTAGCCGTTCAACCTTAAGGTTGGTGGGCAGGCGAAGAGCCCAGGCGGCCTTTGCATTTTTCATGAAGCCTCATCCACGGGCGGGATGAAGTTTCTTGATCTGTTTTAAAATCTAATAAAAATTTATACATTTATTCTTTGACATGTCCCAGCTCAAGTGATAGTATGAGGAGACATGTTTTAAAAGTTTAAAAACCCTTTATTTAAAAGTTTAATGTTGAAATAAATCTCCCTGAGGCACCTCCATGCCTCAGGGAGATCTCTGCGCTCTTTCACGCGCATGCACGAAAGAGCACAGGGAACCATACAGGGAATCCGCCCCCCCCTCCCCCACCGCCCGCACAAGGAATGCTTAGTGCTCCCAGGCGCGTGTCACGATGGATGGGCCTTCATTGGCCGATTGGGTTCGAGTTGGCCCCCGCCCGCCCATGCACAAGCACCACCCCCCCCCACCGACGGGGGGATATTTCTGGCCTATGAGCCTGTCAGTTTGCCAATGTTGGAATGAATATAAAGCCGCTGCCCCACACCTGTACGAAAGCAACTGAGACATGATGACATACTTTTCACATCACGCCTACTGTAAAGCTGATTCCTAGTTTTATAGTTTTAAATGGTTTTCTCTTTAAAAAACCATTTGTATTTTAGGATCTTAATCAAATAAAAAAATGACAAATTGTAAGCTGGTAAGCAACCCACTTGACCATGCATCTGGACATGCAACAATCTATGGCTCTCACCCCACAACAATGAAAATGGGCAGCATAATGATGGCTTCCTACTTGCATTATTGGTGAAATGCTAGAGAGGCCATGTAATGGTCAGTTGCAGTCAAACAGCATCAGTTACAGATCTAAAGAAGAGTCATATTCGACTTGAAAAGTTAACTCTGTTTCTCTCTCCACAGATACTGCTGGGTTTTCCCAGCACTTGCAGTTTTTATTTCAGATTTCCAGCATTTGCTGTATTTTGCTTTTATATCAGTCACTGCTCATTATGCCTTAACTTTACATTCATTTTTGAGTTTTTATAGACTGTTTAGATTAGTTTTTGAAGTAAGCAGAAGAACAAGAGGTAAAATCAGCAGAAATTTCTTCACAAGTTTCGATTTGGAACACACTGCCTGAAAGAGTGGTGGATCAGATTCTATAGTAACTTTCAAAGGGCAATTGGACATCTGCTTGAAGATTATTAGTTTACAGGGTTATAGGAATAAGCTGAGGAGTGGAACTAATTTTACAGGCCTTTCAAAGGTCCAGCACAGGGAAGACCGGCCTCCTTCTGTTTTGTAAGATTCTATGGCTGAATTTTACACCTCATGGGGCAGGCGCACGCCTGACCCGATAGGGCATAAAATAGCGCAAGAAGACGTTGGGCGAGTGTCCAAATGTCATCCCGTACACGTGCAATCTTCAGGTCGGCAGGCATGCGTGGGTGTCGGAGCCAAGCCTGCCATCAATTAAAAGGCCACTTAAGACCATTAAAAAACCAACTGATCCGGATTTTACGTTGCCTATGTGATTTTGTGCTCATCACCCAGGCAAAATGGGCAGTTGGGCAGCCTACATTTTGCAAAATCTCATCCAAAGGTGGGATAAAAAGGGTGAGCAGCATTGCCATTGTGAGTAGTGAGGAGTTTAGGGGATAGTTTGCTGCTGGTTGCTTATTTGAACTTGACAGCTTCATCTCTGTTCTGAGCTTCATTCTTAACATTTTCAGGCTTCATATCAAGACTCATTGGTGTCCTCAAGGCCCCCGGAGGATTTTGAGCATGTGGACCCTTCCAGGTATCAGAAAGCCTTCCATTACCCTGGTAATGGGGATTGTACTCTCCGCTGGAGGCTCCTCCACTGAGGAGGAAGAGAGGGGCAGTAGGGAGAGGAGGCCAGGTGTCCCAATGCAGCTTTCAGGGAAGCGACCTGTGGAAGGAGAGGCACAGGCACAAGGGCCAGTGGAAAGGGCCACAGAAAACGCCACTATCCTGCTGCCAGGGTTTACAGGCAGCGATGCAGCTACCTCAAAATGTTGGAGGTGCAATGCTGAAGGAGGCTGTGCCTCTCCAGGGAGTTAGGGACCTCCATTTGTCATATGATTGGCCTGAGAACACCTCCAACTGTATGGGTGGAAACCCCTTGCCAGTGGCTCTAAAGGTCACAGTGGCCTTCAACTTCTATGCCTCTGGCTCTTTCCAGGGGTCAGTGGGGATCTTTGTGCAGTGTCTCAATCAGCTGTCCATAGTTACATCAAGCTGGTGAGAGAATCTCTGTAGAGGCGTTTAATGTCATTTATTCATTTTCGTACAGACAAGGCCAACCAGGCTGAGCGAACTAGGCTTTGCAGCGATTGCTGGGTTCCCCAGCATCCAGGGTGCAATCAACTGCACACATGTGGCAACCAAGGCTTCAGCAGGTCAGCTGGGTGCCTTTGTCAACATGAAGGGATTCCACTCGATGAATGTCCAGATAGTGTGTGACCATAGGACGCAGATTCTGCAAGTCTGTGCAAGGTGTCCTGGCAGCTCCCATGATGCTTACGTCCTGAGGCACTCCCAAATGCTGAGGCTATTCAGTGCTCCAGTCCGACTGGATGGATGGCTGCTGGGTGACAAGGGCTATCCATTGAAAAGGTGGTTTATGATGCTTCTTCACCACTCAAGAACAGAGGTAGAGCAGCATTATAATAGGAGTCATACATCCACAATGGTGATGATAGAGAGGACCATAGGTCTTCTGAAGATGCGCTTCCGATGATTGGACAGTTCAGAGGGAGCACTACAATGGCCCCCCCAGAGCGGGTGTCACTGATTGTGGTTGCATACTGTGCTGTCCACAATCTGGCTTTAGCAAGAGGATCTTGAGGCAGTTCCACAGGTCACAGAGGATGAATCCAGTAGTCAGTCAGAAGAGCATCATGGTGAGGAGAATGCTGAGGGCATTGTGGCAGACCTCTGTATCCTCCAGGGAGGTAGGGACACCAGGGCGCCTTGATCCAACGCTTCTTCAGCTAGGCTGCCAAAGATCTGCTTCTGCCTCATGACAGGGGTGCCGCCTCCATCCATGATATCTGAAATGACCCTTTTATTTGAACCCAAAGCCCTTTCAGTGCCTGTGCAATAAAATTTAGAGTCATTCACATCCAGCATTACATATTGGCGTGCCCTGCACCGAAAAAAAAGGTGAAGCATACTCAGGCCATTACAACAAAAACAAAATTGATGTAAGTTTCATAATCGAAACAAATTAACATTACAATCACTAATGTTCATTTCCACACCAGTAAACATAAACAAAACATTACAGAACAAAAGATCACCCGTGACCAGTCCCTCTTATGCTCATGGTGCCTTAAAGCTATGTTTATGAGTGCTACATCTTGTTTCCCCCCCATTCGCTGGCAGTGGTATTGGAGGCAGCCTGCTGACTCTGCTGTCTTGCTGGCCTTGATGACCTTGGCGGTCATCCTCTGGCCAGTGGAGCCTGTGCTGGCCTCGCCTGGGATGGAGCGGCCAGTGCCATGGCTGGCATCTCTCAAGTCATTGCAGCCTCATCAGATGCCACAGTCACTAGCAGAGAGACAGAGGAACTGCTGCCATCATCCAGAGTGCCCTGAGAGGAGCCCACAGAGACAACAAGCAGCTCGTGCGCCAACGTGAGGTCACTCTGGACCTCTCTGCTCACCATTGAAGAACAGGCATTTAGCTGGGATACTGGGACCCTCATCCATCTCCCACACTGACACAATGACCTGAGGTCATTGCCTGTGTGAGGGCTTGCAGGTTCGAGCGGAACCCCAGGAACCCCTAATTCTGTCCCTGGAGCTGCCTCTCCATGAGAGTCACCACCCTCTCAATAGAAGAGGCAGTGCGCTCAGCTATGAGGGTCAACGCAGTGCTCACGCTCCACAAGAACTCCTCCATAATGGAGACATTGTCACACATACCCTCGTGGATCTCTGCCAGATCTTCCAGCACATCCCGCTTGATATCCAGCATCAGCTACCTAATAGACGACTCCAGTGGCTCATCATCTGCCTTCAACTGAGCATCATCCTGATCTCCAGCAGTCTTACGACTGCCAGCACCCTGGACACTCACTGCTTCCATCTGCACTTCAAGTGAATGTGAAGTGCCCTGACTGCTGTGCACCGACATTATAGCCATTAATCTAACGCCCACTGAGGTGCTGGCACCTGCGCTGGTATCTGGTTCAGAGAGCAGATGTGATGCAGGTGCAGCTGAAGCTCAGCAGCCCTCTGGCATCAGGGGTGGCTCTTTGGGGTCTGGTGAACAAGTGCTTGCTGGTGAATCCAAGGGAGAGCAACGACATGTCATTAGTTTAAGTTACCACATTGTCACTATGCATGCCAGTCACCCTGGTGAGACAATGAAGATCTGAATCATGAATGATCAATAGAGACTCCAGTTTTGAGGCTTCCATCAATGAATAGACCACACAAGAATGTTTGCACCACCCAAAACTCATAACTCTTTGAATTGCACTCCTAACTTCATCTGAAACCCAGCCTCCCCATGACCGGCTGACTGAGGTGCATGGCACCTCTCCAGCTCCAAGGTGTCTTGCTCAAATCTGGTCAATATTAGGAGGTTTGGGGGGCCTCCACCTGTCCATAACCTCTCAATGTTGTTAGGGCTTGTCTTCTCCTGAAAGGACAGAGGAGCATTGATTAATCCACTCTCTACCTGCAGTGCCACTGCAGCCTGGCCAACCACACCTGAAGAACACCTTGCCAGGCACGTCTGAGTCATGGCCCTCAAGCTGCAAAGCACTCATTCCAAGCAGCCAGGGCTCATCCCTTGGCCAGCTCCGGCATCATTGACAGTTGGCACTCAGATCCTAGCATGCCTGAGCTCCATGGGGTGGGGGGGGCGGGGGGGCGCTGCTGACCGTATCGCTTCACCACACTGATCTATGCCAACACAGTACTAACCCTTCCCGAGCGCAGCAGGTCATTGAACCTTTTGCAATCCTGCACCCACGTGCGCTGCACAACACTTTGGCTGCCACCTCCTCCCAGGCTTTTTTTGTCTGGTGCAGTGTCCTCCTCCTTCCATTTTGTGGGATAAGGGTGTCCCGCCTGGCAGCCATCTCCTCCAAGAGCAATACGAGGCACTCCTCCAAAAACCCGGGAGCCGAGTGCCCAACCGACCTGCCCTCCCGCCTGGCACCTCCAGCCGTTGTTGAGGCCATAACTTCACTTTCCAGAACGCAGAAGATATGTTCTTCCTTGGCAGCCTTCAAGGTGTTGCCTGTGCCTTTTTTAAACCGGCCATTGGGTTACCATTGGACACAGCGCCCGACAGGCCTCCATGCCTACCAGGCCCTTCCCGACCATTGGGAAGATGCTTCACGCTGGGTGGGCCTTAATTGGCTGGCCAGCATGAAATCACAGTCGTGGGCCAATCGCAATCGGGAGCCTGTTTCCTGACTGGTCCTGGATCCGCCGATCACATATGCCCACCAAGGGTAAAACACAGGTCTATGATTCTATGTAAAATGGGACTAGTGAGAACAATAGGTATTTGAATTTCTATAGGGGTTCTCCCATTGTTCACAAATTCATTGAATGATCCATGGAAACTGCAACTTACTCCATTTTTTGGGATTTTCATCAACCTTCTGCCAAAGTAATAATGGATGATTGGGTGAACCTCCAATGGAAATGAATGATGCCAGTCCACATCCTGGTTAATATGTGGATTCATAAATTGAAGTTGGCTCCACTTTTAGTACACTTAAGTGATCCTCATTTCTTATTGGTTCGTAAAGTTTTCCTGATTATCTGCCATAACTTTGGTGCAAGATTGGTAGAACACCAGTAAAACATCATAAACTGCTTGGAGGTGCAATTTTTTGGATAAGCCATTAAGTCAAGGCCCCATTAAACAAGCCTGAGTCAATTTTATATGGATTTTGGTGTTTGTAATTGTGCACACTTCCATAGATTTCTGAGTCCTTGGGGCAATTTTAATTTATCTCCCTGGTCGAAAATTGAGGCAATCAGATCAGCCGTCCATTTTACTTTCTATTGACTTCAGCGGAAATCAGATCAAAGCGCTGCAGTCCTGTAATATCCAGTCATAAATGTTGGTGGATAATTAAATAGCTAGCAAGAGGAGGAGGTTCCATGAACATTTCAATGATTATGGAGCCCAGTACATGAGTGCAAAAGGCAACTCTCAATCATTTGCAACCATCTTGGCCTGCCCCACTATCACAGATGCCAATTTTCAGCCAATTCAATTCACTTCCCATGAAATAAAGAAATAAACAGAATGCACTGGATATAGAAAAGGGTGTGCACTTCATCAATATTCCAGCTGTAGGGCTAAAGACTTGTTTTCTAGAACCAGCTGCGCTTCCAGCCAAGCTGTTCCATTACAGCTATGACACTGGCATCCACCTGACAATGTGCAAAATTGCTCACGTCCTATCTACGAAAAGCAGGATAAGTCCAATCAGGCCAATTATTGCCCAATCAGTCTAATCCCATCATCAGCAAAGTGATGGAAGGTGTCAGCAATGCTGTTAAGTGATATTTTCTCACCAATCACCTGCTCACCAATGTTCAGCTTGGATTCCATTAGGGCCAGTCAGCTCTAGGCCTCATTACAGCCTTGGTCCAAAAATGGACAAAAGAGCATGGTGACTGCCCTTGACATCTAGGACATTTGACCAAATGTAACATCAAAGAGCCCTAGTAAAATTGAGATCAGTGGGAATCAGGGGGAAGACTGTACACTGGAGGAAGTCAAAGGAAGATAGCTGTGTTTTTTGGAGGCCAATCATCCTAGCCCCAAGACAGGAGTTCCTCCTATAGTGTAACCATCTTCAGCTGCTTCATCAATGGCCTTCCCCCATTTTAAAGTCAATAGTGGGGGTGTTTGCTGATGATTGCACAATGTCCAGTCCATTTACAACTCTTCAGGTACTGAAGCATATTGGCCTGCCTGCAGCAAGACCAATACAACATTCAGGCTTTGGGCTGATAAATGACAAGTAACATTTGTGTCACACAAGGGTCATGCAATGATCATTTCAAACAAGAGAGAACCTAATTATCTCTTGACGCATTACCTTTGACAGCATTACCATTGCTGAAGCCCCACCATCAACATCCTGGGGGTCACCATTGACCAGAAACCTAACTGGAGTAGACACATAAATATTGTGGCTACAAGAGCAGGTGAGAAGCTGGGTATTGTGTGGCGAGTAACTCATCTCCTGACTCCCCAAAGCCTTTCCACCATCTACAAGGCACAACTGAGGAGAGTGATAGGATAATTCCCACTTGTCTGGATGAGTGCAGATCCAACAATGCTCAGGAAGCTCAACACTATCCAGAACAAAGCAGCCCACTTGATCATCAGCCCCATCCAGTAGCTTAAATATTCATTCCCACCATAACCAGTTCATAATGGTAGCAGCGTGCGCCATCTACAAGGTGCACCGTGTCTTTGACAATACTTTCTACCGCCTAGAAGAACAAGTGCAGCAGGCACACCACCAACAAGTTCCCCTCCAAGCTATAAACCATCACTTGGAAATAGGTCGCCATACTTTCATTGTCACTTAGTCAAGATCCTTGAACTCCCTACCTAACAGCACTGAAGGAGTACTGTCCAGCTGTTCAAGGAAGCGACTGACCGTCACCTTTTCAAGGATCATTAGGAATTGATTATGAATTCTGGCCTTTCCAGCAACATCTGCATTCTGTAAATGAATAAAAAATAAATAAAATTCAGCTATGTGTATAATGGGCAGTCAATCTGATCATATCAATTTCCTTTTGGGAGGGTTAAATTAAACAAAGTTACCGCCCTTCCCCCTTTATTTTCATTGAAATGGTTTAGGATCAAAAGGAAAAAAAAATCCTTGTTCAAGGTAATGTTTTATTGCTATGGAATGCATGAACAAATGAAAATACCAGTTCTTGTCAGGCACATCAGGGCATTATTAACATTATTTACGTGAGCCAGTAAACAACAGTTTCTGTCTATTAGATGATGCCACAATGAATATCAGATTCTTTTCATGGTTTCCATTTTACACTGTAACAGTATCGAATATCCACCTGTCAAAGGATCTATAGAATTAAATCTGTGAAGCAACACACACTATGGGCCAGACTTTGCTGTTGAAACAGTGGTAAGAATAATGGCGCTTGATGTTACTAATGTGTAAATGCTACAACAACTTCAGTCAAGAGACAGTTGTGCGGTTAAATGTGAATATTCACAAGTTTCTGTGGGAGTTGCACCACCTTCCATTAGCATGAGAAAATGGTATATTTCTGGCTTTCTCACCACTGAAATGCAATGAATAACATGAAATTGCTGTGTTTGCGCAGTAGTCGCAAACTTGATTCTTATCATTTCAAGTGTAAGCACACTTTTAAAATCATGCCAAGTGTTAATTCTTAACAATCAGCCTCTCTGGCACTGAAAATTAAATATTACAAGCATGGAATTGCATTCCTTCATGTAGTGATTATTGTTGGAGATTTTAGAAATGTAGGCTGGGATTTTCCAGCCCCGTCATGGTGGGAGATGCGGCGGCTCAGCCAAAAGTCCATTGACTTTCGGCACCACCAGACAATCCCAGCAGTGGACAGGGCCAGAAAATCCTGTCCGTAAAATTTTAAATCTTATTTTTATTTTAGCTTCTTTTCTGCCTCTTTTTTTTCTCTCTCTCAATCCAATCTTTCACCCTTTTTATTTCTCATTCTGTACCTGATTTGGCACTGAATTCACTCACTCTAATTTATACTTTCTTCTCAATCCTTGTGTTATTTTAGTCCTTCAATAATTACATAAGGAGATGCACTATTACTTGCCCTATTCACTCAGGTCTCAGATGCCCACTTTTCCCACTGCATCATTATCAGCTTGCATTTTCAGCAACTCGCCATGAAAAGAATTAAGAAGTGCAAAGACAAGTCTAACTAATACCATATGCTTGTTTGCATGGGGAAATATGTTTTTACCTGGAAAAGGGAACATAAACTGAACAAGATGAACTTCTACCAGCTGACAAGCTTCAAAAGAGCACAAAACGGTATAGATCATACCTGTGTGGCCAGTTCGAGCCCTCATACAGCCCTCACAGCATACATGAAGCAAAGTTTTTGCATTCTGTTAGCATTCTAGTGGTGCTAGATCACAAAAACTTTATGTAGGTTAATTCCCAACATTCTGGGAGTACCGTAATGCCTTCATTTTAAGTATTTAATTGTGCTGAGACTCTTTAAAGACTAAGAAAACTGATTGAATAATTTTTGGGGGTCTGGGTTTCTTAAGCCCTAAGTTATGGTCCCACTGCAAAATCTTAGAACAGCTTCAGAGTGCAGATACGTTGAAGCATGGTCCAGAAATAGTGGGGAACAAATCATAAATATTCTGAAGTAAATATTCTGTTGCCCAGAAAGGTCAGAGTTGGGGAGTTCCTGGCTCAGTAAGGGTCTCCAAAATCACAAATTTGCTAGATGAGATGTTAATATGCTGTAGAGTGAAGTGACGTAGGTCTCATCACAGATCCCTATCCACATTCACCCTTTCTTTCTGCCCTGTTCATGCTATAGAGCTAGAAATGCTTCCTTTTCTCCTTCAGCTTCCAGAAGAAGCAAATTTTTTTTATTGTAATGTTATGTAGATGCACTTGAGGCTTTCATTGGACTGTATTGCAAGCTCCACCAGATTCAACCCGCACCAAAAACAAGACTTTAGAGTGCCTATTGTCTGTTTAATGTCACTTCTTGAACTGATATGTGCTTTAATGTATCTTTTGTCTGTATTTATCTCAGAAGCCTTTATGGAGCCATTAGCAAAATGTTTTGATTCCCAGCTGAGGTTACCACTGGACAAGCCTGATCCCAGAGTGGAACCCAGCTTGATAGATCCTAACTTTTATTTGTTTGTTTAAATATGTGGAGTGGGGCTACTAAACAGAGTCACTGGAGACAACTAATGGGGCTGAATCTTCCGGTCGGCGTGCGGGGGTGGGCCCGATACACCGACGCATAAAATGACGCCTGATGACATCGAGCACGTGTCCCAACATCATCACGCGTCGTTTCGATATTTCGTTTGGTCGGTGTGCGTCGGAGGTGGCTGCACGCCCACAGAACTGTCAAATGCCTATTAAGGCCATTAAAAAAATAATTACACTGTTAAGAACGCTGCCCATCTAACCTTAAGGCTGGCAGGCAGGCGAAGAGCCCAAGCAGACTTCGTGTTTTTCAGGAAACCTCATCCACAGGCGGGATGAGGTTTCCTGAAGCTCTTATAAAACAAATAAATAAATTTCACAAACATGACCCAGCTCATGTGACACTGTCACATGAGGGGACGTTTAAATAAATTTTTATTTTATTTCTTAAAAAGTATTGTAATCCATTCAATCTCCCTGAGGCAGCTCCATGCTGCGCTCTTTCGCATGCATGTGCGAAAGAGTGCAGGCCCCGACTCTCTCTCCTCCCGCTGCCCGCACAGGCATCGCTGAGCGCTACTGGCTGGGCGTTATGCTGGGAGGGCCTTAATTGGCCCGCCCACGTAAAATGGCAGTGTGCAGCCGGGAAAAATTCTCCCCATGAGCTATGAACAAAAGCATAAAACATTTATTAAACAAGAAAAGATGAACTATATTACAATACTCCTTTACCCACAACTATCCCTTTATAGATATATACAAATTTGTAAGAATAACACGTTGCAAAAGCTACCTTATACTCCAATGTTCACAGTAAGTCCAGTCCATGTAAACCAATAGGTGGCCTGTGGTCAGACACACCACACTCTGAAACCAAGTGACAGATGCCATCCCAGAGAGATACTATTGACCTCTCCTCAACTCCTCCCAGATGCTTGTTACATCATGAGCCAACCGGTCTCACTGAACTCTGTCTTTCACACAAGGGTTTCCAATCTCCACTTTCCAAGAATTCACCTTGGAATCTTCTCCCAAACTGACATTTTCTCTCAGACACCTTCAGGAAGGGTTCATCTCCAGAGTTTTGAACTGTCTTTCCGATGTTCCTCTCCTGGGTCACTACACGCATTCAGGTTTTCCTCCACGCGCAATCTCTCACCAACTTAGCTTTCAATAGTACACTACTGCTTCACATACCCATAGCAAAGAGTTACAGACCTTCATTTGTTTCCTTGGACCTTCTGACTTCTCACAAGCCTTTATATCACTTTGACTCTGCTTCCTGCAGCTTGGAGCTTTAAACTTGAGGGTTGGAGCCTTTCTCTGCCCCTCACTCTTAACTTCACTTAACAGGACCTTTTCCAGGTTCCTGTCCTTCTTTTGACTAGAAGGTCTGCTTGAGACCTTCTTCTGTTCCACTCTCCTGGCTTCTTGGGGACTTTTTTCTTTAGCTTGGGACTGGCTATCTGTCCCTTTGCTCCAGTCTCTCCATGGCAGCTACTTTCAACCAACTTTACCCTGCAACCGGCTATCTGAGCTCTCTAGGTTGCTTCTGCTTGGCACCTGTCTTCAAAAACGGAACTCAAAAACTTCTGTTATTAGTTTCTTCTGTGTATGTCTGTGGGAGGGATCTGCCTCTCTAGACCATTGTTGCTAGGCAACAGCCCAATTTTTCTACTCTTGTGTTTGCTTAACTTCTCTTACAGTCGTAAACGCTCATTAGAAATGCAGGCATCTTTTAAAATGAAACTAAAAGCCAACTTAACCTTTTCTTAACACATAAATACAGAAATACAAATCAAACTTAAACTTAAAAGCTAATATGCATTCATAACACCCACAAATACAAATATAACTTACTTAAACTGTCTCTATTTCCTAACAAAAATTACTTCAGAGGTTCGCCCTGATCACCAATCAATCATCCTGTTGCATGGGTTTTGGAATTAGGTGATTGGCATTACATTAACTTTTCATTAAGAAGGGAGGGAGGGAGACATCAGCTAACTATAGAGCCAGAAGGCAGTTATTGGAAGCTATGATCAGTAACCTTGACTGAGCACTAGGGCAATTATGGGCAGAATATTGCCATCAACTTGTGGGGGCGGGCCTGACATGCTGACGTGTAAAATGACACGAGATGACTTCGAGCGTGCGTCTCAACGTCATCGCAGGTCATTTCAATATTTCATTTGGTAGGCGTGCGCCAGAGGTGGCTATGTGCCCGCCAAACTGTCAACGGCCTATTAAGGCCATTAAAAATGTAATGTACCTTATTAACAATGCTGCCCATCCAACCATGGGTTTGGGGATTTTCTTCTTTGGCTTGGGACTTGCTAGCTGTCCATTTTAGTCCAGTCTCTCTTTGGCAGCTACCTTCAGCCAGGTTGGTGAGGATGAGGTCAAGTATGTTTTTCCCTCTTGTTGGTTCCCTCACCACCTGCCGCAGATCTAGTTTAGCAGCTATGTCCTTTAGGATTATGCCAGCTGGTCAGTAGTGGTAGTATTGAGCCACTCTTGGTGATGGACATTGAAGTACCCCACCCAAAGTACATTCTGCACCTTGCCACCCTCAGTCCTCCCTCCAAGTGGTGTCCAACACGGAGGATTATTAATTCATAAGCTGGGTGAAGGGCGGTGGGGCTTTGTGGTAATCAGCAGGAGGTTTCCTTGCCCATGTTTGTCCTGATGCCATGAGACTTCATGGGGTCCAGAGTCAGTGTTGAGGACTCCCAGGGCAATTCCCTCCTTACTGTATACCACTGTGCTGCCACCTCAGCTAGGCATGTCCTGCCGATGGGACAGGACATATCCAGGAATGGTGATGGTGGTACAAAAACAGAATTACCTGGAAAAACTCAGCAGGTCTGGCAGCATCGGCGGAGAAGAAAAGAGTTGACGTTTCGAGTCCTCATGACCCTTCGACAGAACTCTGTCGAAGGGTCATGAGCACTCGAAACGTCAATTCTTTTCTTCTCCGCCGATGCTGCCAGACCTGCTGAGTTTTTCCAGGTAATTCTGTTTTTGTTTTGGATTTCCAGCATCCGCAGTTTTTTGTTTTTATATAATGGTGATGGTGGTGTCTGGGACATTATCTGTAAGGTACGATGCTATGAGTATGACTATGTCAGGCTTTTGCTTGACTAGTCTGTGAGTCAGCTCTGCCAATTTTGGCACTAGCCCCCGGGCGTTTGTAAGGAGGACTTTGCAGGGTTGACAGGGCTGAGATTGCCTTTGTCATTTCCGGTGCCTGGTTCAATGCCGGCTGGTCCATTCATTCCACTGCACCCTACTCATTCATTTTTCTGTCCTTGCTTATTGGGTATTTCAAAGTCAGGGTAATTTACAGTTCATTTCACTTCATCTGTGGCACTCATGAAGCTTGCAGTTTGCATTCTTGGGAGTTTCTGGCCTGCCAACTGCTTCACCAGAGTCAGCAGCAGTAGCAGCTCATTGTATTTCTAACCTACGCTCGCTCGGGTCCATCAGCAGATGGGATTTTGACTTGTATTTATTTGACAGATTGCTCCCATTGTACCTTGGATAAGAAGTAACAGAGCAGGGTGACCTACAAAATTCTTCTGAAGCAGAGATTTCAATATACAGGCAGTGAGACAGTTAAATTGAAAGGTGGTATAATAGGAGAATGAGCAAAACAAACCCAAGATTCCTTCTAGATCTGTTTGTACCAATTGAATTCCTGGTTAAAATGTATCCTTTTCAACATTCTAAGTACTTATTACAAACCCATTCACGATTTATTAATTGTGTTGTAACCCAACTCAATAGCTCACCGTTTCCTTTGGAAGGATCCAACTTTACAGAATCCATAAAGATGGCAGTCCTGTCCTTCTAGTTCCATTCTTTTCTGGGATATCGTGCCATCACATTTAGTAATGTACAAATTGTGTATTCACTATTAGCAGTGAGGACGGCAATGTAGCTTCAACTTTTTAGCATACATATTTATAACTTTGATGATGGAATGGAGTTGCAAAGCCAAGTTTTCAGATGATGCAAAATTAGGAGGGTTAGTAAATTGTGGAAATAGAAGCAGGAAGTTACAAAGGAACACAAATAGAATAGAGGAAGAATTTTCACAGGCAAAGGGAGGCAAGTTTGGGTGAATGAGGAGAGCTAAATCCACTAAAAGTGATGTGTCTTGCTCCCAGAATCATCCCACTCTCTTCTGGATTTCACCTGGATGGTTTGAAACATGAAAAACATGAGAAATAGGAACAGGAGTAGACCATTGGGCCCCTCGAGCCTGCTCCGACATTCAATAAGATCATAACAACAAAAAAAATGCGGATGCTGGAAATCCGAAACAAAAACAGAACCACCTGGAAAAACTCAGCAGGTCTGGCAGCATCGGCGGAGAAGAAAAGAGTTGACGTTTCGAGTCCTCATGACCCTTCGACAGAACTTTCTGTCGAAGGGTCATGAGCACTCGAAACGTCAACTCTTTTCTTCTCCGCCGATGCTGCCAGACCTGCTGAGTTTTTCCAGGTGGTTCTGTTTTTGTTTCAATAAGATCATGGCTGATCTGTTTGTGTTTTGAATTCCACATTCCCATCTACCTCTGATAACCTTTGATTCCTTTGCCAAACAAGAATCTATCTACTTCTGCCTTAAAAATATTCAATGACCCCGCCTCCACCGCCTTCTGAAGCAGAGAGTTCCAAAGTCACACGACCCTCTAAGAGAAACGATTTCTCCTCATCTTTGTCCTAAAACGGCAACCCCTAATTTTAAAACTGTGCCCCCTAGTTATGGACTCACCACAAGAGGAAACATCCTTTCCATGTCCACCTTGTCAAGGCTGTTCAATATCTTGTATACTTCAATCAAATCACCCCTCACTCTTCTAAACTCCAGTGGAAACAAGCACCGTTTATCCATCCTTTCCTTATTAGACAACTCGCTCATTCCAGGTGCCAATCTTGTAAACCTTCTCTGAATCACTCCCCGAACGGACGTGAAATAGCACAAGATGACGTTGGGCGAGCGTCCTGACGTCATCGCATACTTGCACGATATTTCGCTCAGCGGGCACACTTCCAACTGGAAGAGCAGGAAGACAGTGAAGAAGAAACATCATAACTTGCTCACACATTTCTGTTGAAATGCCATCTGACCTACCCATATAATTTAAGTCTAATCTTTAAGAAATATGCTTCACCTTTTACTTGCAGGATACAGCAAGCAGTGGGTAAGAAGTAGTATAAAGAAGTTGATGAAGAAAGGATCAAATAATTTCATATTAGCCAATTGTTTTACACAACATGTAAAGGTTGGGATATAATATATGTGAAATAAAGGGAGTATAACACATTAAACATTTTTGATTACGTGTCTTTTTTGTATTCATGTAGTTGAATTGATTTATTTTGGTGACTTGAGAGGATTATGCATTTTGTGTTGAATCAAATCTAAAATTTAAATTTCATTAAGTTTGATATAATATAGCAGTTCAGATGCTATTCATATTACTTGTTTACAGCTATATTCATCACTTCTAGATGGAATAAAGCCTTTCATTACTGGTATGGAATGGTCTAAAAAATTAACTCCAAAAAGCATTAATGGGACTAGAAACCCAGAAATTGGAAATGATGCAAAAATCTTGACAAGTCTTTCCCTATTTCACCTCAGTACACTGTATTTTCAAATTAAACTGGATATAAAGAAAGCAAAAGGGAGAGACCAGAAAAGTTATAGAATTGTCAAAATTCTGTCAAGGTTCCCAGTAGAGACCAATTTGACAGGAGTCAGTGCACAAAAAGGATAGGTTGTGTTGCCATGAAACATTTGTTCAGAATCTCAAACCATTAAAGATTGGACCCAGACAATCCAAATTGATATTAAAATCTGTCTGTACCGTGTGTTACCAGCTGTAATGGTATAAAGAATAGTCTGTTGAAAGCAAAGTTTTGAGCAGAAGGTGAATTGTAAAGCTGTATTAAGTGTGCTTTTGATCAGCCTAGTTTCAGCTTCTAGCCAAACATTTTCACAGTATTCCTGAGAAAGGTCAGTCTGGCTCTGGGAAACAAATCTGACCACAGCATCGTAAATATGTCACCGTGTTGCCTGCCATGGCTCATTGTCACTGCAAAGCAGATGATTCAATTATCCTCAATGGTCAAATGAAATCAAGTTTCAGATACTCCAAAAAATAATGTATTTGAACAAAGCAAAGACACTGAAGATACACCTGTAGTGTTGATCCTGCTTTCAGATTCTGTTAGATGTTGAGATACAGATTGGGGTACGTGGGACATGTTGTAGCAACATTGAAAGAAAACAGTGAAGGGGCACTGTGTGGAAACAATAGTCCCAATCAGAACTGGAAAAGTAACTTCATAAGAGGATGGAGCAGCAGGAATCGTCATTGTTTGTACAGCTGATTATGAAAAGATGTTGAAAGTCAATGCAAGCTACTTGGTATGATAATGCACCAGCTGTTTCAATGGTTAGAGCAGGACACTTTATTGTTCTGTTCTTTTTCACAGATGTAGTAAAGGTTTAAAATCTATAATACTTCTGATTTTTATCCCTATGTTTTCTTCCCTTGCTGAAATACTCACCTCCATGCATTCTTTTTCAATTGAGCAGGCTGTTAACTGAATCATAGGTTGTTGCCAGACTGATTGGTAGTTTTGCTGTATGGCTCAGCATGCTACAAGTCTGATGAACAGTGATCTATTTTTATGAGGTCAGAACCCCTACCCTTGCAAGACTGAGTGCCCACCCGACAGATGGAATATGTTCTATGGATATCAGATTGTAATTGTTCAACTGAGGAATGTGTTCAGCTATGTAAATACTTACCCTTATTACAATAATTTACATAAATATAGCTTCTTTACAGTAACAAAAACATCTCAAGGTATTTCACAGTTTGGAATCAGACCTATGTTGTTACTTTAATTATATTCTAACTGTTGTTTTGCTTTTGCCAAATATTTTAGAGAAGTACTTTTCATCAAGTTCCTTGTTCTTTTGGCAATGGATAACTAAGAACTGTACTTTTGTTTGGTATACTTATGTCCACAAATACTAGCTAATGATCTTAGCAATTTAGAGACTTCCCTGGATTTTAACCAAGTTTTCTCAAAGTTACTTCTTCTCATCAGTGGACTAAGTAAAGCAGGACAATGGAAACTTTCATTTTTGCATGTAATACTAACTTAACCTCCTCTACTGGGTTCAGTTTCACTCCTGCTCAAAATAAACATGTAGTATTATCTCAAACAAGTGTAATTTTGAAGTTTGCCTGCAGTAGGATAGCACAAATGTACTTGCTGCTTTGTTAAAAATGGCTATTAAACAGCAATGATGTTACAAAATTTATGAAAATCCCAGCCTTTCTAGGATGTCTGTATATCTTTATTCTCGTGCCATATTGCTTGCATTTTGAACGATATCCTTAATCTTCTCATTCAACACCTTTTGTGGAAGGAAATACTGAGTACAGCTCAGATTTCAAGTTTTCTGTTTGAGTGTTTTATGTTCACTTCAATTCAATGCGAATTTTTTCTATTTTGTGCTATTTGTGGAAGTCGCTGAGAAATTGTTTGTAAATGTGAAGAAAAATCATTGCACTTTTTGTTCTTTTTGAAATAAATGTTGAAGGAATTAGTGTAGCATGTGTTTTTTGTTTTATGAGCAGACATAGTAGCAAGTAATCTCATTGTCTATTCATGGGTTGTCAAGGTTGACTGATTTTATTGGTGATTACTTGGTAGCTAGGCATCGCCTTCTAAAAAAGACCTTTTATTTCTTGTTAGTGATTGAAAGGGGTCAGTGGCAGTGCCTGCAGAAATGACAGTAAAAGTCTGTGGCTATGGACCAGAGTGAGCCCAGAGAAGCCGAATACAAATTGCTTCTAGAGAATTTTCACTGTTCTGTTTCATTTTATTTGAATTTGAATGTGTCAACCTTGCTGGTGGACAGAGTGGAAAGCAAATAAGTGACTGTCAGGACAACATTAGCACCCATTTTGACTTTGGTTCTTTAATTGAATCCCAGCTGGAGTTGCAGTTATATTGCCTTCATTTGTCAAAATCTAAGTCTTGAATGGAGTAGAAGATAAACAAATTGAAAGTTGTTTTATTTCTTCATGAAGAAACATTAAAATACACTCAAGATAAAAGTAAACAAAGCTGACTATAGGATATAAACTTGTGTATAAGGCAGCACTAGGCCTTCTAACTTCACTCATTCTAAAATAAGATGGAGCAGTGACCTAAGGAGAGAAATTATTTTAGGAGAAATGGCCAGCTTTTGCTAAAATACTGCTTTAATCAAAGTCAAAACTAATTAATGTAAATCAGTTTAATTTTTAAACCATCAAATACTCTGGCTGTGAAAATTGGCTCTATAGCACTGCTGGTGTCAACACTACCAGAAAGACAAACTGGTAAAACTTGGGAAACGACTGGAATGTGGAAATGTAGCGCAACTGCATCCTGTTGGTGTGTGACCTAGGGTGTAACCACCCTGACGTTTATTGCCCTTATTCAGAGAGCATTTAAGAGTCAACCACATTGCTGTGGGTCTGGAGTCACATATAGACCAGGTAAGGATGACAGATTTCCACCCCTAAAGGACATTAGTGAACGAGATGGGTTTTTACAACAATCGACAATGGCTTCATGGTCATCACCAAACTTTTAATCCCAGATTTTTATTGAATTCAAATTTCACCATCTACCATGGTGGGATTCAAACCCAGGTCCCCAAAACATTACCCTGAGTTTCTGGAATACCTGCTCAGTGACAATACCACTATGCCATCACCTCCTCTGGTAATAGTCACAATTCATTAACCTGGTGTTAGTCAGCTATACTCACCATCATTGAGCCACCAGAATGAGTCAGAGGCTGGCTGCTTTGTAACAAAGTCAATCTGCACTATGCCTCACCTCATGATTCCCCCTCATGTCACCTGGGCAAGTGTGGACAGCATGCTTACAATGAGAGCCATGCTGCCACCAGGCATGTCTTGGAACAGTAAACAATAGCCCCATAGCATATACATCTCAGGGGAAGCCTCCAGTATACATGAGCATGTCTCTAAATTCATGGTAATCTGCTCTGCCCTCTACAACCTCGCTGACATGAGGGTGCAGATCCTGCCACCAAGGCCTATGAAAGGTACCTAGAAAGGAGGAGAAGGAGGTCGGGGGGAGGCATACTGGATCCCTTTGCTCCAGACAGTTGGCTGTGACTGGCTACTCAGACTCCAATTCTCCTAAAATGTCATTGCTACATCACTGCTGCTCCACAACTCCCCACCTCTCCATCCCTCATCTGTGGATCATCACAGCACCCTTTTGGCCAAAATTCTAAAGCAAAAGGAACCAAAAAGAAAACATTCTGTAACAACTTCATCAACAACCCTGCCAAAAATACATTGAAAGCTGAACTATTTACCTGTGCACATTCCCTTGGTGCCTGTCTTATGGTGCCTTTGCCTGGTCTAGTGCTCTTACTGTAGTAACTGAAGGTATAGCCTCCCTTGCTGTCTATTAGGGGTCATGTGATGTGTGTGGAGGCTCTGACCAATGAGCTCTAAGCACGGGTAATCGGGTGGCGAGGGCCTTCCTGACAAGGGCCCTGATCGAGCATGTAGCATTGGAAAAGCTCTCTGTAATAAAATTTATCTGTTTCTTGTTGAAACCCATCTGGTCCATCAAGTTAGTACATTTGGCAATGAAGGTAAAATAGCTCTGATGCTGCACCTTGCCTTGTTAACGTGAGTACATCAAATCTTAAGACAAAAGAAAAAAACTACTCACCAGTCATGCTACTCTTCGGCAGAATCGATCCTTACAAGGCAACTATGGAAGACTGCAGCCAGTATGTACAGCGCCTTGGTCTTTATTTCACAGTGAATGAAATTACCGTGGAGGTAAAGCAGAAAGCCATTCTTTAAGCATATGTGGTAGCAAGACATACAATCTCATCCGCAGTCTGACAGCCCCAAACACGCCCAATACTAAGTCCATTAATGAATTAGTGGATCTCATGAAAACACATTTCCAGCCAAAGCCATCCGTATTAATGCAGCAGTTTAAGTTTAATTCCAGAGTTAAGGCCCTGGGAGGGTCCATCGCAACCTATGTAGTGAAGCTGAAGCAGTTGACAGAACATTGCGACTTCAGGGACACACAAAATGATATGCTGTGGGACCAGTTAGTTTGTGGAGTTCATTGATTTGAAGGCTTGCAGGCTTTGCAACACTTACAACATGGTACTGTTCTTCATGTGGGGTGGGAACCTACCGCTGGTTATGGCACAAAAACCAGAGAGACAGCATCAAAATGAGTGGCAATATCTACTGTTAGAAATATGAAAAGGCCTAGTAGGTACACTTTAGCTGCGACTTCAATGACCACGGACTGGACACCAGCACATTCAAGGGGGCAGAATGCCATTACTGGCATAAAAAAGGTCACATAGTAAGGCAATGCAGGGCGAAGTCAAAACAGCCCATAAAGCAGCAAACCAATATGACTGAATTGAAAAATACGCAGAACCTGAAGCTGCTGACACTGACATTTATCCCATGTATAGCATCACCGTTGTAAAAACTGAACCTATCACTGTCACAATCCAAGTTAATGGGAAGCCACTAATAGTGTAGGGAGCCTCAACCACAGTGGTCGGAGAGCACACATTTAAATACCTAAACAAATGTATGCAGCCACTGAATCTGGAGCAGAAAACTGCTAAGTTGAAGACATACACTAGAGAATCTATTAGGTAAAGGGCATCACCACAGTGCCTGTGTCTTATAGGTAACAGACAACTCAACTTTCAGTGATCATAGTGAAAAGAGAAAGATCTAGTCTTCTGGGCCAAGACTGGTTACAGAAAATCAAGCTTGACTGGTCTGAGATATTTCACCTGAAAACAGGAGGAGTTAGTTCCTGAACTGCTAAGGAAATATCACTGTGTATTTTGGGATGAATTAGAGAAGTTAAACGGCTTGCAAGCAAAAATATGTGTGGATCCTCAGGTAACACCACGTTTCTTTAAGGCCAGACCTGTGCATTATGTGGTGAAGGAGAAGGTGGATGCAGAACCATGCCGGTCAGAAAAACTGGGCATTATCCAACCTGTCCAATTCTCAGAATGGGCAGCACCCATTGTTCCAGTGGTTAAGCCTGACCAAACCATACCCATTTGTGGGGACTCTAAATTGACCGTAAACAAGTTAGTCAAATTAGGTAAGCACTCCATTCCAAGGATAGATGGCTTATAGATGGCAAAGCTAGCTACAGGCAAATCCTATTCAAAATTGGATATGGGCCTTGCTTACCAACAATTAGAGCTGGATAGCATGTCTAGCAGTTACGTAACTATTAACACATACAAGGGTCTTTATCAGTATACTTGCCTACCCTTTGGAGTATCGTCTGCATGTGCAATCTTCCAAAGGACAATGGAGAGTATTTATGTAAATAGTTAATATATTGTAAAGATTGTAAATTGTACTTTCGAGTAATGGGGGAGGGATGTGGTATTCTAAGGTGCAACACACCTTTAAGAGACTGAGCAGATTGACCACGTGACTGTATTACCCAATTGCTGTGTAGCACAGGCTATAATGTTAATGAGTAGTTTAGAGTAGGATCTGGTTGAAGAAGCACACATTGCGTTAGTACCCTAGTACTTGTGTAAATTAACAGCATGTGCTTCATCTTATATTGGTCTCTGTGTCTGCAGTATATTGGTTGCCAACTCACCCGCTGGTAGATAGGCTTGCAATCATGTTCACGAGCAAAGCGACTCAACAGAAGAAACATAACAGGGAATGACTGCAGATGGCCTTGCAGGAAGCCACTGAGCTTTGGGGGGGCCGGCTTCAGACTGCACCACCTCAGCATTGGTCTTAGAAAACTGAGTTTCTATCTGAAAGGCAAGAACAAGGCTTAGCTTAGTTGCCTCCTATTATTGTAGTTTATACAACAAAAAGGGCTACAAAACTTTAACAGGTGTATTGAAGAATCTGTGGCTTTCTTAACTTCAAACTGACTGTTGGTAACAGGAAAACATCTGATTAAATAACAGCTGCACATGACTGACCCTCTAAAGGTTATATGGCATTTCTTTATTGTTAGATTTGAATTCATGGTATTTGAGCCATGTGGCAGAATGTAGAGCAACAAAGAGAACATTTACTTAATTACTTAGGAAAACAAGCCTCAGATGTGGTATTTTGTCTGTTGGGGTACAAATAGAAAGCAGGGAGGTGAATATGACCTTTCTAACTCATTATTTTTAAAGTAATAGGTAAAGTGAGTCTGGTCCAAGTGGGTTAACTTAAGGACCAGAGTGTGAGCAGATGCATGAAATGCAAGGCATTGCTAACTGATTCTGAATGTACAACAAGGTTTAGTAGCTTGTGTCTGTCGATTATGTCACCAGGCGACCATATGGCCAGTGATCTTTAAAAAAAAATACCCGGTACTGCATATGTCTCCTGCATTTATAATAGATGCAGTTACATGTTTATTAGACACTATTAGAAAGCTAATGTTACAGGTCCATTCATGGTTATAGTTTTGTATCGTGTTACATGGAGTGAAGCATCCATCTTTCAGCTGCTGCTTTAGTAATTGTAAGCTTCTAGAGGATTAGTCTTGTGCTGTAGTCTTGAGAGGAGTGAGCAGATCCTGTCAGCATACTAAAGCCTGCTGCAGAAGTACAGCCTTTTAGGCAACCAATTGGAAGAGGACAGCACACCAGCAACCTTCAATACCCTAAACTGGGAAGATAACATTATTTAGCACATACTATTAAAATAGCTATAGTAGCATTTGTAGACAATATGAAATTTCATTTCATTTAACCATATCTGTTCTGTGTATTAAATTTGGAAGCTCCAGATTAGAGAAAACACTAGGGCTATTGGTAATCAATTTTACCTTAAAATGTCAGATGTAGCTCAATTGGGAGCATAGTTGTTTCTGAATTATAAGGTTCTCAGTTCAAATCCCATTTCAGGGCTTATGTGTAAAAATGAAGGATGACATACCAGTGCAGTATTGATGAAGCATTGCATTATTAAAAGTACCATCTTTTGGATGAGATGTTAAACTGAAGTCCTGTCTGCCTGCTCAGTGACACTATGACATGATTTCGAAGAAGAGCAGGGGTGCTATCCCAGGTGTTCTGGCAAATGTTTATTGCTCAATCAACATTGCAAAAAAAACAGCATTGCCATGGGATCCCCTTTAGGCCCAGCTCTCGCAAACATCTTTGTTGGGTTCCATGAGAAATGTGTCTTCGATGGAGTGACACGTAAGCTCCAACCTCTTGCATATTTCCGATATGTGGATGATACATTTGCTATATCTAAATCTGCAGCTGCATGTAATAATTTCCTTACATGTCTTAATGGGCTCCATCATGTCCTCGAATTCACCTTTGAAATGGAGCAGTCAAATGAACTCCACTTCCTTGACGTACTAGTTGAGAAATCTGCTGGGGGTTCTCTACCACAGTCTATCCCAAGCCTACTTTCAATGGTCAATACATGCATTGTGTTTCTTACACCACACGCTATAAGATTGGTCTTATCGGCAACCTTGCAAATAGAGCCCGAGCCATTTGCTCACCACACAAGCTTCATACTGAAATAGGGTGCATCAGAGCCATCCTGTGGGAAAATGGCTATCCGATCAGATCATTTTGTGCTGCATATCATGCAAACTCATGAATGTGCCCAAGGCTGTCATTTCGGCCCTGAAAAGTGCCCAGTCTACCTCAGATTACCTGGAAGGGCAAAGTTTCTCAAAGATTTGAGCAACAGGTGAAGCTAGCTGTTTCAAGCTGCTACTATGCAGTAGCAACATGAGTGATATTCTCCATTAACAGGATACTGCAGTCAAGTCAAAAAGATGTTTTGCCTAGCACACAAATGAGTAATGTGGCATATGAATTTCAGTGCCAGTGATGGCAGACCGCATGCCTCAAATACTGGCAAATCATATCAAAAAGCATGTCCCTTCTGCTGTTCGCAACGGTAAGGTACTTATCATACCCAACCAGCCCGTGTTTACAAAACTCAATACACAGTGTCCAACATGAGGCGTGATTCTGCGATTGGACAACATTTGCTAAATAATTCTCAGTGTGCTAAGAATTACGCTGACAATCAATTTAAGATTCTCAATTGGGCTCGCACAGTGGCGCATTTGCGTGTGCTAGAAGCTACATATAAATACACAAGACCCTGTTCTTTGCAAACGGAAAGAACATGTACACACATTGTGCCTGTTTCAGCTAAACAAAATAAGTGGCAGCCATTGGCTGGTTCATTCCTCAGGGCAATGCCTTGACTAATTGGAGTCAAGCTACCTGGTTTAAATTTCAAACAATGTTTGGTAGTTAACTGTTAGTCACAATCAACTGGTGCATTCTGCATGGCAGCACTTCTGCCAATCAGAGTCTATCTGCTAACCAATCAACTTTCTTCTCTTACAATATAAATTGTTGTTCCCTTTAAATTTGGTAAACTTGTGAATTGTCCTGATGAGTCAAAGACGAAAAGCTTCAGCAGTACTTGAGTTCTATGCTACCATACAACTAATTTCTTTGTATTCATGATGCATTTGCCTGATATTAACACTCAATCACAAATCTAAGCACCACCCACTATACGCACTATACGCATGCATGTAGTTATTAGCAGGTGATCATTTGGGTAATCATTTTTACATTTTTAAAATGTTGGCAGTTGTTATTATGGAATAAGAAGTTAATGGAATCCTAGGAATTTGAATATGCTCTTAAAAATGTGCTGGCCCCTAAAAAACCTGCTGCCTGATCAGAGGGAATCTTAAGATTTAAGTGTCAGCCATCTACTAATGTGGTAACAAAGAATGTTTCAGTGCTGAAATTTGTTAGATAGGGGTTCTTAAGTTGCTTAAAGTATGAGTTGTAGCTGAATGTTTTGATCAGTTCAATGCCCGCTTTCCAGTGTGAAAGATACTGAAAAGATATACAATAACTATTCGTAGATAGTGCTACAATTTTTGAATTGTAGCTTGTGTGCTCTTTCAAGGAATACAGGCTTTTAAACTGTGTAAATACTTGTGCTTGTGAAAAATAGGAATTCAGTCACAATTCAGATCACAAGCAATTTTTGCGTAATTTTCATATCAACCTATGAGACCTCATTTCAAATTGTAGTACTGTAGGCTTAGTGTCTGATGGGTGCTAAAATCCTAATTTTGTCAGTGTGACCAGAAATTGCATGGTGAGGAAAACAATGTCCATGGATGATGCAGTCACATGTGGTTTTCTGTGGTACTAGTTATCATTTATAAGTTCATACTTTTGGAAGAACCATTAATGTCAGTCTGATCAGAAGTTGTTCCTGCTACATCTTTGCGCATAGGTAGCCAGTTGATTCAGTCCGGCTGAATATCAACTTGGCACCTTGGGTAGCTGGAGACGGACGGGCTGGGCAGGTCAGTCTGTTGTTTATAAACTCTACTGTGAGTCACCACTGCATTTGTTTGCTTAAAGCACATTTTGCATTCCTGTCAATTCGATCTTCAAAGTAAAAGAGCAAGGTGAAGTCGTTGAGACAGATAACTGAGGAGAGAAGTCACTGACACCTTTTTAAGCCCTTATTAATGGATAGTTCTGTAGGTAGAAGGTACTGATTCTGAGGGATAAATGGGACAATTACTTCAGCTTTCCGGTTCTATCTTGTGTTGTGAACTGTATGGTAGCTCATATGGAACTGTTCTTCTAGGAGCTCCAAGGGCCACATGTAATAATTATGGTGTGATAAGTTAAGTATTATTAGTGCAGCCAGAGAAATATGGAGGAGAAATTGGATATTGCTGCACCTGTTTTTTGATCAAAAAAATTAAGTATTGGAGAAACCAATTTGGGTGACAATCTCTTATCTACCCTGAAAATGCATTAGCTGCCTAATTGGAAGGCAGTGACTTCCAAGTGTGCAGAGCACTTGCTCTACCCAGATATAAAAACAAAAAAACTGCGGATGCTGGAAATCCAAAACAAAAACAGAATTACCTGGAAAAACTCAGCAGGTCTGGCAGCATCGGCGGAGAAGAAAAGAGTTGACGTTTCGAGTCCTCATGACCCTTCGACAGAACTTGCGTTCGAGTCCAAGAAAGAGTTGAAATATAAGCTGGTTTAAGGTGTGTGTGTGGGGGGCGGAGAGATAGAGAGACAAAGAGGTGGAGTGGGGGGGTGTGGTTGTAGGGACAAACAAGCAGTGATAGAAGCAGATCATCAAAAGATGTCAACGACAATAGTACAATAGAACACATAGGTGTTAAAATTAAAGTTGGTGATATTATCTAAACGAATGTGCTAATTAAGAATGGATGGTAGGGCACTCAAGGTATAGCTCTAGTGGGGTTTTTTTTTTATATAATGGAAATAGGTGGGAAAAGGAAAATCTTTATAATTTATTGGAAAAAAAAGGGAAGGGGGAAACAGAAAGGGGGTGGGGATGGGGTAGGGAGCTTACGACCTAAAGTTGTTGATTTCAATATTCAGTCCGGAAGGCTGTAAAGTCCCTAGTCGGAAGATGAGGTGTTGTTCCTCCAGTTTGTGTTGGGCTTCACTGGAACAATGCAGCAAGCCAAGGACAGACATGTGGGCAAGAGAGCAGGGTGGAGTGTTGAAATGGCAAGCGACAGGGAGGTTTGGGTCATTCTTGCGGACAGACCGCAGGTGTTCTGCAAAGCGGTCGCCCAGTTTACGTTTGGTCTCTCCAATGTAGAGGAGACCACATTGGGAGCAACGAATGCAGTAGACTAAGTTGGGGGAAATGCAAGTGAAATGCTGCTTCACTTGAAAGGAGTGTTTGGGTCCTTGGACGGTGAGGAGAGAGGAAGTGAAGGGGCAGGTGTTGCATCTTTTGCGTGGGCATGGGGTGGTGCCATAGGAGGGGGTTGAGGAGTAGGGGGTGATGGAGGAGTGGACCAGGGTGTCCCGGAGGGAGCGATCCCTACGGAATGCCGATAAGGGGGGTGAAGGGAAGATGTGTTTGGTGGTGGCATCATGCTGGAGTTGGCGGAAATGGCGGAGGATGATCCTTTGAATGCGGAGGCTGGTGGGGTGATAAGTGAGGACAAGGGGGACCCTATCATGTTTCTGGGAGGGAGGAGAAGGCGTGAGGGCGGATGCGCGGGAGATGGGCCGGACACGGTTGAGGGCCCTGTCAACGACCGTGGGTGGAAAACCTCGGTTAAGGAAGAAGGAGGACATGTCAGAGGAACTGTTTTTGAATGTAGCATCATCGGAACAGATGCGACGGAGGCGAAGGAACTGAGAGAATGGGATGGAGTCCTTACAGGAAGCGGGGTGTGAGGAGCTGTAGTCGAGATAGCTGTGGGAGTCGGTGGGTTTGTAATGGATGTTGGTGGACAGTCTATCACCAGAGATTGAGACAGAGAGGTCAAGGAAGGGAAGGGAAGTGTCAGAGATGGACCACGTGAAAATGATGGAGGGGTGGAGATTGGAAGCAAAATTAATAAATTTTTCCAAGTCCTGACGAGAGCATGAAGCGGCACCGAAGTAATCATCGATGTACCGGAGAAAGAGTTGTGGAAGGGGGCCAGAGTAGGACTGCAACAAGGAATGTTCCACATACCCCATAAAGAAACAGGCATAGCTGGGGCCCATGCGGGTACCCATAGCCACACCTTTTATTTGGAGGAAGTGAGAGGAGTTGAAGGAGAAATTGTTCAGCGTGAGAACAAGTTCAGCCAGACGGAGGAGAGTAGTGGTGGATGGGGATTGTTCGGGCCTCTGTTCGAGGAAGAAGCTAAGGGCCCTCAGACCATCCTGGTGGGGGATGGAGGTGTAGAGGGATTGGACGTCCATGGTGAAGAGGAAGCGGTTGGGGCCAGGGAACTGGAAATTGTTGATGTGACGTAAGGTGTCAGAGGAATCACGGATGTAGGTGGGAAGGGACTGGACAAGGGGAGAGAGAAGGGAGTCAAGATAACGAGAAATGAGTTCTGTGGGGCAGGAACAAGCTGAGACGATCGGTCTACCGGGGCAGTTCTGTTTGTGGATTTTGGGTAGGAGATAGAAGCGGGCCATTCGAGGTTGGGAGACTATCAGGTTGGAAGCTGTGGGAGGGAGATCCCCAGAGGAGATGAGGTCAGTGACAGTCCTGGAAACAATGGCTTGATGTTCAGTGGTGGGGTCATGGTCCAGGGAGAGGTAGGAGGAAGTGTCTGCGAGTTGACGCTCAGCCTCCGCGAGGTAGAGGTCAGTGCGCCAGACAACAACAGCACCAACAACAGCTGTTGTTGTCTGGCGCACAGACATCTACCTCGCGGAGGCTGAGTGTCAACTCGCAGACACTTCCTCCTACCTCTCCCTGGACCATGACCCCACCACTGAACATCAAGCCATTGTTTCCAGGACTGTCACTGACCTCATCTCCTCTGGGGATCTCCCTCCCACAGCTTCCAACCTGATAGTCTCCCAACCTCGAATGGCCCGCTTCTATCTCCTACCCAAAATCCACAAACAGAACTGCCCCGGTAGACCGATCGTCTCAGCTTGTTCCTGCCCCACAGAACTCATTTCTCGTTATTTTGACTCCCTTCTCTCTCCCCTTGTCCAGTCCCTTCCCACCTACATCCGTGATTCCTCTGACACCTTACGTCACATCAACAATTTCCAGTTCCCTGGCCCCAACCGCTTCCTCTTCACCATGGACGTCCAATCCCTCTACACCTCCATCCCCCACCAGGATGGTCTGAGGGCCCTTAGCTTCTTCCTCGAACAGAGGCCCGAACAATCCCCATCCACCACTACTCTCCTCCGTCTGGCTGAACTTGTTCTCACGCTGAACAATTTCTCCTTCAACTCCTCTCACTTCCTCCAAATAAAAGGTGTGGCTATGGGTACCCGCATGGGCCCCAGCTATGCCTGTTTCTTTATGGGGTATGTGGAACATTCCTTGTTGCAGTCCTACTCCGGCCCCCTTCCACAACTCTTTCTCCGGTACATCGATGATTACTTCGGTGCCGCTTCATGCTCTCGTCAGGACTTGGAAAAATTTATTAATTTTGCTTCCAATCTCCACCCCTCCATCATTTTCACGTGGTCCATCTCTGACACTTCCCTTCCCTTCCTTAACCTCTCTGTCTCAATCTCTGGTGATAGACTGTCCACCAATATCCATTACAAACCCACCGACTCCCACAGCTATCTCGACTACAGCTCCTCACACCCCGCTTCCTGTAAGGACTCCATCCCATTCTCTCAGTTCCTTCGCCTCCGTCGCATCTGTTCCGATGATGCTACATTCAAAAACAGTTCCTCTGACATGTCCTCCTTCTTCCTTAACCGAGGTTTTCCACCCACGGTCGTTGACAGGGCCCTCAACCGTGTCCGGCCCATCTCCCGCGCATCCGCCCTCACGCCTTCTCCTCCCTCCCAGAAACATGATAGGGTCCCCCTTGTCCTCACTTATCACCCCACCAGCCTCCGCATTCAAAGGATCATCCTCCGCCATTTCCGCCAACTCCAGCATGATGCCACCACCAAACACATCTTCCCTTCACCCCCCTTATCGGCATTCCGTAGGGATCGCTCCCTCCGGGACACCCTGGTCCACTCCTCCATCACCCCCTACTCCTCAACCCCCTCCTATGGCACCACCCCATGCCCACGCAAAAGATGCAACACCTGCCCCTTCACTTCCTCTCTCCTCACCGTCCAAGGACCCAAACACTCCTTTCAAGTGAAGCAGCATTTCACTTGCATTTCCCCCAACTTAGTCTACTGCATTCGTTGCTCCCAATGTGGTCTCCTCTACATTGGAGAGACCAAACGTAAACTGGGCGACCGCTTTGCAGAACACCTGCGGTCTGTCCGCAAGAATGACCCAAACCTCCCTGTCGCTTGCCATTTCAACACTCCACCCTGCTCTCTTGCCCACATGTCTGTCCTTGGCTTGCTGCATTGTTCCAGTGAAGCCCAACGCAAACTGGAGGAACAACACCTCATCTTCCGACTAGGGACTTTACAGCCTTCCGGACTGAATATTGAATTCAACAACTTTAGGTCGTAAGCTCCCTCCCCCATCCCCACCCCCTTTCTGTTTCCCCCTTCCCTTTTTTTTCCAATAAATTATAAAGATTTTCCTTTTCCCACCTATTTCCATTATATAAAAAAAAAACCCCACTAGAGCTATACCTTGAGTGCCCTACCATCCATTCTTAATTAGCACATTCGTTTAGATAATATCACCAACTTTAATTTTAACACCTATGTGTTCTATTGTACTATTGTCGTTGACATCTTTTGATGATCTGCTTCTATCACTGCTTGTTTGTCCCTACAACCACACCGCCCCCCCTCCACCTCTTTGTCTCTCTATCTCTCCGCCCCCCACACACACACCTTAAACCAGCTTATATTTCAACTCTTTCTTGGACTCGAACGCAAGTTCTGTCGAAGGGTCATGAGGACTCGAAACGTCAACTCTTTTCTTCTCCGCCGATGCTGCCAGACCTGCTGAGTTTTTCCAGGTAATTCTGTTTTTGTACTTGCTCTACCCAGTTGGTTCCGGGTCTTTAGCAAGCTCAACTGAGGTAGACATAAAGTCATACCAAAGGAAAGTACTTTGGATGCTGGACAACTGAAATACTATCAGAAAATGCTTTAAATACACACCACGTCAGGTAGCATTTGTGGAGAGAGAATCAAAGTTAACTTTTCAGGTCTGTTACTTTTCATCAAAATAGTTGCTGGGAAAGGTGCTCTCCAAATTTCTGCCCCTATCTATTTTGTTACGAAAGACCAAATTTAAAAAAAAAATTCTTTAAGAAGTGAAAATTTCTTTATCGCTATTGCTATAACCAGCTGAGAAGCTGTGATTTGGCTCCTCTCTATTCAGCCTCCTCAGTTGGACACAACAAAGATTTACATACCAAGCATCACACTGGCACTGAAGCTCATATACCACATTGATCATTTTTGTGAGTGCAGCATCCTGTTAGTGGCTGTCACTTTTAGACCTGAAAAGTACCCAGTCTACCGCAGATTGCCCTGGATGGGCAAGGTATCTCAAAAAATTGAGCAACAAGTGAAGCAGTAGCAACATGAGGATAATGTGATGCATTATTTTTAAAAATTATTTTAGCAAATTATTCCCAAATGTAGAATGTAGAGCTGTGGAGAAATGGTGAGCAGAATTTAATCCCCTTCCTTGTGGCGAGTTTTGTGGCGGGGTACATTTAATCAGGTGAGAGGGTAGCGGGTGAGGCTCGCCATGCACGGGGCACAGCTGTCAAGCTTGTCCAGGTGGGGGTGCCTATAGGCTGCTGAGTGGCGCCCTCACTGACAGGCATGCAGTGCCTGATTTAAGGACTTGGCAACAGAAAAGGGGAGGATAGTGCCCTCTGAGAGCCACCCCCTGCACTTGCTGCAGACCCCCTCTCCCCCATCCCCTACAACTCCATACCATAATTTCCCCTCCTGCCATTACTCACCTGTGGCCTGGGATCTGGTGACGATACTAGGCCTCCGGTGGGTGACATAGCGGCAGCAGCCATCGCCTCTAGGTGCCATACTAGCAGTTCATACTAGTTCCGTTCAGTAAAACTGCCAGCTATTAAGGCTGTGCCTTCAGTAACATGCAGTAACATTCTATCCTGCAGGAAAGCTTGACTATGATGCCCCTTGTAATTGAATAGTTTGCCTTGTATTGACTGTCTGGATTCGGACATGAGAAATGGCCACCTTCCCTGTAACCACACGTCAGCAAGAGCCCTCAGAATTGGGAAAAGAGTTTAGAATAAGAACAGTATTCTTATCTAAGCTCTGGCATTTATTCCCTGAGCGCTCTCCACCTTGCTATCCTCCTTTAAGAGCTACCTCAAAACCTTCCTCATTAATCAAGTTTTTAGTCAATATCTCATTTTGTGATGCGGTGTTGGACCTTATCTGATGACGTTCATGTGAAGCAGCTTGGTATGTTTTATTTTATTAAAGGTGCCATATAAATGCATGTTTCATATTTTTAAAATCTTATTGTTATGAAGCAAATCAACAGACTTCAGAGATCAGGGTGTCAAAAGACAAAGAGCAACTGATTGATAAAACGAATGTAAAGGCATATGCCTTAATAAGAAGAGAATTTTAAAAATAAAAACACTTCACCCACCCAGTCTCAAGGCACAATCAATCCAAAGGAGGATGTAAAATGCCAACTGTTTCATGATAGTACATTTGGTGGAGGGGAGGAAGAGGTGACAGTGAGTGTACTAATCAAAAATAAGGTAAACTGAAAAAAACCAATTTAAACAGAAGGTGACTGGAGAGTGAGGCAGTGGTGATTTAATCTTCAAATTTGGAGCTCAAAGGAATTAATTTATTGCACAAAATGAACACCAGCTTTGTACTTGGAAGTCAACAACAAAGATGCAGGGTATTAATCTGTCTTTCTGCTAATACTTCTTTGAGTTGTTGAAACAGGATGTATTCTGCAACCTCCACCCGCTTCCCACCCCAAAGAAGCTATTGTTATTTGAATCAAATCAAAGAGTTCCCTAGTCTGTCACCTGCTGCTTTGTGATGTTATCAAAGTAACTGTACATATTGATTACATATGTTGGAAAGAAAACTTACCCTGCTAGATGTTGGATGCACGAAACAATGCAGAACATGCTATCAAAGGGAATAAAAAGCAAAGATTAACCTCCTTCACTACTACATACACCCTACTTTACAAAAACGAAAACTGAGGTTAAAATGATTTCTGCTATTGAGCACTCCGCTGGTGTTTTAAAGTTGCTTTTAACAATTTACATAGTACCTTTAACATAGTAAAACATTCCAAGGCACTTCACAGCAATATTATCAAACAAAACTCTTGACACTGAACCACATGAGGAAATATTAAGGCAATTAGCCAAAAACGTGATCAAAGAGATATATTTTACATGGTGTCTTAAAGAAGGAAAGAGAGGCAGAGAGGGTTAGAGATGGAATTCCAAAGCATAACATCTTGACAGGTGAAGGCATAGCCACCAATGGTGGAATGATTAGAATCGTGGCTGCTCAAGACGCCAAAATATGATGTACACAGGCACCTTAGAGGATTATGGAGTGGAGGAGATTACAGAGGTAGGGAGACCATGGAGGGATTTGGAAATAAGGACGAAAATTTTAAAATCAGTGCATTGCTTGACCGGGATCTAATGTAGATCAGCGAACACAGGGGTGATAGGTGAACAGGCTTGGTGCCAGTTAAGACATGGACAGCGGAATTTTGTATGATCTCAAGTTTACGGAAGGGAGAATGTGGGTGGTCAAATAGGATTATGTTGGAATAGTGGAGTTTAGAGGTAACAAAGACATCAATGAGGGTTTTAACAGCAGATGAGCTGAGGCAGGGACAGAGTCAGAGTGTTATAGAGATGGAAATAGATGATTTCAGTGATGCCATGGATATGTGGTCAGAAGCTCATCTCCCCAGATCCAATAAATAAGGAAGGATGCTGGTATGTATAGCCTGCTTCAACAATCACATTAATGTGTGTTCCGCTGGGATCTACAGATTTGAAGCCAAGCTTATCAAAAAGATTTACCCCATAAGACTTCTGCCTTTTTCTCCATAGAATGTGAACCTGTCTAGGGTGACATTTTTGTAACATACTGGAACTGTGATCCTTCCCAAAATTGGAATAATTTACTCATCATAAGCTTGAAGAGTGTCTGTTGCAGGAGTGAGAATAAGTTGTGAAGAATACCAATGGTAGAGCTTGTCACTCAATATAGATACTTTCATGCTAACATCACTGAAAATCAACATTGAAATGCCCGCAATCTTGACTGAGCATCCTTAAAATGACCTCTGCTCTATCATCCGTGATGGTATACAGATGCTGTACCTCATTCTCATGAAGAGACACCCCTATGTGTTGAACTGAAAAGTCCTCTCCTTCGACGTCCTGCACACTTTATGCAAACTGATTCCACTTTTAGCATGAGTTACACTTTTTCCCTCGAGGTGGACATGGATTTGTGAACTGATGAGCACCTTCATAATTTGGGCAAATGTCTGAGGGTGTCTGACCATGATGGGCTCTCTGCCTGAACATATACCGTTCAATCATTACATTTTTTGGCCCAAAGTATTTTTAGAGAATGTTTACCACCATGTCAAAGGTAGACGGGTCTTCCGTGAGCTGCTCAAGCATTTACTGGTCTTCCCTTCAGAGACAATATATGAATAGCACCTTATTGTGGATCACTGCTACATCTGGACTGCCCATCCCCACAGAGAACACATACATCTTGAACACTGAAATCCATCAAACCACGGCATGGGTGGATCTCCCGGCAAAGAAAGAAACAGTGCTGGACCTGGTAAATTTAAACTTTTCTCCATCATCCTCATAGCCAGTGCTGTGTGTTATGCCCCAGAGATATGGAGAGATGACACAGTGGTTTGATGTGTGTACAGCAGCTTTATTCACAAAGCCTGATGCTTCTACTTTAGTTTCTCATCCTCAATCACCACACTTAGGCTTAACTAATCGCACACAGTAAGCAGTGAAGAGACATGCGTAATTAAACAATGAGCAATTGAACAACTGAATACTACAGACAGCATTTTAAATTGGAGCTCTAAGAGGGAACACACTGAGGCTGTACCCTATTGTTAGACACACAAGAGGCACACCAGCTCAGGATTAGCAACAAGAAGGCCTGCACAGTGTACACACTGATCATCACTACAAATTACTTACAGGCATATTGAACTTTTTAAGGAAGACTTGTGTGTCTTTAAAGTATACAAGCAAGGGACAGAATGTTCTGCCTGTCAGGCAGGCGGGCCAGACCCAACCTCCGGCGGGCGGGGAGCCGATCCCCGCCAGCGAAGCAGGCCACACCTCCATTTTATGTGGGCGGGCCAATTAAGAGCCACCCAGCATGACGTCCGGCAGGAATCGCTATGCGCTCCCTGTGCAGGTAGGGGGATTCCCTAAAATCAAGAGTGCGCTCTTTCGCGCATGCACACAAAAGAGCGCACATCTCCCTGAGGTTAAGTGCAGCCCCAGGGAGATTGCCTGGACTTTGAAAAATATTAAAAGTAGAAAAAAACCTTACATATCCCCCTCATGTGACAATGTCACATGAGTTGGGACATGTTCATAATTTACATAATAACTTTATTAAAACTTTTAAAACCCTGCATGAAACCTCATCCCGCTAGTGGATGAGGTTTCATGTTTTCTCTATTTGCCGCCGGGGCTCCTGGCCTGCTCACCAACCTTAAGGTTGGACGGGCAGGTCCTTCAATTGGTTAAATGATCCTGTCAACGGCCTCAATTGGTCATTAACAGGTCAGCGTGCCTGGAGCTGATTTTGCTGTGCTTCCGCCTTCCTGAAAATTTAACTGGGGGTTCCGCCTGACATCATCCTGCGTCGTTTTATGCGCCGGTGAGCGGGCCCCACCCCCTGCTCGCCAATGGCAAAATTCTGCCCAAGGACATTGAGCAAGAGATGACTGATAATGTAAAGTGACCACTTTCTTGAAAATTCTGATGTGGATTATCTTGACAGACCTGCCCTTTGAGGACAAGGAATGTCGCACCTGAAAAGGTGTCATTACTCATAACCTTCTTCAAGCAGAGACACTTGAAAGGGAGATAGGGAAGGTGCAAAAGACTGAACTTTAATCTCTTATGGTTGCGAAGACAAAGGACTGATCTGCACATCTCAGCAGTCACCCCAAAATCCATGTCCTCTTGACTTATATCTCAGAATGTGTAAGTAGTTCTGAGATAGATGCAAGACAACTATTTCACCTCATGAAGTACAGAGGGAAAATGGGTTTGTGCAGAGCAGTGCAGTTTTTGCTGGTGTGCTGAGAGAATGACCGCACAAGCAGACCAACTATTCACCCCCAGCAGCTTGCAGACAAAAGATCTCTCTCTCTCTCTGTTGCAGGAGGTAAGGCTCAGCAGAAGCCACAATCAGAACCAAGTTTCTCCAAACTAACTGCGAAACTGCCAAAGTCAGCTCTACTGGAATCACCCAACTTAACGGCTGCAATTAACTGCCATCTATGCCTCATGGACAAGCAAAAGACTGATTTGTTTTGTTTTAACTTTTATTTGGACTCTTAACTTCTCATTCCTGATCTGTGTGTTGCATTTTTATTATTCTTCTTGGGTTTTAGTAACTAATAAACTTGTTGTTTGTTTAATTCAAGAAAGTCTGAATAAATTGGCTCCTTCTAAAATAAGTACATTTGGGCTGGGGAGAGGTAATCATGCTGGAAGGGATCCCTTTTAAATTAACCTTGTTATGACCAACCAAGGGGGGTTGAATAAGGAAAGGGTGCCAGCTCATTCCTCATTGCCCAGGCATATAACAAAATTGGGGTCCCTGTTTAGGAAGTTAACAAATTGGGGAACCTTGCCCAGGGACCAGTTGTGACACATCGATGTTGTAAAAATAATCATTAAAAAATTAATCTTTGATCACGTACTATTGCTGCATTGCTGATCAAGATGTCTGTGTCCAGTCTACCACGTTTTGACATACAAAAGTGGCTGCAATGTTTCAAAGGCACAATGGCAGGTTTTGCAATCACAGATGACAAAAGTAAAAGATCCTTACTTCTGCACAATGGAGCTAAAGAATTGAAAGATATTTTTAAGACATTTATACCTGAGCAAAATGACAATGAATCAGCCAAAAATACACTGACAACCTATTTCACACCCATACAATATACAAAACAATTGTCTTCTGACTCAGGAATTGACCACATTTTAGAGCACAAAATCAAGCAGTGTTTGCTTGGTCAAGCAACCACAAAGTCGAATCTTTATGATCTGCCCAAGATGTGTAAATTACCTCCAGGACCATGGATTGAAATTAGCATTGATTTTGCATACTTGCACACTGGCAAGCACTTGGTTGTTGCCCCAGACTACAGCAGATTTCCAGTCATGGAAATAATTACATTTACTTCAACAGAAGCAGTTATCCCAAAACTTGACTGGATTTTTGCTTTGTTTGGAGTTCCTCAAACGGTGAGAAGTTGACAATGGATCTGCATTCAACAATAATGAGTCCAGTAAATTTGTGGACTACCTGGGTTCACTCATCAAAAACAAATCACACCCTGTTCGCCAAGAGCAAATAAAGAAGTTGAGAGATTTTCCGTGCTTTGAAAAAAATGGTACATACAGCTACAGCTGAAAGCAAGTTATGGAGTGAAGAATTGTATCACTTTCTTCGCAATTATAGAGTCAAGCTACACTCATCTTTACGCATCCTACGCGCGTACATCTTCCTGAGCTAATACTCGGAGCTAATGAGCAACCTGCATGTGAACATGATTGAGTACAGGAGGATCGAATGAAAGTAAATGCAGAGTGAAACATGAAATTCAGAGCTACACCACTAAAGCCAGGCAATAAAGTGCTTGTGAAATGAGATGCTCATGTTAGAAAACAAACAATTCCCTTATGGCAGCTAGCCATTTGTGCGGACCAACATAAAAGGATCAATAACAAAAATAAAAATACCTGGAAAAACTCAGCAGGTCTGGCAGCATCTGTGGAGAGGAACACAGTTAACGTTTCAAGTCCATATGACTCTTCAACAGAACTAAGTAAAAATACTATTTTCACTTAGTTCTGTTGAAGAGTTATACGGACTCGAAACGTTAACTGTGTTCCTCTCCACAGATGCTGCCAGACCTGCTGAGTTTTTCCAGGTATTTTTATTTTTGTTTTGGATTTCCAGCATCCGCAGTTTTTTGTTTTTATATAAAGGGATCAATGATCACTACCAAATGCAGTTTGCAAATCATCCCATGAAACACATAATTCTTCAAAGCATTGAAAACATAACTCGTAAGCATTGGATCCGATTCTGACACTGATGTCTCAGATGAAGAACGAGTTAAATGAGACGACAGCTGATTTCAATATCCTACTCATGAGAGATGTCCACCATACTTAAGTGGTTAAGTTATGAAGTGAGCTATTTTCAGTTGGTGAACACATCTTTCACCTCATTGTTTACAACTGAGTGCATTATTAAACTAATAGAAATGTTAGAATATATAATAATGTTACTGGTGAAGTTGAATGTTCATATTGTGCTTAAGTTTACAATTTTAGAAATGAAATTGAAACACGCTATGCCTCTCATTTACTAAGAGCAGGACGCATGTAATTTATTTAAAATTGCATTGTACATCTAGTCCACTTAAGGCTACCATATACACATGTACCAGCAGAGGGTGTCTAGGAGCAAAATAAAGGAATCCATGTTTTAGCAGCATGTGCAGCAGTTTTGCTCCTTACTGAAGCTTGTTTCTTCCCAAGAACCTCACAGTGGTCATAAATAAGAAATAGGAACAGGAGTAGATCATTTGGCCCCTTGAGCCTGCTCCATCATTCAATAAGACCATGGCTGATCTTCTTGTGTTTCGATTTCTATATTACCATCTAACCAGGAAATTAGAGACAACGTAATAATGGGTGACTTTAATATGTTTATATAGATTGGGCAAATCAAATTAGTAACAATACCATAGAGGAGGAATTCCTGGAGTGTGTACGGGATGTTTTTCTGGACCAATACATTGAGGAACCAACGAGAGAACAGGCCAACCTCAACTGGGTATTGTGTAATGAGAAAGGAATAATTGGCAATCTAGTTGTGCGAGGCCCCTTGGGGATGAGTGACCATAATATGATAGAATTCTTCATCAAGATGGAGAGTCACGTAGTTGATTCTGAGACTTGGGTCCTGAACCTTAATAAAGGAAACTACGATGATATGAGGCTCGAGTTGGCTATGATGGATTGGGAAATGTTACTTAAAGGGATGAAGATGGATAGGCAATGGCAAATGTTCAAAGAGAGCATGGGTGAACTATCTGGCGCAAAAGTAAAACAGGAAAGGTGGCCAAACCATAGCTTACAAGGAAAATTAGAGATAGTATTAGATGCAAGGAAGAGGCATACACATTGGCCAGAAAAAACAACAGACCTGAGGATTGGGAGCAGTTTAGAATTCAGCAAAGGAGGACCAAGGGATTGATTAAGAAGGTGAAAATAGAGTACGAGAGTAAGCTTGCAGGGAACATAAAAACTGACTGTAAAAGTTTCTATAGGTATGTGAAGAGAAAAAGATTGATGAAGACAAATGTAGGTCCCTTACAGTCAGAAACAGGGGAATTTATAATAGGGAACAAAGAAATGGCTGACCAACTAAATACATACTTTGGTATTGTCTTCACAAAGGAAGACACAAATAACATACCAGAAACATTGGGGAACACAGGGTTTAGTGAGAGGGAGGAACTGAAAGAAATCAGTATTAGTAGGGAAATGGTGTTGGGGAAATTGATGGGATTGAAGGCTGATAAGTCCCCGTGGCCTGATAATCCAAATCCCAAGAGTACTGAAGGAAGTGGCCGTAGAAATAGTGGATGCATTGGTGGTCATCTTCCGAGATTCTGTAGACTCTGGAATAGTTCCTACAGATTGGAGGGTAACTAATGTAACCCCACTATTTAAAAAGGTAGGCAGAGAGAAAACAGAGAATTATAGACCAGTCAGCCTGATGTTGGTAGTGGGGAAAATTCTAGAATCCATTATAAAAGATTTAATAGCTGAGCACGTGGAAAACAGTGGCAGAATCGGACAGAGTCAGCATGGATTTACGAAAGGGAAATCATGCTTGACAAATCTACTGGAATTTTTCGAGGATGTAACTAGTAGAGTTAATGAGGGGAAGCCAGTGGACGTGGTTTATTTGGACTTTCAGAAGGCTTTTGACAAAGTCCCACATAAGAGATTGGCATGTAAAATTAAAGCACATGGGATTGGGGGTAGTGTATTGAGATGGATAGAAAACTGGTTGGCAGACAGGAAACAAAGTAGGAATAAACGGGTCTTTTTCTGAATGGCAGGCAGTGACTAGTGGAGTACCGCAGGGATCGATGCTGGGACCCCAGTTATTCACAATATATATTAATGATTTAGATGAGGGAATTAAAGGTACTACCTCCAGATTTGCAGAAGACACAAAGCTGGGTGGGAGGGTGAGCTGTGAGGAGGATGCAGAGATGCTTCAGTGTGATTTGGATAAGCTGAGTGAGTGGGCAAATGTATGCCAGATGCAGTATAATGTGGATAAATGTGAGGTTATCCATTTTGGTAGCAAAAACAGGAAGGCAGATTATTATCTGAATGGCTATAAATTGAGAGAGGGGGATGTGCAATGAGAACTGGGTGTCCTTGTATACCAGGCACTGAAGCTAAGCATGGGGGTGCAGCAGGCGGTAAAGAAGGCAAATGGTATGTTGGCCTTCGTAGCCAGTGGGTCGAGTACAGGAACAGAGATGTCTTGCTGCAATTGTACAGGGCCTTGGTGAGACCAGACCTGGAATATTGGGCAGAATTTTCTGCCTATCGGGCGGGCGGGCCGGACCCAATCTCCGGCGGGCGGGAAGACACTCTCCGCCGGAGAAGTGGGCCCCGCTGCCATTTTAAGTGGGCAGGCCAATTAAGGCCCACCCAGCACGACCCCTGGCGGCAAGTGCTATGCGCTTCCTTTGTGGGTGGGGGTGGATTCTTCAAATGCGGGAGTGCGCTCTTTCGCGTATGTGCATGAAAAAGCGTACATATTCCTGAGGCTAAGTGCTGGCTCAGGGAGATCACTGAAAGTTGTACAAACATTAAAAATAGAAAAAAACTATCCTCAACATGTCCCCCTCATGTGACAATGTCACACGAGATGGGACATGTTAATAAATTTCACAAAAACTTTATTACACTTTTTTAAACCCTAGATGAAACCTCATCCCGCCAGTAGATGAAGTTTCATGTTTTTTCTATTCCCCACTGGGGCTCCTGCCTTGCCCACCAACTTTAAGGTTGGATGGGCAGGTCCTTTAATTGTTTTAATGATCCTGTCAATGGCCCCAACTGGCCATTGACAGGTCGGTGGGTGCACAGCTGATTTGGCTGTGTCCCCGCCTTCCTGAAAATTTAAATGGGGCGGGATGATGTAGAGGATTCCCCCCGATGTCATCCCGCATCATTTTGCATGTCGGCGAGCGGGCCCCGCCCCCTGCTCACCGACGGCAAAATTCAGCCCATTGTGTGAAGTTTTGGTCTCCTTATCTGAGGAAGGATGTACTTGCTATAGAGGCAGTGCAGCAAAGGTTTACCCGACTGATTCCTGGGATGGCGGGACTGACATATGAGGAGAGATTGAGTTGATTAGGATTATATTCTATAAAATTCTAACAAGACTAGACAGGGTAGATGCAGGAAAGATGTTCCCGATGGTGGGGGAGTCCAGAACCAGAGGTCACAGTCTGAGGTTATGGGGTAGACCATTTAGGACTGAGATGAGGAGGAATTTCTTCACCCAGAGAGTGGTGAGCCTGTGGAATTAATTACCACAGAAAGTAGTTGAGACCAAAACACTGTATGTTTTCAAGAAGGAATTAGATATAGCTCTTGGGGCGAAAGGGATCACAGGTTATGGGGAGAAAGTGGGAGCAGGCGATCAAGTTGGATGATCAGCCATGATCATAATGAACGGTGGAGCAGGCTCGAAGGGCCAAATGGCCTACTCTTGATCCTACTTTCTATGTTTCTATGTAACCCTGATAACCTTTGATTCCCTTGCCTAACAAAAATCTATCTACCTCAGCCTTAAAAATATTCAATGACCCTGCTTCCACCATCTTCTGAGGCAGAGAGTTCCAAAGTCACAGAACCCTCTAACATAAAAACCTCTCCTCATCTCTGTCCCAAATTTAAAACAGTGCCCCATAGTTCTGGACTCACCCACAAGAAGAAACATCCTTTCAATGTGCACCTTGTCAAGGCCATTCAGATCTTGCATACTTCAGTCAAATTATAAAGGATTCCATACCCAACAGTATCAAATTAATGAACAGAAAGGGATTCTACTCCAAAAAATGTGCAATTGATCTGTGATCATAAGTATGGAATCATGCATGTTTATGTACAATTTTTTGCAATCTGCACAATATTGCAATTATGCAAACCTTCAGCTGGGGATTTGGATGTACAGAAGAAGCAACAGAAAATTGTATGTAGGTGACATTTGAAGAGATGCAACCAATTGAAGTGTCCAAATTGGAGGTCAGAAACTTTTATTGCCTTAGGAGAAACTGAAGAGGAATTTAAATCCTGGCTTTTACCAAGGCTCAGGAAGGAGAGGTCTCAGAATTTATAAATGAAAGGAACCTAACTGGGTAGGCTTGAGTTTGAAGGCAAGCAACAGGGCAGCCAATTTTCAATCAACTGAAGCGCAGGTGGTGCTGTTGACATGGTTACATGGACGATTGCTGTATTTGCCACTTCATGGCTCAATCTATATAGGTCAACATTTCATTTTGTTTGAAATAGGTGGAGGTAGGTTTGAGGATTCAACTGATGGTACTGTCACTGCGTGTAAGCCCTGTGCTGCAGTTAACAGACACAGCTCTATATCAAGCCAGAAGTTCTGAAGTTAGCTCTGCATAGTTCTTGCCGAGTATGTATGATAATACCTGCAATTATGATTGGTGGTATCTTGGCAGGTGTGACCAATCAGGTTATGTTGGTTGTCGATTACTGTGGCATGTTTGTTTTCATACAGTGACACTCAAAGCATGACACTCGGTGATGTGGCTGTTTCCAAAACACTCATCCAAACTATCATTGATCAAGATTTTACATTGCATATTTGTTTCTTGGCAGTGCTGTCACAGTCCCCTTTAGGAATTAAAGTATTGGCATGCACTAAGCCTCTGCCATAGTAAAGTGTGTGCACTTCAGCATGGGATGCAGATGTGAGGGTACCTGTAGGTGTACACACACCTCTGATGCTGCTTGAGCTGCCATATACTCCTGTACTACTTTCTCCTGTTCATTCAAAAAATAGAAATACAATGAAATTTTCCTTTGGCAAAATTGTTCTGTAGTGGCAGCTAGAGATGGAAAAGTAGGCTATCAAAACATAAATGCTACAAAGCCAGATTAATACCTAAATAAAAGAAGAAGCAAATAATGGCTTGTAAATTACCTTACAACTTGAGAAATGGCAGATCCAAAACTCCATGACACCACCACTATAATGAGACCATATCGTGGCCTTATGTCAGTGGTACCACTCTCATCTCAGAAAATTATAGGTTCAAGCCACACTCCAGAGATTTGAGCTCTGATATTTCAGTGCAGAACTGAGTAGGTGCTGGACTGTTAGAGATCTTTCAGTTGAAATTTTAAATTGAGAATCTGTCTCCCAGGTGAATATAAAAATTAATGTGGTATTATTCAGAAAAGACCAAGGAAGTTCTCCTGAAATTCTGGCAAATATTTATCCCAAACCAATAACAATACCAACATACAAACAGACATACGAATTAGGAGCAGGAGTAGGCCACTCAGCCCCTCGAGCCTGCTCCGCCATTTAATAAGGTCATGGCTGATCTGAATGTAACCTCAACCCCACATCCCTGCCTACTCCCCATAACCTTTCACCCCCTTGTTAATCAAGGATCTATCTAGTTCTGCCTTAAAAATTCTCAAAGACTCTGCTTGCACCACCTTTTGAAGAAGAGCTCTAAAGACTCACAACCCTCTGAGAAAAAAATTCTCCTCATCTCTGTCTTAAATAAGGGACCACTTAATTTTAAACAGTGACCCCTAGTTCTAGATTCTTCCACAAGAGAAAATATTCTCTCCATATCCACCCTGTCAAGACCCTTCAGGATCTTAAAGGCTTCAATTAAGTCACCTCTTACTTTTCTAAATTCCAGTGGATACAATTCTAACCTGTACAGCCTTTCCTCATAAGCCAACCTGCCCATTCCTGGTATTAGTCTAGTAAACCTTCTCTGAACTGCTTCTAATGCATTTACATCTTTCTTTAAGTAAGGAGACTGGTACTGTGCACAATACTCCAGTTTGGTCTCATTTGTCCTATACAACTGAAGCATAACCTCTCTACTTTTGTAATCAATTCCCCTCACAATAAATAATAACATTCTATTAGCTTTCCTGATTACCTGCTGTACCTGCATACTAACCTTTTATGATTTATACACCCAGATCCCTCTGAATCACAGAGTTCTGCAATTTCTCACCACTTAGATCATAAGCTTCTTCTTTATTCTTCCTGCCAAAATGAATGATTTCACATTTGCCCACATGATATTCAATTTGCCATGTCTTTGCCCATTCACTTAACCTATCTAGGTCATTTTGTAGCTTCCTTTCATCCTCTTCACAATTTACTTTCCTACCTATCTTTGTGTTGTCAGCAAATTTAGCAACCATTCCTTCATCCAAGTCATTTATATAAATTGTAAAAAGTTGGGGCTCCAACACAGATCCCTGTGGCACACCTCTTGTCACATCCTACCAACCAGATAAAGACCCATTTATGCCAACTCTCTGATTCCTGTTAACTAGCCAATCTTCTATCCATACCAATGTGTTACCGCCCCCCACCCCCTACACCATGAGCTTTTATTTTTTGCAATAACCTTTGATGTGGCACTTTATCAAATGCCTTCTGGAAATCTAAGTATAGTACATCCACCAGTTCCCCTTTATCTACAGCACATATGACTCCTTCAAAGAACTTCAATAAATTGGTTGAACACGATTTTCCTTTTACAAAACCATGTTGACTCTGCCTGATTGCCTTGGATTTTTCTAAGTTTTCTAAGCATTAAAATAAATTATCTGGTCATTTATCCCTTAACTATTTTTGGGATCTTATTGTGCATAGTTGGCTGCCACATTTCCTTATATGATAAGAGTGTCTGCACTTCAAAAACACTTCATTGGCTGTAAAATGCTTTGAGGTCATAAAGGCAATTTATAAATACAAATTCCTTCTTTCTTTGTTGGGGTTGAAGCCTTTATTTGTCCCAAATAAAGCCATTGGTGTAAGAAGGGACAGGACTTGCGGGAGAGGTGAGGGGTGGGGTGGTGGGTGAGGGATGAGGGAATGGAGGGTGGCTGGGGGCAGAAGATTTCCAATGGGGAGTTTCTGCTTTCCCAGCTCTTTGAGGGACCTGACATATTAGACCAACCCGCAACTGATGTGGGGCCGACCTTAGGATCCAAACTGATATTATGGCTTGGATTCTCAAAAAAAGACTTATTTTTAAAGCTATTTAAAGTGTCTCCTTTACATGTACTGGACTGGGACTGATACATGCTCCAGAGGTACCCCTAGAAATTTAGGTAGCAAACAATGGCAGGCAAAACAGGAAAGCTCTCTGTCCCCAACTGTTTAAGGGTTCTATGTAGGCACACCTTGGCACTTATGCCAGGATGGACAACCCCTCTGCTATTTATCTTTAGGCCCAATTTTTTTGCTGGCCTCTTTAAGCTGGTTTTCACATCAGCTGTTGGCAAACCTGGATGCCCATGTCAATTGGGTACCTATGAATGAGTGCTTTGCTTGCTTTTGGGATGCTGGAAATTTATGTGCAGAACGTTCCATCCCTTCCTTCCAATTTCAGGCAGGCACTTCTAGCCCTTTGAAAGGTGTGCAATGTGCAGCAGATGAGATTTTTCACTACATTTTGAATTATAAGCATTGCAGTATATATTTTTAAGCTAGTCATAAAGAATCATGATTGACTTTACTATCCTCAGTTTGTTTCCAATATTTGTATCTGTTCAAACTTCAGTACCTGCAGTTGACAACAATTGCTTACAATTCACCTCTGTTGCATTAACTGAGTTCTAATGTCATGATCACTTCAATTATTCCTTCAACTTTACTGTTTAAACAAAAGTAACGCCAACACTGTAGGCTGTGCAGAGAAAAATCACAAGACTGATTCCTAAGTGCCAAAGGTCTGAGCTATGAGGAAAATCAGGAGAAACTAGGGCTTTCAGCCTGAAAGGAGTTACCTCGGAGGTGACATTATATGATAGTTAAGGATGTTGAAATTTTAGTGCTTTCATGCACCAGTTGCACGTATTTTTGATGAGCTAGGAAATTCCACAATGAAGGATAAAAACTTGTGTCTCTCTGCCTTTGATTTCTGTTAAGCTTGTTTTTCTAACTTCACAATATGATGTAAACCTATGTCAATGGAATGGCATTTGGGACATCAGGGTTTTCAAGGTAATTAAAGGGACATATTGTTTTGCAAGTCCTTTTCTCCTACTATAATTTGAGATTGCATTAGTCATTGACCCCCAGATAAATAGAAAAACAAATTACAAATGGATTAAATAATTTTTTGGCCGTTTGCCCATATTTGCAATTCAACAATGCCACCTTAGGTAAACATACATGTCGTTGCAGCAAGTAAACCTAATATTCAGAAAATGTTTCTTTTAGTCTTTTTTTAAAGCAACAATTGTCTCACAAAGTGTGTCAGCAACATTTTCAAGCGTTATAACAATTTGGAGAGGAACTCTGTAGTCCTAACATTAGCCTGCTAGAATTGTTTGTATTGCAGCCAATCCATTCTAACAAATAAATGGAGGCGATGCTCTCATAAACTGAAAGACCACAGTTTCCACCAGTATAATCTAGTTCTGCAGGAAATATGTGTTAAAGATTCTGCAGTTCTGCCTATATTCTCCATGCCACTGCTCCCCACCCCTCCCCCCACCAACTCTTGCTAATATGCACCAGTTAACTTTAGCTTTAAATATGTGAAAAAATATGTGATTGAGCATGTAGCACCTGAAAAACTCTGCAATAAAGTTTATTTGTTTCTTGTTAAAACCTGTCCGTCAAGTTATTACATTTGGCAACAAGGGTAAAATAGCTCCAACGCTGCACCTCACCTTGTTAACATGAGTACATAGAATCTTAAGAAAGAGAAAAGACTACTCAGCAATCATGCCACTCTTTGGCAGAAACGATCCTTATGATGCGACTATGGAAGACTGGAGCCAGAATGTAGAGCATCTTGGTTTTTATTTCATAGCGAACAAAATTACCGCAGAGGAAAAGCAGAAAGTCATACTTTGTGTGTACGTGGTAGCAAGACATACAATCTCATTCGCAACCTGAAGGCCCTGAACATGCCCAATTGTAAGTCCTTTAGTGAACTGGTGGAGTTTGTGAGAACACATTTCCAGCTGAAACCATCCATAATAATGCAGCATTTCAAATTTAACTCCCAAGTTAGGGCCCCAGGAGAGTCCATTACAACCTATGTAGCGAAACTGAAGCAGTTGACAGAACACTGTAACTTTGGAGACACATTAAATGATGTGCTGCGGGACCGATTAGTTAATGGAGTTCAGTACGACGCCGTTCAGCGCTGTTTGCTCGTCGAGGTCAACATCGAATTGAAGTGCACGCTGGAGATCACCCTCGCCATGGAAAGTACTGCCAGAGACTCTCAGGCTTTGCAAAACATACACCATGGCATGTTCTTCATGTGGGGCAGGAATCTACCGCCGGGCGTAATGCAAAATCCAGACCCAGGGCATTGAAGTGAGAGGCAATGGCCACTGTTAGAAACATAAAAAGGCCTAGTAGGAACACTTCAGCAGCGACTCCAAGGTTAATTTGTTATAGGTATGGGAATGACCACGGACTGGACGCCTGTAAATTCAAGAATGCAGAATGCCATTACTGCCATAAGAAAGGTCATGTAGTAAGACAACATAGGGCAAAGACAAAATAGCCCATAAAGCAGCAAACCAGCATGATTGAATTAAAAAACAGCAGAACCTGAAGCTGCCAACACCGACATCTAAGGTAACCGCTGTAAAAACTGAACTTATCACTGTCACAATCCAAGTTAATGGGAAACCACTAATAATGGAGGTGGATATGGGAGCCTCAACTACAGTGGTGAGAGGGCACATATTCAAATACCTTAATGAATGTACCCAGCCACTAAACCTGGAATGGACAACCGCTAAATTAAAGACATACACTGGAGAATCTATTCAGATAAAGGGCATCGCCACAGTACCAGTGTATTATAGACAACAGCCCAGTTGCCAGTGATAATAGTGAAAGGAGAAGGACCTAGTCTTCTAGGCCGAGACTGGTTACAGAAAATCAAGCTTGACTGGTCTTAGATATTTCACCTGAAAAGAGAAGGAGTTCCTGAACTGCTCAGGAAATATGACAGTGTATTTCAGGACGAATTAGTGAAGTTAAAAGGCTTACAAACAAAAATATATGGGGATCCTCAGGTAACACCACATTTCATTAAGGCCAGATCTGTGTCTTATGCGTTGATGAAGAAGGTGGATGCTGAACTGTGCTGGTTAGAAAAGCTGGACATCATCCAGCCTGTCCAATTCTCAGAATGGGGAGCACCCATAGCTCCAGTGGTTAAGCCTGACCAAACCATATACATTTGTGGGGACTATAAATTGACCTTAAATAAAGCAACAAAACTAGATAAGAACCCCATTTCAAGGATAGACGACATGTATGCAAAGCTAGCTGGAGGCAAATCCTGTACACAATTCGATATGAGCCATGTCTACCAACAATTAGATCTAGATAGCACATCTAGAGAATACGTGATAATTAACACACACAAGGGTCTTTATCAGCACACTCGCCTACCCTTTGGAGTATCGCCTACATGCGCAATCTTCCAGGGTACAATGGAGAGTCTTTTGCAAGGACTGCCCCGTCTGCTAGTATACCTAGATGATGTTCTGATCACAGGGTCAGCCAAGACCAAACCCTTGGCCAACCTAGAGGAGGTGCTAAGAAGGTTCATGGAAGCCTGCGTATGGTTAAAGAAGGGAAAATGCACATCTCAAGCACCAGAAGTTATTTATCTGGGTCACAGGGTGGACGCCATAGGTTTGATTCCAGTAGAAGAGAAAGCTCAGGCAATAAAAGCTGCTCCCTCACTGTCCAATGTAACCAAACTCAAGTCCTGCCTGGGCATGATCAATTACTATAGCCACTTCTTGCCAAACTAATCAACTGTCTTGGCACCATTACACTTATTGTTAAAAAAGAATCACTGTTGGTCATGGAATTCACAACAGATGCTTGTCTGATGTCATCACGTGGATGTCATCACGTGCTATTTTATGTTCAAGTGCCAGGTGTGTGCCCGCATGCCGAGCGAAAAGTTCTGCCCCAGGAGTGGGTTGACAGTGCTAACAGGAATTCCTGTTGGTGAATTACATTGCCAATTATCACAACTAAACATCAAATAGAGAGCCATTTTATGGAATGCAATGGCTTTTTCCCAATGGTGCAAGGGTTGCATACCATGTTGGCATTCTGGAAAGTGAGCGCACAGCAGGGAGGCATTTTCACATCAAGTTGCCATCATTACAGCATTTTAAAGGGGGAAACTGGCTGTAAATGGGTCAGCCATAGTGTATGACTAGTGCTAATGGGAACAACTCCTTGAAGCAAGTACTTTGGATAGTTTTCAGTAAAAGGGCCTTGTCACTGTGCTAAGGCCCGTTGGAGAAAAAAAGGGTGGCATCAACCTCTAAAGTTGTGCCCTTACATAGGGACAAGTGTTTCATGTACTCTGAGCTATGGTGTTCCACTGAGGAGGTGCTGCAGCTCAGCATCTACAGTAACAGAAATATCAAGCTCCACAGGGCCAGTGTAGTATGCAACAGAGGGGACCTGAATGCAGCAGAAGAGGCTGAAGAGTTGCACCCAGATAAAGGTGCTACCTTGTGCACAGGATCTACAGGCCAAGGATCAGCTATCCTGAACTGTCAGAGCAGCAGTGCCTCCTGGCTGCGACTATTGCATCAGGTAGTCACTGACCTGAGTGTCATGATGAAGCACAACCTAATGCCATTACAAGCAGTAGACCACCAATTGCCTGCGGTAGTGAAGGTGAGTGTCGCCTTGAACTATATGCATCCAGCTCATTTCAGGGCTCAGCCACAGACATCTGTCAAGTTTCACAATCAGCTGCCCACAAATGTATTAGTTTGGTCATGAGTGTTTTGTGTTGAAGAGCTTCCGCCCATCAAGTTTGAAGTGGATGTGGTTGGTCAAGCCAAAGGGCTATAGGCTTTGTATTGATGGCTGATTTTCCCCTATGGCTTCATCAACTGCACCCAAGAGGCGATCAAGGCTCCTATAGACTGGCCAGATGTATTTAGTAATCTTGTGCGCAAAGTTCCCAGGAAGCTCCCCAGATGCCTTTATCCTCCGGCAGTCTCACAGATCTCAGCTCTTTAGCCCTCCTCACAGCCTCAATGGATATCATCTAGGTGGTGAGAAGTACCCATTGAAGATCTGGTTGCTGATGCCAGTGCATCACCCCATCACAGAAGTACACAAGATGTTCAATAGGTGCCTTCTAGCTACCAGGGCCACAACAGAGCAAATCATTGACTTGCTCAAAATGCAGTGCTTTGAACCCTCAGGGGGCACCAATCATTATGGTTCAGCAAAGGTTTCACATACAGTGGTGGTGCACTGCGCCCTGCAAAACCTGGCACTTCAAAGAGGAGTGGAGCTAGTGCCAGGAGATGTTGTGAACAGACATGTTTCTTCAGAAGAGAGGGAGGACAAAGAGGAGGATATGCCAGTGGAACATGAATATTCAGAGGTGCTTATAGTGCATCCTGACATTGACCTGCATGCCAGAGAGCCCCGAGAGGCACACTCATCCAGGAATACTTCAACTGAGGGCAGTGTGCCCATCCTTGCCTTCATGCCAGCTGTTGCCCTGGCACTCACACAACATCCTTACTCACCAGCCCCTTTCAGCAAACAAACTTTCCTGATGAGATGTCCCCACATTATGACCTCCACCCTGCATAGATAATCTACAGTTTTGTGGAACCCCATACTTGAACTTATCCACGGTCATTGTGGGATTGGAACTGAGGTAGACCATGACACATGCCAGGGAACAGAATGATAGGGCTCTTTGAAACAAAAGTTCAACAAAATCTTTAGAAGTGCATCCAAATGAATCCGTTTATGCCACTAAGACTTTTTTGGCATATTTTTTCCCTTACTTCTATGTGGTTTCGACCCCTGTGGCTGTAGTAGATCTGGTCATTTCCTGGCTCTGACACAGTAGATGCCCATAACAGGTGCCCTCTGGGTAGTGGAGTTCCTTAGGGCCGCTCCAAAGACTACCCCGCTTATATATGTGCAGGTGCATCCTGAGGCATGGGTTTGGGAGTCAGGGCTCTGCCTCTGCCTAAGGGGCCTTTAGGAAGGGCCATGACCTCGGGGCATCTTGAGGCGAGCCCCTGATGCCATCAGACCTCTCCACCTGTTTCTTCCCAGGGCCAACCTGCACCTCCCTGTTAACCAAGTGTGGGTGAGCAATTGGATACATTTGGTTGGAGTGTTCAGCCATCAAGGCAACTGTTCTCTCAATGTAGCTGCATTGTATGAAGTTCATTGTTGTGTGCCTGCATTCACTTGTTGGCTTGCCATATCTGAGTGTCCATGAGATTGACCACTCTTTCAATGGAGGTCTGCTTATATGACAGACTTATCATCACTCATGGATGCAATGGACTCCTCCATCTTCAGCACAAGGAACTGCATTGTCTCTGAGAATTCTGACAGATGATCACACACTTCCCTTTGCTGCTCAACAAGTACCCACTTAGTGTATGTCCCTTGAGGTTCAGCATCTGTGTCTACCTGAGCATAGCTGAATGCTTCCTCAGGCCTCCAATGAAGACTGTATTGGTGACTGTGCCTACAGAATTTGTTCTTGCTCACGTTTGAAGTGCTACTCACTTTGTGCCCCTTTCTGTCTATGATGCTGGATGAATTAAGGTGAGTGTATCTGTGCTGGTGGAGGGTGTGCAAGGGCCATGTGACAGTGCATTTTCAGAATGCTGCTCCTCCTCCAAGGACTGCACTGCCTCCTCCTTCATCTTGCTGCACCTCTAGCAATGTCTCTGCAGGAGATAAAAGACAATAGTCAGTTTGGCACAATGCTGGCAGAGAGGTGAAGCCCTAGCATCTTGCTGATAATTATATTTCTCCTATCTGAGAACAAGGCTTCACATAAGTCACATGTCCAACCCAGCTGTGTCATATACCTGCTCGCTGCAGCACCCCCATCTTTCCATTAGTGATAGCATGCACTAATGCTACCCTGCCAATTTCCAGTGCACCCTCCTACATTGACGTCAATGTGACCAAGGATACCACTCTACCCCTGCTTCCACTCTACTCTCCTGGGAGTTTTATGTCCTCTTCTGCAATGAGAAAAGAAATAGACTGAGGACTACTAATAGATCAGTCTTTGCTTAGGACATTTGATGGGACTCACTGTGGGATGGGAGCATGAGGTCAACAAACTCAGGGAGAGTGCCATTACAATCTGTGGCGATGTAGATTGAGGTGCAGCCTGGGCAGACAATCTTAAGTGTGGTTGCAAAGAGAATTTCAAAGGATATGTGTCTAGAGAAGACTATAAAGGTGCAGAGTGATGGTTCCATCTGACAGTTGCATGTCAGTCACATTGCCAGACATCAAAAGGTTAATGAAACATTTCTTTCACTGGATTCACCTCCTCTGCAACCTCCAGCCAAGCCTGTTTGGTGGATCTGGCTTACCACCTGCCATCTTCTGGAAGAAGCATGTGCCTCAATGCCCTCACAGCTTCCAGCATCACCTTGGACGCTGCATCCTTAAATTGTGGGTTGCCCTTTCTATTCTGGTACCCATAATTCCTCCTCCTTTTGTTTTTGCAGCTTTGCTGTCAAAAACACTCAGGCTTGAATTTTCCAGCCCCGTTGGCGTCGGGCGCCATGGCGGGTGAGGCAATGAACAACATGGTGGGAAGGTGAAAAATTGTTTTGTGAAACCAGTTTGCGATCACCTGCTCTACCCATCAAAGGTGTTTAGCGCCGCCGCACATCAGGAATGTCACTTTAATATACTTGTGTCTAATTATAAGACCTGCCATCCAGAATCATTCCCCCACATCAAATTTACCACCCATGTCAGCGTGACTTCAGAACAGCATGCTTCATGACTGCCTTTAAAAGGTGTGCACCTAACGACCTGAACTTCAAGGGGAACTCGGAGGTGAGTGCACACAACCTTGTGTAGCGCTTGTAAGTATCACTTAAAGGACATCAAGGAAGAGGTGGCACGCATTTGTGGGGGGCACAGGCAAGTCGCTTTTTCCCAGTTGGCTTTCAGTGCGGTGCCAGGGCAAGGTCTCCAGTGCGGGTCAGGTTGGAGGGGGTGGCTAGGGGGACAAGGTAACACAGACTGAAAGGAAGTACTCAAGCACTTGTCGGTGGGAGGTCGGGGGGCAAGGCAGCACAGACTGAAAGGAAATACTCAAGCACTGAAGTGTAAAATACATAGATTTAAACAGACTCAGGCAAAGCACACACTGGACAGTTGAATTCAAAGTGAGTTTTCCTTAGCTTCAATTTCTTGTAGACAGCAGCTTAAGGCTTAGATGCTGGAGGCTTTTACACATTTGTGTTAGATCTTAAAATGTTTGCCCTTACACACAGCCTTGTCTCCTTCTCACTCGAAAGGGCCATTACTGGCAGGATTTGGTTGCCGATCCAGTTATGGTTTCAACACTTGTTGCAACACTCCGTAAGGTTCTGCACAATGTATCTAAAAGCACCAAATATCTCTCAACTTTCTGATAAATTAAGAATTTTTATATAGTAGAAGTGCTAACTTTTCTGAACTTTTTTTAACGGAGGTACAAGCTACTTTGTATGTACAGCTTATGCGGTACTGCAGGCCTGGTCTAAAACAGTTCAAAGCGAAGTAAATATTGAATACAAATTTTGATGTTTTCACAATGTAGAAACAATTATTTCATTATTAGTCTGTCTGGTACTAAAATCAATTTAAAAATGCACAGAGAAACTGACTGAGACTATTCTGCCCCATATAGAAATGTGGTAATTGTGTACACTGAGCGAAATCTCTAAAATCGATAAACAAGCTACACCATTTACCAGATGTGACATTTGGGGATTTTTTTTGTGTACACAACAAATAACCGTCTGTCTCACACAGTCTGGACTTTCAGTTTAGACAGCAAAGTTCAATTTTGTTTGCCTACCATAATATTAAACTGAACAATTTATTCTACTATTTCACTTTGTCAACATTTGATAGGAACAGCCCTATAAATCAGAGTTACGACCTCAGAAGGAGCCTTTACTAAACCCTGCATTTCGTGATATTTCATATTATGTACAGTTTCTGGCAAACTGAAATCATACACTTTGTACTCTGAAACAGTTCTTGTTATTTGGGTTGTCATCAATGGAAGAGAAAATCTAGTGGAATGTAAAACAGGCTTCCACGTTATTATTGCTCTACTGTTGCCCAAGATGAATTTCACTCAATAATTGCAATTATTTGAATTATTCATACAACTTCCTTTTAATCAAAAATAATTCATATCTGGAATCTTTTTAGGATATGTAAATTGAAGAAGAAGCCTCATAAGAAACCTAATTTATTATTTTTCTGACAATAAATTAATTTTGTCAGCACTTTGGTTTTTTTTCTGTTGGTGTGTCCAACAGGCCGATGTAATGCATCTAGTTTATGGGTGAAGAGAGTTAGCATGTTTTCCACTTTTGTGTGCTAGTTTGCTTCTCATTTTCCGCCCACACCAGTGGCTAGCAGCAATAGGAAAAAGGCAGCCAATTTGTAGGTCTCTTCCTGTCAGTATTCAGCCTTTCCATTGGCAAGTCCTCAACTGTGCTTCCTCAAGGTGGCATATGAAAGATGGGTCCCTCACATCCACTGGCTAAAGCTTCAGAGAATGTTTGGCCCCCAGACATGCAGCGTGCAGGCCCACCAGCATGTGGACACTCCCTGGCACTCATGAACCAAATTCTCAGCTATGGGTGAGTAGCTCCACTGCCTCTGGGTACCTTGGGAGGGTTGAAGGCTAAGGGAGTAAACCCTAACGAAAAATCTGGAGGTGGTCTGATGTCTAAATATGCCATCTTTCTGGCAACTCCTGTAACCAAGCCGGTGCCAAATGTAGTGCTTTGCATTCCTTTGGACTGAAGTGGGGAGGTCGAGAGGGGGACGCTGACATTTGGGTATCCCACTGTCCCCATAAATTTTGCCCAGGTTTGCGCCCTGGAGAAGACACTACAGTTTCATTGCAGAGCATTAATATAACACAGGAAGCAGCAATTACAAGTGCAGGTTGTCTCCAGGATAAGGAGCTGATCATTTAGGACCAAGGTGAGGAGAAATTATTTTATGCAAAGGGTTGTGAATCTTTGGAATTCTCTACTGCAGAGGGTTGTGGATGCCCTATCATTCAATACACTTAAGGCTGGGATAGACAGATTTTTGGTCTCTCGGGGAATCAAGGGATAGAAGGAGCAGGCAGAAAAGTGGAGCTGAAGTCTAAATTCAGCCATGATGTTCTTGAATAGTGGAGGAGGCTCAATGGGCCATATGGTCTACTCCTGCTCCTATTTCTTGTGTTCTTGTGCTGAGGGACTAGCCATCATGTCCCATTGGTCAGCCACCATGCACCTCAAGTCCACTAGTAAGGTGCTGACCCACTACACTCCATTTGCTTCAATGGGTGGCTGGAACTTAGAGTTTCTGCTCAACAAATGGACAGAATCCATCACATCAGGCAAACAAACACATAAACAAAAAGAAAGAAACTGCTAATTCTTTGATTGGCTAGCTGGAACGGCAAGACCATATGTCCGAGACTGACAGATGACTTGCAGCTGTTCAATAACACACGGAAAACAGCTGTGATTGACATGGAACTTGACAGGCTGAACATCAACATAGCATCCCTACAAGAGACCAGGCTGGCTGAGAGCAGATTACTGAAAGATAAATATTATGGGCCAGAACTTCCGATGGAGTGGCATTTGAGCCAGGTTGCTACTCCGCTCGAAGGTTCTTACCTGAAAATCCAGCCGATTCTATCTCGCCTGACCTTTTGACTCAGGCCGGGCAAGATGCAAGCAATGCACCCAGGGCCTAGCATTGAGGACTCTGGAATCGGAGGTAAGTAAACCACACCCCCTTTTTCATGGCACTCGCAGCACTTCCCAGGCAATTGCCTTGCAATCCTTATCTGGGAACATCTGGGGTGGGGGCGTCTTTGGGATACCCCACTGAGGTACAATGCCCTGGAGCTCGAAAGTTGCGGCCCTACATGTTCACCTGGCAGGAGAATTGTTCAGGAGAAATGTGTGAGCAAGGTGTAGGCTTTGCTGCAAGGAACTCGCTAGTCTCGACGATGGAGGCCACCAAAAATTGTTCAGAACCTGTTGTCTCCATCTGTCTCTCAGCTCAAACAGGGCCAGTTAACCTTATTAGTATGTATGCTCCAATGCTATGCTCCACTACAGAGGCAAAAAACCGGTTCTATGAAGATTTTGGCACTGCTCTCAGCAGAACCCCTAACATCTTTACCTACCTGGGAGACTTCAGTGCAAGAATGGGTAAGGACCTTGAGGCATGCCCCTCCTGCCTAGTACATCATGGCTATGGAAAGATAAATAAGAACGGGCAAAGGTTACTTGAGCTTTGCTGCTACCACAAATTTTGTGTAACTAATGTTGTATGTTCAGTAGGTGTCACAAAGAGGTTCTGAGTCTTGTATGGTTTAAAATTAACTGGTTATTGATATCACATAATTATGTACATACTCAGTGTATAGCTCAAGCTATGAACTAACTCCACAGGTCTCTGTCCAGTCCACAACTGACTCTAAGCTCAGGTCATGTGTCTCTTTACATCACACTGTGGGTGGTACTGTTTCCCAGTCCCACATTAAACCTTTCAATGCCAGATACCCTTATACTACGCTTCCCCCTAAGTCTTTGTCCAATGTATTTACATTATAATCGTGCTACTCCTTCTCCCCCTGCTCTAGTGTCTGACTTTATAAATTTAGATGGTTTTGAAGCTTGACAATTCTTCCAGATCTTGTTCTGGTCACATTTGAAGAATTGGTAGGCTGTGTTGATATGGGTAACCCTTGTTGATTCGGAGTTTGAGCTGTAGTCTGTGTTTCTGGCACTTGGTTGTCTTCTTCTGTTATGCTTTTCCTGCTCCTCGGAGTTGAACTTCTCCCTGTCAACTCCCCAATTGCTCTGCTCAGGGACCACCAGCTTGTCCCATTCTTTTCAGGGAGAGTGTTCATTCCATTCATTCATGGTACAAACCCGATTTTTCTTTTTTCTGTGTGGTCTATCATGATCTTTGTGGGAGTTGAAGGCTTCTCTCCCTGTCATTTGGATGTTCCTCATCAGTAGGCTCACATTGCAGTTCTGCTTTTATTGTGACACTGTGTTCTTCTGTATGTCTCTGTGCCTCACTGGGGTGTACTCTGGTGAGTTGATGGTCACTAGTTCCTGCCCCCGCATTGTTTTTCAGCTTTGTGCATTGGCTGGCGGCTGCAATGTTTGTCTGGCCTGACCAAAAAGGAGTTTCTGCCATCTGCAAAGAAATTGGACAAACCAGTTCTGTGAAGAGTAAAGAAAATTCAGAGCTGAAGTCCCAGTTGAGAGCCTCTTGACTGGTGGGCCTCTCAGGAACTTGGAGTTCCATGTAATTGATGGTTGTCTTGATGTCTTTTGCTTTTTTAAGAAGGTTAAGGGCAGCACTGACATATCTGCTCGAGAAAAAAAGGATTTGTTTCAGATGACATACATGATTTTGAATACCTGTTTGTCGCCATACCTTAATGGTTCTAGGATCATACCTATGACCAGAAGTTGGATTCCTCCAAGAGCAGGGCATTGGCACCACCTGGATCTGATATCAGCAGATGTGACTCTCTGATCAGCATCCTCAATGCAAGCAGCTACTGTGTCATTGACTGTGATACAGATCATTCCCTGGTATGTATTAGGGTGAGGACACTTGAAGCTTTTTTATTCAGAGCAAAGAGTGTGGAACAACAGCAATCTAACTGAGAATACCAAATTCAAGTCTACCAATCCTGCGTCCTCAGCACACTCCTCTACAGTTGAGAAACTTAGACAACATTTACTAGGCAGGAGAAAAGGCTGGACAGTTTCCACCTTTGTTCAGACGTATTCTTGGCATCTCTTGGCAGGACAAGATCACCAAGCCCACCCAGCTAAAAACCACTGGTTCATTGACTTGATTGGACAGATGCTCCCTGACATTCCCAGACAGAGTGCAGAAGCAAAATAGAACATACTTCGAGACACCATCTACAATACTGCACTCTAGACATATAGGCAACAAGAGCAGAAAAATGTGGACAGCCTCAAGTCTAACATTACTCTGATAGATCTTGTCATGGAAGCCAAGTGGTCTGCTCTCATTAATTACAAGAGAGATCCGAGTGAGAAGACTTTGAATGCACTAAGAGCTGTAAAGTCCAACAGACTGCTAGATGGTGTGCCAATGGCCATTGTTACAACTGTGCCAGAATATCCAGATGTTCTTCAATGCAGGGAATGTCAGGGGCATGTATGAAGGGATCAGAAATGCAACAGCTTCATCAGCAAATAAAATGTCTCAACTGAAAAAAAGGCAGGGAAGGTCATCACCAACTGCAATAAACAGTGGAGAGATGGGTGGAAGCCCACCCTGAGTTGTACTTTAGGGAGAACACTGTCACCAAGGAAGCTCTAGACAGCACAGAAAGCCTGTCTGTCATGGTAGAGCTGGATATCAAACCCACAGTGCAGGAAATTAGCAAAGAAATTGCCTCAATTGCCATGGGCAAAGCTGCAGATGTTATTGCTATACCGCCTGAACTCATCAAGCATGGGAAACTGGCATTCCCGCAGCATCTGTACGAAATTCTCTTTCTCTACTGGAGAGAGGGGGCAGTGTCCCAGGATATGCATGATACAAAGATGCCACAGCATTTTCTAATGGTTGGAATTAATTTTTGTTTTATTGCTGTATGGTGATTTTGACAGTAGTGATACCAAATTAATAACGCCTCAGTGATCATATCATTTCCCCTTTTATGCCAATTCAACTCCCTTGCATGACAGACATGGAAATTACTGCAAATTGCAGTTAATGCCATATTTGGATTATTTATGTTTTTTTTAAAAAGTATATAGAAATATGCAGAAATAACACTTTAATTGAACTATAATTCTTTGCAATTGACTTTAAATGAAGTCCAAATGGTAATATTGATTTTTTTTTAACGTATGTTTTTTTCTCTAAATGAAATACAACCAGCTCAATTTTGCTTGCATTCTTCAAAGGCTCAATTATAAAATAAAAAAGATGTTTTAATCTTTCATGATAAGCTATTAGAAATAGTTTTGAATGAACAGTGAAGTAAACCAGTTCAGTTCTGATTCCAATGCAAGACTTACTGTCATAGACTGCCAATGGGACCTGATCTGATTTCTCCTCTCTGCCACTACCACAATGTGACTGTTTGGCCTTGGCCCATCTCCTGTAGCAACACTCCTTCCATAACACTAGCCATGAGGAAGCTGAAAATAATACATTGATGCAGTTTGGATTGTTATTCTTAACTTGAGGTTATGACACATTGTAAGAGCATTACAAGTACCATGCAAAGAAAATGAAAGAGGAAATCTGTAGACAGATTAGGGAGAAGAGCAGATGAAACAAAATTATTGCTTTAGGAGATTTTAGTTGTCCTCTCATTGCTTTGGACTAGGAAGAAGGGCTTCTTTCTGAAGCAGTATGTTCTTATGCCAGCATGGGAGAGGTGTCGCTGAAGCAAGTTATGAGTGATGACATAGATCAGGTAAGTGGTTTAGATGAGGGTAAGTATCTTTGATCTTATGACCATGATGTGATAAGGTTTAAAATCCACAAGAGAAAGGGAAGGTTAGTAGAAAAAAACAGGGGCATCACTATAGATTAGGGCAGGTTTTAGAAAATTAGATGTATGGTAGCAGAGATGAAACGCAATGAGTAATTTGCACTCTGGTGACTGGTGACCAGGAGGCATGACATTTGGGTCAACCTATGGATTCACCTTTCCAGACTTGGTAAGGTCATTGAAACATTTCTGGCACTCCACTCAGTTCCTCTTCACCAGTCCCCTGCTGCTGACCTTGTTAGCTATCTCCAGGCATGCCTTTTTGGTAAGCTTTGCAGGCTTTCTGTTGCCACTGGTAGGGAACAAGATGTTTTTACACTCAGTTATTTCCCCCAGCAGCACTTCCGCTAAGGTACCAGGAAAACAGGGGGGGCTGCCTTGGCACGGTGGGAGGAGTGGTTGGGGTGTGCCTCCCTTCTTCCTTCCCTCTGCTCTGCTGCTTTTTCCATCCCTTGGACAAATGGCAACCTCAGCAAAAGCTGCTGCCCACCCTTTAAATTGGACCCACTGCTGTCTATGTTCCGCCTGCTTCCCGCATTCACCACTACTGATTGGATAGTAAAGTCAAGTGTATTTTAGATTTTTTTTTACATATTGGAATTGCAATGCATACGCATTGCTAACACGGTGCAGTGTGGGGACTTGTAAGTGACCAGTTTCAACCTCGGAATGGAAATCCTGCCTCATGCTTCAAATTTCCACTCTCTAATTAATGTTGTATTCTATTGTATTGTAGCTTTGGTAAAGAAGAAAGACAAAACAGTTTGCCAGAAATGCCCATGTGTCAAACCCATTGTGGTTTCTTTCTGTTTTATTGTTCTTTTATAGTTTGTCACTGTTCTCTTCTAACCCATTTGACTAGCTCTTCTTCTACATCAAAAGCATGATTTCTTTTTTTTTTAGATACAGTTCCGCTTGCTAAGTTTGTAACAGTGTACAAAGGGTGATAAATTTAAAGAGTGACAACTAAGATATTTCATGCCTTTGAGTCATATTATGAAACTTCATCTGGGTTGTCAGCCATGTGCAAATATTGACAGATATTGAGGGTTATAGTGTAAACTGGCCATTCAACTCAGATTGCAGGAGTGGCTAAGAATGGCACTATTCACTTCTGTAATTTAAGGAGCAGCAGTTTATTACCCTAGTCTCCATTGCAGCTGGTATTTATTTTAGTAGAACACCACAGCTAAATTTAGTTTTAAAATTGGGTAAAGTTTTATCTTGATTATGACTCATGCTTTGCGATGTCAGTTTGCCAGATACTTCAATGGTTCATTGACATAAGGAGACACTGACAAATGCTATTTTCCTCCATGTGGTGGTGCTTCAGTCAATCATGTTTAGAATAATATACACTATGTGCATACCTATCAGCCTTCTCTGTACGCTATCCTATCAAGGTGCTCATCTGAGTCCTCTGAGAAGAATTTGTGTGTGACCACACCCGCTGTTGAACTGGTACCTATATTATTCTTGCCCTCTGCCCTGGCTGCAGGCCACTTGTGCCCAGTGTCTCACAATATGCAGATCCTACCTCTAATCTGTCCTGTTAGATATGTTCAGTGTCGGTATCTAAATTGGTGGCTGCGAGTGTGAAATCAAGTTACCGTTCTGTGCCTTCATTATCACTTTCTTCTTGTTCCTTCGCTGCCTGGCCAAGTTGCAATTCCTGCATAGCTGCCCTTATAATTTAACACTCTAAGCCTCGATATCATTGTGGTGAATCTGCTTGCTCCCCACCATGCCACCCCCCACCCCAACTACCTCACTCCTAAAGCCCACTATATTCTTCCTGACCTTCCTGAAACGTAGTGCAGAGATAGGGTCTGACAAAGACTTTCTGCAACCAAAGTATCACTTCCTTCCCTTTGTATTCCAGCCCCCCTGTGAAAGAAGGCCAATATTCATTTAGTTCTTTTAATTGCTTTTGGTACCAGCCTACTAGCTTTAATTGATTTGATTACCTAGACTCTCAAATCTCTTTACTCCTCTCCAGTTCCTAGTTTCTCACCATGCAGAAAATACTCTGATTTATATTCTTAGGTCCAATGTGGATGACCTCATACTTCACAAGTTCAAATATTTTTAGCAATGAGTCTCCAGGACAGATGCCCAAGGAGCATCACTGCTCACATTCTGCCAATGACTTTTATTTGTAGAGAACTTTCAGCATAAAAAGAAATCACAAAGTGGTCCACCTGTGGGGCTGGATGAGGTTATGGAGAAAGGGAGGGGTGAGGCCATGGAGTGATTTGAAAACAAGAATGATAGTTTTAAAATCGAGGCATTGCTAAAGGAGACACTTAGGGAGGACAGGGCTGATAGATGAACAGGATTTGGTTCTAGATAGGATATAGGCAACAGAGGTTTGGATGACATCAAGTTTACAGAGGGTAGAACATGGGAGTTCAGCCAGGAGTGTTTTTGAATAGTTAAGTCTAAAAGTAACAAAGGCATGAATAAGGATTTCAACAGCAGATGACTTGAGCTGGGAGTGGAGGTGATCAATGTTACAGAGGTGGAAATAGCTGATCTTCATGATCGGAAGGTTGCTTCTGTGTCAAATATGACACCAAGGGTAGAATTTTATGGCAGTGGGATCTAATGTTCCCGCTGATGTCAATGGAGTTTATAATGGCTCGCCGCATTTTATGGCCCAGCCCCCACCGAAACCGGGCCGTAAAATTCTGTCCCAAGTTTACCAACAAACTATTTCAGCCTCAGGCAGTTACCAAGGAGAGGGATGAAATTGGCAGCAAGGAAAGAGAGTTTATGGCAGGGACCAAAAATGGCTTCCGTTTTCCCAATATTTAATTGGAAGAAATTTCTGTTCATTCAGTTATGGATGACAGACAAGCAGTGTGACAATTAAGAGACAGTAGAGGGGTCAAGAGAGATGTTGGTGAGAAAGAGCTGAGTGTACTGTGAAAGTTGATGCTATGTTTTTGGATGATGTGGCCGAGGGGCAGCATGTAAATGGGAAATAGGAGGCGATCAGGAAAAGGTTCTTGGGGGACACCAGAGGTAATCATGTGGGAGCAGGAAGGGAAGCTAAAGAAGGTGATTGCACAATGTTCAGCATCATTTGTGACTCCTCCGATACTGAAGCAGTCCAAGTCCAAATGCAATTTTTTTAAATATTTTTTCGTGGGATGTGGGCTTCACTGGCTGGACGCATGAATTGCCCATCCCTAATTGCCCTTGAGAAGGTGGTGGTGAGCTGCCTTCTTGAACTGCTGCAGTCCATGTGGTGTAGTTACACCCACAATGCTGTTAGGGAGGGAGTTCCAGGATTTTGATCCAGTGACAGTGAAGGAACAGGGTTATATTTCCAAGTCAGGATGGCGAGTGACCTGGATGGGAACTTCCAGGTGATGGTGTTTCCATCTATCTGCTGCTCTTGTCCTTCAAGATGGTAGTGGTCATGGGTTCAGAAAGTGCTGTCTAAGGAGCCCTGGTGAATTCCTGCAGTACATCTTGTAGATGGTACACACTGCTGCTGCTGTGCGTCAGTGGTGGAGGGAGTGAATGATGTCATCCAAACCTCTGTTGCCTGTATCCTATCTCAAACAAAAGTCCTGTTCATCTATCACCCCTGTTCTCACTGACCTACAATGGCTCCTTTAGCAATGCCCCCAGTGGATGGATGTGGTGCCAATCAAGTGGGCTGTTTTGGCCTGGATGGTGTCAAGCTGCTTGAGTGTTGTGGGAGATGCATTCGTCCAGGCAAGTGGGGAGTATTCCATCACACTCCTGACTTGTGCCTTCTAGGTGGCGGATGGGCTTTGGGGAGTCAGGAGGTGAGTTACTTGTCGCAGGATTCCTAGCCTCTGACCTGTTCTTGTTGCCACAGTATTTACATGGCTAGTCCAGTTCAGTTACTGGTCAATGGTGACCCCTTGGGTGTTGATAGTGGGGATTCATTGATGGTAATGCCATTCAACATCAAAGGGTGATGGTTAGATTCTCTCTTGTTGGAGATGGTCAATGCCTGGCACTTGTGTAACATGAATGCTATTTGCCACTTGTCAGCCCAAGCCTGGGTATTGTCTAAGTCTTGCTGTATTTGCACATGGACTGCTTCAGTATCTGAGGACTCATGAATGGTGCTGAACATTGTGCAATGATCAGCGAGCATCCCCACTTCTGACCTTATGATGGAAAGAAGGTCATCGATGAAGCAGCTGAAGATGTTTGGGTTGAGGACACTACCCTGAAGAACTCCTGCAATAATGTCCTGGAGCTGAGATGACTAACCTTCAACAACCACAACCATCTGCCTTTGTGCTAGGCATGACTCCAACCAGTGGAGAGTTTTCCCCCTGATTCCTATTGACTCCAGTTTTGCTCGGGCTCCTTGATGCCACACTTGGTCAAATGCTGCCTTGATGTCAAGGGCAGTCACTCTCACCTCACCTCTGGAGTTCAGTTCTTTTGTCCATGTTTGAAGTCTGTGAAGAGTGTCCTGCAGTCAGTATCGTGGTGAAGCAGTCTGGGAAGTGTGTCCTGCAGTCAGCATCATGGCGAAGCAGTCTGGAAAGAGTGTCCTGCAGTTAGCATCACTGTGAAGCAGTCTGGGATGAGTGTCCTGCAGTCAGCATTGCGGTGAAGCGAGAGTGCTGTGGAGGGATCAGAACCAGCGCAAGTGCGGGGAAGCTTCAAAAAGTGTCGTCCGCACAAAGGTGAGAGCTGATTGGTGAGTAGTGGGTAAGCGTTTTTCTCCAGTTTTTTCTCCAGTTTAAAATAGATTAAGGGAAGGAAAGGTAAGGGTTCTAGTTTTTATTTAAAGCACATAAATAATTTAACTTTTTTTACTGAATTTAACTTAAAGTATGGGTTTTATTTCAACCAGAGGCATGGCAGGGCAGCTCAGTCCCGTGTTATGTACCGCCTGCAACATGTGAGAAGTTCTAGACCCCCCTTGCGCTCTGACTGACCGCGTGTGCAGGAAGTGCCATCAGCTACAGCTACTTGACTCTGAGTTTCGGAGCTTGAGCAGCAGCTGGAGGCACTGAGGTACATCCGCGAGGCTGAGAGTTTCATGGATAGCATGTTTTCAGACGTGGTCACCCCACAGCTTATGGAAGTGCAGATAGAGAGGGAATGGGTGACCATCAGTCAGAAGAAAGATGTCAGGCAGGTAGTCAGGAAATCCCCGGGGCGCATCATGCTCGAGAACCGTTTTTCTGTATTGGAAAATGGTGAGAGCGACTGTTCCTCTGGGGAGTGCAGCCACGCCCATGACACTGTGAGTGGTTCAGCTGCACGGTGGGGGGGAAGAAAAATATGGGAAGAGCAATAGTAGTAGGAGAATCGATAGTAAGGGGAACAGACAGGTATTTCTGCGGCCTTAGGCGTGACTCCAGGATGGCATGTTGCCTCCCTGGTGCCAGGATCAGGGATGTCACTGAACAGCTGCAGGGCATTCTAAAGGGGGAGGGCAAACAGGCAGAGATCGTGGTACATATTGGTACCAATGACATAGGTAGAAAGAGGGTTGAGGTCCTGAAAGCAGGGAGCTAGGAAACAGATTAAAAAACAGGACCTCAAAGGTAGTAATCTCTGGATAACTTCTGGTGCCACGTGCCAGTGAGTATAGAAATAGGAGATTAGTCCAGACGAATGCGTGGCTGGAGAGATGGTGCAGGAGGGAGGGCTTTAGATTTCTAGGACATTGGGACCATTTCTGGGGGCAGTGGGACCTGTACAAGGTGGATGGGGTGCACCTGAACTGGAATGGGACCAACATTCTTGTGAGGAGGTTTGCTAGTGCTATTGGGGAGGGTTTAAACTAACTTGCAGGGTGATGGGATCCTGAGAGGAGGCTCAGCAGGGAGAAACGCACAGCCAAAGTTAGAAGAGAGAGCAAGTTTCTGGAAGGCATAGAAATTATAGGCCAGTTAAGGCACATGGGACAAAAACAAAAATAGCTGGAAAATCTCAGCAGGTCTGACAGCATCTGCAGAGAGGAACACAGTTACCGTTTCGAGTCCGTATGACTCTTCATCCTTAGTTCTGATGTTAGCTCAATATTCCAGGATATAGGGTCTTCAGGCGAGACAGGGAAGGAGATAAAAGGGGAGGGGGTACCGCAATACTTATCAAGGAGTCAATTACAGAGTTAAGGAGGGATGACATCTTAGAAGGCTCCTCAAATGAAGCCATATGGGCAGAATTGAAAAACAATAATGGAGCAATCACATTGCTGGGAGTGTTCTATAGGCCCCCAAACAGTCAGAGAGAAATAGAAGAGCAGATATATAGGCAAATTTCAGAGAAGTGTAAAAATAATAAGATAGTAATAGTGGGGGATTTCAACTTCCCCAACATTAACTGGGTTAGTCATAGTGTGATAGGTTTAGAGGGAGTGGAATTCTTAAAATGCATCCTGGAGAGCTTTTTAAGCCAGTACATAGAAGGTCCTACAAGAGAGGGTGATGTGCTGGACTTAATTTTAGGGAATGAAGCTGGGCAAGTGGTAGAGGTATCAGTGGGGGAGCATTTTGCAGATAGTGATTATGAGACCATAAGACCATAAGACATAGAAGCAGAAATTAGGCCATTCGGCCCATCGAGTCTGCACCGCCATTCAATCGTGGCTGATAAGTTTCTCAACCCCATTCTCCCGCCTTCTCCCCATAACCTTTGATCCCCTTAACAATCAAAAACCTATCTATCTCAGTCATAACATATCATAACTCCATTAGATTCAAGATTATTATGGAAAAGGACAAGGGTGGGCCAATAATCAAAATTCTAAATTTGGGGAAGGCCGATTTTAATAAGATCAGATATGATTTGGCCAGATTGGATTGGGAGCAGCTACTTTTAGGTAAATCTGCCTCTGAGCAATGGGACTCATTCAAGAAGGAAACAGGGAGAGCACAGGGCCAACATATTCCAGTAAAGACAAAGGGTGGGACTAACAAATTCAGGGAAACCTGGATGTCGAGGGATATACAGGATTGGATAAAGAGAAAAAGGGAGGCTTATGGCAGATAATGAGGGTTCAAAACAACGGAAGCCCTAGAGGAGTATAGAGTGTGTCAGGTGGAGCTTAAAAAGGAAATTAGGAGAGCAAAAAGGAAAAATCATTGGCAGATAAAATAAAGGAAAATCCAAAGTTATTTTACAAGTACATTAAGAGAAAGAGGATAACTAGGTAAAGAGTAGGGCCCATTCAGGACCATAGTGGTAAGTTGTGTGTGGAGACGGAAGACGTAGGTAGGGTTCTAAATGAATACTTTGTGTTGGTGTTCACAACGTGGGTATGGAAATCAGGCAAAAGGACTGTGATATAATTAAAGAAATTAGCATAGAAAAGGAGGAGGTTCTAAGTGGTCTGGCAGGCTTAAAAGTTGATAAATCTCCAGGCCTGGATGAAATGTTTCCCAGGCTGTTGAGTGAGGCAAGGGAGGAGATAGCAGGGGCACGGGCAATAATTTTCAATATCTCTCTGGCCACAAGAGAGGTGCCAGAGGACTGGAGGACAGCCAATGTGGTACCATTATTCAAGAAGGGAGGAAGGGATAAACCAGGGAACTACAGGTCAGTCAGTCTAACCTCAGTGGTGGGGAAACTATTGGAAGCAATTCTGAGGGACAGACTTAATCTACACTTGGAGAGGCAGGGATTAATCAAGGACATCAGCACGGTTTTGTTGAGGGGAGATCATGCCTGACCAATTTGATTGAATTTTTCGAAGAGGTGACCTGGTGTGTAGATGAGGGCAATGCATTTGACATAGTCTACTTGGACTTCAGCAAGGGTTTCAATAAGGTTCCGCTTGGGAGACTGATAATGAAGTTAAGAGCCCATGGGATCCAAATTGGCAAATTGGATCCAGAATTGGCTGAGCGCTAGGAAGCAGAGGGTGATGGTCGAGGGGTGTTTTTGTGACTGGATGCCTGTGTCCAATGGGGTTCCACCGGGATCAGTGTTGGGTCCCTTGCTGTTTATAGTATATATAAATGATTTAGACTTGAATGTAGGAGGGTTGATCAATAAGTTCGCAGATGACACGAAAATGTTTGGGTGTTAAATAATGAGGAGGATAGCCTTAGGTTACAGGATGGGCTGGTCAGTTGGGCTGATCAGTGGCAAATGGAAGTTAATCCGGATAAGTGTGAGATGATGCACTTGGGCAGGACAAACAAGGCATGGGAATACATGATGAATGGTAGGACCCCGGGAAGTACCGAGGATTAGAGGGACTTTGGTGTGCATGTCCACCGGTCCCTTAAGGTAGTGGGACAGATAGATAAGATGGTTAAGAAGACATAGGGGATACTTGCCTTTATTAGCCGAGGCATAGAATACAAGAGCAGGGAGGTTATGCTGGAACTGTATAAAACACTGGTTAGGCCACAGCTAGAGTATTGCGTGTAGTTCTGGAATACGGGTTATAGGAAGGATGTGATTGCACTAGAGAGAGTGCAGAGGAGATTTACCAGAGTGTTGCCTGGGTTGGAAAGTTTTAGTTAAGAGGAGAGATTGGATAGACTGGGGTTATTTTCCCTGGAGCAGAGGGAATTAAGGAGGGGATATGATTGAGCTATATAAATTTATGAGGGGCATAGATATGGTAGACAGGAAGGAACTTTTCCCCTTGGTGGAGGGATCAATAACCAGGGGGCATAGATTTAAGGTAAGGGGAAAGAGGTTTAGAGGGGATGTGAGGAAGAATTTTATCACCCAGAGGGTCGTGGGAATCTGGAACTCACTGCCTGAAAGGGCGGTAGAGGAAGAAACCCTCATAACAATTAAGAAGTGTTTGGATGTGCACTTGCGATGCCATGGTATACAAGGCTATGGGCCTAGTGCTGGAAAATGGGATTAAAATAGTTAGGTATTTGTTTTCTGGTTCGACTTGATGGGCTGAAGGGCCTTTTTCTGTGCTGTAGACCTCTATGACTCTATGACTCTATAACTAAGGCTGTGATGAGGTCAGGAGCTGAGTGGCCCTGGCAGAACCCAAACTAGGTGTCAGTGAGCAGGTTATTGATAAGCAAGTGCCGCTTGATAGCATTGTTGATGATCCCTTCCACTACCTTACTGATGATTGAGAGTAGACTGATGGGGCAATAATTGGCCAGGTTGGATTTGTCCTGCTTTTTGTGTACAGGACATAGCCAGGTAGATGCCAGTGTCGTTGCTGTACTGGAACGGCTTGGCTAGGGGTGCGGCAAGTTCTGGAGCATAAGTCTTCAGTACTATTGCCAAAATATTGTCAGGTGCCATAGCCTTTGCAGCATCCAGTGCCTTCAGCCGTTTCTTGATATCACATGGACAGAATCTTCTGTTTGGCTAGCGGGGTTTGGGGCGGGGCCCACTCGCCGATGAGTAAAATGACGCCGGGTGATGCCGCGTGTGCATCCCGACGTCACCCTGCATCATTTAGAGTTTCAGTTCAGCCGACTCGGCTGCACGCCCGCTGGACTGCCAAAGGCCTATTAAAGCCATTAAAAAAGTAATTAATGTGATTAATGGACCTGCCCGTCCATTAATGTTGGCGGGCAAGCCAGGAGCCCAAGTGAGCTTCTGAAAAAACATGAAACCTTATCCATGGGTGGGATGAGATTTCATGAGGGTATTAAAATTTTTATGGAATGTTTAAATAAAAGAAATTGATATGTCCCAGCTCATGTGACAGTGGCACATGAGTGGACATGCCAGTAATTTTTTTCCCCTTCTTTATTGAAACTTTCAAACCTGAGCCTATTTCCCTGAGGCAGCACTTTGCCTCAGGGAGATCTGTGAGCTCATGTGCAAAAGAGCGCACTCCTGGCTCAGGGAATCCCCCCATCCTGCCCACAAGGGGAGCGCATAGCGCTTCCTGTCAGATGTCACGCTGTTCAGGCCTTAATTGGCCCACCCATGTAAAATGGCGTCGCGCCCCCAATCGGGGGCACTGATCGGGAACCCACTCGCTCGTACCTGCTCCCACACAACCTCTCCGTTGGGGGAAGATCCTGCCCATGGAGTGAATGGAATTGGCTGAGGACTGGCATCTGTGATGCTGGGGATTTCTGGAGGAGGCCACTTGGCACTTATGGAAAGAAGATTGTTGCACATGCTTCAGCCTTATGTTTTGCACTGATGTGCTGGGCTCCTCCATCATGAGGATGGGGATATCTGTGGAGCCTCATCCTCCAGTGAGTTGTTGAATTGTCTACCACCAGTCACGACTGGATGTGGCAGGATTGCAGAGCTTAGATCTGATTGGTTGGATGTGGGATCGCTTCGCTCTGTCCATCACTTGCTGCTTGGCATGCAAGTAGTCCTGTGTTATACCTTCACCAGATTGAGACCTCATTTTTAGGTATGCCTGGTGCTGCTCCTGGTATGCCCTCCTGCATTCTCCATTGAACTAGGGCTGGCCTTCTTGCTTGGTGGCAATGGTAGAGTGGGGGATATGCCAGGCTTGAGATTGTGTTCAAATCTGCTGCTGCTGATGGTCCACAGTACCAGTCCTGCCCAGTCTTAAGTTGCTAGATCTGTCCAAAAATCTATCCCATTTCGCACAGTGGTAGTGCCACACAACACAACTTTGTCTCCACAATGTCTATGCGGTGGTCACTCCTATCGATACTGTCATGGACAGATGCGTCTGCAGCAGGCAAATTAGTGAGGATGAGATCAAGTATATTGTTCCCTTTTGTTGGTTCTCTCACTACTTGCCGCAGGCCCAGCCTAGCAGCCGTGTCCTTCAGCTTGGTCAGTTGTGGTGTTGCCGGGCCACTCTTGAAGTCCCCCATCCAGAGTACCTTCTGTGTCCTTGCCACCCTCAGTGCCCTGTGGGGCAGGACACACCCAGGTGATGGTGGTGTGATTCCTGAAGATGACTATGTCAGACTGTTACGTGACTAGTCTGTGAGACAGCTCTCCCCACTAGCCCCTAGATGTTAGTAAGGAGGACTCTGCATCTTTTTTTGAGGCTTTGTCATGGTTTGATACAACTGAATGTCTTGCTGTGTATCTGGAGTCAGATGGCAGCCAGACCAGGTAAGGATAGTACTAGTGAACCAGATGGGTTTTTAACAACAACTGACAATGGTTTCATGGTCATCATTAAACTTCTAATTCCAGATTTGGGTCTTTGGATTACTAGACCAGCGACAATGCCACTACCCCATTGCCTCCCTCCTCAGATAGGTTGAGAAGTATGAGGAGGGGTAATTTGCCTTTGCCACATTCACATAGTGAATTTGATAAGAGCCAGTCTGAATACACATCCTTTGCTCTTTCTCCTATTTCTCAACCAATTTCCAGCCCAAGTCAACAGCTACCTTCAATTTTGTGTGCTGTCATTTTCACAAATAATCTTTTGTGTGAAACTTTATCGAATGCATTCTAGAAGTCCATATGGATAACATCCATAGACACACCCTTACCTACCTTATCAGTGACCTCATTGAAAAAGTCAACTGGATTAGTCAGACATGACTTACCTTTCACAAAGCCTTGCTGGTTCTCTCTGATCAGCTTGTACTTGTTCAAGTATTTAATCACTTTATCCTTAATCACAGATTTTAGTAGAGAGCTTTGAACCATTATATCTAAAAACTATTAAAAATGTAACTTCCACCACCCCTCCACCTCCCAATTTGGTAATGCGATATGTCAGAATTCATAAGCTCCCTGTCTGCCCCAGTACAACCTGTAAATGAGCACTGACGAGAAAATTCTAGCCCAAGAGGTAGTGATCAGAAGGAACTCTTCTCAAGGCAGGCAGAACAATACAGTATGTTACATAATTGGTCTTTTTTTAACCCCAGCATACCTGTTGGATTTGGTACATATTTGCTACAGTAAATTACAATTTCCATTTCCACTGAAGATTAATTTCAATTAATTAATGCACCATTATTCATGCTAGGTTTCTTTAAAATGCTTTTCTGAAGAGCTGCAGAAAATTGTTATTTTTAGCTGCTCTTAGAAAAAAAGTTTTTTTAAAATTCCTTTATTTTAATGCCTCGTCACATTTTGTTAATATGTTTTTATTAAACTTAATTTTCTAATTCTTGAAAACAAATTGGCTTAAGTTATTATAAAACCAAAATACTGCAGATGCAGTACATGGATATGTTATTAATGAAAAAATGAAGTTTTTTTTGATTTTCATTTGCTTTTGGAAACCTCATCCCGTCTGTGGATGAAGTTTCCAAAAATGTTTAAAGGCCGATTGGCCTTTTCGCCTGCCTGCCAACCTTAAGCGAAAAATTTATTTTAATTAACTTTTTAATGGCCATCAATATCACTCAAGTGAGCGATGATGTCATTGCACATCATTTTGTGCTTGGTCAAGTCGGGCCCCGCCCGTCGGCCGAGCTAAAGATTCTCCCCAGAGTTAACATTGTGAGTCCAATATGACTTCTCTTTGGAACTCATATTTATTCAAGTTCTTCCGCACTCTATCCATAAACATAAATTATTGAACTTTTAATTTTGAAAACTTTATTTTTCTTAGTTTTTTTGTCACTTTCTCAGCTTTGCTTTTACAATTTTTTTCACCTGTTAATGGCAAGAAGACTTTATTATTTTCCTTTGGGTAAATTAAAAAGTACCCCAAATCTTTATAAGGCAATTTCCCCAATTTTCATTGTCAGAGCATGGATAATTACTGTCACTTTGCATGCCACACCACACATCTCTTAATATAGGAAGAATTGTTTCTCTGAAGCACATAAAGCATTTACACACAATAAAGGAGCACGTGTAATAACCACAGCCAAATGGATCACTGCTGGCACACACATGAATGATCCCCTCCCCCACCACCCCCCACTTATTGCATGCCTTAACTGTTAGGACAGCATTGGCGTAATTCAGTGGTCCTTGGCATAAAAAGAAAATTGTAAAATTATGGTAGAACGATCACCCTGTCATGGAAACATTTTGGATTCAAATTCATTCAGAACTGACATAATTTGCTCAGCTGGGAACAGCTGGAATTTGGAAACAATTGTCCCTCTAATCTGATTTGGATTTAATTCAAATGAGCAGCTCAAATGTAAACAGAGTTTAAGTCATAGCTTCAAAGTTTAAAAAATGCATATTACAGTGTGGTTTCAGAGCATTCCAGACTGAATGTAACGGAATTTAGAAAGTTGTTTCCTTGACCAAAATATGTTCACAATTAAAAATGACCAAAGTTTTCCTAAGGATGTGAGGTGTGGTGGCTGCTTGTGTGGTTTCTCTAATTTGATTGTGTATTCGTTGCTAGTACCTGTAACCCATTCTTCCAAGGCAGATGTTTTGCAGTGAGGAGATGTCATCAGCTCATTCAGTTCATAACAAAGTTTAGTTCTTAATTCAGTACCCATATATTGTTCAATATATCTGAGCTGTTCCCTAACCTTCTCCCCATCTCAAAGGATTTTGGGTGTCCTGCCTCAAGATTTGGATTAGGGTTAAACAAAGTAAAGTTGACATAATGGAATATTTTGAAACGCGTTGAAATTAGAATATATCATTGGCTCTGTTCACTTAAGAAGCTTATTTTGTGCCCAGTCAGTACAGAATTCCAATAAGATTAATCCACCATAAGTTCATTTGGAGGTGCTTTATAACGGGACAGTTTAAAAGAACATTTTTGTGTATGTATGCAGTTTTTTTCTCAAAAAAATCTAAATCAGATAACTGGAGAAAGCACCCGAAACAAATTCTCTTCTTTACAACAGAATATTGGAAGATAACATCCAGAAAGTACAAAATAATTAGGAAATGCATTTTTGGGTTGGCTACAGTATTTAAGATATTTAAAGTATTGTTTTATTTCAATGTGGAGTTATTGGGAAGATTCAGTTCTGAGCAAAGCCAAGACTAGGCTGTAGTGAAATATTTACAATAAACATTGGCTTGTTAAGCTGCTAAAAATGTATTTTGGGAGGGTGCTAAGCCTGGTACCATGGTAACTTTTGAAACACGGTATCATTTTTAGCATTACTTTTTCATAAACATTACATTTAGCATCAGATCTGGATGATAGGGCAATGAAGTCACTGCATTTCTGATAATGTTAGTATGCTTCCCTCTGTATATTAACCTGATAGATTTCTTGCACAATGGTTATCAGAATCCAACCTCTCACAGCCAGTAAGGAATTCTCATCAGTAATGTGATTTTGAAAAGGCATTTTGCATGTATACTTGACAGTGATAATAAAATATATCAAAGCAATATACACCAGCATAAAGCACAATAAATCTTTTACTCTTACTCTTAATTCACCTTCTGAAAATCAGTGTGTATATAGCTTTAAAACTTACTACATAGTAGCTAATCTACTGCCCAGGTTTGCAGGCTTTTTAAATTCCCACTTTTAATTCAGTACACGACATTTGTCTTTTTCAGACAATGATTTGGTTAATGCTTAAGAGTTTGTTCTGTGATATGTCTTTGCATTTAAAAAGTCTTACATGTTTTGTCACAAGCTTTATTTTGTGCAGAAAATGATCTATGTTAAGAACAAAGTCATATACAGTGCTCAAAAGTGAGATTTTGTTTTTTGCATGCAAATATTTCCAACCCAGGATTTTATGAGTCTGAGAGGCTATAATTATTTCTTTTTGTACTGCACTAAAATTGCATAACACTTTTTGCCTTGGGAAATTAGTTTAGGATTTATTTCATAGTATTGAGCATCTTCAAATGACAACATCACTGGTAAAAATAATAGCTCAAAATAGTAAAGAATATTCTCCACAAATGTATTATTATGAATTTTTAGGCAGCAATCAAAGCTCTGCTTCATAAGCAACGCAAGATTGCCTCTTATGGTCTGATTTTATCTGGGTTCTTTGAATGGACTACTGTCTTATCATTCACTAAGAATTATTCATTATCCTCAACATATGAATAAAATTTTGAATTAGTTGACAAATCTAATATAAACTTAAAATTATATTTCTGTAGAGCTATTGAATAAATCATTCGGACTAGAAAAAGCAGCCTTAAGTCATGATTGCTTAAGAAGTCATTACATTATTCTTTAGTTTTTTAAATCTCAATTTGAAAGAAGCTTACATGGCTCATGGATTTGGAAAAAAAATGCTTTTTTCATTCAAGCACATGATGCAAAAAATTGTTGAGTGTTTCTACACACATAAATCATAGCGCACCTGGTTTGAATTTAAACATTAAAGAAGAATGGTCTTGGGATTGAATCTAGAATTTGTAATATGGGATAAGGATAACCACATTCCATTCTTAGTCACGCATATATGCTAAAAGGCCTGACATGTCGGTTTAAAAATATTTCAGCTCACTAGTGCAGAAATATAGCTGCTTTGCCATCCTGTAGATAATCGTATGATCCAGATAAGTTAACACAATGGTCCTGATTTTCCAGTCAGTAGTGAAGTTATGGCACTCTCCGTTGATCTTGTAGAAAGCAATCCACAAAACTTGTTGCATAGTTTTCACCATTCTGGTGCCATCTGTTGGGGAGCTCTGGCACTAGTGGTATCATCAAACAGGTTAAGCAGCCAATCACACTGAAGAATTCTCAGAGACAGCAAACCAGTCTCAAACTTGTTTAAATAACAAGTTACAAGCAAAATACTGCAGATGGAAATCTGAAATAAAAACAGAAAATGCTGGAAAAACGTTTTGAGTCTGTATGACCCTGAAGAAGAGTCATGTGGACTTGAAACATTAACTCTGTTTCCCTCTCCACAGATGCTGTCAGACCTGCTGAGTTTTTCTAGCATTTTCTGTTTTTATTTCAGTGAATAACAAGTAGCTTTTATCACTCACTTTTTGTAATTTTACAGAAAGACAAAGATTGGGATATGTGCATGAAATTGAAATATTATAACCAAACTTTAACAACAATATTTCTTTTTTACAAATCTATAAACGTTTTATCATGGAATGGAGAAATTTGACTTTTCACAAATATAAAGTTTGTTTTTCGGGACAAAGAGGTTATTCAGAAGTAATTATAACATACTATGCTGTTAAATATCCAGTCTAATTCATTCAACAAGGCTTAATATTTTCAAATGTTTTTATAGCCCAAGTATAATAAGTAGATTTTACAGTAATTCAGTGATTTATAGTTGATTTTCATGTGCGAGGACATCAACATTGCATCCTATGGAAGAGCAGGGAATCACTGACAGCAACTTCTGGATTTCTAATATTACTAGAAGGTGTGTTGATGTCAAATCTTAAATTTCAATTTCATCTGCAGGACTCACATGTGGCACTTATGTAGAAAGGCAATTTCAACTGTTAAAACAAAGACACTGACTTAAGATGGCTGCCACAGATGTTTGGACATTTGGAACTGTAAATTGGCTAAGCTTCTGGAAGCTTCTAAAAGCTGGATTACAATGAACATCCCAAGACCATATCTTTGTGGAATGTCACATCTGCCCTTATCAGGACTTACCCTAAAACAGCAAGGCCAATAAGACCTCAGACTTTCTGTATCCAGAACTACCAGGAATCAAAGGGCAACTTACAGAACTGATTATTCACAAGTGAAGTGGTTGTATGTTGATGATTTGACCATGGGAGTTGGGAACTCCTTCACTAACATGAATAGACTATCGATTGCTTTCCATTGTGTATCAACAGCCAGTTATCCATGACTGAAACTCTTTTGAAAGCCTTTTATTATAAAACCTTGCTGGCTTTGAGGCAGCTTAGAGAAGGAATGCCTGAAGGCAGAAAAACCTAGTTGCCTCTCTCTTTCAAATGAGCTGGACCCTGCCTGCTTATATCATACTGTGGACAGCAGGCAGAGAAATTCTAAAGGAAACTTCAAATTCAAAAGCAGTGTTTCCAGGGAAAACGTTAGGGACTACTGCTTTGGGAACTGCCTCAGCCATGAACAACAGCAAAAGACTCCCAATCATTGAACTCTTCATATCGTTGCCTTTTATCATTGAACGTTAATTTGACCAAAAGTTAACCACCTCTATTTTGTAACTTGTATTTTTGCATGCTTATTGTGTCTTTGTGTGTGTGTGTGTTGTGACAGTAAGGACATCTGTTTACCTTTTTTAGTATTTCAATCACTTTACCTGGTGGGTTTTTAGCATGATATAAACATGTTTAAATTCAAGAAAGCCTGTCTGACAGCCCTTTGCAATCAATGCACAAACCATTAAGTACATATACTGAATTGTCATATTCATCCTTATAAATTTCAAAAAACGCTGTTACGTACAACCGAATGGGTAAAAAGGGAAAGTCATTGCACCTGTTCTCACCCAGTCATAATACTAGGTTTAACTGCAGAGGGCAGAAATGCTGCCAATTTTATGGGGTAGAATTTAAAATAATGCAAAAGAGCAGGAAAAGCAGCAGCAGTGGCTTTGAATCATGTGGAAGGCCAAGTGTTAAAGGCCCAATGCATGAACTCCAGAATGAATCATGTGGACAGGGGATGTCAGTGAGGCAGCCAACGCCATATGCAGGCAGTGGGAAAGTAATTAAGGCACTTGAAAAGGCACTTAACTGTAAGTTGCATGTTTTGAATGAATCAAATGATGCTTACCGAGTTTAATGCTTGGAGTGATCTAAGCTTGGTGAACAACAGTGAAAATAAAATGCAAGTCACAACTTTGCACTCACTGGAACATGCATTTTATTAAAGAAACTTGCAGAAGAATAACTTTTCTGCAAATTAATCTAGTCATCAGCAAAGTGATGGAAGATGTCATTGACATTGCTATCAGGTGGCTGTGGTTGTTGGAGGTCAATCACTTCAGCCCCAAAGCACAACAAATGCTTGACTTGCCAGCATGTTCAAATCCCAAGAACAAATTTTAAAAAGCTTTATTATATCTTATTTTGCAGGTAAATCATTATAGCAAAATAGCTTTGTTTTTTCTAATTTCAAAGCAATCATAACACTTAATTTCATTTTGATCTAAAAAAAAAATCTTTTAAGACATTTAATTTATCTTTAGTTCTGAAAAGGTAGGATTGTGGAAGATTTTCACTCAGAGTGCCATAACTGTTGGTCATGTTTTGTTCTACATCAGTCCCATATACTTGTACCTCCCCTCAGGAGGCAGCAAATTTGAATCAAGTCACAGATTCAGGTGTTACTTTACTGGCCTGTACATCACAGACCACAAAGGGGGCTGTGACACTCACCAAATACTTATCATACACAAGCCCCAGGTTTTGTCACTTTGCTTGAAACTGCAGACAAATAGCATTGCTTCTGGAAAATAGTGAGGATTCAAATTGGATTCTCTTAAGCAGAGCAGTTAGGCCCCTTAGTTGTGAAGGAGGAAATCAGCTCCTAATTGCAATCCAGCATTCTCCGCTTGAAGTCTGCATGTGTAGGCATTGGCAGAGAACAGGTGTCATGCCGCCCGCCGACAGTAGCTTGCAAATAGTCTTGGTTCATGTATGAAAAATGAGGACTTTGATCAAGTATTGGAGGTACATACCAATAATACAGATGTTATGCTGAAAGTCTGCATTTTATAATTGGTGTCTGCACCGCTGTGTTTCAGGTAAACATCAATGGAGATTTAAACTTCCCAAACATTAAGTTTGTCCATTATTATAATCACACAGTGTTTCCATAGCTTATTTCATGGGTTTCAGAAGTAGGTTTGACTTTCATATCTGCCAACCACGAAGCCCATACTTCTTGAGTGGTCATATTGGTTAAGGTTTGTTCCAGACTTTTAAAAAAATAGCAGTTTTAGTATATTTGCCAGATTTTTGGGCTGAAGATAATTAAATATGATTCAAGTTGATCTCTTTATCAATTTTTAGTTATGAGTTTAGCAGCTTTTCTTGGAAGGGGGAATAAGATTTGAAATGTTGTGAACATATTTTTACATTAAACCACTTTGAGCAATTTCGGAATTGTCCGGTCCCATTGGCAGCAGGCATCACAGCGGGTGGGGTAGAGAATTCGGCGTGAGGGGCAGAAATCGGTTTCACGCCGAATCACAGTGAGATCATCCATGGCGGAATGCAAATCTCACTGGAGGCCAGTGTGAACATGATTTGCATCCTTCTAATGGGATACAAAGTAAGGCCCAACAGGAATTGTCCATCCCCACGCCCGATCTGCTGTTACACCGGTGGGACAAACACACTAGCCCAGGACATGTCTGGACAAGTGTGACTTGCAGGAGTTGGGATTTACCTTTAGGGCTTTGCTCAGATCATAAAAATCTGAGGAGAAGGAGATGCTGGAGCCCCACAGCTACCAGACCCTGGAGGAACATGTGCATAGCATACTGGGTGGATCCTCATGCACATGGCTCCACCACGAAGCAACTCTCTGAAGGGGGAAGGTTTCTGTTGCTGCTTTGGACCTGCTTCTGAACATCATGGTCTTGGCCATGGGCTGCTACGGATGCTCGGCGAAGGTGGGGGAAGAGGAACGTCTAGGCTTGAGTGGTAGAGCAAGGTGTACTGGGCTGAGGTGAGGTTGGGAGGAGTTTTGAGGAAAATTACCAGCGGGGTGAGGTTGCGGGGGGATTGAAGGTGTCGGGGGTGAGGTTAGTAAGAGGATATAAAGGTGTTGGTGAGGGTGAGGTTGGGAAGGGGAAGAAGGGTGTCTGGGGGGAAGAGGGAGTTCAAAGAGGGGAAGGTGCTTGGGGAAAGGAGGGAGTTTGGAGGGGGGAAGGTGCCTGGAGGGTGAGGGAGGAAGGAGTTCGGAGTGGAGAAGTTGTCTGGGGGAATGAGGGAGTTTGGAGGGATGAAGGTGTCCGGGGGAAGGAAGGAGTTTGGAGAGGGGAAGATGTCTGGAGGGAGGAGGAAGTAAGGATGGAGGAGGGAGTAAGGATGGAGGAGGGGTTAAGGGGGAGGTGTCCAGGTGAATGTACAAGGGAAGAGTCTCTGGACTCAATGAATGTCTCCTGGGGAATTAACTGAGGGTGGGCATGGTAGGATGGAATGGTGAGTGTGAGAGGAGGCAGAGGGCACTGGCAGGGTGGAGGGTGAGGGCATCATTAATGGTAGAAGGGACAGTGAGGGTAGTTGGTGGGAATACAGAGGCAGACACGAATCCTGCAGATGGGAAGGAGGAGGTTGGGGAGATCTTTGTTACTGGTTTGGAGTTCTCCAGGAGGGAGAGAACATGCACGTTCACCTGGGTTTCCTGGAATAACAAGGGTTCGGGTTGGTAGATGACAAAGGGGAGGTGGAAGGTGATGCCAGGGGAGTCCATAGCGATGGGGGAAAGGACATCAGTGACTGGGGGAGGGGAAAGAATGGGGTTGCTTATCAGAAACTTGCCGGTTGCCATGGCCTGAATTTTGCGCTCGTCGGTTACGCAAGATCAGCAGAACTGGAAGCGGACGTGAAATGCGCTTCCACCTGCGATTGGCCCCCGACCGCAATCTTACGTTGGTTGGCCAATAATTGGCCAGCCAGCGTGAAACGCACCCGGAGAAAGGCTCAGCATTGCTGGTGGGAGCAGGAAGAGGTCGGGCGCTGACCTCACCATGGGTGCAGGTGAGCACATCCAGTGACTTCCCTGAAGGCAGGCAACTGCCTCAGGGAGCTGCAAACCTCCAAATAATAAAAGAAAGCTGAAAAATGCTGCAAAAAATGTTCATGCAGCACAATCAAGTACCTGAAAGCAGACTCATAAAAAACAGTCCCCAGATATATATTTTATTTTAAAACCTAACAGAGATTTCTTCCTGTCCTTGGATGAGATTTCATCAAAATTGTAAAGCCCGCCTGGCCAATTGACCCATCCGCCAACTGTAAGGGTGAATGGGCCACGAGAAATCACTGACAATTGGGCCATTAATGGGCTAATAGCCCTCTTAATTGTTGGCGGACGCACTTCTGACTTTTTCACATGCCTGCTGAGTGCAATATCGTGTGAGTGCGTGATGATGTCAATACGGTCGGCCAACGTCATTTCGCATGATTTCACAGCCGTTCATCAGGTGTGCATCCGCCCACGGGATATAAAATTCTGGCCCATGTTTGGTAAATTGAAAGGAGCGGAACCTTGTTTTGGATGGGCACAGGTACTGCATGGTAGTGCAATAGGTGGGTGGGCAGAGGTGCAGGTCAGTTCAGATGAACAACTGAAAGAGAACCCCAGCAGGCAGCATTGCAAATGCTCGGGATAGTGAGATGAGTGTGATGGATGAACACACTGCATGGGTTGGAGAGTGCTTGACAAGGCTTCGAAAAGCCCTGTCATGCACACACTTCTTCCTCCAGAATCACTCATGGTCCGGCTGCGTACAGCTGAACTGCTAGTGGGATAGAAATGCAAGGGGAAGACTAGCGAACCTGTCAGTGAAAGTGAATATATTTTCAGATTATAAAGTGACAACCAATTGTGATCAGAATTTCTTAACTTTTCTGGGCCTGCCACTTCTTATCGGTGCTTTCCTGACATCCACAGCAGGGGTGGAGACAGCCTGTGCAATGGTTGGCCCTGTTGCCTTTGATGACTTTGGCATACACCCCCTGGATAGCTGAGGCCTTGAGGGCCCCAGTTTGCTTTGTCTGTCCTCTTGTGGGCCAGCTGCTCCCTCTGCTGTGACAGAGGACAAGGTTGAGTGAGTCACAGGCAAAGAGGACTTGAAGGGAGTGGACAGCTTCTGGGATTCCTGAGTGGATGACCCAGGGGTGGGTGTCCAGCGGCCTCTCCTCCTCCCTTCAGGTGCCTGAGGCCCTCGCCTGACTCCTTGAGGGGAAGGAGCATCTGAGAGATGTCGAGGTGCCCCGTTTCCTTCTCGTGTTGTACTGTAGAAGCTCACCCATGGCTACTGTGATGGAGTTCAGGTCTGCACTCATCTCCACATTCTGCTGGAGCAGGGTGTCCATGGCATCGGCCATCCTTCCCATGGAGACCTCCATACGTGCATATGTGGGCACCAGTTCATCTGAGAGCAGGCACACGCACTCCTCCAACTTGCGTGCCACTCTGTTGAGGGCTTCCAACAGCTCTGTGTGATGTTCCCATGCCTCCTGCTGACTCTCCAGAAGGAGTTGGAAGGCTGAATCCAGAGGCTCATCATCTGACTTGGACATGACAGGTACCTCTTCCTCAACTGAACCTGCCTCTTCCTGCTGTGGACACATGTCTGTGCAGTGACTACCAGATTGTTAACCCATGCCTGCTGTAGATCTAGGTCCCACCGAGGTGTGTGTCTCTGCGCTGGTGGAGGGTGTGAATAAGCGCTCTGACAGGTCTTCCAGGCTGCTTTTTTCCAGCTCCTCAATGGAGGAGGTGTCCTCTTGGCTGGAGGTGAAATTGTGGATGGAGCTGAGGAACTGGCTGGCTGAGGGCATTGGTCGCTTGGCAGAGCTCCCTGTGAACCAAAGTAGAGATAATTAGTGCGTGGCAGCAGAGTCAAAAGCAGGAGAGAAAGCACTCACATTTGTGTTGAGAGAGGGATGATGTGGTGCAGGATCCTCATGTGGGTGTTCACTGCTGACCTCACCATCACCGCAAGAACAGCCCACATACCCACCAGTCAGCGCAATGGCACACTCCTCAAAGTGAGTGAGGGGCCCAACATAAGACACTCCACTCCTGGTCCGGGACCTCTTCCTGCTGATGTGAGCTAGCTGCTCCTGCATGAAAACAGATAGAGTGTGAGCAGGACATTTACCACTGCATTGAATGTTTGTGTGGTGAGTGGAGCCATGGACGGGATGAGGATGTGGGCTCGAGAGGATATGAGCCTGATAGAGATGTGAGGGTGTGTGTGAGAGTTAGTGGTGTTGTACCTTGAGGTGTGAGATCCCTGTGGATGTGTGATGGATTTGTGAGTGTGTGAGTTGAGAGTGATGAGGTGGCTGATTTACCCTGGTGGAATAGATGAGAGCATTTATCGTCTTCCTGCACTGGATGGCTGACCATCTCTGTGCTCCTGTGGCACTGACCGCCACTGCCAATGCCTCCAAGGCTGGACTGGTCACTTTGGTGGACCTCCTGCGGCCAAAGTGGGGGTAGAGGGCATTGCAGTGGCCTTCCTCTGTGTCCAGCAGATGACCCAGAGAGGCATCACTATACTTGGGGGCTGCTGTCACCTTTGCTTTTGGGGCCATCTTTCACCTGAAGCAGCCCTGGTCTGTAGACGTTAAGTAGGTTGCACTCTGGTATACTTTAAATATGGCACCTGGAGTGAGGGAGTGCTGAGGTCACGTTGTGGTGGGCAAATCCAAGCCCGCCTGCTAGCAATCTGGCGTGTTTCCCACGAATGCATTATTAATGAGGTGGGACACGCCGGGAAGGGGATGATATGGTGTGAAAACCCACCATTGTAGCCGATGGGTAAAATGTTTTTTTTTCCCACCCACTACTACACTTAGCACAAATCTGGCACAATTCCGTCCATAGATTCATAAGCCACATTTCATGGAGATCCTTCTGGAATAAACTGAAAGTGAATTATTTGCAAGGAATCTATCAGGACCTTGTAAAAGATAGACAGTTTAATTTACAAATAAAGGCTGATTATGCAGTTCTGTTTTAATACTGTTTTTTATTATTTCATGGGATGTGAACATCACTGACAAGGCCAGAATTTGTTGCTCATCCCTAATTGCCCTTGGGAAGGTGATGGTGAGGTGCCTTCTTGAACTGCTGCAGTTCATTCAGTGTAGGTTCCGCTAGAGTGCTATTAGGAAGGGAGTTTCAGGATTTTGACCCAGCTGGCAGGCACAACACCTGCACATATGTGCAAATAACTCACAAAACTGACCATGTGTGATTTTTTTCAGGTCAACGCATTTTAATAATTAATATATAAGCTGCCTGCACAGATTGAAGTACAAGAACCCACACTTCACCTCTTTTAATATAAGGCCTTAGAGTGAATGGTAGTAACAGTTCAGTCTCATCTTCATGATCCTGCAATGAGACAGTATGCAAAGCAGTCAAGTACCATTCAGAAAGCAAATGTATGTAAATATTGCTATAGGACTCATTCTGTACTGTACAGAAATATGCCTTGATGTCACACATGCATTTTCTATGTTAGGACCACCAACTGCACTAAAGATACAAGCCATTTGCATGATGCATATCCATGGACTCAAAATGGCATGTGGGCTATAAGTTTGGGTGACACTGTCTCTATTCTTCCAACATCTATACATTTATTTCTGTTTACAGGAAAACATTGAATTTAGCAAACAAGAGTGAAAATAGAATTACCTAGAAAAACTCAGCAGGTCTGGCAGCATTGGCGGAGAAGAAAAGAGTTGACGTTTCGAGTCCTCATGACCCTTCAGCAGAACTCATGAGGACTCGAAACGTCAACTCTTTTCTTCTCCACCGATGCTGCCAGACCTGCTGAGTTTTTCCAGGTAATTCTGTTTTTTGTTTTGGATTTCCAGCATCCGCAGTTTTTTGTTTTTATATTTAAGAGTGAAAATAGACTCGGGGAAGGCCTCATAACTATTGAACATTGCCTCATCTGGAGGAAAGTGTCCTTTAACTTCTAGATATGGAAGACATAATGTGAAGGGAAGAGGGAGCAGGTCTATGCAAACTCAGGGCTAGAACATTCCTTTGCTTAGTTTTTCTTCCCCATCCACTCATTCATTCTTCACTGATGTGCAAGGAAACACTGCACTGCAGCAACATAATACTTAAATAAAAATAAAAATTAGGAGAGATGTGAAACTTTCTTGTTCACTGTGGGTGAATCCCCTTCCCACTGCACCTTTCCGTATAAACACAGGAGGTGTAACACCTGCCCTTTATGTCCTCTGCCCTCACACTCCAAACACTCTCTGGAGCAGTGACTTACGTGTACTTCTTTCAATTCAGTCTACTGTATTTGCTGCTCACATTGTGGTCTCCTCTACACTTGGGAGGCCAAACGCAGATTGGTGATCGCTTTTCAGAACATCTTCATTCAGTCCGCAAGCATGATCCCTGAGCTTCCAGTGGCCTGTCATTTTAATTCTCCACCTTGCTCTCACATTGACATCTCTGTCCTTGGCCTGCTACACTATTCCAATGAAGCTCAACATAAGCTTGGGGAACAGCACCTCATCTTTCCATTAGGCACCTCTATTGACATGGCTTTCATTCCTAGAGCAGCTGCAGTTGACCAATGGGAATGCATGACCCTCCCATGGGCCACACTCAGGAGTACTCCCATCCCACAGTGGCTTCCTCTCACAACAAACTAATCTCCTGTGAGATAAACGTTTCTGAGCAGCACCTTATCTCCAGCAAGGTAGCAGTTTCTTAACAGCCATGTCGATGGACATTAAAACTGTGACCCAGCAGCTGGAGCCCATCCCTCCCTCAGTCATCCTCAAGCTTCCTCCCATCTCCCTTGACCCACCCAACATTACCCTGCTCAACGTGGAGCATCCAACCATCATCCTTCACCCAGAACCATTGACCCTCAACCTTCCACCTCTCCCAGCCTCATTCTCAACCTTCCTACCATCGTCCTGGAGCCTCCGTCCATCTTCCATCACCTGCCTTCACTTTTTCTTAACATCCCTCAGAGACCATTGGCCTGCTTCCCCTCCAGCTGGACCTTCCCTGCTGCATAGATCCCTGCCCTGACTGTACACCTGCCATGTGTGGTGCAGCTGCCCACCTTGGAAACACAGGGTGAGACCACTGCAACAACAGACCCCGACCCACAGGCTGAAGCCTGACTCCCTTCAGATACCTCCCACCCCTATCCCAATTGTGCCAGTGCCTTGCTGTGCTGCAGCTTGCAGACCTGAGTACAAGCTCCAACCTCTTGCCAGCCCAATCACTGTGCTGTTTGAGGACTTGAGCACCACACTCTCAACCCCTGCCTCATCGCTTCTGCTACTGGACTGTTCATCTTCCCCGGTCCTGTCCTCTGTGTCGCTTAGTTAGACAAAGATAAAATCTCATGTCAGATCCAAAGATTGGACAACCTTGCCTGGTGCAAGCCATCTTTAAGTTATCAGGAAACAGGAGGCATGAGTTAAGCTTGAAGGTATGACTTAATTTGCTGTGCTTCCCAATTAATCTGTAATCATGCTATACAAATGAGCAGTAAATAGGTTCCCACTGTTGGCCCCTGTACCTCTGAGAAGCCACCCACTTTATCTCACAAACTTAATCTGATGTTGGAAAACTGAGATTTCAGCAACTGCCTAATTAAGTTCTCCCACCTGCCATGTTTCCCTGCTCTTACAAGCCCCATTAAATACTGCCCATTCTGACTGTTACGAGGGTTCTGGGCATTTATATGCATAATATTGTGCCTATGATGACAGCCTAGTTGTACATTAACGAACTGGGATTCTTATTGTGGGAGAGCATCCAAGCACAACTCCCTGAAGTTGGTTGCCTTTATATGCCATGCTCGTTACCTGGCAGTACAAGGTCTTTGCCTCTCCTCCAGCTATTTTCCTAACTTCTTCCCATCTGGGAATGATTCACGATCTGTTTAGGGTCCAACTCCCACCTCTTCATGATATTTTATGTTCCCCACCCCTTGGCTAAAGTGCTTTAGCCTGTTAGGCAGCTCGCATGTTTACAAAGATGTACATTACTTGACCTAGCAATTAACAACGTGGTCAGCTTCAGGACATCTTGGCAGATGGAAGAAACAGCACTATCAGAATTGCAGGTCCTTAGTTTGCATTTTAACCAAAAAATCAAGTGCCGAATTCCTTCTGAGAGGTTTCATGAAAAGCATCACCTGTGAGTGAGCTGCCTGTTTGTCCAACTTTGCTGTTAAAAGTCAGCAAGGATTTAAATTTCCTGCACTTCTTCGAATTTGCCATGAAAACCACTTTGGCACAGGTCTTCTGTGCGTGTGCTGCTGTAACATATGGCCACTCTGCTTGTCAGCGCAGTTCTGGCACACATGGGCTTAGACAATGTTGGCACAGCTTCATTTTTGCTGTTCTTCCGCTAAACCTATGAGACTCTGGGAAATGATGGTGAATGGATTAAAAAATACATTCCATGTTTCCAACAAGACTTTACATACAAAGGATTTTAATGTCATTGAAGTGTTGTATAAAAACAGTTCCAAAGTCATTTAACTTGGCAAAGGTACTAAATTTGGAACTTTTGGCAGACAGATCAGAAAATAGTCTCAAAGAATTTCAGGCTCTTCCAAAGACAGCAGGGTTCAAATTGGCTAATTTTTCTCTTTTCATTATTCTTATAATTGATCTCTCTAACATTTAAAAATATGTGAAAATTAGCTTTGCCTTTTGTAGTTTATCTTACTGCAACAATTCATTTGTCATAAAAATAGCAATTTCTCCATCAGTAAATTATAAATACCATTGCTGCTTCTTGCACATGTATATGCTGAAGGTTCGTCTGATGAAGGGCACAAACCTGAACATCATATCTATCATAAACCTTTATACATGCTGACTGACCTGTTGTGTACTTCCAGCATTTTCTGTTTTATTTCTGGTAAGGCACTATTATCCAATATATGGCCCATCATTGTTTCAGTGCATGCATAAACAATGGAAGTTCGAGATTTGACATGGCAGTGAATTTTCTGAAACATTTGTGAGTTAGAAGTCATTGACCTAGAAATTTGATCATGTCCAAAGATGGCTTGACAGTTAGGAGTACTGGTAGTTGGGGACATGCCTCTCTTCCTCCTTTTCATGATCCAGCTCTTGCTTGATGATAAGGGCTAATCCCATTTATGGCAAAGTTATGGAGCATGCAGCAGACTACTGCAAATTTGGATACCTGCTCATGGTTATACTGCAAAGTTCCTGATTCTAGGAGGGAGGGGAAGGGGTGAGAGCAGAAGTATTTGAATTAGCACGGACATAATCGAGGGCTCAGTCAATCATGGTTGGGGGTAATCTTCAGTTGAGGAAAACGGAAGATATATCAAAAATGCTGGTATGGAAGTTTGCACCTGATTAGATGCAACGGAGACAGGGAAACTGGGAGAATGAAATGGAGTCCTTACAGGAATCTGGGTGTGAGACTATGTTGTTGAAGTAACTGTGAGAATCAGTGGGCTTATAGTGAATATTTGTTGATAGCCTATCCCCAGAAATGGAGACAGAGAAGTCATGGAAAAAAAGAGAAGAGTTAGAGATGGACCATGGGAAGGTGAGTAAAGGATGGAAATTGGAAGCAAAGTTGATGAAATATTCCAGTTCAGGATGAGCTGTGGAATCGGCACCAATACAGTCATCAATGTACTGGGAAAGGAGGTGAGGGAGGGGGCCTGAGTAGGACTGGAACAAGATTTATCATTGTGAATGCTCAACAAAATCTATGATCGTCACTTATTAAATCATCACTTATTAAATCATCATTTATTAATTTTGCTTCCAATTTCCACCCCTCTATCATTTTCATATGGTCCATCACTGACACTTCCCTTCCCTTCCTTGACCTCTCTGTCTCAATTTCTGGTGAAAGACTGTCCACCAATATTCATTACAAGTCTACCAACTCCCACAGCTACCTCGACTACAGCTCCTCACACCCCGCTTCCTGTAAGGACTCCATCCCATTCTCTCAGTTCCTTCGTCTCCGTCGCATCTGTTCTGATGATGCCACTTTCCAAAACAGTTCCTCTGACATGTCTTCCTTCTTCCTTAACTGAGGTGTTCCATCCATGACAAGGCCCTGAACCATGTCCGGCCCATCTCCTGCGCATGCGCCCTCACAACTTCCTCTCCCTCCCAGAACTGTGATAGGGTCCCCCTTGTCCTCACTTATCACCCCACTAGCTTCCTCATTTAAAGGATCATCCTCCACCATTTCCGCCAACTCCAGCATGATGCCACCACCAAACACATCTTCCCTTCACCTCCCCGGCGGCATTCCTCAGAGATCGCTCCCTCCGGGACACCCTAGTCCACTCCTCCATCATCCCCTACACCTCAACCCCCTCCCACGACACCTTCTCATGCAACTGCAGAAGATGTAACACATGCCCCTTTACTTCTCCCTGCCCCTTTACTTCCCCCCTCCTCACCATCCAAGAGCCCAAACACTCCTTTCAAGTGAAGTAGCACTTCACTTGCACTTCCCTCAATTTAGTCTACTGCATTCGCTGCTCCCAATGCGGTCTCCTCTACTTTGGAGAGACCAAACGCAGACTGGGTGACGACTTTGCAGAACACCTTTGGTCTGTCAGCAAGCATGACCTAGACCTCCCTGTCACTTGCCATTTCAACACTGCACCCTGCTCTCATGCCCACATGTCCGTCCTTGTCCTGCTGCAATGATCCAGTGAAGCTCAATGCAAACTGGAGGAACAGCACCTCATCTTCTGGCTAGGCACTTTACAGACTGCCGGACTTGATATTGAGTTCAACAACTTCAGATCATAAATTCTCTCCTCCAGCCCCACCCCCTTTCCGATCTCCCTTTTTCCAATAATTTATAATTTTTAAAAAATATATATTTTTCTTCTCCCACCTCTTTCCATTATTTTTAAATGTATTTACGTGCATTGTTTTAACCTATTTTGATCCCTTCCCCCCACCCCACCCCCACTGGGGCTATCTGTCATTGCTTTCTACCCTTAATGTCATCATTAACACATTCTTTAGCTAATATCATCACCATCAACACCCCTTTGTCCTTTTGTCTATGACACCTTTGGCAATCTCTTCTTTGCCTCCACCTATCACTGGCCCTCTATCCAGCTCTACCTGTCCCACACCCCTCAACCAGCTTATATTTCACTTCATTTCTATATTTCTTAGTTCTGATGAAGAGTCATACGGACTCGAAACGTTAACTGTGTTCTTCTCCGCAGATGCTGTCAGACCTGCTGAGTTTTTTCAGCTATTTTTATTTTTGTTTCAGATTTCCAGCATCCGCAGTATTTTGCTTTTATCTTATGATCATCACTGTTTTACAATCCACTGTTTTATAAAAATCTATTGTTAACCAGGTTTAACCATTGTAATATCAATAGTTAATTTGTGTCTGATGGCTTATATTTCCTGTTGGAGTTGTGATGATCTACATGATATGTGATGCATGACCTTTCACAAAGTCAACTTAATTTCAATAGCTTGTCTGACACATTCGCACAAATGATCAGAACAAGCTGTGGTCACACAATCTATAAGTCTTTACATGCAGCAGGGTGATACTACTGGCAGTGCAGTGATTTTTGATTTTTTTTATGTCATGAAGAGAAACATGGTTATTGTTTTTAGTGTCCCTAAAAGGGTGATGGACCAATTTTTGAATGATAAATGTTGCTACCACTGTTGCCATCTATGGGAATAAAATCTGTTTGGAGTTTAGTCCTGCCATAGTTGCAATATTCAGATTTTTCTAGTACCATCTCTAACAGCAGTTCCCATAAACAGTTATTGTTCTCTCAATTCAGAAGCTATACGTCTTCTATACTTTTCTCACAGAGGTGAGTTGTGAAAGGCTTAATAATTACTCCATTTACAGGAATGGCTACTGAATTTAACATAGGGCGGAGTCATCCCAGATTTGCACTAAGACAAATAGCGGGCGGGAAAAAGAAATTTTTACCCTCTGGCTGCAATGGCAACTTTTCATGCCATATTATCCCAATCCCGCTGCATTGTTGATATATTCCCGGGAAACACACCGTTTCAACAGCGGGCGGGATCTCATTCACCCGCACGCCATCACCTCACTCTTTCCTCATGCCGGGCACCATATTTAAAGTGCAGCAGGGCGCACACCTCTCAGTGCTTCCAGCCCAGGACTACTGCAAAGAAGAGATGGCCCCAAAGGCAAGATGACTGCAGCCCCCCCAGTTTAGTGACTTGTCCCTCAAGCATCTTTTGGACTCCGCGAAGGCCTGCTGTGATGACCTTTACCCTCATTCTGGCTGCAGGAGGGGCAGCAACATCATCAATCCAGCATGAGAGGCGGTGGCAGCAGTGGTCAGTGCCAACACCCTGCAAAAGAGGAAAGCCCACCCACTGCCTAAAGAGGATGAATTATCTCCTCCATTCTGTCAGGGTAGGTCACTCTTCTCTTCAGTCTCAACCCACACACTCACAAACACATCACACATCCACAAGAATCTCACTCACTGCCAGCTCAAGGGGCATTACTATTCACTCTCTCACATACATCTTCGTTATCCTCATCCTGTTCATGGCAAACTCACCACCCACACATGCCAGGCATACTTATCATCTGGCCTGCCAGGCATCCTGCTTACACTCTCTTCATCTGTATTCATGTAGGACAAGCTGGCACACAACAAAAGGGAGAGGTCACAGACTGGTGGAGGAATGCCTGAAATCAAGGTCCTCATGGACATTGAAAATAAAGTCATCCAGCAGGCCGGAGAAGGTCTGGACCGTTCCTGTGCTGATAGTGAGGTTGGCACTGCTCTACCAAGTGAGGGTCCAGCAATGCAACATCCATCAGACAAACATGCCGTGAGTGATGTGTCCTGTTTCACAGGCCACCGCCATACAATAATTTTCTCTCCTTGCTTTTACAGGGACATCTGGGAAACAGCTGAGGAAGTTCACAACACAGGGCTTCCAATCAAGCCCTGAAAACACATCGGAAGAAGAGTCTGAAGGCACCCTCATTGAAAACCAGTTGCAGCACTCACCCACACCCTCCACCAGCACAGAGACACACACCTCAGTGGGACCTAGTTCCAGAGTAGCCTCGGGATCATAATTTGCTGAGCATGTTGCACCGTCTGATATGCAGCAGGCAGAGGCAGGAACGTCCCAGGTTTCTGGCACTCAGAGGACTGCTGGAGACCAGAAATCTGCTCATTCTAAGCAGACGACGAGCCTCTGGACTTGGTCATACCTCAGTTACTGGAGCTGTAAAGGCAAGCTCGCGAACAGCAGGAAGTGATGTCTGCTGCCCTCCTCACATTGCAAAGCACAAAGGCTGTGTGGGCTGAACGCTATCACTGGCATCATAGTTGGCCTCCAACAGTGTCAATATGAGAGGGGTGCAGGGCAGCTTGATCTCAATCCAGTTTCTAATTGTCCTCAAAGAGTCAGCCAGGGGCCTTTGGGCACCCATAGGGAGTAGGATCAACAGGTGAACACCTAGGGGCGATCCATACAGGTGAGTCTCGGAGTATCCGGCCCATTTGAACCGCTCTTCCTGTCACCGCAGCATCCCGAGCTCCATAGGCCAAGGAGGGTGCCACTGCCATGCAGCAGGACCCGGAAAGCAGGCCGGTGCCCTCCAGGTCTTGGCACCACCAGAGGACGTCAGTCAAGTCATCACAGACAGGGTGTAGCAGTCAGCAGGCGCCTCCACTTCTGCTATGGATGTTGGGGGAGCACCAAGACATAGCAGCAGTTTTAGTAAGGTTAAGAAGATGTAACTCTTTTTGAGTCAACCAATTAAAGTAAATTAACAAAATAAGGGATAAATCAATCACAGCCCCTAATTCAGGTCAGCTGTAAAACCAAGGACAAAGTTTAAAGGAAACTTAAAAACGTTAAACCAAAATGTGATTAAAGGGGTCAATAAAACACCCCAGTCCCCGCGGTGCCCACCGGGCACGGAAGGCCTTGAGAGTGCCGGCAGACACCATGTGCTCCCTCTCCAGGGACACCCAGCTGCGAACGTATTAAGAAGATGTAACTCTTTTGGAGTTAAAACAATTAAACTAAATTAACAAAATAAGGGATAAATCAAGCACAGCCCCTAAGTCACGTCAGCTGTAAAACCAAGGACAAAGTTTAAAGGAAACTTACAAACATTAAACCAAAATGTGATTAAGGGGGTCAATAAAACACCCCAGACCCCGCGGTGCCCACCGAGCACGGAAGGCCTCGAGAGTGCCAGCAGACACCGCGTGCTCCCTCTCTAGGGACACCCGGCCGCAAACGTAGCTGCGGAAGTGGGACAAACAATCGGGCGGGACTCCCCCCTCGATCGCCCGCTGCCTGGACCTGTTAATGGCCAACTTGGCCAGGCCCAGGAGCAGGTTCACGAGGAGGTCCTCCTCCTTCCCGACCCCCTTCCGCAGCGGGTATTAAGAAGATGTAACTCTTTCAAGTTAAAACAATTAAACTAAATTAACAAAATTAGGATAAATCAAGCACAGCCCCTAATTCAGGTCAGTTGTAGAACTAAGAACAAAGTTTAAAGGAAACTTACAAACTTTAAAACAAAATGTGATTAAAGGGGTCAATAAAACACCCCAGTCCCCGCGGTGCCCACCGAGCACGGAAGGCCTCGAGTGTGCCGGCAGACACCGCGTGTTCCCTCTCCAAGGACACCCGGCCGTGAACATAGGAAGAGGGATAAACAATCGGGCGGGACTCCCCCGTCAATTGCCCGCTGCCTGGACCTGTTAATAGCCAACTTGGCCAGGCCCAGGAGCAGGTTCACGAGGAGGTCCTCCTCCTTCCCGACCCCCTTCCGCACCGGGTATTAAGAAGATGTAACTCTTATTGAGTCAAAACAATTAGACTAAATTAACAAAATTGGGATAAATCAGGCACAGCCCCTAATTCAGGTCAGCTGTAAAATCAAGAACAAAGTTTAAAGGAAACTTACAAACTTTAAATTAAAATGTGATTAAAGGGGTCAACAAAACACCCCAGTCCCCGTGGTGCCCACCGAGCACAGAAGGCCTCGAGAGTGCCAGCAGACACCGCGTGCTCCCTCTCCAGGGACATTCGGCCATGGACGTAGCCGCGGAAGAGGGATAAACAATCGGGCGGGACTCCCCATCGATCGCCCGCTGCCTGGACCTGTTAATAGCCAACTTGGCCAGGCCCAGGAGCAGGTTCACGAGGAGGTTCTCCTCCTTCCCGACCCCCTTCCGCACCGGGTATTAAGAAGATGTAACTCTTTTCGAGAAGGGTACAATGGGATTTTGTATGTCCACCTAAGTTGAGGTTTAGTTTTCACAGTTCATCAGAGAGATAGCACTTTCACCAGGGCAGCACTTCCTCAGTGCAGCAATATAGATTCTATGCCTAAGACTCCAGGGTGTGGTTTGAACCCACTACCTTCTACTTCAGAAGCTAGAGTGCTTGCTCACTGAGCCACAGTTGACAGCATTAAGAAGATGTAAGTTACATTGTGAGATTTGAACTCTTGATCTTGGGGTTACAAGCCCAGTACCATAACCACTTGGCTATTTAGGCCAAGCGACACCATTATCTGATCAAAGCTGTAACTCTTTCGAGTACAAACACATTTCCATCTGTTTCAGATGAAGTTACATTGTTTCATAGCTTGCCATTGTGAGATTTGAACTCTTGATCTTGGGGTTATAAGCCCAGTACCATAACCACTTGGCTATTTAGGCCAAGCTTAAAGTGCACAGCCTGGGCATGGGTGTTAATCACTTGTACATAATGTTCACTATCGTGAATAAAACTCCCAAGATTATCTCGCTGCCTATGGCTGCTTGTTCTGATGAGCAGTGCTTATGTCACTCAGAAGTGAAACCTTGGTCCCTACACAAGATAAAGACAGGTGTCTCAGTCCAGGGCCTCTTCCCTGTGCTTTGTACAACCTTCAGACCAAAGTGATGGCCCAGCTTCACATTCACCGGATGTATTTGTGATGCCTGCACATCAATGCTGCTTGTTATTGCTTCCAGAATGTTGTGGGCAGGTGTCACAGTGTTTCATCATTTTCCCTATATGCTCTTAGCATCTTTGAGATGGGTCTAGCCCTCCATCTCATCAGCATCTGTGACCGGCAATGCTGTGCTCCTGCAGGCATCAGGTGCTAAAGGCGGACAAAGGACCAGGTGCATTTAAAGTTTCACGGCTGCGTCTCCATGATATGACCCTGATCAGAGCTGCCTTTAGCCAGACAGGAGTCAGACATTCACAGAGGCTATGTGAAGATCTATGGAATGTCTTCACTGCACGTCATGATCATCCTCCTGGAATCGAGTGGCTATTAGGACCTTTACTGTGTCTCCATGACAGGAGCCTTATCACAGAGGGTATGTGCACTGCCATCAGCCAGACTGGAGTCAAACGTCCACAGATGCAATGTGAGGATCTATGGTGTCTCCTCACTGCATGCCGTCATCATCTTCCATGAATCTAGCAGCTATGAGGGCCTCCCGAGCATGCCTGCCTCGTCTGGACAGTGTGATGGTCTCATTGCCGTCAACCATGACATCAAGAACCTCCTCACCCTTATTCCCATGGATGTCTTCCTCATCGGAGGAGATGGCCAGCTGTTCCATCTCCTCCTCAGACAGCTCCTTTCCCCGTTGCAGCGCCAAGTTATAAAGGGCGCAGCAGGCGATGACGATGCATAATACCCTCTGTGGACTATATTGCAGGGCTCCACCAGACCGGTCCAGGCACGGGAATCTCATTTTCAGCATCCTGATGGTTTGCTCCATCAAGGTGTGAGTTGCAGCATGGGCCTTATTTTACCTTTGCTCTACTGCAGTCTGAGGCTGCCGCACAGGTATCATCAGCCACATCCTCTGCTGGTGGCATTTGTCCCCACGGAGCCATCCCTGCAGCTTCTGTGGACCTAGAAGACGTTAGGGATCTGAGACCGACTGAGAATGTAGGACTCATGGATATACCCTAGGAACTGATCACAGACCTGCAGGCTGCATTTGATGTGGTCGTGCACCGGCTGAACATTCAGCAGGTGGAAGCCATTGTGTTTGACATAGTTGACTGCTTGTTGCCATGGAGATCTGAGCGCTATGTGAGATGGCGCCCTGCACCTGTGGAAAACCTGAGGTCTGGGCAAATCCCAGCGCTCTTGCATCCTGGCTTTCTTGGTTCTGGCGAAATGCACAAAGTTGTGTGCCTTCATGAAGATGGCATCCGTGACCTCAAGGATGCATTTGCGGGTGGATGCTTGCAATATCCCACAGAAGTCACCTGTGGAGCTCTGAAAGGAGCCACTGGCGTAAAAATTGAGGGCCATGGCCACTTTCATGGCCACTGGCACTGGATGTCCTCTATGTCCCCATGGTGCCAAATCATGCAGCACGTGGCAGATGTGACTGTCTAGTTCCCTAGACTTGCGCAGTCTCCGGCATCACTGGTTCTTGATCATCTGCAGGAATGAAAGGTGACCCCTGGGTCTAACTAGGCACTGACCAGCGATGGCTTGCTGTCGCTTTTCAGCGGTGCGTGCGGGAGCTCCAGCCTTCTTCCAGAAAGTGCTGTTCCACCCTCTGCCCAACTAGACACTTGCGTTGCTCTCCTCTCCTTCGTCTCTGCTTGTCTGCAAGCATGAGGCATTCAGTTAGTTCACCAGGCTCCTGATGTACTCCTCATGCAGGATGAAAGAAAGAGATGTATGGGTTAGCTTGGGTGTTCTAAGAACCTCTTCTGGTTAGGTCTGAAGGTCCCTTAATGCATCCCGGAGAGTGCTGGCCACCACTTGGATGGCCAGAGTTTGGTGGACTGCATGGATGCCCGAGACCCCACCAACCTCCGCCTACTCCACCTGACCAATTGGCGGCAGCTTCGCCCACTGGGCTGCATCCTGTGCTCTCAACTCAGGTGCAGGGTTCTCCCAACCCACACTGCAAGGCTGCACTTTTAGCTTAAACCATGGGGGCGATTGGTCCAAACCTGAAGGTTGACATTGTAAGGGGCTGTGAGCACCTCCAGCAGTGACTACTTCATGGCCAGCTTTAGCAAGGAGATTGTACAACTTGCCCAACTGTCATCCAACTGTTCTGCACTCCACTAAATTTGTTTACTCATTAGTTTGCAGTCTGTGCCCGAGGGGTGAAAAGGTCTGGAGCACTTGGTGGCACTTTAATGCCTCAGCATTGCTTGAGTGGGCAGATAAGCTAGAAGCCCAACTCCAAGCATGTCTATGTAGCAGTGCCTGAACTGTCTCAGCAGTGGTGGAATGGTCACTTTATACAAGGTTTCCCAAATGCATGGCTGCTTCCCTCCTGCCCACCCCACATGTGCTTGTGCACTAACATTAACCGCAGTGCACCCCTTGCCCCCACCCCCCAAGTCACCTCAACTGCAGTGCAGCCCTTGCCCCCTTCGCCCAGGTTGCCTCAACCACAGTGCACCCCTTGCCCCCACCCCCCAAGTCACCTCAACTGCAGTGCAGCCCTTGCCCCCTTCGCCCATGTTGCCTCAACCGCAGTGCACCCCTTGCCCCTACCCCCCAAGTCACCTCAACTGCAGTGCAGCCCTTGCCCCCTTCGCCCATGTTGCCTCAACCGCAGTGCAGCCCTTGACCCGCCCCCCACCCCAACTCGCCTTAACAGCAGTGCAACCATTTCCCCAGCACTGCAGTGCCAGCCGGCTGGGAAAAAGCGACTTGCCTCTGCCCTCGGTTGAATGCACGATGCCTCAACCTTGAATTCCAACAAGTGACCCTCGCAAGCGCTACACAATGTTACTATGCACTCACCTCTGAGTTCCTTTCGAAGTGCAGCTTATATATGCTGTTGTGAAACACGTCAGCGTGCAATCACGCCAATGTGCTTGGATGATCCAGCATGGGGGGATGATTCTGATGAGCTGGGCTTATAATGATAAGCTGATGTATTATAACGAAGTTCCCAACATCTGACGGCGGGAACGGCAGCCTGCCATTGACGGGCAAAGCAGACGATTGCAAACTGGTTTCACGATTTCGTGAAAATGATTTTTAGCCTTCCTGCCATATTGCCCGCTCATGCCCCCAAACATGCCTGACGCCAATGAGTACGGAAAATTCCACCCATAGTTTCAAGCATACCATCAAACATTTGTCCAAACTGGCATATCTTTCCTTTGACTAACTATCAAGCAGAGTGTGTAATCGGCAGCCAATCTGATACCATCCATTTTTCACCCCTATTAAAGTTGAATTTCAGCTTGCAAGTAAATAGAAACATAATTCGTAAAAATTTGGTAATTATAGAAGTTATACATACATACCTACATAGGTAAATAATGGATAAGTCAGTTATGGCTCCTGAGGGGGTAGCTGCTCATCTAGGCCTGATAGGAAACATGATACCAGAAGCAGGTTCTTCAAGGATAGTGGTTAAATTTTATGCACCTGGATGCTTCCAGACATCCTCTGGGTGATATTAGTGACATCAATCAGTCAGCAGTTTGTTGCTGCATTAACCAGGTAATGGATGCAAACCTCTGATTTCATTCTGTTTAATGTGCATCCAGAAAAGCAGGGAGGGTGAGTGACATTAACTTCTTCCTGTTGAGTGGCTATAACAGCCCCTCTGAAGGCCCCATAAAATTCATCAACAAGGATTGATTTCATTCCCTGAATGTGCAGATAGTAATTGATCCTCACCGCTACATGAGGTATATCAATGCAAGGCTCCCAAGAGAAGCTATAATTTAGTTACTCTGATGAAATCCAGGATAACTGCATGATTGAGAACAATATAACAGGATGATTCTGAGAAAGCCACCTGAAAATGAGTGTTTTTTAAAGGAAAATCCAGGCCTTAAATTCCAAGCCATATTTCATGACAAGAAGGCCTAAAACGGGACCATAGATTCTGGTAACCTAAAGTATTTTTACTCACACAGCGAAACTTTCATTACAAGAGAACTGATGGAACAGCATTTAATACAAATATCACATTTTAAACAGTATACCTAAAATTTACACACTGCAGTATCATCTCATTATTACCAATTCATTTATTACAACTTTTTCTATACAACCTAAATTTTCAGGTCTTTAGGCCAGCCATTCCTTTCACAACTAGTTTCAGTTTCACCCATGCTGTGCAGCAGAACAGATAAACAATAAGGTCATAATTTTATGCCCCCACCCCATCCCTCAGGAGATGGGGCATAAAATCGGGTAGAATGGTGGGGAGTGCCATGCCAATCACCTACCCACTTCTGCTGGTATTTTACCAGTGGTGGGGTAGGTGGCAGGCAGCCTGCCGGCCTTGGGTCAGTTGAGGCCCCATAAGTGGCTAATTACTGTACTTGAGGGCTTCACCCTGCCCCCACCAGAATTAACCCTGTGGCAGATCGGGGCTTGCCATGTGGGAAGCACAACAAGCAAACCCCAGCAAGTTTGCTTCCAGGTTCCCACGGAGGAGGCAGGAGTCCCTTGTTCAAAGGCACTCAGTGCCTGACCATGGGACCCTTCATTGGGAAGGGGGCCTGCTGAGAGCCACCCTCTGGCCTTGGTGCTGATCCCTCTCACCCCTGCTCCCTGTAACCCTCCCGCTGTCATTCACTTCTGGCTTGATAATCCTAAACCTCAGGTGGCCTCCGATTGGATAGCAGTTGTCATCAGGCACAGCTTCTGCCCCCACAGGTCCTTGATCCTGGTGGAAAGCCTGCTTCTGACCCGTTAAATGTCTGCGTGGAACAAGACAAAAAGAATTTTGGGGGCAATTGGGCACCCTCAGGCCAGCCAAATATTTTCTGTCTCAAATAAAAGCAAAATAGTGCAGATGCTGTAAATCTGATACAAAAACAAAAATTGCTGGAAAGCTCAGCAGATCTGACAGCATCTGTGAAGAGAAAGACAGAGTTAATGTTTCGAGTCCATATGACTCTTCTTCAGAACTTCTTCAGACTCTTCTGTGTCTCAAACTATGTCTAGAGTCTGAACAAACAGCACACCTTCCAAGCACAGGTTGTTACTTGTAATTTGTTCCTTCTACTCTTCCAGTATTCCTATAGTACTCTTTACAGTCACTCCTACAGCAATTATGCTCCCATCCTCTGGAACTCTTATTGTTGGAGCCTCATATCAACACCCTGGTAATCCAACATAATATATTTGATTAGGTTAGGAATTCACATTAAAAACCCATTCTAAAGTCTAACAGTATATTACAGAGGAATAAGAGCAAACTTGAGAGAGACATTCATATAAACCCAGGAGCCTCAAAAATAAAGAGTAGACAAAAGTGAAAAATAATGTGCAGAAACACAGAGTTGATATAGACTATTTTGAAGGAACATTGGATGAAGTGGTTAAGTGTTATGAAGTGCAAGATGCAATTTTTTGGGGGTACTTTGCTGTGGACATGGACCTTGGCCTTTTGTTCATTTGATTATCCCAGTGTGGACGTATGAGGTGCAACTCCTTTGTCTATGTTAAAGATTTTATAATGGAAATCTGGTACCATGGAAGAGGTGAGTTAACAAGAAGGCATTCTGGTTGGAAGGGACTTGGAAGTAGAAAGTCTTGTTGTAATGTGTTGCAAATGCCTAGGACTGGCACAGGAATAAAAACAGTAGATAGGCACTCTACTCTGCTGATGTCCAGCTATGCTACCTGTTGGGGTGCATCAGACAAGGAAATACTCAGTACATGGTGAATTCTTTTGTCAGCCTTGGGAAATAAAGTCACGAATCCACTGGTTTTGCCCAGATCTCAGGTTTCTCACAGGTGCAGGATGCCATCGACTGCACTTATGTGGTGCTCAGATCTCCTTCACAATGCATGGCCAACTATGTCAACCGCAAGGGCTCCCATTCCTTTAATGTGCAGCTGGTGTGCAACCACCACAAAAGCATCTTGCAGGTCTGTGCATGGTTTCCAGGGAGTGTGCACAACTCCTACATTCTCAGTCAGTCACAGATCCCTGACGTCTTCCAGGGTTCACAAAAGCTGCAGGGATGGGGAAAATGGCTAACCACAGAGGGCTTGCAACTTGGTGGAGCAATTCATCGGGATGCTGAAAGTGATGTTCCAGTGCCTGGACTGGTCTAGTGGAGCCCTGCAATATAGTCCTCAGGGGATGTCCCTCATCCTTGTTGCCTGCTGTACCCTTTACAACCTGCCACTGCAACGGGGAGAGGAGCTGGCTGAGGAGGAGATGCAGGAGCTGGATGAGAAGGACATCAATGGTGATGAGGGTGAGGAGGTCCCTGAAGGCGGGGATGAGGCCCTTGCATTGGCCAGATGAGGCAGGTGTGCTCAGGAGGCCCTCATAGCTCCCAGAGTCACCTGGGTGGATGGCCATAGGGTGTGCAGCTGCTGATCCTCCTCCCTATGGGTGCCCAAGGGCCCCAGGCTGACTCCTTGAGGAGAAGGGGTAGCTGGAGTGAAATCAAGCTGCCCTGCACCCCTCTCACGTTGACAGTGTTGGAGGCCAACTATGGCATCAGCATGGAGTTCAGCCCGTGCAGCAGTGCAAAAGTGACTTCCTGGACTAAGATCTCCTTGGTGGCCACCATCCTACCAGTGTTGACCTCGGTGCACTGGCATGCCTGGCGCTATCACCTCAACCTGAAGGTGGACGGAGTCCTCCATCGTGCCTTGCAATCTAAGGAGTGCAGCAGACATCCCTTCTTGATGTTCCTGAGCTTGCCTTTCCAGCTCCAGCAATTGCGACATGACCGAGTCCAGAGGCTCGTCATCTGTCTCGGACTAAGCAAATTTCTGGCTTCCCTCAGTCCTCCGAGTGCTGAAAACCTGGGAAGTCCCTGCCGCTGCCTGCTGTGGATCAGAAAGTGTGGCATGCTCACCAGATTGTGATCCTGTAGTAATTGAAGGTATAGCCTCTCCTAGTGCCTATTAGGGTCACGTGATTATTCTTGGAGGCTCTGATCAATGAGCCTTAAGTGGGAGTAATCCAGGGGGTGGGGCTTTCTTGTTGAGGACCTGGTTCAAGTGTGTAGCACCTGCAAAGCTCTATGTAAAAAAGTGTTTGTTTCTATTAGAAACCTGTCAGGTACGTCAAGTTTGGTGACCAGGATAAAATAGATTTGATGCTGCACCACACCTTGTTAATGTGAGTACATCAAATCTTACAAAAAAAGGAAAGAATACTCAGCAGTCATGCCACTCTTCAGCAGAATCGATCCTTACAATGCAACTATGGAAGACTGGAGCCAGTATGTACAGCGCCTTGGTTTTTATTTCATAGCAAACAAAATTACCACAGAGGAAAAGCAGAAAGCCATCCTTTCAATTTTATATGGTAGCAAGACATACAATCTCATCCGTAGCCTGAAGGCACCAAACGCGCCCTTTTCTACATCCTTTAATGAATTAATGGACGTTGTGAAAACACATTTTCAATCAAAGCCATTGATAATAATGCAGAGGTTTAAGTTTAATTCCAGAGTAAGGGTCCCTGGAGAGCCCATCACAGCCTACATGGTGAAGTTGAAGCAGTTGACTGAACACTGCGACTTCGGGACTATACTCAATGATATGCTGCGGGACAGATTAGTTTGTGGAGTTCACAACGACACCATCCAGCGCTGTTTACTGGCAGAAATCAACATCAATTTGAAGCACGCCATGGAAATAGCACTAGCCATGGAAAGTGCTGTAAGAGTCTCACAGGCTTTATAACACGTACAACTTTTTTCATGTGTGGCGGGAACCTACCGCTGGGCATGGCGTAAAAACCAGAGACACAGCAGTGAAGAACAAGGCAATCTCCGCTGTTAGAAAAGGCCTAGTAGAAACATTTCAGCAGCAACTCCATGGTTAATCTGTTATAGATGGGGTGACCACCTGCAGATTCAAGGAGGCAGAATGCCGTTACTGCCATAAGAAAGGTCACGAAATAAAGCAATGCAGGGCGAAATCGAAACAGCCCATAAGGCAGAAAACCAATATGACTGAATTGAATAATACAACAGAACCTGAAGCTGCCAATACCGACATCAATTCCCTGTACAACATCACAGTGGTAAAAACCAAACCTATTACTGTCACAATCCAAGTTAATGGGAAGCCACTAACAATGGAGGTAAATATAGGAGCTTCAACCACAGTGGTGGGAGAGCACACATTTAAATATTTAAATGAAGGTACCCAGTCACTGAATCTGGAGCAAACCATGGCTCAATTGAAGACATACACTGGAGAGTCCAAACAGGTAAAAGGTATCACCACAGTACCTGTGATCTATAGGCAACAGATAGCCCAGCTTCCAGGGATCACAGTGACAGGTGAAGGACCTAGTCTTCTGGGCCGAGACTGGTTACAAAAAATCAAGCTTAACTGGTCTGAAATATTTCACTTGAGAACAGGAGGAGTTCCTGAACTGCTAAGGAAATATGACAGTGTATTTCGTGATAAATTAAGGAAGTTTAAAGGCTTGCAAGCAAAAATATATGTGGATTCTCAGATGATACCCTGTTTCTTTAAGACCTGTGCCTTATGCCTTAAAGGAGAAGGTGGATGCAGAACTGTGCCAGTTGGAAAAGCTAGGCACCATCCAACCAGTCCAATTTTCGGAATGAACAGCATCCATAGTCCTAGTGGTGAAACCTGACCAAACTTTACGCATTTGTGGGAGGATAAATTGACCATAAACAAGGCAGCCAAACTAGATAAATATCCTATCCCAAGGATAGATGACTTATATGCAAAGTTAGCTGGAGGCAAATCCTATACAAAACTGGACATGAGCCATGCCTACCAACAGTTAGAGCTGATAGCACATCTAGAAGGCCTGTAACCATCAACACACACAAGGGCCTGTATCAATATATGTACCTACCCTTTGGAGTATGTGCAATCTTACAAAGGATAATGGAGTGTCTTATGCAAAGACTTCCCTGAGTAGTAGTGTACCTCGATGATGTTCTGCTCACAGGGTCAACTAAAACCGAACACTTGGCCAACCTGGAAGAAGTGCTAAGAAGATTCTTGGAAGCTGGTGTACTATTAAAGAAAGAAAAATGTACATTCCACGCACCAGAAGTTACTTACCTGGGTCACAAGATGGGTGCCATGGGGTTGCAGAATAAAAAGTTAGGGCAATTAAAGAGGTGTCCTCTCCGTCCAGTGTAACTGAACGCAAGTCTTTTCTGGGTATGATCAACTATTATAGCCTTTTGCCAAACTTGTCAACAGTGCTAGCACCATTACACTTGTTGTTAAAAAAGAATCATCGTTGGTCGTGAAAGTTAAGAAGCTATTACATTCATCATGTTTATTGGTACACTACAACCCATCAAAAGAATTGGTGTTAACGTGCGATGAGTTTCTTTATGGTGTGGGAGCTGCGTTATCACATAGGATGGAAGATCGATCAGAAAGGCCAATTGGCTATGTCTGCAGAGGCTGCTCCGCAGCCGAGAGGGTTATTCCCAGCTAGAAAAGGAAAGTTTATCTGTGATATTCAGAGTGAATAATTTTCACCAGTATCTGCATGGACGACATTTCATCATTGTGTTGGACACAAACCATTAATGGGTTTATCCAGTGAGGATAAAGCCATTCTGCCAGTAGCATCGGCAAGAATACAATGTTGGGCTTTGATATTATCTGCATATGAGTATTCCTTTATGCACCATCCTGGCTTGCATATTGCAAATGCGGATGCACTCAGTCATCTTCTGTTACCAGAGAGCATTTTACATGCTCCAGTACTGCAAGAAGTTGTGCTTGTACTGAATTTCTTGGATTCTTCGCCTGTATGTGCGAAGCAAATCAGAAAATGGACGAACAGAGATCCAATATTGTCGTTAGTCAAGGACCTTGGCCGGGATTTTCTGCCCTCGTTGCGGGTGGGACCAGCCATGGGCAAGGCGGCGCCCCAGCCAGAAGTCTATTTACATGTGGCGGGAGCGGAAGATCCCAGCGGCAGGTGGGTGCGGAAAATCCCAATCCTTGTATTACAGGGGTGGTCAAATTCACCAGTGTCTGAAGAGATGAGACTATTCCATGCCCGAAAAGCAGAGTTAAGTGGGATTTTGTTGAGGGATCGTGAATTGTCATTCCTTCACAAGGAAGAGAACAACTCTTGACAGAGCTTCATAATGCACATCCAGGCATATTGAACATGAAAATGCTTGCACAAAGCTATATCTGGTGGCCAGGTATTGACAGTGACATTGAAAGCATGGTCAAGCAGTGTCTCCGTCATCAGTAACAATAGAAGTTGCCTGTTTTAGCTCCATTGCATCCGTCGAAGTGACCTAGTCAACCCTGGGTTAGACTACATATTGATTATGTAGGACCATTATTAGGTACCATGTTTTAATTGATCGTAGGTGCACATTCTAAATGGATGGATCTGTATGAAGTCAGATCACAAACATCGAGCGCAACTATCGCAAAGCTGCGCCATTGGTTTAATATACATGGCCGACTGGAAGTCATTGTTTCTGATTACTGTACAGTCTTTACCAGTACAGAATTTCAGAGATTCATGAATAAAATGGAATCAGACATATTAAAACAACCCAATATCATCCCTCATCAAATGATTTAGCTGAAAGAGCTGTGCAAGCTTTCAAATCTGGAATGAAAAGGTGATCAGGAGGCACTCTAGAAACTTGACTTTCTGCTTTTTTCTCAATTATTGTACGATACCTCATTCAACTATGTGTTCAACACCGTCTGAATTAATTATGAAACACCACCCATGTACAAGGTTAAGTCTGGTGTTTCCAAACTTAAAGGGAAAGGTAGAGAAGAATCAGGGTAATTAAAAATTGAATCATGATATTCATAGCACAGCTCAAGATTCATTGTAGGAGATAAAGTTTTCATGTGGATTTTTGGAAGTGGACCTTGTTAGGTTCCTGGTACAATAGTCTCAGAAACTGGTCTCTTATCCTTCCAGGTAGAAATGGAAGACTGAATTGTTCAAAAAAATGTAGATCATCTTAGGAATAGAGAGATATTCCAACAACCAGCTATTCCGCCTGTAATTAACTTCGAGCCATTAACCCCTGAGGTGACAGATCAACCAAGAATAGACATGCCGCATGTATCTGTAGAGTTGCCAAACCCTGAACTGCCACTTTCTCGTGATGTATATGGTGCTGCAATTCCGGATCATGTCGATCCAGTGGAAGAACCCCAAGTGGTAAAGATTCGCCGCGTTAACCTAATAAGGAAAGCACCTCAGAGACTTAATTGTTAATCACCAGCATTGTATATATGTATATGTTGTGGATATTCAAATGAACTCTATAAATAGAAACTGTAGAAAAACTAAAGGGGGAGGAGGAAATGTAGTATTGGATGTGTAGCCTCTCCCACTGCCCATCAGGGGGTCACGTGATTGTTCTTGGAGGCTCCAACCAATGATCCCTAAGTGTAGGTAATCCGGGGGCGGGTGGGGCTTTCTTGTCAAGGACCTGGTTCAATCATGTATCATCTGCAAAACTCTGTAATAAATTATCTGTTTCTAGTGGAAACCTATCCCGTTGTTCAAGTTATTACATATCCCGAGGCTACTCTGAAGCTAGGTCCCACCGAGGTGTGTATCTCTGCGCTGATGGAGAGTGTGGGTGAGCGCTGTGGTGGGACTTCAAGGAGGGTACCTTCAGATTGTTCTTCAGCAGTTTCTTCAGGGCTTGATTGGAGGCCCTGGGTCATGGATTCTGTCGGCTGTTTGGCAGGTGTGCCTGCGAAAGCAAGGGGATTAATTAGTTCATGACAGTGGCCTGTGAAACAGGACACATCACACACAGCATGGTTGCCTGATGGATGTAGCAATGCTGGATTCTCACTTGGTAGAGCACCGCCGACCTCACCATCAGCACAGGAATTGTCTAGATCCTCGGCCGGCCAGCTGGATGGCTTTATTTTCAAAGTCCTTGAGGACCTTGATCAGGTCCACCAGTAAGCAATCTCCCCCTCTTGTTGTGTGCTAGCTTGTCCTGTATAAATAGAGATGGAGAAAACGTAAGCAGGATGCCTGCCAGACTAGATGATAAGTATGCCTGGCATGTGTAGAGGGTGAGTGGTTCCATGGAGGGGATAAGGACAATGAAGGTATGTGCAAAAGAGTGAATGGTGATGTCCCTTGAACTGGCAGTGAGTGAGGGCCCTGTGAATGTGTGATGGGTTTGTGAGTGTGTGAATTGAAAGTGATGAAAAGAGTGACTTACCGTGGCAGAACGGAGATCATTCATTCTCCTGCAGCACTGGGTGGCTGTCCTCTTTTGCAGAGCATTGGCTCTGACCACTGCTGCCACCGCCTGCCAAACTGGATTAGTGAGGTTGCTGCCCATCCTGCGGCCAGAACGGAGGTAGAGGACTTCATGGCAAGCCTCCCGAAAACAAACTGCATCCCAAAGGCATCTGAGGGATGCGTCAGTGAACCTATGGACTGCCGTCCTTTTGCCTTTCAGGGCCATGTCTTCTTTGCAGCAGTCATGGGCTGGAAGGGCTGAGAGGTGTCCATGCGGCCACACTTCAAATATGGCAACCAACGTGATGAAGTGACAAGATCATGCATGGGGGATGAATGAGAGCCCACCCGCCATGGAAACAGCTTGTTACCCGGGAATGATTGATTAATGTGGTGGGTTTAGGATGATATGGCGTGAAAAGCCGCCATTGCAGATGTTATACCTGCCCATTGCCTCACTTAGTGCAAACCTGGGACAATTCCCAGGTTTGATGCCATCAAAAAAAAAAACCCTATGGACACAGAAGGAATGCAACATTTTTATTTATGTAGATTTGTATAAATATTCCAAAATTTTAAAATTAATGTATGAAATATCGACAATCCATTAACATGTGACCTTTATTTCTGCTAGCTATGAATATATAAGAAGTTATTTTTGTGGTGATTTCTTACAGATCTTGTCAGAACTGTTCTAAATTAACTGTCTTTTGGTAATATTGTCTAGCTAAGATATTTGGATAAACTATAATCTATTGAAATATAAACACTTAAAAGCAGAGTTTCCAAACAGTTTATAACTAAAAAAAAATGCATCAAAAGATCTTGGTTCCTGAAATAAAGATATAATTATGATGAAGGAGTAAGCAACATCAGAGAACATAATATAATGCTGAAGGTTTTGCCTTGGGTCGTCTTCAGCAACATGAGTGTAAGACAGAGGCTGCCATTTAGAATTTAAAGTACTTACAAGCATAAGCCTATTACCTGCCTTACCCCAAGGAAGCTAAATAGACAAAAGGGTGCATTTTTTTTCTTTTTCTTCTTCTCTTTCTTTATCTTTTTATCTCTATTTCTCAATGTCTCGCTTCCTGTCTCATTATTTTTGGCATGGGTTCCTATGAGATGCCATGACAACATCACTTCAGCTCTCTTGGTCCATTGCCAAAATTCTGATAGACTTCCCATGAGGTTGAACGCCTTTGTTTCATGTGCTCTTCGAGAATTGTGTCGTCTGTGTCTGTTCTACTGCCTGATTTCCAGGAAAGAAAAAATGTTAGAAGTCCAGTACTACTAGAAACACCCTTATTTTGCACACAAATACATTTCCCAATGGCTTTACTGATGGCCGGAGTGTTTGCCTCTAACAGCTGGGAGCTACAATGGCCCAAATTTTGCATTGAGAGTACCTATAAGGCTAATAGCACACACCAATATTGATTTTTTTTAATAGGTTCATGGGAGGTGGGCGTCGCTGGCTGGGCCAACATTTATTACCCATCCCTAATTGCCCTTGAGAAGGTGATGGTGAGCTGCCTTCTTGAACCACTGCAGGTACACCCACAGTGCTGTCAGTGAAGGAGTTCCAGGATTTTGACACAGTGACAATGAAGGAATGGTGATATAATTCGTAGTCAGGATGGTGAGTGGCTTGGAGGGTAACTTCCAGGTTGATGTTTCCATGTGTCTACTGCCCTTATCGTTCTAGATGATAGTGGTCATGGGTTTGGAAGGTGCTGCCAAAGTAGGCTTGGTGAGTTCCTGAAGTGCGTCTTATAGATAGTACACACTGCTGCCACTGTGCATCGGTGGTGGAGGGAATGAACGTTTGTTGATGGGGTGCCAATCAAGCGGGCTGCTTTGTCCTGGATTGTGTCAAGCTTCTTGAGTGCTGTTGGAGCTGTACTCATCCAGGCAAGTGGAGAATATTCCATCACACTCCTGATTTGTGCCTTGTAGTTGGTGGACAGGCTTTGGGGAGCCAGGAGGTGTCTTACTTGTTGCACGATTCCTAGCCTGTAATATGCTTTTGTAGCCATACTATTTATCTGGCTATTCCAGTTCAGTTTCTGGTCAATGGTAACCCCCAGGATGTTGATGTAAGGGATTCAGGGATGGTAATGCCATTGAATGTTAAGGGGTGATGGTTAGAATCTTTCTTGTTATAGATGGTCATTGCCTGGCACTTGTGTGGCGCGAATGTTACTTGCCACTTGTCAGCCCAAGCCTGGATATTGTTCAGGTCTTGCTGCATTTGGACAGGGACTACTTCAGTATTTGAGGAGTCGTGAATGGTGCTGAACATTGTGCAATGGTCAGCGAACTTTATCACTTCTGACCTCATGATAAAAGGAAGGTCATTGATGAAGCAGCTGAAAATGGTTAGGCCTAGGACACTACCCTGTGGAATTCCTGCAGTGATGTTCTGGAACTGAGATGATTGATCTCCAACAACGACAACCATCTTCCTTTGTGCTAGATTTGACTCCAACCAGCGGAGAGTTTTCCCCCTGATTCCCATTGACTCCAGTTTTGCTAGGGCTCCTTGATGCCACACTCAGTCAAATGCTGCCTTGATGTCAAGGGCAGTCACTTTAACCTCACCTCTGGAGTTCAGCTCTTTTGTCCATGTTTGAACCAAGGCTGTAATGAGGTCAGGAGCTGAGTGCCCTGGCAAAACACAAACTGAGCATCAGTGAGTAGGTTATTACTAAGCAAGTGTCACTTGATAGCACAGTTGATGACCCGTTCCATCAATTTACTGATGATCAAGAGTAGCCTGATGGGGCGGTAATTGGCCAGGTTGGACCTGTCCTGCTTTTTGTGTACAGGATTTACTTGGGCAATTTTCCACATTGCCAGGTAGATGCCAGTGTTGTAGCTGTACTGGAACAGCTTGGCTGGGGGCACAGCAAATTCTGCAGCACAAATCTTCAGTACTACTGTCAGACTGTTGTCAAGGCCCATGGCTTTTCAGTATCCAGTGCCTTCAGTTGTTTCTTGTTATCACGTGAGATGAATTGGCTTAGCTGAAGACTGACATCTGTGACAAAAACAGAATTACCTGGAAAAACTCAGCAGGTCTGGCAGCATCGGCGGAGAAGAAAAGAGTTGACGTTTCGAGTCCTCATGACCCTTCGACAGAACTTGAGTTCGAGTCCAAGAAAGAGTTGAAATATAAGCTGGTTTAAGGTGTGTGTGTGGGGGGCGGAGAGATAGAGAGAGAGAGGTGGTGGGGGTGTGGTTGTAGGGACAAACAAGCAGTGATAGAAGCAGATCATCAAAAGATGTCAATGACAATAGTACAATAGAACACATAGGTGTTAGAGTTAAAGTTGGTGATATTATCTAAATGAATGTGCTAATTAAGAATGGGTGGTAGGGCACTCAAGGTATATCTCTAGTGGGGTTTTTTTTAAAATATTGGAAATAGGTGGGAAAAGGAAAATCTTTATAATTTATTGGAAAAAAAAGGAAGGGGGAAACAGAAAGGGGGTGGGGATGGGGGAGGGAGCTCACGACCTAAAGTTGTTGAATTCAATATTCAGTCCGGATGGCTGTAAAGTGCCTAGTCGGAAGATGAAGTGTTGTTCCTCCAGTTTGCGTTGGGCTTCACTGGAACAATGCAGCAAGCCAAGGACAGACATGTGGGCAAGAGATCAGGGTGGAGTGTTAAAATGGCAAGCGACAGGGAGGTTTGGGTCATTCTTGCGGACAGACCGCAGGTGTTCTGCAAAGCGGTCGCCCTGTTTACGTTTGGTCTCTCCAATGTAGAGGAGACCACATTGGGAGCAACGAATGCAGTAGACTAAGTTGGGGGAAATGCAAGTGAAATGCTGCTTCACTTGAAAGGAGTGTTTGGGTCCTTGGACGGTGATGAGAGAGGAAGTGAAGGGGCAGGTGTTGCATCTTTTGCGTGGGCATGGGGTGGTGCCATAGGAGGGGGTTGAGGAGTAGGGGGTGATGGAGGAGTGGACCAGGGTGTCCCGGAGGGAGCGATCCCTACGGAATGCCGATAAGGGGGGTGAAGGGAAGATGTGTTTGGTGGTGGCATCATGCTGGAGTTGGCGGAAATGGCGGAGGATGATCCTTTGAATGCGGAGGCTGGTGGGGTGATAAGTGAGGACAAGGGGGACCCTATCATGTTTCTGGGAGGGAGGAGAAGGCGTGAGGGCGGATGCGTGGGAGATGGGCCGGACACGGTTGAGGGCCCTGTCAATGACCGTGGGTGGAAAACCTCGGTAAAGGAAGAAGGAGGACATGTCAGAGGAACTGTTTTTGAATGTAGCATCATCGGAACAGATGCGACGGAGGCGAAGGAACTGAGAGAATGGGATGGAGTCCTTACAGGAAGCGGGATGTGAGGAGCTGTAGTCGAGATAGCTGTGGGAGTCGGTGGGTTTGTAATGGATATTGGTGGACAGTCTATCACCAGAGATTGAGACAGAGAGGTCAAGGAAGGGAAGGGAAGTGTCAGAGATGGACCACGTGAAAATGATGGAGGGGTGGAGATTGGAAGCAAAATTAATAAGTTTTTCCAAGTCCCAACGAGAGCATGAAGCGGCACCGAAGTAATCATCGATGTACCGGAGAAAGAGTTGTGGAAGGGGGCCGGAGTAGGACTGCAACAAGGAATGTTCCACATACCCCATAAAGAGACAGGCATAGCTGGGGCCCATGCGGGTACCCATAGCCACACCTTTTATTTGGAGGAAGTGAGAGGAGTTGAAGGAGAAATTGTTCAGCGTGAGAACAGGTTCAGCCAGACGGAGGAGAGTAGTGGTGGATGGGGATTGTTCGGGCCTCTGTTCGAGGAAGAAGCTAAGGGCCCTCAGACCATCCTGGTGGGGGATAGAGGTGTAGAGGGATTGGACGTCCATGGTGAAGAGGAAGCGGTTGGGGCCAGGGAACTGGAAGTTGTTGATGTGACGTAAGGTGTCAGAGGAATCATGGATGTAGGTGGGATGGGACTGGACAAGGGGAGAGAGAAGGGAGTCAAGATAACGAGAAATGAGTTCTGTGGGGCAGGAGCAAGCTGAGACGATCGGTCTACCGGGGCAGTTCTGTTTGTGGATTTTGGGTAGGAGATAGAAGCGGGCCGTCCGAGGTTGGGCAACTATCAGGTTGGAAGCTGTGGGAGGGAGATCCCTAGAGGAGATGAGGTCAGTGACAGTCCTGGAAACAATGGCTTGATGTTCAGTGGTGGGGTCATGGTCCAGGGAGAGGTAGGAGGAAGTGTCTGCGAGTTGACGCTCAGCCTCCGCGAGGTAGAGGTCAGTGCGCCAGACAACAACAGCACCACCCTTGTCAGCGGGTTTGATGACAATGTCAGGGTTGGACCTGAGAGAATGGAGTGCAGTAAGTTCAGAGAGAGACAGGTTAGAATGGGTGAGAGGAGCAGAGAAATTGAGACGACTAATGTCGCGCCGACAGTTCTCAATGAAAAGATCAAGAGAAGATAAGAATCCAGAGGGAGGGGTCCAGGTGGAGGGAGAATATTGGAGATGGGTAAAAGGATCCGTTGAACTGGGAGAGGACTCCTGCCCAAAGAAGTGAGCCCGGAGACGAAGACGGCGGAAGAAGAGTTCAGTATCATGCCGAGCCCGAAATTCATTGAGGTGAGGGCGTAAGGGTATGAAACTAAGTCCTTTGCTGAGCACTGAACGTTCAGCATCGGAGAGGGGAAGGTCAGGGGGTATAGTGAATACACGGCTGGAGTTGGGATTGGAAGAAAGGGTGGGGACGGAGGGACAGGCAGGGGTGGAGGGTCCTAGATGGGTGTTGGTGTCGATGAGTTGTTGGAGCTTGTGTTCCTTAGCACTTGAGAGAAAGAGAAAAAGTTTCTTGTTGAGGCGTCGGATGAGCCGAAGGATAAAATGAAACTGGGGGCGGTGCTGCTGGAGGGAGAGGTCGAGTGTGTTCATATGGCGGCGCATGGCACAGAGTGTGGATTTCAGAATGTGATGGGAACAGCAGTCCGAGAAACGTTTTATGTCCCGGAGATACCTGTAATCCTGGGTGGGTTCGAAACATGAGGGGTGGAATTTCAGTTGAAATCCACGTGGGGTAAGTCGGAGACGGAGACAGTCACTGAGAAAGGAGATATGGCTGTGAAAGCGGGTTTTAGTAAATACCTTGTCAAACACCAGGAGGGAAATGGAAAGCAAGGAAGGTGAGCAAGACAACAGAGAGATACGGAAATCTTGTCGCAGAGAGGAACAGAACTTCTTCAAGGAGGTAGGCATTTCTTGAAGAGCAGTGGCAGTCAATTTAACACAGAGATAAAAACAAAAAAACTGCGGATGCTGGAAATCCAAAACAAAAACAGAATTACCTGGAAAAACTCAGCAGGTCTGGCAGCATCGGCAGAGAAGAAAAGAGTTGACGTTTCGAGTCCTCGTGACCCTTCGACGCATTCAAAGGATCATCCTCCGCCATTTCCGCCAACTCCAGCATGATGCCACCACCAAACACATCTTCCCTTCACCCCCCTTATCGGCATTCCATAGGGATCGCTCCCTCCGGGACACCCTGGTCCACTCCTCCATCACCCCCTACTCCTCAAACCCCTCCTATGGCACCACCCCATGCCCACGCAAAAGATGCAACACCTGCCCCTTCACTTCCTCTCTCATCACCGTCCAAGGACCCAAACACTCCTTTCAAGTGAAGCAGCATTTCACTTGCATTTCCCCCAACTTAGTCTACTGCATTCGTTGCTCCCAATGTGGTCTCCTCTACATTGGAGAGACCAAACGTAAACAGGGCGACCGCTTTGCAGAACACCTGCGGTCTGTCCGCAAGAATGACCCAAACCTCCCTGTCGCTTGCCATTTTAACACTCCACCCTGATCTCTTGCCCACATGTCTGTCCTTGGCTTGCTGCATTGTTCCAGTGAAGCCCAACGCAAACTGGAGGAACAACACTTCATCTTCCGACTAGGCACCTTACAGCCATCCGGACTGAATATTGAATTCAACAACTTTAGGTCGTGAGCTCCCTCCCCCATCCCCACCCCCTTTCTGTTTCCCCCTTCCTTTTTTTTTCCAATAAATTATAAAGATTTTCCTTTTCCCACCTATTTCCATTATTAAAAAAAACCCCACTAGAGCTATACCTTGAGTGCCCTACCATTCATTCTTAATTAGCACATTCATTTAGATAATATCACCAACTTTAACTTTAACACCTATGTGTTCTATTGTACTATTGTCGTTGACATCTTTTGATGATCTGCTTCTATCACTGCTTGTTTGTCCCTACAACCACACCGCCCCCCCTCCACTTCTCTCTCTCTATCTCTCCGCCCCCCACACACACACCTTAAACCAGCTTATATTTCAACTCTTTCTTGGCCTCGAACTCAAGTTCTGTCGAAGGGTCATGAGGACTCGAAACGTCAACTCTTTTCTGCTCCGCCGATGCTGCCAGAGCTGCTGAGTTTTTCCAGGTAATTCTGTTTTTGTTTTTGATTTCCAGCATTCGCAGTTTTTTTGTTTTTATCACTGACATCTGTGATATTGGGGACTTCCGGAGGAGGCCAAGATGGATAATCCACTCGGCACTTCTGACTGAAGATTGCAGCAAGTGCTTTAGCCTTACCTTTGGCACTGATGTGCTGAGCAATCCTCATTGTGAATGGGGATATTTGTGGAGCTTCCTCCTCCGGTGAGTTGTTTAATTGTCCACCACCATTTGTGGCAGGACAGCAGAGCTTAGATCTGATTCATAGGTTGTGGAATTGCTTAGCTCTGTCAATCATTTGCTGCTTACGTTTTTTGGCAAATAAGTAGCCCTGTATTGTAGCTTATTCGGGTTGACACCTCATTTTTAGGTATGCCTGGAGCTGCCCCTGGCATGCTGTCCGGCACTCTTAATTGTAACAGGGTTGATCTCCTGGTTTGGTGGTAATGGGAGATTGGGGAATATGCCAGGCCATGAGGTTACAGATTGTGATTGAGTGCAATTCTATTGCTGCTGATGGCCCACAGCGCCTCATGGTTGCCCAGTTTTGAGTAACTACATCTGTCCCATTTAGTATGGTGGTAGTGCCACAGAACATGACGGAGGGACCCTCAACGTGAAGACGGGACTTCGTCTCTGCAAGCACTGTGTGGTGGTCACTCCTACCGATACTGTCATGGATAGATGCATCTACAGCAGGCAGGTTGGTAAGAATGAGATCAAGTATGTTTTTCCCTCTTGTTGGTTCCCTCACCACCTGCTGCAGACCTAGTCTAGCAACTATGTCCTTTAGGACTCAACCAACTCGGTCAGTAGTGGTGTTACCAATGCACTCTTGATGGACGTTGAAGTCCCCCACCTACATTACATCCTGCCACCCTCAGTGCTTCCTCCTAGTCGTATTCAACATGGTGGAGAACTGAATTGGGGGAGGAGTTGCTGGGGGGAGCAGGGGACGTACATGGTAATCAGCTGGATTTTCCTTGCTTATGTTTGACCTGATACCATGAGACTTTATGGGGTCTGGAGTCGATGTTGAGGACCCTCAGGGCAACTCCCTCCCAACTGTATACCACTGTGCTGTTACCTCTACCTATGCCTCCATACCCAGGGATGGTGAGGGTGGACATTATCTGTAAGGTATGATTCCATGAGTATGACAATATCAGGGTGTTGCTTGACTCATCTGTGAGAAGCTCTCTCAATGATGGCAGTAGCCCCCAGATATTGGTAAGGAGGAATTTGCAGCATTGACAGGGGACTGAGTTTGCCGTTGTCGTTTCTGGTGCCTAGGTCGATGCCAAGTGGTTTGTCCTGTTCCATGCCTTTTATGCTTTATAGCGGTTTGATACAACTGAGTGGTTTGCACTCAGTTAAGAGTCAACCACATTGCTGTGGATCTGGAGTCACATGTAGGCCAGATCAGGGGAGGATGGCAGATTTCCTTCCCTAAAGGGAATTAGTGAACCAGGTGGGTTTTTATAACAATCAACAATGATTTTGTGGTCACCATTAGACTTTCAATTCCAGATTTTCATTGAATTCAAATTTCACAGTCTGCCAGAATGGTGGGATTCAAACCCTGGATTACTCATCCAGTGACAATACCACTATGCCACTGCCTCCCCTGGAGTAAATCAAACAGCAACTTTCAGAGTATGCACATCCATAATTAAACATGGAAATCGGAAATTGCCGTCAAATTTACCCTGCTCCTCCACAGGCTGAGCTATATTGGTACCTTACCAATAAACACTGAAAGCAGTGTGAAGTGGCTATCACTGAGGCTCTGTCTTCTAAGAGAAACAGATATTCTCTCTTGCCAGACAAAAACTGACAGAATGAGCGTATGGCTTAGCAAGGATCGCAAACTTCCCCATTGTACAGGGTTCCATTGACTACATATACTTTGCCTTACAGGTACTGCACATCATCTCTGAGATGTACTGCAACTGAAAGGGATTCCACTCCCTCAACATCCAGCTAGTGTGTGACAGTGCGTATGCTATCATGCAGCTCAGTGTCCAGCACCCTGGCAGCAGTAACGATACCTTCCATTTGCACTAGTCTGTTGTGCTATCAGCACTTGAGCCACCACAATAAATTAGTGGGTGGCTGCTGGGCAATAAGGGATATCCTTTGATGACATGGCTCCTGACTCCATTGTGCAATTGACACACACGTGGGCAAAATTCATATAAAAAATGCCATGCTGCCTCATGAAATGGAATTGAGTAGACTTTTTGGATAATGTTTCCTCTGCCTGGACTGCTCTGGAGGAGCCCTCCAGTACTTACCAGAGTGCATGTCAAGATTTGTCATGGTCTGCTGCATGTTACGTAACCTTGCTATCGTGTGAGCTGTGAGTGTGAGGTTTGTGGCAGTGCTAAGTGTCCAAAGGTGAGATGAAAGTATGAATGTGAGGTATGATTGTTATTGATAGAGATTGGTGGCAGGTGAGTGATGGAGTTGTGGTGCATTGAACAGTGTGTAAGGCTAATGGTGCACCAGATGTGATAAGACAATTCATTGACTTTGATCACTCAGGTGAGGTCATTGACCTTCTTGCGGCACTATATCTTGAGATGGACTCCTGGCATTGGTTGACATGACTATCTCGTCCCAGTGTTTGGAAGGCCTCTTGGCCTCTTCTGGATAGATGACATAGTGAGGGCAGGTATTGTGGTCCTATGGTCAGATTTTCAAGAGCCAGAGAGGAAGTTCAAAAGTAGGGCTTTGATGGTAGTAATCTTTGGAGTACTCTAAGTGTCACATGCTAACAAAGATGGGGAAGATCAGCGTGTGGCTTTAGGCATGGTATAGTCAGCAGGGCTTCAGATACTTGGGCATTGGGACCTGTTCTGGGACAGGGGAGACCTATTCAAAAGGGATGGGTTGCACTTCAACAGGATTGGGACAAGAATTTTCATGGGAATGTTTTAATTAATTTGCAGGGTGTTGGACACCAGCATATAGAAGTCAAGGAACAAGGTAAATCAAGTTGTGAGAGGTTAGATAATACTAGAGAAGGAATTAGTGCCATATTAGACAGAGGCAAACTGAGAAGGACTACAAACTTGTTACGGTTAGGTGGGAAGCAGTAGAATGTCTCCCCTCTTTTCCCACTCTTCCTTTGACTGCAAAAGGTTTTTTAAAAAGAATGTGCTTGCCAATTCCATGAGTGTGACTATAAGTGCTGTGACTATAAAAGACGCACACAGACAGTTTCTTGTAAGTTTTTCAAAAGAGAATAGTATTTCTTGTACTTAACACCCGATCTAACCAAAAATAATAAAATCACTGACTCTCTCACACACACGGGGCAGCATTTTTGGGTCGTCGGGCAGACGTCCGCCTGATCCTAACAAGTGTAAATTGACGTGCAATGACACCAGGTGAGTGGCACGATGTCATCGCACACTTGTGCGATATTTAAGTTGGCAGGCATGTGTGGGATCGGCAGCATGCCCCTCGACAATTAAGGGGCCTATTAGGGTGCTTAATCAACTAATTGATAGGAATTTTTTGCTGTCTGTTCAGCCGTTCGATTGGCAGGCGGGTGAAAAGGCCAAGCGGCCTTTGCATTTTTGGCGAAATCTCATCCTTGGGTAGGATGAAGTTTCAACCAGTGATTTAAAAAAATAAAAACTTTTTACTCATACTTTACATGTCCCTGCTCATGTGACAGAGTTGCATGAGAGGACATGTTTTCATTATTTTGAAAATCTTAATTTTTATTGACAAAATTCTCCAGCTCCCTGACACAGCTCTGTGGCTCAGGGAGCTTTCACTCTGCGCACCTGCATGCATGTATAAACTTCAGGTCTCACACTCCTCCCGCTCCCACCTCGGCAGCACTGAGCACTGCAGCACACATTCTACGCTGGCCAGCCGTTAATTGACCAGCCAGCCTGAAATTGCGGCCAGTGTCCGGTTGCATGCGGATGTCCGTTTTGCAGCCACTCCCACTCATCCCCACCGAGCCCACCATGCATTCAAGATTTCACACACATACAAGTAAGTTACAAAGTGGGAGGATAGGTTAAGTAGTTTAAAAGTCCAAGAAAAGATCAATTATCAGTAGATTGATGCCTTGGATGGTTTCAGTCTGGACTCCAGAGTCTTTCCGAATTCTGCGATTGGATGATTTAAATATGTTGATGGATGACTTTTTTCATGACAGCGGATCACACCCCCAAATTACGTACGGGCCTATCGAACTTTTTAAGGAAGACATATGGGTTTTAAAAAGACATACAAGCAAAACCTGGCCGAGAATGTAAGGTAACCACCTCCTAGAAAATTCCAATGTGGATTACACTTGACTGACTAGTCCAGAGAGACCCTGGAGTGTCGCACCTAAAAGGTGTCAAGGCCTACTTCAAACAGAAACAGTTGAAAGGAATAAATGCAATGCAAAAGGCTGAACTTTAATTTCCTGTGGCTACGAGGCAATGGGGACTGATTGCCACATCTCAGCAGAAACCATCTCCTGTTGAGTTACATCTCAGAATGTGGATATGGTCTGAGTTGAAAGAAGGTAGATTCTGGGCGAAAGAATTAAAAAAAAAATTTCCCTTTCAGGAATACACAAGAGCAGGGATTAAAAAGCTAGTTGTAAACCTGATCTGCATGTTCTCGCTCTGGTATGCTAGTGCGTGTTGTGAGGGTCACAGCAGAAGAACATCAACTAGCATCCCTGCAGCTTACAGTTAAAAGTTTCTTCTCTCTCTCTGTAGCTGGGGGCAAGTCAGCAAAGCCACATCGAGAAAGGAAATAGCACAGCTCCTTCAGCTAACCTGCCGAACCAAGTGTCTCCAAATTAACTGCTCAATTGCCAAAGTCAGCTCTATGGAATCACCCAACTAAACAGCTGAAATGCTTCACCATCCACTCCCCACAGACAAGCCAAAGACTGATTTGTATACCTTTTTAATTTTTATTTTGAGTCAACTTCTCATTTCTGATGTGTGTGTATGTTTGTTGCATTTTGACTAATTTTTCTTGGGTTTTTAGTAACTAATACATTTACAATTTAGTTGTTTCAAGAAAGCCTGGCTAAATTGGCTTCTTCTAAAGCATAAATATATTTGGACTGGGGAAAGGTATTCTCGAGGGAAGGGATCCTTTTCAAATTAACCTTGCTGCGACCAACCAAGGGCATTGAATAAAAAAGGGGAACCAGTTCATTCCTCCTCACCTGGGAGCATAATGGAAATGGGACCCTGTTTGGGAAATTAACAATTTGGGATGTCTCGACTGAGATCATAACAAATTGGGGACCTTACCCAGGGACCAGTCGCCAACAATTTCTATTTGGATTTTCTGGAGTCAGCAACTGCTGGGTTGATTTTTTAGTGCTGCCCACAATATATAGTTGGTTAAACAATAAGCAGGGTTCAAGCTTGCAGGATGGATGGATAGAGAGAGAGAGAGCACCTATTCAGAGACCTTCTTCTGTTCTCTTCCTCTTCTGGTCTGACAGGCCTGGAGAAAAACATTTTCTTAAACACAAAGAGAGTTATTTGGCTCATCACATGATCCCTGTTCACCAACTGAGCAGTTACTCAAACATGGTTATATCAAGTGGATTCCAGGTTCATGGTTTAAACATGACTAGATTATGGCTGGAAGAGTTCCCTCCTTGGTCATGGTCCACTGTTCAAAGTGACTGTATCTATTGGTTTGTTCCACTCCCAGCTGAATACACAGGTGCTGTTTGAACGTTTTGTAAAAGAGAGTCAGAAGATGGGCCATTCACACTCATCTAAGGTGATTACCTCTTATGGGTCCTTCAAGACAACCTGACCCTGTTTTAATGGCTTTAGAATGTTTAGTGTACAGTCATGTAAATGTTCAGCCATCTTAGAACCTGCTGTTTTAAGTCACTGAAATGCTATTGTTTAGACTTTTAAAACTCAACAAGTGGTTTCAGCCCGATAAATAAAGTCATTTTTAATTTAAAGCATGGCTTTATAACAGAGGAATACAAAGACAAGTTTAGAATGCATGTATGTAAACACACAAAGTGTGGTGAATAAGGTTGATGAGCTACAAGATGATGATGAACGTGATATAGTGGCGATAAGAGGAACGTAGCTTAAAATGGTGAGGACTCTGTGCTTAATATTCATATTCATGTATACAAAGCGTTCATACAAAAGGAGAAAAGGGGAGTTTTGATTGCGGTACTGATTAAGGAAGACATTTTAGTGTTGGAAAGGGGGGATGTCCTTGGTTGGTGTTGAGGAGCAAAAAGGTCACAATACTGGGGGTATTCTATAAGCTTTCAAATAGTGAGAGAGAGATAGAGGAGCAAATCTGCAGGGAAATCACAATGATGTACAAGAACTCTGGATTAGTGATATTGGGAGGACTTTAAATTATACAAACATCAATTTGAATAATGTTAGAATGAAGGGAAAGGAAGATTAGGAACTTCTGAAATGGCTTCAGATGAGTTTATTTGACCAGTATGTTCTTGGTCCAACTAGGTAGGAGCCATTGCTTGATCTGGTGCTGGGGAATGAGGTGGGCCAAGTGGACCAAATGCCTGTGGGAGAATACTTGGGTAAGAGTGATCACCATATCATAAGGTATACATTATTAATGGCGAAGAGCAAGAGTGTAAGGACAGAAGAAATAGGAGAAGTAAGCCATTCATCTCCTTGACCCTTCTCTGCCATTCAGTAAGATAATGACAGATCTGATCATGGCCTCAACTCCACTTTCTTGCCTGTTCTCCATAACCCTTGACTCTCTGGCAGATCAAAAATCTGTATAACTAAGCCTTGAATATATTCAACAACCCAGCCTCCACTGGTCTTTGAGGTAGTGAATTCCAAAGAATGAAGGAATGGGGATATATTTCCAAGTCAGGATGGTGAGTGGCTTGGAAGGGAACTTCCAGGTGGCAATGTTCCCATGTGTCTGCTACCCTTGTCCTTCCAGATGGTAGTGGACTTGGGTGTGGAATGTGCTGCTAAGGAGGCTTGGTGAGTTCCTGCAGTGTATCTTGTAGATGGTACACACTGCTGCTACTGTGCATCAATGGTGTAGGGAGTGAATGTTTGTGGAAGGGATGCCAATCAAGCGGGCTGCTTTGTCCTGGATGGTGTCAAGCCTCTTGAGTGTTGTTGGAGCTGCACTCATCCAGGCAAGTGGAGAGTATTCCATCATAATCCTGACTTATGCCTTGTCGATGGTGGACAGGCTTTGGGGAGCCAGGAGGTGGGATACCCACCACAGAATTCCTAGCCTCTGACCTGCTTTGTAGCCACTGTATTTATATGATTGGTCCAGTTAGGTTTCTGGTGAATGGCAACCTCCAGGATGTTGATAACGGGGATTCAGCAATGGCTGTGCCATTGAATATCAAGGGACAATGGCTAGATTCTCTCTTGCTGGAGATGGCCAATGCCTGGCACTTGTGAGGTGCAAATGTTACTTGCCACTTGTCAGCCCAAGCCTAGATATTGTCCAGGTCTTGCTTCATTTGGCCATGGACTGCTTTGCTAGGGAAGGAAACAGTTAACTGTCAAGGAGTGTTTAAGTGGTAATTGTAAGTTAACATGCTAAGAACTTCACTTGGTGTGTATACACAGAGAAAACAAGTGAGGCAATGTGTCTGTGGAGTTTTATGCATCAGTGTACAACTCTGGAGATGTTTGTGTGCGTGTATGTAAGTACTATTGCAGCTTTAAAATGCTTCAGTATCTGAGGAGCTGCAAATGGTCCTGAGCATTGTGCAATCATCAGCGAACATCCCTACTTCTGACCGCATGATGGAAGGAAGGTCATTGATGAAGCAGCTGAGGATGGTTGGGCATAGGACACTACCCTGAGGAACTCCTGTAGTGATGTCTTGGAGCTGAGATGATTGACCTCCAACAACCATAACCATCTTCCTTTGTGCCAAGTGTGACTCCAACCACTGTAGAGTTTTCCCCTGATTCCCATTGACTCCAGTTTTGCTAGGGTTCCTTGATGCCACACTCGGTCAAATGCTGCCATGATGTCAAGGGCACTCTCACCTCACCTGATGTGTGGCCCACTAATCTTTTCTTGTAGCTCTACTATTCTTCCCCTATTAACCTCTTTCAATTTCCTCTTGTACTTACAATAATCTTTCTGCTTATTAATTGAATCCTTATTTGTCATAAGACTTCTCTTTGTTTCATTTTAACTTGTATTTCCTTTGTCATAAATGGTGCATTAGCTTTGAATGCTCTAGCTTTTCCCTTTAAAGGAATATGCTTGAATTTCTCTTTCCTGAATCCATCATTCCATCATTGCTTTACCTGACAATTGCTTTTTTTGAACTGCCTGTGCAATCCCTTCTGTCCCTTCTTAAATCATCAAAATCAGCTCTTAGCAATTGAGTATTTTTACTTTGGATTTTTTTCTGGTCTCCTTGCAAAATAACTCAAACTATGTAATGGTCACTCTTACTTAATACTATGGGCAGAATTTTGCCCTCATCTGATAGGCACAACAGGCAGGCCTGGGAGTGGTCGCGAAGCCGACTGCTGCCTGCAATCGGGCCCCCACATGGATGTCACGCTGGTTGGCCAGCCAGCACGAAATGACACTGCAGCACTCAGCGCTGCCAGGCTGGGGGCGGGACGAATGTGAGCACGGAAGTATGCGCATACACAGCACAGTAAAAGCTCCCTGAGGCACAGAGCTGCCTCAGGGATTGAAGATTTTTAACAATGAAAACAAAGATGTTAAAAATAATGAAAACATGTCCCCTCATGTTACTCTGTCACATGAGCAGGGACACGTTAAATATGAGCATTGAAAGTTTTTAATTTTTTTAATCACTGGTTGAAACCTCATCCTGCCCATGGATGAGGTTTTGTCAAAAATACAAAGGCTACTTGGCCTTTTTGCCTGCCCGCCAACCGAACGGTTGGGCAGGCAGTGAAAAATTCAAATCAGTTAGGTTCTTAAGTGCCTTAGTAGGCCGCTTAGTTAATGGCGAGTGAGGCTCCACTTCCCGCACACACCCGCCAAGCGAAATATCGTGCAAGTGCACAATGACATTGGGATGCTCGTCCGACGTCATCGCGTGTCCTTTTAGGTTCATTCGGGTCAGATGCACGCTCACCCATTCGGAGTAAAACTCTACCCTATGTCTAAAAGAAAAGTAAGAACATTTTCTTCTTCACCATCTGGGCAATATTGTGGTAGAACAAATCAACTGCCTATTAGGGAACCCACCTGATTTTCATTCCATGATTTTTAATTTCACTGCAAGAAATAAAGGAAAATTACTGCAATTTGTGCTGCAATATTTTGCTATATAATTTGGCTTTAAGTTTTGGTAAGCATGTGCCGCAAAGTATGTTCAGTGTAACTACATGTCGGAGACATAGGGCTGGATTTTCATCCTGAATGCGGGTAGCAGAAGTCTGGAAAATTCCTGGCATGGTTCACCCATCTTGGGAGAGTGCCAGGAAAGACAGGATTTTCATTGTGGGGCAGTAGGTGTGGGCTGCAGTTGGGCCAACCAACAAGGGAAAAAGTTCAGAGGCAATCACGGGTTGCTGAGTGCTGAAGTGGGTTATTTAAAAGGACTGCCATGGTGCTATGGGACTGCGTCCCTGTTATAATGAAAGAAGTAAGGCCCTCTAACCCTCACCCTCACACTCCCCACACACACTCCCTATGGTCCCTCATGCCAGTCATTCCCAGGTATGCCTCCCCCACTCATCCCCTTTAGCCCCTTATGCCTGCCTCTCACTCATTATGCATTCTTGACTGAGAGCCCAGACATTCATTAGAGCATTGAAACTGCTGAGCCCCAGGGAAAATATTGCTTGATTGGCAGCTCTGGCTGTCTGATCTCTTCTGTCAATTGCACAATGTTTACTTGCACAAGATAGAGGTTTCAAGTGCTTTTAATTTCTTCTATTGATAGATTAAAGGGTCTCAATCAATACACTTTTATTGGTTTGTGGTAAAAAGAACTTCTTTTAAGAAAGTGGAAAGTTATCAATGAATGAATTTTTGAAAAAGCTTTCTTTTAACTCCTATTGTCACTATAGAGTTAAATGATTGCTATATAGTTTCTTGTGGGTGATGGCATGGAATTAGCATACCTTGATGTGGGGGCTTGAGCAGGACCTTTTGAACTTCCATTTCAAAAGGTTCCTTTATGCAGACTATAGTTCACAACACCTCTGCAGTGCCATGAACCATGAATCTTTAAAGAAGCTCACCTGACTCCATGAAAATTGTGGAGGATTATTGCATGCCTATCCTTGCAATGGAGCTGGCCAGTTTAGGAGTGCAGGCTGCAGGTTCACAACCTGAACCAGTCCACACACTTAAAAGGCATTCCTGAAAATCATAAAACCCTGGGAATGGGGTCTGGGATCCCAGAATTGGGTCCTAGCTGACATTTTCACTCTTCCATGGAGTCTTCCTGACTCCATGAAAATCTAGCCCATAATTTCACAGTTCTTTTTCGTTGCTGGCTTTTGTGACACTGGTGGTCAGATTCTTAGTTTTCTGGGTTATCAGGGGAGCTGAGCAGTTGTTTTGTTACCATTCATACTTGAATAGCCTTCTGATATTCATTGCCTGGGCTCAGGTTAAGAATGAGGCTTGATCCTGGGTTGGAAGGCTGATAGCATCATTGGAGTCATAAACCAATACTTATTTCTCAGAGAAAGAGGAGAAAAAATTTGGGTGTGGAGGGACACTTGCAAACACTGTCATATTGTTCCCAAGGGTAGGATACAAAAATGTAATATTTAGGCACTTACCTCACCTTTCAGCATCTTCACTGCTTAGTTATTTATTGCAAGCAGAAAATGCTGCAAGCTGAGACTGGCCGCAGAAACTTCATCCTTCAACACCCAGACTGGGAAACAGCAATAAAAGATTGGAGGCCAATTGGTACTAGATTTCTTTCTTTTGTTAAATTTTAACTGATTTATCTCTCTCACTCTTCCCCTGCTTCCTTTAAAAAAAAGCACCATGATTTTTCATAATCATTTTTCCTGGAATCTGTGGTGCACCAGATTAATCTTAATGACTCAGCCAAATCTGGATCTATTATCACCAAGTCTCAGCTACAGTGTTGGGGTTTTTTTAGGACCTTGTCTCCATTTCTACTGTGTTATTTTATCTTTGTGTTGTTTTTTAAAGTTGTTTTTGTCGCTATTGTGGTTCGTGAAGCACTTTAGTAGTGAATGTTTTCCCCATTGTTTTTCTCAATTCTAGAATTAAACACTTCTGGATTAGGTATAGTAAAGCTAGGTGCAGAATGGAATTCTTTATATCCTACCCTGCACCATGCCTCCATACAGAGAATTTTGAATCTCACTCATGCTGTTGTAGAAATGAACCACACTCTTGTTACAAATGCTAAGTTTGTAAGTTATGTTTTGGAATTGTCTGTTTTTAATTTAGGGTTAAATGGAGGAATGAAGGGGGGTCATGTGACCTGTCCTGAATTCTGCTCGACAACAAGCTTGGGTGGCTTGGTTGTTAAAGGGGTGCCCAGGTTGTTTTACTGGGAAGAAGGTGTGAGATATTCACACCTGTAGACAATGGCAAGAGCATCTATGACGGTGGGTAGATTGTTAGGCTGGGATTTTTGTCAATAGCATGCCATTCCCAACATCATAACCAGAAGTGTGTGCCACTTTCACTTTCTCTATTTTTGCCATTTCCCACACAATTATAATTAAAATTCCAAGTGCCATGCAACATGCATGGAAAACACATTCCATTTAGCAGCAGGGGAAGGTTTTCATTGGTGAAACCCAGATCAACTGACAATGCTGCATCTATGGCGGCCTATTAAATAGCCTGGTCAAACAGGGAGGCTCTACATCCTGGCTACAAATTTCCTGCCCAACTTCTTTGCCATTAACATAAGATTTGAGAGCACAATAGAGGCACAAGTTTTTTTTTCAAAATTAAATTTCACTTTATATTAGTATATTTCACAATACATTGGTTTCACTTTATTCAAGTGTGCATCATCATTATTTGTTGAAACTAGCTTAGTCAGAACTAAATGTACTGGCATGCCTCATGGTTGGTATGCATTAATGGTTATGGCGAGCTGGGGACATTTTCTTTACTGTGGAAGGATCATTGTGGTGTTTTTGCGTTCATTCTTTATTGAATGTTCATGTTTGTGTCCAGTGTTGCACTTGCCACTTTGTGGGACATGGCTGAACTTGCAGACTCAGCTGGCCCTCCCTTATATTCATTGTAAAGAACATTGTCTGAGAGAAATCTCAGCAGGGATAATTGAAATGTTGTCGGTGAACTCAAAGCCCTGAAAGGACTCTGCCAACCAACACCCTGAATGGACACACATTTGGTCAGTGTCTTGACTGACTGCACCAACTCCCCCCACCATCACACCCAGGACACCAGGCCCATCCCCACTTAACTCCTCCATGTCCCTGAACCCATCCTTTGTCTTTCCTTGGATCTATCTTCCACCACTCCATGCCCCTGACCCCACTCTACAACCCCCTTCACCACTGTCTCACCCTTGCTGGTCCCGAGCCTCAAAGTAAGAGTCCATTCTCCTGCTCCCTTCCCTTGTGCTGTAGAATTAAACAAGGAAAACTATTGACCATACACACAACTACTCAAAGCCAACAGTGCACACCACATTTAACCAATCACGAACTGGGTACCACTTGCACTCCTGACTTTATCTTGAAAGTAGGACATAATTTTAAAAGATTTTGCACTAATGAGTGTTCATGGCATGCAAATGCCTTACAAGTAGGAACCTTCCACATACCAGCATAATGACTGACACGTTGCTGACTTTATCACTGCATCTCAACCTGCCATCAAGAAATTGGAATTTTGCATCCTTTCAGTCAGTGGAAATTCAAATATCTTTTTAAAAGTTATTGGTCTCTATGGAGATCGTTGCACTAGCCACAAGGAAGGAGTGTAAGACCAGAGTTGCACAAGGAGCCACTCTAAGTAACAGAAGTCTGGCAACAAGCTTTACATCTACCCACTAGCCTCTGGAAGATTCTTAGCTTGGATAGAATGCAAGAAAGTTAAAATGGTAAAAAGCTTTTTAAACAATGCAATGATCAAATTGTTAAATAATTGCAAAATCCTACTTCAATGGAAGTATCACATGGTAAAATGTTGTCCTGCCACAAATTCAGTTCTTTTTTTGTTACTTTAGTGAGCCAGATAATGGAATGTCTGAGCCTATTGTACTGAAAGTCAGGGTGAGTCCTTGTCAGTTTCTGTAAAGCGATGAAAACAAAAACTTTACTCCAATAAATGAGCCATAATGTCTGGTGTATTTGAAGAAATTTTGCCAGTTGCCTGAAGGGATTTGAGTACTAAAACTTTCAGCTTTGACCATCTCCTCTCTTGAGATTAGACTATAGAGGTAATTTTACAAGCCTCCACTGCCAGGGCTTCCTGCCAGCATTATAGACTCATAAAATTACCACTTATGCCTTTTCTGACTACAGGTTCGTTACTCAGTAGAGGTGGAAGGGGAAGGCTGAGGAAGAAGAATTTTAACTAATGATGAGATATTTAAATGAATAAATGTGCTTCTCAAAGTTAAATTCCACCCATGGAGAAGCTCTCCATGAAGCAACAAAAGAACTGCCTGGATGTTTCATGACTGAGCTCAACTGCAGTTACCAGATCAGCAGCATTTTTAATTTGCCTGAAGCTTGTTCAAACTTCGGCATAATGCCCTTTGCTGCACACACAGGAGCGTGCCTTTTGCTGAGACAGCAGATTCAGACAAGGAGCACAGCTCAAATTAATGACATTTAATTTAGTATAGTTTTGTTTGCTGGCTCAGATCACATTCCTTATCACATTTACCCAGAGATGTACAGTAGGTGGAATTTGTCAGGAAAAAAGCCAACAAACAATGTGAAAGAGTAGGCTGCTGGCGTCAGATTGATTAAGTCAGTGCACGTGTCTGGAGAAGGAGACATTAGGTTTAATCACCCTGGCTTGGATTTCCTCTGATAAACAGCTTGAAAAATGCCTGTACAAAGCACTATAGACACTCTCTCCTTTCCAGAGGCAGCCTCTTGCACAGCAAAGCTGTGCAGCTTCTCAGAATGAACCCCATATGGAATTTTAGGAATGAAGCTTCTTAATAAAAAATGTCCAAAAATAGAAATTGCAATGATTCTTTGCAAAGGTAAAAGTTTTTTTAGCAATCTTTTGAGATGTATATGCTCATTGTTTTTAACCTCACACTTTGATAAGGAACTTCCATCTGTATCTCATTCTCAGGATGTTCCAGAATACTTTACATCCAATGAATTATATTTTGAAGTGTCATTATGTAAGCAAACACAGCAACAAATTTTGTGGACAGCAGGGTACCATAAATAACAAATTTGAATGAGCAGTTTTAATTGTTTTATTGCTGTGATTTGAGGGGGAAATATTAGTCAGACCATTGGGGGAGCACTTGCTCTTTTACAACCAGTGCAGTGGGATCTTTTTAACTAGCTGAACATCAAAATGGACCTCATTTTACATCTCATTCATAAAAAAAAATTCAACATGGTTGGAAGCTCAAAACAGACATTAGCAGATTGGCCGCTGGTTTACATTACATCCAATTTTGCTTTCCATTGACATCACAGGGTGGCACATATAACAAGCGGTTGATCTACTAACCCATTCTGAGTCCTCAGTGAAGAATTTCACCCCTACATATCCAACAATGCAGTGCTTTCTCAGCTTTTCATTGAAGCTTCAGGTCAAATTATGTGCTGAAATTCTGGGGATGGAGACTACAACTGGATGCTACCAACTGAACCAAGCTATAAGGAGACTGAGATCCAATTAATTCACACCTACGCAGGCTAGTTTCTACCATGAAACATAACATTTAAGGTGCTTATATCTGCTCTTCTCCTGGCTCCAAAGCAGTCATGAAGACTATTGTCAGCATTGTCTTGGTCCTATCTGGCTAGCCTTGCCCCAGGACCTACCTGAGGCCTGGTAACGCAGCGGCCCAAATGAATCTGTGCTGCTGGTGAGCTTCTTAGGGACATGCAACAGGCTTCTACAACATAAGTAAAATACTGAAGATGCTGGAAATCTGAAATAAAAACAGAAATTGCTGGAAATACTCATCAGGTCAGGCAGCATCTAGAACAGAGACAATTCATGTTTCAGGTATCAGAACCAAGGAAAAATAGAAATGTAATGGGTTTTGAGCCAATTAAATGAGGGAGGGGGAGGAAGAACTAAAAGGAAGGTCTGATGGTGTGGAGGGCAGGTGAAATTAAATGATAAAAGGTTTCATGGTATAAAAACCAAAGCGAGCGGTAATGGGTACAGTAAAGGAACAGAAGATGTGTCCAGATAAGTGCAAATGGCCGGATAGTAGCCATCCAAATGCAAAATGAAGGAATGAAGAAAGAAACATGAAAAAACTGAACCATCAAACAAAAAGGAAGCAGAATGGAAGCAGAGGTTATGATCTAAAATAGTTGAACTCAATGTTGAGTCGAAGGCTGTTGAGTGCTGACTGGGAAGATGAGCTGCTGTTCCTCAAGTTTGCATTGAGCTTCATTAGAACACTGTAGCAGGCCATGGTCAGAGGGGTCAGAGTAGGAGCAAGGTGGAGAGTTAAAAGGTCAATTGCTCAGGGGTATGCTTGTGGTTTGAACGGAAGTGTTCTGTAAAGCAATCACCCAGTCTGAATTTGGTCTACCCAATGAGTAGTGAATACAGTCTACTAAATCGAAAAAAGTTCAAGTAAATCACTATTTCACTTGGAAGCTGTGTTTGGGGCCTTGGATGGTGAGAAGGAAAGAAGTAAAAGGTGTTGCATCCCCTGCCTTTCATGGAAAGGTGCTTTTGGAAAGGGGTCACTGGGGGTGACTGAGGAATGGACCAGGGTATCACTATCTCTGTATCTTCTCCAACCGCACAACCCTCTGAGCTATCCATGCTTCTCTAATTCTGGCCTATTGTGCATTCCTAATTATAATTGCTCCACCACTGGTGACCACACCTTTGGTTGCCTTGACCCTAAGCTCTTGAATACCCTCCCTACACCTCTCTGGATCTCTCTTTCCCTTTCTTCCTGTAATAGGCTTTTTAAAATCTACTCCTTTGACCAAGCTTTTGGTCATCTGACCTAATATCACCTTATGTGGCTCTGTGTCATATTTTGGTTTATAATGCTCCTCTGAAGCACCTTGAGATGTTTAAGTATGTTAAAGGTGCTATATAAATAAAAGTCGTTGGTAGAGGCTCCCTCCCTAAAGGGATCTGCAACACCAAATCCAATGGAATCACTAAGGTATGTGAATGCCTAACTAAACATATTGCTGGATGCTTGCCCAGAAACACTCTAATCACAGTTTGACAGGTTTTTAACAGCACTGCATAGAAAGGAGCATGCCATGGTGATCAAGAGTCAATGCTGCCTGATTGGCTGCATCAACCAAGATGATTGCAATTACTTTTGTAGGCACAAGCTTACCTGCCTCTGTGTGAAATTGTCTTTTCAGAGTCTGCATCAGTTGACAAGCAGATCTGTTGTAAGGAGGCCTGGACACCCTGTAGAATACAACAGGCTCATGCAGTTGACAGTAAGAGGCTCCTGTGGCCTGAAGTTTGCTGCATGTCTGCTAGAAGGTGGGATTAATGCTGGATTATTGGGATGATACTATAAAGCAGCACAAAGTGCAACGTTCATCACAACCAGATCCTGCAGAAACACCTTCATTTAAGCAAACATGGAAAATGGAACCAGATGTTGGGCTGCACCACCAAACCTGCACATTGCATTTTGAGTCTCAACTACTTACATTTTTGATTCAGTGGTCTACAGTTTTGGCCTTGATTGATGTGCCTTCTGAGACTTTACAAAACTTTCAAAATTTTTGTCCCCCCATTATGACATTCCATTAATTGTTCTCAACTTTTCAATTTGCTTTAAGTGAATTTTTTTATTGCACTGCTAGCCTGCTCTTTGAATCTGTCAAATTCTATATCTGTTATGCCAATGAAATGACCTAGCAAACTGTGGTGTAAACGTCCCACATTTATTTAAAACTTAACAATAACCATTCTGGCAGGAATAATGCCAGAAAATAAAATCCAGGATAGAATTCCAGCAGAAACCTTTTTATTCATTCATAGGATATGGGCCCTTCTGGCTAGGCCAGCATTTATTGCCCACCCCAATTGTCCTTGAAGGTGGTGGTGAGCTGTCTCCTTGAACCGCTGCTGTGCATGTGGTGTGGGTACATCCACAGTGCTGTTAGGGAGGGCGTTCCAAAATTTCGTCCCAGAGGCAATGAAAGAATAGCGATATATTTCCAAGTTAGGATGGTGAGTGGCTTGGAGGGGAACTTCCAGGTGGTGGTGTTCCCATGTGTCTGCTGCCCTTGTCCTTCTAGATGGTAGTGGTCATGGGTTTGGAAGGTGCTATCTGAGGAGCCTTGGTTAGTTCCTCCGGTGCATCTTGTAGACGGTCCACACTGCCACTGTGTGGATGGGGTGACAATTAAATGGGCTGCTTTTTCCTGGATGGTGTAAAGCTTCTGGAGTGCTTTTGGAGCTAAACTCATCCAAATAAGTGGAAAATATTCCATCACACTCCTGACTTGTGCCTTGTCGATGGTGGACGGGCCATGGAGAATTAGGTGAGTTACTCTGTGCAGGATTCCTACCCTCTGTCTTGCTCTTGTAGCCACAGTTTTAATAAGGCTAGTCTAGTTCCATTGCTGATCAATAGTAACCCACATGATATTGATAGTGGGGATTCGGGGATAGTAATGCAATTGAATGTCATGGGGCAATGGTTAGATTCTTCCTTGTTGGAGATGGTCATTGCCTGGCACTTGTGTGGTGCAAATGTTACTTGTCAGTCCAAGCCTGGATATTGTCTATGTCTTGCTGCATTTAGACATTGACTGCTTCAGTATCTGAGGAGTCACAAATGGTTCTGAACATTATACAATCATCAGCGAACATCTCTACTTCTGACCTTATAATGGAAGGAAGGTCATTGATGAAGCAGTTGAAGAAGGTTGGGCCAAGGATATTACCCTGAAGAATTCCTGTAGAGTTGTCCTGGAACTGAGATGATTGGCCTCCCACAAGCACCTTCCTTTGTGCTCGTCATAACTACAACCAGCTGAAATGACTAGATACATAATGTTATGGCACAGCTGATGGTAAATGCTGAGCTGCTCAAATCCTAAAGTGAAACTTGAAACAACTGCCACAACTGTTTTGCAATTTGTACAAATTTCAAGATGCGTGCCATGAATTCAGCAGTAAGAAGACCACTGAGTCGTACAGGTTTCTTACAAAACTAAATTTTAGATATTTTAAGCACACACACAGATCTAAAAATTACTACTAAGATAACGTCTAAATCCTCTAATTAACCTATCTCCCAGTTACACTTTCATTAAGGCAATGGTAAGACACATAGGGGAGGACTTTTCCCTTGTTGGGCAAGCTTGGCGGGGACGGTTGGAAAGCCAACTGCTGCCTGTGATCGGGGCCAGACAGTGATTTCACGCTGGCGGGCTAATTAAAGACTGCCCAGCATGAAATGCGAGTGGCAGCGCTCAGCACTACCTGTGTGGGGGTGGAAGACGGTGAGCATGAATTTCGTGCATGTGCATGGATGCACGCCAGAAAAGCTCCCTAAGGCACAGAGCTGCCTCAGGGAGATGAAGAGTTTTAAACATTAAAATAAAGATTTTAAAAATGTTATAAAACATTTCCCCGCTCATGTGACTCTGTCACATGAGCAGGGATATGTTAGAAATGAAAACTTAACATTTTAATTTGGTTTTTATTTGCTGTTGGAAACCTCATCCCACCTGTGGATGAGGCTTCCTGAAAAATGCGAAGGCCATTTGGCCTTTTTGCCTGCCCGCCAATCATAAGGTTGGACGGGCAGCGAAAAATTAATTTCAATTATCTTTTTAATGGCCTTAATAGGCCTTATAATTGTCAGTGGGCGTGCTGCCGACTCCGGCGTGTGCCCGCCAACTGAAATATCACATGAGTGTGCGATGACGTCAGGATGCTCACTCGATGTCATAACGCGTCATTTTATGTTCGGTCGGGTCAGGCGCGTGCCAGCCTGATGAGCTAAAAATTCTGGCCATAGATTTTAAAGTACCCAGGAAAAGGAACACAATACCCTGAACAATCCAATTCAAAGTGCGTTTTCTCAACTTCAGTTCTTTGTAGACAGCAGCTTGAGGTTTAGATTCTGGAGGATTTTTCACACTTTGCTTAGATCTTAGAATGTCTTCCCTTGCACACAACTTTCTCTCCTTTAAACATATTTTTCCTTTTGGATGCAAACTCCCATTGTTTCACTTTGTCTTTGGACTTTACCTCTAGACTTGGTGGCACAAAGGTATTATCACTAGATGAGTATTCCAGAGACCCAGGGTGTAATGTGCTGGGGACCCAGATTCAAACCCTGCCATGGCAGATGGTGAAATTTGAATTCAATTAAAAATAAATGTGGAATTAGAAGTCTGATGATGACCATGAAACCATTGTTGATTGTTGTAAAAACCCAATTGGTTCACTAATGTCCTTTAGGGAAGGAAATCTGCTGGCCTACATGTGACTCCAGACTCATGTCAATGTGGTTGACTCTTAAAGGCCTTCTGAGCAAGGGTAATTGGGATGGGCAATAAATGCTGGCCTAGCCAGCAATGCTCACATCCCATCAATGAATATAAAAAATCATAGTACCAATTTTACCAGTAATCTTTATGAAAAATAAACACACTGGGCAGGATTTTCCAGTTGGCAGGCGTGCCCAAGAGTGACTGCGAAACCGCCTACCACCTGCGACCGGCTCCCGACTACGATTTCACCCTGGCTGGCCAATTAACGGGCAGCTAATTGAAAGCCGTGGTGAGGAACTCAGCGCTGCTGGGGTGGGGAGGGTGCTGAAGTCTGTGCATGCACGGGGGAGCGCGCACTGAAAGCTCCCTGAAGGCACAAAGCTGCCTCAGGGAGCTGAAGAATTGTGGATACAAAAATAAAGACTTTAAAAATGAAACATGTCCCCACATGTGACTCACCACAGGAACAGGGACATATTAAAAATGATGTGTAAAAATGTTTTAAAAATTACTGCTGGAAACCTCATCCCGCCTGTAGATGAGGTTTCATAAAAAATCCAAAGGCTGCCTGGCCGATTCGCCCACTCACCAATTGTAAGGTTGGACTGGCAGTGAAAAATAGCTTTCAATTATTTGACAAAGGCCTTAATAGGCCTCTTAATTGTCGACGGGCACGCTGCCAACTCTTGCGTGTGCCCGCCAAATGAAATATCGTGCAAGTGTGCGATGACATTAGGATGCTCTCCCGATGTCATTGCGCTTGATTTTATGTCCAATTGGGTCGGACGCGTGCCCACCCGTGGGACGTAAAATCCTGCTCACTGTTTTTTAACTTCTCTTGGCTAGGTGAAACATTTCCTCCTCTGAATTCAAGCTATTTTAGTTTATTTAAAATGCAGGTATTCCCTTTACACCCATGTTTACTTACTTAACATTTCAAAGATAGCTTATCTCCTGTTGTATCAAAGCTTTCAGACCAGCTGCCTTTAATTCAATTAAGTCACATACAGACACCCGCACACACATACACACACACACACACATTATTACTCTGCTTTACAATAAATTCCAATAACATTATGAAAATTATTCTATCTTGCTTACATCACCCCTCCTTATTAAAAAAAATGAATCATCATAATTTAAAAAGATAGTTTCATTTTCTGAACCCATTTCACATTTCCTTCAATACTTATTACACTATTGCATTACCAGATGCATGCATTAACATAACTATATATATATATATATATATATATATACACACACACAAACCTCCACAGAGATCATTCCAGTCTAGTGTCCAGGTTTTTAAATGTCCAATTTTCCCTTTAAGCTTCAAACTTTTGATAACACATCTGCCATCAAATTTTCTCATCCCGCTACATGTATAACCTATAGATTAAATGGTTGCAGTAATAAAAACTCCATCTGAATAACTTTGCACTTCTGTCTCAAAATTTGTCCAGAAACTTTAAAGGATTGTGGTCTGTATAAACAATTATTTCTGATGAATTGTTTGCAACATAAATCTCAAAAAGCTGCAACGCTAACACCAACCTAAAGTCTCTCTAACACCAAACCCAAATTAGCTTCCTATAATCGAGTAAATAATTCTTCCAGATGTTGTAAATGGTCCTTCCACGTTTGACCGAAAACTATCAGGTTGTCAATATACACAGCACAATTGCCCAGATCTGCAATTACTTTGTTTGTCAGTCTTAGAAATGTTGCAGGTGTATTCTTCATACCAAACAGCATTAACTTAAATTGATACAGTCCACCTGGCATCACAAAAGTTGACATCTCTTTTGCTCTTTCTGATAATGGTACTTGCCAATATCCTCTTAGCAAGTCAATCTTTGTGATAAATTTTGATTGTGTTGAGAAAGTGGGACAATCTTCCAACCTTGGTATAGGATATGAATCTGCTTTTGTCACTGCATTCACCTTTTGATAGTACACACATAGTCTGTGTTCCATTCAGTTTTGGTACCAATACAATAGGTGAACTCCAATTACTGCAACTAGACTCAATGATATCATTTTGAGGCATGAATTAAATTCCTTTCTGTACTTGTGATAACTTTGCCGGATTTAATCTATAACATTGTTGCCTTAGCGAAGATGAAAGTTCTACACATACATCATGCTTAGCTAAATTCGTTCTCCCCAGCTTATTCCCACAAATAGCCTTGTGTGACCGCAATAGCTTCTCCAAATCACTTTGCCATTTGTCTGGAAGGTAACTCAATATTACATTTAATTCTTTAAGTACCCCTTCATTATCCAATTTGATTAGGGGAAAATCAATTTCAGAATCCTGCATTTCTACCTCCTTTCTGATATCTACCACCACTAACATCTCCTTTTGGTCCCCTTCCTGTCAAAGTACTTTTTAAGCATATTTATATGACACACCCTCTGCTTCTTTCTTCCATCTGAAATATTTATTAAATAATTTATTTCATTCAGTTTCTTTTCAATCCTGTAAGGCCTACTAAACCTTGCCTTTAATGAGTCACCCAGTACTGGTAACAAAACTATCACTTTCTCCCCAGGAACAAAACTATGAGCTGTATCTTTCCTGCCTGCTTTCACTTGCATTATTTGCTGTGATATCTTTAAATGTTCCCTAGCCAACTAACCTGCTCTGTCCAATCTTTCTCTGAAATTTGATACACAGTCCAGGAGAGTAGTTTCTGAAATTTGACCCACCAGTTTCTCATGAATCAATTTCATAACCATAAACTAGTTCAAAAGGACTAAAACCAGTCCAAGCATTAGGAGCATCCCTAATGGCAAATAACAATAATGGAATTCCCTCTCCCAATCCTGTGGATAATCCTGACTATATGCCCTTATCATAATTCTTAGATTTTGATGCTATCTTTCCAAAGCCCCTTGTAACTCAGGATGATAAGCTGTTGACTTCAACTGTTTTATTCCCAAACTGTTCATTACTTCCTTAAACAGCTGTGACATGAAATTTGAACCCTAGTCTGATTGTATTTTGTTAGGTAAACGATGGTCTGAATTTTCGGGTTGGCAATGGGTCTGAGCAGCCATTTTATGCGGGCGAGCCAATTAAGGCTCGTCCAGCATATTTCTCGACTCCCAAAGATAGCGGGAGTGAGCGGGTGGTGGAGGCATGGACAGATTAGGTCCAATGGCGACCTGGCAGCCTGTTTAAATGAAGGCCTGGCAGCCTTTTCTAGGCTGCTCACAATGACAAATGCAAGGCCGCAGCAGAGGGCTTCTGGTGAGCAGGCCAGTCTGGAGGGTAGGCCAGTGGGACAGGCCAGGCCGGAGGGTAGGACGGGGGGGCCAACGTGCCACTCGTTTTTCAGATGATTGCCTTGCTACCCTCTTTGAAGAGGTACCAGCATGGCAGGAGTTGCTGGTTCCCCGGGATGGGAGGAGGATGCCCCCCTCCACATGACGGAACATGCCTGGGAGGAGGTGGTGGAGGTGGTGAGCTCCCGCGACGTGGTGCAGCGCACCTGGATCCAGTGTCGCAAGCACTTCAATGACTTGTTGCACTCTGGCAGGGTAAGTACCATGTTGGCTTTGGGCATTTAACCCAGCAGGTCAGCTTACCCCCCTGCTGCGCCACCCCCCCGGCCCAAGTCCGAGTGTCGTGACGGCATTGAATCATTGACGGCATTTGTCCTTTGCTGGGTGGGCAAGCAGATACTGCCCATGCTGAGGTCAGCCTGAGAGGGTGATGAGGAAATGTGTTTTTCCCCCGCAGCATGTGTTACACTGAGTCCCGCATGACTGGTGTGGGGGCACTGGAGACCTGGTATGTCCCACCCTGGTTGGTGTGGACCGTTTGCGAAGAGAATCCATGTGCAATTTGCACTAATCAATGCTCTTCTCTCATTTTTAGGAGAAGAATGTACATAATGCGGCAGAGCATGCAAGGACTGGCGGCGGCCAGGTGCAGATTGCCATTCTAAGCTGTTTGGAGCAGGAGGCCCTGGATCTGGAGAGGTACTATGCATCCAGGTCCACTGCTGTTGGTGAGGCTGGGATGCCACGGCCAGGTATTTAAGCCCAACAGTGAGGTCAGCATTGTCCTCCCAACTGCCATAGCACTGCTGAATGTTAAATGATTTAAGTTTGCAACATGGCTTGATCATTGGTTATGAAAGGATGAGCGCATAATGATCCATGGGACAGGGATGGACTTTGTCATTGTCTCCACGCTATGTGATCCATTGTCCTTGTTCTTCCTTTCAGCATCATCGGAGCAGGGCCAGGAGGAGGAGCAGCAGAGGCCCCCTCTCACACCTGAGGGCCCTGAAGTCTCACCAGCGTCACACCATTTCTGCGAGGCAGACACCAGCACGGATAATTTGGTGGGAATTCGAACAATGGCTGGTGTCCCAGGGCACATTGGTACGGGCACTTCACAGTTGCTGGAGGAGCTGGCAGAGACAGAGTGTGCCCATGGTGCCAGCAGACAGAGTACTGCAGGGGACCAGGCACATGCTCAGTCGGTAATAAAAACAAGAATAGCTGGAAAAACTCAGCACATCTGACAGCATCTGTGGAGAGGAAGACAGAGTTAATGTTTCGAGTCTGTATGACTGTTCATCAGAATTAAGGTAAAATAGAAATGAGGTGACTATTTTTCTTTAGTTCTGATGAAGAGTCATATGGACTCGAAACGTTAACTCTGTCTTCCTCTCCACAGATGCTGTCAGACCTGCTGAGCTTTTCCAGCTATTTTTGTTTTTATTTCAGTGTTCCAGCATCCGCAGTATTTTGCTTTTATCGCATGCTCAGTCAGTGCCTGATGATGTGCCTCTGGAATCGTCTGCGACACAGCAGGTGCAGGAAATGCGACCGGGTGTGCGGAAGCATCTGGGGGTTATGGCTATGCTTGGCTTGGTCTCTGTGGTGGAGGTGTCTATGCAGATGCTCACTGAAGCAATGAGCCGCCATGCGTCCCCCATGTAGAGAGTGGTGACTCTTATGGAGAGCCTACTCCAGGAGACTTGTCAGGGCTTCCTGGGGATGCGCTCTGACCAGCAAACCCTCACATCGGCATTGAGCTCCGATGGTCAGTGCCAGTGTGGGAGATGGTGTGGGCATCAAGTTTCCCAGCTCGGTGCTCATCCATCCACAGGGAGCAGGGAGGTCCGAAGTGACCTCATGTCAGCGCAGCAGCTGCCTGTTGTCTCTGCGAGCTCCTCTCAGGTCACTCCGGATGAGGGCGGCGACAACTCTGCCCCTCTCCCAGTGACCATATCATCCGGTGAGGCTGCGGTGACTGGGGAGATGTCAGCTGTGGAACTGGCAGATCGCTCCCAGGCGGGGCCAGCACAGGCTCCACGAGCCAGAGGACGACCACCAAGGTCATCGAGGCCAACAGGACAGCAGAGTCAGCAGATTGTCTCAGATGCCATCCCGAGCAATGGGGCAGCACCAAGACGTAGCATTCAGAAACAAAAGCATAAGGCATAAGGCACATTAGGCACACCCACAGATTTTTCACCGGTGGTTTTTTGTTGGCCCGAGATGAGGCCCTTATGATTTTATTTGATTTGTAACACTCTTGTCTTTTTTTGTAATAAGCTGCTTTGTTTCACACATTAAATTCAGATATGTCACCATGGCTGAGGGTGCTTCTTTTCTTCCGCATGTGCTCGGTTTCCAAAACTGTAATGAGTGCTTTTTCGGGCATTCAGCTTTATTAACAATGTCCTTAGTGACTGTTGCTAACCTGGCAGATTTTGCACTTAGGCGTTGAGTGTCGAGCTGATGGCCCAGGCATGCCCTGGAGGTCCATCTGTGTTGTGCTAGCTGAAGATTCATTGGATTAAAGCCTCCCAGGTGTCCCTGCCTTCCTGGAGTATGCCAAGGTCAGCCTCTACCCCCTCAGCATTTCCCTGTGTGTGCTCATCCTTGGACTCACTGCTGGACTCATCGTGTGCAGCCACAGCTACTGTAACGACATTTTCATCGTCCACTGTGTCGCCCCTTTCCAGCGCAAGCTTGTGGAGAGCACAGCATGCAACTACTATCACCAAGACATCGGAAGCGCATCTTGAGAAGACTGATGGTTCACTCCACCACAGCCCTTGTGGAGGCGTGGCTCCTATTGTATCGCTGCTCAGCTTCTGTTCTTGGATGGCGGAGAGGCGTCATGAGCCACCTTCTGAGGGGATAGCCCTTGTCACCCAGCATCCATCCATCGAGCCGGGCTGGAGCACTGAAGAGCCTCGGCACCTGAGAGTGTCTGAGGATGTAGACTTTTGGGAGCTGCCTAGGTACCTTGCATAGACTTGTAAAATCTGCATCCTGTGATCACACACTATCTGCACGTTCATGGAGTGACAAACACACGGGACTCACCTGCTAGCGCCTTGATGGCCACATGTGTACAGTCTATTGCACCCTGGACATGGAGGAAGCCAGAAATCGCCACGAAGCTTCTGGCTCGCTGTGTCTGGCTTGCCTGGTCCCAATGGTAGTGGATGAAGGTTAATGCATGCCTGAACAGTGCATCTGTAACCTGCTTGACACAAGTGTAGTCAGCTGATTGGGAGACACCGCAAAGATCACCCACCGAGCCCTGGAAGGAGCCAGAGGCCTAGAAGTGGAGGGCAGCTGCGATCTTTAGAGCCACTGGCACGGGGTGTCCATCCACACAGTTAGGGGAGATCTCAGGCCCAATCATCTGACAGATATAGTTGACTGTCTCACTTGAGAGATGGAGCCTCCTTCGGCACTGCACCTCAGACATATTGAGGTAGCTGCTTCGCCACCTGTATACCCTGGCAGTAGGATAGTGGTGTCTTCTGCAGCCCCTTCCACCTTGGACTTCCTGCTGGCCCTGCGCCCCTTGTGCCTGCACCTGTCCTCCCAAAGGTGGCTCCCCTGGAGGCTCAATGTGCACTCCTGGCCTCCTCCCCCTTCTAGCCCTCCCTTCCTCCTCAGAGGAGCTGCCTCCAGTGGATAGTTCAGCTCCCATACCCAGGCTAAGGGAAGTGCAAGGAAGGCAGGCCCAGAAATAATTCCTCACTGCAGAGTGCTGACCTAAAGGTTAAGTGTCCAGAAAAAGCAGCTGGTATGCGTTTTGAAGTACTGCAGATCACATAGGCAAGTTTGTAAAACTTTCAAAAATGAATACTTGACTGCACATTCATGACTTCAATAAGCCCTCTTATCCCGCCCGTGGATGAGGTTAATACAAATGTGTCCTATCCGCCTGCCCAATGCGCCTGTGCGCTGACCCAAAGATTGCACAGGCGCAGAAAAATCGGCATCAATTAAATACTTAAGGGCCTTAAGTGGCCCATTAATTAGTAGCAGGCGCGCGTCAGACATCATTGCGCACTGTCCAGCCAAATATCACAATGGCGTGTGGTGATGTTGGGATGCTTGCTCAACGTCACCTGCACGTCATTTTATGCGCGAACGTGCGGGGCCTGTCCCCGCACAACAATGGGAAAATTCTGCCTCATATCTCGTAAAAAAATTTAGTTAACTCTTCCACAATTTACTTTGTTGTAATAGCTCTCAAAGGCATTGCTTCAGGAAACCTGATAGACATATCCATTATTGTCAGTATGTACTGATTTCCACTTTTAGTCTTAGGGAGAGGGCCTACACAATCAACCATGATGCTCCCAATAAAAAGGTTCTTCAAATGCTGGAATTAGAATTAAAGATGCTGGCTTAATCGTTGCTTGTGGGTTTCCCTATCAGCTGACATGTGCGACATGTTCTACAGAAGTTGACTAAATCCCTATGCAATCCAGGCCAAAAAAAATGCTTTTGTATTTTTGCCTGTGTCTTTCTAATTCCTAAATGTCTCCCCATTGGAATTTCATGAGCTATCCTCTGAATCTCATTTCTATACCCAAATGGTATTACAATCTGATGCACCTCCCTCCAGCTTTCATTTGCTGAAGCATGAAAGGGCCTCAATTTTCTCCTTCAAATATTACCCTTAAGGTAATACCATTCTGGAGTACATTTTGCCTCTGTTTCTGAGTAAGTTGTCTGATATAACTGTTTTATTTGCGAATCGTTTTTCTGCAACTCTACTAACTGCATTGAGTTGAACAACTCAGCTGCATTGTCTCCCAGTCTTTCTTCATGAACAACTTTATTAAACACAGTGTCACCTAATTAGACTTCCACACTTTCTCTCTGCCTTTCAAATTCCTGTTCTTCTAGCTTCAACCTATGAGCCTGTGATTTCATTATCTCACAATCTAGAAACAATCCAGGATGCTCTCTCTCCAACACTTATGTTGAAAACACTTCTACAGGCTGATCAACCACCATAGGCTTCACAAACATCTGTGTTCCAGCTATATCATTACCCAAAATAAATTGAACACCTGCAATGGGCAATTTTTCCACTACTCCAACTGTCACATTACCTGCTTTCCACTTACTCTTTAAATTTACCTCCTGCAATTCCACTGTGCTGTCCTGTTGGCCTCGACGACCTTGCTAGCCATCCTCTGGCCCATGGAACCTTTGATGGCCCCGCCTGGGAGGGAGTAGCCAGTTCCACAACTGGCATCTCCCCAGTCGCCGCAGCCCCATTGGATGCCGTGGTCTCTGGCAGAGGGGCGGAGGAACTGCTGCCCTCATCCGGAGCACCCTGAGAGGAGCCCACAGAGACGACAGGCAGCTGCTGTGCCAACGTGAGGTTGCTCCTGACCTCCCTGCTCACCGTAGATGGATGTACCCCGAGCTGGGGTACTTGGTGCCCAAAGCATCTCCCACACTGGCACTGACCAGCTGAGATCAATGCTGCTGTGAAGGCTTGCAAATCCAAGCGCAACCCCAGGAGGCCTTGATTGGTGTCCTGGAGGAGCCTCTCCATGAGAGTTGCCACTCTCTCTATGGAGGAAGCATGGTACTTGGCCATGAGGCTCATTGCATCAGTAATGCTCCGCGTGGACTCCTCCAGCACGGGCACTATACCATGCATTGCCTCATGTATCTCCGCCAGATCCTCCCTCATACTCTGCTGCACTTCCAGCATTTGCTGCCTCACGGATGACTTCAGAGGCATCAGCCACCAACTGAGCATGTGCCTGGTCCACTGCAGACCTCCAAATGCCAGTGCCGTGGGCACTCTATGTCGCGACCCGCACCTTAAGCAACTGTGAAGTGCCCTCACCGCTGTGCCCTGGGACACTAACCGATGATCTAATTCCCACCGAGGCGCTAGTTTCCGTGCTGGTGCCTGCCTGGCAGAGATGGTGTGACGCTGGTTTGTAGAAAGGTTCAGGGCCCTCAGGTGTGAGAGGCGGCCCCTCTGCCTCCTCGGGGAGGGGTGATGGCAGGCGCACTCAGCCTGCCAGGTCCAATGGCGACACAGAGGCCTGCATAAAGGAAGGCCAGGCATCCTTGGAAAGGCAGCTTGTAATGGCTGGGCGGAGGGCTCTATGGAGGAACAATGTTGGTGATGCAAGTCTGGAGGGTAGACCATCGGGGAAGGCCAAGCCGGAGGGTAGACCATCAGGGCAGCCCAGGCTGGAAGGTAGGCCATCAGGGCAGGCCAGGCCGGAAGGTCGACCAGCGGGGGCAGGCCAGGCCAGAAGGTAGACCAGCGGGGGCAGTGTACCCCACGTTTTTCAGATGAGTCCCTAGCTGCCCTCCTGGAGAAGGTGTCAGCGCAGCAGGAGGTCCTTCTTCCGAGGGACGGGAGGCAGAGGATCCCCACCCGACCAAACGTGCATGGGAGGAGGTGGCCAAGAGTATTAGCTCCCATGATGTGGTGTGGTTCACATGGCTGCAGTGCCACAAAAGGTTCAGCGATCTCCTGTGCTCAGGAAGGGTGAGTACCATGTTGCCTCAAGTCATTTAATGCAGCCGTCACCCTTTCCCCCAAATAGCAACCCCCAACACCCCCGCCAACTCTGAGTACAGTAACATCATTGAATCCCTCATGGCATGGATCCCTCGCTGGGTGTGACAGCAGAGATTGCCCATGCCCAGTTCACCGAGAGGGTTGAGCTAGGATGTGTTCTGCATCCACAGCATGTGTGATACTGACACCCAGAGTACAGAATGGGGGTGGAAGTCAAGGGTCTGCACCTTGGCAGAGTGCTGGAAATGCGAAGAATGTCGAAGTCCAGGTGCTAAAATACTGGGAGGGGAGCTTCCATTTGGTGGGGCACCAATCCATCTTCTGGTGTTTGCGCTCCATGTGCTTGTGCCTCCTTGCTTAGCAAAGTGGCACCTTGTGATGCCACATGTGAAGGAGGCAGCATTTGGCCATTGGTGGAGGGGGTGGGGGGGGGGGGGTGGTGGTCAGTCCTGGCTTGTTTAGGTGAGTGTGTGGCAGCTGCAGGGTGATGAAGAACTGGAGTCCTGAAATGCCCCACTCTGGCTGGGTTGGCTGAGATGTGATGGGAATTCAGGTGCAGGCTGGATTGGTCAATGCTCCTCTCTCCTTTTCAGGAAAATACTGTGCACAATGCGTTGGAAGGAATGAGGACTGGTGGCGGGCAGGCCCAGTTGGCCATTCTTAAGGTTTTCGAGCAGCAGGTCATAGACCTTGAGAAGCGCCATGCCGCCAGGTCCACCAGTGGTGGTGAGGTTGGGGTGCCACAGGGAGATATGTTTGGCGAGCACTCAGGTCACCACGTGTGTCCCAGAAGCCTTGGCACTGTTGAATGCTTCGTGATTGAAGTTAGCAACATGGGTTTACCCTGGATTATGGAAGGATGAGCACATAATGATCTGGGGGAGCGGCATGCAAGTTGACATTATCTGTACTGTAACTAATCAAATGTCCTTTTTCTTTCTTTTAGCATCACCGGAGCAGGGCCAGGAGAAGGAGACAGAGGGCCCACCTCTCACCCCTGAAGCCACCGAGCAAATGCACTCTCCAGCGTCACACCATCTCAGCCAGGCAGGCACTACCGCAGAAATTAGCACCTCAGAATTAGATCTTCAGCTTGTGCCCTGTGGCACGGCAATGAGGACACTTCACACTCGCTTGAGGTGCGGGCCAAGACAGAGAGTGCCCAGGGCGCCGGCTGTGGGAGGATTGCTGGAGTTCAGGTACTTGCTCAGTCGATGGCTGGTGATGTGACTCTGGAGTCATTCATGAGGCAGCGAACGCTGGAAGTGCAGCAGGGTTTGCGGGACAATCTGGCGGAGATACATGAGACTATGCATGACATGGTGCCCGTGCTGGAGGAGTCCACGTGGAGCATCACCGATGCAATGAGTCTCATGGCTGAGCACCATGCTTTCTCCATGGAGAGAGTGGCGACTCTCATGGAGAGACACTTCCAGGAGAACAACCAGGTCCTCCTGGGGTTGCGCTCGGACCTACAAGCCCTCACAGCGGCATTGGCCACAGCTGGTCAAAGCCAGTGTGGAAGATGGGCTGGACACCAAGTATCCCAGCTCAGTGCCCACCAATCCACGGTGAGCAGGGAGGTCCAAAGCAACCTCACGTCAGTGCAGCAGCTGCCTGTCGACTCTGCAGGCTCCTTTCAGGGTGATCCGGATGAGAGCAACAGCTCCTCCGCCCCTCTGCCAGTGACCATGGCATCCAATGAGGCTGTGGCAACTTGGGAGAAGCCAGCAGTGGAGCTGACTGCTCCCTCCCAGGTGGGGCCATCAAATACTCCACAAGCCTGAGGACACCCGCCAAGGTCATCAAGGCCAACAGGACAGCACAGTTTGAGCAGACTATCTCAGATACCAGTGCCAGCAAGGGGACAGCACCTAGACATAGCACCCATAAGCATAAATTTAACGCACCTTAAGCACACCATGCGTTTCTCACTGGTGCTTTTATTTTGGCCCATAGTACTTAGTTGAAGACTTGGTGTGATGTCCAACACCTTTTTTGTTTTGCTTTATGAATTTACTTTTGTTTGCTCAATAAATTTTGACATGTTGCCATGCCTCAGGGTGATTCCTTACTTCTGCATGTGTACGGGAAGCCATGATGTTATGAGTGAGTTGTTTGACACTGAGCTTTATTGACAAGGGCCTTAGTTAATGTTATTATCCAGGCTGATATAGCACTCAGATATTGAGTGTGGAGCCTGCAGCCCTGGGTGTGTTGAAGGTCCATCTGTGGTGTGTTAGCTGAAGGTTCTTTGGATTAAAGCCTCCCAGGTGTCCCAGCCTCCCTGGAGTATACCCGGGTCAGCATCTACCCCCTCAGTGTTCTCCTGTTCATGCTCATCCTCGGACTCACTGCTGAACTCATTGTGTGCATCTGGAGCAAATGCGTCCACATCTTCCTTGTCTACTGCTTCACCCCTTTCCAGCATTAGATTCTGGAGAGCGCAGTATGTAACCACTATCAGTGACACATTATCTGGGGGGTATTGTCGTGCTTCCCCTGAATGGTCCAGGCATCGGAAACGCATCATGGGAAGACCGATGGTTCTCTCCACTACAGCCCTTGTGGAGGCGTGGCTCCTATTCTACCACTGCTCAGCTTCTGTTCTTGGATGACAGAGAGGCATCATGAGCAGCTTTTTGAGGGGTAGCCCTTGTCACACAGCAGCCATCCATCCAGCCGGGCTGGAGCACTGAAGAGCCTCGGCACCTGGGATGTCTGAGGATGTAGGTGTCGTGGAAGTTGCCTGGGTACCTTGCACAGACTTGCAGCATCTGCAGCTTGTGGTCACACACTATCTGCACGTTCATGGAGTGGAAATCCTTCCTGTTGATGAAGGCACCGTGCTCACCTGCTGGCGCCTTGATGGCCACATGTGTACAGTCTGTTGCACCCTGGACACGGGGGGGGGGAAGCCAGCAATCGCCATGAAGCCTCTGGCTCACTCTGTTTGACTGGCATCTTCCCAGTGGCAGTGGATGAAGGTCAATGCATGCCTCAATAGAGCATCTGTCACCTGCTTAACACAAGTGTGGACAGCTGACTGGGAGACTCCGCAAAGATCACCCACTGACCCCTTGAAAGAGCCTGAGGCATAGAAATTGAGGGCAGCTGTGACCTTTAGAGCCACTGGCATGCGGTGCCCACCTACACAGTTTGCGGAGATCTCAGGGCCTATCATCTGACAAATGGAGGTGACTGTCTCCCTTGAGAGACAGAGCCTCCTTCGGCACTGGATCTCAGACATATTGAGGTAGCTACTTCACCACCTGAATACCCTGGCAGCAGGATATTGACGCCTTCTGTGGTCCCTTCCACCTTGCACTTCCTGTTAGCCCTGCACCCCTGGTGCTTGTGCCTCTCCTCCCACAGGCGGCTCCCCTGAAGGCTGAATGTGGACTCCTGGCTTCCTCTCCCTTCTGGCCCTCCCTTCCTCCTCAGAAGAGGTGCCTCTTGCAGAGAGCAAAACTCCCATTTCCAGGCTAAGCGAAGGCTTCCTGAAAGCTGCAGGCCCCAGAAATGATTTCTACTGTAGAGTCCTGAAAAAGGCTTTTACTCCTGTCCTAGCAGCTGGTGTAAGTGTTGAAGTCTTCCTGCTCACTCAGGCTAGTAAAAGTTACTTTCACACTTAAATCCCTCAAACATCACATTCGCAACCCCACTCACCCCTCTTACCCTGCCCATGGATGAGGTTTATACAAATGTCTCCTACCCACCTGCCTTTTGCGCCCATGCAACATCCTTAAGATCGCATGGGCTGTGAAAAATCGAGATCAATTGCTGCCTCAAGAGCCTTATCTGGCCCATTAATTGATGGTGGGTGCTCATCTGAACTTATAGCGCACCTGCCTTCCCAAATATTGTGCTGGAATGCGGTGATGTCAGGACACTCGCCCGACATCACCCTGCGTCATTTTACATGCGGGCATGCCTCCACATGCCAATGGGAAAATTCTGGCCTTGAACATCAAATGTTGAACTTGCTACCACAGGGAAAGTTTGAGGCTAATAGTATAGCTGCATTTAAGAACAAGAAGAGAACAGAGGGTTACAATGACAGATTTAACAGGTTCCTCAAACAATAATTGGATAAATGATGAGCTAATCTCTTTATGGTGTTGTTGACTGAGATCAATATTAGCAAAGCCACAAGGAGACACCCTCTGCTCTTCTTAGATCTCTTACGCATCTGTGAGGGCAGATGGTATCTCAGTGTAATGCTTCATCTGAACGATCCAAGTCCAACAAGGCAGCACTCCACTAAAGTATCATTCTAGATTGTGCTCAAGTCTTGGAGTGGCACTTGAACCCCTGGCCTGACTCGGAGGTTAGAGTGCTACTATGCCAAAGGTGATACATGAAAATCAGCCCTGAATGTACAAAACATTCCTGTATAATGAATGCAGTAATGCTTCTTCCTGTTTATATTTTCACAGCTCTGTGAAAAGGACAATTGCTGTATTCATGGGAAGAATGATTCAAAGCTTCTTATGAGAAACTTAACATCATAGACCATTTATTAAGCTTGCACTAGAATGTAAGACTGGTGGACTGTCCTGGTGTTTGACACTTAGCGGTATTTAAAGGCATACAAATATAATAAGTGGAACAATCTTTATTAGGTGTTTACTTCAGAATGGTTTAAATATTAAGAGGAGAATCCTATCTTCCCCCATCTCAGTGAATAATCTAACATGATGTTAAACAAAATGGAATATCCCTTCCACAGTCTTCCACGAGCTGAGTGAGTTTTGATCTCCTGCTTGAGCCTCTCAAATCCTTTCCACTTGGTAAAATTATCAAATGTAAATAGAAAAAATATTTTTTGAAATTATATGATTTCCATTATACCTAAATTTCAATCAATGATTACAAAAAAATTCATCCAAAATCCACAAACTGTACTTTTTCACCAATCAGTTCATGTAGTCATTGTTGCAGTTAATTAGCATACTTCCACCTCTCTCCTCTGTGGGACCCGGGTTCTTTCTTCAGTCAGACTCAGTATGAAAGCTTTGCCTTTGTTTCAATTCAGTTACTGTATATTGACATTATTTTCAGTCTCATTCAGAGGCTGGTGGGGAAAGTGAGAAAATTCATATTAGTGTAGTAAATGAACATTAATCCCTCCATCTCTTCTGCATTCAACTTATTTTATTTGTCCAGGTGTTCACTGACATTATCAATGTTCTCTGTGCACAACTTCATTCTTCTATCATTCTAAAGTGTTCTCCCAGTCATCAAAAAGCCCACCCTTGAGTCCTCTGACTTCTCCAAATACTGTCATATATCTAACCTGCCTTCCATCTCTATGGTCCTTGAACATATCATTACTATCCATTTCTGTGCTTGTCTCCCCTACTTCCCCTACTAGTCACTGTTTGAATCCCTTCAGTCTATGTTTCCATCCGACTTACAGCACTGACATCACCTTGATTAAAGTCAATAATAACATTCTTTGTGATTTTGACAATGGCATGTTGTCCCTCCATCACTTTTCCAAAGCACTTAGCATTCTTCTTCTCTGCCAGCATGTCTCCTTCATCTTTCACCTCGGTAAGACTAGCCTACTTGTTTCAACATTTACTTGCCGCAATGTAACAAATACATTTCAAAAAATGGCTTCTCCTTCCACCCTAAACCATCAATGCTAGAGATTCTAACACACAACAAACAGGTTCTAATTTTTACATTTTTTCCCTCATTTATGTGTTGCTCCTCTGCATTATTACATGAAGGTTTGCAATCAATAGATCTATGTATTCTATTCATTTTAAATTGCAGATGAACCAGAATTTCTTCCAATTGAACATTGGGAAAATCAAAGCTATTTTATTTATTGCTATGGCATGGCTGATGGTAAATGTTGAGCTGCCCAAATCCCAGAGGGAAACTTGAAACAACTTCCAAAAAGGCTTTTGCAATCTGTATAATATGAGGAGAGGTTCTAAAATCAGGAAATGATTTCTCTGACTACTTGTGATAATTTTATAGTAGAATAAACATTTATTAAAATAATAAAGCAAAAGAAACCAACACTATTACACCTCAACACAAGAATGGCTTCATACAGTAAACAGTACTTTAAAACAGTTCCACAAGATCTTAATTTAACTATCCTTGGAGCTAACTGTCCCCTTTTCTGTTCAGCAACTGTCCTTATAGTTTTCAAAATCTATGGAATTACAGTAATTTTTACCCCACAGTGCCTTTTTGTCCTTGGGGTGTCCTCTCTGGCTGACAGCATCTGGTTCTCCCAGATGCCTTGTTCACACTGTTCTGGGAGTTCTGACCAGCTATCCTGCTGTCTTCTGGGAGATCTAAGCAGCTACCTCCTCACATAGGCTTCAGCATTTCCTTAAATGTGTTCCTTCCCTTTGATCCCTTTATTGTCTCAACCAATCTCTTCAGAAGTGCTTTCTTCCCAGAACTAATTAAACTTGTTTCTTTACCCTGGCTCTTAGACTTATTAAAAACAAACTTACCCTATCTTTACCTTACTTGCACCTTTTTACAACATACATATATCCCCCTTTGAACTAAAATAACTCAATTCAAAACCACACCTTACATTGCTTTATGTAAAACTCTGATTGATTGAAGTTTGTCTCGGTTCTTTAATATGTCAAAACCACTTCTTATTGTGGTTTTAGACTCTTGCAGTCTGACTCTTACTCCAATTACCATATTTACAAACCCCCAACAGCCTGTCTTCCAGTACATAATGTGACAGGGTTATTAACAGAAAGAAAGTATTACAATTTCTTGTTTCCTTGACATTATCTTCAACCAAAATCTCAGTAGCTTGTTTATCCACTCCCCATCCAATGTCTTTTCCCTCATGTGGTGAACAATCTCAGCACCTTGATGACCCAAAGCTAAAATAAAAACCCTATATCTTGCCACCACCAAAGCCACTCACTTCTGCCTATGCAATATCACCTAGCCTCACTCTTGCCTAACTCACATTCCTGCTTGAAACCTTTATCCATGCCTTTAACACCTCCAGTCTTTTCTTCCTTACTAGCTCCAAACTTCCATCACACACAAACTATAATTCATTCAAAACTTCATCACCCTGATTCTGTCTTGCACCATGTTGTGCTCACCCATCCCTCCAATCCTTTCTGACCTCAATAGCTCCCTGTTCCCCCAGTGTATGGAATCCTCTCACACATATATAAAGACTTCCTAGACCTTTCCCCTTCTTACTGCTACAACATGCCACATCCTCCTGACTACTCACCCCCTCCCCTCCTTCACCTCCCCTTCTTCCGACTGCTCTCAGTTCTGCTATTGATGCTGAAGCATTTAATTTGTTTGGCCCTGATCTCTGGAATATGCACACTAACCCATTCCTTCATATCTTGCTGCTTCTGTCCCACCTTTAAAAGCTATCTCAAAACTAGGTTTTCAGTTTTCTTTCCTAAATCCTCTATTACTGCACAGTAGCCATATACTGTGAAACACCTTGGAACTTGTTTTACAATAATAATGCTATATGGATAGTGTGAAGCTGCTATACTGAAGTCATTGGAATTTTCAAGTCCTAGATACTTAACCGAGTATTGATACACTTGAAACAAATGGGCAATATTTCCTTCCCTCTGCACCCAATTAATTGAATACCTGCAAGACCAACCTCCTCTCCTCTCCCCTCCCCCATATCCACTAACTACAGGGATGGCTGATGATTATATATTGTCTGTTCCATTGTCTGGCCTCTTGATATGTATCTGTAATTCCATCAGTTGGATCAGGATTATCATCAATGCCTACTCTGACAAATGTGCTTGCTGTATCAGCAATGCCAACTCAATGAACTGTATCTACGATAACGATTGTGACAGGTGTAACAAATGGACTATCTTGGCCAAATATTCAGCTTTTCTCACCCTTTCTACTCTTCCAACTATGGAAAATGTGCTCAATATGCCTAATCTGTCACTGTGCTAACAGAGTGCCTCTTGCACAACAGCACCAAGTTTACAAATTGCATTGCTAAACAAGTTCTTTGTCATTGTTCCACTGGAATTATTTCTCTTTAATTCCATGAAAGCAACAGTCTGCATCACCACTAATTTTCCTCATTGCATTTCTTGCAAATACGGCAAAAATCAAATTTAAAAACAAATTATTACTGCTGCCTTATAAGGTATAGAAAAATAGAAATAAGGAAATAACTGTAATTTTAAAAAACCACAAAAATACACTTCAAAGATGATTAAATGTGAAAGTGTGACCCATGATAATAAACCAAACTATAAAACTGCCCATTGAAAACTTTCTCCAATTTACTGGGTGACTTATTAGAGTTTGAGAGAATCTCTGGGACACGTAATGGATTTACATTATTTTTAAAAATCATTTGCAGTACTTAACACGTAATCTGATGCTGGTTGTTAATGTCATAAGATATATCATAGAAGTTCATCGCACACTTAATGCTAGAAACGTGTAGGCACTACCGTACTCAGCTCGTTATGAAACAAGGCAAGGAGGTGTCTGACAATGTCATAAAAGCAGGAAACTTTGTGTATACAAATAGTCATTTTGTAGTAAAAACTTGAGTATTGCTGAGAAAAGAAAAATGCTGTCTAAGCTTTGTGTCTTGCACTCATCAGAACAGATTGAAAGATTACCAACATTAAAGGGAACAATAATTTATACTGTAAAAGAGTGCTGATTGGTTGAGAAGTGGACTCTGGTAGAGGTGTTGCATGGAGCATGCACGAGAGAACAGTTAACTGCCAAGCTTGTTGTAATGTGTGCCAGGTGGATAAAATCCACAAGGGAAACTAGGCCACGCTATTACAAGTTTTGCAATTTGTATTCATTACGAGAAGATTTGGAAACTGAATTCAGAAGTAGCGTCCACTAATACTTTAGAGGTTTTAAAAACTAAGTTGAAACAGTTATTAAGAAAAGAGAAAATTTCAAGCACACAAGATTGCAGTTACTTAATATTATAACAAATCCCAAAATTCCAAATTAAACTGACTCCCAACTATATACTCCCTTTAAAGCAACAGTCCAAAATAGAGTTTAGACTTAACTAGCAAGCCAACAGTTTTACCACGGCACCCACTCATCAGTGGAATTGCAAAGGCTGTTCTCCAACTTTAGTTACTAGACACAGCAGACTTTTGCAAATATGGCTGGCTGGAGTCTTCCCAGAGGCTGTTTTACACATTCCTTTTGGTTCTTATATGCCACCACCACCCCCCCACCCCCACCAACAAACATCACCTTCTTTCCTTCTTTATATACACTCCTTTCTTTAATCTGTAAATTCGATTATTCTATATGGCTTTGGAAATGTACTTTTCCCATAATCTAAAAATCTTTCTTGTTGCCAATGTGGTCAGTACCTTTTGAGAAAAATAACCTTGCCCCACTTATCTTTTTAGTTGTAAACATCCTACCATCCCTTTGAAACCCAAACAACTCCTTCACTTATCTAAAAATGTAAATTTCCTTCACACCCTACATGCTAAGATCTCATCCATGTTTACACATTAGCATTTCAAAAGTCTTTTGCCCCTAACTTATTTTGATAATTTCAGCTTTCAGTCTACCTGACCCTAATTTAATTAAATCACACAGGCAGAACCATCTACACTCACACCCATAAACCTACTTCACAATAAACCACAATAATATTATGGAAAATATTATAGTTTTGTGACAACCTATTGTTCAAATTAAAACCAAGCAGGTTGACTCTGGCCAAGGCATTGCCATGGGAAATGAACCATGGAATGGCTGTCCCCTAAGCTTTTGCTTAGTTGAAAAGGGCACAATGTATGGACATGTTTCTTCTGTCTACAAAATACAGGATCCTGTGTGTGAATATATGTGGCTTCTAGCACACAAGTGAGCCAAACTGCGAGCCTAAGTGACTATCTTAAATTGGTTTCAGTGTAATTCTTAGCTCAATCAGAATTGTTTAGCTAGTGTTGTCTAATCACAATTCACATCCAATGTTGGACACTTTTTTGAGTTTCAGAAGCATGGGTTGGGTAGGAATGGTCTGTACTTTGCCTGTTGTGAACAGCCAAAAGGACATGCTGTTTAATACGATCTGCCAGTCATTGGGACATACAGCCTACATACCTGTCATCAGACCAGCACCAAAATTCATATAATACATTAATCATTTGTGTGATGGGCAGAATGTCTTTTTGGCTTGAGGGCTTGTTAGTGGAGAACACCACTTGTGTTGCTACCACATAGTAACAATGTAAAACGACTAGCTTCACCAGTTGCTCAAATTTTTGAGACACCTTACCCTTCCAGGGTAATTTGAAGTAGACTGGCAATTTACAGGACCAAAAATGGTGGCCTTAGGGTTGTATTAAACAGCATTGTGCGATATACAGCGAGCAATGATCTGATCAGGGTAGCCATTACCCCACAGGATGGCTTTGATGCGCCCTATTTCAGCATCAAGCATGCAGAGTGAGCAAATGGCTTGGGCCCTATTTACAAGGTTGTCAATACCTAATCTCCTACCCCCTTGCATATTTCTGATACATAGATGATACATTTGCAGTACAGGTCGAGTATCCTTTATCCATAAACCTGAAAACAGAACATGTCCAAAAACTACATGTTTTTTGAACCTCATTGACCTTTAGCGTGGGAAGCATCTGACCCAAACTGACACCAACATTGAGGCACTTAAAACTGGAAGAACTATTCAAGTATGCCTCCCAGCAGAGTACACCAACACTCTGAACAATCTCCTACAAGCAGAATCAGATAGTGCCACAGGTGGGAACTTATTACAGGTACAGTCCCTGAATTTATTATTCAGCGCCACGTCTTCCTTTTCTAGCCACTTTATTTACTTTAGCATGTAGCTAGCTTCGGTTGTTGTAATGTAAGTAGGTCTAGGCCTATTTGCAGTATCCGAAAACCAAAATTCTGAAATCCAAAATGCAATTGGCCCGAGGGATTCAGATAAAGGATACTCGACCTTTATTTTGAATCCACAGCTGTATGCAATAACTTCCTTACTCCCTTAATGGGCGCTATCCTGCACGCAAATCCACCTATGAAATGAAGCAGTCAATTGAACTCTATTTCATCAATCTGTTAGCTGAGAAATCTGTCAATGGGTTCTTTGTTGCTGTCTAGCACAAGCCTACCTTTTCTGGTCAATATATGCGTTGAGATTCCTACAGTTCCATGCACTATGCCTTCAATCCTTTATGATAAAGGTGCTATATAAATGCAAGCTATTGTTGTTGAACTAAAGTGGAATTTCAACCAAGAATATTGGGCGCTCCAATATGGATATGCATCAAACATGTGTACAGATACAATCTCTACTAAGAACAATACAAGATTCTATATTTTCTTTATACACTAAGCTTTTGAACTATTGGCAAAACATGCAATTACTCATAAATTACTCCAAATATACTTTCTCAGCTTCAGCTTGGAATAGTCAAAGGCATGGAATGCATAATGATTTCTGAGGCTACTTTTATTCCTCATGTATTTCTTGAGGTTTTGATGATCCTGTTTTTTAATCAATGGGCTTTATCACTCTCCAGAAGGCATTGTCAGCATTTTTATGTTAAAGCCATAAAACAAAGTATTCATGCATGGAGAACAGCATCGCCACAGCTGCATTACTAAGGTCATCAGTGTTGTGTTCTTAACAAGGCTTTTTGATTGATTCCTACTTTATGCTAAATCTTGTCAGCTCATCTGTTATGATTATATAACTGTATTAAAGAAACAGCAATAATCCAAATCACTATTACTTTGACACATTATAGACAGAGAAGCTCAGGTCTTTGGCTACTAAGTAGTCCTATAAATTATTGAATTAACAAGTACTATGTAATTTTAATTGCTGTCAAGCTGAAATAATTAGATCTTTCTTTAACATGCTTAATCCTTCCAAACAGTTCAAAATCCTATTACTAAATTAATTATAAATCCTGGTCCAGCACACTTTGTCACAGAGTGCTTGATTGTAGAAAGAAAGTATATGCATTGAATTCAATGACCTCATTGCTTTTTTGAATGAAACTCAAAACATGCTGCAGGTATTTTTCTTGTTTTGTGCAGAAAATGAGCATGCCTAACAATATACCTATTCTGCACTCTTTTAAACAGGATCCATTTTTAACAGTAACCCAGTTCAGGCCATCAGTGAAATCCTACATGTTAAACATTATTTGAGATTTGGCATATTTTTGCTTTTGCTCTGTAGGACATGTCTGGCTGCATAAATGTGTTTGCAAATCATAAGATGGCATTCATTTGAATTCCCAATTGTTTTTTACAAAGTACCTAATTTTTTTGAGGTCAGTGAATGAGTTGCTTTTCTTTCAAACACAAAAATAAAAATTCAAAATTGTAGTCAAAAATAGAGTATTTTAATAACTTCACCATGCCATGATGGTCAACTGTGTTGAGCATCAACTGGTATAGCTCAGGAATCCCACACTGGCATGGCAATCTCTGATGCATTTGCTGTGGAGGAAGACAGTGGGCTGAGAAGCAAGGCTGAAAAATCAAATATTTTTATAACTTAAGTGAGACTTAATGAGGTATCCAGTCTGATTCAGGATCTGCTAAAGGGTGAATATGTGCTCACCTGACAATATTTGGTATAATGTATTGAGAGATGTACTTAGACTTATGGAGATGATGGTGTAGTGGTAATGTCAACAGACTAGAAATCCTAAAGGCTAGGCTAATACTCTGGGGATGTGGGTTCAAATCTCACCAAAGCGACTGGTGGAATTTAAAATTTGGAATTGATGGGTAACAAATTCTGGTCTTGCCAGGGATGCCCACATCCTATGAAAGAATAAAGAAAAAAAACTTGGATTATATTATTTGTAGATCGGGATTATGGCTATAAAATTGGGCTCAAACACTGCAGTGCTGCTCACTAAACGGTGCATACAGCACTTCCAGACATTCTGGCATGGCCCACATGTCCTTCTAATGTGGCGACCAGAAATGTATACAATACCAGCTGTGGCGTAACCAGTGTTTTATATAGTTCCATTACATCCCTGCTTTTATATTCTATACCTCATCCAATAAAGGACAGCATTCCATAGTTTTCTTTACCCGTCTTGCCACCTTCAAGGACCTGCAGACATGCACATGTGGACATGCTGCATAAATGTGAGGTGATGCACTTGGGCAGGACAAACAAGGCACGAGAATACACGATGAATGGTAGCACCCTGGGAAGTACCGAGGATCAGAAGGACCTTGGTGTGCATGTCCACTGGTCCCTTAAGGTAGTGGGATAGGTAGATAAGGTAGTTAAGAAGGCAATGGGATACTTGCCTTTAATAGCCGAGGCATAGAATGTAAGAGCATGGAGGTTATGCTGAAACTGTATAGATAGGACAGACAGGAAGGAACTTTTCCCCTAGTGGAGGGATCAAAAACCAGGGAGCATAGATTTAAGGTAAAGGGCAGGAGGTTTAGAGGGGATGTGAGGAAGAATTTTTTCACCCAGAGGGTGGTGGGAATCTGGAACTCACTGCCTGAAAGGGTGGTAGAGGCAGAAACCCTCATAATATTTAAGAAGTATTTGGATGTGCACTTGCAATGCCATGGCATACAAGGCTATGGGCCTAGTGCTGGAAAATGGGATTAGAATGGTTAGGTACTTGTTTGACCGGCGTAGACTCGTTGGGCCAAAGGGCCTTTTTCTGTGCTGTGGACCTCTATGATTCTATGACTCTATGACATTCCAAGGTCTTTCGCATTCTCTATCCCTCCCAATATCCTCAATTTATTGTGTATTCCCTAGTTTTGTTTGCGTTCCGCAAATGCATTATCTCACATTTTTCTGGATTGAATTCCATATGCCACTTTTCTACCCACTCAACCAAACCATTGATATAATTCTGGAGACAACAGCTATCCTTTTCACTATCAACTACGTGGCCAATTTTTGTGTCATCTGAAAATTTCCCAATCATGATGCCTACATTTAAGTCAAAATCATTAATATATATAACATACAGCAAGGGACCCAACACTAAGCCCGCTGGAACACCACTGGAAATCATTTTCCTTTCACAAAGACATCCATCTACCATTACCTTTTGTTTCCTGTCATTGAGCCATTCTGTATCCAACTCACCAAATTCCGCTGTATCCCATGGGCCAGTCTACCATGTGGGACCCTGTCAAATGCCTTACCAAATCTGTTTGGACAACGTCCACTGCACTACCCTCGTCAATCCTTGTTACTTCCTCAAAAAATTCAATTAAATTAGTAAGATATGACCTTCCCCTAAAAAACCATGCTGACTATCCCTGATTAATCCATTCCTTCCTAAGTGACAGTTTATCCTGTCTCTCAGAAATGATTCTAATAATTTGCCCACCACTGAATTCAGACTGACCGGCCTATAATTATTTGTTCTACCCCTCGCACCCTTTTTAAACAATGGCACAACGTTCGCAGACCCCCAATCCTCTGGTACCACATCTGTATCTAGTGAAGATTGGAAAATGATCCTCTGAGCATCTGCTATTTCCTCCCTGGCTTCCTTCAACAGCCTGTGATACAATGCGTCTGGCCCTGGTGACTTATCCGCCTTCAAGAATTTCAGTCCCTCTCGTACTACTTTTCTCACTATCCTTATTGTATCTAATATTTCTCACATTCTCTTTAACTAGAATATCTGCACCATCCTTCTCCTTAGTGATGACAGAGACAAAATACTCATTGACAATCCTGTCCACATTTTCAGCATCAGTGCACAAGTTACCATGTACGTCTCTGGTAGGAAAGGATAGGGCCTTAGTTATTCTATTGCTCTTAATGTACTGGTAAAACATGTTTGGGGGGTTTTCTTTGATTTTCACCTGCCAATATTTTTTCATATCCTCTCTTTTCTCTCCTAATTATCATTTTTACTTCACCCCTATACTTTCTATACTCCTCTAGGCTTTCTACAATATTAAGTTTTTTTGTGACTGTCACAAGATTTATTTTTCTGCTTTACCTTACCTCTGTTTGCTTCTAGATAACCAGGGGGCTCTAGATTTGGCAGTACTGCCCTTTTTTCATGGTGGGGACATGTCTACACTGCCTGTAGAATCTCGCTTTTGAATACCTCCCAATGGCCTATCACTGATTTTCCCTTCAAGTAGCTGTAACCAGTCTACTTTTGCCAGATTACTTCAGCTTCGTAAAATTTATCTTTCTCCAATTTAGAACTTCTATTGTTCTATCTTTATCCTTTTCCATAATTATGTTAAATCTAACTGTATTGTGGTCACTATCTCCAAAATGGTCACCAACTACTACTTCATCCACTTGCCTGACTTCATTTCCTAATACTAAATCTAAAATTGCACCCCCCTTGTTGGGCTTGTTATGTGCTGGCTAAAAAAGTTCTCTTGAATGCAGTTCAAGAATTTTGTGCCCTCTGTGCCCTCTGTGTTTGTATCCCAGTTGATATTAGGGTAGTTGAAGTCCCCAACTATTGTTGACCTATTGTTTTTGCACTCAAGTTTGCCTGTATATTTGCTATTCTATCTCCCTCTCACTATTTGGGGGTCTATAGTACACTACTAGTTGTGTGGCTGCCCCCTTTTTATTCCTGACCTCAACCCATATAGCATTAATTGATGCTTTATTTAGTATATCATCCCTCACAGCTATAATCAATTCTTTAACCCAATAATGCTACAACCACACCTTTTTTAGCCCCCACTCTATCCTGCCTGAAAATCCTATATCCAAACTTGTTAAGCTGTCATTTTTGCGCCTCTTTCAGCCAAGTTTCAGTTATAGTAATGATATCATGCTGCCATGTGTCTATCTGTGCCCTCAGCTCATCGACTATATCTTTTTAACCTTGCCAAATTCCTGTCCTGTAAATCTTTTAACCTTTTAACATGTGTTTAGTTCCAAGAGGACCCCCCACTAGCACTGCTTAAAGAGACAGGCATTCCATTTGCAGGTGAGGTGCTTCTGACATACTTGTGATTTTTTTAAAAAAATGCCTGTGAAAGTACTGTGGATTGTTTTTGGAGGTGCTGTGGTGAGTTGATGCATCCATGGAGGGAGTACAGAGGATTTGATTGCCTGTCCACACCAAGCCTGAAACAGGTATTAGGCTCTGGGTTTGCAACAATACAGTTGAGGTTTATAAGATTGTTATGTTTTGGAACTGTCTTTAAATTTAGAGCATAAAATGAAGTGGGTCATGTAACCTGTGGTGTCTGCCTGACAGCAAGTTTGGGTGGTTTGAATGTTAGGTCTTTAGAGATGGCTTTACTGAAAAGAAGGTACAAAGTGTTTATGCTTGGAAACAATGGTAGCAGCCTCTGTGCTAACAGTGGATAGACTGTGAGTCTCAAGTCCCAAAAAAGTGAGAATGTCAGGTTGTATAGTGCTACAAACTGTCCATTTACTTCCAAGATAAAGGGAGGTGGGATATTGAGCTAATCAGCTTCTCTACCTGGATACAAGGTCCATATGATCCATGTTGGCTTGGAGATGGGCTTTGAGATTGAAATGGTACAGTGGAAGCCAGGCTGAGAAAGGAAAAGAACAGAAATAAACCCTTGGGAGCTAAATCATTTTGGACTGATTCTGGGAATTGAATAACTATGTAAAAGACAGTGTATCATGTACCTGTGAAGTGTGTTTGTCCAGTTGTGATAAAAATAAGAAAGTGGGAATTCCGTTATTGGTTAAAGTATAAGTTGGCTACAAATATAGTGATTAATCAATAATGCTTTTAGTCTTTTGTTACGGTAAGCTTATTTAAAATCTTGTGAAATCTTGTGTCATCATTTTGGCTATTAATTGGAAACTCAAATTGCTTTTTAAATGTTTTTGATCTCTTTGGAGATCATAATGAACATGCCAGGAAATAGAGCTGAGGCTCCTGTTGTGTTTTATGCCACGGAGATATACAGAGATGATACACCACTGGTTTAATGTCTGGAGCAGGAGTTTTATTTACATTGTTTTAATGTCTGCTTCCATGCTTACAACAGCTTACCTCAGTTCAGTCTCTCTCTAAGTAACCATGCCAAAGCTTAACTAATCACACACAGAACAGATACCAGACACATACAATCAAACACTGAATGACTGAGCAATACTTATTTTCCCCCTTGTAAAACTAAAGATTTGATTTTAAATTAAACTATCCTAAACAAAAACATAGATACATGGATCTATTTCTTGGATTTCAGAATGTCCATTTTTTCTAAGTGTCTTTGAGACATGAAGGTCTCTGACAGCTCTGAGATCTACAAATATGAGGTTTGGATTCTGCGTGATCAGCTTAATGAAGCAGATGACCAACATTGCAGTTACTCATCAGAAAAGGAAATATATCCTCATAATCACTGACCTTGAAGTAACCTAGTCTGCTTGCTGTTAAATATCTTGCGTTCCACTTTGTGTTGTCATCCAACACGTCAGAATTGGTACCAAGCAGCCACTTGATTGGTCCTGATAGAGAAGATGCAAGTTTGTGGTCGCAATTTGGCCATTTGAAGGAAACCTGATCTTCAACTTCAAATTGTGGCTCCTTTGTGCGTCTTCACTAGTTGAATTATGCTTTTGCTTTACCTTGTTGCTTTGTGATTTTTCTTCTCTTTTTACTCTGACATTACCATCGGATAAAGGTGACATCTTAAGAATGGCCATTGGCATGTGAAAGTTACAACCAGTCATAATTTTGGCCAAGTCATTCTGGTCAGTGTGGGGTGGATCGATGTGTGAAGTAGGATATGAATGGATTGTTTGAATGTTTTCCCCGCTGACATACTAGCTCTCAGATTGTCCTTTATCACCCTGTTGAATCATTCGTTATCCAGCATTCGATTGCGAGTAGTATCGTGATGTCAGATGGTGGTGAATTTCATAGCTTGCTAGGAACTCCATGAATTGACTGGAAACAAGCTGCAGTCTGTAATGATAGTCTCTGGCAAACTCCATTTTGTAAACAAATTATCTAACATGTCAATGACCGAAGTTGTGGTTATGGAATTTGTTTTCATGATTACGGGCTATTTATTATGTAGATCATGAAGGACAAGCAAAAAAACATTGATTCCTAGAAGCTGCTTGCACTTCTCCAAAAATATCTAGTTGGAGTCATTGCCATGGTTTTGTTGGGCATAAGGGCAGTGTAGAGGCACGGGGTACGGTTTAACAGGTTTCTCACTGAACATACAAACTACTCAATTTCTAATGAACTCTTCTATGCAGCTGGCTGCCAGGCACCTTCACAGGATCATTGCTTCATCTTAACAACACCATCCATGGGCAAGATGCAACACACCTTGCTGTAGTGCTTTTGGGATAACTGTTTGAGGTCACAAACAGTTGCCATCAAACAACTCAAATTCAATGTGTACTTTGAAATATGGGACTAGTTTTTCACAATAGTAAAATCCCGATGAGTCGAATCCCAGGGAATCAGTCCAGACATTTCTGCCAAATGGAGCTTTGTGATAGTCAAGGAGACCCCATTCCCAAATGAATTTGTTCCCATGTAGCCCGATGGGCCTTCAAATATAGTCTATATCAAAACAGCAGATTCAAAGACCAAATGAAAACACAAAGTGGTAAATGTCTGAAAAAGTCTCTTCAATTTGTTCACACCTTACAATGGCCTGACCTTGTAAAAGATTAAAAAACATTTAAAAATGTCAGGAAAAACTTCGTAATCTTTCTCTGTTTAGCATGCTGTCTATGGACATGCACAATACAGTTCACCATGCCGTCAATGCAGTCAAACACATTTTTGTTTTGGCTACAGTGTGAAATCCCGGAGCATCTCTATGACCTTTGCGGCATTGGATGGGGAAACAGGTGGGAGAGCAGACTCTGCAGGATCATTGGGTTCCCTGGTTGAAGAATGTACTGTATCTACAATTGCATCATCTGTCAGTTCTATCATGCAGCATATGGCATTGTCCACCTCCACATAAGTTTCCATGGTTGTCTCAGCTGGAATTTCCATGCTGGCCTCCTGTAGGTGAGTGAAATCTGCTTTGTCACATGGTTAATTGGTCTCACTCTGCTCCTCCTTGTTTTTGATGTCTTGTGCAGTTGTAACCTGTTTGAACCCAGCTTGGTGGAAGCAGTTGGCAACTGTGGCTTCCATCACCATCTTCTGTGCCTTTTTCATCTTGAACATGACATTTTGCTTCATTTTGATGGCTTCAATAATCTGAGAGATCAGCTGCCATGGATTTTTGGGTTCCTAATAATCCCCTGATTCATTGGCTGGAACTTGATTGTGGTGTTTGGAGGCAAGAACATTCAGCTTGATGCTCTTGAGGCCAACGATTTGTCAGTGTGTATGGGGCAGTTGTCTATAATGACAATTCTCCTTTTCTGTCTCTGACACATTTTTGTCCACTTGTCTGATCCACGCCTCAAATGCTGGAGGTCATCTAAGCAGTTTTATTAGCCTTGTACTCTGTGGGTAGTGCCTTGTCATTCACAAAACAACATGGCTTCTTGGACTTTCCCATCACAAGAAGCGACAGTTTTTCGGTATGATCCATGTTGGCACAGACCGTAGCAGTGACAGATTCCTTGCTTTGCAATCCACCATTACATGTTTCACCTTTTAAATATCAAAAAGCTGTCTGGCAAAAGACGGCAAAACAATCTGCTTTCATCCACATTAAAAATGCCTCATGGTGCATACTCATTCAAGATGTGGGTGAGACCATTTTGGAGCCAATCGTCTGTCATTGCTGCTGTGACCGCCAAATACTCATCGTGTGGAAGACAATGGGTGGAATCATCCCAGATTTGCATTAACTGCAGTAGCAGGTGGGAAAAACTACATTTTACCCACCAGCTGTCCCAATCCTGCCGCATTAATTATGTATTCCCAGGAAACAGGCCGTTTCAATGGCGCCTGAGCTCTCATTTTCCCATCACGCTATCACCTCACCGCTTTATCACACCAGGAGCCATATTTAAAGTGCACCCGCGTGCACACCTCTCACTGCTTCCAGCCCATGACTGCTACAAAGAAGGCATGGTCTCGAAAGACAAGAAGACTGCAGCCTCCCATTTAATGATATGTCCCTCGAGCACCTTTTGGATGCAGTGGACGCCAGCTGTAATGTCCTCTACCCCCGCTCTGGCTGCAGGATGAGCAGCAGCATAAGCAATCCAGCGTAGGAGGCGGTGGTCAGCTGCAATGCCCTACAAAAGAGGACAGCCACCCTGTGCTGCTACAGGATGAATGGTCTCATCTGTTCCACCAGGGTAAGTGACCCTTCTCATTGCTCTCAACTGACACACTCTCAAATCCATCACACATCCACAGGATTTCACACCTCCAGGGACAACACCAGTAATTCACTCACACAACCTCACATCTTCCTCAGGCTCATATCCTCTGGAGCTCATGTCCTTATGTCTCCACTCGCCACACAAACATTCCATGCAGTGCCATGCGTCCGGCTCACACTTTCTCCATCTGTTTTCATGCAGGACAAGCTTGCTAAACAGTGGGGAGAGTCATAGACCAGGGGTGGAGTGGCCCACATTAGGCCCCTCATTCACTCTTTTGAGGAGCATGTCATCACACTGACTGAGGATGTGGACTGTGCTTGCGGCAATGGTGAAGTCAGCGGCAAACACCCTCATGAGGATCCTGCACCACATCATCCTTCTCTCAAAGCAAATGTGAGTGCTCTCTCTCCTGCTTTTGACTGTGCTGCCATGCATTAATTATCACTACTTTGGTTCACAGGGAGCTCTGCCAAGCAAACGACACCCTCAGCCAGTCAGTCCCTCAGCTCCGTCCAAATCCTCACTTCCAGCCAAGAGGGCACCCCCTCCATTGAAGAGCTGGAAATAAGCAACCTGGGAGACCTGTCACAGCGCTTATCCACACCCTGCACCAGTGCAGAGACACACACCTCAGTGGGATCTAGATATAGGGTAGGTTTGGCTTCTCAATCTGGTGGTCACCGCACAGACACGTGTGCACAGCAGGAGGAGGAAGGTTCAACCCAGCTCCCCGGTACTCGGAGGACTGATGGGGAAGAGGCATCTGTGAGGTCCGAGTCAGATGATGAGCCTCTAGATTTAGCCTTCCAGCTCATCCTGGAGAGTCAGCAGAAGGCGGAGGAACATCACGCAGAGCTGTTGGAAGCCCTCAATGGCACACGAGTTGGAGGAGTGCGTCCACCTGCTCTCTGAAATGGTGCCCACATGTATACGTAGGGAGGCCTCCATGGGAATGATGGCAAACTCACGAAGATGCTGGTTCAGCAGAATACAGATACGCGCAGACCAGCGCTCCACCGCAGGAGCTATGGGTGAGTTCCACAGTAGTGAGATGAGAAGGAAATGGGGCACCTCTATTTTCCCCACCCCAGATGCACCTTCCCCTCAATGAGTCAGGCAGGGGCCCTCGGGCACCCAAAGGGAGAAGGAGCAGCAGCTGGGCACCTCTGGATCATCCACTCAGGAGTCTGAGACTGTTTGCTCCCCCTGAGTCCCCTTTGCCTGTGACCCCTTTGACCTCACCCTCTGTCACCCACAGAGAGCAGCTGGCCCATAGGAGGACAGCCAAAGCAAGCCGGGGACCCCAAGGCCTCGGCTCTCTAGACGTCCCACGCCGAAAGCATCTGAAGCAATAGGGCTAGCCATTGCACAGGCTGTCTCCACCCCTGCTGTGGATGTCAGGGCAGCAACTAGAAGTCTAAGGCATTCAAAAATTAAGAAATTCTGGTGACAGTTGGTTGCGCAGGTGAACACATTTTATCACTTTACAATTTGGAAATATATTCACTTTCACTGAAATAATGTGTAATGGTGTCTTTCAGTTTCATTGACTGGCTTTGAGTTCTCCCACTGTATTTCCCATGCAGATCACCCCCACCATCACCAATAGCCGTTCAGCTGAATGTAACTGGCCCATGAATGATTTCTGGAGGGTGTGAGTGTGTGTGGCAGGGCCTTTCGAAGCCTCATGCAAGCACTCTCCCAGCACGCGGATCCTTCCTATATCGCACTCCCCTCAATCTGCTGAGCACTTTCAGTACTGCCTGCTGGGGTTCGTTTTCAGTTAACCATCTGAGCTGACCTGCATCTCCACCCACCCACTGATCATGCTCCCATGCAGCACTCAATCTCTCCCACTGCGACTCTCACTTCACTTTCAATTTTAGCCAGCATGGTAGCGCTACAGCTTTGTTTTTTTGCTTCCCTGTCCTTCCCCTTCCCTCAATCACCCAGTACCTTTCCCCCATCACTGTTGACCCCCCGGCATCACCTTCCACTTCCCATCCGTGACCTACCAGCCACAGCCCTTTTCTCTTTCAGGGATCTCTAGGTGAATGTGCACGTTCCCTTCCTTCCTGAAAATCCCACCCCATCCGCATTAACTTCCCTGACATCCGCCTTCACACTACCAGGGTTCTTGTCAGCCTCTGAGTCCCCACCAACCACCCTCGCCATCCCTTCTACTGATTTTACCATTGAACCCTTACCCTCCCACCCTACCGTCTCACTCTGCCCTCAGTCATTCTCACCATTCTCTCGTACCACGCTCACCCTCATTTCACTCCCCAAGAGGCAGCCAGGAACTCAGAGCCCTCCCTTGCACATTCACTTGGACATCACTGCCAATGGGAGAGATGCAGGAACTGCAAGAGCTATCACTCAATTAATGTGCATTTGGCGTGCAAGCATGTACAAATCATTACAACATTGAATGTACGCTATACTGGCTCCATCCTGAGACAGTCTGCCATTCCTGCTGTCTTCAGGCCACCAAGATGAGCCAGAGGATTACTGTTCAGACAAGAGATATCCCTCACAAGGACAACAGGCATATAATGAAAGCCATGATGCCACCAGAAACATTGTGGAGCAGACCATTCTGAGATTAAGCAATGGTTCTGATGACTGGACAGCTTGAGAGAACTCTACAGTACTGTCAGGAGCATATCGAATCACAGAATGGTTACAGGACAGAAGGAGGCCATTTGGCCTGTCATGCTTGTGCTGGCTGTGTCTCTGCAAGTGCAAATCACCTAGTGTCACTCCCCTGCTTTTTCTTCAGAGCCCTGCAAATTTTGCCTCTTCAGATAGTGATCTAATTATCTTTTGAAAGCCACAATTGAATCTGCCTTCACCACACCTCAGGCAGTGTATTCCAGGCTCTAATCACTCACTGTATAAAATAAGTTTATTTTTCTCATGTCACTATTGCTTCTTTTGTCAATCACCTTTTATTCAGTATTCTCTGCTTCTTGATCTTTCCACCAATGGGAACAGTTTCGCCGTATCTCCACTGTCCATACCCCTTACAATTTTGAATACCTCTATCAAATACCCTCGCAATCTCCTCTTCTCCAAGGAGAACAGCCCTAGCTTCTCCAGTCCATGTAATTCAAATTCCTTGTCCCTGGAACCATTCTCATTAATCTTTTCTTCATTCTTCTCCTCTCTAATGCCTTCACATTCTTTGAAAACTGTATCAAAAAGAAGCATGTATCTCAGCTCATTGTGGTCTGCTGTGTATTCCATAACATCGCAATCATAAGGGTGCAGCTATTGCCTCTAGGCATCTTGTTGCGAATATCTAGTTCATAATTCATATATTCGAAAACATAGCTTAGTATTAGGAATTAAAGGTTTAACTGTAGATAAATGTGGGCATCTGGTTGAGAAACAACTAAACACATCTCTGATGTAAATGCAAACAAGCCTGGGTTTATTACACTTAAAAACCAGTCTGTGTTTATTTAATAAGGTCAGAATTGACGGTGGGAACACTTGAACAATGAATGACCTATCGTTAGGCTTGTGGTAGAGCTAGAGCGTCTCCACTTACTTCAATAAAAGATTTAATCTGGGAACTACATACATAATTTAAGAGGTTGGGGGCAATTAGGCAACACGGAGTTCCCTGATAAGGACAGAAATTCTGCTAATGGAGTTTACAACCCTTTTTCCAATGTAAATTATTCATATGGGTTACAAAATCAAGTGTGTTGAAGGTAAAATAATGAAGTTACATTTCTGTTTGAGGACATTTCAAAATATGCCATGTTGTCATAGAGATGGGCTGTGGGGGTAGAAGGTTATTTCGTTTAAGTTATCTGAATGTTTGGCCAGAAAGCAGGCAGTTTTACTTTGGTGTAGATTATCTCATTGGATTGAGAGAGCCAAGAGGAGATGATTGATAGTTAAGCCTGTGCTTCAAACGATAAATAGTAACTTTATGGTTCACCATGTGGAATGTGGGTCGGTCTCTACCTCAGTCTAGATTTCATGAGGGGCAAAGCAGCTAGAAAATTTTCCTAGCTGGCAATTAGAAAAAGGAATCTCAATGGGCCTCAGAGCCTTTTGACAGAAAGCATTCAGCAGAGTTAGCTTGGAAGGCTATGAGAAGGTCGTTGGGCATCTGCCAGCAACCAGAACATGGAGCACAGACATGAGGTCTTAAAGAGAATTTGGAGGGTCACATAACCACCAAACTAGCGGAAGACACCCATAAAATCTTACCTCGGAGAATAGCTGGAACACTGAGGGGAATTCAAGTGAATTCTGGAGGGCTGTGGCATAACTTTTCAGTCGGTCCCTAAAGAAGTGAATGACCCTTCAAGATTTTGTAATGTATAAGAGAACTGTTCGGGGTGGGGCGGAGTGTGCAGGGGGAGTAAAAAGTAGAACTGAGTTCATAGCATAGCCACTTATGAACTATAATGTTAATAGTGCTTGCTTTGCATAATGCTTTTTGTATACAATGTTTTTTTTTGTATTAAAAACTTGAAATCTTGTGGCATGGTTCTGTCAGTTAATCAGTGTTTGGATTTCTCTTTAAACATAGATGGTCTCTAAAAGGATCATAATAAATTAAGGGCTGGTCCGGGATTTCAAATCCACAGACTGAGATGGGTACGCTGGCTGTGCTAAGATTTAAGCCAGTAGGATTTCATGGTGACTTTTATTGCACTTATTGAGATGCAGAATGGCTTTGTCAATTGCTAAGGTTTTCCTTGAGAGGGAAGTTTTGTCCCAGAGTGTTTTGCAACAGTTAATAAAGGTGAGTTTAATAGCATTAGAAGAAAGGATTGAGGGGTTGACTCAACAGTTAAAACTGAAGAGGTAATTTTGATTTTTCTCCTGAAGAATAACCTTGAAATTTTAAGTCTGGAAAATGAACATAAAGATGAAGAAACTGCAGACATGGAAAAGAATCATGTTTCAAAGATAAAATATGAACAAACTTCTAAAAACTGATGTGAATGAACTTTGTATTATAATTATTATAAGAAGTAAACATTCCAAAAACGCCATAAAAAATAATAGTTTACATCTCAAAGTAGACATGGATTTGGCAGCATACTACTTCCGGGATGGACTTGTGAATTTAATTGGACAATTGGGGGATGATTATTGTGTGTATTACATGTGGCTATGATAGTTAATAGAACATTTGGGGAATTGTAAGTTGCAATACTTAAAATGGTATTAATGAAAAAGCATCACATTGGTTAAAATCATCTGGGGCACCCCATCAAATTGTCCCCTTGGTTAAGATTCTGCAATAAAAGACACCAACAAAAATCTTTCCAACAACATCTTTATCTAACAACAAATCCAATATCAAACATAAACATAATTGTTCATTCCCTTAGTGCCTGTCTTGTGGATGCCTTTGGCTGGTCTGGTGCTTTTATGCAGTGCTACCCTAATGACTACTATGTGGTTGGTGGAAAATTGTTGACTTTCACAAGGCAAGACTGCCTGTGGCCTCAAAAAGGATGCTGTCGAGCAGGTCTGGACCCAGTTTCAGACTTCGACATGGGTGTTAGCAATCTAGGCTAGCTGGCTAATGGGCAGAAGAAGGACACTGGCCAGTTGGTAGTGGTGAGTGCATGAATGCTACCATCCTGAGAGAGGACATCAAGTTCATACTCCCCAGTGATGCTTCCACTCTCCCCCGTAAGAATTTTGTATGTCCTGATTAGATCATTGTTCTAAACTCCAGAGAATAAAGGCCCAGACCATTTATTCGCTCCTCATAGGACAGCCTGCCATCCCAGGGATCAGTCTAATGAATCTTCGATGCTGTCCCTCTATGGCAAGTATATCCTTCCTTGGATAAGGAGATCAAAACTGTACACAATACTCCAGGTACGGTCTCATCAAAGTTCTGTACAATTGCATCAAGACTTATTTACAACTGTACTCAAATCATCTTCCAATAAAGGCCAACATACTATTTGCCTTCCTGATTGCTTGCTGCACCGGCATGTTAGCCTTCAGTGACTTATGAACAAGGACACCCAGGTCCCATTGGATATCAACGCTTCCCAATCTCTCACTGTTTAAGCAAAACTCTGCATTTCTGTTTTTCCTACCAAAGTGGATAACTTCACACTTCTCCACATTATATTCCATCTGCCATGTTCTTGCCCACTCACTTAGCCTGTCTAAATTCCCTTGAATCCTCTTTGCATTCCCACCTGGTTTTGTGTCATTAGTAAACTTGGAAATTGTACATTTGGATCCATATCCTAACCATTCATATAGATTGTGAACAGCTGAAGTCCAAGTGCTGATGCTTGCACAGCCTGCCAACCTGAGAATGACCTGTTTATTTCTACTCTGTTTGCTGCCCGTTAACCAATTCTCAATCCAAGAATATTACCCACAATCCCATGTGCTCCAATTGTATTTACTAACATTGTGTTGGACCTTATCAAAAGCTTTCTGAAAATCCAATTAAACCAAATCCACTATTTCCGCCTTATCTAATTACATTTTCGAAAAACTCCAAGTTTGTCAAACATTATTTTTCTTTCATAAATCCATGTTGACACTGCCCAATTGTACCATTATTTTCGAAGTGACCAGTTATCACATCCTTTAAAATAGATTCTATCAACTTCCCTATTAATGTCTGGCTAACAAGTCTATAGGTCCCTGTTTTCTCTCTCCATCCTTTCTTAAATAGTGGGGTTACATTTGCTACTTTCCAATCTATAGGAACCGTTCTAGCAACTACAGAATTGCTTGAGTAAAAAAGAGACATGGTGTTAAAGATAAGTGCAAAATACTGCGGATGCTGGAAATCTGAAACCAAAACAGAAAATGCTGGAAAAACTCAGTAGGTCTAACAGCATCTGTGGAGAGAGAAACAGAGTTAACATTTTGAGTCAGTATGACCCTGCTTCAGAGCTAAAGAGAAGTAGAAATGTGATGAAATTTATGCTGTTTAAGGGGGGTGGAGCAGGTGAAGCTGGATAGAAGGCCAGTGATAGGTGGGGGCAAAAGAGAAATTGACAAAGATGCCATGAACAAAAGGACAAAGGGAGTGTTAATGGTAGTGGTGAGGGCTAAGCAAGGTGCTGATAGTGGCATAAAGGTAAGAAAACAGAATGTTATAATAGCAGAACAAGGATGCTTACCTGCTGAGTTTTTCCAGCATTTTCCATTGATGCTGTTGAAGCTTTTTGTTTTGAACTCCTCAGGACAGATTTGCAAGAATACCAAATCAAAGTGAAAAAACAATTTATAATGCATGAGAAGAGGGTGTTGATTGGTTGGCAAGTGGACTCTGATTGGTACAGGCATTGTCATGGAGAATTCACCAAGGAACTTTACCAAACTTTTGTTTAAATTCAAATGAGGCAGGCTGACTCTGGTCAAGGCATTGCCATGGGGAATGAACCAGGGAATGGCTGATCCCCAAGCACTAGTTTAGTTGAAAAAAGTGCAATGCGTAGACATGTTCTTTGTGTTTGCAAAGGACGGAGCCCTGTGTGTGAATATATGTACCATCTAGCACAAATAAGAAAGCCACACTGTGAGCCTGACCGATGATCCTAAAGTGGCTGTCAGTGTAATTTTTAGCATAATCAGGATTGTTTCGCAAGTGTTGTCCAATCATGAAATAACATCTAATGCTGGACACTATATTCTGAGTTTTGCAACCAAAGGCTGGTTGAAAATGGTCAGTACTTTATCCATTGGGCCTATGCCATGGGATCCCCTCTAGGCCCAGCCGAAGGGATGTGCTGTTTGATATAATCCACCAGTCATTGGGATCTGCGCCCTATGCACCTTGCATCACATCAGCACTGAAATTCATACACCACATTACTCATTTGTGTGGTATGCAGAGTGTCTTTTTGGCTTGATGGCAGCATCCTGTTAAGGGAACATCAACTTTTGTGTGTCTTGGGCAGCCCATATATACATGGATGTAGTGAGCGTGAGGACAAATCCTATTACATGCACCACCAGGCAGCTTGTTATTCTTAGAGGTCCAATAAGCATTTTTGTAACTTGTTTTTGAGCAGTGCTGTGCAATCATGCTTAGCAGCAGGTCAGATGAATACAAATTTGGCCTAGTCATTAAAAACAGCATGAATTTTGTTGATATAGTTACACTTGTTAAGGATGACTACTCCAGTCCCATTGTCAGGCTTACAGATATGTATATCTGGGTTGGCCTTGTAGCCTCGCAATGCTACCAGATATTGATGTTGCATGTGAAAATCGGTCAAATTGCCGGGTATCCCGCAATATGCATGCACTAGGTCAGTTAGGTGCTCTTTCAATTACTCAGTCTTCATTGGACTTTGGTTTGTGGCAGGATAGCTGGGAATAGAGGAGTTCAAACTCATCAAATACCTCTTCTCATTTGTGGGATGAAGGCACACCAAAATTGAAGCCATGTGTGAAAACAAACTCCTCACTTTCAGAGAGTACATGGTTGGAGAAATTTACTATGTGTTTGGCAGCATCATTAATTGTATCCCTTTATGTCCTACCTTGTCTATGACTGGTTCTGCACAATATGAATTGACAAAATAGTTGACCAAGTTGCTGCAACCAGTTCTGAGCAAGTTTCCACATTAACATGAAGGATTCCTTCACCTTTGCAAAGACCATACAGGACTTGCATATCAACAGCAAGGCCATGTCCACGGGCTCATCAACATTGCTAGCCTATTCATTAACGTGCTGCTCAATGAAGCTATAGACATTTGCACCACATCACTTTTTCATGGTGATTTAGATATGCTGCCATTGTTTGAATCTGTATAGATGGTGGTGCCATGGGATCCCCTCTAGGCCCAGCTCTCACAAACAGCTTTGTCAGTTTCCAAGGAAAATGCCTCTTTCATGGAATAACCCCTAATTGACTATTTCCAATACAAAGATGAAACATTTGCTATATTTGAATCTACAGCTACATGTAAGAAATTCCTTACGCACTTGTTAATAGGCTCCATTCTACACACAGATTCACCTTTGAAATGGAGCAGTCAAATGAGCTCACTTTATTAGCCAAGCTCATTGAGAAGCCTGCCAATGGGTTCTCTAATACTGTCTATCATAAGCCCACTTTGATCAATATATGCATTGGGATTCCTACAGTTCCACATGCTATAAGATTGGCCTTATCACTAACCACATAAATAGAGCCTGAGCTATTTTCTCACCATACAAGCTTGATGCTGAAATAGAGCGCGTCAAAGTTATCCTGCAGGATAATGGCTACCCTGATCAGATTATTGCTTGCTATATATCGAGTAAACTCATGAATGGGCCTAAGGCTGCCAATTTCGGTCCTGAAAAGTGCCCAGTCAACCTCCTATCATCCTGCAAGAGTCAGGTGTGTCAAAAATTTGAGTAGCAGGTGATGCTAGCTGTTTCATGCTTCTACTATGCAGAAGCAACACAGGTGATATTCTCCACTAACTGGATGCTGTCGTCAAGCCAAAAAAGACATCCTGCACAAAGTAATGTGGTATATGAATTTCAGTGCCGGTGTGATGCCAGGTACATAGGCTGTACATCCCAACAACTGGTGGATCATATCAAACAGCATGTCCCTTCAGCTATTCACAACAGGCAAAGTACTAACCATATTCAACAAGCCCATGCTTGCAAAACTCAGAACATAGTGTCCAACATTAGGTGCGATTCCCTGATTGGACAATACTGGTTAAACAATCCTGATTGTGCTCAGAATTACACTGACAACCAATTTAAGATTATCAGTCAGGCTTGCAATGTGACTCACTTACACATGCTAGAAGCCACATATATTCACACACAGGACCTTGTCCTTTGTAAATCGAACATGTCCACACATTGCACCTTTTTTAACTAAACAAAAGCTTGGGAGTCAGCCTTTCCCTGGTTCATTCCCCGTGTCAATGCCTTAACCAATCACAGTCGATCTGCTTGGTTTTAATTTTAAAAACTTGGTGGTTAACTGTTCCCTGGTGTATTCCCCATGGCAATGCCTCTGCCAATCAGAGTCCACCTGCCAATCAATCAGCACCCTCCTCTTATGCAGTATAAATTGTTGCTCCTTTTGAGATTTGGTATACTAGCAAATTTAACCTGAGAAATGCAAAACGAAAACCTTCAGCATCATGTTTTTTTTTCAGCATTACTCAAGTATTACCAAGTGATTAAACCCATAGAATTTTGGAAGATGACCACCAATGCATCCACTATCTCTACAGCCATGTACACTCTAGGATGTAGATCATCAGGTCCAGGGGATTTACCAACTTTCAGTGCCTTTAATTTTGCCAGTACTACATTTTTAATAATATTAATTTCTTTCAATTCTTCATTCTCACCAGCCCCTTGGATTCCTAGTATTTCTGGGAGGTTTTTTTATATTCCTCTGTGAAGACCAACACAAAGTATTTGTTGAGTTTCTCTGCCATTTCCATATTCCTCATTATAAATTCTCCTGTCTCTGCCTGTAGTGGGCCCACATTTATCTTTGCAATCTTTTTCTTTTTACATACCTCTCGAAGCTTTTACAGTCCATTTTTATGTTTCTGACTAGTTTACTTTAATGTTTATTTTCTCTTTTTTAAATCAGTTTCTTGGTCCTCCTTTGCTGAATTCTAAACTGCTCCCAATCCTCAGACTTAGTACTTTATTTGACAACTTTAGAAGCCTCTTCCTTTCATCTAATACAACATTTAACTTCTCTTGTTAGCCACAGTTAGATCAATTTTCCTGTTGGGTTTTGTGCCTAAAGGAATGTATGTTTGTTGTAAACCATGTGTTAATTCTTTAAATGCTGATCATTGCCTGTCTCTTGTCATATCTTTAAATGTAGTTTCTCAATCTGCTACAGCCAATTTGCCCTCATACCTTCACAGTTTCCTTTGTTTAGATTTAAGACCCTAGTTTTGGATTGAAATACATAGGTTTCAAACTTAATGTAAAATGTTGTCATATTATAGTCACTCTTCCCTAAATGTTCCTTCACAACTAGATTATTAATTAACCCTTTTTCATTGCACAATACTAGATCTAAAATAGCCTGTTCCCATTCCCCACTGCCAAGCTAGTTTAAACCCTCACCAACAGCACTAGTGACTTTCCCTGCGAGGATGTTGGTCCCAGTCCTGCTAAGGTGTAACCTGCCTTCCTTGTACAGGTCCCACCTGCCCCAGAACCAGTCCCAATGCCTCAGAAATCTAAAGCCCTCACTCCTCACCATCCCTCCAGCCATGTGTTCATTTGCTCTATTCTCCTATTTCTGTTCTCAATAGTATATGAGACTGGGAGTAATACTGCGAATACTGTCTTTGAAGTCCTGCTTTTTAATCACTTTGCCAGCTCTCTAAAATCTGCTTTCAGGACCTCATTCCTCTTTATACCTAAGTCATTATTGTCAACGTGGACCTCTAGCTGTTAGCCCCTCTCCATAAGAATGTCCTGCAGCTGCTCAGTGACATCCTTGACCTTGGCACCAGGGAGGCAACATACATCTACAGCTGCAGAAGTGCCTGTCTTTTCCCCTAACTATTAAATCCGCTCCAATTATTGCTCTTCCACTCTTTTTTTCCTACCGTCTTGTGCAGCTGAGCCACCTGTGGTGACGTGGACTTGGCTCTGACAGCAGTCCCCTGAGGAACCATCACCCTCATCAGTATCCAAAATGGAAAACCATTAGTGAGCAAGACTGACTCAAGCATTACCTGTCTGGTCCTCCTATATTGTCTGGCAGTTACCCGTTCCCTCTCTGCCTGTACTCTGTTAACCTGCGATGTGACCATCTTCCTAAACATGCTATTCATGTCGATCTCAGCCTTGCAGATGTACCACAGTCAGTCCAGCAGCTGCTCAAGTTCCAAAACCCAGATCTCAAGTTTCTGCAGCTGGTGACACTTTTTGCACATGTCCAGGCCATGGGAAGTGTCCACAACTTCCCACATGTCACAGGTTGTGCATTCCACAGCTGGGCTGCCCTGCTGTGCCTTAATTTTACTTGACTTTACAGACTATTTATTATAAACTGGATACTAGAAAGTAGAAAATAATTACTCATATGAACAAGGAACAGGAGTGGGCCATTCATCCCCTCATGCCTGCTCCGCCATCTAATAATATCATAGCTGATCTGATAGTAACCTGAAATCTGCATCCCACCTATCGTCGAAAACCTTGCTTATCAAGAATCTACCCACCTCTGCCTTAAAAATATTCAAAGGCTCTGTTTCCACCACCTTTTTAGGAAGACAGTTCCAAAGACCCACAACCCTCTGAGTGATAAAATATTGCCTCATCTCTGTTTTAAATAGGTGAACCCTTATTTTTAAATAGCAACCCCTAGTTCTAGATTCTTTCACAAGAGGAAACATCCTCTCCACATCTACCCTCTCAAGACCCTTCAGGACTTTATATGTTTCAGTCAAGTCACCTATTACTCTTCTAAACTCCAGTAGATACAAGCTTAGTCTGTCCAATGCTTCCTCATAAGACAACCCACCCATTCCAGGTATTAGTCTGGTAAACCTTCTTTGAACTGCTTTCAATGCATTTACATCCTTCCTTAAATAAGGTGACCAATACTATACACAGTAATCCACATGTGGTCTCACTAGTCCCCTGTACAACTGAAGTTTAACCTCCTTACTTTTGTATTAAATTCCCCTTGCAATAAACAATAACATTCTTTAGCTTACCTAATTTCTTGCTGAACCAGCTACTCACCAATTTACTCCTTCACCTGTGCTAACATCACTTTTTATTCTTGATATCACGTTTCAAAATCTGTCTGTGCTCACCTCCGGCTAACTGGATTTTATGCCTCGCTCAGCTCTCGTTCCTTCCTGCCACTCTCCAATTAGTTAATTACTTTCTTAACATCTTCCCCCTATCGGGGGATATGTGGGAGCGGGCATGGGCCGGCGGGTTCCCAATTGGCGCCCCTGGTTAGGGGCGTGCCACCATTTCACATGATGTCCACCAGGAAGCGCTATGCGCTCCCTGTGCAGGCGGGGGTGGATTCCGTGAGCCGGGAGTACACTCTTTCGCAAAGTGCTGCCTCAGGGAGATCGGCTCAAGTGTAAAAAGCTGTTTAAACAATAGAAAAAATTTCGCTGCTAGGTCCCCTCATGTGACACTGTCACATGAATTGGGACATGTCCATCATTTTTATTTTAAAATATTCAGAAATTTTAAAATCCCTCATGAAACCTCATCCCGCCTGTAGATGAGGTTTCATGTTTTTTCAGAAGCCTGTCTTGTCTTCCGACCTGCCCGCCAACCTTAAGGTTGGACGGATAGGTCCACTAATGATTTCAATTACTTTTCTAATGGCCTTAATAGGCCATTGACAGGTCGGCGGGTGCGCAGCTGACTCAGCTGCGCATGCGCCAACCTGAAAATGTAAATGATGCAGGACACAAGCCCGATGTCACCCTGCGTCATTTTACATGTTGGCAAGAGGGCCCCTCCCCCGCTCGCCGACTGGAAGATGCAGCCCAATGATTTTTTTAATGCTTATCCTTAGCACTGCTCAAAATACTGCTTTAAACCTTGGTAATACAATAAACCTTACCAGTGAAATAAAATTTAAAAAGTAGATTCACCAACTTCTTACTCCCCTTCTACTTGTGTCTCTTAATTAATTGGCTACTTAAGGATTATTTAATTTTTTTACATTCTCCTAATTTTCAGCTATTTACAGACACTCCCTAACAACAATACTTACCAACCAATTAACTTACAGTTTTCCTGTGATGTTACTTTTTTTCAAACACAGTCAGCTCCTGAAGTCTCCCGATTTTAGGTGCCCCCAAGCAGCTCCAGGTTCCTCTCTGCTCCCTGAAGGTAAGTGAAGTGAAGGCCCCAAACCTCACCCTCTATTTATCTGGTCCTGAATTTAGCTACTCCCACACATGTCTGGGCTCCACTCTGCTCCCTGAAGGACTTTGCATGGCAGCAAGCTCTGAGGCAGTGGGTGGCTTCCCCCTATGCTGTAGTGAAAGTTGAGACAGAGGCCACCAGATTCTGGTTTCACAATGACAGTAGAAAGGATGGGATTCAAGCTCTGCTTGATTTCCTGTGCCATGTTGGAGCCAGATTCCTCCATGCTCCTTGATAGTGGTAAAAGGCTGTCTAGCAAGGCTGCCAATGCGCTAAGCATCTCTGGTATGCATTCTCATCAGCAATCTCCAGGATGCCACCCCATCTGAGGCTCCTATAGCAGAACTCAGGTGACCTCATCCTCCAGCGAGTTGGCATACAAACTACTCTTTCCTCCTGGTCTGGTTGCTGATCACTCATGCCTCATGACTTACCCCATGCAGATCCCAATCTCTAAGGTACATGCAGTGCCAGTATCTGAGCTGGTATCTGCAAATGCCAGATCATGATGGTATTTCTTTATCAGTGCTGTGGTGTTGGTTTTGTTCTCCCTCCTGAGGCTGCTGTGGCCGGTCAGGCAGCTGTTCTTGGGTGTCTAAAAGCAAAAAATCAGAAATAATGTGGGGATGTTGGGGTGAGGGAAGGTAATGGGGTGGAAAACAAAAGGTCCATGGACACAACATGAACAGTTTGTGCTTCCTTCCAGACAGCAGGATGAGCGTCGAGTGGGATCTGTGACCGGGCATAAGGCAGGAACATATCATTATCTTGAATTTTCTTGATAATGCTGGATGCAACAATCTGTCACAGTCATCCTCATGTTCCACAGTACCATCTCCTCCATGAGGCTTGGGTGATGTGGGCATTTTTCTCTCCTACTGGCTCTGCTTTGTTCCCTTCAATTGTATGATGTCCTGTCCTGCAAAAAGGAAGAATGTCAGTGACCGTGTTGCACTGTTTTGGGTTGATATTCATACCATAGCTAATAGCTTTGAGGCATGTGGAGACAGCAAGAGGTGGGTGGGAGACTGTCATCATTGGAAGGTGTATGAGGATGATGTGGAGCATCTGAATATTAGGCCTGAGTCCTGACTACAAATGATTGCTGATGGGTGAGCGATAGGGGTGTGGTTCATTAAGCAACATGAGAAGTTGTTGGTACAGTGGGAATGAGATGCCCTTTGAGAATGCATTCACTGACCATAATCATTCATGAGGTAACTGAACCTCTTGCAGCACTGCTGCCAGGTCTTCGGGGCCGGAACCTGGGAGTCGGCCTCCTTGGCCGTCACCCTCCATTAGTCGGGTATTCCTTGAGGGATTTCTGTCCCCCTGTGAGAACATAGACTGTCTCATCCTGGTGACCTCCATCATTAAGACTTGCAGCACCACCTGGTAATCCATGTTTTTTTTTGTTTCCACCTGCAGCCAATTCTACTTCAGGTAGTCAGCAACAGTTTCTTTGTAACAAGTGCTGCTCCCTTTTAAGAAAGTCAGGTTACCTTTAAGCGATAAAGGCTAGCTGCACAGTGTGCTATCTTTGCACACCACTAAGCAACCCCATTGAGTTCTCGGCTGAACTCTACAATCAGGCAAGTGAGATGGCATGAAATGTGAAATGCATTGCTGCCTGCCTCAATGGACTGTGCACATGAGCATATCATGAACCATGGGCCCATACCCAAAATATGGAGCAGACATTTAACCCAATAAATTTAAATATGCTGTATTTTATTCGATCCTGTGATGTGGGCATCTCTGACAAGGCCAGCATTTGTTGCCCATTCCTAATTCCCCTTGAAGGTGGTGGTGAGCCACCTTCTTGAACTACTGCACTTAGTGGTGCAGGTACATCCACAGTGCTGTTAGGTAGGGAGTTCCAGAATTTTGGCACAGCAATGTAATATAAGGGTATTTGGCACAGCAAGGGTTAATGTGGGACTGGACAACAGTACCACGCACAGTGTGATGTAAAGAGTTCCATTACAAGAAACCTACACACAGAGCAAACAGGTTAGGATGTGGAGCTGACCTGATCAAGAGGTTGATGTAGAAGTAAGCGTGGAGTTAGCTCAAAGTCTGGGCTATACTTTGTACATTTGTATGTAATTATGTGTTACCAATAAACAGTAACCGTTCAACCTTACAAGCTTCTGGACCTCTTTGTGAAACTTATTGAACAAACCCTTACAAAATGGTGGAGTTAAAGAAAGAACCCAGAGAAGCTGATGAAGGGCTCCAGAATCTGAAAAACTAAAGGAACAGTATACTGACTGAAGTGCACCTGAACCAAAGACTCAGTTGGAGATGGCCGAAAAAGAAGCTCCTTTGCAGATGTGGGAGCTGAAGGGTGGAAGAAAACTCCACTGTGCAGTTAAAGGGCTCCACCAGAGCATGTGGAGACCTATTGTGACTGCCCACTGATTGCAGAGTCAAAGGACCTAGCAAGGGTGAGAAAAAATTCAGTTCTGAGGCTGAATTAGCCTTTAACAGTCTTCAGGCTACTAATCAGTCAGAGCAGTCCATTATGTTAATAACTGTGGCCATTAGGGTTCAGAGAAAGTGCCATACCGTGTGGCAGCTGAGCTCCATTTGGGGGATCTTCCTAAAATACTCCAAAAATGTTTGAAAGGGCCAAAATCTTTGATTAAAAGTTTAGCTGCAAGAAATGGTTCCCTTTGAGCTTGGGTCCACGATCACTGCGGGAGCCCACCAAACCCAATGGACATGAGAAGAAGCATTGGAAAAATGTTTACTGTAGTGCCATCTTTAAAAGTGCAGCAGCATTTAAAGCTGTACTCCCATGCGCTAAAAAGCAACCATGGGTAACAAATCAACCCTAGCAGATCAATTTGGGCTAATGCAAGAGCTAAATCAAATGCAACATTGGGCATCTTAAAGAAGAAAACTTTTAACTTATCGGAGTACATCAGAACTAAGTAGGAAATCAGAGGAAGTCCAGGTTAATACATTTTTGTACTTGTTTGGTGAATTTGCAGATGAAATAATCCTAACGCAAGGCATCTCAGCCATCTTTGAGATATTAAAAGCCTTTGACAAGTATTTTAATCTTCAACTTGTAGAGCATGCAGAGCTTATCCATATTGAATGGAAAACCTGGTGAATGAATTCCACATACCTCAAGAATTCCTCGGGTCAAAATGCTGTTCTTTGGAAAATAATGCAGAGAAGCAAAACGCATTTAATATCACTCTGAAAGAACTGAAAAAGTAGTTGGCAAGGAAGAATCAGGAATGTTCTATATTCCGGGAGGAAGCCAAGAGGCACAAGAAAGAAACTACAGAGCTGAAGAAAATAGTTGGATATTTGGAAGAAAACTTGGAAAAATAGTAAGGATGAGCACTGTGAAAAAATGATGAGGGGGTATGCAGAGGTCGAACTGCAAAATGAAAGATCACGGGAGCAAAACACTAGACTGCATTCAGACATCCAGGCGTTGAAAGAGGGAATATAGTTATAGTACACTCCTGTTGAAGAGTTTGAGACAATGAAAACATCACTGAACAACAGAGTTTTGGAACTGGAGAAGGAAAAGGAGAAGATGAAGAATTCTTGTGTATAGGAGCAACAAAAGTAGAAAAATTGCATCTCCAATTCGATAGTCAGAGAAAGCTTTCCACCACTTCTGCAGCATACCCAACCGAAAGTCAAAATTCTCACAAAGGAGCATGAAGAGTCTCAGAAATAATTATTGGAAGTAAAATTTCAGAATGTGAGCTTGAAAGATAGCACAGAGGAATTAGGCTCTGCTAAGCGAAAATTGATAAGTGTAAAGAACCAATTTTCATGTACAAAAGATGAGTTTGCTAATGAAAAACGAGAACTAGAAGTAGAACACTTGAAGGACACGAAACGCTCAAATGATAACTTTATAGAAGCAAATTCAATAAAGATAGATCTTTAATTTGAACTTGATGAACTTGATGAACTTCAAGTATCGGAAGTCTTTAAGTATCGGAAATGCCTGGAACATGGCTGACCTGGTTGTGGCCTCAACACCACATTCTGTCTACCTCCAATAACCTTTGCCTCTCTTGTTAGTCGAGAATCTATCCACATCTGCCTTAAAAATATTCATTGGCCTTGCCTCCACCGCTCTCCAGGGAAGAGATTTCCAAAGATTCACCACCCTCTGGGAGAAAAAATTTCTTCTCATATCCGTCTTAATTCGGAGACCTGTGTGACTCCCTAGTTCTAGGCTGTCCTTCAAGGGTAAACATCCTTTCAGCATCCACCCTGTTAAGTCCCCTCGGAACCTTATATTTTTCAATAAGGTCACCTTTATTTGACCTGTACGCCTTAGCTGTACGTGATCACTGCTGGACTTCCCAACTGCAGTAGTGCCATCCTCATTTGTTTGGTGCTTAATTAGAATATTTGGCCCAACTACAAGGTGTGCTGTAGCCTAAACCACCAGTTTTTAGCAGAAGACTACTGCAAAAGTAACACGGTTGTAGGGAAAATGTCTGTCACTATAGCACAAGGCACATAGTTCTGACTTCACCAGTGCAAATGTAAGGGTGCTTCTGCAGGAACCCAGGGCAGGAGAGAGTCATTTTCTTCGCTTCCCCAGGCAGTGGGTTTCAAAGAGTGCTACAACAGAGTAGTGGAATGATGTTGCCAAGGCAATCTGTGCCAATTCCAGAATTTGGGGCTCAGCCATTCAGTGCTACAAAAGGTTAATAATCTTACCAGGGCAGGCAAGATAAGAGCCAGTCTCACTTTCCAAGAATGCTCTGCACCAAAAATGTTTGCCATTTGCAAAAGGCGGGGCGGGTATGGGCGGAAGCGAGACGGGGGGGAAACAGCGAAATGAGGGGAGTATGGGGGGGGTACAGCAAGACGCGGGGGAGCAAAAGGTGGGGAAAGTATGGGGGGAGGGGAGTACAGGGGGAGTCTAGAGAGACTATGAGGGGAGGAAGGTGTAAGGGAAGGAGAAAGGGAAGGAGTGTGGAGGGGGGTGGGGAAAAAGGTCTCGGGGGGTTGAGGTTGAGATTGAGGGGGGGGCGTGTATTGGGAGAGCAGGTGCGGTGGGGGTGTGGCGTGTCCGAGGGGGGAGTTCGGAGGGACTGTGGTGGGTAGAGGGAGTAAGGGAGGGAATGAGTAAGGGAGGGACTAAGGGGAGAGGAGGGAATAGGGGAGGGAGTCCAGGAGGGGAATTGGGGGGAAGCGAAGGTGTTGGCGGGGGGAGCAGTGAGTTTGGAAGTGGGGAACGATGGTATCGGTTAAGGTTGAGATTGAGGAAGGAGTAAAGCGGGGGGTGGGTACAAGGGGTTGCAAGTACAGGCAGTGTTTATGAGTGGGAGTTCGGGGGGACTAAGGTGGGAGGCGGGAGTAAGGGAGGGACTATGGGGGGCGGAGGGAGTAAAGGAGGGTATGCAGGGGGAAGAGGGAGTAAGGTGGGGATGGAGTAAAGGAGCGAGTCCAGAAGGGGGATGGAGGGGAGTAAAGGTGTCAGGGGATGGTGGGGGTGAGGTTGGAAGGGGAGGATGAAGATTGAGGTGGGGGGGTGGCAAGTGCAAGGGTGAGGGATGAGTACGAGGGGGGTGAGTACGAATGGGAGAGGGAGTCCAGAGGGAGTGAGAGAGGGAGTCCAGTGGGACTACTGGGGGGAGGAGGGAGTAAAGGAGGGAGTCCGAAGGGAGTGTGGGGCAAGAAGGAAGTAAGGGAGGGTGTCCAGAAGGGGGATTGGGGGAGTAGGGTGGTGAAGGTTTCAGGGGGAGGGCATAAGTAGGGGAGAGTACAAGGTGGGGGTACAGAGGGGACGGAGTAAGGGAAAGAGTGCCCCCTCTACAGGGACAGAGGACAAGGTTGAGGGGGTCACTAGGCAATGGGGACTTAGAGGGAGCAGTTAGCATCTGAAATTCCTGAGTGGGTGACCTACGGGTGTCCAGCTGCCACTCTTCCTCCCTTCGGATGCCTGTGGGTGCCAGCCTGATTCCTTGAGGGGAAGGAGCACCTGGAGGGATGTCAAGGTACCCCATTTCCCTCTTGTGTTGCGACTGCAGGAACTCACCTATGGCTACCACAATGGATTGCAGGTTTGCGCGCATCTCTACATTCTGCTGGACCAAGGTCTTTATGGCATTCGCCACCCTTCTCTAGGAGATCTCCATACGCGCACATGTGGGCACCTCTTCATTAGAGAGCAGGTGGACACACTCCTGCATCTCATGTGCCATTCTGAGGGCTTCCAACAGCTCTCTATGATGTTCCCCCATCTTCTGCTGGCTTTCCATGATGAGTTGGAAGGCCAAATCCAGAGGCTCGCTATCTTACTCAGACCTCACAGATGCCTCTTCCCCAGCAGTCCTCTGAGTGCTGGGGAGCTGAACTGAACCTGCCTCCTACTGCTGCTGACACATGTCTATGTGGTGACAACCAGATTGTGAACCCAAGCCTGCTCTAGATCTAGGTCCCACCTGATGGAGATGTGAGGGTGTGTGTGAAAGTTCATGTTGTTTTCCCTTAAGGTGTGAGATCCCTATGGATATGTGATGGGTTTGTGAGTGTGTGAGTTGAGAGTGATGAGGTGGTTGATGAAATGGATGAGAGCATTCATCCTCTTTCTGCACTGGATAGCTCACCTCCTCTGTGCTCCGGTGGCACTGACCACCGCTGCCATCACTTCCCAGGCCGGATTGATGACTCTGGTGGACCTCCAACAACATCAGGCCACCTTCTATTGCATCCAGCAGGCGCCCCAGTGAGATGTCACTAAATTTGGGGGCTGTTGTCTTCTTTGCTTTCAGGGCCATCTGTCACCTGGAGCAGTCTTGGTCTGGAGATTATGAAGTCGGTTGCACTCTGGTGCGCTTTAAATATGATGCCCAGAGTGAGGAAGCGCTGAAGTCACAGAGTGGCTGGTAAACGCTAGCCTGCCTGCCAGCAGTCCAGAGTGAATGCATTGTTAATGAGGCAAGACGCACCAGAAATGGGACAATATGGCACGAAAACCCACCATTGCGGCCAGCGGGTAAAAATACTTTTTTCAGCCCCACTACTGCACTCATTGCAAACCTGGGACAATTCCACCCTTAGTTGCTTCAGGCAACAGTCTTATATTAAAACATAGCCTTCTGTCATGAAGTAGTGCCTAACAAAGCAGGAAGTTAGAATTAAGAGCTCACACTTCACACACTGATGCCAATGGAAAGCGCAGTGGTAAGCATGCACCTCATGCAGCCTCTGGTTTTTCATTTAAATTATGGTCACAATAAAGTTGTGGTGTGTACAGACATAGTTCTGGCAGAATTTGAAAGAAACTTTTATTTATTAGATGTGCTAAATGCATGAATTGATGCACATGGAGAAGATCTGTAAGTGATGTAAATACTTGTGGAGGGACTGGAAAGATACACAGAAATGTTAAATCACTGGCCAGATCTGGAAGTTGAATGAACTTTCTTTCTAAAAGTAGAGCAAATATGTCTTGTAGCTTGCAAATTCAGACTGTTACTGTTCCTCTGGCTGAATCCCCTAATGCCCTTGGGTGTCTTCCTATCCTGCGTCTTCATGGCAAGATAGAGTTGCACAGTGGGCAACACACAACTGCAATTCTTGAGATCTTCATAGTGTTTTGCAGTGCACCATCAGACTGATTCAGGTACCTAAAGCATGTTTTGAATATTAAAATTGTGTGCTTTATGATAACTCAAGAGGAATTGATGGATCTTCTTATAATGGTGCTTAGCCAGGCAGGGTAACTCTTTTGGAGTCAAACAATTAAACTAAATGAACAAAATCAGGGATAAATCAAAAGCAGCCCCTTAAAGGGAAGCCAGGCAGTGTAGAGGTACCATTTGCACCAGCTGCAGATTTCCCTGTAGCCAATCAAAAGCTTGCCTTTCGGGGGGAAAATGCCAACAAAGTGGACTGCTTTAAATTAAGGCATTGTAGCAGCTCCTATGAAAGCCGGCATTCACTTGTCTGATACCGTGCTGCCAGTCACAAAAAGGCTGCAGTTTGAGAGAGTGGAGTCCTTCTCTGCTGACATGCACAATGACATTGATCAAGACAACACATTTGGCCATATCTTTAACATTAACCAAAATTAACCCAGAAATAAGCTTTCTGTGAGTCGACGGAAAGTATTTGCTGGACCCTTTAAATCCATTTCCACATTTTCTGTGGTGCAGCCCAGCAATAATGGGCTTCCATTTTATGCAGATGTGGTTGTGAGTCAGTATTGATGGAAATTTGGATGTATGATATCAACAAGTTATTACCACCTCATAAATCATGCTGTCTGCTGAATTGTGTGGGGATGTAACATAATGTAAATCATAGTATAGGTCAGAAACTGGTATATCCAGTTCCACCCGTTTCCAAGCTGTTTTGTTGGTCTCCCACTGGAGTTGTTGTGGAAATCTGCCAGCCTTTTATTATCCTTAAGGGTTAATCTCTCTCTATAGCCTAGTTTTTGTTTACATTTAGCAATTAACTAAAAATTACTATTTAAGTTGTTTCTTCCAGTCTTAAACTGGGATATACAACCTCTCTGACAGCAGTTGTAACTAATTAATTAGGTAGCTATCTTAAATTGTTTTCTGAGCTTTAGCAGAGCTGACTCATAATAGCTTTTCAGAGAGTGTAAATGCAGTGGTCTCTGAGTTCTGCTTGAGTGCACAGAATGTGAAGCTGGGAGTTTAGTGAGTGAGGGAGTTTGGTGAAGAAGGGAATATAAATTAATTAACACAAAAATGGCAGGAAGGGTGATGTGTCATGGTTGGAGCATGTGAGAGCTCCTGGATCCCACTCCAATCCATGGCAATCAGATCTGTGGTATGTGTCTGCAGCTTGAGGAGCTTTGGCTCAGAGTTAACGAGCTAGAGGCTGAGCTGCAGACATTGTGACATATTGGGGAGGGGGAAAGTTACCTGGACACTTAATTCTAGAAGGTAGTCACATCCCTTAGGTTAGCGTAATCTGATTTGGTCAAGGACGAGGGTATGACTGTGAGTCAGGCAGTTAAGGGGATTGAGAAAATGAGAGTGGAGGAGCCTCATCCTTTGCAATTGAGCAACAAGTTTGACGTTCTTGCAGCTTGTATGGGCAAGAGCAAGGGCTGTAGCATGGATGAGCAGACTTCCTATACCATGGTGCCATGATCAGTCTGCTCATCCATGCTACAGCCCTTGCTCTTGCCCATACAAGCTGCAAGAACGTCAAACTTGTTGCTCAATTGCAAAGGATGAGGCTCCTCCACTCTCATTTTCTCAATCCCCTTAACTGCCTGACTCACAGTCATGACTTCCTATACCATGGTGCCATGATCAGTCATTCAAGTGGGGGGAGTTAAAAGGAATTCACTGGTAGTAGTGGACAGTATAGTCAGGAAGATAGACACTGTTCTCTGCAGCCGAGAGCAAGAATCCAGAAGGCTGTGTTGCCTGCCCACTGCCAGGTTTTGGGATATCTGCTCAGGGTTGGAGAGGAACTTGCAGTGGGAGGGAGAGGATCCAGTTGTTGTGGTTTATGTATGTAAGACTAGGAACATAGGTAAGACTAGGAAAAACGTTCTGCATAGGAAGCATGAGGAGCTAGGCACTAAATTAAAAAGCAGAAGTGCAAAGGTAATCTGTGGATTATTACCTGAGCCACATTCAAATTGGCATAGAGTAAATAAGATTAGAAGAATGAATGTGTGGCTCAAAGACTGGTGTGGGAGAAGTGAGTTTCAGTTTGTGGGACAATGGCAACAGTACTAGGGAAATTGGGGGCTGTATCACTGGGACAGAATTCACCAAACCATGCAGGGGCCAGCGTTCTAGCGAGTTGTAAAACTGAGAAGTAGAGAGCCCTTTAAACTAAATAGTGGAGTGTGGGGGAAGGGATCATGTTGGGGAATATTAAGTAAATTAAAGAATAATGACAAGGTAATAGATCAAGGTAATAATAAATGATAATCAGAGTATGGCAGGAAGGGACAGTGATTGCAAACTTAAAAGTGTGCCAGCAGATAGGGCCAGAGTTTACAAAACAGTAAAACAAAACTGAATTAAAGACTCTATCTAAATGCCTGCAACATTCACAATAAAACAGATGAATTGTCAGCTTAAATAGAAATCTATATGTATGACCTGATAGCCATTACAGAGACAAGGAAACCAAAGCTGGGGCCTGAATATCCAAGGGTAGGTGTTATTCTGGAAGCTGGGAAAAGGTGATGGGGTAGCAAACCCATTGGAAGCTGAAAATAGTGTTGGACTGATCCTGTAAAAACTGTTATTCTGTGGAGAGCGGGATGTAAACTGTGGTGTGTGGTTTTCAGTCGAGTTTAAAAAGTTAAAGTGGAGATACTTTTCTGTAATTTAAAGTGTTAGTTACCTATTAAATAGTGTTTAGTTGATGTTGCATTTAGTTCGTTTGTTACAGTAAAAGTTTAATTTGAAATCTTGGCATGCAATTCCTTTAAATTCGTCACTGGGAATTCAAATATCTTGTTTAAAGTTCGCAGTCTCTATGGGGATTGTAACATTTATATAATATCTGGAGGAGGAGCATCCAGAATTAGCCATCTTCATAAATCTCAGATATACTTCTCCTGCTTTCTAGCTCCACATGCAGGTGGGGTCCACGTGCTGGCATTTTAACAACTTGCTACTGGAGGATGAGTGGCTCCAGGATTTGTTCCTTCAATTCTTGGCCAACTAGAGAAGCAAGTGCCAGGTGGGGGTGGTGGGTTGGCTTCCCAGGAGGAAAAACAGCAAAAACTGGCAAATAAGAATACTGGTCCGAACTGGTCTTATATAGCTTCAAATGGAACAGCAGTAAAATCTTGGAAATAAGAGTGTTGGTCCAAACTGTCTTTTTCCTTCTGGGTTCCCCTCCTTGAGGCTATACTGGGTGTGGGCAAGGCTCTTGTCTACATCTTTGTCAGGAATACACAAAGGTGTCAACCAGGGGGTGGAAGGCCAGGATCTAGCAGTTGGAGCAGGAGGTGTGTTTTGTCTGTGAGGTGTGTGTATCTAAGTGTTTGTCCCAACTTACATAATCCCAGCAGCAAGCCTTTCTCTGACTTCTAAAATAAAGAAGGCTATTTATTATCCTACACTTGCCATGGAGGTTTCAACAAATGCAACATCTTACTCACTCGGCTTACACACACTGGGCAGAATTTTCCAGTCGACGTGCAGGGGTGGGCCTGACATGGCGATGAGTAAAATGATGCGCGATGACATCAGGCTTGCGTCCCGACATCATCGCGTGCCATTGTGATATTTTGTTCGATGGGCCCGCAGCCGACTCCGGTGCACACTCGCTGAAATGTAAATGGCCTATTAAGGCCATTAAGAAATTAATTGAACCACTTGTGAACGCTGCCTGTCGAACCTTAAGGTTGGCAGGCAAGCGAAAAGCCCAAGTGGTCTTCATGTTTCTCACATTACCTCATCCATGAGCGGAATGAAGTTTCCTGAAGCTTTTATAAAATAAATAAATAAATTTTCATAAATGTAAAAACATGTCCCAGACTATCTTTTTAATTGAATTCAAATTTCACCATCTGCCGTGGTGGGATTCAAACACCGGTCCCCAGAGCTCTGGGGTCTGTGGAATATTAGTCCAGGGACACCACTATGCCACCACCACCCCATTGCAGTGCTTGGATGGTTGTCTGATGGACTCTTTGTCCAGAACAACTTCTTGCTGTTTTAAAAGCAAGCAACAAACATGGCTTACCCATATGACCGGCTACAAGTCCAAAGTCCTTTTCCGAAGAAGGTGGGTGGCCAGGTTGATTAAAAATCCTGTGTGATGACTTTCACACCTTGAGAATTTGAGACAAATGGTGTCTTGTATTTGAATGACCCATTCGATTTGAAATTACCCTTTTGAATTAGTTTCAGGGAAAAGGCGTTGAGTCAACATTGGAAAATGTATTTTATTCCCTCTTGAGAAAGAAGAGTGTTGCAATCCACAAGAGAAGTCATGTAATCCTCAGGCAGCCATCTTTTTGTGGCCTTTCGTGTTTTTTGAAAACCTAAATAGTATTGACTGAGAGTTCATATTGTACTGGAACATGACAAAGGAAAGCCAGCACAGATTTGTTAAGGGTAAGTCTTATTTAACTAATTTGCTTGAGTCTTTTGATAATCAATGGAGAGGGTAATGATAAGTCTGTATAAGACACTGGAGTATTGTGTCCAGTTCTGGGCATGCTACCTTAGGAAGGATGTGAAGACATTAGAGGGAGTATAGAAAAGATTCACAAAAATTGTTCTAGGAATGAGGGCCTTCAGTTATGTGGATAGTTTAGAGAAACTGTGCTGTTCTCCTTGGATAAAGATATTCAAAATCATGAAGGGTCCAGACAGAAAAGGTAGGGAGAAACTGTTTCTGTTGGAAAAAGGGTAGAAAACCAGAGGGCACTGATTTAAGGTGATTGGCAAAAGAAGCAATGGTAACATGAGGAAAACATTTTATATGTGGCAAGTGGTTAGGGTCTGGAATGCATTACCTGAGAATGTGGTGGAAGCAGATTCATTCATGGTCTTAAGGAATTGAACAATTACCTGAAGGGAAAAAGATTGCAGGGCTATGTGGAAAAGGTACAGGAGTGGGACTAGGTGAGTTGCTCTTGCTGGCACCCATCTGACTATCCTCCTTCTATGGGCTATGATTCTATATGGCTGGAGGAAGGTTCCCTCAAGATGACCAGATTCAGGGATATGCTGGATGTCACCAGAGGAGCTGGCATGATGCACATGGTTCTTACATTAGGACGTGTATGCTTACAATGTATAATCCTGTAAATAAATATAAAAATGTGCAAAGTTTGACTCCAGTTCTATCCTTCACCAACTGGCTTTCTGGAATAGATCACCTGACTGCCCTATCTGAAGCAGCAAGTTGCAACTCCAATTTCTCACTGGCTGCTCAGATAGGCATCTATGTTGTGCGTATGCAAACCTTGGCATCCTGCCATGATCATTTTAATGACTACCTCCCAGGATTTGGGACAGGGACACTTTGCATGTTTTCTTACAGGAAAATTGAAATCCTGTTGTTCCTGGTGGACCCTGGGCTTTTGGGACCAGTGTTTAGTTTACTGTTATTGGTATGTAACTGATTTTTAAAATTTAACTTTGACATTCGGATTCTGAAGGAAAAAATAATGATAGTATTTCCATTGTAAAGTACACCTCCCATAACGCCAACGCTGCCCTTCCCTCCCCACCTCCGAATTTAAAAATAGCTCTTTAATATGTTAGGATATTTTGGCACTGAAATTCTATACGTGTTCCACTCATCTCCCGCCATAACTCCAGCAGGAGAGGAACTATATGTTAAGGCAATGGCGATCCTCATCCAGTTAAACTGTATCCCCATAAGATTCTACTGGTGTCTCACTGTAACTGCAATGGGAGGCCAGCTCGGAGTTTCAGGTCTTTGGTATCTGCAGTTAGTCACAGTGGGAAGCAACATGTGGGGAATTGGTGGACAGTGCCATATACAAACTTAAATTTTGTTAGTACTACCCCTGTCTGTGAGCAGCTTTGTGCCACTCAAATGCCAGTCAAGGACACAAGTGCTTTTTTTTGTCATTTTCTTCTATAAAATAGAATAGTTCTACTTCAAAACTAGAATCGACAATTATTGCAAATGGAAAGCATGTGTTTCAGAATAAGTCAGCTACTTGTCTCCTGTAAAAATAATTGAGCAGAAGGGGCTCTCCATAATGGAAAATAAACATTTTTATTTTTACCATACTTTGCTTACCAACCCTTTTAAATCTCTGTGGTGAACCACCAGACAATTACTCAGTCTGCTGCCTCTCCCTTTTGCAATTTTATTGTACTGCTTTTCAGATGTTTGGAGTCATGCCATCAGTGACTTTTTAATATTTAAAAAACATGCTACTTTGTTGAGATTTATTAATTTTAGTGTGCATTTGACGTTTCCTGTCTGTCACGCCTGATTTTTCAAATATTTAATTCCGATATTGAGTGATATTGCATAATTATAGAGAAACTCATCTGGTGCTACTATGCTCACGAATGTGAGCCTGTTGTATTCACATTAGTAGTGATAGTCATTGAATAAGAGCACTTTACCTGTGCAATATGTTGTAACTCCTTATAAGCCTGTAAGATTAAATAATTCCTCTGACCCCATTGTGCTGAAGATGTTGGAACTGACTGTTTAAACAAAATTTTTAAATGAAACTCAACAATGAAAAGATATTAAAGTTAATTATGGCCAGAATTTTTGGCTCGGAGAGTGGAGGTGGGGCTTGCTCGCTGAGGCATAAAATAACGTGGAGTGACATCCAGCGGGCGTCCTGACATCACCGCGCATCATTTAGATTTTCAGTTCGGCGGGCACGCAGCCGACTTAGCTGCACGTCCGCTGAACTGTCAAAGGCCTTTTAAGTCCATTTAAATATCAATTAAAGTAATAAACTGAGCTGCCCATCCAACCTTAAGGTTGGAGGGCAGGCGAAAGGTCCAGGCGGCCTTCACATTTTTCATGGAACCTCATCCACGGGCGGGGTGAGGTTTCACGAAGGGTTTATAAATTAAATAAATTTTTTCATTAATGTTCTTTGACATGTCCCAGCTCTTGTGACGCTGTCACACGAGGGGACATGTCTTAAACTATTTTCTTTCCTTTATTTAAATTTTTAAACCTTAAACTAATCTCCCTGAGGCACCTCTGTGCCTCAAGGAGATTTCTGTGCTCCTTCGCGCACATGCATGAAATAGCTCAGGCCCCGACTCAGGGAACCCCACCCCCCCCCAGCCCACACAGGAAGCGCACAGCCAATTAAGGCCTACCCATATAAAATGGCGTGAATCTGATCGGGGGCGTGATCAGGTTCGCGCCCATCCCTGCACAACCCTCCCAATGGGGGGAAAATTCTCCCCCATGTTTTTTTCATAATTTTTAAAAGGAATTCCAATGGCTGTGGGCACTTGCTCTTCCGTCAGTTCTTCTGATCTGTTTCCTCTCCACCCTGTGGGCTGAATTTTCTGGACATGGAATATTTTCAGCAGGCAGGACCAATAACGGGTCCGTAACGCAGCTGTCAGAGCAGTGCATCTTCTAGGACAATTCTCTGGAAGATGGCCAATTAACAGGCTGCCTCTATATTTGCCATCTAATTAAGAATGGCAGATGAGAGAGGAGGGGGGGAGGGCCAGTCAGTGTGTTGGCAGACATCACAGCAGATGAAGTGTCAATGTGCTGCTAAGGCAAAAGCCTAAAAGGAGGATGGGGTGAAATCGCTGCAAGAAAGGTTGAGGGAACTGACAGCTATCACTGCACTTGCCTGTGAAAGCAGTGTCTAGGAACTGATCAGGCTTGCCATTTGCACCATTTAAAAGGCCAGAAAGCAGCCTATTTTCATGCCATTCCAACCCCGTGCTGTGCAGCTTCTTCCTTTGAGTAGTTGAGGTTCAGACACAACGTGGGGCCGATGAAATGCTTATCAAAATTACATTGTCCTTGAACTTGTTACTAATTTCCCTTTCAAGAAGCTTAAATGGGTTTCCCAGCTGGGTTGGTTGTTGTCACCATGCAGAAGGCACCTCCGGGAAAAGCGGAGGGAGGTAGGAATTGGCACAATGCCCTTTTCTCTGATTTTGCTAGCTCCCCTGCCTCGAAACCCACCTCCGGGGGCCTGGTGAAAATCCTTCCTCTGTGAGTATGTGTGTACACATGTATATTTATGTTGTAACATAAAATAATTCAATTAACGACAGACATACGAATTAGGAGCATGAGTGGGCCACTCAGCCTCTTGAGCCTGCTCCGCCATTCAATAAGATCATGGCTGATCTGAATGTAACCTCAACCCCACATTTCTGCCTACCCCAATAACCTTTTCCCTCCTTCTTAAACAAGAATCTATCTAGCTGTGCCTTAAAAATATTCAAAGACTCTTCTTCCACTGCCTTTTGAGGAAGACAGTCCCTAAGACTCATTACTCTCTGAGAGAAAAAAATTTCTCCTCATCTCTGTCTTAAATGAGGGACCCCTTATTTTTAAATGGTGACCCCTAGTTCCAGATTCTCCCACAAGAGGAAACATTCTCTCCATGTCCACCTTGTCACCTTTCCACATCCATCATGTGATCAGGCTTACCTAACCTATAATGGGAGTATGGCATAAGCAATGCAGGTGCTCTAGCTAATGCAATCACTTTTAACTTGTGGCTTCAATTTGCATAAAGAGCAGGAAAGAGGACATTGTTTCAATCAGTGGTTAGCGGTGTTATGTCTCAGCTGAACCCCAGGATGCCCATGTCAAAGTTTACACTAATGAAACTGGAGTATGTACTTGGTTACAGTATTAAACCAACTGTATGGATTGCAATTTTCAAAGTAGTTAAGCAGAGTATCATTTTACCTGCTTTCTTGCAAGCCAATATTTAAAATTGTGTTTGTAACATCCCAAGTAGAAATTGCACTTCACTTAATCAAAAGTCAATGATTTGTTGTGAAGAGGCACTGTTTCCAGTAGTATGAGGTGTGAACACATGAGACTGTTGCCAAATATGAAAGGAGAATGCTTCTTCCCTGTGTGCTATTTTCAGGTTCACATTATGAGTAAGATACACAGAGACCTAGGGCAGAATTTTTCTCTCGTCAGGCGGGCATGTGCCTAACCCGAACAAGAGTAAAATAGTGTGGGATGATGCTGGGTGGGCGCGCGAGAGAGGCAGCGTTGCGCCCGCTGACAATTAAGAGGCCTATTAAAGCTCTTAATCAATTAATTAAATCTGATTTTTCGCTGCCTGTCCAACCGTTCAGTTTGCAGGCAGGCAAAAAGGCCAAGCAGCCTTTGGATTTTTCATGATACTTCATCCTTTTGGCCGGGGTGGGGGCGGGGGGGGGTGAAGTTTCTAACAGCAGTTAAAAATAAAATAACAATGTTGAACTCTCGTTTATAACATGTCCCTGTTTATGTGAGAGAGTCACATGAGAGGACATGTTTTTAACATTTTCAAATTCTTTATTTATGTTTTTAAAATCCTTCAGCTCCCTGAGGCGGCTCTGCTTTCAGGGAGCTTTCAGTACGCACAACCACTCACATGCGCAAATGTCCACGCTTACCCTCCTCCCGCCCCCACTCCAGCAGCGCTCAGCATTGCAGCGTGCAATTCACACTGGTTAATTGGCTAGCTAACATGAAATCCCGGTCAGGGCCTGATCGTGGGCAGCAGTCGTTTTCGCAACCACTCCCAGGTGTGCCCGCCATGCCCACCTGACGAAGTAAAAATTCTGCCCCCTAGTCATTTTCCTCCTGACATGAAATGAGAGCAGTAGTGTGTTAGTGCAAACAACATTTCCAATTTTGTTGAAGAAAACATCAAAGGACATAGACTGGCTGAGTGGCCAGATCATGCATTCTAATCAATGGAAGTTATAAATACTTGTAGGTTTACCTTTGTTGCATAGTATGCTTTACCAGTAAGGCACCCTTAGCACTCCAAGGGTCAAATAGCACTTCCTTTGTTTAGTTTAGCTATTCCAACCACCTAAATATGAAATGTGTTAAATTTTGGATTTCTAAATTCACTGCATGGTTAATCCAATTTTCTGTTCCAGTTTTAATTTAAAGAAGTGTAGTGAGTACATGAATAGAACAATGATGAAACAATTACATTGCTTTTGTAAAAAGGGTCTGTTGTAGTTAGAAATCATTCTTCTATATATTGCACTTTTTGTAGTTAATGAATGAAAAAATTTTCAGGCAACCGTACATAATCAGAGAATGAAATATATATTGTGATTGCTGCATGCTACAAAATGAATTGAGGTTTTTTTTTTGCAGATCATGTTATTGAGTAGTGTAATTCTTACAGAAATTGATATTTGGATGCTGATGCACTGGAATATTCTAGCTGCTCAGCAGTTAACTACTGAATAGAATGCCCCAATGATCTAATTTTTTTAGGTAGTCTAGGGATTATAATCAATTATTGACTTTTGTTTGATAAATGGCTCAAATGGAAGGCAACGTGAGAGTGGAATTTGCAGAAGCACTGGCCATAACTTTTCCATCCTCCTCAGACTGGGGGGATGTGCCAGAATTGGAGAATTGCAAACATTACATCCTTGTTCAAAAAAGGATGTAAAGATAAGCCTCATAACTACAGGCCAGTCAGTTTAACTTTGAGCTCTGAAGAAGATCATACGGACTCAAAACATTAACTCTGTTTCTCTCTCCACAGACACTGCCAGACCTGCTGAGTTTTTCCAGCATGTGCTGTTTTTATTTCAGATTTCCAGCATCCTAAATATTTTGCTTTCATCTTAGAGTTTAGCTTTGGTGGTGGGGAAATTTCTAGAATCCAGTCTATATGAAGATAATTAAAGTCCCCCATTATCACTTCTCTGTTGCAATTAAAAGGTTTATAAGATTATTATACTTTGGGACTGTAGCTTTAAATTTGGAGTAAATGAAAGGAGTCATGTGACCTGTTCTGCAGTCTGCCTGACAGTAAGCCTGAAGAGATCAAAGGAAGGCTTAGATTGTTTTACTGAGAAGATGGCGCACAGTATGTATGCTTAGAGATGCAGCAGCAATCTCTGAGATTACAATGAGTAGACTCTGAATTTCCTAAAGTCCCAGAAAGATGTTGAAGGTAATGGGTTGTAAACAGTTGTGCTGTAAGCTGTCCATTTACTTATAAGATGAAAGGGAGTTGGAGTCAAGAATAGTTATTCAGCAGTTTTACCTCGATGCAAAGTTAATGTGTTTCACGTTGACATGGGGAAGTGGGCAAAGAAAGCCATTTTTGAGATCAGGTTACAGGCTTCCCTACAGATCAATGAGTATCACAGAAAGGCAGCAGTTTTGTATGTTCAGCAGAGGGAAGGGGTTGCTTGGAACCTTGCTCTTTCTGATATATATTAATGACCTAGACCTTGATGTATAGAGCATAATTTCAAAATTTGTGGATGATACAACATTTGGAAGTATTGTGAATTGTGAGGAGCATAGTGTAGAACTTCAAAAGGATATAGACAAGTTGGTGGAATGAGTGACCAAGTGTCAGATGAAATTTAATGCAAAGAAGGGTGAAGTGATTCATTTTGGTAGAAAGAACGTGGAGAGACAATATCAAATAAAAGGTATACAAATTGAGGCCGCAGTTAATAAAGCATACAGCATCCTCAGCTTTATCAATAAAGGCATAAATAAAAGCAATGAAGGTAAGTTAAAGTCTATAAAACACTGGTTTGGCCTCAACTGGAGTATTGCATCCAGTTCAGGGCACCACACTTTAGGAAAGATGTGAAGGCATTAGCAAGGATGCAGTAAAGATTCGCAAAAATGATTCCAGAGATGAGGAACTTCAGTTCTGTAAATAGATTGGAGAAGTTGGGACTGTTTTGCTTGGAGAAGAGAAGGTTGAGAGGAGATTTGATAGAGATATTCAAAATTATGTGCAGAATTTTTAGGTTGGCAGGCAAGGGCAGTCGGCGGGCCCAGGATTGGCTGGGAAACGTTTGCCAACCACAATCGGCCCCTGACCACAATTTCATGCTGGCTGGCCCATTAACAGCCAGCCAGCATGGAACGCATGCTGAAAAGCTCAGTGCTGCCGGAGTGGTGTGGTAAGAGGGTGGGCGCTGACATCAGCGCAGGCGCGGGCGAGCACTGACAGAAAGCTCCCTGAAGGCAGAAAGCTGCCTCAGGGAGCTGTAGACCTGAAAAGCATTAAATGAAAATTTTAAAATCAGGAAAAAAATGTGCAAGCATCACAATCAGACACCTGAACATGTACATGATAAAAATGTTGTCTATAGATTTTTCTTTTACTTTCATTTAATAAAGGAAACCTCATTGCTTCCTTGGATGAGGCTTCATGAAAAATGCAAAGTACCTGGCCCATTTGCCTATCTGCCAACCGTAAGATTAGACGGACCACAAAAAATCGGAGACAATTGCAGCTTTAATTACGTTAATTGGTCTCATAATTGTTGACAGGTGCACTTCCAACTTTTGTGCGTGCCCACTTACTGAAATATTGTGCGAGCATGGGATGACGCTGGGATGCTCGCCTGACATCACCTTGTGCAATTTTGTGTCTGATCGTGTTGGGTGCACGCCCACATGTCGAGCTAAAAATTCTGCCCCATGAGTGGTATGGACAGGGTAGATAGGGAGATACTGTTCCCATTGGTGGAAGGATCAAGATCCAGAGGGCACAGATTTAAGAAAAGTCTGACAAAAGAAACGGTGGTGGCATGAGAAAAGAACATTTTCTACAACGAGTGGTTAGGATCTGGAATGCACTATCTGAGAATGTGGTGGAGGTTATATTCTATCAATACAGTCAAGAGGGAATTGGATTATCATCTGAAAATGAGGAATGTACAGGGCTACAGGCAAAATGCAGAGGCAAAGCACTAGGTGAATTACTCCATCGGAAAGCCAGCACAGACATAAGGGCTGAATGGCCACCCTCTGTGCTGTAACCCTTCTATGATTCTATGGACGCAGGCCACTCTTGTTTGATATTCACCATGTGCAGATCCTGCCTCTATGCAACCCTTTAAAGTACACAATGCCATTTTATGAGCTGGTGGTTACAAATGTGCGATGAAGTGGTGTTGTTTCATCATCAGCTGTCTCTTCTTTTGCAGCACATGATATTCCATCATTGAGGAATCTGCTTAAGAAGATCCATGCCAGACAACTTTCCTCTCCCCATCATTTCCTACTACTCAAACGCTCTCATTTTTCTGGGGATGTAATGTCCCTTCTGAATGTACTTCATACTCCTGCACCATTGCCTGGCCAGGTGCAGGAGTGGCTCTTGAGTATCTGAAAGGACCAAGGCATAGGGGTAGGGTTCTGTGAAGCTAGAGGGGGCTAGTAAGAGGTACATGCTTATACTATCTGCAACTTGGGAATCAGAAGAGATTGTGGGATAAGAGAGAAGTAGGTTGTGAGGAGGAGGATTAGGTAGAATAATAGTGCCATCTTCAATCCTTTCAACCCCGTAGCCTGCCACAGCCTCAGTTATGGTACTCAGATGATGGTGGACATCATATCTCCTTTGAGGTAAAGACATTTGGCCATGCTGGTCCCCTGCTGATTAGGTGCTGCTGCTTCTGCCTATGTATTGCCATGTCCTGCAAGAGAAAGAAAAGTGTGTTAGATTGTGCTGCAATGTGTTTGGGCGATGTTGCTGTCATCGTTGAATAACTAGCAGTGTGCAAGTTGTTGGGTGTGGGTATGACATTTGCAGCAGTGCAAAGTGTGTAAGGATGAGCTGCAGCTATGAATGTGAGGTGTAAGTCATGATTGATAGAAATTGGTGGTAGATGAATATTGGGTGGGAGTGGGGGAGTGGTGCATTGAGCAGTTTGTGAGGCCAGTGATGCAGTTGGCCACAGCTGGAGTACTACATACTGCTCTGGTCTACAGGTTCCAGGAATGATGTGATTACATTGGAAAGGGTACAGTGGAGAAAATTTAGAAATAGGGAATTTTAGTTAAAGCTAGGCTGGGGTTAATTTCTTTGGATTGGAGAAACCTGGGAGGAAATTTAATTGAGGTGTATAAAATTACGAGGGGCTTAGATATAATGGATATGAAGGACCTATTTCCCTTAGCAGAGAGGTCAGCAACCAGAGGGCATAGATTTAACGCAAAATTGATAGAAGGATTAGAGGGGAGTTAAGCGGAAAATTTTTCACCAAGAATAGAACTCGCTGTCTGAGTGGTAGAGGAAGAAACACTAATTACATTTAAAAAGTACTTAGAAATACACTTGAAGTATAACCTACAAAGATACCAAGAGCTGGAAAGCGAGCTTTGACTGGATAGCTTTTTTCTACCCAGCACCAACATGATGGATTGAACGGCCATTTCTGTGACATAAATTTCTAATGATTCCACTAGGCCTCTATGGCACAATGTGACATTTTAAGATGCTTTCACTAATATTGACCATTGTTGTGAGAACATTGAACTTTGTTCAGCATTGCATCCAGGTTCTCAGACCTACACTTCTAGCATTGACAGGGCTATCTGCTCCCTTCACCTTCTCAAAGTTTGTCTAGGACCACCCTTTTGGTGATAGATGACCTCTCTCCTCATTTCCACCTCCTGTACCAATCCTCCAGTGCTGCAACAGAGAAACTTGATGGCTGCTCTTTGCCATGTTGTGCTCTTCCTGTGTCTTTTTCAGATCTAAGTCACTTGTGCAATGATTCTCAGCACCTGTCCCAGACAAAATGCTCCTTCCCTTTTAAGAGGTGCAGGCTTGCTTTAAGTAGAACAGGCACCCTCTCTAGTGTCTCAAGATTTTGCACCCCTACTCAAGTGTGCTTAACAGCACACTTAGCACTGGCTGCAAGTTGCAGTCATGTAAATAAGCAGGAAGCACAAAGTTTACAGAATGAATGGGTTAATCACACGTCACAATCCTCTTGCCTTTATGTCTTCAGGGGAGGAGAAGGTGAAAGAGGAGAAGAGAAAAAAAAGTTGTTAAAAAAGTTAGTAAGATAAGAAGAAACATGTGTTGGCAGTACTGATATAAATTTCATGATTTTAGACATAGTTTGTCTGTGCTAGCCAAGATCCATCTTCTGAATTCAATAAACACTTCAAGACTCTTGTCCTCTATAACAATAATTTTTGCATCCACAAATTGTCTAATCCACTTTTCCCTCTAGCAGTCAACACTTGTTACTATTTAAGCCTTTAGTGTTCTCCTATAAGCTTGAAAACAAAACTTGGGGGATTATTTTCTAGATGTCAGGTGGAACACCACTTATGCTGGATTTTAGTCTGTTTTAGACAATTTTCTGATGAAATCACATTGAAAATTCTAACAACAGAAGATTAAGTCATCTAAACAGCAGTTAGACATATTTGTTCAAATTTATTGCCTCCATTACTTTTCACTACTCTCCGATAATGAAACTGATTTTAAAACAAAATACATGATGGTAATCTAAATTTCCAAACATTGCACCTAATATTCTGGCGAAACCATTTGATAGAGTTCACATTTTTCCATATCATAAAAGCAAAGTAAATGCTTGGAATACATTAGGGCCAATGTTTCCTCAGAACAGATATTGTGCTGCAGAGGTGAAATTGTGCATTCAGAGCTTTTGGATCTTTTAATTTCTGGACCTGAGTAACACTTTTCCTGCCTGAAGCCGGCAGGAATGGCCTCACAACTAATGGGCAGGAGTCAAAAATCAGGAGCAGAGGGCTTTGTGAAAGGTCAAACTGCTGACCAAATCTATTCCTTATCTGATATCTACACATATAAGGCAGGATTTTCCCCTCGTCAGGCAAGTGAGGCGAGAGGGTCCAGGAACAGCTGTGAGACCGACTGCTGCCTGCAATTGGGCTCCAACCGCGATTTCATGCTGGCTGGCCAATTAACAGCCAGCCATCGTCAAAGGCGCTTTAAGAGCCTCAGTGCTGCCGAGGTGGGGGCCAGGAGGAGCACGAGCACTGAAGTGTGCACTTGCACAGGGGAGCACGCACTGAAAGCTCCCTGAAGGCACCCTGCCTCAGGGAGCTGAAGAATTTCAAATACAAAAATAAACTTTTACTAATGATATAAACATATCTCCAAATGTGACTCAGTCACGTGAAGAGGGAGGGATATGTAAAAAAGGATGTTAAAACATTTTTACTGTTTTTTTTAGTTACCATTGGAAACCTCATCCTGGCCGTGGATGAGGTTTTGTGAAAAATGCAAAGGCCACCTGGCTTATTCATCTGCCCGCCAACCACAAACGGTTGAGCAGACAATGGAAAATGCAACTTAATTAATTGCTTAAGGGCCTTAATAGGTCTCTTAATTGTCAGTGGGTGTGCTGCCGCCTCTCGTGCATGTCCACCGACCAAAAGATCATGAAAGTGTGGAATGATATCGGGATGCTCGGCCAACATCATTGCGCACTATTTCACTCCCGTTCGGGTCAGGCACACGTGCACCCACAGGACAAAAAATTCTGCCCATAGACTTTTACCTGACATCAATCAGAAGTGAGAAGTCTGCTCAGTTTGCCACTCGAGAATCCCCTCCATGTATCCATAGAACCATAGAAAAGTTACAGCACAGAAGAAGGCCATTCAGCCCATCTTGCCCATGCCAGCCCAAGGACACCCGGTGCCCTTTCTAATCCTACCTTCTTGCACCCGGCCCATAGCCCTGCAGCTTACAGCACTTTAGGTGCAGATCCAGGTACTTTTTAAAAGAGTTGAAAGTTTCTGCCTCTACCACCAACTTGGGCAGTGAATTCCAGACACCCACTACCCTCTGCGTAAAAAAGTTCTTCCTCATGTCCCCCTACACCTTCTGCCACTTATCTTGAATCTATATCCCGTGGTTCAAGAATTCTCCATCAAGGGAAACAAATTTATCCTGTCCACTCTATCTATTCCCCTCATAATTTTGTACACCTCAGTCAAGTCACCTCTCAGCCTTCTTTGTTCTAAGGAAAATAAGCCCAACCTATCCAATCTCTCCTCGTAACTACTCTTTTCTAACCTGGCAACATTCTGCACTCTCTCCAGAGCTGTTACGTCCTTCCTATAATGTGGTGACCAGAACTGCACACAATACTCCAGTTGTGGCCTCACCAGTGTTTTATACAATTCCAACATTATATCCTTACTTTTATATTCAATAACTCTGCCAATGAAGGAGAGCATTCCATATGCCTTTACAAACTTGTCTACTTGAACTGCTGCCTTCAGGCACCTGTGTGTACGCCAAAATCTCTCACTTCATCTACCCCTTTTAGTATATTCCCATTTATTTTGTAATCCATGTAACTGTTTGACCTCCCTAAATGTATGACCTCACACTTCTCTATGTTAAAATCCATCTGCCACTTTACCACCCACTCCACCAACTCATCAATATCGTTTTGGAGATTATGGTTATCCTCTACACTATCCACTACTCGGCCAATCTTTGTGTCATCTGCAAATTTCCCAATTGTGCCCCCCACGTTCACATCCAAATTGTTAATATATAACACAAACATCAAGGGTCCCAATACCGAGCCCTGTGGAACACCACTTGAGACAAATTTCCATTCGCAAGGGCATCCATCGACCATTATCCTTTGTTTCCTGTTACAAAGCCAACCTTTTATCCAGTTTGCCACATTACCCTGAATCTCATGGGCTTTTACTTTCCTGACCAATTTGCCACGTGGGACCTTGTCAAATGCCTTGCTAAAATCTATGTACACAACATCCACTGCACTACCTTCATCAACCCTTCTTGTTACTTCTTCAAATAATTCAATCAAATTTGTGAGGCAAGACCTTCCTTTAACAAATCCATGCTGACCACCCCTGACTAGTCCACGCCTTTCCACATAAAAGTTAATCCTATCTCTCAGGATTGATTCTACTAATTTGGTCACCACCTATGTAAGACTAACTGACCTATAATTGTTTGGCATTTCCTTTGATCCCTTTTTAAACCACAAATTCTTGCTGTTATAACCATCCTGCCAGTGTTAAACGAACAGAGAACTGTTTGGTACATATTGTTCAGCTAATCACTACCTTAATCAACAAAGTAGCAGAGGATTTCTGGTTGCAGAACAATTTCTAATCACAAATGTTATTACTAATTAGTCATCTCAAATAATAAATCTACACCACTATACATTAAATTACAATTTTCAAAATTATATAATAGTCTTTTTGTATTTTGCAGCATGCAGAAATGTTGGTATTGAAATTAATAATAATACTGTGAACAGAGCTTCATTTAATTTTTAAGGAGTTCTTTTTACTTGCCACAAATATTTTGAGCTCTTTGACATAAAAGTGTAATATCTTTCTCATGCATATATATATGTATTTATGTGTGAAAGTAGCAGATCAGCAGCAGTATATCTATCAATTGACAATGTCCAGAAACATGTCATGTTATCATTAATGCAGAGGCTCTTGTGTTATTTGGCATGATATATAGAAGATGGATTGTACTGTTGAGACAGATATAAATTATTTATCACAGCCACATTCATAGCCATATCAATTTGACAAGATTGATGACAATATGTGAAATAGTTATTGGTTTGCCAATAAATTGTTCTTAGTGAAGAAATGTTGTAAAATGTCTCATATAAATCTGACACTTGATTTCAATTACACTCACTCTTCATGCATTGCTGATTCCAAATGTGGAACTTTAACTGTGAGCAGATGACATGGGAAGCACTAGACATACCCGAGGTCACAATTGCCAGACCTGGGCGATTTTAACTCCCAGGCATCATCTGCATGCCCTTGGCATACCACTATCCTAAAATGAGTGGAAAATCGTAGCTGGCTGGCTGGTGTGAGAAGAAGTCCCGGTGACAGGAAGCCACCAAATACAAGATAAATTGTGGATAGGGAATTTTGGCAGGATCTTATAGGAGGGTAATTTGGCCACTCCTGCTCTTCCTGATTCTATAAGGAAATAAAATAACTTACTTGAAGTGAATAAAATGCTCTTGGACCTCGATCATCATATTTAAAAAAAAGAACCCCAATGGCTTCAGGTGGGTGCCTTGTGAGCAATGTTAAAATGGAAAATGGCAAGATTAAAGCAGGACATCAGTGAATAAAATACCAAACCTGTTTTCACTAAAATATCCCTTGATGGTTTTGATCTTGGTTCCATTAAACTTTAATTCCACACCTGGACAAAAGCCACATTTAGATCAAATGATTGCTTCATGTCTGTACTTGATTAGATAAGTCATTTATTAGTAATCATTTGGTTCATTCTGTGGAAACAAATCCCACTTAAATAAACAGTAGATATTTGATGGTGATAAATTTGCTTCAACCTTCTGCTTAAGAGAAATTGAGGAGGAATTTATTGGCAAATCCTATGGTATAAACTGTAGTGTGGAGAAGATATTTGGCAGTAATGATTAGGGGAAGAGCACCTGTGTAATCTTTTTAATGTGTTGTTCTTTCCTTCCCTAGCCTAAGTACATTATGGCTAATTATACCTACACTGACTTTCCTAAATCTGTCCAGTAGAGTTTGATATCTGCATGGTTTGGTTCCATCCCATCCAGTGAATTTATCCACAGTGCCACTGGAAAGTATTAACTGTTATTGTTTTCTTCCACTGTTTTACAGATTAACGGAAGCACACAGAGCTGCCATAAAAGTTATTCGACGAATGCAATATTTTGTTGCAAGGAGAAAATTTCAGGTGAGAAGTCATATTCAGTTAGATGACTTCAAAAATTAGACAATTGTTTTGGTAGGCCTAAGGAAAAAGAAATATAAGTACTGAAGACAGATATGGGTTGGAAAATATTGAGTTATACTTCCAGCTTTACATTGCTCAGTAGTTATGCAAAGTGGTGCTATATGCAACATTAAAAATGGGAGGGTGGTCCAGTTTAAAAGAGATGTTTTCACACAAGTTGAGGTTTTTAGGTGGGGCTGCAAAGAGAGTAACTGAGTCATGTTTGGAGTAGGTGTGCCATTGGCGGGGGAGTAGCGGGTGCGGTGATTGGGATCAGATAGGTAGTCCAGACAAACTTTCAATCCTCGGTCTGTGGCATTTTAAAACAGACATCTAATTAGAATGTAACGTTTGGTTTGACATTGAATGTGTGGCAGTGGTTGTGGTCTAAACCCAGATGACACAATTTCAATTTTTTAGTTCATTCTTGGGATGCAGGCATCACTAGCAAAGCCAGCATTTATAGCCCATCCCTAACTGTCACTGAGAAGGTGGTGGTGAGAAACCTTGAATTACTGATGTCCGTGTGGTGTAGGGCAGGAGTTCCAGGATTTTGACTCAGCGACAGTGTTTTTTTTACTGTTTTTTTCCTTCTGGGTTGGAAGGTACTGTCCAAGGAGCCTTGGCAAATTGTTGCAGTGCATCTTACTGATAGCATACACAGTGCTGGAGGGAGTGAATGTTTAAGGTGGTGGATGGGGTGCTGATCAAGGGGGCTGCTTTGTCCAGGATGATGTTCAGTTTTTTGAGTGATGCTGGAGCTGCACTCATGCAAGCAAGCGGAGAGTATTCCATCACACTCCTGACTTATGCTTTGTGGACAGGCTTTGAGGAGTCAGGAGGTGAGTTACTCGCTGCTGAATTCAGCACTTCTGGCTGACGATTGTTGCAAATGCTTCAGCCTCCTCTTTTGCACTGATGTGCTGGGCTCCCCCATCATTTAGGATAGGGATGTTTTCAGGCCCCCCCCATTGGTCCAGCACCATTCATGATTGGATGTGGCAAGGCTACAGAGTTTTCATCTGATCAGTTGATTGTGGGATCACTTTGCTGTGTCTACTGCTGTTTAGCACACATATAATACTGTGCTGTAGCTACATTAGGTTGAAACCACATTTTTAGGTATGCCTGGTTCTGCTCCTGACATGCGCTCCTACACTCCTCATTGAATTAGAGTTCATTCCTCGGTTTGGTAGTAATTGTAGAGTGAGGGAGATGCTGGTTACAGATTGTGGTTGAATAGAATTCTGCTGCTACAAATGGTCCATGGTGCCACTTGAATGCCCTGTTTTGTTTGACCTGCCAGACCTGCTCTGAGTCTATCCCATGTAGCATGGTGATAGTGCCACACATGGTGGTAGTGCCATGATGGATGGTGTCCTCAATGTAAGAATTGACTTTGTCTCCAAAAAGATTGGGCAGTGGTCACTCTTACCAATACTGTCATGGACAGGTAGATTTGTGAGGATAAGATCAAGTAGGTTTTTCCCTCATGTTGCTTCTTTCACTACCTGCCACGGGCCCAATATGGCAGCACTTGGCCAGCTTGGTCAGTAGTGTGTTACTGAGCCACTCTTGGTGATGAACCTTGAAGTCCCCCACCCCAAGTGTGTTCTGTACCCTCCTACTCTGTGCTTCTTCCAAGTGGTTTTCTGTTACAATCCCAGCTGATGTTAACACTGGACAAGTCAGAGCCCAGAGTGAAACCTGGCTTGATAGATCCTAACTCTTTTCAGAAACTGTGGAGTAAAGTTACTGACCAAATTCACGGGAGTCTGCTGATGGACCTTTAACACAAAGGGCGTGATTTTCTGGCCCCGCCCATCACCAGTATCGCCAAAAGTCAATGGGCCACCAAATCTCACACAGCGGGTCCCGTCATGATGGGCCTGGAAAATCCCGGTCAAAGAATAAAATATTTATTAAAACAAGAAAAATGAACTATATTACAACAGACAAAAAGGTTGGAAAGATCTCAATACAAACACAAGAAGATGATTCAATTTCCCAATATTATTTTACCTAGCAATATCTTTATAGACACATAAACCAGTGAAGAGTTCCCACCAGCTTGACACAAAAGCTCCTTGCTTGGGATTGGCATACATGCAAATGGTTTCCTTCCATTGAATTCTCTTACCCAACTCATATCTCTCCTCGAGACACCCAAAAATAACTGCACTTTAAACTCACTGTTTCAGTAGCAAAACCACTAAATAGATCATGTTACTGAGTCCTATAACTGATTAATCAGTTAACTACTGTCCCACTAGTCTTGTACTTTTCTCTTCTCAGACAGCTGAGAAAACCTGGGCAGAATTTTTCGCTCGGCGCGTGGGCGCGCAGGCAGCCAGCCAACAATTTCAAAAACCTCATCATGGGCAGGATAAAAAGGGTCAGCAGCATTTCCAGTGTGAGTAGTGAAGAGTTTGGTAGATATTGCTGCTGGTGACTTTTTGGTACGTGGTAGATTTATCTCTGTTAGGGGCTTTATTGTTAGCATTTCCAGGCTTCATTTCAGGACTCCTTGGTGTCTCCAAGGACCCCGGAGAATTCAGACTATGTGGACCCTTCCAGGTATCAGTAAGCCTTCTGTTACCCTGTTAATGGGGATTGTGGTCTCCGCTGGAGGCACCTCCTCTGAGGAGGAAGAGAAGGCCAGAAGGGAGAGGAGGCCAGGTGTCCCTATACAGCTTCCAGGGGAGCAACCTGTGGGAGGAGAGGCGCAGACACGGGAGGTGCAGGACCAGCTGGCAGTCCAAGGTGGAAGGGGCCGCAGAAGACGCCACTATCCTGCTGCCAGGGTTTACAGGCGGCGATGTATCTACCTCAATATGTCCGAGGTGCAATGCCGAAGGAGGCTCCGCCTCTCAAGGGAGACAGTGACCTCCATCTGTCAGATGATTGGGCCTGAGATCACCTCCAACTGTGTGGATGGACACCCTATGCCAATGGCTCTGAAGGCCATAGTGGCCCTCAACTTCTATACCTCTGGCTGTTTTCAAGGGTCAGTGGGGTATCTGTGTGGAGTCTCCTAATCAGCTGTCAAGCTGGTGACAGAAGCTCTGTTCAGGCAGGTATTGACTTTCATTCATTACCACACAGACGAGGCCAGCCATGCTGAGCAAACCAGAGGCTTTGCAAAGATTGCTGGGTTCCCCCGTGTCCAGGGTGCAATAGACTGTACACATGTGGCTATAAAAGCGTCAGCGGGATGCCTTCGTTAACAGGAGGGCATTCCACTCCATGAACGTGCAGATAGTGTATGACCACAAGTTGCTGATCCTGAAAGTCTGTGCAAGGTACCGTGGCAGCTCCAATGACCTTAGAGTCACTCCCAGGTGCCAAGGCTCTTCGGTGCTGCAGTCTGACTGGATGGATGGCTGCTGTGTGACAAGGACCATGCATTCAAAAGGTGCCTTATGATACCTCTCTGCCACCCAAGAACAGAGGTAGAGCAACATTATAATAGGAGTCTTGCCTCCACAATGGCGGTGATATAGAGGACCGTAGGTCTTCTTAAGATGTGCTTCCGATACCGGGATCGTTCAGAGGATTCACTACAATACCCTCCAGAGCAGGTGTCACTGATCATGGTTGCATGCTGCGCTGTCCACAATCTGGCACTGGCAAGGGGGGGATCTACTGGAGGAAGAGGAAGTTGACGCAGCTGCACAGGCCACAGATGATGAATCCAGCAGTGATTCAGAAGAGGAGCATGGTGAGGAGAACGCTGAGGGGCTGCAGGCAGACCTCTGTAACCTCCAGGGAGGCAGGGACACCAGGGACGCCAGGGACGCCTTGATCCAACGCTCCTTCAGCTAGGCTGCCAAATAAGCACTACTACCTCATGCCAGGGCTGCAACCTCAATCCCGGATGTCTGAAATGGCCCTTTTGTTTCACCCCAAAGTCCACTCAGTGCCAGTGTAATGAAGTTTTGAGCCATCTGCATCAAGTATTACATACCGGCATACCCTGCACCACTTTAAATAAAAAAGGGAAAGCACACTCAGGCCATTATGACAAAAGAAAATGTATCTCATGTTGACAGTCAAAACAAATTAACAGAACCTTCTTTGGTCTTCAACCCCAGACCAGTTAAAATAAACAAAAGATTGCACAACAGAAGATCACCCATGACCAGTTCTCTTGTGCTCATGATGCCTTTAACTTACGCTTGAGAGTGTTACGTCTTCATGACCCCCCCCACCCAATTGACCCTTGCTGGCACCAGCATTGGAGGCAGCCTGCTGACTTTGCTGTCCTGTTGGCTTTGATTACCTTGGCGATTGTCCTCTGGCCAATGGAACCTATGCTAGGGCACCTGGGAGGGAGTGGCAAGTTCCATGGCTGGCATTTCCCCAGTTGCTGCAGCCTCATCAGAAGCCATGGTCACTGCAGAGGAGCAGAGGAGCTGCTGCCATCATCCAGAGCACCCTGAGAGGAGCCCACAGAGACAACAAGCAGCTCGTGCACCAACGTGAGATTGCTCTGGACTTCCCGGCTCACCATTGATGGACAGGCACCTAGCTGGGATTCTGGGTGCCTTATCCATCTCCCACATGTACACTGACCACCTGAGATCAGTGCCTGTGTGAGGTCTTGCAGGTCCGAGTGCACCCCAGGAAGCCCTGACTATGTTCCTGGCACTGCCGCTCCATGAGGGTCACCACTCTCTCAATTAGGAGGCAGTGCACTCAGCCATGAGCATCAATGCTGATGCTCTGCATGGACTCCTCCATAATGGAGACCACGGCATTCATACCCTCATGGATCTCTGCCAGATCCTCCCGAACATCTCGCTGGACATCCAGCATCTACAGCCTAACGGACGACTCCAGAGGCTCATCATCTGTCTTCGATTGAGCATCGTCCTGGTCTCCAGCAGACCTCCAACTGCTGGCACCCTTGGTACTTGCTGCCTCCACCTGTACCTCAAGCGAGTATGAAGTGCCCTCACTGCTGTGCACCGACATTCTAGTCAAGGATCTAATGCCCACCGAGGTGCTAGTATCTGCGCTGGTGCCTGGCTCAGAGAGCAGGTGTGACTCAGGTGCATCTGGAGCCTGGTGGTCCTCTGGCATCAGGTGTGGGTTTTCGGGGTCCTGCAATTAGGTGCATGGTGGCAAACCTAAGGGAGGACAATGACATGTCATTAGTTTAAGTCATCACACTGTCACTGTGCATGCCAGGCACCCTGGTGGGACCATGGAGATCTGCATCATGGTGCCATTGTCTTTCAATCACCAATGGGGAGTCCAGTTTTGAGGCTCCCATCAATGATGAGACTACATAGGAATGTTTGCACCATCCAAAATTCTCACCTATGTGCAATGCACTCTTACCTTGGTCTGACACCCCAGCCTCTTCGCGGCCGGTTGACCAAGGCGCGTGACGTCTCTCCAGCTCCAAGGTATCCTGGTCATATCTGATTAGGATTAGGAGGTTAGTGACCAGTCCCCAACGTTTCAATATTGTTCTGAGCCATCTCCTGATAGGATAGAGGAGCATTGATTAGTCCACTCTCTACCTGCAGTGCCCTTGCAGTCTGGCCAATCCCACCTTAGGAACACCTCAAAGGGCACATCCAAGTCATGGCCCTCGAGCTGCAAGGCACTCAGTCCAAGCAGCCAGGGCTCACCCCCTTGGCCAGCTCTGGCATCATTAACAATTGACACTCAGAATCTAACACCCCTGAGCTCCACGGGGGGATGGCCAGCCCTTAATACTTCAACACACTGATCCATGCCAACACGTTACTCAACCTTCTTGAGTGCAGCAGGTCATTAAACCATTTGCGGCACTGTGCCCAGGTGTGCTGCACAGCATCATGGCTGCTGACCTGCACTGCAGCCTCCTCCCAAGCTCTTCTTGTAAGGTATGGTGGCCTTCTTCTAACCCTGGGGACAAGGGTGTCGCTCTTGGCAGCTACCTCCTCCAGGAGGACCACAAGGCACTCATCAGAAAACTGAGGCACCGAATGCTCACCCACCCTGCCCCCTGCCTGGTGTCTGCAGCCACATTGGAATCCATAATTTTTAACCTCCTGCTATCAACACCTACGATGTCTTCCTCGCCAGCAGCCTTCCAAGGCCTGACTGTGCCGGCTTTAAACCGGCCGCCAGGTCACCATTGGACCCAGTGACCGACAGGCCCCCATCCCCGCCCGCTCCTTCCTGGGCTGGGAAGCCGCCGTTCATGCTCAGTGGGACAGGACATACCCAGGGATGGTGACAGTGGTGTCTAGGATGTTGGTTATAAAGTATGATTCAGTGAATAAGACTATGCTAGGCTGCAGAACAGCACTCCCAATTTTTTTTTCATTTATTCTTTCATAGGATGTGTGCTTCACTGGCAAAGCCAGGATTTTTTTTTCAGAGTGCCGAGACAAACAATCACCAGCAGCTCCAAAAAACAAAAATTGTGCTTCCGAAATCTCTTGATATCGATTCCGCACAGATAAAGCACAAGCGCCTCATCCAGTGCTATTCTTGTTGCTTATCAATAATTGCTTTTGAACTGAGTGGCTTGCTGGACCATTTCAGAAGGCTGTTAAGAGTCAAATGCATGACCTAGAGTCACATGTAGGCCAGGGTGTGATATTTCTTGTAGTCAAATACCTAAGAGACTAAGAGGCTGGTTCCCAGGGGAAGTTTAACTGGAACAGATTAGGTACAGCTTGTTTCTGAGTCTGGTTCACAGACTGGCTGAACTGATGCTTCTGATGGCTGTGGTGGATCAGCCTGCAAACAGCTCTTGACTGATTTTTAAAAGCAGATGAAAACATGGCTGCCTCATGGCAACTTTCCACAAGTTCAAGTCATTTTCCAAATAAGGTATAGTGCTCATGTTGATTCCACATCCTGTATTGTGGGTTAACACCTCTGAGGGTTTGAAACAGCCAATGTCTTTGTTTTAGAATGACCCATTCAAATCAGACAATGCTCCTTTGATTAGTTTCAGGGAGGGGAACCAAATCACATCAGTTTGGAATGTTCTTTGGTTCCCCCTTGAGACAGGGGAGTGGTTCTAATCCACAAAAGTCAGCTGATCTAAGGTGACTATCTTTTCCAGCATTTTTGTTCTTTTCTAAAATATAAAATTAATTTGATGTTCAGAATATGACACCAGAAATGGGCATGACAACTGAGACAGGGTTGGGTGGTAAGGAGCTGGTTGGTTGCAGATCCAAGAAGCAGCTATTTGACATTTGTGTTTGGAGCTAGAAAAGTGTAGAACTCAGCAGAAATGGGTTCCGTCCCAATTTCCTGCCTTTTTGATTCCATTGCGCTTGGTGTTAATCTTGATTTAGTGGTAGCATTCTTGCCTCTAGGCTAGCAGGTTGTGAGTTCAAATCCCACTCAAGGTTTTGAGCACATTATCGTGGATAAAACTCCAGTGCAGTACGGAGTGAATGCAATTTAGGTAAAGGGCTGAATTTTCATCTGGGCTGGTGAAAACCCAACCTGTGCACTTTTACGGCTTGCAAAATGCACACCTGACCATTGTGTGACATTATGAGAGATTTTTGTCTTTTCTCACTGGAGTTGTGCAACCCAGTTCCCAACATTGTTTAAAGATCCCTTAAACCTCATCCCTTATCCCCCTCACCCCCCACCCACCCCCCGTGTCACTCGTATTCCCCAATGTCACCCCATGCTACTTATATGTCCACATCCAACCTCACATTTCCTTCCCTCTCTATGTCCTCCCTGTATCCTCCATAGCCATTCATCCAGTATTCACCATGTACAGTTCCCAGGAGCCAAGCAATAGTAATGGGAATTATGTTAAAACCATTAAACTACTAACGATCTAAGAAAACTCTGGATGCAAACTCACTGGGCAGAATCTTGCCCTTGGATGGCGGGCGGGCCCCACCGGCTTGGCGGCGGGCGGGCAGCCGACTCCCGCCACTGAAACGGGGCCCGCCATCATTTTGAGTGGGCGGGCCAATTAAGGCCTGCCTAGCGGCATCCCCAACAGAAAGCGCTATGCGCTTCCTGTGCAGTGGGGGGATCCCTGTCACGCATGCGCGTGAAAGAGCGCACTTCTCCCTGAGAAAATGTCCTGTCTCAAGGAGACCAGTGACAGTCCAAAAAAACTTTAAAAATACAAAAATTAAAAAATTATTAACATGTCCACCTCATATGACAATGTCACACGAGACGGGACATGTTAATAAAGATCACATAAACTTTATTAATTTTTTAAAATACGGACATGAAACTCCATCCTGCCAGTGGATGAAGTTTCATCAATAATCTGGAGCCCGCTGGGACTCCTGGCCTGCCCGCCAGCCTTAAGGTTGGACGGGCAGTTCTTTAATTACTTTAAATAGCCTGTCAGTGGCCTCAATTAGCCATTGACAGGTTGGCGGGCGGACAGCTGATTTCACTGTCCACCCGCCTTTCTAAAAATTTAAATGAACCAGGATGACGTCGGGGATTCCTCCCGACATCATCCCGTGTCATTTTCTCCTCAGTGACCAAGCCCTGCACCCAAATTGCCGAGGGGAAAATCCTGGCCACAATCATATTATACTGGACCAAAATCCCCAAGGGGAAAAAGTTGTAATCCTTTAAGTGCCTATTAGGTTTTGTAAACAAACAAGAAACCACATCAGACATATTCTGTCATTCTAGGCTCCTAAAAGTTTCAATAGTTCTTCCATCAATAAGACCACCTGTTGAGCTGAAGCTTTTGAAACCCAGCCAAGCATTTATAATGGAACAGCTGTCATAAAAGCTTCCAGTTCCACTGACAGAGCAGATACCCATTTCTACAGGTGCAGGCTATCTTTTCTACCTTAAGACGCTGTTTACTTTTAAACTGGCATCCCATTAAATCAAAGCATGAAAACTTGACAGCAGAAGACATTTCTTTTACATTTTGTAATGCATTATGGTACTTCGGAAAAGTACTGTAATGCATGTTAACATTTAGACAATGCTTATCAATGTAAAGGCCAACTTACCTTTGCAGGACAGATCCCTTTGATGAATCACTGTATTTAAAACACACCTACATTACCATACAGTACCTAATAGTGATGTTTGAAGGTGTCAAAACATTTTACAATTACCTTTCAGAATATTTCCAACTCCTCAGCAGGCTTTCCATTTTCTTCACCAGCTGTCAAACCTAGCATGCTTTTAATAGGCTTCCAAAACCTCACATCACCAGACAAAAATGATGTGTGGGAGGAAATCTGATTTTCATCCTCCATCTAAAATGGGGACCCCAACCTCAGCAGGGGCGGGTAAGTTGGCCTTTTTGCAGATCAGGAATGCCTAGAGAAAAATAGCATGCAGTTGGGAATGCAGGGGAAAACCACATTTTTGCCAAAAAAACAAAAGGTGGACTGAAACACACCTCCACAGCCAGACGAAATTTGGCCCAAGATGTTAGACTAAGTTCCCATCTGCACTCTTGTGATACTATTCTGGTAACAAGCCAACATTTATTCTTTACTGATATGGCTAAATAAGATTAATTGATCGTGTATCTATGAATACTTTTGTGACTTTACTATACACAAATAGGCTGTATATTGTAACTGCACTTCAAAAATAATTAATTGGCTATGAAGTAGAACCAAGTTAGGGCACAAGTTTAAATCATCTAATTAGAAGATTTGTATTTCACGTAGCTCTTTCTTACTTTACCGAAAAGAAGTGTTGAATTTCTCAGCTCAGATATTTATATATACCTTTATTTGCTACAGCCTGATTTATAGAGCAATGGTTTTATAATTGTTAAATTCCCTAGTATTTTTCGGATGTATTCCACAGCAAGCTCGAAAACCTTATGATGTGCGAGATGTTATTGAACAATATTCCCAGGGGCACTTGAATATGATGGTCCGGATCAAGGAACTACAAAGAAGGTAAAGTTTTGTCAATGTAGTCGGGTTTGTTTTGTTATTATCACCTTCAAGTAATGTAAAGTACAAATGTATCAAAATATATGTGCTATTTAGCTGTACTATTTTTATTTATTCAAACTAGGACACAGGAATTCAGTTTGGATCATTGGTATTTGGAAAACCAGAAACTTGTGCTGCAACCAAACCAGGATGCATGTTTCACTTATTTCATTAGAAGATTTTCATCTAGTGTAGGACAATTGCATCATATATTTAAGATATCAAACTTAGACTTATGCTCTCAGAATCAGCATGCAAAAATGTCACAATTTAGGTATCACACCTCAAAGCAGACCAGAAATTAGTGATTGGTTAAAATAAAACCTTATCTGTTATCAATCAGACATCGGATCATCCAAATGCGAACAAATAAAAGCAATTTTATTCAATGAATAAATGCTAATAAAATACTATTATCAGAAAATTGACCAATCAAATCACACATACTTTTTCACAATTTTAGCCACCATTTCTTTCACTAATGTATACAGCCAGCTATATCATGACAAACACCTTGAAAATTATATAGCTCTGAAGAAAAATGCTAAAAGTAACATTGGTCATTTTGCCCAAATTGATCTGCCTTTCTTTCTGTAGCCTGGGGCTGGAGTTGGAAATGTCATCTAAGCCCCTGTTTCCAGCATTTTTGTGCGTGTGTGTGCACATGTGTGTCAGAAACTATAATACATGGGCCTGAAGTTTGCTCCTGTCAGGCTTGTGCAATCGGCGGGCCTGGAAGCAGACGTGAAATCTGCTCCCAGCCAACCTTGGGGAAGAAACACAATTTCGCATGGATGGCCAGTTATGCCCAGAGTCAAACATGGCATTTGTTTAGAGAAACGCTCCCAGCAGGGGCAAGAGTGGGAGCCTGTCGGGCTCTTGGTTCAATAGGGATCTGGTGGGGGATTTAAAAACAGAGGCAGCACCCTGAAGGCTGTCAGGGGACACATAGGCAACTGTGCTGCCAAAAACTTAAAGCTTTGGATATAGTAATGGCATCTGCACCAGCTGGGCACGCCAGGAGGGGGGCAGTGCAGGTGGGCACTCTGCCTTCAGTTCTCTGAGTGCCTACACATTCTGGTCGAGGAAGAAAGTGCCAGGCTTGAAGTCCTAATGCCGCAGGATGGCAAGAGGAGGTCACCGCACCTCACCAAGAAGGCGTGGCAGAGGTGGCAGCAGGCATAATGTGGTGCACTGCACCTGGATACAGTGCCGCAAAAGGTTTAATGATCTTCTTCACCCCGCAAGGGTGAGTATGGAGTTGACATGGACATGTGTATAAATGTGCTAATGAGTGGCCGTTCATCGTGGCGCTCAGAGCTGTAAGAGCCTGTGTGCCAAATGGCACTGAAACCTGTGCCAGCCAAGTCTGGCCGATCTGCTCACTTGCCTTGGATGCATCGAAGGGTGAGGTGTGCTAATCTATCATGCACCTCAACCTGGTTCTCAGGAGTGGGGCAAGCTGGAGTGGTGTTGCAGATAGAGGTTGGATTAATGAATTCTCTTCTGCCTATTCAGGAGAAGAGAAGCGATAATGCTTTTGAGTGAACACAAATGGGTAGTGGGGTGGCCAACCTCCCCATAATGACCAAGTATGAGACGGATGCCCTGGAGCTCAATTGCCATCCCAGAGCAAGGTTCACAGGCCATGGAGATGCAGGGGTCTCAGAGGAAGGTAAGAATCTAGTGGACTGGTGGAGAGTGCAATAAATGTAGGGAAGTCTCATCTCAACTGAGAATTTATAAGGAAGAGGCACAGTTGATTGATCAATCACAATGCTTCTGTGAGGCAGTTGTCCATGGTGTCAGCAGCCCATCTTGCATGCACATTGACTATGTGATGATTGAATGTACTGACATATTGTCTTCCTCCCTCAGATGAGCCATCCTCAAGAGGCTTCCGAGACCATGAGGAGCCCCTTTAACAACCGAGACAGGCCCCCAGCCAGATCCACAGCGGTGGGCATTAGTTCATCAGCTCAGTTGGTAGCGCACGGGGGCGGGGGGGCACTACACACTCACACGAGGAGCTGGTGGAGGCAGAGTGTGCTCTGGGCACCAGCAGTCGTAAGGCTGCTGGATACCAGGACCATGCTCCATGCTGAGTCTAAGGGAGATGATGAGCCTCTGGAGGCGTCAATCATGTGGAAGATGCTGGATATCCAGTGGGATGCGCAGGAAGATCTGGCAGAGATCCCTGAGGGTCTGCATGCCATGGGGCAGAATTTTCTGCTCGTCGGGCAGGCGCGTGGCCAACCCAAACGAGCATAAAATGACAAATGATATTTTGGTTGCCGGGCGCACGCAGCAGTCGGCAGCATGCCTGCTGACAATTAACAGGCTTATTAAGTCCATTAAAGATCTAATTGAATTCAATTCTTCACTGCCCATCTAACCTTACAGTTGGCAGGCAGGCAAAATGGCCAGAGAGCCTTTGGATTTTTTGTGAAACCTCATCCACGGATGGGATGAGGTTTTGATCCATCATTTAAAAAAAAATAAAAAATTTTCAAACTAATTTCTAATATTTCCCTGCTCATGTGACAGAGTCGCATGGGGGGACATGTTGTTAACATTTTTAAAATCTTTCTTTTTTATTTTTCAAAATCTTCTTCTCGAGGCAGCTCTGTTCCTCAGGGAGTTTTGCTTGTCTGCATGCACGAACTTGCATGCTTGCCCTCCTCCCCTCATACAGGCTTCCCGACCGCTCCCACTTGTCCCCGCCAAGCCCACCCGATTAGGGCAAAATCCTGGCCATGGTCTTTGTTATGGAGGAGTCCATACGGAGCATGAGCACTGCATTGACCCTGACCATCGAGTGCACAGCCTCGCAAATTGAGAGAGTGGCGATTCTCATGGAGAGGCAGCTCCAGAACAGAATCAGGCATTTCTGGGTTACGCTCGGACCTGCAAGCCCACACACTGGCAGTGCCCTCAGGATGTCACTGCCAGTGAAAGAGATGGATGAGGCACCTAGTATCTCGGCTAGGTGCCCGTCCATCAATGGTCAGCAGGGAGGTTAAACCAACCCCACGCTGGCAAACGAGCTGCTTGTCATTTCTGCGGGCCTCTCTCAGGACGTTCTGGATTTTGGCAGCAGCTCCTCCGCCCCTCTGCCAGTGACCGTGCCATCTGATGATATAGTGATGACTGAGGAGTGCCCACGTTCCACTGGCCAGAGGATGACCGCCAAGGTCATCAGGGCCAACAGAACAGCACAGACAGCAGGCTGCCTCCAATGTCACTGCCAGCGAGGCGGAGGGGTATACTAAGATGCAACACTCGCAAATGTAAGTTTAAGGCACCGTGAGCACAAGAGGGGGTTTTCATGGGTGAGATTATTTCATTTGAGCAGTATTAGATATTCATTTTGTGGCTGCATCATCAAGACATAAATATTTCTTTTCATGGCCTGAATGTACTTCATCTTTTTCATTGGAGCAGGGCACCATAGTGGCTAAGATAGAATGGAGGGGCTGCAAACTTTATTTCAGAATCGACACTGGGGTCATAGCTTGGCCTCATCAGGAATGTTTTATAAGGTGGTGTACTCTTGACCTAAGTTTCAAGCCATGCCTTGGATGCCTAGCTGAATGTGTGGAGAATCAAGGCCTCCATGGTGTCCCTGCCTCCCTGGAAGTTCACCACATCAGTCTCCAGATCCTCACCCTGTGCCTCCCCCAGCTCCTCATCTGAACCATCACTTGACTCACCCTCAGCAGCCTGTGGAGTTGCCTCACTGTCTTTATCCTCCAACGGGTCCCCCCCTACAGAGCCAGCTTACACAGTGCTGCAGACACATGCTCTGGAGGGTACTGCAGAACTCCCCCTAATTGGTCGAGGCATCTAAACCTCATCTTCAACAGCCCAATGGTCCTCCCAACTCGCCCTTGTGGAGGCATAACTTCTGTTTCTGTCCTTGTGGCATCATGAGCCACCTTTTCAAGAGATAACCTTTGTCACCCAGGAGCCAACAATGCAACTAAGCTAGAGCCACGAACAGCTTTGGCACCTGGGAGTGTTGCAGGATGTAGACATCACGGGAGCTTCCAGCAAATCTTACACAGACATGCAGAATTTGTGTCTTGTAATCACAAACTAGCTGAACGTTCATGGAGTGAAATCCCTTTCTGTTCATGAAGGCACTCGGCTCACCCGCTGGTGCCTTGATGGCCACACGAGTACAGTCTATGGTACCCTGGTACGGGGGAATCTAGCAATTGCAGCGAAGCCTCCAGCTCACTCAGCCTTCATTGGTCCGGAAATGAATGGAGGTCATGACCTATCTGAAGAGAGCATCAGTGACCAGCTTGATGCCACTGTGGGCAGCAGATTAGGACGCACCACATAGATCTCCCAATGACCCTAGAAAGAACCAGGGGTGAAAAAGTTGAGGGTCACTGTAACCTTTAGAACGGCTGGTATAGGATGGCCACCTACACTGTTGGAGGCAATCTCCAGCACAATCATCTGGCATATGGAGGTTACAGTTTCCCTAGAGAGGCGGAGCCTCCTTTGGCACTGTACCTCAGACACATTGAGGTAGCTGGAGCATTGCCCGGAGACTCTAGATGCAGGATAGTGCCGCCTTCTGCGGACCCTTCCACCTTGCACTTCCTGCTATCCCTGCATCCTCTGTGGCTGCAGCTCTTGTCCCAGAGAACACCTTGTGGGAAGCTGCCTGCAGACACCTGGTCTCCTCTCCCTTCTGGCCCTCTCATCCTCTTCACAGAAGGTCCCACCAGTTGAGTATACAATCCCCATTGGCGATGGAACTGTCTCATGCACTGAAGAGTGCACTTGGCATGAAGCCTCCAGGAGAGTTGTAAGCCAAACAGTCCTGAAAAAAAACCTAGGAAGGCAAAAAACCCTGAAAATGCTATGAACTATCAGGAATCAACAAGCACCAAACTCTCACCTAAACTCCTAATTACTCATATTGCCATTGGCTCCGGGTGACTTTTAGCATGCCCTGGATGGAGAAACTGATAAAAAAAAGGATGGCTGCCAACATGTTTTGCCTGTGCGCCGACCACTAAATCACACGGGCAATGTAAAAATTGTGAGCAATTGGGTATTAAAGTGGCTTAATTGCCAGATTAATTGTTGGCGAGCATTCTCGCCTGCCAACCATAATATCTAACTATGTTCTCATGACGTTGTGATTTCTGCCCGACATAATCTCGCGTGATTTCAAGATCGTTTGAGTCGGCTGCACGGCCGACTGCAAAACATAAAATTCTGCCTGCATTATGACAACCAGGTAGAGAAATTCACAAATCACAAATGTTAGCTGAGCCCAGGAGAACTAATATTTACTAAAATGTTTCAACTTTATATAGTTTAATTAATTAAATAAAAATTCTGAGTTGACTCTTTTGGGGATCAAATTTTTTTTTTTTACTGAGGGAGAGCTGACTTTCTGAGTGTGACCAGGGTTCATCAGCCAGGCCCAGATCATATTGAACACACCTCAGTTTAGGTGTGTCCCTTGGAGACTTCACAGTGGGAAATCCCTGAGGAATGTTACATGGATGACAGCTTCAGTATGAATTTAAAATTCATGACGGTAGGTAAAGAGGAGAAAATATTTGGAATAATTATGTAAATAATTACAAAACAGAAGGTATATTGGAAAGGAAAAGGAAAGACTGGATAAATTAAATACTTGCACCTTTTGTAAATTCTGAAAATCCAGCAAAGGCCACCGCAAAAATATTTAAGTTCAATAATTGTTGTTAAGAGATTTTGAAGAGAAGAACAAAACAGTTAGTTGCATTTTCATCAAATTTTGTATAAAATTACATTATATTTGTGAAGCATAGATTTTGTAGTATCTATATAGTGTAATAGACTTTTATTTGGAGTTAGTCAGTGACATGTTGCTTTAGTAGGTTTTCTGTGCTTCAGCAATAGGCAGAGGGCTGTAACATTAGAGTGCGGCAGTACTGATAAATATTAGACTCCAAGTCCGAGACTACTTGTGAGCAATGCCATGGAAGATCTTCTAATGATGAATAAAATTTGGTAATTTAGATAAATAGAAATGAGCTACTAAAAAGCATGGTATTATCATCATACTATTTTTCAGCTGCAGGATTATAAAAATAATAAAGCACCTTGTGTCTATATTTTAGGTTGGATCATTCCTTGGGAAAGCCTGCATTTTTTCTTTCAGGTAAAGTTGAAGTAGTTGTAATATTTTCCATTAGAATATTAAAAATAATGTTTTCTGTTTATTTCAAGAATTCTGTCAAGAAAAAAAATACCCTTCACCTTGAATGTTTTCAATGTTTAGAGAAATGTATATCAAATCATGCTCACAAAATACAACGTTAAAATCAACGAAGAAAATTCACAACTCATTGAGAAAATGTAGTAGGGAGAAGGTTTTCTTTGTGCACAATGTGCAGTGATATTTTAAACCTGTTCTTTATAAATGCATTTATGGTTTTGTTATATACACAGCGCAAAGTAAAACAACCACCTGCATTGATATCGTGAGTTTAGTTTAAAAATGTCCCATGGTGCTTTGCAAAGGGGAGAGTAACATGTTTTTGATTATGAAAGGAGGCTAATACATGCTGGGACAGTTAGGAGAGGTGACCCAAAGTTTGTTTTAAAAAGATGGGTTTGTAGAAAGTTGATACGGTTAGAGAGAGAGAGAGAGAGAGAATTGGAGATGAAGGGATTGAGGGCTTCAAAGAAGTTATAAGCTCTGCCACCAATGGTGGGACAAAGGGAGAGTGAGATTTGTGAAAAGGTGAGAGATGGACTTCCAACAGATGTGGGAAAGGATAAGAGGATGCTGTGTAGTAGAGTCAAGTAAGGCATATGGAGGGATTTGGATAACAACAGGTTTTAAGCTTATCATACTGGGTACTGGGTATCTATGTAAGTTACAACATGTGAACAATGATGGATAGGAAGAGACCATTTTATCTATCCAGCTTGCTCCACACAAACCTTGTGTAACACCAAGGCATCACAATTAATACTCTTCACCTTATCCAAAACCATATGATCCCCTGGGAGAGGCAAAAAAAAAAGAAAGAGTAGTCCAGGATATCACAATAAGAGAATTACAGATGACAGGATTGATGGGCATGAGACAGGATACAAGTGGCTATGTATTGAGCGAATTGGAGTTTAATGAGGGGGCTGAAAACAGAAGAGAAGCAAGGAGGACATTGGAGAATTCAGCCCTAAAGTTTCCTGGTGTCTTCTGCATGGGAGTCCTACTTCACTCCAATGTACTAATGAACAAAACAATAGACTTGTCCTCAACAATGAGACGAGGTTACGAACATCGTCATGGTGGGTATCCCATGTCTATAATGGAACTTAACGGTAACTATCCTGATCATTACTTTTCCTTGGTGCAGTTCTGGGTTCTTCTCTAGGTCTAGAGTAAGCCTCATGACAGCCCTGAAATTGGAAGTTCCATTAGTTTGGCATACTTTAAAAAATAATTCCGAAATGTCCAGTAATAAAGAAAATTGCGCATTCATTTATTCTGTTATCTACTGTTCTCCCATTGAATACTCAAATTATTTTATAATTTGGTGAAATCACTGTGTTCATTGGGACCTCCAACTTTCATAGGTCTCATATCATCCTTATTGGAGCTGACTTTAATATTGGTGCAACAAAAATTTTAATTTATGTAGCACCCTTTAAAATAGTAATGTGGCACAAGGCTTTTCACAGGACATTATCAAATAAAATTTGACATTGAGCAGAACAACAAGTAGGATGAATAACCAATAGTTTGGTCAAAGGTAGATTTTAAGGAGGATCTTAAAGAAGAAAAGATAGAAAGGTTTAAGAAAGGGAAATCCAGAGCTTAGGAGCTATGCAGCTGGAGGCTTGGCTGCCAATATTGGAGCAATGACAATCAGAGATGCATAAGGGGCTAGAATACTAGAAATATCTTTGCCCAGATACTACAGTCAACAATGAAGGGATCAAATTTGCGACTGGTCCTGAAGAAAGCTGCCCACAATGATTCAGCAGCTTCCAGAGCATTGATCTCCCCTATTCCAGCATCAGCCATCTATATGCAATCTGTGGCAGCCAATCAGATTGAAGAACACAGACAACAAACCAGGGACTAAAAAGCATGATTATAATTCACTTTTTAATTGTTTTACGGAAAGCCAAATAAAGATCGAGACATACGCATGGGATTAAGATAGAAGCTAGAATATCATAAATAAACTTTAAGAAAAATTAAGTTTCATTAGTTTAAAAATCATGAAACTTTTATCATGGAATGAAAGAAATCAGATCCACACTTGTAAAATTAGTTTTTCAGGCAGAGAGGTTGTTCATCAGCAATTATGACTTAGTACGCTGTTAAAAATCCAATTATACCTTCAACAGCTTTACATTTTCGATGGTTTTTGAGAATAATGTGTAAACAAAAGCTTATGTCAAACAACTGATTCTGTGTTGATCAATCTGCAAAGAGTACAAAAGTGTATCCAATGGCGGAGAAGGATGTCACTGACATCTTATGAAGATGCTGGAAGTTGCTGTCAGTTTTGCACAAGAATGAGGTTGAGTACTGACAGTTTCACTGTCATTATAACCACAAATTGCAGGCTAATATGTTCCAATTGCATCCACTGCAATAATTTTTAGATCAGCATTAAAAGTGGTTCATGATATATCATCCTTGTAGCAAAGTTTTTGAAGTTGGCTGACCATATCTGCCTAAAAAACCCCATCAGTATGTTAAGAACATCCATTTATCTTCTGAATCATACATATAAGACGTCAGCCAATGACAATTAGACTGTAATGTTACGACCGGGATGGGAGGAGTGCGCAAATTATCAAGACTCACTACTCCGCAGGCTATACCATTAATTTAAATGTTTCGTTTTCTCACCGAAATGGCCAATAGTATACCTATCCTCTTGTACCCAGAAGAAAAGAGACTCTGACCAGGCTTCTTTTGAAAACTCAGAATGACTAATTTATTTTAAAACAAAACTTCTTCTAACATGTTGCAAGTACTATTTAACACATAATTGTAATCGGGGAGTATAACTATCTATCTCTTCCTAAAGAATTCCCCCAGCACACACACAGACACACACCCAAACAAACAAATAAAGGACAAACATATAGAGTATCTCTACAGAGATGGGCTTTGGAGGATGGGCATTATAAGATAAAGGATAAAGTCTACAGGGTCTCGATGCTGTTGACCTGGAGTTCTTTCATGTGCAGACAGACCACTGGTCCTGGTGGATACCTGGAAGTTCTCACCACTGGTCTCAGCTTTGCAGGTCCAACTGCAGATTGGTTATACTCAGATGAGGGTTCTCTGACTACAGGTTGATAGTCACACACACTTCTAGGTATGATAGAGAAAGGGAACCAGTCAAGGTAGCTTTCCTTTCTCAGTTTGTTCTCCAACATGACTGCCCTCAAAACAAGCAGGTTCACAACTTAAGTTATTTTCCTTTCTCCCGTGCGATTGCCTTTTTTGTCTCCCAGCTTTTCATTAATTAAAGAGCTTTACAGTTCAACACAAACAAACAACTTCTTCTCAAGTACCATATATGTCAAGTGATTCCTTGGAAGGGGCCTGCTTGATACAGTTCCAAAGTTATAACCTTCTTTAAAAAAAAACCCAGTTTAGCATTCAGATGACCAGATCATGTCAAATCCTTCCATTTTGTAAAATAAAACTTCAGTCTTGAGAGATAGGATTCTAACAATAATAAATCTATAAATGTATTATCAAATGAACCGTTTAATATAAAATTTTTTGTTGTTTACTTATATAATTTATATTGCTTAGTCACTTTTCTCTCTTGACATTTTCTAACCATGTACCTTCTGTAGCTGGAAGCATATACTAAAAGACTTGATCCTGGACTTTACTTCTGGAACTTCCATGGAGCTCTTGTAAATTTTCATGCATAAACATAGGGTTTCCAGCAGCAGAAATGCAGCATGAACAAGCTTCAGGGCATAGCTCTCAAGCAAATTCTTGATCTATTTGTACTGCTTTGAATTACCATGAAAATTGTCATCAGCTCAGGATGACACCTCTCAATATTTACTCAACTGGGACAATGCCTGACCCCTGTGCAATGACATTGTTGAGCTTGGGAATACACTGGGGTAGAAATCTTGGACAGAAGCCCAAATTGGGTGATATTGCATCAGCCAACTGTTTACATCCTCCATCCGATATTGAGTGCCATTTACTTCAATGGAACTGAGTATCAGAGGGTGAGAATAACAATGTGATATCATGCCCGCTGCTGTCTAATATAAAATTCTACTCCACTGTGTTGTGAAACAGTGGCCATGAAACAAAGTCCATTGTTTTGCGGTACAAAGCATTAGTGTGCATCATGCTTCCCCATTAATACATATTTCTTAAAACTAGTCATTAAGAACAGTAACAAAACTTTTTTAAAGTCAGTTTTTTTCTGTTTTATGTCCTAAATCTTCCTATAGAAAAGGGATTAGACAAAGGTTACTACACTGCAGGAGCGAGGCTGATCCGCCTGGAAGATAAGGTAAGTGCATGATGAACTTTCCTGAAATTTGACGGAAATTCAGATCCTTATCTGAAATACATCTTTGGATAACCCATGCAATTAATACAACTTTAAACACTAACAAACAATGTGTGTGAATTATTTTACTTTGTCCATCATTTATATACTTTTTCTTGCTTAGCCTTTGGTAGAATTTCTTCTGACTTGTTGGTGATCAACAGAATGAATACTAACAGTAAAAAAAAACTTTTCTCCTGTCCTGTGACGTGGAAAGTGTTTGGAAGTTCTGATGGTAGTTTTCTCCTGTCACAAAAAAAAATTTGAATTTGCTTTTCTTGATGGAATTCTGATAATAAATTGATTTGAACTAGAAATTTAAATGATCTTCAGCAATTTACTCTTTATTTCAAACAGGTCATCAAACATTATTGAGGTATTCTGCCTCATTAAGTTCATGCTATTAACTTGCCTATAAAGCAGTTTAAAAAATTATAATAATAGCTTAAGTTCAGAATACAACCTCAAGCAAGTTATCATTTTTCTAGGCTAAGACTCAGTTATGGGGTAGAGCTTCCAAGGTAGGTTATAAATATGTCAAAATGGTACCTTTAAATTGAAATCACATGTATGTTTCTAAAAATCTGAACAACTCTAAAATTATCATTGCCATCTCAACACCTCCAAAGTAATTTAACTTCATGCTTGAATACTAATAACCACTTGGTGCATCAGCATTAAAAGTAATGATACATAATAGTAAGACTGTCTTCAGCAGTAAGGCCCACACCCTATTCCAAATTACAGGAGTGGTGATATTTGCATATCTAATACAAGTGCATTGCACCAATAAAGGCACAACATTGTCGTCTGTTCCAAACTCCTAGCAGAAATGCTTGAACAAATGATAAATGACAGAAGTTTCAAGAAGGATCCAATAAGAAATTAAGACATTTACATCTTCAACTCCTTGGGGAACTAGGAGTAGATTTTCTGATTGTAATTGATTCTGTTGATTTGCCTTCATAAATTCTGGGATTTAAATGGCAATGCCTGCTCTCAGCTGACAACAGTTTTCCTGCTGAGGGCTTAACTGGATAGAGTTGCTAGGGTAACCAAGGAAATCCACTAGACACTTCATCTTGATATGAGAAGAGAGGGCTGAAGGTTTGGTCTATCCCGCTTCCCCATGATTAAATGTTTCAGCTGCCTAAACAGGGATTCCAGAGCAACCAGGTTCCAGCCAATATCTGGTCATCTCCCAATGTATTTTTACCAGGTTTTCACCCAAAGACTCAACTAAAACTTAATGTCTAATGTTCTAAATTATATATGCATAAAAACATCATCTTGGAGAAACTGAAAAAACTTTTAATGGACTTTTATTTAGTTCTGGTTACTTGAAGTAATCCATCTTTGGTTCCAGCTCGGCACTTCCAAAATTGTTTTACAATATGACCCCATTTTAACATGACCCCAGATGCCAACAACAGCAAAACAACAATAAAGCAGAGTAGTAACATTCAGTGTATAATTATCAAAGTTTGCGTATTATAGATCAACATATAATTGATCATATAATATGAAAATCTGTGTTCTAAAGGACTTTGTAAAAATGTTGTTATTTTATGTACTCACCAGTCCATTACTTCATCTAAGCTGCTCCAGCTCATGGACCTTGACTAGGAAGCAATGGAAGCACAAGTTGAAGGTATTGAGGTAGCTGATGTTGGAACCCAGGTTGTTCTGCAGTGTCAGGGTGACTGGGTTGGACCAGACAAGCCGCAGTTCAGCCATGGGCAATGCTGCTGGGTTCATGTTTGTGGCCAGGCTTTGAGTTTATTAAAGTGGCCAGGGCAGGAGTCTGTGGCCCGTAGATATAGACCGACAGATGAGCAAGGCAAGGGCAGGACCAGATCCTGCCTGGGCTTGTGCACCAGAATGACATTATGATTTCCCATACAATCTTTCTTTATGGTCTGTCTGAGTGAGAATACTGAGTTAATGCTGAATTATAGTCAGTTTTGCATTCTGCAACTGTCTTTTGGAATTCAACTAACTATCCCCAACTTATTTTACATGACCCTTGACAGCAATCTAATTATTCTGTTTCTGGACTAGAGCCAGGCGCTAGAGGTAAAAGGTAATGTTTTAAGCACACTGTTGCATTAAAAATTAGCAGTAGCATTTTCTCAGCGAGCATGGCTTTATTCTGGATGTTAGCTCCTGAGTTCTGAATCTGTCTTGCTAACTAATGCTAACCACTATATTGTTGCATCCACTTTGGTAGTAACCATACTTAAAACTTATTTCACTTTTCATAGATTAGTGTCACAAGACCAGACATTATTTTGGAAATGTTCTTAATTTGAGGAAAACTTAGCATTATGATCATCAAAAAGTATTTATAGAATTAATGGGCAGGGAGAGATTGATAAGGATGTTATGCATAGGTGAGATCTAGACCACAGTATGAACTTCTAAGAAGAACAATTCAACATTTAGCTAACAAATACTGATATTGCCTTTATCTGAATCTTACTATTTTTAAACAATGCATGTAGTTTCATGTTTAAAAAATATGCTAATATTTGAAAATCTACACCCGATTGCTTTTAAGAGGCTAACAGCATGTTGCGATATTCAGTTTTTTGTTTCATATTTCCAACAATTTTAAATGTTGCCAAGAAGACTTTTTTCTGTACTAACTAGATGTTGTGCAATTCACTTTTCATTTGTAAGAGCACATCAATATAAAGGTCAGCACAAAAGCACCTAAATTACTTTGAGCCAGTGGCACCTGCACTACTCCAGCTGCACTTGCAGCATCTGTCTGCCTTGTGCAGCAGAATACCTGGCCCCTAACCATTATTTGGAGTCGGGGTGGGTGGTAGGGAGGTAGGGTGCAATGAGGGGTGCCCAGGCCCACAAGCAGTCCCCTTGCACAGGGGCTGATCCAATATACTTTTACTTTGAGACTAAAAATACTCCCCTCTCCTTAAATCCCCAGTCACTCTCCCTCCAATGGAATGTTCTTGCAAACTACTGGAAGCCAATTGCCAATTAAAGGCCCAAGGTTCCCTTTCGGCCTCCACTCGGCATATAAAAAGATGGAGCATGAGTAGGCAATTTGGCCCTTCAGCCTGCTCTACTATTCAATATGCTCATACCTAGTATTTTACCCAACTCCACTTTCCTGCATAATCCCCAATTCCTTTAATTTCCTTAGTATCCAAAAACCTAGCAATCTCTGCCTTGAATGTATTCAATGATTCAGCTACAGTTCCCTGAGGTACGGAATTCCACAAGCCTTTGAGGAAAGAAATTCCACCTTATCCCAATTCTAAATGGCTGAGCCCTTTATTCCCGGCCTGTGCCCCTAGATCTGGACTCCCTAGCCAGAAGAAACACCTTCCCAGCACCAACACTATCAAGTCCCTTAAAAATTTTATATGTCTCAATGAGATCATTCTTCCAAATTCTAAGACATACAGGCTTTCCTCAAAGGAGGTGGTGGCCTAGTGATATTGTCACTGAACTGGTAATCCAGCAGATCCAGGGTAATGCTCTGGGGATCCGGGTTTAAATCCTACCATGGCATATAGTGAAATTTGAATTCAGTAAAAAAAAACCTAGAATTAAAAGTCTAATGTTGTCAATTGTCACTAAGGTAAGGATGCTCTTTAGGGAAGGAAATCTGCTGACCTTACTTGGTCTGGTCTACATGTGACTCCAGAGCCACAGCAATGTGGTTGACTCTTAACGGATGGCCTAGCAAGCCATTCAGTTGTATCAAACTGCTGAAAAGCCTAAAAAAAGGGACTGCCCTGCATTGGCCTAAGAATTGGAAATGACAATGGCAAACACAGCCCTGTCAACGCTGCAAAGCCCTCTCACTAATGTCTGGGGGCTTGTGTCAAAATTGAGTGAGCTGCTTCATAGACTAGTCAAGCAACAGTCTAACATAGTCATACTCACGGAATCATACTTTACAGATAATGTCCCAGATCACCACTATCTCTAGGTATGTCCTGTCCCACCAGAAGGACACACCCAGCAGGGGTGGTGGCACGGTGGTATACATTTGGGAGGGAGTTGCCCTAGGAATCCTCAACATCGACACCAGACCATATAAAGCCTTATGACATCAGGTAAAACTTGGGCAAGGAAACCTCCTGCTGATAACCACAAACCACCCTCCCTCAGCTGATGAATCAGTGCTCCTCCATTACTTGGAGGAAGCACTAAGGGTGGCAAGGGTGCAGCATGTACTCTGGATGTAGGACTTCAATATCCATCACCAGGAGTGGCTCGGTAGCATCAGTAGTCTGTGCAATCATCGGTGAACATCCCCATTTCTGACCTTACGACGGAAGGAAGGTCATTGATGAAGCAGCTGAAGATGGTTGGGCCTAGGACACTTTCCTGTGATGTCCTGGAACCGAGATGATTGACCTCCTACAACCACAACCATGTTCCTTTGTGCTATGTTTGACTCCAACCAGTGGAGAATTTTTCCCCTGATTCCCATTGACTCCAGTTTGGCTAGGGCTCCCTGATACCACACTCGGTCAAATGCTGCCTTGATGACAAGGGCAGTCACTCTCACCTCATCTCTGGAGTTCAGCTCTTTTGTCCATGTTTGAACCAAGGCTGTAATGAGGGCAGGAGCTGAGTGGCCCTGGAGGAACTCAAATTGGGCGTCAGTGAGCATGTTATTGCTAAGCAAGTGCCGCTTGATAGCATTATTGATGACCCCTTCCATCACTTTATTGTTGATCGAGAGTAGACTGATGGGGCAGTAATTGGACGGTTGGACTTGTCCTGCTTTTTATGTACAGGACACACCTGGGAAAGTTTCTACATTGCTGGGTAGATGCCAGTGTTGTAGCTGTACTGGAACAGCTTGGCTAGGGCATGGTAAGTTCTGGAACATGGCTTCAGTGCTATTGCCTGAACATTGTCAAGGCCCATAGCCTTTGCAGTATCCAGTGCCTTCAGCTGTTTCTTGCTATTAAGTGGAATGAATCAAATTGGCTAAAGACTGGTACCTGTGATGGTGGGGACATCTGCAGGAGGTCGAGATGGATCATCCACTCGGCACTTCTGGCTGAAGATTCTTGCAAATGCTTCAGCCTTAGCTTTTGCTCCCCTATCATTGAGGATGAGGATATTTGTAGAGCCTCCTCCAGTGAGTTGTTTAATTGTCCACCACCATTCACGACTGGTTGTGGCAGGGCTGCAGAGCTTAGATCTGATCCATTGGTTGTAAAATTGTTTAGCTATGTCTATCACTTGCTGCTTATGCTGTTTGGCACACAAGTAGTCCTGTGTTGTAGCTTCACCCTGGACACCTCATTTTTAGGTGCTGGTGCTGGTGCTGCTCCTGGCATGCCCTCCTGCACTCTTCATTGAACCAGGGTGGATCCCCTGGTTTGATGGTAATAGTATGTCAGGCAATGAGGTTACAGATTATGGTTGAGTATAATTCCACTGCTGCTGATGGCCCACAGTGCCACATGGATGCTAGATCTGTTTGAAATCTATCGCATTTAGCACAGTGGTGATGCCACACAACATGATGGAGGGTATCCTCAATGTGAAGATGGGACTTTGTCTCCACAAGGGCTATGCGGTGGTCACCCCTATTGATAATGTCATGGACAGATGCATCTGTGGCAGGCAGGTTGGTGAGGATGAGGTCAAGTATGTTTTCCCCTCTTGGTGGTTCCTCACCACCTGCCACAGTCCCAGTCTAGCAGCTATGTCATTTAGGATTCGGCCAGCTCGGTCAATAGTGGTGCTACCAAGCCACTCTTGGTGATGGACATTGAAGTCTCCAGAGTACATTCTGCATCCTTGCCACCCTCAGTGCTTCCTCTATGAAGTGTTCAACATGGAGGAAACACTGATTCATCAGCTGAGCGAGGGCAGTATGTGGCAAGCAGGAGGTTTCGTTGCCCATGTTTGACCTGATGCCATCAGACTTCATGTGGTCCGCAGTTGATGTTGAGGACTCCCAGGGCAAATCTCTCCCGACTGTATACCATTGTGTCGCCACCTCTGCTGGGTCTGCCCTGCTGGTGGGACTGGACATACCCAGGAATGGTGATGGTGGTGTCTGGGACATTATCTGTATGCTATGATTCAAGCTGTTGTTATGATATATATGATTCAAGCTCTTCCAATTTTGGCACTAGCCCCAGATGTTAGTAAGAAGGACCTTGCAGGATTGATAGGCTGACAGTTGCCATTATCGTTTCCGGTGCCTAGGTTGATGCTGGGGTGGAGTGACTTGCCCATCTCTGCCCATTTAAGTGTCAACTTCATTGCTGTGGATCTGGAGTCACATGTAGGCCAGGCCAGGTAAGATTCTGGACTAATATGTAGGCCAGACGGCAAATTGCTTTCCTTAAAGGATGGGTTTTTACAACAATCGGCAATGTCACCATTTGACTCTAGTTCCAGATTTTTTTACTGAATTCAAATTCCACCATCTGCCATGGTGGGATTCTAACCTGAGCATTACCCTGGGTCTCTGGATTACTGGTCCAGTGAAAATACCACTATGCCAACACCTCACCTTATTGGGGGCCTTAAATTGCCAATTAAAATGTCCAAGGGCCCCTTTCTGCCTCCACTACCATAATACGTTGGGCAGGGTATGGCAGAAGGAAAGTGGCCAGCTTGCTACTTTACCAACACAGGGCAAAAGGCAGAAAGGAAGGGAGTGTACCTCCTTTTTGGAGGGGACCCATGTGCCCATCGGGGGCACCCCCAATGGTAACCTCCCCCATGGCCTCTCAAACCCAACTCCCCTCTCCCCTCTAATTGCAAGGATCCTCAATCTCTCCACGCCAAAAAACCCAGACTTATCTTAATGCCTGGTATCCATGATCGTCATCTCGGAACTCCCTTGTGTTCCTTGAATGCATGGTATAAATCAGGAAATTAGAAGTGCGTGTAACAAGGGTAATGTGGGGCTTCAATCTATATAGAGACTGGATAAACCAAATTAGGACAATTGCTGTGGAGGATGAATTCCTGGAATGTATATGGGATGATTTTCTGGAACAGTAAGTTGAGGAACTAAGTAGAGAATGGGCTATTTTAGATCAGCATTGCATAACAAGACAGGGCTAATTAATAATCTTGTTGCAAAGTTGTCTCTAGGGAAGAGTGACCACAATATAATAGAATTTTACATTGAGTTTATAGTTCAATCCAAAACTAGGGTCTTAAATATAAAAAAATGAAACTATGAATTTTTGAGGAGCAAATTGGCTATGGCAGATTGGGAAACTACACTTAAAGGTATGACGGGAGACAGACAATGGCTAACAGTTAAGGAATCAATACCTGGTTTACAACAAATTTACATTGCTTTGAGTCACAAAAACCCAGAGAGAAAGGTGATCCAACCATGGCTATCAAGAGATGTTAAAGATTATATTAGATCAAAGCAAGATGCTTATAAAGTTGCCAAATAAAGTAATAAGTCAGAGGATTGAGATCATTTTAGAATTCAGCAACAGAAGTCCAAGAAATTGATGAAACTGAAAAAAAGAAAACAGAATATGAAAGTAAACTAGCAAGAAACATAGAAGTGGACTGTAAAAGATTCTACAGGTATGTTAAAAGGAAAAGATTAGCAAAGACAAATGTGGGCCCACAGCAGGCAGAAATAGGAGAATTGATAATGGGGCATAAGAAAATTGCAGGGAAACTAAACAAATCATTTTTGCCTGCCTTCATGGAGGAAGATACAAAAAATACCTCCCAGGACTTCCATGGAACCAAGGGACGTGCAAGAATGAGGAACTGAAATAAATTAGTATTAGTAAAAATGTAGTACTAGAGAAATTAATGGAACAGAAAGTTGATAAATCAACTGGACCTGATGATCTACATCCCAGAGAGTTGAAAGAGATGACTGTAGAGATGGTCGATGCATTGGTGGTGTTCATCTTCCAAAATTCTACAGATCCTGGAACAATTCCTGCAGATTGGAAGATAGCAAATGTAATCCCACTATTTAAGAAGGGAGGGAGTGAACGGGGAACTACTGATCTGTTAGCCTCACATCAGTAGTAGGGAAAATGCTAGAATCTATTGTAGAGGATGTGGTAACTGGGCACTTAGAAAATAATAGTAGGATTGGGCAGAGTCAACATAGATTTATGAAAGGAAAATGATGTTTGACAAACCTGTTTGAGGATGTTGCTAGTAGAATTGATAAGGGAAAACTAATGGATATGGCATATTTTGCTTTTCAGAAGGCTTCCCATAAGGTCCCACTCAGGAGGTTAGTAAGCAAAATTAGAGTACACGGGACTGGGGGTAGCATACTGACCTGTAATGAGAGTTGGTTAATGGACCGAAAACAGAGTAGGAATAAATGGATCATTCTCAGATTGGCAGGCTATGACTAGTGGGGTTGTGCAAGGATCAGTGGGCCCCAGATATACACAATTTATATCAATAATTTGGATGTGGAGACCAAATTTCCAAGTATGCTTATGACACCAAACCAGGTGAGAATGTAGGATGTGAGGAGGATGCAAAGAGCCTTCAAGGGGATATAGGCAGGCTAAGTGAGTGGGCAAGAACATGGCAGATGGAATATAATGTAGAGAAAAGTGAAGTTATCCACCTTGGTAGGAAAAACAGAAATGCAGAGTATTTCTTAAATGGTGAGAGATTGGGGAGTGTTGATGTCCAGAGGGACTGGGTGTTCTTGTTCTTGTTCAAATGGTATGTTGGCCTTTATTGCAAGAGGATTTGAGTACAGAAGTAAAGAAGTCTTGCTACAATTGTATAGAGCCTTAGTGAGACCGCACCTGGAGTTTGGGTACAGTTTTGATCTCCTTATCTAAGGAAGGATATACTTGCCATAGAGAGAGTGCAACAAAGATTTACCAGACTGATCCATGGGATGGTGGGATTGTCCTATGAGGAGAGATTGAGGAGACTGGGCCTTTGTTCTCTAGTGTTTAGAAGAATGAGAGGTGATCTCATTCAAACATACAAAATTCTTCCAGGGCTTGACAGGTTGGATGCAGGAAAAATCTTTCCCCTGGCTGGGGGTGGAGTGGGGGGAGGTGGAGTCTAGAACTAGGGGACATATTCGCAGAATAAGGTGTAGGCCATTTAGGACTGAGATGAGGAGAAATATCTTAATCAGAGGGTGGTGAACCTTTGAAATGTTCTATCCCAGTGGGCTGTGAAGACTCAGTCATTATGTTCAAGACAGAGATTGATAGATTTCTAGATATCAAGGGGTATGGGATATGTGTTTTATGTCTTGGATAATTGAGTTTGTTGGCCAACCGAACTCTAACAGCATGCCTTCCTATGTTCTCATCAGTTACTGCTTGCAATCAATAATGGGAAGAGACTAATGTAAGAATAAACAGTGATGGTTTATTGAGACATAGGGCAGAGCACCAGATCATACGTGCACACTCAGAAACCTCCAGAACTAGACTTCCAGTTCCCAGTTGCCCATGCTGTGCAGTGATTCATCAGTGCTGTCACATAATCAGTACACTGCATTCTCTTAAAGGGACAGGGTACCTCACTTTATCACAGTGTGAGAAAATTATGATGAGGTATAAAATCAACCATGATCTAGTTGAATGGCGGAGCAGACTCAAGGGCTGAATGGCCTACTCCTGCTCCTATTTCCTATGTTTCCATGTCCCAGCAGCAGCAGCCACTAATGCATCCTGGCACTGCTGGAACTACTCAGCTGCCGACCAATCTGATTGTCCGGCAGCCCTCGTGGGCTGGTCTTCCTGTCCTTGAGGGGTGGAAATCCCACTCTCACCTTGTTAAGGCCACCCCCAGCATATTATCATGCTGCAGCCCTTTTTAAAGTTTGTGAGCTGCCAACTGATACCCTCCTGCCCCCACCCCAGTAAAATTCACCCCTGTATTCCATCTGCCATGTTCTTACCCAAGCCCTTAACAGGTAAGATTTTACACAGAAGCACTTGCCATAGTCAGCCCTCCTAATTTGGCTGTCTCTGTAGTTGTCATCCAATTAATGACAGAGGGTGATCTCCTGATGCTGCCAACCCAATCAGAGGGTTGGCAGCTCTCGAGCCTCGGAAACACCACCAAGAGTGTTGGAGATTGCTGAGGCAGGTTGGAGATGTTGTTGGTACCTCAATAGAGGCACCCTCAGAGGTGTAAAAATAAATATTTCATGAATATTTCAGAAGTGGGGAAAGGTGACAGGCCCTGCGGAGTGGAGGAGAAGCCCCTCCACTTGGAGCATTGGGGCTGTGGGTGGGCTTCGCCTTTGATGCCATGGCTCCCCCTTTGGGAGTCTCTCTATTAAGCTGGTTGCCTCTACATGTGACAGGAGGGCCACTCTGCGCTGACAAAATGTTGGCAAGGCCAGGAAATTGCCCCTATTTGGGGCTTTAATTATGTAAATTGGCTGCCCATCTCTGTGCCCAACCATGGAAAACTTCCTTGGTTGTGGCAAATGCATTGGGAAGCATTTTACTGGCTTCTCACCTCCAAGCCTGCCACTTACAAGTCCAGGAAAATTAAGCCCAACCCGTCCATATCCCTTTGCAGCCTCTTTGCCTTCTTTCCACAACTTACTTTCCTGCCTAACTTTGTATCATCAGCAAACGTGGATATATTATACTCAGCCTTCTCATCTAACTCATTGATATAGATTGTAAATAGCCAAGGGCTGAGTACTTATCATTGTGGTATTACACCTGCCTACATGAAAATAATCCCTTTATCTCTGTTCTTTATATGTTAGCCAACCTATGCTAATATTTTACCCCAAATTCTATGAGCCCTAATTTTGTATTATATCATTTTGTGTGGAATCTTCTCAAATTCTTTTTTAATGTTCAAATATGCCACATCCACCAGCTTCCCCCTTATCTACCCTCTTACTTACAATCTCAAAAGACTATAAAAGATTTGCCAAATATGATCTTCCTTTCCTAAATCCATGTTAAATCTGCCAAAGTATATCAAAGTATACACAAAGTTGTGGGATATGTTAGTGAGTATCACAATGAGGGACATGTGTATATCAACATGTTACAGTGAAGGGCGTGGGACAGAGTGTTACAAGGAGGGGTGTGGGTTGTATCAAATGATCTCCATCATTAGGTTGTAAAGACTTTTACTGCCCTTTCAGACAACTCTGCAGAAAGTATTGTTGTGGACCGAGAATATAGTTTTCCCAAAGGAATTGTTTATATTTCTCTGTTTTAAAGAGAAGGAGCATGAGAACATGAGGCGATATAAGAAGCTAAATTGGAGGCTCTTGCATTCAAGCATCACAGAAGACCTTTGCCATGTAAGCCAAGCAGCTGCTCACCACTGTAGTTAAAAAAAAATGATTGATGATCTCTTCAGACAGGCCACACACTTCATATTATTTCTAATGTAACCAGAGAATTAACGAGGGCTATCCAAAGCTACACTATGACAGTATTCCTATAGGTGCAAGGAACAATTGAGTGAATGCATGTGACAATTGGAACTCAATATGAGAAGCTCCTCAATTTTATGAATAGGAAAGACTTTCATTTCATTAATATGCAGCTAGTTTATGATATCAATCGCTTTAAACCTTCATGTGAATGCCCAATATTCAGTAAGCGGTCATGATAATTTTGTCATGTGGCTATCTATAAAACCAGCACTGATGACCAAAAGCAGTTGTATATTTGGCTTTCAAAATTGTTTTACTACTTCAAAACATATTCTTGAGAACTACGTTTATCTTATAATTAGTGATGGATTTCTTGTTCCATGTCACAATACTAAAATGGGTGTGTAGTTTCCTATACTTTTCTCAATGTTTTACTTGGAATATGAAGAGGAGGCTTTGATGAATGACCAGAAGCACTGTAAATACTCTCTGCTAACCACAGACTTGGAATTCTCCCTCCACCTGACAAAACAACTATGCCATATGAGCTTCAATAAAAAAGATGCCTTACAGTCAACCCATCACTTTCCTCCTATTCCCTTAGCAGAAAGAAAAAGCAAAAAAAATACTTTTTAAAAAAAAAATCTCCAACAATAATTAACATGTGAAGAAATGCTAACCTTTAGTGCCAAAGAGGTTGTTTGGCAGTAATTGAGATAGTTGGACCCAGGAAATTACCCTGAAGAACTCCTGCAGCAATGTTCTGGGACTGAGATGATTGACCACCAACAACCACAACCATCTTCCTTTGTTCTAGGAATGACTCCAACCACTGGAGAGTTTTTCCCCTGATGCCCACTGACTTCAGTTTTGCTAGGGCTTCTTGATGCCGTACTCAGTCAACTGCTGCCGTGAGATCAAGGGCAGTCACTCTCACCTCACCTCGGGAGTTCAGCTCTTTTGTCTATGTTTGAACCAAGGCAGTAATGAGGTCAGGAGCTGAGTGGCCAAACTGAAATTGAGTGAGCAGATTATTGCTAAGCAAGTGCCTCTTGATAGCACTGTTGATAACCCCCTCCATCTCTTTACTGATGATCAAGAGTAGACCGATGGGGCGGTAGTTAGCTGTGTTGGATTTGTCATGCTTTTCGTGAACAGGACATAACTGTACAATTTTCCACATCGTCTGGTAGATGCCAGTGCTGTAGTTATACAGGAACAGCTTGGCTAGAGGTGCAGCTAGTTTGGGAGCACAACACCAGTACTATTGCTGAATGCTATCAGGGCCCATAAATTTTGCAGTATCCAGTCCCTTCAGCTGTTTCTTGATATCACATGGAGTGAATTGAATTGGCTGAAGACTGGCATCATAACGTTGGGGACCTCAAGAGGTAGCTGAGATGAATGATCCATTCAGCTCTTCTTGCTGTTCGGAATGAAGTTCCAGGAATTCAACACAGCAACACTGAAGGGAGTGTTGGAAATAACTACACCTGGATGGTACGTGTCTTGGAGGGGTAGTCTCATAACACCTGCTGCCCTTGCTCTTCTCGGCAGCAGAGACTGTGAGTGTAGATGTTGCTGTCGAAGAAGTCTTGGTGAGTTACTGCGGTTACTACATCTTGCAGATGATACCCATTGCAGTCATGGTGTGCTGGTGGTGGAGTGAGTGAATCTTTAAGGTGGTGGATAGGTGCCATCAATTAGGCTGCTTTGTCCTGGATATTGATGAGCTTCTTGAGTGTTGTTGGAGTACAAGTATCTAGTTAAATGGAAAGTATTCCATCGCACCCCTGACTTGTGCCTTGTAAATGGTGATAAAGCTTTGGGGAGTCACGAGGTGAGTTACTTGCTGCAGAATACCCAGCCTCTGACCTATTCTTGTAGCCAGAGTATTTTAGGTGGCTGGTCCAGTTACATTTGTGGTCAATGTCAACCTCCAGGATAATAATGCTGTCGGATGACAAGGGAAGATGACTGGATTCTCTCTTGCTCTCATGGTCATTGCCTGGGATGAGGCATGAATGATACTTACCACTTACCAGCCAAAGCTTGAATATTGTCTGCATCTTGCTGCATGTGAGCATGGGCAACTTCATTATCTGGGGAGTTATATGGAAATGAACACTATGCAATTATCAGTAAACATTCCTTCTAACCGTCTGATGGAGGGTGTTAATTGTATAGTAACTGAGCATCTAACAATATTCAGGTTTTGGATATTATCTGGAGATTCGCCTGTGTTCATATATTTGGGAACCGATTGAAACTGTGATTGTTGGGTTAGGAGGTGCATGCTTGTAATGTATATCTCTGTAAATAAAAGCTTATAAAGTATGTAAAGATTAGGCTCCATTGCTGTACTTCATCTTGGCTTTCTGGAATAGACCAGAAGAAAGGTCATTGATAACACAGCTGAAGATGTTTGGGCCTAGGACACTTTCTGAGGAACTCTGCAGCAATATGCTGATGCTGAGGCGATTAGTCTCCAACAACCATAACCATCATCCTTTGTGCTGGGTATGATTCCAGCCAGTGTAGAGTTTTACTAGGGCTCCTTGATGCTACACGTGGACATATGCTGCTTTGATGTCAAGAGCAGTCACTCTCACCTCACCTCTGGAATTCAGCTCTTTTGTCCAAGTTTGAACCAAGACTTGGCAAAACCTAAACTGTGCATTGGTGAGCAAGTTATTGGTGAATAATAACAGCAGAAAATGCCAGAAATACACAGCAGGTTGGATTTTACTTTCCCCCATTGACAGGTTTGAAGGTAAAGGCACACAGAATCCAGAGAGTGGCCTTGCTGCTGAATACTCGCCCGCACATGTCCTTCTGAAATTTTATAGTGGCATCGGGTGTCTGGTCTGCCGGTCTGAGGCTCTTAAGTAGCCACTTAATAGACACTTAAGGGCTTCACCCCACTCCCATCAGTGTTCTACCCATGGCAAGGGGGAGGTACATGCCATGTGGAAAGCCCAGCAGCTTTAGCTGTACCGGCTGGCTTTTGTCAAGGAGTGGGGTGATATCCTCCCTTTTGTGGGTCCCCTGGGCCCATCAGAGGTTCCTGCCAAGATCATCCTTCCCCTAGCCTCTTAAACCCAGTCCTCTGAACCCACTTGCTGAGACCCCCGACCCCAGACTTATCTGAGCTCTGCAGTGTGGTGGATCTGCCTGTATTCCCAGCCGTGGTCACTGCTCCAATTGGCTGGCAGCTCTCTATGTCTCTCTACTGAGACAGGGATAGAAGTCTCTCTTTAATGCTAGTCTTAATGTCAAATTGCTGTGGGACAGTCCTCTGGATCATCGGCAGGCTCCCCCCGAATTGTTAGCCGGGTGTTGGTGACCACAGCACCTTGTAAAATCCGGCCCAGCAAGTCAGACCCCATGGGCTGAATAAAACTGTCCCACACCGATGGAGGGTTCCGCATCCAGAAGTCCGACTTCCAGGCCGGCCTTAGCCTCATGCCTAATAATATGCTAATTGACGCCAATTAGTGGCAAGGTAGGGTTAGAGACCAACATCCCGCCCAATGTGTGCTGTCGGGCAGGATGTCCAGTCTCAAAGGCCGCATACTGTGACCCAGAATAAGGTTAAGGCCAGCTCTTTAAAGAGCCCTCTGGCACTGGACAGTGTCAGATGACCCAGCATATGCTCATTGAATAGGAGAAACTGTATTGTAAAGATTTGAGTTTCGCCATCTATCCAGGTAACCCTATTTTAATTTGAGCTTTTGCCAACCATCTCATCCTTCATAGGTGGAAAAATTTTCATAAATCAACAAGTTTCCCACCTTTAAACATTAAGGAGTGGTACATTAATTACATATTTCCGTGCATAGATGTCTGCACCATCGGAGTGTGGGGAGGGGCACTTCAAAAGGGGCAAAGCTGCCCCCAGATTCAGTGAGGCTGCTCTTGGTGCCCTCCTGCACGCAGTTGAGGATAGACATGGTCAGCTAATTCTGAGTGCTGGGAAGAGGAGAAAGCCTAGGCAGACTATTTGGTGACCAACGAGGTCAACAGTCTGGACATGGGGAGGACCTGGTCCCAGTGCCACAAAAGGCTCAATGATCTCATGAGGTCAGCAAGGGCGAGTTTGACATCAGTATTGTTGCGAGCTCAAAGACGTCTGTCTTTCTAATCTAATATCTTTATTAGACTGAATTTAACATGGCTGACCCCAGACATTCCCTCATGGCAGAGGTCACATGGCTATGGCATGCCAGGTAGGACACTTAGTAGTGATTGCATTTCAAAACCCAAACATCCCCCTTTCCATAACGAACAATAGGCAACTTTGCATGCACGATCATGTATAACAGAGTTACCCACTACACCTCAACTGTTCTCATACATTTACAAACTGTTAGTTATTCTCGTCAGTCTCTACATATGCATTACACATATAGTCGTTAAACCATGCAGGTCTCTTTATGGTATGCATGCACATTGTCATTGGCTGTTTATCCAGATGGTGTTCCTTCTCCAAGGAGTGTCATTCCCACAGCAATTGTTATTACCAAAGCAACTGTTGTTGTTGTTCCAATTCTGTTGTTGGGTACCGCCCAGTCTCCTTCCAGCCTGGTCTCAAACACATGCTAACAGTGCTGGTTTTGGTCAAGGCCTTCCAATCTTCAAATCTCTTCTGTTCTTTTAAGATGCATTACTGGCTCATCTGCAGCACTACCAAAATTAACCTCTCCACACTGATAGGTTCCTTCTTGGTGAAAGGAACATCACCAGGAGCCTGCTGAAAATTAGATTGGAAAGATGGGCTGAGATTGAGGTGAAATTGGAGAGATGTGGAAGTCTGGAAGAAAATCTTGGCCCTAATATAGCTAGCTAAGAGGCAGAGCTCAGGCACAAAATGATATAAACACATCTGTTGATCCAGAATTGAGGCTGGGGCCTTGGTTAAAACCCATTAGCTGACCTTCCACTTGCTCTGGAAGCACTGGAAAAATGACCAGAAAATTGACTGTTTGCCATCAGCAGGTAGAGTTCAGTTTATACACTGTCCCATAAGAGTTTCATGATTGGCCTTGTGGGGTTTTGGGAAGGAATAAAATTTCAGTAGAGCATTCCTAAGTTTACCACAAGGGAAATTAAAACACATTTTATCTGTACCTTTCTGGGCCTCTTGTGTCCCTGATCTTCATCACTGCTGGGCTGGTCTGGTGGAAAACCAACTGCCACTTTACACTCAGGCCATGTTGTCAAAACCGCAACTGGATCATAATTATGTCATTGGGACCTGGCATAGAGGCGTGGGGCAGGATTTTCCATTTGGGATTGGAGCCAAATCTTGGTCCAGACCCTGCATCATATCGGCAATAGTTACCTGACATGATTTTCGTAGGATTGGCTAATTAATGGTCAGAGAGTGCACTTGCCATCCAATTAAGGAAGGCAGGTGGGCTCCTGATGCTGGGGGGCCAATAGTGAAAGAGCTGCAGCTTGCTATTGCAGGCTAGAGAGAGAGAGAGCGGAGTGGGGTGGGGGATTCCCTCCATAGAGGGGCAGGCTACAGCAGTGGCCATTTTTCATTATCAGCAACAGGGTGTGGGGAGAGAGAGTGCATTTTTAAAGCAATCTATCCAGAGTGCTGATCCTCTGGTCTTCCACCAGAAGGTCACTTCCTTTCTCTGGCCATATTTCGGTACTGCATGAGGCCAGGCTGCTGACTGGAAAACTCCAGCTGGTGTAACAGACAGCCTTTAATAGGTCCCTTATTTGGTTCAATAGGCTACCAGCTACTAGCAGTTAGGTAGCCATTCCAGGCCTAATCCAGCCTTCTGGAAAATGCCTGCAAGTCTGGACAGTGCTGAGGAGCCAGCATGCTGTCTACCTCCATTCCTGCCCCCTGTTGCTAAAGACATCATATTCATAGAGTCATTAAGGCACAAAAGGAGGTCAGTTGGCCCATTAAGTCAATTCCAGCTCTCTGTAGAGTAATTCAGTCAGTTAGATTCCCCTGTTCTACCCTTGTAACCATGTAGGTTTATATCCCTCAAGTGCCCATCCATTTCCCTTTTGAATCATTGATGGCCTCCACTTCCACCACTCTCATGACAGTGAGTTCCAGGTCATTACCACTTGATGTGCAAAAAAAAAAAATCTTCCTTTTATTTCCCCTGTGTCTCTTGCCCAAAACCTTAAATTTCTGTCTCCTAGACTTTGTACCATCACCTAATGGGAACGGCTTTTCTTTGTCTACTTTATCTAAACCTGTCATGATCTTGTAAACCATCTCTCAGATCTCTCCTCAATCTCCTTTGCTCCAAGAAGAACAAGACCAGCTTCTTCAACCTTTTCAAAGGTTCAGCATAACATCCATTGTTCTGATACATTTTTTCCTGTCAGACTTTGGTTCCATTTTACCCTGGTTAGATCTTCTTTCAGCCCAGTGAAGTTAGCCATCTTCCATTTTAAAATTTCTACTTTAGATTGCTCCTTGTAAGCCTTATGATACAATGATCACTCTTCGCCAAGTGTTCTCTGACAGACACTTTATTTGCTCAACCCACCTCATTCCCCAGCACCAGATTCAGAAATGTCTCCTTCCTAGTTGGGCCAAGAACATACTGGTCAAGGAAGTTCTCCTGGACACATTTCAGAAATTTCTCTCCAGTTGATGTACGGATAATTGAAGTCCCACTCTAGAGTTCATGCACATCTCTGACTTCCCTGCAGATTTGGGCCCTATCCCTCACTAAATATTTAGAGGCCTAGTAGTGTGATCATACCCTTTTTGCTTTTCAATTTTAAGGACAGAATCCATTTGATTAACCAAGGACATTCTCTCTTACCAACACTAGAATGTCTTCCCTAATCAGTACTGCCACCTCACCTCCATTTCTTCTTTCTCTTTTCTGAAACTTTGTATCCGTGAATATTACGCAGCTGGTCCCCACCAGTTTTAAGCCACATTTCCATTATCGCCATCATATTCCCCCGCAGCTATTTGCAGAAGCTCACCAACCTTATTCACCACATTATTCACATTTACATACATGCATTCTAAAGCTGTCCTTATATTCCTCATAATCCTTCTTAGTCTGCTCCTATCTAATTGGTCCTTCTATAGGACCATATAACACTCACACTCCTTTATGTATCTTGTTCCTCTTCTCTTCTTCTGTATGTTAGTGCACCATGCCACCAACCCCTCCCTACCAGTTTAGTTAAAGCCCTCCCCAATCTCACATGTGAATTTCCCTGCGAGGACATTGGTCCCAGTCCTATTGATGTGCAACCCGTCCCTTTTGAACAGTTGCCTTCTGTTTCAGAACTGGTCTCAAAGCCGCAAGAATCAAAAGCTTCACCCCGCATTATATCTGAAGCCACATTCATATGTTAAAAAGGATTCTGCCAGCTTTGGGTGGAAATATTTACTACCTGCTCAGGAAAGCATGTGGAAATTAGAGCTTGGCAGCTGCCAACGGCTTCAGAATGGGTAAGTAACTTGGCTGATTTTAACTGACTCCCAGCTGCCGGGGAGGGTTAGAATCACCCTGTACCTCCACACTGCACCCCACCGCCTCCCCCCCCCCCCTCCCTCCCTGACCCTTTAGTCTTATTTGTGAAATACTGTCCACAAAACTATTATGCAGCACACATTACACTATACTCCTAGCCATTCTTGGTAAATTATTTATTTTAAATTTTGATGTGTTAAGTTTTTTTTTTAAAGTTCCCTTTAACACTGTACATAATAATTGTGTTTACTGTTGATTCTACAGTTCTTGGCAATATGGAAAACGCCCTGCGATGTTCTGGTGTTTCAGCAAAATAAAATGTTAACAACAACTTGCATCTATACAGCACCTTTTAATTTGAAAATAATCCAAGTTGTTTCACAGAGTTAAAATCAGACAAAAATGGATGCTAATCCAAAAAAAAGACACAACTAAGTCATAGGCATGAGGTTTAAGGAAAGTCTTAAAGGAGTAGAGAGAAGTAGAAAGGCAGGGGGGCTTAAGAGAGAATTTCAGAAATTGAGGTCTAGGCAGCAAAACACATAACTGCTAATAGTGGGGCAAATGTAGTGGGACATTGTCAAGAGGTAAGCAGAACTGATAGTTCAGGAACAATTTTAGAACTGGAGAAGGTTACATAAATAGGAAGAGATGAGCCAGGGAGATGTTTAAACACAACTTTAAAAATTTTAAATCTGAGGCGTTCAAGGATTAGAAGTAAATGTAGGCTATTGGATAAGCAAAACCCAGCATAGGATAAGATAATAGGCAGGCATGTTTTGAATGAGCTGAAGGTCATGCATAGTGAAGAGTATGAGGCTAGCCAGAAGAGTTATTGAGGACTAAATTCATAGCCCTTCAGAAACTGTGATGGAATCGTAATGCATGATTAACACGACCCAATTGATTGCAATGCAGGCAGCTTGCCAACTTCCTGCTGCTGCTCATTTGATGATTTCAGCATCCAGCCAGTGTTAACCATGCTGTTGATATTGGCCCCCTGCTAAAGCATCTGGCCTAACGTGAGTGGCCTGCACTAGTTAAAGCTATTTAAAATGAGCCTGTACCTCTTAAAGGGAAAGTGCATTCACAGCTACAGCAAATGCTGCGAGTCATTCAGGAAGTGTCCTCTAATACAAAAACAGAATTACCTGGAAAAACTCAGCAGGTCTGGCAGCATTGGCGGAGAAGAAAAGAGTTGACGTTTCGAGTCCTCATGACCCTTCCACAGAACCCCCTGCTCTGGCCGCAGGAGGCCCATCAGTCTCACCACTTCAGCTTGGGAAGTGGTGGCAGGTGTGGTCAATGGCAAAGCTGCACACAAGAGTTCAGCCATCCAGTGCAGAAAACTGATGAATGATCTCACCTGTGCCGCCAGGGTAAGACAACCATCTTATCACTGTAAACTCTCACACTCACAAGGCCATCACACATTCACTGGCATATCACTCACTGCCAGCTCAAGAGACATCACCACTCACTCTCTCACACACACCCTCACATCTCCACCTGGCCTCATCACCGCTGGAGACTGCTTCATCAGCCCTCACCATCTTGAGGCCACTTGCGCAGATCACCTTGTACCCCAACACACACCTGGGTTACCCCACTTCCCCAAACAAGCCGTAGCCCTGCAGCCGTTGAAAACCACCCTCGCCTTACGGTTGGTCTGGTAGTTAGGGACCTGCCCATGAGCCCCCCTAAAAGTGATGTGGTGCTGCCTGCGAAGCCTGGTGCTGATGACTGCGAGTGCTGCCTGAAGCCCCAGATAGGCAAACAAACCTTGAAGTCCCGAGGGAAGTGCAGTTCGCCAGGTGCACATCGCTTATGTACAGTAGTGAAACCAATGTGCCCGGATTATCCAGGGTGGGAGTGATGATGCCAGTAAGCAGGGCTTATAATGAGATGCTAAAGTATTGAAATTAGGTTCCAGATGTGCAGCGGCGGGAAACACAGCCTGCCATTGACGGGTGGAGTGGACGATCGCAAACTGGTTTCACAACGACATGAAACCGATTTGAGGCTGAATTTTACATCCCGCATGAGGGCACGTGCCCAACCTGATCGGGCATAAAATCAGACGAGGAGGCATCGGGCAAACGTCCCGACATCATCACGCACGATATATCGCTCAACAGGCGAGCACAAAAGTTGGAAGTGCGCCCATCGACAATTAAGGAGGTCAATTAAGCCCATTAATGGCACAATTGTCTCAGATTTTTCGTGGCCTGTTCGGCCTTACAGTTGGCGGACAGGCGAATCGGCCAGGCAGACTTTGCATTTTTCATCAAACCTCGTCAAAGGGCGGGATGCGATTTCCATTATGAAATAAAATAAAAATAAATATGTGGGTTGCATTTTTATCAGCTAAATTTGTAGGTGATTGATTGTGATACATGAACTTTTTTTTCAGCTTTTAAAACATTTATTTGATTTTCAGGTCTGCAGCTCCCTGAGGCAGCTGTCTGCCTTTAGGGATCTTTCTCACAGAGCTCACCTATGCCCGCGGTGATGTCACCGTCCACCCTCTTCCTGCTTCCACCTCAGCAGCAGTAAGCATTTCAGCACACGTTTTCCGCTGGCTGGCTGTTAATTGGCCAGCCAACGTGAAATTGTGGACGGAGGCCGATCGCGGTCAGCCATTGTTTCCCAATCACTCCAGGGCCCCACTAATTGGGCGCTCCTGCCAAAGGTAAAATTCAGGCCTTAACCTTCGCGCTGTATTCTTCCCCCCCCACCCCAGCCCCCGCCGCCTGCCATGACACCCGACGCCAATGGGGATGAAAAATTCCGGCCACAACCTCTACATTCAGGCTCTGGAAGCCCTTTTTGTTGAGAAAGCAGTGAAGATTTAACTGTTGGAATTTGCATAGCAATATGAGTGCCATCACATCATGAAGTTTGGGAAAGCCAGCAACCCTGCAAAACTGGTTTTATCTAGCTGCTGACTTGTTGTGATTCCAAACTGCATGAATTCCCCATTTCTCTTCAAAGTGTGACGATAACCTGCTGTACACATGTGCAGATGGAACTCTGATATAACAAAGACCCCTGTGACCTCCTGAAATGGCTGGTGCCATACTTCTCTCTGTTGGAATTATGTCACGCATAACTGTTTGCTCCAGTCTTCTCGTGGAGACATTGTGCAGAAATTTTCAGATGGCTGCACAGCAAAAGTCAGTATGAAACTCTTCCTGCTCCTGACGGCTTCCCAGCAAACATTTGACGCTTGATAGTTTGTTAATTGGCTGGAGGTGGGCCTTCTGACCCCATCTGGGGAGGAAGACCTACCAGAAAAAGCTGTAGGCAATCTGATTGGGACTACATCCAGTCCCTTAGAACAAAGTTTCAGAAGTTTCAGGAGCCCGGCATACAGGTAAGTCCAGGGGTGTCTCGGCAGGGCAAGCAGAGGCGGTCCTGGGAGGGGAGTGGGGTGGGAACCACATTGCAAAGGCCAGTGGGGAAGGGACACCTGGAGGGAGGCACGAATCAGGAAAAGGGGCATCCCCTACCCGCCCGAGGCCTAAGCAGGGATTTCCCTGGGCTACCCCCACATCTGACATTCTCCTGCCAACCTAAAAATTGCAGCCAGATGGGAAACCACCCTTAAGTGGCCGTTAATTGGAGCACCCGAGGCATTGCCCACTCCCTCCCCCTCCTGTAAAATAGCTGCCAGTTCTGAGGCATATGGGTAGGTGGCAGGAAGGAAACGTGCAGAATTTTACAAGTTCCCTCCCCTGCAAATTCACCGGTGGAAGGCAGCAAAATTCTTCTCTTGGTCTGCAAAATCATAGGGCAGTCCGAGCAGATGACTGTGGCTACAAGTCCACACGTAGGAACTCTTGTTGATATAAAACTCCTCAATATGGAAAATTGCCCAGCTATGTCCTTTACCCAAAAAGCAGGTCAAATCCAACCCAATTACCACCCCATCAGTCTACTCTCAATCATCAGTAAAGTGATGGAAGGAGTCATCAACAGCGCATTCAAGCGGCACTTGCATAGCAGTAACCTGCTCACTGATGCTCAGTTTGCGTTCTGCCAGGGTCACTCAGTTTCTGACCTCATCGCAATCTTCCTTCAGACATAGTCAAAAGAGCTGAAATCCAGATGTGAGGTGAGAGTGACTACCCTTGACATCAAGGCATCATTTGACCGAGTGTGGCACCAGAGATCCCTCGCAAAACTGGACTCAACGGGAATCAAAGGAAAACTCTCTGCTGGTTGGGTCATAACTAGCACAAAGGAACATGGTTGTGGTTGTTGGAGGTCAATTATCTCAGTTCCAGGGCATCAGTGCAAAAGTTCCTCCGGGTACTGTCCTAGGCCCAACCATCTTCAGCTGCTTCATCAATGGCCTTCCGTCCATCATAAGGTCAGAAGTGGGGATGTTCAGTGATGATTGTGCAATTTTCAGCACCATGAAGCAGTCCATGTCCAAATGCAACAAGACCGGTGCAATATAAGGCTTGGGCTGACAAGTGGTAAGTAACATTTGCACCACATGAAAGTGCCAGACAATGACTATCTCCAACAAGAGAGAATCTAACCATCACCTTTTGACATTCAATGGCATTACCTCCACTATCAATATCCTGGGGTGTTGCCATTCCATATTAATGCTGTGGCTACAAGAGCAGGTCAAAGTCTAAGAATCCTGCAGCGAGTAACTCATCACCGGATTCCCCAAAGCATGTCCATCATCCACAAGGCACAGGTCAGGAGTGTGATGGAATACTTTCCTGGAAGAGTACAGTTCCCGCAACACTCAGAAGTTTGACAGCATCGGAGACAAAGCATCCCATGTGATTGGCATCAAAACGTCCAGAAAACATTCACTCCCCCCACCACCGATGCACAGTGGCAGCAGTTGTTTACCATTTGCAAGATTTACTGCACAAACTCATCAAGGCTCCTTCGACAGCACCTTCCAAACCCACGACTACTACCATCTGGAAGGACAAGGGCAGCAGATGCATGGAAACACCACCATCTGGAAGTTCCCCTCCAAGCCACTCACCATCCTGATTTGGAAATATATCACCATTCCTTCACTGTCACTGAGTCAAAATCCTGGAACTCCCTCCCGAACAGCACTGTGGGGGTACCTACACCATGTGGACTGTAGCAGTTCAAGTAGGCAGCTCACCACCACTTTCTCACGGTCAATTAGGGAAGGTCAATAAATGCTGGCCTAGCCAGCGACTCTCTCATCCCATGAATGAATTTTAAAAAATTTCAGAGGACATGTGCATCCTTATATGTTGGTCTGAATTTTACCTTGTCAAAATAGAACTGTCATCCCGTGGAGATATAATAGCTGGCATGATGACGTTGGGCCATGGTTCCGATGTCATCATGCCAACCAACTAGCAACAATAGGGTGGGTGAGTGGACTCCATTTTAGAACAATTAACAGCCATTTAAGCTCATTAGCAATCTAATTGACGACAACAATGCATTCCTGATGCAATTAAACAGTCTCAGCACATGAAACATGTCAGGTGGACCTTTTTTCCTCCCATACTGGGTTCTAAGGGCAGATATGAAGGCTGGATTTTAGTCCATTCCTCACTTCAGAAAGAGAGACTGCTGATAGGCTTTTGACTTGGAAGTTCCTGAATCCCTGGACATTATCAGGGGTCTTAAGCATTATGCTGTCTGCAAACTGCTGACTTTGTATATACTATCACTGCAGCATTGCTACTCTGTGCAGTATGGGTTTAGCTCTCTGTTGGACATGCATTTTCCAATGAAGAGAAAAAGGGAGGAGGTTGGATGAACAGGAGCAGGAGCCACGGGAAGTGTATGAAAGGAGCCCAACTTGCTACGGAGCAAGGAAGGGGCTTGTGAGGACAGGCTGCAGCAGCCACAGATGCACGGGTAGAGGCCATACCCTGCCAATCGTGTATACAGGATGTGCATGGCTTATCTGCAGATGAGAGAGAGAGAGAGAGAGAGAGAGACAGACAGACAGTGCCCAAGGAGAATTCAGCTTTCCAGAATGACTGACTTCTCTGTGACATGGTGGCTGAGGAGGTCATGTCCAACAGTGGCTTTGAATTGTTTTACCTCAGATTCATTTCAGACTGCATTTGGAGACCTGGATGGTGTTAACTAGCCTGCAGCACACCATTGTACTAAGGTGTGTACGGATCCATGTTTAGATGTGCAGGGCAATTCATAGCCCCCTCAACTGACCACAATAGTCAGATGCAAAGAGGCAGAGGCTTTGTGGCCATGACATGTTTGGATGCAAGGCGTAATTGACTGCACCCATGTCACCATCAAGGCACCAGTAGACCAGCCAGGGATCCCTTTTAACAGGAAGGGCAACCATTCAATCAGCACACAGAAGGTCTGCAACAACCAGCAGCGCCTCCTGCAGGTACAAGGTACCCAGGGAACAGCCATGATTCCTATATTCTCAGGTGCCAGGCATGTTTAGTAGACCTGATGTACTGGAAGGATGGCTGCTGGGTGACTAGGGATAGCCATTGAAGTGGCTCATGACATCAGTTCGAGGTCCTAGGACTGTCCCCAAGCGCCAATATAATGACAGCCACGACACAACCAGGGCCATAATCTAGTAGACAATTGATCTTCTCAAAATGGGGTTCTAATGCCTTGTCTGATCTGGAGGAGTTCTGCAGTATGCACCTTCCGGAGTGTCCCTTATGGTGGCTGTTTTATTCTGTGCTCACCAGAGCCTGGTACTCCAGAGAGGAAGAACCAAGGGAAACCATCCATTCCTCTGATGGGGATCCAGCACAGCCAGATGTGCAAGGCCCTGCCAGGGGCAGTCTGGATGGGAGTTAAACCAAGGAGGCTTTAATCCTTCTTCTCCCTCCATCGTCACCAAAACAAAACAGTTCCTTATCTCTTACAATCACAAACCTCCAAACTATGTTACTCCCCGGTTGCTGTTTAATACACATTGAAATAAGACCATTCATAGAATCTGTCTCCATCCATTATTGCACACAGTAAATAAATCAGTGCTCCTCAGATGATCCAACAATACATCATTTACTTACTCAGAACACTAGTGTCCTTTGCAAGTAAGACAAATTACAAATTCAGCCATGGGCACCAAAGCATAACTAGTGTAGGTTGTTTGTATTCTTTTCTGGGTGCTGCAGCGTGGTGCTCCCCCCCTCGTTTCAGCTGCAGTAGAGACAGGCCGCTGTCCCTTATGCCCCCTTGTCTGCGGTGACTTTTGCGACAGTCCTCTGGTTGCCTAAGGTAGTGAGGGTCCCAGCATGATGGGTGCATTCTGCACAGTGACAGAAGGCCCTTTTGATGCTGAAGCACTTCAGGGTATCTGTGCCAATGGCAGAGGGGCAGAAGAGATGATGTCCTCATCAGAAGTGCCCTGAGAGGTGCCTCCAGATGGCACCAGCTGCTGCTCACCCTCTGCCATGAGGTCCATTTGGCCTTCCCTCTTTCCTGAGAGGCACCGTGAACTGGCTGTGACCCCAGGCTCCTTGTGTCCTGCCTCTGGGGTCCTGAGCACAGAGACAGGGCGATGGGGTGCAGATCAGAATGCACACCCACGATTGCTTCTAAAACCTGCTGTGTTTGGCCCTTCAAGACACTCACCAGTCTGTCAATGGAGGAAGCCATTTGTTCTGCTGAGTCGGTGATTGCAACACGTATGGCCTGGATGGACACCTCCAAACCCGCCGGCGGTGCCAGAACACGCAACCCCTCTGGTATCTCTGCCAAATCTCCACGCATCTTGTGCTGGACATCCAGCATCTGCTGCCTTATAGACAACTCCAAAGGCTCATCAGACTTTGAGTGTGTAGCTCTCTTCCAGTACTCCTCTGATTGCCAGAGGCCTGCTCCATCTCAGTCTCTGCAAGCTGCGACTGTGATGTGCCCTCACCAGTTTGTGATTCCCTTAATTCTGAAGCATGAATCCCCATGGAGATGCTAGTACTGCACTGGTGCTGGCCGCAGAGCTGACTTGCACCCTTTGAGTCTTCATCTTCCTCTCCAGGTTCATATCAGCTCCTTCGGACTTTCGGCAATAGCAGTCGATGGTGCACCTGTGCAGGAGACAAAAATAGGCAAGGTTAATACCATCTAACCTTCGAGGAGAGTGTGCAAAGACATACTTCCATATTAGCAACACTTTAAACATTATGGGGTGTTACTCTTTGTTTGCATTTCACAACTTCCAACATGTAGTCACTCATTCCTCCCCGATGCATGACAGCATTCTCAATCAGATAGTATCAATGCCTCTTTATAACTTACCAGACATCATGCACCCTCCCCTTAGCCCTGTTAGCACATCTCTTGCTGTTACACATAATGCCCCTTGCAATCTCACCACCCAGCACCTTCCTAACTCTCCTCTCCAAATGGACCGGCTCCACTCATCGGCAGCAAGCTCCAAAACCACCTCCTCCATGGATGTGAGGATGACTATGTTTGGCACATTTATCTCCAGTCTTGCATCTTTCTCAGGCATTGTGGAACCTCTTCTCCTGTATATACAGTACAATTTTGCAGTAATGATTTTGACCTGCTGCACAATCATTCCTTCTCATATCTGGCCTGAGAACTCCATAGGCTAAACAATGTGCATTGCCGAATAACCAGTAGTCAATGAATACTGAAGTTTAACTGCATACTGAACTGGTCTTCTTATGTAGTCCATATCTTTTGGGGATTATTTAGCTCTTCTGCTGTTAATCCTGACATGTTCCACCTGTGTAGACCTTTATTCCTAATTGCTAGGTGAATTTGTGACACTCGCTCATCTCTTAAGACACACCTGAATGAAGAAACCATGGCTCTGTACTCTGTTTAAACATTTTGCATTTGGATAGGAAGTCAGCTGCATCCCATTGCAAACTGGGGAGTTTTGTGGGAATTCTGACAATATCCGTCTGACCTTCCTTCTTCCAGAGGTGCCTGGGATGAAAAGCTGTAGCCGCTTTTCTGAAGCTCCACCCATTATAATTGCAGCCTTCTCTGGACTGAATTTTGTGATGGTTTTCTTGGGTTTTTTTTGTTCAATTCGCTCTCACTCACTGTCAATCCAGCCCACACCCTGGTCACTTGCCTTTCCTAATTGAGCTAACACTGCTGATCCTCTCAGTGCACTGTCCCATTCACGGAATGAGCAGGCGATGCGCTGCAATCTCACCATGAGGGATCCGACTACATACCAGCTCTTTAATTGTGCACTACCTGCCAGCTCTTTATTTGTGCACTACCTCTGCACTGTCTTCAAAGTCTTTCTGTGCCATCACCACGCTGCAATTTCAACACTGACACTGTGGCTTTGTTGCAGTCTGACCAAAACATCAAAGGTTGTCTCATGCAATATAACATGATCTCAGATTGTTCACCATGTCATACCTGTATGGAACCTTACTGCCAGGCTGAGCACCATGTTGTTTAGAAGAAACGACTGCTGCACACCAGTTGCTCATAAGGGACTATGTAAACACAATGTGAATTCATTTATTGAAACTAAGCACATGGGAACACCTATACCTCTTTCAGAATCAACCAAATAAGCTAAATTAACAAAATTAGGATAAAGTAAACACAGCCCCTAAGTTAGGGTCACTGCAAAACCAAAGACAAAGTTTAAAGAAAACTTAAACATCAAACCAAAATGTGATTAAGAGGGTCCATAAAGCACCCCATTCCCCTCGGTCCCCACCGGGCATGTGGGAACACCTATACATGGACAGAAAGCTTGAAGACACCAGCAGCCAAGCTGTCTGTGTGTGCTCTGCTTAAAAGCAAAATGAAACTAAAATTGGATTGCATGACACATTTCCTTTCTTGTGATGTCATGCTGCAATCCCTTAAAGCCAAATGGGATGTCAATCCATCAGGCTGCTTTTTCTTGGATGGTGTTGAACTTCACATGTTGAAGCTGCAATCATCCAGGCAAGTAGAGGATTCAATTCCATCACACTCCTGACTTGTGCCTTGCAGATGGCAGACTTGGGGATTCAGGAGATGAGTCCATCTCTAATTCCTAACCTCTGACCTGGTTTTGTACCTACAGTATTTATGTGGCTGGTCCATTCCATTTCTTGTCAATGGTAATCCCCTGGATGTTGATGGTGTGGGATTCAGCAATGGTAATGGCATTGAATGTCAAGGGGAGATGGTTAGATTCTCACTTGCTGGAAGATGTTAATTGCCTGGCACTTGTGTGATCTGAGTGTTACTTGCCTCTTTCTCAACTTCCACATTCATTTGTTATCAAACATCCTCACTTGCAAGGGATTGAATGTCAGACCTAAATATGATACTAATAATAGGAATAATTGCTTTGCATTTGGTAAGACATGTGGGATGTTAATACTGAAATTTGACTAAAATTCGTGTGGCTTTTACTCCAATTTTTCTGTATTCGTTGTGAAATTTTGTAGGAACGGCTTCTGATGCAGAGTAATTCCAGTTTGGTTTGAATTGCTCTGTGGTAGAGCAACAACTCTTTCAAACATCCTAGCAGTGAATTGCTGCACAGTCATTATTATCCACTCATAGGCCAAATGAAGATTTGGGGTTAGTCTGCAATTCATTTAATTTAGCCAATCAAAACCTCTAACATCAGACAATTTATTATTGCAAAAGTAAATCGTAATTAACACTGAAGCCTAATTATGCTTGAATGCTGATGTAACAGACAAAGAAAACATTGAACAGTGCTGACAAGTGCAGACAGGAACCACCACCCAACAATACAAAGTAACAACTGAATAGAGTAAAGGAGAACTGAGGGCTAAGATTGATAACAGTAATAACATAACTTGACATTATGGTCATGGTAGCTTCAAGGATGACAATGAACCTCAAAACTTTTAATAATGATAATGAATGAAACAATGCTGACTTAAGCAATAAGTGTTCCCCTATCTATTATACCAGAGAGTGAAGGATAGGATTAAAAATATTTGGTAGGACAAGATTGTAGTGGTGAGCTTTTCAACTGAAATATCTAGCCGCAATCCTTATTTCCAGTACATTTAAAAAATAATTCTCTTATTTTTAAATATGTTTTGTTTTAAGTGTCCACTAGCTTCTTTGAGGCTGTCTGACTCCCCTTCACTTAGATTTGTCCTGCTAAGTAAAGACTGAGCAGCTGTGAATCATAATCCCACATTAGGCTGAATTAAAGCTGGGAAGCAAAATATATATATACATTCTAGCTGTTAAATGAGAAAGTTCTAAGTTATGGCAAGTACAATAAAGTAATAATAATACTAATTACAAACATATGCTGTAGAAAGTCTGCTTTTTGCCTTATTCCTGCTCCCATACAACATATGTTAGATAAATGAACATCTGACATCGGAGAAGGAGTAAGCTATTCAGCCCTCATGCCTGATCCTCAATTAGATCATTATTGTACTTTAAATCCATTTAGGTTCCATAACCCTTAATACCTTTGCTAAACAAAAAAATCTATCAATCATATTTTTGAATTGATCTAGCCTCAGCTTTTTGGGGAGAGTTCCAAATTTTCACCACCCCTTGTCTGAAGTGGTGCTTACTGACATCGCTTCGGAGTGGCCTAATTTTAAGGTTCTGCCCTCTCATTTTGGACTCCTAGCAGAGGATTTAGTTTCTCTCAAATCCATTAAATCCTTTAATCATCTTAAACACCTCAATTATATCACCCTTCTACATCAAAAGGAATAAAAGTCCAGATTCACAATTTATCCTTGGATAGCTTGTGGCAATTACTGTTTGTTTTAATATTATTGTTGTGTCCTTATCTGGGGCTAAATCTTTGGGTCCCATGACAGGCAAGGGTCAAATATACCAGTGCCGGTCGGCGTGCTGGCTTCCTGACTCAGTTCCCACTGCTGGCCATTTAACCAGGGCAGGTTTTGGGGGTGGGGGGGGGGGGGGTGTGGTCCTGCGATCCCACCTAAGCCATGACTAATGCCAATTAAGCTGGTTGAAGAGCTCATCAAGACTTTGTTAATGGGGATGTTCTGACTTTGCAGGGGCACATAGGGAAAAACCAGCTGAATGCAGGTGGCCAGACAGCAGGGAGCCAACCATGGCATTCCCAGGGAATTAGCAGGGCCCTGAAAGGGGAATGATGTGAGTGGGCTTGCCTATTTGGAGGAAGATGGCATTAAGTCAGGACAGGTTGTGGGGAGTATACAATAAGCGCTCAGGCAGTGCAGGGGGCCCCATCACCTCTGCCATAGTGGGGACATAAGGAAAGGGGCAAGCTTGTCAAGTACAATTGGGAGGCCACCTGAGCACAAGAAAGACTGCAGGTGGCAATGGGGGCACAACCCTCAAATTTTGGGTCCAGTAGCAATGAACAAAAACCCTTTGCAAGAAGGCCACAGGGCCAAGCATCAGGAGGGAAGAGAGGTGAGGGGTAGGAAATACTCAGGCCATACCTTCAGCGCAGGATCTATTGCTGAAGGTGAAGCTACCTGGGGATGACCAAGTACAAAGGCAACAGGAGTCTGGTGACTTTCCAGACAGATGGTCACAGACATTGGTGCCTCATCACCAAAAACTGCACACTTCTCAGCACTCATTACCATGTCCTCGCAGTAGTCATTAAAGTCACCGTGGCCTTGAACAACTTCTCTTCTGGCTCCGTTCAAGGATTAGCTGCGGATCTTAGTGTTGCACTGCAATTTGTGACATGCCACCATCTCACAGGTCACCCAGTATTCGCCATACTCCTCACACAGTGCTTCTGACTTATTTGAAACATTGTGCAAATCAAGTGTTATGATTAAGGATTTGTCACCCTGCAGTATGAGTATTCAATCGCCTGTGAATGGCTGCTACAGTCAGTTTAACTCAGACCAACACTTAAGTTGTCCCTCCTCTGTTCTTGCCCCACAACACCAATTGACCACCAAACCTGTCTTCGTGCCAATTAATGGTGATGCCACTGTGAAACCTGGGGTCTATTACTGTTTCCCCCTTGGGGGCAGCCTTGGGTCCCTGACTTCCTCTCATGTGCTGCTGTGAAAATTCAGCCCTGGTACTTCCAATTCTTAAAAATTGGATCCATGAAAGCAGAAGAATTCAGATCAGCTGGTCCCACAGCTATGCTGAAACAGAAACTGGCCAAATGCTGCTGGCGGCAGGTGAACTAAGTTGTGACATTGTATCCTGTGCATATCATGAGGATGAGTTTAGGAGTGTATTATCCAGCCTGTCAGAATGCAATATTTTCAAACATTGGTATCAAATCTATATTATGATCCCTGTGTGGAAAGTATAAACCCAAATAACCAAATTTGCTGAATGATGCCCAAATGAAAAAGATCAAAGATTCTACTTTTTGTCATATTTATTTTACCATGAATCAGAACCAAATGCAAATTAAATATGAATTAACAGGCAAATGATACTTCAAATAACACAAGTAAATTTCACTTTAGTCAATAACAAAAGTAAGCCTTATGCAACACAAGCATTTGCATCATTCCCCACAAAAACGTGGTACTATGTAGCTACATAGTTCCACAATATGCTGCTCTATATTTATGCAGGGTAGGTCAGGAGTCCTATGCAACAACAGTTTTCACCTTGGAGCTTCACAGGTACGATAGTCATCAGCAAGGACACTATGAATTGTCCCTCCCTTGAATCATATGACAGACCTGATGGCACAGCTTTCCAGAGTTCCTTTCCAACCAATAACATTCCGTTTCATGGTTTGGCCACTTCCAGGCAAAGACCTGGCTGTTTAGCATCTGAGCTCTTCACATCTTTCTAGGTTGTGGATCTTTTTAGCCAGCTTGCACAATACCTTCCAAGAGCTCCCGTTTCCTTTTCTGTGAAAAGAAAATCTGACCTCTTCCTGAGAGTGACCTGCTTCTTCTCAAGAATTGTGTGTTCTTCTTTGTCTGTCTGCTTTCTTTGTGTCTGCATCTATGTGCTAATTGCCTTCACCCTGCAGCTCCTCCGCTTGTAGCTCTTTATGATTGCAGCTGTTTTCGTGTCACCCAGCCACATGGTTTCTTTTTTAGCGTCTTTCCTGTTGGTACTCTTCCAGGAGAAGGGTTGTCAGGTCACATGGACCAATATATATTATCCAAGGAAATTACAATTGATCTCTTTACAAATTGATGCAAACTCCACGTCCTTTTCAAGCATTAAGAATTGCAGATTCCACAGACATTTTAAATAAACTATGTTTCCTTACTGTACTGGTTCCAGGTCAAAGGTCAGCACAATAAGCCTATTACCATTCGCACAGCAGAGTTTCCATTCATCAACACTGGTTTTTGTAAATATTACTATATATCTTGTGGTTCATAAGGAATCATTTTAATATTTTTTTTAATATTTATCCGGGATGTACCCTGTGGCATATACATAGCACCTTGTCAACCTTAACCAATTCCTATGCCCACATTTAGATAGCAATTGACGATGTAAATGTGTAAATACATTAAATGCAAATGTTATAAGATCAATGGTTTGAGGTAGTGGGCTGCAGAGCAAAAGGAGGAAGCAAGTAGACAATTCCTTCTATCAGGATTTTGTAGGACATAGGAGCAGGCCATTCAGCCTGGCAACCCTGCTCAGCCATTCAATACGATCATGGCTGATCATCCATTTCTACCCACATGGTCCCTTTATGTCCTTCAGATTTCTAAATACCAATTTCCGCTTTAAACACTCAATGACTGAGCTCTCAGCCCCCTGGGGTAGAGAATTCCAAACATTCACTACCCTCCGAGTAAAAAAAATTCTCATCTCGGTCATATGTGGCTTCTCCCTTACTTTGAAATTGTGTCTCCTGGTTCTACATTCAACTAGAGGAAACATCTTATTGCATCTACCTTGTCTATCCCAATCATTGTTATTATCCATGCGTCCATTTATCACATCCTTTCAATAGATTCTAGCATTTTCCCTACTAATGTAAGGCTAACAGGTCTGTAGTTCCCCATTTAATTTCTCCCTCCCTTCTTAAATAGTGGGGTGATATTTGCTACCTTCCAATCTGCAGGAACCATTCCAGAATCTATAGAATTTTGGAAAATGATCACCAATGCATCTACTATCACCATAGCTACCCCTTTCAACACTGGGATGTAGAATGTCAGGTCTCAGGGATTTATCAACCTTCAGTGCCATTGATTTCTCCAATACAATCTGCTTACTGATTTCCTTCAATTCCTCATTCTCCCTAGCTCCTTGGATCTCTAAATCTGGGAGATTTCTTCTATCTTCCAGAGTGAAAAACAGACAAAGTAATCATTTAGCTTCTCTGCCATTTCTCTATTCCCCCATCATAAATTCTCTTGACTCTGCCTGCAATGGACCCACATTTATTTGAATGAAATTTTCCCTTTCTATGTACCTGTAGAAGCTCAATCTGTTTTTATGTTTTTGCTAGGTTACTTTCATATTCTGTTCTCCCCTTCTTTCAGTTTCTTGGCCCTCTTTTGCTGTATTCTAAAACGCTCCCAATCCTCAAGTTTGCTACTATTTCTAGCAACTTTATAGGCCTTTTCTTTTAATCTTGTACAATCCTTAACTTCAATTGTTAGCCACGGTTGACTGACTTTTCTTTTTGGATTTTTGTGCCTTTAAGGAATGCATAGTTGCTGTAAACTATGTAATAATTATTTAAAGACTATCCATTGCCTGTGTACCATCATACCTTTGAATGCAATTTCCCACCCACCACTGGCAAATTGGCATACCTTCATAATTTCCTTTGCCCAAATTCAACACCTTGGTTTCAGATTGAAATACCTCACTTTCAAGCATAATGCAAAATTCTATCATATTATGGTCAGTTATCCCTAAAGGTTCTTTTACAACAAGATTATTAATTATCCCCTTTTCATTACATACAAGATCTAGAGTAGCCTGTTCCCTAGTCAGTTCCTCAACATACTGTTCTACAAAACCACCCTTAACACTCCAGAAACTCATCCTCCACAGCATTAAGTGCTCATTAGTTTTACCCAGCTAATATGCAGATTAAAGTTACTTATGATTACTGTATTACCCATGCTACAAGCTTCTCTAATCTCTTGATTAATACCATGCCCCACACTGCCACTACCGTTTGTTGGCCTATAAACAATTGCTGCCAATGTTTGCTACCCCTTGCTATTTCTTAGCTCCACACAAACAGATTCCACATTTTGTTCTGATCGGAGATCCTCCCTTAATGTACAGATTCCATTCCTTATTATCAGCACAATACCACCTCTATTTCATTTTTGCCTGTCTGTTCTAATGTCAAATATCCAGTTCCCAGTCTTGATGGCCTTTAAATCATCTACCTTGTTGAGAATGCCGGATGCACTCAGGTAGAATACCCTTAGCTTAGTGCAAATCTGGGACAATTCTGCCCAAACTGCAGTAGCAAGTGGGTAAAACAATGCATTTCCACAAAACACGCCGTTTCCATGGTGGGTGGGTTCTTATTCGCCCACCACACCATCACCTCGCTGCTTAAATGTGGTGCCCAGCATGATGAAAGTGCCGCCGCAGGTACACCTCAGTATTTCCAGCCCAGAACTCCCACACAGAAGACAGGATGGCCCCAAAAATCAAAAAGACTGCAGTGTTGCATCCCACGAGCACCTATTGAATGCCATGGAGGCCAGTTGTGGTGTCCTCTACCCTCACTTGCACAGGATGGGCATCTGCATCACCAATCCAGCATGGGATGCAGTGGCAGTCAGCACCAATGCCCTGCAAAGAGGACAGCCCAGTGCCACTACAGGATGAATGGTCTCCTTAAGTTACTCTTCTCACTCAACTCACATGCTCACAAACCCATCACACACCCACAGGAATCTCACATCTCAAGGGACACCACCGCTAACTCTTCCTCACATTTCCATCAGGCTCATATCCTCGGGTTTGCGTCCTCATCCTGTCCATGGCTCTGCTCTGCTCACCACACAAACATTCCATGCAGTGCCATGTACCCTGCTCACACACTCCATCTGTTTTCATGCAGGAAAAGCCTGCTCATATCAGCAGGAAGAGGTCCCAGATGAGGGCGGGAAAAACAAAAAAGAGTGGCCCACATTAAGCCCCTCACATTGAGGAGAGCGCTATCACACTAACAGGTGAGGATGCAGACTGTGCCTGCAGTGATGGCAAGGTTGGTAGCGCATACCCTTGAGGATCCTGCACCACATCATCCCTCTGAACGCAAATGAGAGTGTTCTCTCTCCTGCCATGCAGTAATCTCTACTTTGGTTCACAGGGAGCTCTGCCAAGCAACCAACGCCCTCAGCCATCCAGTTGCTCAGCTCCATCCAGGCCCTCACCTCCAGCCAAGAGGACAGCTCCTCCATTGCAGAGATGGAAATAATCAGCCTGGAAGGCCCATTACAGCCTTTACCCACAACCTGCATTAGTGCAGAGACACACCTCAGTGGGACCTAAATCTAGACTCTCAGGTTCACAACCTGGTTGTCATCTCATGAAAAAACATCCACAGCAGCAGGAGGCAGGTTTTAGCCGAGTTCCTCGGCACTTGGAGGACTTCTGGGGATCAGACATCTGTGAGGTCAGTCAGATACTGAGCCTCTGGATTTGGACTTCCAACTCATCGCAAGAGTCAGCAGATGGCATGGGAATATCATGCAGAGCTTTTGGAAGCCCACAGAATGGCATATGAGTCGAAGGAGTTGTCTGCTCTCTGAAGTGGTGCCCACATTGCATTTATGAGGTTTCAATGGGGCAGATGGTGGAAGTCATGGAAACCCTGGTCCAGCAGAATGCCAAGAAGAAGTGCTGGTCTACACACATCACGGCAGCCATGGGTAGTTCCTACAATGGCAATGCAAGGGGGAAATGGGGTACCTCACTGTCCCTCCAGGTGCTGCTTCCCTCAATGAGTTAGGCCGGGGCCCTCAAAGGGAGGAGTGACAGCTGGAAACCCCTGGGTCATCCAGGAATCTTAGATTCTCTCTCTAAGTCCCTTCTGCCTGTGAGCCCCTCAACCTCATCCTCTGTCACCAGCAGCTGGTCAATGAGTGATTCTGGAGGGAGAAGTGGGTGTGTGGCAGGATCTTTCAGCTTCATGCAAGCACTATTCTATGCAAGTGGATCCTTCATGTATCACACTCACCTCAATTTCCTGAGCATTTTGAATGCTGCCTGCTGGGGTTCACTTTCATCTGAGCTGACCTGCACCTCTGCCCACCAAATGATCAGACTCCCATGCGATCTCACCCACCATGAGTGTCATTTCACTTCAATTTAGAAATCATGATCTGGATTCGCTTTTTCATCAGCTTCCCCGTCTTTTCCCCTCCCCCAGTCACCTATTTCCTTTCCCCATCACAGCTGCACCCCACCGCCATCACCCCCCCTCCCCCCCACCCCTCTGGGCATCACTTTCCACCTCCCCTCCGTGACCTAACAGCCTCAACCCTTTTCCTTCAGGGATGCCAAGGTGAATGTACACATTCCCTTCCTGAAAATCCAAACCTCATTAACCTCCCTGACCACCTTCATCCCACCTCAAGGGTGTGGGTCTGCCTCAGATTCCCCATCAACCACCCTTGCCATCTCTTCTACCATTACTGTTGAACCCTTACCCTCCAATCCTACCGTCTCACTCTGCATTCTCACCAATCCCTCATACCACACCCACCCTCTGAACTGTCATGGACCTAACCAAGCCCTCCCTTGCACGTTCACCTGAATTTCTCCCCAGAACCCCTTCGGACCTCACCCCTGCCTGGCCCCAGAACCCTTTCCCCGGAACCACCCTCTTAGTCTGCTCAGACTTCCCCCACCCTGCTTATCCCACCCCCTTCCTGACTCCCTCATTTCTTCCTCCAGCTTTACTCCTTCCTCCATGCATCTCTGCACTCCTTCCTCCCCCTGAACTCCTTCCCTTATACTTACCTCCCCAGTTGCATCTTCTCCCTGTTATCCTCCTCTCCCCCCCAATACACCTTAATTTCCCCCTCTCCCCCAACACCTCTTCCTCTCCCAGTCAATCCTAGAACTTTCTCTTCCATCCCCTCAATCATCATCCATTGCGAGCACCAACGGTGATTTTCCAACTTTCATGAGCTGCTTTGCAGCAGAGCCATGTCCATTAGAATCCACCCAGCATGCCATGGACATTCTTCCAGTGTGTTGTTGGTGTCAACATCTGCTACTCCTCAGATGCCCACGATGTGACCAGTTCTCCAGCCACATGTTCAATCACTCAGTCCTCCTATTCTCACAAGCACATGGCACTGGGAGTGATCCAAAGATTACTGCTCTTGGGGTCCTGCTTTTTAATTTCCTTCCTAACTCCCCAAAATCTACTCTTAGGATCTCACCCCTCTTCCTACCCATGTTTTCATTGCTACCATTATGGACCATGACCTCTATCTGTTCACCCTGTCCCAGAAGGATGTCCTGCAGCCGATCAGTGACATCCTTTATTCTGGCACCAGGGAGCTACACCCTGGAGTCACAGTTACTGCTACAGAAACACCTGTCTGATCCCGTGAGTATCAAATCCCTTATCATTATTGCTTTTCCACTCTTCTGCCTCTCTTCCTGTCCAAAGACTTGATTCTGGCTCTCTGAGCAACCATTGCCCTCACCAGTATCCAAAATAGAAAACTGATAAGCAAGCAAGATAATTTCAGGGGACTCCTGCACTACTACTTGGTTCTCTTAGGCTGCCTGGTGATCACCCATTCCTTCTCTGCCTGCATGCTCCTAACCTGCAGTGTTACCATCTCCCTAAACATGCTATCCACATAGTTCTCTGCCTTACAGATGCAGAACAGTAATTCTAGCTGCCATTCAAGTTCCAAAACCCAGAGCTCAAGCTTCTACAATTGGTGACACTTTCTGCAGATGTGTTCACCTAAGACACATGGTGTATCCATGACTTCCCACATACCACAAGATTCACATTTCACTCAGCCAAGCTGACCCACCATAGCATAACTTCATAAACTAATTATTACAACTAGGATAACTTACCAGTTACCCAATTAGCTTCTTCCCCTGTACTGTAGTAAGGGCCAACTACTGAAGGCTGAAAAAGGTCAAAAAAGAAAGGAGCACCTCAGTCACTAAACTTACTAAACTCCCAACTTGATACTCAGGGCAGACAAAGCAGCACTAAGGAAGGCCAGTTTTTATGGTCCCTGAAAAGCAATTGATTAAAGCCTATGAAAACCACTTTAAACTAGCTAACTAACTACCTGCAACTGTTCTCAGAGAGCTTGTATACCCCTGTTTTAAAGCTGGAATAAAACTTAACTTTTCTTAACTTAAGGAGTAATTTTTAGTTAATTACTAAATTGAAGAAGAAAATTAGACTTTAGATAGAAATTAACCCTTAAAAATCTCATGTCACTTAAAATAATTTAAATTCCTTTAAACCTTCCCTCTTGGCTTTTGGTACTAGAGATAGATATTACATAGTCATCAATATATTCCACTTATGTGGCAATGTTGGTTATAATATTACATGATCATAAACTTGTGCAGACCAACCCAAGAGGGTAGCTTTTCACCTCTACCACTCAGGCTGGAAACTGGTGAAGATGATCGCCCACCTGTTGTGGAACTCAATGAATTTTCATTTCCATTGATATCAATGTACAGTTTCAACAATCCACTGGGCTAGCAATCAAGATATAAATCACCTCCAGTAAATTTAGCTATTTGTTAATTCACTTTAATGTTCTATAGACAAAGCAAAACTGTACAACTTTGAGGTTTTATTCCCACCTCGATGAATGTACAGCACAGGCGTTGGCTACAAATTTGCTTGCCATTTCCAGGACGTAAACAGTATCTGAAAGGTCTCATATTACAGTGGATTTGGAAGATCATGTGTACTAATGAAATCCAATTACGATAGCACCTAACTGATCCTGTTTTACAAAATTCAGATAAAAACTGGATGTTTCGCTGTCTTTGCAGCTGCACTTGCATCATTGCAGCACCCATGGGAAAGGCAGGGAAAAACAGGAACCAGATACCAGGGCAGAAGGATGGTGGAACTGAAGCCACTTGGCAACCCCATGCAAGAACAGGAAATCTAGAAGCAGGAGGTTCAGATCTTGGGCCAGGGGAAAGGCGGCAACAACCTGGTAGCAAAATAGGCAAAGGAGACTGAGGGAAAGGTGGAGGCCCTCACAAGGACAGGAAACTTGGAGGTGGGATCAGGAATGAATCCCGAAGGATATAGGCACAGAAAAGACAATTTAACTTTAAAGTTAGAAGTTCAAAAAGAATCATTAAAAATAAAAGAAGTTAAATTTAGAACATGCAGCAGCAGGTGAAGCTGTGATCAAGAATTGTCAGGCAAACAACAGGCTTTGTGATGGTGTAACTGTGAGAAAGGGACATAACAGATGATTTTTAAAATTAATATAAAAATTCCTATTACAGCAACAGTTACTGCATCAGCGGAAACATAACAGTTAGTATGGATTTCTTTACGTGGAATTCTGCATAGGGTATGTTTGCATAGGACCTATCAATGGAATGTATGGCTACATAGAGAATTAATATATTATAGATTTGTATGTGCAAGGTGCACCAATAGCTAGAAATTGCAAAAGCTAATCTTTAAATATACACTACCTCACAATCCAGGACCTGAATACTAGCAGTGTTTTTATAACTAGCTGGAATGAAACCCATATAAAACTAAATTGAAACAGCACAACTAACTGTGCCTAGGGAAAAAAACATTCTGCCCCTCTTATAATTTGAGCTGTGGCGCATAATTACTGTAATGAGGGACCTTAGAGGTTTATCCATAATCAGCTGAATGTTATCGGTTACTTATGGAATCTGTTAAACTTTGGAATTATGCACACATTGCACATTTTTTCCATTGTTTATCATTCTATCACCATAATCATTGCATTGTGTCAGTCATTGCACTACACGTGCCCCACTGGTGTTGTAAAGGGTGTTAATGCATGAAGTGTGCAATGTTGCCAAGCCTATTGTTACATGCAGGCACCAAGCCAAGATTATAAATATATTACAGCTATTCGGTGCAACCATGGGTTGAGGAAGCTATGTTTCTAAGGAGAGGGTATAAAATTGTGTTCTATGAAAGATGAGAGTTAAATTTATATTTGATAAAGTAATAATCAGTGTGCCTATGTTATAAAGAAAAATAGTGATATGGTATTTGAAAGGACTGAATTATGGAAAGAATCTTTAACACAAAGTTCTATTCAAATACACGTTCTGTAGGAGCAATAGGATTTTACTCATTTATATTTGTGGTGGAACAGTAATCGATGTCTCTTAATGGAATCACCTTCCTAATTAGATGAAGTGACAAGACGAAAATAGATTTAAAAAACATGTGGGGTAGAGTTTCATTTTTTTGAGCAAACTAGCCGTGGTTCCTTTAAGGAATTTTGGTTAGTCCGCTAAATGCCAAGTACCAATGAGTGGAATTGTGCACAATTGTGCACAATCTTTCAATTGGTACTTCAAAATTGTTTTGGGGTCCTGTTGACATCATAGGACCACACTTTTTGCATGTTAATGAGGCTCATGGTGGAAACCCATGCCTCAGAAGAAACAGGACGATAAATTCTGTCCTGCAATTTTGATTATGGCCAGAAACTTACCTATGTCGGGCGGGCAGGGCGGGACCATGCGGGGGTGGGCGCGGAGCCTATCGCTGCCCACGATTGGCTGCGCACCGCCATTTTATGTGGATGGGCCAATTAGTGCTCAGCACTACCTGTGCGGACGGGAGGAGGAGGGAGAGTCAGGTCCTGCACTCTTACGTGCAGGCGCGCAAAAAGAGCACAGCAATCTCCCTGAGGCACAGAGCTGCCTCAGGGAGATTAAGTCGGTAACGATAATCTTGAATAAAGGTCATAAAAATTATTTATACATGTCCCCTCATGTGACTGTGTCACATGAGCTGGGACATGTTTGTGCATCTCACAAAATTTATCTACTTATTTTATTAAACCTTCAGGAAACCTCATCCCGCCTGTGGATGAGGTTTCCTGAAAATGGGGAAGGCTACTTGGACTCTTTGCCTGCCACCAACCTTAAGATTGGATGGGCAGCGTTGCTAATAAATATAATTGGATATTTAATGGCCTTAATAGGCCTTTGAAAGTTCAGCGGGCATGTAGCTGCCTTCTGCGTCCACACACCGAATGCAATATCTAAATGACACGCGATGACAACGGGACACACACCCAATGTCATCGCGTGTCATTTTGCTCCCACACGCCAATGGCAATACTCTGGCCTATGTTATCCCTGTTTCTGCCTGGCAGATGGGAAGGGAATTGGCCTTTTTATGAGTGCTTGTAGTGACTAACAACAAAGTGTCCAGCCAGGGCCAAGAGCAAAACAATTGGTTAACCCCCATTTTCAAGGACGAGTTTCATTAGACGATATACATTTGTAAAACATTTAGGACTGAATCTTTCACAAAGCATCATACAGTGACATTTTCACTTTGTAACACCTGAATCTGATAACAGAGACACTCCAAAGAGATTCGAAATAATCTGCTTACTTATTAGATTTTTTTTATTTCTGGCTTTGTGGTTTGAACTTGCAAATCAAACTCATCATTCAAATGACCAGATTATGCACAACCTGAACAGTAGGTGAAGTTATTACTCGGTAAAACTTTGTTTAAAGGAATATGATGGCCCTTGCCTTGTGAACTGAAAGATACAAAGTTAGACAATCACACTTTAATTTATCTCTTTTGCATATGTTCCATAGGTGACCTCCTCAGACATCTCTCAGGCCACATTTTTGGAACACTATGGCAAATCTCTGCGTTTAGTGCTGAAGCAATTCATAATTCATCATTTTATTACTCTAATAATCAACTACTGACATGATTTATTAATATTTTGACTTAACTTTTAGTTTTGGGAAGATTCATTTTTTATGGGTAAGATAATTAAAATTCTAGGCTTCAGAACTTGCCAGACCAAATGCATTGCCAGATGACCTTAAGGAATGGCAGTTCAAAGGGTAACTTTGTGCAAGTGTGAAAACACTAATGGCTATTTTTCCTGAGTTTCTTGGTCATGGCAAGATGTCTCCAGTTGTCTTGATATGGGGTTTAAACTATTCATTTAGTTCCTGGATTAAAGAAGCTAAAAGCATCATTTGAAACAATGGAGTTCCTTGCTTGAACTAGTAAGTCTAGGAGGAGAATTGCCCTGACTTCATTAGAAATTTAAATTTTTCATGTGGGCCACTGAATCAAGGGTTTGGTTTTGAAGCTGAGTTAATTAATGTAAATTTCTGTTTGGAACATCCCAAATATGTCACATTGCCATGGACATTGGTTTCAAGGAACTTCCCTTTTGTCTGTGTGTTTGTCATAGAGATGAGCAGTTCAGCTTGGGAACAGGCAGAAAGATAAAAACAAAAAGTGCTGTAAGAACTCAGCAAGTCAGGCAGCATCTGTGGAGAGAAACAGAATTAATGTTTCAGGTCAATAATCTTTCATAAGAACAGAGAAAGAGAGAGAGACTGCCAAAAGCTGTAAAGCAGCTATTGATCAAGAGCATAATGGCTATTAGAAACCAAGTACTTCTAAATGTTTTGTTTAAACCACTGTGCAGGAATTGCAAGTGAAGCCCACGCTTGAGCTGGAGTGTCCACAATTGTAAGATGCTTAAGGAGCAGTGGAGAGTCACTTAGCTGGAGGCCAGTGGAAATACCCCAAGAAAGCTCACACAGCGGAGTTTAGCAGGAACACTGAGGCGTATCAAAGTGAATTCCTGGGAGCTGTGGCACTTTGGTTTGGTGCCAGAAAGTGAAGGAACCTTCAAAAGTCTGATAAGAAGCCAAAGATTTTCTGGGAGAAAGTCAAAGTGGAAAGGGAAAGATTCAGTTGAGGATTTCAGTTTAAAGTATAAGTGATTTTTTTATTGTAAAGTATAATTGATAATCTAAAGTAGTGTTTGCTTTGTTTAAATCTTGTATAGGAAAATAATTTCTTTAAATCGTAGAGTCTTGATATTTCATTCTTTCAGTGAATAATGGGGATTTTGAATTTCTCTTTAAACATTTACAGGCTCTACCGGGTAATGCCCTTCCAGCACAAGTGTTTTTAGACTTTTTCATGAGATGAATGGCTAATTAAAAAAATAAAATAGCATGGCTTCCACAATGAAGCCAGACACACTAGAAGGATATTGGCTTCAAGCTCTAGTCTGTGCTAAATTAGCTGATCTCATGCAGGACAACAGTAGAATAGTATAATTAGCCTTGGTGCTCCTCCTTTAGGGGTAAAATTGACCAATAGTTCCATTCTCAATCACCTCAATGCTGAAGCTGCTGTGTGAAGGTCAGATAAGGTCAAAATTGGTTTAAACAGTGATGTCCCCTACAGTCAAATAACCTCATCATACACAGGCTGGAATTCTCTTCCTGTTCGCGAGTATTCGGCAACTTGGTCTCAGTACCCACCGATGCAAAGCTGCCATTCTTTTCTCCTTGAACCCTTATTAACCATGCTGAATGTTTTGGAGGCCAGAAAACTGCCTCTGGGAGAGAGAGAAATTTAATTCTGATGTAGCACATAACTGACCAATCTGAATCATGACCCTGAGCCATGAATACTAGAATGGTGTTTTGCAGCATATCGAAACAGTCATGACATCTCCGTAGGTATCTGACAGTGACATGTAGAGGGGTTCATGGGAGTGTATCAATAATTTGGCAGGGTCTTTCACACTGCAAAATTTAAAAACCTCTGATAGAGACATCTGGCCTCCCTGCCGTTCCAGGGACGAACCCATTTATTTACACCAGTGTTTGTTTTATAAGATTGAATTTAAGCATTGAAATCCTCATCTCTGCCCTAATTACCTCTTATGCTCTTTACTAAAATGTATGTTCTGAATTGAAAACCAAGAATTCAAAGCTGTTTTTTTCATGCATGGGTGTTATACACTATAAATGATTACTTAGAGAACAACCATGCACAGCCAGTAAATCTTATTTTTTTAAGGGCAACATTGGGGATGTGCTGGAGCGGGCATGGGCGTGAGGGTTCCCGATCGGCGCCCCCAGTTGGGGGTGCGCCGCCATTTTATGTGGGCGGGTGAATCAAGGCCCTTCCAGCGTGACGTCCGCTTGGAAGCACTGTGCGCTCCCTGTGCAGACGGGAGGGGGATTCCCTGAGCTGGGAGTGTGGCATGCGTGCGAAAGAGCACACAGATTTCCCTGAGGCAAAGTGCCTCCTCAGGGAGATCGCTGGAAGTTTTAAAAATTTGTGGAAGTGTAGGAAAAGAAATTCCTGACATGTCCCCTCATGTGACACTGTCAAATGAGCTGGGACATGCCAATTTCTTTTATTTCAACATTTCAGAAACATTTTAAAGCCCTCATGAAACCTCAACCCGCCCGTGGATGAGGTTTCATGTTTTTTCTAAAGGCCGCCTGGCCTCCTTGCCTGCCCGCCAACCTTAAGGCAACCTTTAATTAGCTTAATTACTTTTTTAAAGGCCTTAAGTGGCCGTTGACAGTTCGGCGGGTACGCAGCTGTGTCGGTTGCGCATCCGTTGAACTGAAAATCTAAATGACGCAGGGTGACGTCGGGACACACGCCTGACATCACACCACGTTGTTTTACAGGTCGGTGAGCGGACCCTGCCCCCCGCTTGCTGACTGGAAGATGCAGCCCTAAGTAATAGATACATTTTGATTTGAGAATCATAGGATTCTAATTAAGTTGGGGCTAACCTTGCAGCTTTTGGTCTGAAGTGACAGCTGCAGCTGATAACAAGCAGCATACAGAGCTATTACCAGCAGTGCCTCTTTATTATGTCAGTGCTGATTAATGCCTCTCGTCAACTAATTTTCTCTAATTGTATAGCAGCATGTATGTTGCAATGCTGCAAGTTAAATTAAAAACATTTTGACAGATACATTATCTGTGAGATCAGCACTTGCGGCCATTTGTTTCTGTGCTCTTTGGCATCAAGCTTACTATTTCCTGGCATATTTTTTTAATTGCCTGTCTTGATTCCGGAGCTGCAATTTCTCTTCAAAACCTGTCACTTAATTCCTGGTTTGAATTGCCACCATTCTGTTTTATGTCATGCGCTTTTTTATTTGCTTAGAATTATGTTCTCAGCATATATAATCCGTGTGTCAGTTATATCAGTAACTTTAATATTGATCATGATTCATTCCTTGTACTGAATTCACTAACTCAAATGGGTTTAACAATTCTGCTATATTGTATTGATTTAGAGAATGAGGAAGAACAGGGCCGGGATTTTCCGCTCCTGATCATGGCAGGCATCATGATGGGTGTGAGAGCTAAATCTCGCGAGAAGGCCCAAAACCGATTTTACGCGATGTGAAACGAGACAGCGGTTGTGCGCTTCAGCCGTCAATGGCGGGTCACATTTCCCAACCGCCGACCTTTGCAAACATCGTTAGCATAAATCAGCATTTCATTATCACACCTGCTTACTGGAATCATCCCTCCATGCTGGATTAAGAACTCACATTGGCTTGCAATTAGGACAACATGTTTCACAACAGGAATTAAACGATGAGCAGCTGGCGACCTGCGACCTTTGCTCCTGACCCTGAGGTGAGTTCACATACCATGCATCACACAGCAATCGTGGGCGTCTGCACCAGGTTTCTCAGGCTGAGCCACATCAGTTTTGGGGAGATCTCAAAGCAAGTCTCTACAGGTACCACAGCAGGATTAAGGTGGGGGTGGCTTTTATTGTGCTGTCGGGCAAAGGATCCAGTGGGGAAGGGGCCAGACAGGACTGAGGGAAGGGGAGGGGCTGCAGGGCAAGGGCTCCACTGGGGACAGCGAGTGGGGAAAGTTGCACTGAGACACATGACTTGGGTGGGGGGGGCACTAAGGGACCACCCAACTTAATTGATAGTTCCAAAATGAGGACAGAGGCACAGCAGAGACAAGTTAGCAGCTGTTCAATCGATATGCAGTCGGTAAAGTGAAGCAATAATGCCCATTCATGCAATACTGATCCTTCAAAGTGGCAATGATTGTTCCCCTATTTGCAGCCTTCACATTTACCAGAGTATCACGGAACTACAAAACTAATGGGTGACTGAACAAGCTTGAGAATCCCCTTGGAAATGTAGCCATTCACCACTCACTGTGGAGAAGCTTCCAAACCCCTAAATTAATCTCTTGTACTCACTGAACATTAAACTTCATGTTTATCCCAAACAGCGCAGCCTTGGAGTGTGGGTAATGATGATCCCAGCACATGTGCTGAAAGCAGAACATCCAGTTGCCTGGCCAAAGCTGTCGGAAGTCAGTCATGTGGGCCGGGGGGTTGTCGGGTGGAGGTTTATGGTGAATGTTCATGTGCACCCTGAACTGGGCATCATTTCAAGGCCCAGTGTTCTCTGGCATGCGTGAAAAGGCCTTGAGCTGACAATCACAGGCAGAAACTGGATCTTTGGCGAGAAATTCTGATTTTGTGTGTTTTTCATTGATACCGCAGTGAGGGAACGATCAGGAAGATGGAGCCTGATGTTATCATGCCTGCATTATTGCTTATAGGCAGGAGAGAAGAATGAGAAGAATAGTGCCAAAGGGAGGAATAGAATCCTCAAAACCAAAGGGCAGCAGGTCCCTCTCCAGACACAGAGGATGATCCTCAGAGAGCCGTAATTTGTAGGTGCCTCGCTAAACCCATGTGTTATCTACAGATGAGTGAAAACCAGTGTCACAGATACCTCTGCATGTCAAGGATCTGGTGACTCACATTTGCCAACACCTGAGTGTTGGTGACCTCTGATGTTTCCACCTGTTGTGGAGCTGATGGTGCTCTATGCTCACCAGATTGTTACCCCAAGCCTGCTCTAGAACTAGGTCCCACCGAGGTGAGTGTTGCTGAGCTGGTGGAGGGTGTGGGTGAATGCTGTGATGGCTCTTCAAAGGTGCTATCCTCAGGTTTCTCATCTGAGGTGTTTTCAGGACTGGAGTTGAGGGTCTGGCTCGTGGATGCCCTCAGCAGCTTCCCAGAAGTACCTATGAAAGAAGGGAGGGACAATTAGTGCATGGCAGGTGACTCTGAAACAGGAGAAATCACTCACAGTGTGGCTGTCTGATGGACGTTGCAGTGCAGGACCCTCACTTGGGTCACATGGTCAGTGCAGGCATGGTCAGTGTCCTCTGCGGCCACCTCTATGGCTTTATTCTCAACGTCCATGACCTTGACCTCGGGAACTCCACCCTGGTTATGGGATCTCTCCTTCTTATTGTGAGATAGCTTGTCCTGCATGAAGACAGATAAAGAGAGCGTGAACAAGATGCATGGGAGGGCAGATAATAAGGATGCCTGGCATGTGTGGGTGGCGAGTGTTGCCCTGGACAGGATTATGACGCAAACTCCAGAGGAGGTGAGACCAGATGGAGATGTGAGGATGTGTGAGAGTGAATGGTGATGACCCTTGAGGTGGCAGTGAGTGAGATCCTTGTGAATGTGTGTTGACCTTAAGAGTGTGTGAGTTGAGAGGGGTGAAATGGTTGACTTACCCTGGCGGAAAAGATGATATCATTCATCCTCTTCCTGCTCTGGGTGACTGACCTCTTCTGCAGGGTGTTTGCACTGACCATTGCTGCGATCATCACCCAGGCCGGATTGGTCACTTTGGTGGAAGGCTGTGGCGAGAGCCGGGGTAGAGAACATAGGGGCGGGCCTTGGGTGTGTTCAACAGGTGCTCCAGTGATGAGTCACTGAATTTGAGCACAGCAGGCTTTCTGCCTTTGGGAGCCATGGCTTCAATGGAGCTGCTGCAGAGAGTTGAAACGCTGTGCAGGGTTGCTGTTTAAATATAGGGCTAAGGGAGCGCTAAGGTCATGGCGGGGTGAGCAAATCAGATGCTGTCCACCAGCGGAAAGACGTTTTCCCCGTGGATGAATAATTAATCAGCTGTGATGCAGACGATTTGCTGCAAAAAGCCACTGTTGCAGCTAGCAGGTGGAACGCTGTTTCTCCCGCCCACCAACAGACTTTGCAAATTTCATGGAAAATTATGGCCAATGTCTCTCTCTACATCAATATAATTGTTCCAGTCATTGACTTCATATTTTTATTATATCTACCTAAACAAAGGTTAACAATTGACTTTTATAATGAAACTGAATATCTTTAGATGTCTGATGCAGCTTATTTTCTATTCTCAAAATATTATTTATGATATCGCTTGGGGGATAGGAAGTTGCACCTCCATCTTGTAGATTTGGCATTCATCACTCTAAGTAATGAGTTGGCATGCTGAACGTGATGTTATGCACGAATACAACATTCCTGGTGTTGTAGGACCCACGCTTGATGTGTCACTTGCTGGTGAAATTGGCCGGAATTTTCCAGCCCCTCCCACCAAAGGGATCTCCCGGTGCCACCAAAGTCAATAGGCATTTGAATGGCTCGCCACCTCCACCGTGGGGGAACCTGCTGCGGTGAGGCCAGAAAATCCTGGCAGTTGTTAATGTAGCACCACTTGTTGGTGAAGCTGTTGATGTTGTCCTGCTGGTGTTGCAAATGATCTTTTCAGCTTTTCAAGCTCAGGTGTAGGTCGAATATGAACTCTGTTCCTTCTCATTTGCTTACCGCTTTAAGTCTCAATGATTATGACCTTGGAACCAAAGCTTCACCAACAACGTTTGCTGGGTTACAGGTTTTTATAATTGGATCCTGTACATGTACAGTTTGTCCTAACAACAATTCAAGCAAGAATTTAATATTTTTGTTGAAGTGTTGACCTCCTTCTACCTGTACATCAATGAATGTTGCCTTCCCTCCTGGTCACTTGGTGGGAGTATCTTACTTGGCAGAGCTGTATTATACTTTCTTTGCAGTCTAGACAGGTGTTGATCAAAGTGACAATAAGACAAGGTTTGTGTCTTCCTTGGTCTCTTGGCATTTCATGAGGATTCTCTTTACCATCTGGACATGTCTTTCTATAAACCCATGTCTCTTTAGGGAATATGATGATGAGGTTGAACCCATACTGTTCAGCAAATCCCTTAAATTTTCTGGGGGTGAATTGAGTTCCATTGTCATATTTTTTCAGGAATGTCTTACTTTGCGAACAGAACTCTGACAGAAAGAGAAGTTGAAAGGTGAAGAGGTTTAGGGGGGGATTTCATGAGCTTAGGACCTCAGTAGCTGAAGACATGGCTGTCAATGATGGGACAATTAAAAACAGGAATGCTTAATAGACCAGAATTGGAGGAGCACACACATCTCAGAGGGTTGTAAGGCTGGAGGAGGTCACAGTGATAGGGAGGGGTGAGGCCATGGAGGGATTCGAAGCACAGGTGAGAATGTTAAAATAGAGATGTTGCTCAACTAGGAGCCAGTGTAGGTCAACAAGCATGGGGCTGATGGGTGAACAAGACCTAGTGCCAGTTAGGGTACATGCAGCAGAGTTTTGGATGAGCTTAAGTTTATGGAGATTGGAAGATGGGAGGCCAGGCAGGATTGTGTTGGAATAATTAAGTCTAAAGGTAAAAAAGACATGGATGATGTTTCAACAGCAGATGAGCTGAGGCAAGGGTGGAATTTAGCGATATTACAGAGGTGAAAGTAGCCAGTCTTATTGGTAACGCAGGTATATGATAATAAGCTCACCTCAACAATCAGGTTGACAGTGAAAGTCTTGTTTAGTCCTAGGCAGTTGCCACAGAAAAGGATGGAGTGAATGACTAGGGAGTGGATTTGTTGGTGGGGGCAGAGACAATGGCTTTGGTCTTCCCATATTTTGTTGGAGGAAATTTCTGCTCATCCAGTATTGGGTATTGCAAAAGCAGGCTGACAATTTAGAGATACTGGAGGGATCAAGAAAGGTGGTGGTGAGATAGAGGTGGGTGATGTCAGCATATATGGAGAATCTGACGCTGTGCTTTCAGATAATGACGCCAAGGAGTAGCTTGTAGATGAGAAACAGAGCCTTGTTCTTATAGCAAAATAGGTTCAGAAATTGTAGCCATTTGGAGGGCAAAATCAATCCTATTTGAGTTGAGGGAGGGCAATTTGGGGCAGAACGCAGGTTCCTGTTCCTTCCTGGCCACACTGACAAATTCAGAGGTGCTTGTTCCACCTGACTCCCCTTCCATTGTGATGTACCTTTGGAGGTAGGACTGGCAGGCTGCCCAGCTCCTCTAAGAATCTAGCAATTCCACCCAGTCTATTGCCAAAAGCATGCAGCATATTACTTGCTATATAACCTCCGTAAGGGGGTACCACAATGCTTTGCCTTCTAGACCTGACTATCCCAATGCACTCCTGGCTAACCTCCCACATTCTACCTTCCATAAGATTGAGGTCATCCAAAAGTCTGCTGATCCTGCTGTAACTTGCACCAAGTCCTGACCTGTTTTACTATCACCCCTGTGCTCGCTGACCTACATTGGCTCTTGATTTAGCAACATCTTGATTTTAAAATTCTTAGCTTTGTTTTCAAATCCCTCTACAGCTTCACCGCTCCCTATCTCTGTAATCTCCTCTGGCCCCACAACCCTCCTAGAGATCTGTGTTCATCTAATTCTGGCCTCTTGTGTATCCCAGATTTTAATCACTCCCCCATTGTAGGCCATGTCTTAAATTACACCTGGGCCCTATAAGCTCTGGAATGCCCTCCCAGCACCTCACCACATCTCTATCTCACTTTCCTGCTTTAAGACACTCCTTAAAATTTACCCCTCTGATCAAGCTTTTGTGCATCTGACCTAATATCCCCATTTGTAGGTAGGTGTCATATTTTGTTATATAATGCTCCTGTTAAGTGTTTTGGAAAGTTTTTTTGCAGTATGTTAAAGATGCTATGTAAATATATAATTATAAATATAAACTTATATATAAGCTTATGTATATATAAGCTGTTTATCCAATCAGCAATAGACCTTGTAGATATTTATTGCTGTTGTGAGAGGGACACATCAGTGAGGGGAGGACTAGAAGTTCAAATTTATAATTTTTAAAATTTTGGCTATAGCAATCCACAAGCCCCTATCAGAAATTTCGTTACCACTTCGAAATATCATTGTTTCTGCAAAGCGCATGCCCCTTTTATACAAGTATTCCCACCCTGATTTGGGATAGCATTGGGGACAGGACAAAGAAGCAGGCAGAAGACCCACCCAGAATCCAGCCAATGCTATATTGTGACTCTTGAAATTTCTGAACTATAACCTGTGTTTAAAAGCAATTTCTTTATTTAATATATACCAAAATACGATAATTAAACTGTAACATTAATAGAAACCAACCTGAAAAGGAGATCCACCATGTTATTTTCATCAGGAGAAATTTAAATTGTTCCATCCCCTATATCCCCTGAGCATGGTAGTATAATGAGTTCCGAAGAAGAGTCAGCAGACTCAAAGCGTTAACTGTTCTTCTCTCCACAGATGCTACCAGACCGGCTGAGTTTTTCCAGCACTTCCTGTTTTTATTTCAGATCTCTACCATCCACAGTATTTTGTTTTTATATTGTGGTGGTATAATGATTATGTTACTGATAATCCAGAGACTGAATGAATGATCCAGAGACATGAGTTCAAATCCCACCATGGCAACTGTGGAATTTAAATTCAATTAATTAAAAAGAACCTGGAATTAAAATGTTAGTATCACTAATGGGACCAAGAAATTATCTGATTGTCATATAAAAAAAATATGGCTCACTAATGTCCTTTAGAGAAAGAAATCTGCCTCGCCACTTCATGTGGCCTATGTGTGACCCTGGACCCACAGTAATGTGGCTGACTCTTTATTGCCCTCTGAAATGACCTAGCAAGCCACTCAGTTATGTACAAGTAAGTCGCTCATCACAACCTTCTCAAGGGCAGTTAGCGATGGGCAATAAATGCTGGCTTTGCTAGCAACACCCATATCCCATGACTGAAAGAAAATATCATGCGGTTTAGATGAAGCATATGAATGTTAAGTATGAATCCTGATTGGGAGAGGTTGTTGGTAGGTATGGTGATTTGAGCAGTGTCTGAGGCTAGTGGGGTAGTTGATAGAATGTGGCATTTGAGGATGCATTTGCTGACCCTATCCACACATGAAGTCAATAAATTTCTTGTGGCACTGCAATCAGAGCTTGACTCCTTGCATTGACCTCTATGTTTATCTGCTTCCACAGCCTTTGGGGTATTTGCCTGGAGGGCCTTCTGGCCCTCTGCAGATACTGGACATCTTCCCCACTTCCACAATATTCTACAACTTACCAGACATGGGCAGAGTTTTCCATTCCCGTTGGCATCGGGCATCATGGCAGGCTTGAGTGGACAATATGGTGGGGAGGCCAAAAATCAGTTTCCCACCGTTGTGAAACCAGTTTGCAATCATCCGTTCCACCCATCAGTGGCAAGCTGCCTTTCCCACTGGCGGAAGTCGGGAACTTCATTTTAATACATCTACATATTATTATAAGCCCTGCTCGCCGGAATCATCCCCCCACACTGGATCATCCACTGACGTGTTTCACAACAACATTTATAAGCCATGCACCTGGCGGGCTGCACTTCGAGGGGAACTCAAAGGTGAATGCTCACTAACATTGCGCAGCATCTGTGACGTTCAAGGTTGAGACACTGCACATTCAGGCAAGGGCACAGGCAAGTCACTTTTTCCCAGATGGCTGACAGTGCGGTGCCGGGGCAAAGGCTGCTCTGTGGTTGGGGTGAGTAAGGGGCAAGGTATCACTCTGTGAGGCAAGTTACAGGGTGCAAGAGCTGCATTGTTTCTGAGGTGAGTTGGGGGGTAAGGCAGCACGCTGTAAGGCGAGTTGGGTGGAGGGGCAAGGGCTGCCCTGCATTTGAGGTGAGTCGGGGGGGCAAGGCAGCATGCTGTAAAGCGAGTTAGGGGGGACAAGGCAGCACACTGTGAGGTGAGTTGGGGGGGCAAGGCAGCCCAGTCTGATGATAGTGCACAAGCACATGCAGAGGTGGGGAGGGGGAGGGAATTAGACATGCATTAGGGAAACCCTGCATAAAGTGGCTATTCCTCTCCAGCTGAGACAGTTCAGGCACAGCTACATTGACATGCTTGCAGTCAGGACTCTAGCTTATCTGCCCACTCAAGCAATGCAGAGGCATGAAAGCGCCACGAAATGTTCCAGAAATTTTTAGCCCTCAGGCACAGACTGCAAAATAATGAGTGTTTTAGTGGACTGTTGAACAATTGGATGACTGGGCACATTGTACAATTGCTTTGCGAAAGCTGGCCATGGAACAGTCTCTGGTGGAGACGCTCACAGCCCCATGCAATGTTATCATTCAGATCTGGACCAGTCTCCCTGATGATTCAAGCTAACAGCGTAGCCTTGTAGTGCAAGTTCGGAGAATGCCTACGCCTGAGCTGAGAGTACAGCATGCAGCCCAGTGGCTGAAGCTGCTGCCAATCAGAGTGGGTCGGGGGTAGCTGGGGTTTCGGGCAGCCACGTAGTGCACTAAACTTTGGCTATCCATGTGGCAGCCAGCACTATTTAGGATGCGTTTAGGGGGCCTTCAGACTTAACCAAGAGAGGTCCTTAGTACACCCATGCTAACTCACGTGTCTCTCTCTTTCATTCTGCAAGAGGAGTACACCTGGAGCATGGAGCCTGGTGACCTAACTATATGCCTCATGGCTTAGAGGGAGCAGAGATGAAGGAGAATGAGCAATGGAGGCACCTGGCTGGACAGAGGGAGGAACAGCGCCCTCAAGAAGAAGGGGCAGCCAGGGCTCCCATGCACACCACTGAAGAACCACAGCGAGCCGTCGCTGGTCGGCGCCTAGCTAGACCCAGGGTCTATACACGGCGCCTGTCATTCCTGCAGGTGACCGAGAACCAGTGTTGCAAAAGACTGCACATGTCCAGAAAACCGGTCAGTCACATCTGCCACCTCCTGGATTTGGCACCACGGGGACATGGATGGCATCCATTACCAGTGGCCATGAAAGTGACCCCAGCGCTCAATTTTTACACCAGAGGCTCCTTTCAGCGCTCCACAGGTGACCTCTGTGGGATATCACAAGTCTCCATCCACAAGTGCATCCATGAGGTCATGGATACCATCTTCACAAAGGCACACAACTTTGTGCATTTCGCCCAGGATCAGGAAAGCCAGGATGCAAGAGCACTAGGATTTGCCCAGATCTCAGGTTTCCCACAGGTGCAGGGTGCCATCGACTGCACTCACATGGCACTTAGATCTTTTTGGCAACAAGCGGTCAAGTACATCAACCGCAAGGGCCTCCACTCGCTTAATGTTCAGCTGGTGTGTGACCACCACAAATGCATCCTACAGATCTGCACACAATTCCCAGGGAATGTCCATGATACCTACATTCTCAATAGGTCTCAGATCCCCGACATCTTCCAGGGCCCACTGAGGCTGCAGGGATGGCTCATCAAGGACAAGGGCTGCCTGCAAAGGACGTGGCTGGTGACACTGCTGCGGCAGTCAGACTGCAGCAGAGCGAAGGTACAACAAGGTTCATGCTGCAACTCGCACTTTGGCCGAGCAAACCAGTAGCATGTTGAAATGAGGTCCGCTGCCTGGACCGGTCTGGTGGAGCCCTGTAATACAGTCCACAGAGGGTGTCACGCATTGTTGTCACTTGTGCCCTTCATAACCTGGCACAGCAACAGGGAGAAGAGCTGGCTGAGGAGCAGGTGGATCCCTACGTTCCAGGAGGACGATGACGACATCTAATGGGGACACTGCATAGATCCTCACATAGCTTATGTGAATGTCTGACTGCTGTCTGGCTGATGACAGATCGCTTGCACTCAGTGAACAGGGTCATATCATGGAGTTGCAGTGAGGAAACTTTAACTTCTCCTGATCCGTTGGCACCCTTCATGAGCTGAACCCTTCAGGACCACACTGTCACCGGACACAGATGCTGATGAGATTGGGGTCAGCTGCACCTCAAGGGTGCTGAGAGCACACAGAGAGAATGACGGAACTCTGTGCCGCTGATCCAGAGCATTCTCACAGCAATGATAAGTCCCATCGAGGCGCAAGCATGACTGATGTGTCCAGTGACAGTGAAGGCACACCATCAGTGTGCTGGGAAGATTGCAAAAAGCACAGGGAAGAGGCCCTGGACTGAGACACCTGTCTTTATCTTGTGCAGGAACCAAGGTTTCACATCTGAGTGACATGAACATTGCTCATCAGAATAAGGAGCCATAGGCAAGGAGATATTCATAGGAGTTTATTTACAATAGTGAACATTATGTACAAGTGATTAACAACTGGGTCCAGGCTGTGCAACTACATCTTCTTAGCTTTCATAACCCTACTGCTACGTCTTGGTATTCCCCTGACATATACAGCGGAGGTGGAGGCAGCCTACTAACTGCTAAGCCCTGTCTGTGATGACCTAGGCAGCTATCCTCTGGAGGGCCGAGATCTGGAGTGCCCCACCCTGTTTTCGGGATCCTGTTGTCCTCCCCAGCCTGTGGGGCTGGAGCTGCTGGGATCACAGGAAGAGGGAATGAAGCTGGAGTGAGATTGAACTGTCCCGAACCTCTCTCGCATTGGCACTGCTGGAGGCCAACTATGGCATCAGCGATGGATAATGCCTGTGCAACAGTGCAGGACAGATGTCCTGGACTAAGGTCTCCATGGCAGCCGCCATCCTGCCAATGTTGACCCTGATGCATTGGCATGATGGTGTGATCACCTCAGAGTGAAGGCAGACTCATTCCTCCATTGTGCCTTGCAATCTGAGGACTGCAGCTGTCATCCCTTCCTGCTGTAACCTTGATTGTCGCTGCAGCTCTAATAACTGATTGAGGACCAAGTCAAGAGACTCATCATCTGACTCGGACTCAGCAGTTCCCTTGCTTCCAGAAGTCCTCCAAGTGCTGACGACCTCGGGTGTCACTGCCTCCGTGAGCTGTAGAACAGATTGTGCATTATGGTCACCAGATAATGAACCAGAGCCTGCTGTACAAGTGGATCCCACCGAGGTGTGCTGTTGAAGGGTATGGGTGAGCGCTGTGACGGTCTTCGTGGGTGCTGTCTTCAGGGTCTCATCGAAGGTACTGTCAGCACTGGAATTGGGGCCAAGGTTGCCTGAGGGTGACATGGCAGACATACCTATGAGAGAAAATGTATGGCTGCTGTGGTGCACAGAACAGTGGACTCACAGTTGACTTGCCATTGGAATGATCTGGTGCATGATCCTCACTTGGAGGCTTGGTGCTGACCGCCGTGACCACAGGAACAGTCCACGTCCTCTCCAGCCAACTCTAACGCATTGTTTTTGAAGGGAATGAGGACCTTGATGTCTGGCACTCCACCCCCTGGTCTGGAACTTCCCCCTTTTATTTTGCGTGATCATGTCCTGCATAAAGACTGATGGAGAGAGTGTGAGCAAGGCACATGCCCAGCCAATTGAGAAGGATGCCAGGTGTGCATATGTGTGTGCTGAGTAGAGCCATGGATGGGATGAGGAGACGACCTCCAGACGAGATGAGGCCAGATGGAGATGTGAGGGTGTGTGTGTGTGAAAGAGTGAGTGGTGATGTCCCTTGAGCTGGCAGTGAGTGAGATTCCAGTGAATGTGTGATGGACGTGATTGTGTGAGTTTGCAGTGATGAGATGATTGACTTACCCTGGCTGCATGGATGAAATCGTTCACCCCCGTTCTACACTGGATGGCCAACAGCTTGTGGGCAACATTGGCACTGACCACTGCTGCCACCACCTCCCAGGCCGGATTGGTAATGTTACTGCTGCACCTGCGGCCAGAGTGGGGGTAGAGGACATCACAGTGGGCCTCCACAACATCCAAAAGGCGCTCCAGGGACACGTCACTGAATAGAGGGGCTGCAGTCTTCTTGCCTTTCGGGGCCATGTCTTCTGTGCAGCAGTCCTCAGCTAGAAGCACTGAGAGGTGTGCACATGGCTGTGCTTTAAATATGGCGCGCAGCGTGAGGAAGCGGCGAGGTGACAGCATGGCGGGTGAACCGGAGGCTGTCCGTCATTGAAACGGTGTGTTTCCCAGGAATGCATTATTAATGAGGCAGGATTGGGACGATATGGCACAAAAACCCACCATTGCAGCCATCGGGTAAAATGTACTTTTTCCTGCCCACTACCGCACTTAGTGCAAATCTGGGACAATTCTTTCCATAGTTTCAGAAGGAATATATTACATCAGAGATTGAGTTACTGTGTTACTACATAACAAACATTGGGAGGAATCTACTCTTCTGAGTCCAATTTCAACAACATCTACATCACTATGTCACTCTTTTAAAAGGACCAATGGTCCCATTTTTAAAATTTTTTTTACGGGATGTGGGCATCACTAGCTAGGCCAGCATTTGTTGCCCATCCCTAACTGGCCTTGAGAAGGTGCTGGTGAACCGCCTTCTTGAACCACTGCAGTCCATGTGGTGTCGGTACACTTACAATAATGTTAGGGGGAAAGTTCCAGAATTTTGACCCAGCAACAGTGAAGGAACGGCAATATATTTCCAAGTCAGAATGGTGAGTGGCTTGGAGGGGAATTTGCAGATGATGGTGTTCCCATGAGTCTGCTGCCCTTGTCTTTCTAGATGGTGGAGGTCGTAGGTTTGGAAGGTGCTGTCAAAGGAGCCTTGGTGAGTGGCTGCCGTGCATCTTATAGATGATACGCACTGGCGAATGGAAGAGTTTTACTGTATGCACCAATTAAAAGTTTCAACAGTCAGATCACCTTTCTACTTGAGATTAACAGGTAATATTTAAATTCCATATATATTACTGCGGAATCTTATTGAGAATCTTATTTACACACAATGTGTGATAGATATTTACACTTTCTGTGAGCACTGAAGAAAATAATAAATGCAAATTCAGGTACCCTAATCCACTGTAGCAATTAGCTTGTATTCATTTAATATATTAGGTGTCCTAAGATTTTATTTAAATTATTTTAACAGAAGGAATGTTTATCTGTCCTATTGTCCACCTGACCTACTAATGTCCTTTAGGGAAGGAAGTCTACTCGCTTTAATTGGCCTGGTCTAATATTCTCATGAAACTGCGTGGGTGCACAGCAGCCTGGAAGGTACTGTGTAGGCCTTGTTATGTGATAAATACCATTTGTGCATGGCCAAACAGCAACCATGCAAAAAAATTAAAGGAGCCACACACTGCACAAAACTGGTCACACAAAATAAATACATTTTAAAGAGAACATCGGAGCTGCCTATATGTGGCCCCAGACCCACAGCAATATAGCTGACCTTTAATTGCCCTCTGAAATAGCTTAGCAAGTCACTCAGTTGTATTCAAAAGGGCAACTCAAAACCACCTTCTCAAAGACAATTAGGGATGACCAATAAATACTGACCTTGCCAGTGATGCCCACATCACGTGAATGAATTAAAAATTGTGAGAAGGCTTAAGTTGTCAGCAGAAGTTCTTCAACTTCTTCAACATCTTCTTCTTAGGCAGTCCCTCGGGATTGAGGATGACTTGCTTGCACTCTGGTTCAATGGGTTCTGAAATGGCTGATAAGTCCAATCGAACACAATTAAGGACAGAGAATATGCTAATTTATATTGATATGAATTTGCAGCTCTGATCATAGCTTCCACAGGCTAGATGATTAGATTAAATTTTTACCCATTTTTCAGTTTGGAATTTGCCATAATTTAAATTTGTGTTCCAATAGTCATTGTATGAAAGTAAAATACTGAAAATAATTTTCTGTTGTGATTTTGTTTTAAGTATGAACAATATTGATGCAATAATCAAATGTAACTTTTTACCCTATTAATGATAATTTTGAAGATAAAATTTATCCTCAATGAGAATTAATCTTTACTCATTCTCTGAGTTGTGCAGTTGCATATGTTCTAATGCCTTAGCCTTCATATGACCTGCATTAGCTTAAAATCATGGTGTACATGACTCTGCATGCATGCCTTGCATTTTACGCTGTGGGGGGTAAAGGAATGAAGCATATAGTGAAATTGATTTTCTGCTTAATTCTGACCATCATGTTGGATTTACATTGTTACACGCATATCAAGTAAAGCATGTATGACAGTGGTAGAAGCTGAAGAAATTAAGAGTTAAAATTATGTTTTGCTGAAATATTTGGCATACATTTTTGTCTTAAATAGTAAATGAATGTTTAACAAGATGAGAAATGTAAGTCCTGGAGAATGGATTTTTTCCCCTTTATATATTATGTAATTGCATCAGGCATTCCTAGAACAAATATAGCATAGTAAAGTTCCTTCAACACTGTCTTAATAATGTACTTTAACTCTAACTATAGAAGTGAACCTCTATGAATCTTTTTTTTTCCTCTATCAGTTATCCTGTGGCCTCTTCGAGTCAGATTTCCAATTCAGGGCTTGCCTGTGGAAAGTTCAGTGTAGCAGTATTACACAAATCAGTCAAGACATGTGGCCTAAAGCAGGCTGGATTTAGGTCCCTGAGCTGAAAGGATGGTATTCTGAACTACTGCACCACCTTTGCATTGCATCATTCCTCAGTAAGTATCCCAGATGTGTATGCACTGGTTAGGTTCAATAACTGGAATGATCATTATCTTATTGGCCAAACTGTTCCATTTATTTTTTCCCATTTAATTCTTTCTGTATTTATCAAGATATTGGAATCATATCTCTCAAGACTGAAATTTCCTTTTACAAAATGGAAGGATTTAGCATGATCTAGACATGTGGATGCTAACCTGGGATTTTTTTAAGATAAGGTCATAAATTCAATAAACAGGCCTCTTCCAAGAAATCACCTGACCTATATGGTACTGAGAAGGAGTTGTTTGCTTGTGCTGAATTGCAAAGATCTTTACTTAATGAAAGGCTGGGAGTCAAAAGGCAATCGTGTGGGAGAGAGGGAAAAATATTAAGCTATGAACCTGCTTGTTTTGAAGGCAGTTTTGTTAGAGAACAAGCTGAGGAAAGGCGACTACCTTGACTGGCTCCCTCTCTCTACCTTGCCTTAAAACTGTGTGTGGCTATCAATCTGTAGCCAGAGAACCCTCATCTGAGTGTAATTAGTTTACATTTGGACCTGCAATGTTGGTTTGAATTTCCAGGCATCCACTGGGTCCAGTGGCCCATCTTCACACAAGAGAACTCTTGGTCAATAGCATTGATACCCTGCAGACTTTATTTTATAACCCCCATCCTCCAAAGCCTATCGCCGCAGAGAGACTCTATCTGTTTGTCCTTCATTTGTCTGTGTGTGTGCTGAGATAATTCTTTCAGAAGCGATAGAAAGTTATACTTCCTGATTGCAATTGTGTATTAACCACTACTTGCAACTTGTTAAAAGAAGTTTGTTGTAAAAATAAATTAATCATTCTGAGTTTTTGAAAGAAGCCTAGTCAGAGTCTCTTTTCTCCTGGGTACTAGAGGTATAGGTACACAATTGGCCATTTTGGTGAGAAAATTAAACATTTAACTTAATGGTATGACCTGCAGAGTAATGGGGCTTGATAATTCACACACTCCTCCCATCCTGGTTGTAACAAAGAATCTACAATAATTATTTTGCATGCCAAAATGTTGTCACAGGATGTATGATTTTTAGTCCCTTCAATTGTAAGTAAAAATAGCATCAATTTGTCAGATATTATATCACTCAGTTTGTCAAATAGCAACCTAATTCTAAAGGAGTTTAAGGGGCAGTGGCAGCATGAAGATGAAATTGGTTTAGGGACAAAAAATAGAGAGTGGTGGTAAATGTTTTCCAGGATAAAGGGGAGAATATAGTGGTATTCCAAGGATCCGTATTAGAAATACTGTTCTTTTACATATATATGAATGACCTGGACTTGAGTATAAGGACACAATTTCTAGGTTTACAGATGACACAGGATTTGGAAATGTAGTAAACATTGAGCAGGATAATACCGAACCTCAGGGGGACATAGATTGACTGATGAAATGGACAACATGGTAGATGAAATTTAATGCAGCTAAGTGTGTTGTGATGTATTTTGAGTGAAAGAATGAGGATTACCAATACGATCTAAATGGTACAATTTTAATAGGGGTACAGAAACAGAGATCTGGGGTTTCAAATGCACAAATCATTGAAGGCAGCAGGACAAGTTGATGAAGCTGGCAGTGATTGTTCTCTTTAGAATAGAGAAAGTTATAGGGAGATTTAATAAGGATATTAAGAATTATGAATGGTTTTAATAGAGTAAATAAGGAGAAACTGTTTCCACTGGTGAGTGGGTCAGTAACCAAAGGACAGAGGTTTTACATGAATGGAAAAAAAAGAGGGAAGATGAAAATAATTGTTTTAATACATCAAATTGTTATGATCTGGAATGTGCTGCCTGAAAGGGTGGAGGAAAAAGATTGAGGAGTCAAAAAAAAATTTAATACATACTTGAAAAGGAAAAATTTGCAGGGCTTTGGGGAGAATGCGGGATGAATTGAATAGCTTCAAAGAGCAGAGTGAGGAGCCAAATGGTCTCCCCCTATACTGTCAGAATCTATAATTCTAGAATTAATCTACTTGTCCTAATAGTACAAATGGATAGTATGTAGTATATTATATAATGATTTAAAAACACTGCAAAGTTGATGTCCCTGGCAATTTGGCCAACTGTGTAAAATGATTGTACTTTTGCAACTTTGCTTTTCAATAACCTTTAACACAGTTTCAAACTCTGATCCACTTCAGAAACCTGTAGGTGATTAAAAAAAAAACAAAAGCACTTTACTATAAAAACATTATAGCCTACAAAAGTGATAAAAACTTGCATTCTTCTTACCACAAATTATTTCAAAAAATGGAGCAGTTATTATTAGTACCCTCAGGTTTTCTTCGGTTTACTTTGCTTCTCACCCGTCATCTTCAGTCCTCTGCTCGAAGGCAGCTCTAATCCACAATTCATGAGTAGCTATGGGAGGTGTGTGGGGGGGCATAGCTTGGCATAAGGAGCATGAGGGGCCATAGGGGCTGTTTGGGGGATATGCCTTGGCATGGTGGGCATGGGGAGCAATGAAGAGGACCTTTTGAACTTACCTTTTAAAAGGTCACCTCATACAGACTATGGTTCATGATAGCTCTAAGGAACCATGAAGCACGACTCAGTGAAAACCTGGCCCGACTCCATGAAAATTGAGGACTAGGACATGCCTATCCCCGCAATGGAGCCAGCCAGGTCAGGTATGCAGGCTTTTTATCCAAACTAGTCCACACCCTTAAAAGGCACTCCAGAAAACTGGAACCCTAGGAATGGGGCAGGAATCCTGGAATTGGGTCCTGGCCGCCATTTTAAAAGGGCTCCCAAGTCATCCAGACTTAATGAAAATCCAGTCCATCTTGGAGAACACATATTGTCTGTCCTACATAAAGTGTAACATTTAAATTCTGCAAAACTTTATTCTGTCGCAATTTTTCTTTCTTGCTATTTCCACATTTTTTTAATATCATGTTTTAGTTTTACTATTTATTGTACTGCACTAGGATTCAGTGCTGATTCAATCCTTCTAGTGGTGGTTTCAAGCTAGGTAGCAGTGTAGCACTAACCTTTTGATTAAATTTTCCTCTGATTGGCTAGAGATTATTGCATGATCAACTGCAATCTTGGTCATCCTAGGTGCAACTTCCAAGTCAAGAACACAAAAACGCAAAAGATAAAAGCAGGAGTAGACCTTTAGGCCTGTCAAGCCTGCTCTGCCATTCAGTATGATCATGGCTGATTTTGGACTTCAACTCCACTTTCCCACTGCTCCCCATATCCCTTGATTCCCTGAGAGACCAAAAGCCAGTCTATGTGGTTCTATCCCATCTTTACTATCCATGCCTCTCACCATCCCTTCATTTGTTGCTGCTATCGGTTATCGCATTTGCATTGGTGCTGCTACTGCCCAATCCTGCTCTTGTTTTCACTATGTTCCTGCCTCTCTTTGTGTTCACATCCCTGCCTAGGCCCTAAGTTCTGGAATTCCCTCTCTGCCTTTAAGATTCTCCTTAAAACCTATCTCTTTGACCAAGCTTATGGTCATCGGCCCCAGTATCTCATTATGTAGTATCAAATTTTGTTTGATATTGCTCCTATGAATCATCTTGTGATGTGTAACTATTTTAAGGGCATTATATCAATACAAGTTGTTACCACTGCCTGGCCCATTCCTATTTGTGGCTCCTTTACGTCTTGAGCATTGATCCCTCCTCCATCCTTCCTGTTTCCTTTTTTCTCTGATTTCCTTCCGTCATCACCCACTCCCATGCATCTCTTATCTGAAACTTCCTCTTTTTGTGCCGGTTTGCCAACAATGATCAGAAAACTTGCATTGACAACTTCATTTCTCTTAAGCTGTGCAAATGCAGTACTGTGTAAGTTAAATGTTCAAAAAAATTAAAACCTGTTTCCCAACTCAGTGTCAGGAGCAGCACCAGGCATATCTAAAAATGAGGTGTCAACCTGGTGAAGCTATAACGCAGGACTACTTGCATGCCAAACAACGTAAGCAGCAAGTGATAGACAGCGCTAAGTAATCCCATAACCAACAGATCAGATCTAAGCTCTGCAGTCCTGCCACATCCAGTTGTGAATGGTGGTGGACAATTAAACAACTCACTGGAGGAGGAGGCTCTACAAATAACCCCATCTTCAATGATGGGGGAGCCCAGCACATCAGTGCAAAAGATAAGGCTGAAGCATTTGCTACAATCTTAAGCTAGAAGTGCCGAGTGGATGATCCATCTTGGCCTCCTCCAGAGGACTCCACCATCACAGGTGCCTGTCTTCAGCCAATTCGGTTCACTCCATGTGATATCAAGAAATGGCTGAAGGCACTGGATTTTACAAAGGCTTTGGGCCCTGACAAAATACGACAATAATATTGAAGCGTTGTGCTCCAGAACTTACTACGCCCCTAGCTAAGCTGTTCCAGTACAGCTACAACACTGGCATTTACCTGGCTCTGTGGAAAATTGCCCAGGTATGCCCTGTACACAAAAAAGCAGGACAAATCCAACCCGTCCAATTACTGCCCCATCAGTCTACTCTCCATCATCAGTAAAGTAATGGAAGGGGCCATCAACAGTGCTATAAGCGGCACTTGCTTAGCAATGACCTACTCAGTGACGCCCAGTTTGGGTTCCACCAGGGCCACTCAGCTCCTGGCCTCATTACAGCCTTGGTTCAAACATGAACAAAAGAGCTGAACTCACAAGGTGAGGTGAGAGTAGCTGCCCTTGACATCAAGGCTGCATTTGACCGAATATGGCATCAAGGAGCCCTAGCAAAACTGGAGTGAATGGGAAACAGGGGGAAAGCTCCCCACTGGTTGGAGTCATACCTAGCACAAAGGAAGATGTGGTTGTTGCAGGTCAGTCATCTCAGCTCCAGGACATCACTGCAGGGTTCCCTCAGGGAGCCAACCATCTTCAGCTGCTTCACCAATGACCTGCCTTCCATCATAAAGTCAGAAGTGGGGATGTTTGCTGATGATTGCACGATGTTGAGCACCATTCCTGACTCATCAGATACTGAAGCAGTCTATGTCCAAATGCAGCAAGACTTGGACAATATCCAGGCTTGGGCTAACATGTGGCAAGTAACATTTGCACCACACATGTGCCAGGCAATGACCATCTCCAACAACAGAGAATCTAACCATTGCCCCTTGACTTCAATGGCATTACCATCAATGAATCCCCACTATCAACATCCTGGGGGTTACCATTGACCAGAAACTGAACTAGACTAGCAATATAAATACTGCGGCTACAAGAGCAGGTCAGAGGCTAGGAATCCTGCAGTGTGTAACTCACCTCCTGACTCCCCAAAGCCTGTCCACCATCTACAAGGCAGAAGTCAGGAGTGTGATGGAATACTCTCCACTTGCCTGGATGAGCGCAACTCCAACAACACTCAAGAAGCTTGACACAGCCCAGGACAAAGCAGCTCACTTGATTGTCACTACATCCACAAACATTCACTCCCCCCACCACTGACGCATAGTAGCAGCAGTGTGTACCATCCACAAGATGCACTGCAGGAATTCACCAAAGCTCCTTAGACAGCACCTTCCAGACCCATGACTTCTACCATCTAGAAGGAAAAGGGCAGCAGATACATGGGAACACCACCACCTGGAAGTTCCCCTCCAAGTCACTCATCATCCTGACTTGGAAATCATCATTCATTCACTGTCACTGGGTCAAAATCCTGGAACCCACTTCCTAACAGCACTGGGGTGTACCTACACCACATCGATTGCAACAGTTCAAGAAGGCAGCTCAACACCACCTTCTCAAGGGCAACTACTGATGGAAAATAAATGCTGGCCCCGCCCGTGAAGCCCACATCCCATGAATGAATAAAAAAAAGACAAGCAGGCACCACATTTGTGACCAAAATAAATGATGAGAGGAGAGAATTGCTGAGAAAAAAGGAGTGGTAGAGGAAACATGTGGGGAAAGAAAGGCAAAAGAGAAGGAGAGATCACTTGGGGCAATGGGATCATGGTGGTGTTGATGGGCATGATGAGAGAGAGGAAGATCGGAGAAGATAGGAGGGAGAAAGGTTGATGAAAAAACCACCATTATAGTCATGATGCTTTACTCCCCAACTTTGTGTTTATTTTATTTTCATCCTGTAAGGAACATATTTTTCTTTAAAATTGGCTTTACAATTGGACTATGGCTTTAAAAACTACCATGGCCTGAATCTTCTGGTCGGCGAGCAGGGGCAATCCCCACTTGCTGACGCATAAAATGATGCGCAGTGATGTCGGGCGTGCATCCCTACATCACCACCCATCATTCCGCTCTTCAGGTCGGCAGGCAAGCACCAGGAGTCGGCTGCGTGCCTGCTGAACTGTCAAAGGCCTATTAAGGCCATTTAAAAACCACTTCAATCAATTAGCAGGGCTGCCCATCCAACCTTAAGGTTGGCGGGCAGGCAAGAACCCAGGCGGCCTTTGCATTTATCATGAAACCTCATCCACAGGCAGGATTAGCTCTCATGAAGTGTTTATAAATTGAATAAAAATTTTTATTAAAAAACTGTCACATGAGGGGACATGTCTTAAAATTTTTCTTTCCTTATTTAAATTTTTGATATTCAAACTAATCTCCCTGAGGCAGCTCTGTGCTTCAGGGAGATTTCTGCGCACTTTCACGCGCATGCACGCATGGCCCCGACTCTCCCTCCTCCCCCCACCCGCACAGGGAGTGCTCAGCACTTCCGGGTGTGCGTCACACTGGGCGGGCCTTAATTGGCATGGTCAATTAATTGCACGTCCACTCCGGGGGGACTGACAATTGCACTGACGGGGGGACAATTCTCCCCACGTTTTGTGTATCTTATGTGTGTGTGTGTGTATGTGTGTTTGTGTACAGGGGATTAAGAAGGGTAGAGTTTAAGTTATAGTGTTAGAAGTTAGTAGCTCAAATTTCTTTCTTTAAAGAATTGTTAAAGACAATTTGTTCAATAAACAGTTATGTACATATTAAGTTTACAAACCTGGTGCTCATATTCTGTTAACCTAAATTAGACAATTAGGTAGAATTGGGTCAATCTGGTGGTTTGGTCAAACTTTTCACATTTGTCATAGTGGGGCTTGATATTACAGTGCACTATCCCCAGTGGGTCATGACAATCCATGTTCTTTGCTTATCAAGTGCAGCTCTGCTGATTTCTTTCAGCCCCACTCCCAGTTTTTTGGCACAAGACTACTGTCTCTGGTCTGAAAGGGTGAGCCATTTTTACTGATTTTCATTTTCTGAGCTGTTGCTTGCTCAGTTTAAAAGCAAATTGAAATTTATACTTTTGGAAGTTGCGTGTAACATTTGGTGATGATTAATTGAACAGCTTTGAAGTTATTGAGTCACAATGAAATGGAATTGTTGCTGAGCAACCATCTTGAATTTCATCCAGTTGCATTCAATTTGAAAATAAATTGTATGATGATTAACAATATATGTTCAAAGTTACTGCTGAAATGAGGAAATGGAATGGCTGCTGGCAGACACCTTGAACTTCATCCAATTGAAAGTAAGATAAATTTCAATGTTAGGAAGTCACAAGTACAAATTTATGATGATTTCCATATTACCATGGTCAGAAGAATTTTAAAAATTGGGTGCTTACTTAAGTCAATATGACCCATTCCTTGCCTTGTAGATATGTACATGGCTAGCCAAAAATAAATGTAGAATCTAAGGGTAATTCCAAGGGCAAATAAATGAACTACCCTCAAATGTGGGGGCTATGCAATGGAACCAGCTAACAGACAGAGCTTCCAACAGGGGCACTCAGCTCCAGATTTCATTACAGACTTAGTCCAAACATGGACAAAAGAGCTGAATTCCAAAGATGAGATGAGAGTGACATCAAAGTAGCATTTGACTGAGTGTGGCATCAAGGAGCCCTAGCAAAATTGAAGTCAACGAGAATCAGGGGAAAACTCTCCAATGGTTGGAGTCATACCTAGCATAGAGGAAGATGGTTGTCTTTGTTGGTAGCCAATCTTATCAGCCACAGTACAATGCTGCAGGAGTTCCTCAGGGTAGTGTCCTAGGCCCAACCACCTTCAGCTGCTTCATCAATGACCTTCCCTCAATCATAAGGTCAGAGCTAGGAACATTCAATGATGCTTGCACAGTGTTCAGTTCCATTCGCAACTCATGAGATAATGCAGCAGTTCCTGCTTGTATGCAGCATGATCTGGAAAACACTCAGGCTTGGGCTGATTAATGGCAAGTAACATTTGCACAACACAAGTGGCAGCAGTGACCATTTTTAACAAGAGAGAATCTAATCATCTCCCCCTGATGTTCAATGGTGTTACCATCACTGAATACCCCACTATCAACATCCTAGGGGATACTATTGAAAATGAACGAAGCCATTGTAGCTACAAGGTCAGAGACTGGGAATTCTGTGGCAAGTATCTCATCTTTTGGCTTCCTCAAAGCCTTTCCACCATCAACAAGGCATAAGTCAGGAATTTGATGGAATACTCTTAACTGCCTGGATGAATGCAGCTTCAACAACACTCAGGAAGCTTGACACCATCCAAGAAAAAGCAGCCCATTTGATCGGTACCCTATCCATCAGCTTAAACATTCACTCTCTCACCACTGACGCACAGCAGTATATACCATCTACAAGATGCGCTGCAGCAACTCGCTAAGCTTCCTTCAAGTAAGAGCACTTCCAAACCTTTGATCTCTACCAACTAGAAGGACAAGGGCAGCAGATGCATGTGAATACCACCATCTGCAAATTCCCCTCCAAGCCACAACATCCTGACTTGAAACTATATCGTGGTTCCTTTACTGTCGCTGGGTCAAAGCCCTGGAACTCTTTCCCTAATGGAACCATGGGTGTACTCACTCCAATGATAGAGAGCACTATCTCCTTAATCAGGGTGAAGGCATGCAGCCCTGCGTGTCCCCTGCCAGTTAGGTGCTGCTGCCTGCACCACCCTGCCCTTGAAGAGAAAGGGAAGTTTGTCAATGAATGTGGTGCAATGTGATTGGAAGATGTTGATGTCATAGTTGAGTAGGTGACCATGTGTGCAAGATTTGAGTTGGGAGTATGAGTCTCGTAGCAGGATTAACTGTATGAGGGCAAGGTGGAGTGATAATATTAGGCATAAGTTGTGATTGATTATTGGTAGGTTATAGAAAGAGGTGTGATGCATTGAGCAGTGTAAGAGGCTAGTGGTGCAGCTGATGAAATGAGGTATTTGAAGATGTATTCACTTGACCTTGACCACTCATGTGAGGCCATTGAACTTCTTATGGCACTGCATCCAGACCCTTGAGGTTACACTCCTGGAATTTACCTGCACGGTGCTCTGTTTCCACTGGCTTTGTATTTCAGTCTGGAGGGCCTCCTAGTCTCATGTAGAGTGCTCTAGTGCTGTATTGGAGAACTTTGGCACTCGTTCTCTGCCATGTCATGCCATTTTCTTGGTCAAAGTCGCTTTTACAATATTTTTCAGCATCTACTCTAGTCAAAATCCTCCAGCCGTTTAAGAGCTGCAGGTTGGCTTTATGAAATGCAGCTTAGCTTGAGCTCATGTTAGCCTCTTATGACTCTGCAACCTACTCAGGCATGCAGTCACTCAACAGTATGCTTACTGTTGGCTGCACACTAGATGCATGTAAATGAGCATGCAGTACGAAGTTTGCATGCTGCTTGTATCACAAGGTACAGGTGCCAGTTAATTGTGCATTGCAATCTCCCACCTGTTTTCAAGGGCTATAAAATTTTGCCCCTCTCAGCCTAAGCCCATGATTTATTTGCTGTCATTGCTAGATAGGAATGGAAAATAGTTTTCTCAAAAATAAAACACATACCAGTGCATTTGACTCACTGTCAATGGCAGTAAATGTTTCTTGAATAACATTTTGGCTCCATCACTTCTAAGGATATTTTATAAGTTCTACTTCAAGTGAAAATGGTTCATTGATTGGTTGATTGAAAGAAAAGATTGTGCACTTTCAACCTAATGTTGATTCTTCACATCTGTCCTAGCCCCGATCCATGGCATCTGCCTGGTTCGCAAAAAGTTACAGGTATACTGGTGAACCTGTCATGTCCATTGCTGTTCTTTGCATTGCCTGGGAGCCAAGCTTCGTTTGCTTGAAATACGTTGTTGTAGTTCTCTTGACCCGGCCATGTCAAAAATTATGACCTTTGGGATTTAGCAAGAACATTTCTGTTTTAATTAGATTGGAACAAAAATGCAGGCAGTTTATCCATTGTAGTTTTTGAAAATCAGTATTTCATTCAATCATCATTTAAATCAGACCATACCATAACATTTTTCAAAGCAGTTATGATCATCGTTTCTTGAACCCCAGTATATTTAGGGCTACAATAAAAACAAATTGAAATCTAAGGAAGCCTGAAGAATTAGACATTTACTTGCAGTGTGAGTTCTCATGTTCTGCTTTATGATTAGCTAACCTGGAATCGTATGTAAATGCAGGCTTGATGCTAGGAAGCAGCTGGCCCCCTTATTGAGGACACAAACAACAAAGGCAAGTAAACCTTTGACAGATGATGTAAAGTTCTGACAGGTAATAATAGACTATGCATGTGATTGTTCCACCAACATAAATTCCTTAATTCTGTAGTAGCCTTGCATAAGGGTAGATAAATTTGGCAAATGTTGATTATATTAGCTCATAGAAAGAAAAGTGAAATTATTAATAGGCAAATCCGTTCTATTCTTCATACAGCAACTAAGTATTAATAATACAATAGAATGAATGTAATTATTGGTTTATTAGTCCCTTCCCTTACTTCTTGTAGTTAAGTACGTAACATCTACTTAATGCCCTTGAGCTTATCATGTGGGGAAATATGAATACAGATCTAGAAAGAAAGACTTGCAATTATAGTGTCTTTAAGACCACATGACATCCAAAAACACGTAATTTTCACCCACTTCGAAGTGTAGTCACTGTTGTAATGTAGAAAACATGGCAGTTTGCACAAGGCAAGCTCCCACAAAGGGTCATGTGATAATGACCAAATAATCTGTTTTAGTGATATTGATTGAGGGATAAATATTGGCCAAGACACCAGGGACTGCTTATTTCATCTTCAGTCATGGATGTGGGCATCAATGGAAAGGCCAGTCTATATTGCCCTTTCCTAATTGCCCTTGAGAAGATGGTGGTTAGCCATTTTTTTAAACCGCTGCAGTCCATGTGGTAAAGGTACATATATAGTGCTATTAGATAGTGTGAGGTACTTGTTTTTGGAAAATTTGAAGGACATTGAATTTTGGACTTTCTTCCTCCTGAGTTATTTTTAAATGTTTGTAATATTAATTCAGGGCTGTGACTATGCCATTCTTCAAGAAACTACGTGTCAAGATAAATGTCTGGCGGAGAAAGCCTGCAGAGGGAAAATAGACTTTGTATATCTAAATTAACAAAGAACTGCTGTTGCCAGGCTGAAGACGCTTGTTGATTAGTTAAAAGCACCTGGCCCAAGAGAAGTATTCTTTGAACATCTTAGTCTTTTAAACAATCAGAGTGAGTGCAGGGTGCCTTAGAAGCAGGTTGCAAGAAAAGAATCTTTCTTTCCCTCTCTCTGCCCTACTTTTGTGTTAAGCGTTCCTCAGAAGCGTCTCATAAGGATAACTTTTTTTTAAAGTTTGCCAAGTTGTGATAAATTACAGACATCAAGGACAGTTTCACTGGCAGATCCATCTTAAAGAACTTCTAGATCTCTTGTGACCAGAATTCTATTAGGTCAACAGCGCTGCGATATTTTTGAATTTTTATCCTTTTAAACAAAACTTTCCCATACTCCAGTCTCTGCAAGGGACTGTGTTTGTAGCATTTTATTTTTGGGTATGAGTGTATGGGGGTTTAAATATCTGTTTTTATTGAAGGGGAAAATTGTTACACTCCCCAAACTACAACTTGTATGTTAACCAGTTTATTAACTTGTTTTAAAAAGTAGCTTGTTTCATAATAAATTATTCTTTTTTGTGTTTACTGAAAGAAACTTTGTTAGAGTCTTTTTAAGCTAGGCATAACAGTATCAAAGGTAAACAATTGGCCAGTTTTGTGGGTGAATTAAACATTGAAGCCTGTGGAGAAGTGGGGCTAGAATTAACTGCGCACTTGTCCTATCTCAATCAATAACAGTAGGGAACTTTCAAGATCCTGACCCAGTGACAATGAAGGAATAGTAATATATTCCCAAGTTAGAATGATTTGTAACTTGGAGGGGATTTCAGGAGTGGTGTTGACATGTCCCTGCATTGCATCTTGTGGATAGAATACACTGCAACCACATTGCCAATGGTAGTGGAGGCAGTGAATGTTTAAGGTGGCAAAAGCGATGACGAACTTGTAAAATACAGGACGGTGGTCGCTCTGCCCTCCATTCGCCTCCTGTGGCCTGGGAATCAAAGACCCCCATCCTGGGCCTCAGATGGGTGTAGTACCGGCAGCAGCCAGTGCCACCCCATTGGCGCTGTGGTTCACCAGAGCAGCTCACCCCAATTGACCAACAGTTCTGGGTGGGCGAAATATCCACCGCCTGGGCCCTTGGTCCTAGGGAAGGCCTGCAGCTGTCCAGTTAAATGTCTGAGAGATACTTAATTTGGTGGGCCTTCCCAAAAAGACGTGGGGCTCCTGCTGCCTCTCCAGCCAGTGGCCAAGACTCCCGTCATCTCTATTTAATCCAGCCCATTGATTTTGTTTGAGATTCTTTATTTGGTGAGGGCATATTGCACATGGCTTTTCTAGTGAATGTTGGAGGAAGCAATAATTTAGAATATTTACTTTTTTGTGCTCTGCCTCAGTATCAAACACATTTATAAATTTTATGGTTTTCACCACTTCTCTGAATTCCCTAGGAGTGAAAGAATGATTTAGCTGTTAAACTTAGCCTCAGCTTCTATGCTTTTTTCAAACCAGGTCTCCTTTGTCTCGCTGATCACCTTTTAACATGTCCCTGTAATTTCTTGTATTTTTGAGCCCTTTTCCTTTCTCCCTGCAGAATTTATGTATGCTATTTTTCTTCCTGATCTCATTTTTAATTTCTTTGTTGAGTTCATTTCAAGATAATTTAATCTGAATTTGCAGCTTGGGAAAGGGCTATGCTACCTCCATTTTTATCCCATCCGTCTTTTCTAATGCTCAATACCTCCAAAAGTTTTATTAATTTCCATCCTGTGGATTGGGCTATGTTCTCTGGTATTCATACATCATAGTGCCACAACAGGATTCAGTTCCTGCCTCTTATTTCTGTTGTTTCTAGCATTCCTGCAATACATATCTTATATATTTGCTTTCTCTTACATTCCTCCATGTCTGCCTATCCTTGAGCCGTGATTTTAATTCAGAACAAGAATCAGAGTCGTGGAGGCTGAAGGGGGCAGAAAACTGTCCGGTCCCCAGAGATCGTGAAACCTGAGATTTTAACTCCTGGGACTCATTAATATTTCAAGATACTGACTCCTGCCCAAATCTGGTGAGGGTCAAAATTCGTGAGAGGGCCAGACTGCTGCCAGGAACTAACAGTTACAGTCCTCAGCAAAGTAAGAGGAGGTGGAGGGGTGGGTTTGTATAAATTTTCAATCGGGGGAGCGAGCAAGTTCAGGACAGGAAAAGCTCCAGGTGTAGGGTCAGACAGAGCAGTCTTTGGAGGCTTTAAAGAGTCGGACTTTCCCAGTGGCGAAGTACTTTTCCATTTCAATTTGCCTTATTCCAGATTTGGGTAACTCCCAATGCAGCCTGTATTCCTTTTGTTTTACTTCTGCTGATATTTGAGTTCTTTCATGGTTCGGTGCTCTAGTGCTTGTTTTAACCTCCTCCGCCCAGGAGCTGTCACTCAGGAAATATGAGCTTAAAGAGCTCTGAGTAAGGGCCAGGAGTATACAGTTGAGATAAAGTGTAGCAAACTTCTCACCTAACTGTGGAAATATAGGGGCACCGATAAATAAGATATCACAATTGTAAACCTTTAAGTACACTTTATTAGTCCGAGTTTCATCTTGTCTCCCTGCTTGTTTATGTTCTACATAAAATGTCTGTTTGTTTGCAGTACAAATGTGAAATTGAAAGGACTAGGCAATAAAAGGCTGAATTTGAAAGGATTCTTGTTGACAGCACTAAAGGAAAAGCAGTATTGAAAATACCTCTTCTCCAATCACAATATTTACTACATCTAAATGCATCCATTCCTTTTGAAATTAGAATTGCAAATAAGCTTGCTTTTCCAGTTTGTCACATTACCGATTTTGTTATCACTGACTTTTTAAAAACGTTTTTATAATGAAACTTGATTAGTATACAGGGGGAAAATGTGAATAAGGTCTGAAAACGGGGGTGGAGATTGTGATCAGTGATTCCTCCACGCCCATTCATTCCAACCTAGGCAGCATGCAAATTTTACGCAACCTTCATGATTGTAATGTGCAGCCTGTGCTGGACACTATAATGGCTGCATGCCTAATTAGTCGGTGCAAACTGTGAATGGTGAATGTGAAGCCAGTTTGTACCTCTTAAAGGGGAGTACTGGAATTCATTGCACAAGTGAGTTTGAACCTAGGAAAGACAGAGGAATGGCACAATATGGCAGAGAGTGCGTTCCAAAGTTCTAATAGTTATCACTGGGGACTTTGGTATGAGAGAAGTCCATAGGGGTCCAAAACGTCCTCCAGTCAAACTCTGAGAAGGCAATGGAAGCCGGTAGCTATGCGAGTCAAAGCCAGCAGTGTAACCCCGAGGACTTGGATGTAGTGCTGAAAGAAGTTCAATGGCCTCACATGACTGCTCAGGGTTTGTGAATGCATCTTCAAATGTTATATTCCAGCAACTGCACCCACTATCCTCCCACACTGCTCGATACAGCACACCCCAATCTCTCATCTACCAAAAACTGCATCAAACACAACTCCTTAGAATTATAGCTTCACCTCACACTCACACACTTAGCATTGCTGCAAGCCTCAGACCCACATCCCACACCTTGCACAGCCAGCAATTCAACCTTGACAGCAAACAAATTGCACCACACTCATTGACTTGCTTCACTCTTTCTTGCAGGACAAGGTGGCACACAACAGGCACAGATGCAAACAAAGGACTGTGGATGCTGGAAATCCAAAACAAAAACAGAAACAGAAATACCTGAAAAAACTCAGCAGGTCTGGTGGAGAAGAGCACAGTTGACGTTTCGAGTCCTCATGTCCTTATCCCGATGGAGGAGACAATGCTCACCATAATTCAAGAAGCCATGAATGAGTCTGTGGCCAGCAGCAGGACTGATAGGATTCAAGATGATGGTACATGCATACCTAACCTCCTCACATTCCACTTCCCCCTAATCCCACAATTCTTCTGATTTACAAGGGGCACATAGTGTAAGCGATTCACCTCTTACTTTTGTCCCTTCCCTTCACTACTATCCTACCCTTATGCCATTATCCTTTCAGATTCCAAGAACTGCTTGAAAAATTGGTTTGGAATGTTTGTTTAGTAGTGGTTTTTATGTTAGCATTGTGGAAAGAAGATGCTGTCATGGTCAATAATGGAGGGAAGGTAAGGTGTGTGACTGTTGCTGAAAGGGGAATTAGAATTGTGCTCCCTAGTACAGCAGCTAGATGAGCTATAGACAGCTTAGCTAGAAGGGAGATGTGTCAGTTACCTCCTCCCTTCTTCATCCACCTCCTCCTTCTCTTCCACCTTATCCTCTTCTTCCTCCTCCTCTTCCTTCTCAGTTGCTCACCATATACCTGATGCCAAGATTTGTGCCCTCATAATATGAAGATGAAGCAACACATGACAAATCTTGAGACACATTGGTGTACATTGCAGGGCTCCGCCACAGATGTAACATAGGGAAAGCATTGCTAGAGCAGCACAATGGTCTGTTTGATGACATTTGATGTAGCAACATGGCTTCTGTTATATGCATGCTGATTATCCGCGTTCGGATTGTGCACTGGAGTTGTGAGCCAAGTGGTCAGTGGAGAGCCCTTGTCACTTAGTAGCCATCCTGTGGATTGATACCATGGCTTAAATACTAATGGTACTGTGGACTGGTGCAGAACAAAGGCATTATGACCGGTGCAATTATTCCAGGAATTCACCTGTCTAATTTGCTGAGCATTGATGTATACCAACTGCACATTCAGGGAGCTGGGGGAGACGGTGGCATAGTGGCAATGTCACTGTACTAGTAATCCAGAGATCCAAGCTAAAGCTTTGGGAATTTAGGGAAAAATCTTCCCCTTGTCAGAGGGAAAGTGCACGAGCGGGCATGAGCAGGCGCACCTCCGATCGGCACCCCCGATCGAGGGGGGCACACTGCCATTTTAAGTGTGCGGGCCAGTTAAGGCCTACCCAGCGTGACGTCCACCAAGAAGCGCTATGCGCTCCCTGTGCAGGCGAGGGGGGGGATTTCCCTCAGCCAGGAGTGTGCTCTTTTGCGCGCATGCGTGCAAAAGAGCACACTGATCTCCCTGAGGCTAAGTGCTGCCTCAGGGAGATTGGCTCCGAATTTAAAAATGTTAAGCCAAGTTTTCCCTGACATGTCCCCTCATGTGACACTGTACCATGAGTTGGGACATGCCCATCACTTTTACTGAAACCTTTATTAAATATTTAAAAACCCTCATGAAACCTCATCTCGTCCGTGGATGAGGTTTCATGCTTTTTCTTAAGGCCAGCCAGAACTTCTGGCCTGCCCGGCAACCCTAAGGTTGGACGGGCAGGTCCATTAATAAAACTTTTTAAATGGCCTCAATGCACCGTTGACAGGTCGGCAGCCCCACAGCTGATTCGCCCCAGCTGACCTGAAAATGGAAATGACGCGGGGGTGACATCAAGAGTTCCACCCGACGTCATCCCACATCATTTTACGCGTCGGCGAGCGGGCCCCACCCCCACTTGCCGACTGGAAGATCCTCCTCATGGGTTGAAATCCCACCATGTTAGCTAGCAGAATTAAAATGCAAATAATAAATCTGGAATTATAAAGCTCATCTCAGTGATAATGACCATGACAATTATGATCAATTGTCATAGAAACCCATCTGGTTCATTAATGCCCCTTTAGGGAAGGAAATCTGCTGTCCTTACTTGGTCTACCTACATGTGACTCCAGATCCATAGCAATGTAGTTGACTCTTAACAGCCCTCTGAAATGGCCTTGCAAGCCATTCAGTTCAATGGCAATTCCGGTGGACATCAAATGGGCCTTACTAAGGATACCCACATCCCATAAAAGAATTTTTAAAAACCTTTGTGGTTGGGAAAGATTTCTGTATTTAGATGTGGCACCAGAAAAGCAATGTCTATGCAGTCAATATGGCACCCTGTGCCATGGGGGAACCCACTGCCCTGGTGAATCCATGTGCACACTCTCTGCCTGTTTCTCTCTGGAAAGAGAGAAGTCGATGTATTCCCTTTTCCTGATATACAGCGCATCAGTGTAAGGCAATGGACGGCAAACTTGGAGATGTTAAAGATACTGTCTACTCCAGCCTGGAAGGATCCCAACACAAGAAGGTTCATGGCCACAGTCATGTTTACAGCCATTGGCAGTGGTATCTTTGCCCTGTTCTAAAGCTGCAGGTCTGCCTGCAAGAAGAGGAAGATGTCACACACTGTTCCTTGCTGACATTAAGGTAAGCGAACTGTTCCCTGAAGACTCTGGGTAGGTATGGTCTCCTGCTGACAACACTTCTACCCCTCCTCCTCAGTCTTCAAGCTGCTCGTTGTGTCTATGTTGCCTCTGCCCAATCTCTCTGTCATGCTGCAGACCAAAGGGAGTGGTAACTACAGCACCCATGACTGAAAGCAAATGTTGTAAACAGAACCCTTGAAATGAGAACCAAGGCCTTTACCATTTTAATGCCACTCCATGCAAATTTTATCTACTCTACAAACTCAGACAGTCAGTAGAAATCTGTAACTAACCTGAAAGTAATTGATGGTTCCTTTAAATAATGCCGGTGGTGAGTCCTTTCTACTGCTGAATGCACGTTCAATGGTGCGAGGTTAAGAGAGGGCATTAGTTGAAGTGATGATGTGGAAAATTGCACTGCCACTATCAAATCAGCATTACATGCTGACTAGCATCACGATATACCTACTCTACATTCTTCCATGCAATCCTAATACCCATGCTAACACCCTCATCAAAATAGCACCACAAGTGTATAAATGCAGCATAGATGCCATTTTGCCTTCAAACTGGCACCTGTAGCATCAAGAAACAAGTACTTTGAGTTGAATTTTGCGGCCATAACCGCCTTGATCTTGACTTTTACAACTTCTAGAAGCATCATTATATTTTGACATAAAAGCTCAGGAATTACAGTCTATAATTGCACACTCTTGTTATCTATTTCAATAACTAATTATAAAAAAGTAACACAAATTATTTCAAATCTCTGATTCTGTAATCGGTTAATATGTTATTTGGCTGTTTGACTTGCTTTTGCTCCTTACATTATCCTCTCATCAGATGCAACTTACATTGAACTTCAGATGTGGTTCCACAGCACAAAGACTAAATGCACCAATGGACTTGCATCATTGGATCAGCATTGGACTAACTTAAGGCTTGATTCTAGATGCAATGTAAGTAATATTTTTGACTCCATCAAAAACAGTGTTAGAAGCTTGTCCAGTTATGCAGCAGGAAGGATTGGTCAGAAGTAAGGTGTGCCGGTCATTTCAGTGCTGGTGTCATTTCTCCTCAAAGATGGACCAAAAAGCTTGCTGGAAACAAGAGCAGAAGGTGGTAGACAAATAGTACACTTTATTTTTCTTAATACTAGTAACAAATATAAAATCATAAGTTTATTTGAAATAGTTCTTATCTTCTAGATTTCAACATTGTGCTTCAGCACATCAAAGGACATATTAATAAGTTAAAATTTACTGTTAACTCTCAGCACCAAGTTTATGCATTACTTATGTTGCATTTATAAGGTTTTTCAAATAGTGGCCCAGATCTTATAGTCAGTGCGGGAGGGGGTGCACCTGACGCTGGCTGTGACTTAATCTGCTCACTTACCATTTTATGTTAGAGAGTCTTTGCACTTTCTGATGCTGGCTTCAGCTGGGATGCAGGGGCAAACATAGTCATGAGACAAATTGTCGAGTGTAATTCCAATGCATCCAAGCCCCCTTTTCTCATGATGAGCTGAAGATATGCCCCCTAAGTTCTGTCTTCAATTCATTGACTTACATTGTTTTCAATGGAGCTGTCAACCCCAACACTGCACAATCTCCCCTCACTGACATTGCTAACTCCCTCCTCACCCCCTGACAATGCTCAGTCCCCCACCATCCCGTCACCCCCAACAATGCTGATTACCTTCTCCCCCAACTCCTGACAATGCTGACTCTCCTGATATCGGCCAGACAGGAGCTGGAGATTCTGGAGGTGAGTTAAGAAAGGGGGCTGCAAGGGGCAGGTGAGCACTGTTTGGTGGTGTTGGGGATGAGCCAGGAGAGAGGAGCTGAATGGTGTTGTGGGGTGTGGAAGTGAACATTGCCAGAAATGGGTTGTGGGATGAAAATGGAGGGGGGGTTGGGGAGTGAACATTGCTGGAGGCGGGGTGGGGGGTGGTGAATATGGTGAAACTTGCTGGGAGCGGGGTGAGCATTGCCGGGATTGGGTACTGAACATTGCTGGAGGTAATGGAGGGCTTTGACACTCCAGCTGATTTACTTAGAGTTACGCTGGCTTTATACCTGTTATGAAAAGCTCTAAATAAATTTGTATAAAAACCAGGGTAGGTATTGAGCAAACATCCCAAGTCTCCGTGGTTCTGGCCATCTGATCCCATCAACATGGGAATTGTGGAGCAATTTGAGCAGGGTAAAATGGGCAATTGGAAATTGAAACTTCCCGTGTAAGCACTGGGGATGTGCCCATGTCAAGAGTTCCTCAGACCCCGCGTGCATCAGCAATGTAAGTTGTGTCAGAGGTCTCGCCCCATATCAGAAAACTTGGGCTTATATTTTGGAACTTTAGATTTAAATTTAGGGTAAACGAAGAGGGTCATGTGACCAGTTCTGCCGTCTGCCTGACAGTAAGCCTGGGTGACTTGTTTTTTAAAGATCATAGGAAGGCTTAGATTGTTTTACTGAGAAGAAGCAAGGTATTTAAACTTGGAGATAATGACACCAGTCTCTGTATTTACCATGAGTAGACTCTGAGTCCCCCAAAGTCCTGGAAAGGTGTTTTTGGTATCAGGTTGTTATCAGTTGTGATTTAAATAGTCAATTTACTCCTAAGATGAAAGGCAGTTGGGATCAAAGATAGCTAAATAACATTTTTACCTAGATGCAAGGTCAATGAATTTCGCGTTGACATGGAGACGAGGACAGAGGAAACCATTTTTGAGATCAGGTTACAGGCTTCCCTACTAATCAATGAATGTCACAGACATTCAGGGAGGTACTGTATGGTCAGCAGAGAAAAAAATGCTGCTTCACTTTGTGAGCTACCACAGCCAGGTGCAGGAGGGAGATGGTTTCTGGTCAAAGAGACACAACTTTCAGCCTTCTACAGATTTGTACATTTATATAGGAGATTTGTTCTATCATGGCCAAGGGAAGATGAGTCATCGGAACTGGCCTTATCCTGGTAGCGGATTTAAGAAACTTTCTGAAAACTGAGGGAAGCACATGGAGATGATCACTCGAAGTTACTACTTAGCGAACTGGGGATATGGGAACTGATTGGAATCTGGGAGCAACTATGAACTGGTTGCTAAAAAGACTATAATTTCATGGAGCTTTATGTATACAAATGGAACGTCAATTTCTGCAATTAAAGTTTAAGTTGCCTACAAGAAGACTAGTTTTTAGTCAATCATTATTCTTTAGCCATCTGTTACAGTAAAGTTAAAAACTTAAAATTTTATCGGGTCATCCTTTCAGCCAACAAGTGGACTTTCACATTTCTTTTGCCAAAGTTATCAGTCTCTGCGGAAATGGTAGCACCTATCTCAATGGCAATGGACATGGGCAGGTCACGAATCACAACTCTTGACACCTGTAAATAGGCCATAACCAATTTTTAACCCAGTATATCAGCACTTCTCCCACCATGCTGTCACAGACTTTTGCAGCCTCCTACAAAGGACCGGCTGCCTGCTAAACAAAGGAGCCATGCTCTACCAATGGCTGTCAGTCACTACAGCCTTTACTTCTTTGTCATTGGCTTCTTCCAGACTGCTACAGGGGATACCACCCACATCTCCCAGTTTGAGGTATGCAGCAATATTAAGTAGGTACCTAATGCCCTGCGTATCAGAACTAGTCAATACATTGCCTCTCAGAGTGCTCTGCAGCTTCTCAGTGACATCCTTGATGGAATCTTGTGCCAATACCGTGGTGAATTTGGTAGCAGGAGTCCATTGAATCAGGTGGATGGGGACTGCTGAGATCTTTCCCCTTGCCTTTGCTGCCAATCCTCCTCAACCCCTTCCCTACACCAGTTCTCCAGATGGCTACTGAGTGCCCTCGCCACCTCCACAAGATTCCGCCCATTCTACCTGGAGCAGGGAAGCAACATATCATCCTGAAATCATGTCTACAACGCAGAAACTCCTACCTGTTGCGCTAGAGCACCCTCTCACTATTGTTTTCCCAATCTTTCTCCTGTTTGCCTCCTTTCTCTTCCTCCTTCCTCCAGCTCAGCCATTCATAGTGCCATGGATTTGGCTCTGGCTGCACTCCCAGAGGAACCATCACACTCACCAGTATTCAGTTGGTCACCAGCTGTGCCTTTGCAAGATCCTCCAAATCTGGTGGTAAGAAAGATGGTCCAGCGGCAGCATCCTCTTGCAAGGCAGCTTTCCAGCATCAAGGTGCTAATCACTCAAAATCAGCCCCACTGGGGAAGGCATGCAGTTCATATCCTTGACATCAGACTTCTGAAGCAACTGCTCTATTCAGAACTCAGTCACAAGAGGACAGCTGAAATGCTTTAGGAATATCCTTAAAATATCCCCAAAAAGGTCAAACATGGCAATCTCTGGCTTGTTACTGACTGAAATGAAGAAGGCTCATCCAGGAAGGCACCAAATATGAGAGACTTTGTCAGGATCTTGCAGAGGCGAAGTCAAGGCATTGGATGGAGTGCACAAATCTCCAAACAAACCATCTACCCAACCCTAAAAACACCACCGTCCCCGCATGTGACAGAGCCTGCTGATCATTCATTGGACTTATCAGCTAACACAGAGCTCATCGATCTGAAGTGGAAGCAAGTCATTTTCAATCCCAAGGAAACTACCTAAGCAGAAGGAAGGTCACCTAGATGCATTCAAAGGACTCCTGCACTAGCTGTCTTGTTCTGCTTAACTGTCTGGTGGTCATCCATTCACTTTCGACCTGGACATTCTTAAATTGTGGAGTTACCACCACTAGAAACCTACTATTCATGAAACCCTCAGTCCCACAAATGCACTGCAGTGACTCCATCTGCTACTCAAGCTCTGAAACCTTGACTCAAGCTCCACCAACAGAAGGCACTTCCTACACATCTGGTTGCTAGGATACTAGTAGTTTCTTGGAGTTCAAACATGGAACTGGATGCACATCCATAATACTGATTCCCTACCATGCCTCTGTTTATTGGATTACTAACTGAAATTATCAGAAATAAAACTTAAGCTTTTAAAAGCTAACTTAAGATTGAAAACAAAACTTAATTATTCTAGCTCCTTTTCTTAGATTTTAGATCCTTGCCTCAATACTTACTGTCTGTATTGAACTTAGTACCCTCAGGTTCTGTGGCTGCTTCATTTCTACACTGACTCTGACCTCAACCTGACATCATGCTTTCAACTACTGCCTGTGCTCCTTCTGGCCACAAGCCTGCTCTGCAGTCGCCATGCCTTTTATCTGCTCTGCTCTCACCCAGCTCAAGTTCCTCCTCATCTGGGGCCTGCTCTGCTGCTATGCTTTTAATTTCACTCTTCCCCATTTGAGGCTTGAAAATTGCTGTGACCCCAGATTGTTGACTAGGTGGGGGAATAGAGCTGTGAGAGTGGTGGGAGTTGAGAGCTGTTAGAGCGGGGAGGGGGCATGTTTAAACTGCAGGATTTTTATATGAAAGGCATCTACCTGTTCACTGCCATTTTTGGAACAGGAGTCAAGCCTCAAAGATTGATTGGTCAGACCACACCCACCATTTAAAAAACAAGGATTTAACGGGGCCTCCCAGCTATCAGCACATGGAGCTCCACGGTAGCCATTGCTGTCTGGGAGCTTGTGACACCAAAATTTTGTTTTGAGACCCTACTAGGGGTCACGACTCACAGTTTGGGAAGCCCTGGCCTAGAATATAAGGTTATGCTGGAATTATATAAAACACTAGTTAGACCACAGCTAGAGTAATGTGTATAGCTCTAGTCACCACGTTACATGAAGAATGCGATCACACCAGACAGTATACAGAGGATGTTGCCAGGAGTGGAGAATTTTAGCAATAAGGAAAGGTTGGATAGGCTGAGGTTGATTTCTTTAGTAGGAGGTAGCGGGGAGATTTAATTGAGGGTAGAAACTTATGAGGAGCCTGGAAAGAGTGATAGGAAGGACTTGTTTTCATTAGCAGAGAGATCAATAACTAGGGGGCATAGATTTAAAGTAATTGTTGGGAGGATTGGAAGGGAACTGAGGAGTAATTTTTTCACCTAGAGGGTGGTGGGGGTCTGAAACTCATTGGCTGAAAAAGTGGTAAAGACAGAAACCCTTGTCACATTCAAAAAAACACTTGGGTATGCACTTGAGGTTCTGTCACCGACAGGGCTTTGGACTCAGAGCTGGAAGGTGGGATTAAATTGAATTGTTCTTTCTCAACCAGCACAAACACAATGAGCCAAATAGTCTACTTCTATGCTGTAAATATTTCTGTTTCATTTCATTTTCAATTTTACACCTTTTATTTTTATTCCATTAAACAAGGTTGCCCGCACTGAAGCGGTGCAGTCTGAAGCCAGACTGTCAAGTCCCAGAGCTGCTCAAGATCATCCTGCAAGGCCATCTGCAGAGTCGCTCATGAAAAATCAGCAGCTTTGCATCAGCCATGCTTTAGGCACAGAAGTAGCTTGGCATAGAGCACAACACCAGGGATAGGCACCCACGAGACAAGCATTAAGGGGATGTACAGGGCAAATAGTTCAGTTTTTTATGTGTTATTGGATTTGTTATTGAATAAGGTTGTTATGGAAAGATTTTTGTTGGTGGCTTTTATTTGAGCATTTTGACTAAGAGAATGCTATGGTGGATTGTGGAGCAATAGTAATGATGGAATGAGGTCTTAGATGAAATGGTGTCTCATTAGTCACTCATGGACAGCCTGCCTAGAGTGAATGAGTTCCCGAAGGTTCCTCCATCTCTTCTTCTTCCACCTCCTTCTACACCCACGGTGGCCTCTGAATATCTGGTGGAAAGGATGCCCACATGATAGTGAGATTATGGTCAATGCAGCAGACAACCATGACACAGCCCAACCACTCTGATAAGTACCGGAAGGCAGCCACCCCCCCCCCACCACGCCCCAGCAGTTCAGGCAGTGGAACCATGGCTTGTGGGCACCGTTTGTCTGATTCACAATGTTTTGCAGTGGCTGAATGGCTCTCATTATAGGCACATTGTCCTCAAATGGTTGGATGACATAAAGGAGTCATGATACATTTGTAGAAAGGGTATCCCTTGTCTCCAAACAGCCAGCCTCTGGTTCACTGTGGTGGCCCAAAGTTGGTAGGAATGACTGCTTCAGGGTGAAAGGGTCGTGGCTGCTGCCAGAATAGGAGGCATTCACCGACATGGTGACCAGGGCATGGTTGCACACCAACTGCAATTTTCTGGAATGGTAGCTTTTGTGGTTCCTCTACCTCTCCCTATTAACATGTGGAGCCCCAGAGCCACATGCATACATACAGTCAATGGCTGTGTGAACCAATGGGAACTCTGCTAGCCTGATAAAGTCATGTGCCAATTCTTGCTGCTTCTTTCTGGTAAGAGAGAAGATGATGAAGTCTCCAATCGGGCACTTAGGCCCTCCTGGCACTGAATTCCTCCATCACCCCCCTGATGCAGTGGCATACTGAGAAATGATGGCTACATTGACATTTCCCATCTGGAAGGACCCACTTCCATAGTTAAGGGCAATGTTTACATAAATTGCCACAGACAGCACTGTTCTTGGCATGCCATGTGGTTCTAGGCCCTGTTGAAGGGGGTGACACAATTCAGTGACCGTCGCCTTGGTGAATCATAGATTCCACACACATTGGACGCATTGGACCTGGTAGACGTGGTCCGTGAAAATCTTTGTTGGCATTATGGACAAGGGAGAGATGATAGGTGGTTCCCACTTTCCCATCTCTCAACTGACCGCGACAAGATGTGTTTTAAAGAACAAGTTTAATCCCTTGGGTACTGTGATTCTTAAGAGCAGGCACAAGACCTGTTTTCTCATAAGTTTAAAAAAGGAATAATATATGTTTATGTCTCAACACCTGAATGTATTCAGAACTACATCCACCCTCACACACACACAAACATGAAAAGGTGATTACAAAAAACGGTAGCATGCACTTAGGATTTTTTTTTAAGTCCAAAAAGTTACTATTACTCATGAGTGTTCTGAGTTGAAAGCTGGAAACATTGCAGGCTTGATAATTCTTTTTTGTTTTACTGAAGAAATTGGAGGCTGGACGTTTTTGGGGATGAATTCATAGTGGCCTACTACTTGCAATAGCAGGTTTCTGGCTTTCCTCCAGTTGAGGTGCAGTCAAACCCCTATAGTGAAGATCTGGCTTGGTTCTTCAAGTCGGTAGATAAATGGTTAGCCCCACTTCTCTGCCAGTTAGTGGATCTAGGCAGATATTTTTCCTTTGCTGGACTGGATCTCATCTCTTTGGGTCCTAGTCTTCCAGACTGACTGGCATCTGAGGCAGCTCTCAAAACTATGTGTTAATAAATGCCCTTATCCAGTTGGTTTCTGTCAGGTGACCATAGTATCAGTTTTCCCATTGTCCACACAAATGGTCCCTGATTATATGAACATTGACACACAATGGGGTTTGAATCTCAGCCATTTGCATTTCCTTGTAATAGAATGGTTTTTCCTCACACCCATTCTGTGGAATTTTATTCTGCACACACTAAGTCTATGGGGTAATTGTGCTTTAGTTTCTGTAGGTATTTGGACAATAAAATCTGTTAAATTCACAGGAGAGATCAGATGCAATTTAATGTCTTCTCAATGGAATGTCCCAAAAGGTGATTTACATTTTAATATCTTATCCAGACAACCAGGCTAACTTCCAGCTTTGGGCAGTTTCATGTATATTTAGCGGACACGAAGGGAGAAAAGGTCACCTGATTTCCCAACTTCATTTTGTTTCAAAGTTTATTTTCTATTATGATTTTAAGAAGTAAAGTGTCCATTTTTCCATAAAACTATGAGCTTAAATGAATGGACGTGACACCGGGTGGATCCTCCTATGGAGAGATCTCCTCTTTTTCCTGTGCATAGCTTCTACTCTCCATGCTCTTCTTGTGTTGCAGGCTAAGAGGTACAGCAACTATAGCCCCCTTAACTCCAGCAGGCTTTCTGTACACAGGGCAGAAAGTTTCTCTGACCTCTCTGTCCGGATGCAGCAACACTTCCTTCAAGATTCAACAAGTCACCAAAACTCCAACAAGAACACACAACAGTTCTACCACAAACTTTGCAAAATCAAAAGCACCTCTCCTGCAAGTTGAATGGTTTGTCCTTAACTAACTGAGAGAGTTTAGGAGCCATGTTAACTGGATCTATGCAGTCCAAATTGACAAAACAAAAATGTATCAAATCAGCCTGAGAGACTCTTTAATGCCACAATCTGCCCACTGTCAAAACTTTTGGTGACACATGGCACGCCCACACTCATGCCCCTACCAGCATGGTGAGCTGTGTGATCCATGCACTAAGTGGTGTTCCCACCTTTTTTGTTAACTCCAGCTTCCATAGCACAGCTCCAGAAGTGCTACAGAGCTGATAATTTCAGCCTTAGCCGTGTTTCAAAACAGGGTAATGTGTCATCATATGACCCACATCTTATGTTAAAATGTAATAAGTATTTCTGTAAAATTAAAGTGAAAATTCAAAAGTAATATACTACAAAACATATGAGTGTTACACATGAACTTTCTTTGCAATGAAAATAACGCAGGCTATTCCTCATTTTTCTACCAAAAACTAAGGTTGCCAAAGTACAGCAATAGTACACCTGCAAATTAAAGTCTTGTTATAACTGAATACATTGAATGACTAATACTCTACCTAAAATACTTTGAGGAGAAACTATGGGCACTCCCATACAAAAGAGGAAGTAGTTAGGGCAATTGTTTGTGTAACTTAAAAAGCAACATAATACCTTTATTATAGATGCGAAAACATGTTTAACTAAATCCCCAGCCACAGTACAGTTTGGAGTGCCAGTGTGTTGTGTGATACAATGATAGAGAACAAATGGATAGCCGTAAATCCCCGCACATTAAATTCCTAATCTGGAATATTAGGGCAGGGGAGACAAAATTAAATGTTTATTTTCATGATAAATGAATTAGTCGAGACTCCGTTACTGCGGGATGCTTTCATACAACTCCTGGGATTTGGATACATAAACAGTATTGGCAGAGAATTATGGAACGGCACGTGGCATGGAGGCCTACAAAGGGGAAGAAAAAGTAACTTTCTCAATATACTGGCATGACAAAAATTTTAAATGAAAATTTGAAAAATGTCTTTGAAGATCTGTCATGTTAGACAAAAAGAATCTGTTACCATAAAACTGTTGCCATAGCAAAGATTTGCTGAGAGCTAACAAATGTGTGCTGTTTTGAATATTTATACACAATATTTGTTGAAGGAGCTAATGGAAAACAAAATTGTGCGATTACAATAGCTGATTACATAAGAAAATGACTTATATAAATTATAGTAAAACATGCAAAAAATTAAGCCTAAATATAACCTTGCATAACTGTCTCTTTATAAAATGATTAAAGACTGTTGGAATACAGATTGACTTTGGGATTGAGCTGGTGACATTTGCTACTTTGCATGAATTTTCCTATTACCTTAAATGTTGTGGAACTTTTTTTTAAGCAAAATCTCCTTTGCACAACTTTATTATAAAGTATCACATACCTTCTAAAAGTTCTGTTATCTGTTTCAGTCGTAATATTTCAACAACAGCCACCAGACAGACAACAAATAAATAAATAAGCAGAGTAGTAAATACATTGCTCCTGATATTCCACAATTTCCTAGATTCTGGAAAGGCCCCAGCAGATTGAAAAATTGCAAATGTGTCACTCAATTCAAGAAAGGAGGAAGACCGAAAGTAAAAACTATTGACCAGTTAGCTTAACATCTGTCATGGGGAAAATGCTAGAATCCATTATTAAGGATGTAATAACAGAACATTACATGATGGCGTAGGTATTGTCACTGGACTAGTAATCCAGAGACCCAGGGTAATGCTCTGGGAACCTGGGTTCAAATCCCACCATGGCAGAGGGTGGAATTAGAATTCAATAAAAATCTGGAATTAAAAATCTAATGATGACCAAGAAACTATAGTCAATTGTTGTAAAAAACCCATCTGGTCCACTACTGCCCTTCAAGGAAGGAAATCTGCTGCCCTTACCTGGTCTGGCCTACATGTGACTCAGACCCACAGCAATGTGGTTGACTCTTAAATGTCCTCTGAACTAGGGCAGCTTAGAATGGGTAATAAATGCTGGCCTGGCCAGCGATGCCCACATCCCATGAACTAATAAAAAACATTAACAGAATCAGAATCACAGATTCACAGAATTGTTATAATGCTGAAGGAGGTAATTTGGCCTATCGTGTCAGCACTGGCTCTCTGAATGAGCAATTCACCTAATGCCATCCTCCTGCCTTCTCCCTGTAGCCCTGCATATTGTTTCTTTTCAAATAATCATCTAATTCCCTCTTAAATGCCTCAATTGAACCAGTCCCCACCACACTCTCAGGCAGTGTATTCCAGATCCTAACCACTCGCTGTGCAAAATTTTGTTTTTAGAAAATCATAATATAATCAGACAGAGTCAGCATGTTTTTGTGGAAGGGAAATTATGTTTGCTTAATTTATTAGACTTCTTTGAGGAAGTAACAAGCAAGGTGGATAAAGGGGAACCTGTAGTTGTGGTGTACTTGGATTTCCAGAATGCATTCAATAGGGTGCCACATTAAAGGTTATTTCACAAAATAACAGCTCATCATGTAAGCAGTAATGTATTAGCAACGACAGAGGATTAGTTAGCTAACATGAAGCAGAAAGTAGGGATAAATGGGCTACTTTCAGGTTGACAAGCTCTAATTAGTGGAGTGCCACAGGGATCAGCGTTGGATCCTTGACTATTTGTGATCTATATTGGCATGTTCAGTAGAGACATGGCATTTTATGCACTTTCAGCCAACACTTTTACAAATTGGACAAATCAAACTGTTAGAATGGCTGTCAGAAATCATGTGACTTTTGACATTTGGCCGACAGTATTAAGTGTCTGGCAAATACCTAACTAAATATGGACATGGGTGAGGGTACCTCACAGCCATCTGTGGAATTGACACAAGTCATTGTTTAAGGATGGGCCAACACCTAAAGAGTATGGAGTTTTCAGACTGCTTGTCTTTATATTTCGTACTGGACAAAGGGAAGGTCAAAACTCAATTGCCACTAACAACTTCCCATTGTAACATGGTGGCTTCTCCCATCCAAACTAGACTGTGTAGGCCTCAGAGGTGTTAACCCAGTGGTAATGTGATCAAAACTAGTTTCAGGGGCTACACCCTTATTATGCCAGAACCCAGCAGATCAAACAGAACCATCAGCCATCAGTCAGCTGAGAACTAGACTCTGAAACTAGCTGCCAGTCACAAGCAGCCAAAGTACTTAACCTGTTCCAGTTTCAAAGTTCACCTGAGAACGAACCTTCTAGATATTCAACTACAAGAGCCCTCACAGCCTTCTGTGAACCCTTAGCTTTGCAAGACCTCCAACTTTAAATCAGATCCATTCAAGAAACCACAGGCCTGCCACTTAGGAGAATAGACATCATTATTCAGAGACTAAATTAACTGTAATCTGTAAAAGTATGCTACCTTTATCTGTATCCAAATTGTGTGCATGTGTGCGTGCATGAGACCAAGTGTGTCACTTTGCGTTTATTCAGGGTAAGCATGTAAGAATAAATAACCTTTATTTTAAACTCATGAAAGCTTGCTGCTGAATAATTTAATTGGAATACACACTCCAAAGATAAGAAAAGACACATCTCTTTCCATAAAAAACATACTGATTACAGGCATTAAGAGAGCACATACAAATAGAAATACATTTGCTATTTTTATGAGTTCTCTATAGGTGAAGTTAAACATATTATATAACATGCGCTTAGTCCAGACAGGACACATTTCCAACTTCATCCAGGCTTCAATGACCGACATGAAAATGCACATTTTGTTAAGTGTTCTTGGTAGAGAGAAACTCCCAAATGGGAGTGAAAAGTCAGATTACTACTTCTTGTTTCTTCAACTTCTGTTGCCAATTTATTATTATTCCCATTGATGAAATAATAGGTTGAATTTTGGATGCACCTTTCATCATATCCAGGGTTCAAGCCTAGGACCTTGCTAGTGTAGTTAAGTAATGCAGTTACCTACTAAGCCTTGTGTGTCCAACAGTTTGTGTGATGCACCCAGTGTGTGGGTGAAGAGAGTTAACACACTTTCCCTTTTTGTGTGTTAGCTTGCTTCTCATTTTGATCCTGCACTGCTGGCAAGCAGCAACATGATAAAGAAAGCCAAATATATATGTCTCTCCCCATCACAGCCTATCTATTGGGCAGTCCTTTGTTGTGCCTCCTCATGGTGACACACAGAAACTGGGTCCTTTAAGGCCCAAGGCTAAAGTTTCAGAGAAACTCGGAAGAGATTTGGCCTCAGACCTGCGGTGTGTTGGCCATCAGTATGTGGAAATGCTCTGGCACTCATAAATTAAACACACAGCTATGGGCGAATAGCTCCACTGCCTTGTGGATACATTGGGAGAGTTGGGCTAAGGGAATAAACCTCGACAAAAAATCTGGAGTAGAGCCTAGAGATGGACTGATGTCTAAATATGTCATCTTTCCAACAACTCTTGCAACCAAGCTGGTGCCAAACGTATTGCTTTGCATTCCTTTGGACTTAACCAAGGAGATGGAAAGGGGAATCCTGAAGTTTGGGCAGTCCAGTGTCTCCATAAATTTTGCCCAGGCTTGCACCCTGCAAAGAACAGTCCCGTTTCATTGTAGAGCATTAACACAACACGTGAGACAGCAGTTGAAGTGAAAAACACACCTTAATTGACATGGAGAATGGATGCTGCAGGCTGTCTCTGATGGTAGAAGGGAGCATCATGTCCCACTGGTCAGCCACTGCCCAACTCAAGTCAAGCAGTCACTGACTGGTAAGATGCTGACCCACCACGGTCCATCTGCTTCAAGGGGTGCTTGGAGCTTAGGGTCTCTGCCTAACAAATGGACGGAATCCATCGCACCAGGCAAACAAATGAAACAAACAAAAAGAAAGAAGGTGCCAACTCTTCGATCTGCAAACTTTATCGGGACCATGTGCACAGGAATAACCAATGATTTGCAGCTGGTCGATAATGCACCTAAGGCAGCTGTGATTGACATTGAACATGATAGGCTGATCATCAACATAACATCCCTACAAGAGACCAGGCTCACTCAGAGAGATGAACTATAGTTATGAAAGACTAGTTCTATGAGGAACTTGATACTGCTATCAGCAGAATTCCTAAATCAGGACATTTTTATCTACTGGTTTTCAATGCGAGTGCCCACGGACCATGACATATGGCCCTCCTGCCTTGGACATCATGGCTTGGGAAAGATAAATGAGAATGGACAGAGATGACTTGAGCTTTGCTGCTACCATGAGCTTTGTGTAACTAATACCTTCTTTCAGAACAAATCATGCTACAAGGTGTCCTGAAGACATCCAAGATCAGGGCATTGTTAGCACTTGCTGGATCTGATCACCCAGCTACTACAGTGCTGACTGCGATACAGATCACAGATCACTCCCTGGTGTCTAGCAGAGTTAGGATGAAACCCTTGGGGCAGAATATTGCGCTTGTCGGGCAGGCGCGCCCAATCCAAACGAGCGTAACGTGATGTGTGGTGATATCGGGCGAGCGCCCCGATTCATCACTCATTTGCATGATATTTTGGTTGCTGGGCATGCGCGGGAGTCGGCGGCATGCCCACCGACAATTAACAGGCCTATTAAGGCCACTAAAGATCTAATTAAATGAAAATTTTCATTGCCCGTCCAACCTTATGGTTGGCCGGCAGCCAAAATGGCCAAGCGTCCTTTGAATCTTTTGTGAAACCTCTTCCATGGGCGGGATGAGGTTTCAATTAGCGATTTTAAAAAGAATTTCAAATTAATTTCTAACATGTACCTGCTCATGTGACAGAGTCACATGAGAGGACATGTTATTAACATTTTTGACTTTTTTTTTATTTTCAAAATTCTTCAGCTCCCCGAAGTAGCCCTGTGCTTTAGGGAGCTTTTACTGCGTGCACCCCGACACATGCGCACACTTCCACCTTCATATTCCTTCTGCCCCCACCCTGGCAGCACTGAGTGCTGCAGCACCCATTTCAAGCTGGCTGGCCATTAATTGGCCAACCAGTATGAAATCGCAGTCGGAGACCAATCGCGGGCGGTGGTCAGCTTCCTGACCACTCCCGGCACCCCCCCACCGAGCCTGCCTGACCACCGAAAAATCCTGGCCTTGAAATTATTTTGTTCAAAGCAGAAATGCCATCCTCATTTCAATGTCAGCCACATTGCCTACCCAGATAAAAACAAGTTCCTTGACTTCATTGAATAGATGCTCTCTGGCATTCCCACACAGGGTGCAGAAGCGAAATGGAACATACTTCGGGACACCACCTACAATATCAGACTCTCAACATATGCAAAGCAACAGCAGAAAAATGCTGATGGGTTTGAGGTTAACATTACTGTGATGAAACCTGTTATTGAACCCTAGTGCAGCCAACCCTCAGAACGAGGACAGATGAAAGATAAGACAAGAGGAGGTCAACACCAAATGCAATAAACTGTTGCAGAGATGGGTGGAACAGTCCCTTGAATTGTACGCTAGAGAGCTCACTGTCACCGAAGAAGCTTTAGACATCATAGAAAACCTACCTGTCATGGCAGAGCTGAATATCGAACCCACAATAGAGGAACTTAGCAAGGTTTGCTTGCCATGGGCAAAGTTCCAAATGCTGATGCTGTATCACCTAAATTCATCAAGCATGGGAAACCGGCACTCCTGTAGCATCTGCACAGGTTTCTCTCTTGCTGCTAGAAGGAGCAGACAGTGCCCCAGGATATTTGTGAGGCAAAGATTGTGACCCTGTACAAGAACAAGGATGACCACAGCAATTACAACTATCGAGGCTAACAGCTGCAAAAAAGAAATATCGTGAACAAAGGAGACCACTCGGAGTTTGGCGAGAGGAGATCAGTGAAGCTGGGGAAGGAGTTATTTGTTTCCTTTTCTATCTTTCTCACCCCACAGGAATTGGTTCTTACTCTACTACAGGGAAAGGAGCTAGCTGCTTGGTGAGTATCTGGTAAGTGGGTAAGTTATATTCTATCCCTAAGGTTTAAAATAGTACATAATGCAGTGGTAAAGTTAATAAAATATATAAGAAATCAACATAAATAAGTGATTGATATAATTAAATAAATAATTAAAACACATTAAGGATGGCAGTACAGGTGATGTGTCATGGTTGCAGCATGTGAGTGTGCCTGGATAACATTGCAATCCAAGGCAAACGTGTCTGGAGTGAGTGTTTCTGGCTTGAGGAACTTGGGGTCAGAGTCATTGAGCTGGAGGCTGAGCTGCAGATTCTGCGACAAATCGGGGAGGGGGAAGTTACCTAGATATTTTATACCAGGAGGCAGTCACACCACTAAGGATAGGGTCTTCTGATTTGGTCAGTGGTTAGGGACAGGAAGGTGTGACTGCAAGTGAGGCTGGTAAGGAGACTTAGAAGGCAGGAGTGCAATTGTCCAATAGGATTGAAGTTCTCTCAGCTTGTTTGGATGAGAGTAGGAGCTGCAGCGTGGATGAGCGAACTGACCATGGCACTGTGGTACAGGAAGCCATTCAAGTGGGGTAGCAAAAAGGAATGTAGTGGTAGTATGGGAGAGTATAGTGAGGGGGATTGACACTGTCCTCTATAGCAAAGAACGAGAGTCCAGACAGATGTGTTGCCTGTCTGGTGCCAGGGTTCAGGACATCTGATCAGGACTGGAGAGGAACTTGCAGTGGGAGGGGGATCCAATGATCATGGTCCATGTAGGTACCAATGACATAGGCGGGATGAGGAAGGAAGCTCTGCATAGCCAACATGAGGAACTAGACACCAAATTAAGAAGCAGAACCTCAAAGGTAATAGCTTTTGGATTATTACCTGAACCACGTGCAAATTGGCATAGGACAAATAAGATTAGAGAAATGAATGCATGCTTCAAAGACTGCTGTGGGAAAAATGGGTTCCGGTTCATGGGGCACTGATACCAGTATTGGGGAAAGTGGGATCTGTACCATTGGGACGGTCTCCGTGCTGGGGCTGGTGTCCTCACGAGCCACCTAACTAGGGAAGTAGAGAGGGTTTTAAACTGAAAGGAAAGGAGTCAAATTTGGGAAGATGTGGTAAAGCAAAGAGTAGAGACAAGGCAAGAGAGAAAGGTATTAATATGGGAAATGATAAGCAGACTCTGACAGGAAGGGACAAAGTACAAATCTAAGAGTAAATCCAGCAGATAAGGCTAGATGCTACAAAGATAATAAAAGGACAAAACTAAAGGCTCTGTACCTAAACGCATGTAGCATTCGAAACAGAACAGATAAACTGATGGTGCAAATAGGAATAAATAAGTGCGATCTTCTAGCCATTACAGAGATATGGCTACAGGATGTCATAGATTGGGACTTGAATATTGAAGGATATGTGACATTTAGGAAGGACAGGAAGTTAAGAAAAGGTGGAGGAGTGGCTGTGTTAATTAATGATGGTATTAGCACATTAGAGAGGAATGACCTAAGTTCAGGAAACCAGGATGTAGAAGCTGCTTGGGTTGAGATGAGAAATGATAAAGGCAAGAAGTCACTTGTGGGAGAGGTGTACAGGTCCCCTAATTGTAACTACGTGGTAGGATGGAGTATAAAAGAAGAGATCATGGAAACTTGTCAGAAAAGGACAGAAATAATCATGGGGAATTTTAATCTATGAATAGACTTGAAAAATCAGATGGGCAAAGGTAGCATAGATGGGGAGTTTAGAATGTTTTCAGGATAGTTTCTTAGAACAGCACATTTTGGAGCCAACCAGAGAACAGGCTATACTAGACCTGGTATTGAGTAATGAGGTAGGATTAATTGACAACCTCATAATGAAGGCACCCCTAGGCAACAGCAATCATAATATGATTGAATTTTACATTCATTTTGAGGGAGAAACAAGTGCTTCCAAGATTAGTATTTTAAACTTAAATAAGGTAAATTATGAGGACATGAAAGCAAAGCTAGTTAAAGTTAACTGGCAAATGAGGTTATGGGATAGGTCAGTAGATGTTCAGTGGCAGACATTTAAAGAGATATTTCAGAATACACAGAATATATATATTCCAATGAGAAAGAAAAATTCCAAGGGGAAGGCCCATCATCTGTAGTTGACTAAAAAAGTTAAAGGCAGTGTCAAACTTAAAGAAAAAGTATATAATTATGCAAAGATGGGTGGCAGGTCAGAAGATTGGAAAGAATATAAAGAACAGCAAAGAATGACAAAAAGATTAACAAGGAGAAAATTAGAGCACAAGAGAAAGCTAGCTAGTAATATAAAGATGGATAGTAAGAGTTTCTATAGATATTTAAATAAGAAAAGAGTTAACAAAGTGAGTGTCGGTCCTATAGAAAGTGCATCTGGGAAATTGATAATGAAAAGTAGGAAGATAGCGGAAGAATTAAAGAGGTATTTTGCTTCAGTCTTCATGATAGAGGACGCAAATAACATCCTGGAAATAGCTGTAAATCAGGAAATGGAAGGGAGGGAGGAACTCGGGAAAATTACAATCACCAGGGAATTGAGCAAGTTCTTGGGGCTGCAGGCTGACAAATCCCCAGGTCCAGATGGACTTCACCCTAAGGTCTTGAAAGAAGTGGTTAGTGAGATACTTGATGCATTGGTTTTAATTTTCCAAAATTCCCTAGATTCAAGGTTCCATTAGATTCAAAAATAGCAAATGTAACTCCTTTATTCAAAAAAGGAGGGAGACAGATAGCAGGAAACTATAGGCCAGTTATCCTAACATCTAACATAAGGAAAATGTTAGAAGCTATTATTTAAGATTTTATAGCAGTGCACTCAGAAAAATTCAAGGCAATCAGGCTGAGCCAACATGGTTTTATGAAAGGGAAACCATATTTAACCAATTTATTAGAGTCTTTGAAGGAGTCACATATGCTATGGATAAAGGGGAACCAGTGGATGTATTGTATATAGATTTCCAGAAGGCATTTGATTAAGTGCCACATCAAAGTTTACTGCATAAAATAAAAGCTCATGGCATGGGGGGTAACATTTTGGCATGGTTGAAGATTGTCTAGCTAACAGGAAGCAGAGAGTCAGCATAAATGGATCTTTTTCTGGTTGGCAGGATGTGATGAATGGTGTGCCACAGGGATCAGTGCTGAGGTCTCAACTTTTTACAATTTATATAAATGACTTGAATGAAGGGACCGAAGGAATGGTTGATAAATTTGCTGATAACACAAAGTTAGGTAGGAAAGTAAATTGTGAACAGGACACAAGGAGGCTACAAAGTGACATATATAGGTTAACTGAGTGGGCAAAGATCTGGCAAATGAAGTATAATGTGAGCAAATATGAAATTGTTCATTTTGGCAGGAAGAATAAAAAGTAAGCTTATTATTTAAATGGTGAGAGATTGCAGAGCTCTAAGATTCAAAGGGATCTGGGTGTCCTAGTGCATGAATTACAAAAGATTAGTATGCAGGTACAGCAAGTAATTAGGAAATCTAAAAGAATGTTATCATTTATTGTGAGAGGAATTGATTACAAAAGAAGGGAGGTTATGCTTAAGTTGTACAGGGTGCTGGTGAGACCACATCTGGAGCATTGTGTATAGTACTGGTCTCCTTATTTAGGGAAAGACTTAAATGCATTAGAAGCAGTTCAGAGAAGGTTTACTAGATTAATACCAGGAATTGGCGAGTTGCCTTATGAGGAAAGTTTGGACAGGTCAGAATTGTATCCACTGGAATTTAGAAGAGTAAGAGGTGACTTGATTGAAATCTTTAAGATCCTGAAGGGTCTTGACAGGGTGGATGTGGAGAGGATGTATCCTCTTGTGGGACAATCTAGAGCTAGGGGTCACTGTTTAAAAATAAGGGGCCACTGAAATTTTTTCTCTCAGAGAGTTGTGGGTCTTTGGAACTGTCTTCCTCAAAAGGCAGTAGAAGCAGAGCCTTTGAATATTTTTAAGGCAGAGCTAGATAGATTCTTGATTAACAAGGCGGTGAAAGGTTATCGGGTTTAGGCAGGAATGTGGGGTTGAAGTTACAATCAGTTCATCCATGACCTTAGTGAATGGCGGAGAAAGTTTGAAGGGCCGAATGGCCTACTCCTGCTCCTAATTCATATGTTCGTATGTTCGCTATATATTGCTTTCATTGATCTCACCAAGGCATAGGCCATGTGAGCAGAGGCGTTCTATTTAAGCTGCTGGGGAAAATTGGCCACCCACCAAAGCTGCTGAATGTGATCTTCTCTTTCCATGACAACATGATGAGTAATGTCAGCTATGACTGGGCAACATCGGAACCCTTTGAGATCAGCAGTGGGGTTAAATGGTTGTGTTTCGGCATCTACACTCTTTGGCATATTCTTCTCTTTGCTGTTGTTATATGTCTTCAGATCATACCAGAACTGACCGAAAGCTATTCAGTCTTGCTCATCTGAGATCCAACACAAAGGTGCGCCAAGTCCTCATCAAAGAGTTGCTGTATGCTGACGATGCCGCACTTGCATTCCATGCCAAAGAATACCTTCAGCAGCAAATGAATAGATTCTCTCACGCCTGTAAAGAGTTTGGTTCGACCATCAGCATCAGGAAGACAAATGTCATGGCCCAGGATGTTGTCATACAGCCAACATCAACATTGACAATGTGATGCTGGCGGATGTTGATAGCTTCATATTTCGAGGCTCTACAATCACCAGCAATCTGTCACTTGATGCTGAAATCAACACATGCATCACAAAAGCTGCCTTCCTGATGCTGATAGTCAAACCAAACTCTGAGGAGTGGATTCAGAGAAAACAGAGGCCAGCAAATCATGCACCTTCTCAGCCCACTATTTTCATCTGCAGCAAATGCAGCAGTAATTGCCATGCCTGAATGGGGCTGGTGAGCCATACCAGACGATGCTTAACACAGAGTTGACCATCACAACACACACCATCATCATATGAGCAGAAGGCTGCCACCACTAAGCCATGGAAAGAGCCAAGTATTGTTTTATCATTTGATCTGAGTATATATGGGTCCAGAATTTGCTGGCGGAGGGCACTTTACTGCATGCTCTGTTAGTTAGAATTGCTTCTGCAACTTTCAGCTCAAAGATTTTGCGTAACAAAATTGCTGGAAATGTGAGCTCATAGTAGCACAATGAGGGAAACAAGAAATCGGGACCTTGATAAGCAATGGGATAAATAGACTGTCTCCTTAACCATTGAAAAGTAAAGATTAGGAAATAAACAGATGAAGAACTGAGATGGAAGGTTAATTAGGGCAGATGAATTCAATGCAAAGTAATGTATAGGAAGAGAACTAAAGTCAGGGAAAAAGATTGGATTAAGAGAAACAGAAAAGAAACAAAGTAAAAGTAAGAAAAAAGTAATAAAATTTAAAATTTCACATTTTTAAAATCTGCAATATGCAATCACAACCTGAATTCTGTCCCTGAGGTCCCCACCTTCACAGGTGCCAGTCCTCAGCTAGCTTGATTCATTCTATGTGATATCAAGAAATGGCTGAAGGTACTGGATACTGCAAAGGCTATTAGCCCTGACAGCATACTGGCTTGCATTCCAGAATTAGCTGTGTCCTTGGCCAAACTGTACCAGTACAGCTACAACATTGGTGTCTACCTGACAATATGGAAATTGCCAACATTCAGGCTACTTGATAAGTGACAAGTAATATTCACACCACACAAGTACCAGGCTATGTCCATCCACAACAAAAGAGAATTTAGCCATTTCCACTTGAAGTTCATCAGCATTACCATCACTGAACTTCCCACCATCAATATCCTGGGGGTTACCATTGAACAGAAACTGAACTGTTTCATACTGTGGCTACAAGAGCAGGTCAAAGCCTGGGAATTCTGCAATGGGGGACTCACATCCTGACTCCAAAATCCTGTCCACTATCGACAAGGCACAAGTCAGGAGTGTGATAGAATACTCCCCACTTGACAGGATGAGTGCATCTCCAAGAACACTCAAGAAGCTTGAAACATCTAGGACAAAGCAGCCTGCTTGATAGGTGCACCATCCACCACCTTAAACATTCACTCCCTCCACCACCAATGCACAGTGGCAGCAGTGTGTATCATTTACAAGATGCACTGCAGCAACTCCACAAGGCTTATTTGACAGTACCCGCCAAACCAGCTACCTTTACCACCTAGAAGGGCAAGGGCAGGAGATGCACTGGAACACCAGCACCTGCAGGTTCCCCTCCAAGCTACATGCCATTCTGGCTTGGAACTACATCACCAATCCTTCACTATTACTGATCAAAAACCAGGAACTCCCATCCTAACAGCACTGTAGACATACCTACGTTAGATGGACTGCAGCGGTTCAAGAATGTTGCTCACCACCACTTCCTCAAGGACAATTAGGGATGGGCAACGAAAGCTGGCCTTGCCAGCAATGCTCACATCCCAAGAACAAATTAAAAAAAAGCAATGGGAGTCCAAATTTTAAATTGTTTACTTTCTGGGCAAGAAAGATCAGCTGACAATCATCAACAATTTTTTCATTGTTAAAGGCACTTACAGTGTTAATTACTAGACTTGTATGATGAATTTAATGGGCAATTAATGGGTAAATGCAGCAATGTCATGAAAATTACCAGGAAGTTAAAGGTGAGATGCCATTTTCACAAAGCTAATGGCAGAGTTGCACAAACTAGCCTGTACCATATAGCAATTTATGTTATGGTGAATCTCTTTCTTGCTACAAGCAGCAGGCTTGTATTAATTGTTGTTCACACGCTGTTATTTTTTCAGCAAGTTCTGGCCATTGTATTCAGATCTATTTTTTCTTGAATTGGTAATATTTTGTGTTAATATTTTCTCAGTCACACGCAATATATCTATTTTGTTCTCCAGCGATCAACCCTTTCAGTGTTGGACATTGTTATGGCTTTTAAAATATTATGATAACCCTATTTACTTTCTTTTATACTTTGTATTTTGCAAAAGCATTTCTATTTATTCCACAGATTTGAATTCACAGAATCCCTTGCTGTTAAAGATCCTGAAGGAGTTTGCTGTGTTTCATTCAGATTTGTATCAGTGTATGTGGAGGTAGAAGGTGGCATGGGTTGGGTTTTGTTATTTCCTTTATCCATTATAAAACACTTCTTGTACAATCCACGAGCAACTCTTTTGACAATGTCAATTCTTTCCCACTCAAAGATAAGGCTGGTTGTATCATGTCATTGACCAGAAGTTGCCAGGGAACATCAGGCAGGCTCCTGCCTGCGTGGAATCAATAAGTCTGAAAATAGCAAGGCCAGTCTGTGTTTAAATGCTCATCTCAGTAGTGATAGTATTTATTGCATAGTTTGAGGAGGTGAAAGTACAGGAATAAAAACAAAGTAAATAGTTGCTTCAGCTGAGTCTTGTTTCCTAGCTACTGACTCCATCCCTCTCCCTAGCAACAGTCTGAGATTAAGACACCCTGTTCACAACCTTGGTGTCACATTTGACCCCGAGATAAGGTTCCAACCTCGTGCCTGCACCATGACTAAGACCGGCAATTTCCACCTCCACAACATTGCCCAACTTTGCCCCCATCTCAGCTCATCTGCTGCCAAAGGCTTCATTTATGCCTTTGTTACCTCTAGACTTGCATATTCCCATGCACTCCTGGCTGGTCTCCCACATTCAACCCTCTGTAAACTTGAAGTCTTCCAAAACCCTGCTGCCCAGTCTTAACTCACCGCCAAGTCCCTCTCATCTATCGCCTCTGTGCTCACTGAACTACATTGGCTCCTGGTCAAGCAACATCTTTGATTTTAACATTTTCATCCTTGTTTTGAAATCCCTCCATGGTCTCATTCCTCCATATCTCTCTATGCCAGCCCCACAACCCTCCTAAATAGCTGTGCTCCTCTAATTCTGCCTCTTGAGCATCTCCATTTTAATCATTCCTTCAGTTGCCAAAGCCCTAAGCTCTGGAATTCCCTCCCTAAACTTCTTTGCATCTCCAGCTTATTTTCCTCTTTTGCCTTAAAACCTACCTCTATGACCAAGCTTTTGGTCATCTGACCTAATATCCCCTCAGTGTCATATTTTGTTTTATAACGCACCTGTGAAGTGCCTTGGGATGTTTTATTACGTTAAAGGTGCTATTTAAATGTAAGTTGTTGATATTAGGAACATTCAGTAAGAAGAATAGCTTGCCTTTCTCAATATTTAGCAGGTCTAATGAATAAGCTCAAGGCTAGAATTGGACAGATATGATTGTTCTACAAACATGCATTTTACAAAAGCTCGGGTACACCTCGGGGCAGGATTTTTCACTGAGCAGGCAGGCACGCACCCAACCCTCTCAAGCATAAAAGGATGCGCGATGATGTCAGGCAAGCATCCTGACATCATCATGTACTCACGCAATATTTCATTCAGCGGGCGTACACAGGACTCGACAGCATGCTCACCAACAATCATAAGGCCATTAACAAGTAATTTAATTAAATTTTTCACTGCCCATCCAAACTTATGGTTGGTGGACAGACGAAAAGGCCAAGTGGCCTTTGCATTTTTTGCGAAACCTCATCCATGGATGGGATGAGGTTTCGATCCTTTATTTAAAAATTTTTTTTTTTACATTTCATCCTAATTTCTAACATGTCCCTGCTCATGTGACAGAGTCGTATGAGAGGACATGTTTTTTAACATTTTAAAAATCTTCGTTTTTAATTCTCAAAGCTCTTCATCTCCCTGAGGCAGTTCTGTGCCTTCAGGAACTTTTCCTGTGCACATGCAATGAACTTACGATCTCACCCTCCTCCTCTCCACCACCCCCCCCCCCCCCCCCCCGCCCCCCCCAACAGAGGCAGTGCTGAGCGCCGAAACACCCGTTTCACATTGGGTGCGCCTTAATTGGACCGCCAGCGTGAAACCGTGGTCCGGTTCCAATTGCGGGTAGCGGTCAGCTTCCTGACTGCTCACCGCCCCCTCCCCCCACCCCACCCCTGCAGAGCCCACCCGACGAGGGCAAAATTCTGCTCATAGATTATTTCTACTTGGTTTGTTTAGAGAAGGATATGATGCTTGTGTACACATTAATTAAATATCCTGACATTGTTTTGATTGAAAAATAAAGAAGCTTGCTCCTCAGGGGATTAAAAGACTGCTTTGGCTGTCTACTTCTTAGTTCAGTGCTATACATATAATAATAACCCATTTAAGATTGCTCATCTGTTGTAAACCCATAAACAACAGAGCCTGTAGACAGACAAGAGCAAAGCTCTGCGGATTCAGAAATCTGAAATAAAAACAAAATGCTGGAAATACTTACCAGGTCTGGCAGCATCCGTGGAAAGAGAAACAGAGTTAACGACTTGTCAGAATTGGGCCTGTACACAAGCTGATCTGTTTCCTCTCAAGTAATCTGTGTATATAGAACTAACTAATCCATTTCAATTGTCATGGATTATATTGAAATTCATTGCCATATGCGAGTTCACAGTGGAGTTTTACACCATATACTATCAGCAGGGAAGTTCCAAGCAGAACTTTTCAGCTGCTTTGTTTTCTACATGCAGATATATACAATCAACATGCAAATGAAGGGAAATTTGTTGTGTGCAATTCAGGATGTTCAGCCTTCAGTCAGGTAATACAAGCTGGACTCTGAATCAGCAGTGCTGTAAAGCCAATTCCTATATTTAACTTACTTTATTTGAACTCTGATTTAGTTCAACTATGTTGCCTATTTCAGTTTGGATTGAAAGTGATTTTAGAGCTCATATGACATCCCAAATGTCAGTATCATTGTAGCATTAAATGATAGTACTACTGGAGCACCCTTTTCTATTCTTTTAGTAAGCTATTTCTCTCATAATTATAGCAACAACTTAAAAGATCTTCTGTTGTTCTAATATTCAGTTGAATTAGTTCCATTAAGATCTCTGTTATAGTGTAAGCCATTTTCAAATAGCTATCTTCTCTGCTTGATGATACCCACAGAACCATATACCTGTCAGTATTATTGTTTTCTAGAATTTGCATTGTGAAGATTTATTCATTACACTCTGTTAGTTTGGTCTTTATTAACTGAGATCAGCATTTTTGGTCTTTGAACAGTCACCATGTTTTTAACCACAGATATTTCTAATGTAGAAATTAGACCTTTTCTGCAGTTTTCAAAAAGCAGAAACCATCTATCATTAATTTCTTCAACCCTTGCAATGTGCTGGCATCATACTGCAGCAGTGATTAATGCCTTTCTCATGGAAAAGTTAAATATATTTAACAACAGCAATTTGCATTTATTTAGTGCCTTTAATGAAGTGACATGTTCCAGGGCACTTCACAAAAGTGTGATCAGATTAAAGTTTGACATTAAACCACATGAAGAGACATTAGGATAGTCAAAGAGGTAAGTTTTCAGATGCATCTTAAAGGAGGAGAGAGAGTTAGAGAAGGATGTAGTGCCTAGGTAGCTGAAGGCATGGCCACTAACAGTGGGGCAATTGAAATCGGGAATGTGCAAAAGGCCAGAATTGGAAGGGTGAAGAGATCTCAGAAGGCTGTAGGGCTGGAGGATATTACAGAGATAGGGAGCAGTGAAGCCATAGAGATATTTCAATACAAAGATAAGAATTTTAAATTTGCGGCATTGCTGGACAAAAAGCAAATGTAAATCAGCGACTTCAGGGGCGATGGGTGAATAGGACTTGGTGTGAGTAGGATACTTACAGCAGAGTTTTGGATGATCTGAAGCTTATGGAGAGTGGAAGATGGGAGTCCAGCCAAGAGAGCATTGGAATCAAGTCTGGAGAAAATGAAGGCATAGATGAGGTTTCAGCATCCAATGGGCTAAGCCAGGGTGAAGGACACAATGGCTTCCCTGCGATTCCCTCTGGTTAAAATAGCCGTCAGCCCACAAGATACCATTGGAACCTAATCAACACATTTAAAGGGGGACCCCACCAGTTTCTGGTACGTATCCTCTGACCTGCTCAGGTTATAATCAGAACATGTGGAAAGAGATTGGTACCTCATTTTAACTCTCAGAAGCGATTTCAACTGGTTGCCTGATTTCTGCCATCAGGCAGGGTTGAAATCTCTGCTGCTGCTTCTCTATGAAACAAGATTAAAGGATTAAGTTATTCTTTATCCTGCGTTATATATTGAAGCTATGAAAATAAAGCTAGAATAATGATTATCTAGAGTAATTATGGAACTGTAATCTAATCATGTGGTACAGATGATGCAATGAATCACCAAAATGAAGCTAAGCATTTTCTGACTATTTGAGGACTGCATTACAGTCTTGAAAGTATCCCAAGGAGTTTATTTTTTTACAGAATACATGGCTAATAATTGTATTTCATTTTGAGTCTATTCCCTTGGTGTCAACACCACTGGGGACTCCCTAGATGGAATTTAATGTGGCCCTTGGGTGGGGGAGGCCATAAAATCAGGAGGGAAGGCCTGGGGGAGTTGGGATGTTGGACTGCCCATTGCCTTCCTGAGGCTGTGCAATTCACTCAGTGGTGGGGAAAGTTGATATTCTCTTGGCCCTCCTGCCCAGAGGCCAATTAAGGGCCATGTAAGGGTCTTGTCCTGCCACCACTGGCATTCTACCAGCAGAGGGGATGTCAACAACATAGGGAGACTGCCTAGTATACCCTGGTGGCATCCTTGAGGGTTTGTGGGGGAAGGCCATCTTAATTAGGCACCATGCAGACCACTGAGACAAGGGCTTCCCCTGCAGAAAACCCCCTCCTCCCTTGCCTTCACCAAAGCTACCATCACCACCCCTTTGTCCCCCACCCCGTACCCCTTGCTGGGTCCTGCCCGACTGGCCCCTGCATCCCCAACGCCACTTACCTTGGCTCTAGGCCAAGTGCAGTCCCAGCAATGTCCACCACTCCTGATTGGTTGGCAGCTCTTGGAGGCAGAACCTCATCCCTTAAAGAAACAGGAGCCAAGAGGCCTGGCAATTAATTGCATGATAGCCATAAAATCCAGTCAGCGCTCCCGGAAACGGACGAGGCAGGTTTCTCCCTGATTTTCCAGCCTGTCCACTGCCACCTGGAAAAATTCAGCCTCTCTGTGTGTGCACATTGCTGTTGATGCATGACAATACTCATATTGTAAGATCAATAATTGTGATGTAATCACTGCAAGATTATCAAGCGCTTTCTGATGTATATTTATGAACAAGAAGGAAAGAAAGACCTTTCACAATCTCAAGATATTCTAAAGTGCCTTACAGCCAATGAAGTATCTTTGAAGTGTAATCATTGTTATAATGCAGGCACTCAAGGGCAATTAGGAATGGGCAATAAATGCTGGTCTTACCAATGATGCCCACTTCCCATGAATGTTAAAAACCTGATAGCAGGGTATGGTACTATATAATTGGTTGATTATGTTACTAGACTAGTAATCCAGAAGCCTGGACCACTGATCCAGGGACACAAGATAAAATTCCACCTCAGCAGCTGGGGAAATCTAAATTCACTTAATTAATTATTTTCTGGATTTGAAAAAACAAGCTTATATCAGTACTAGTGATCAAGCAACTATCGAGTGGCTCTAAAAGCCCATCTGATTCACTAATATCCTTTAGTGAATGAAACTTTCTGACTTCACCTGGTCTGGCCTATGACTCCAGATCCACAGAAATGTAGCTGACTCTTAATTGCTCCATGAAATGGCCTAGCAAGCCACTCAGTTATATCAAACTACTACAAAAGCGTCTAGAATAAAACTGGATGGACCATCTGGCATCAATCTAAGTACTGAACACAAGAAAGGCACAACCAACCTAGCTGATATTGCAAAATCCTCCTCACTAGGTTCTGCCAAATTTGGGAGTCATGCAAAGCTGGACAAGCTTGAGGAAAGGGAGGAGGATAAGGGGGAGCAGGGCTCTCGGCAGATGATCTTATCTACCTAGCTTTGTTCAGGAGCAATTCTCCTACTTGAACATCAGTGACAACCAATATTTGAGACTGCACTTCACTAAGAAGGTTGTTACTGAAACCTGCCAACTGTTATGACCACAACTGCAACATTAGAGCAGGGCAAAGCTTGCATTGCCTATGGCTGTGAAGGTGACTGAATTTATCAACTTCTATGTATCTGGCTCATTCCAGACTGGTGCAAGTACAGTTTTCGGTGCAATGTGCTATAAGGGAGGTCACTGAGACTCTCTATTCAAAGAAAGATAACTTTATTTCATTGCCACTTGTCAAAAAGGGGGCAGAATGAACACAAGTTATTTGCAAGGATTTTGGACAATTATGTGTAGTCAATGGTGCAGGGCACCATTGATTACACATACATTGTTTTACATTCAGTCATGTGTCAAAATTGAATCCCACTCCCTCAATATGTAGCTTTTGTGTGATCAAAGGCTGCAGATCATGAAGATCAATGTCCAGTATCCTGACAGCAGTTATGATACATTCATTCTGTGGTAATCTGCTATGCCTATCCTATTTGAAATACCATAGGAAACTGAAGGGTGGCTGCTGGTCATCAAGAGCTAACCATTGATGACATGGTTCATGATTCTTGTTCATAGCCCAAGCACACATTATGCAGTAAGCGTACAATGGGAGCCATGCTGCCACCAGAAATTTGGCAGAACAGATCATTGGTGTGCTAAAGTGATGATTCCACTGCCTAGACCACTCTAGTGAGCCCAGCAGTATCCAGCTAAGTGGGTCTCAAGAATAATGGTGGTATGCTACATGTTATGTGTGCTATATATATAATATATATACACACTACATGATCTAGGTATTCTGGTGCATGAGTCACAAAACGTTAGTGTGCAGGTACAGCAAGTAATTAAAAAGGCTAATAGAAGGCTAGCCTTCATCATGAGAGGAATTGAACATAAAAGTAAGGATGCTATGCTTCATTTATGCAAGGCATTGGTAAGACCATGGCCCGTAACTTCCGCGCTCCCCAGCATCAGATTTGGGAGATACCCCAAAGATGCACTGGGGTATCCTCCTGGGAACTTCCCAGGTAAGGGTTTGCATGGCAATTGCTCAGAAGTGCACACTTTCTCTGGACAATTGCGCTGCACTGGGAACCATCCGAAAATGTGATTTAAATTGCAAACTGTGGATGGTTCTGCCAGGGTTATACCAATAGCTACCCAGAAAGGGTTAGAAGAATTATAACCTCTTTTAACTTCTGAGTGACTATTGTAAAGGCCAAGACCAACCCCACGGGATTCCCCCAGACCCCCCACATACCCCCAGCCTCCAATACCCACCAGCCCCCCGGTCTCTGACATTCTCGGAACTCCAACTCCCACCCACCCCCTCCAGACCTCAGACCCCCACCCCCACAAACCGCCCGGACCTCCGACCAACCTCTGCCCCGATCTCAGCTCCCCCGCTCCACCTTGGACCCCCCCCCTAGACCTCAGACCCCCCCCAAACCCTCAACTCCCCCCCAGACCTCATACCCCTCATCAACCTCAGGACCCCCTCCAGACCTTGGACCCCCTCCAAACCATCCTCCAATCTCAGACAACCTCAGACTTCCTCCCATCCCCCAACCTCAGACCCCCTTGACCTCAGACCCCCTCACAAAGCCCCCCGACCCCGACACCCCCCACCCGCCATGGACCTCCGACCCCCACCACCCTCCGGACTACACCTGGCACCCCCAACCCTGAAATCCTATGCATTTACCTTAGACACTTACCTTCTCCCTGGCCTGTCAATTTCCCTGGCCCTTTAACTTACCTGCTTTATGGCGTATAAAAGGTGGCATGGCCTCCTTGAATATGCTGGACCTACACTTCGCTGGGGCTTGCGAGGAGTCATTTGATGCAGGCCCCAAGCAGTTCCAGCGAATGGAAGTGGCAACGTAATTTTCAAGACCAGGTAAGTAGGTATTTATTTCTTCTAATTTCTGTGGACCAGCACTTTCCGACACTAGTCGGAGGTTATGGCCCCACATCTCAAATACTGTGTGCAGCTTTGGTCTCCTTTATAAAGAAGGATGTAAATGCATTGGAGGCATTTCAGAGGTGATTTGCTAGATTGATACCTGGAATGAGCAGGTTGTCTTTTGAGTAAAGTTTAGACAGACTGGGCTTGTTTCCACTGGAGTTTCGAAAAGTGAGGGGTGTCTTGATTGAAGTATATAGAGATGAAAAGACCTGACAAGGTGGACATGTAAAGGATGTTTCCTCTTGTGGGTGAGTCCAGAACTAAGGGGTACTGTTTCAAATTAGGAGTCACCCTTTTAGGACAGAGATGAGGAGAATTTTTTTCTCTCAGCGATTTTGGAACTCCCTGCCTCAGAAAGCGGTGGAAGCAGTGTCATTGAATATTTTTAAGACAGAGGTAGATAGATTCTTGTTAGGCAAGGGAATCAAAGGTTATCAGGAGCATATGAGAATGTGGAATTTGAAACAAACAGATGATCCATGACCTTATTGAATGGCGGAGCAGGCTCGAGGGGAAGAATGACCTACTTCTGCTCCTATTTCGTATATGTATGAATGCTGCATAACCTTGCCATCATGAGGGAACAGCCTTTGTCACCATCTATTAGGTAAGAAGTTGAGCAGAAGCACAAAGAAGAGGAGGAAGAAAAGGGAGAGGAAGGGAGGCCACAATCTAAATAGCTTTCTGCCTGGGCTGTGCCTAAAGAACTAATTCAAATGTGATACCAACAATTCAAACTCAATTACCCATTCCCAACAGTCTCACACTCATTCCTCTTCCACTGACCATCATATCGTCATCTGGCCTTCCATACAAATAAAGGTGAACACAAAATACACATTCCAAACCAAAAATATATTAACCCATGCCATATTGCATACAATCTTAACTTAATCACCCTTGTAAATTCCCTTAGTGCCAGTCTTCCATGCGCCTTTGCCTGTCCTAGTCTGGTGCTCCTATGAAATGCTCCCCCAGTGGCTGCAGTATGACTGGTGAATGGCTGCTAACTCTCAGTGGAGACTGCAGGGGCTTTGAAAGTTAACCTTGATCACCTCTGGGCCTAAGAGTCCCAACTTCAGTATGTGCCACCTCAGCATGGTGGCAGAAGCCTGGGTGCACTGTTGTAAAGGAAAAAGCAACAGTGGAGTGCCAGGGATGACATTACAACTGCTGTCATTCTGATAGACGACAGCAGGTTTGTGCTCCTTGAAACCACTGCCACTCATCTGGGGCAGTGCCTCAACAATACTAGCTGTCGGAGGACAGACTGCAGGTCTGCTGTAACTTTGCAAGCCTTGCTGTACGCTGTAACTCACAGCTAGATTGACAGCAGTCTCAGCTTTCATGGCATCAAGCTTCCATGAAATCGATCTGCAGCACTCATGTTTTGGTGGAAGCTGCTTATACTACAATGGAAGCTGAGACATTGGCCACCAGGTGTTACATCATGATTGAGTCTACCAGTGTGTTGTTGGAGTTGGCTATTGGTTCCATGCTGGAAAGAATAGATTTCAAGCTCTGCGCAAAGCCCCATTCCAAGTTTGTATCAAACTCCCTCATGCTCCTTGACATTGAGCGCAGGTTTACTGGTGGGCAGGCTTCCCAAAGCACCAAAAATTTGTTGTGTATGCCCATCATCTTTCTCCTGTAGCCCTGCCTATTGAAGTCTTCATCTGCCTTATTTGCAACAGATCTCATGTGTGACTTCACCCACTGGTGAGGTGGTACCTGCGCTGTTTTGACCTCTGCTCTAGCTCCAGCATGCTTGTGTCTCACCATGTGTGGATCCCATTTCTATGCAATAGATATGATATGCAGTTAGTGTAGGGCAATTTATTTTGAGTGATTTTGCTGTCATGGTTGAATAGGTGGCATTGTCAGAGTGTGCCACTTACAGTGGTACTAAGTATGTAAGAGTGAGATGAAGCTATGAATATTACTGAATCGTGATTGATGGAGATTTTTGGAGGTGAGAGATGGGGGTTGTTGCAAGAACAGTGTACGAGACTAATGGTGAAGTTGGTAGGATATGGCATTTAAAGATGCATTCACTTATCTTGATGACTTGTGTGAGGTCACAGAACCTCTTGCAGAAATGCACCCAGGTCCTGGGGACTAAACGCCTGGCACTTATCACGATGACTATATGTTCTCACTGCCATCTCTTTGTGTGCCTGGAGGGCCTCCTGTGGATACAAGGCATCTCTACTCCCTTCAAACTGCTCTGCCAAGACCTCCATGCAACATGAGAAAAATTTGGTGTTGCTCTCTCCAATAGGCAGTCATAGTTGTTCTGAATAATCTCAGCACCTCCAGCAGCCACAACGCAGCTTCCCTTTAAGAGATGCAGACTTGCTTTAAGTAGTGCTAATTTATAACAATATTGGCCTCCATTTAGGCGTGCAGCCAATGAATAGTGTGGTCAGCACTGGCTGCATGCAGTCATTGTAACGAGCAGACAGCGTGAAGATGGAGTGCTGCCTGCATAATATTGAAAGGACGCAGGGTGATCCCCATTCCTGCTTTTGAATTTAGCCTTCTGTATCTACAGTATGATGAGTTAACTACCTAGAACAACAATAATACCAACTTAAGTTTTGTAATGCCTTTAATGTAGACAAAAATGCCAAAGCACTTAACAGAAGCAATAATAAAACGGACACCCAGTCAAAGAAGCAGTCATTAGAAGTTTCTCAAGGGACTAAAGCATTGGAATCGGTCATCCAAATGTTCAGCTGGAGGAAACCATGTCTTGCTGGACAAAATTATGTTTCATCTAAAACTGGTTGTTGGATAAGCAGTCTCACAGTACAGAAACAATAGAGGAAACATAAAATTACAAAGAGACATTGATAGATTAAGTTAATGGGCAAAACTTGAGGCAGATGGATTTCAACGCAAGTAAAGTGTGAGGTCATCCTAAATGGTGAAAGCTAGGAACAGTGGATGTCTGAAGGGATTTAGTGGTCTATGCACCCAGATCACTAAACTGTAGTGCCAGGTACAAAAAATAATTAAAATGGTTAATTGAATGTTAGTCCTTATCTCTGGAGGGCTAGAACATAAAGTGCTGGAAGTTTTGTTATAACTATACAAAGCCCTTGTCAGACCACTGTGTAGATTTCTCGGCACTGCACCTTAGAAAGGATATATTAGCCCTGGGAGGAATGCAGAACATATTCACTATGCCGATGCTCTAAAATTCTCTCAGCAACAATGAAAGTAGAGAATGGCCTTCCCAACTGAAGGTCAGTTGAAGCATCTCCAATTAAGGGCTACTTAAGGGCCTCGTCCCACTACTGCAGCATTTCACTATCATCAGGGGGCTATCCACAGCATGGGGGCATTACCCAGTAAAACCTGGCAGTTTCCCTGTGGGTTTGATGGAGGCAACCCTCCTGATTGGGCACTCCGTGGCCCACAGTGGGCTCCTCCAACTGCAAGGACCACCTTGCAGAAAAAAACCCCTACCCTCACCAACCACTCCAACCCCTACTTACCTCATTTGCCTTGGTCTGAGGGTGACGATCTTTCTCTTTCTCCGGACCACGTGCAGTCTCAGCAATGACCACCACTCTTGGTGGCACTGCTGGAACTGAAGAGCTGCTGGCCTTCCAACTGGTCAGCATCTCTTGGAGATGGGATCTCATCTGTTAAAGAGAAGAGAGCCCTGACACCAGGCAGTTAATTGCCTGATCACCACAAAATCAGCTTGGGGCTCACCAAAATGGCTGAGGCAGGATTTTCCACAGCTTTCCAGCCCGCTGTTGAGGCCATGACTGCCGAAAAATAATTCAACCCCAGACACCTGTGAATAATGTCACCAAAGAGCAGCAAGTAGATGAGATGTTGGGGAACCAATATTAGATCTTTGGGGATTCCAGAGGTGATGGTGCAGACGTCAAAAGGGAAGCTAGAGCTGGAGACACCATGGCTATGATCACATAGCTAATAACAGAAGCAAACAAGGGTAGTTCCACTGAGCCAGACAGAGACACCAAGGCCGGATTTTCCAGCCTTACCGTGACAGGACCTGCCGCGGAAGATTCAGCTGCCCAGCCAAAAGTCCATTGACTTTCGGTGGGACTGGACAATCCCAGGGGCGGGTGCGGCCAGAAAATCCCACCCATAGCGGGGGTTGCTGCAGTCAAACTTGTCAAAAACAAAGAGCTTGAGAAGGATGAGGAGAGATAATGCACGATGATAATTGCTACAGGCTGCACCCAAACTAGGTAGGAACATAAAGACATGCAGGGAATATTTAAAATAGATAATTTAGGGAGAGTGCAGGGAGGATCTCAGATGAGAAAAATCTTAGGGTGGAAGGACATCAATAGTTGAGTATGGACAAAGAAATTCAGGGAATATCTGGTTTTGGAAACAGGCAAGATGTAGCCAACCAGATGCGTACAAAATCCAAGGAAGATTGCAACAAGCACTACATGAAATGTCTCATTAAAGCAGAGTCCAAAAAAAGTTAGATATCAGAAGCCAGGAAAGGTGATAAATCCAGAATAAGTTGTAGATACATAAAAGCATTAGAAATGAAGGGTGTGGTTTTAACCTAACCCACTTGCTGCTGGGAAGCTGACATGATCAGGCTGGCCATCTTACAGCCATCCACATATAAACAAAAAATGTTGGAAATACTCAGCAGGTCAGGCAGCATCTGTGGAGAGAAACAGAGTTGACATTTCAGGTCACGGTGTTTCTACCACAGATACTGTCTGACCTGCTGAGTATTGCCAGCCTGTTAGTTTTTATTTCCAGCATCTGCAGTATTTTGTTTTTGCATTACAGCCATCAATTTTACTTTCTATTGAATTCAAGGAAAAGTAAAATAGGTTGCCAATCCATCCATCAGTTACCAGCTGGCTAGGTTTGGGTAAAAGTATTTCCAAGATGTTGAAGTTGGAACTTGCAGTGGTAGTAGCTAGTCTACAGTGTAATAGGAATATCAAAACCATGGCTACCACCAGAGGATGGGTATAATGAATATAACATTAAGAAAAAATAGGGTGAACAGAAAAGAAGATGGTGTAGTCCTGTATGGCAAAGTCACCTGGAATAAAAATGAGGTTTAGCCCCTGAGAGGTAGAAAATTAGACAATGAACAAACAGTATTGTGCAGAACATGAGTTCAGCATAGAAAGGAATAGTTTCCTCTATGAAGAGATAGGAAGGGTTTGTGAGCATGGGAGAATTATTTTAATGGGCAACTTCAATCAACCAAAGGTAAATTGAGAAAACTAACTAATTTAGAGTCAGAGTTGGTAAATATTATGCATGACTACTTCATGACCCAATGGTCAAAGAAGTTACAAGAGGTAATGTTCATTTTTATTTTCATTATTGGCCCAAACAATCTACAGGAAATAGAAGATAGGGCACCTTTGGATACTGAACAATCAAGTTCAGTATTCTCTGGAATTCAAAAATACAGAAGTCCCAGGAACCCAGTATATCATTTAAAAATAGCCAAGTTAAAAGAAATAGGGAACAATTTAAACAAATTAATTGGAAGAGATTGTTCAGCAATCCTTCAGTAAAGAACAAGTGGTGTCTTTAAAGGCATAGCGGAGAATTTCCATGTGGTCTCTCCCAATAGTCCAGTGTAACTCAATTGGATATCGTCCAGAAACCCAGAAAAATAGTGTAATACCTCCAAAATTACAGAAAAAATTCACTCCCATAAGATTAAGCATACATGATAAATATAGATCTAGGATCAGAAAACTGTCAAAATGTGCATGAGCCTAAATGGATTAATTAAAACAAGTGGAGAAGAAAATCAACCTTTACAAATCCTATAGGGAGAAAGGAGGAAGGGTTCATTGGACAAAATAAAGGAATATGGAGTATATGTTGAAAGGGTAGTCAGCAGTGTAGAGAATCTTCCAACAAAGCATAGCGACAGAGACAAAACAGAATTGTAAGAAATTTTTCCAGTACTCAACTGTAAGAGGACAGACAAAGGACATGAATAATAATAGATACAAATGGTTTTGAATTTGAGCACAAGATCCTAAATTTGTGAGAGATTACTTCTCTCAATATAAGGAAAAAGATGAGCTGCATACCCTCCCCAAACAGATATAATGTAGGCAAAATGAATAGCCAATATAAAAGATGTTATTCCAAGGGAAGTTGAAAGGCCTGAAAACAAATAAATTCCATGGCATGGATGGTATTTACCCTGTAAAACTAATATGTTAGGGAAGGCATTAACAATCATTATGAGGGATATAATGAACACTAGGGGCAAAATTTTCCATTTATGAAACAAAGTGTGGTAGCGGGCGGTTTTGGCAGTGCCCACACTGTTGGCCAGAATCATGCCCAATTCTGCGCTTGGAAGGTAAATAATTATGCACAGGTGAGTATCGGGCCAAATTACCTGGCAGGTCGGAAGCTGATTCGTCTGCCCACTGTCAGCTGGCAGGATCAAAGATCCAGGCACCACATTTAAAAGCCAGTCCAACACATGCTTTCACTTTCTCAAACGTCTTCAGGACACATACAGAGATGTCTTCCAACCAGAAGAAGAAGGCCAAAAGCGTCAAGAAGAAGACAGCACCCCGCTTCACCCACCAGGCTCTCCAGGCACATGCCCTGTATCACAGGGATGGCTGCAGGAAGCAAACCAGCCTCACCTCTCCGCCCTGGGAGGCCATCGCAGAGCAGGTCAGCGTGGCTGGCGACTGCGCCCGAAATGCCATCTAGTGCAGGAAGACGATGAATGATCTCATTACTCCACCGGGGTAAGCCATCCTTCAACTCCCTCCAATATCAAACTTTCATCATGTACTCTCTTCAAGGATCTCACACAACCAATAGAGGGGGATACATATCAACACTCATTCTCTCACTGAGACTTTCACATCTCCACCCATCCCATCTATCATGTTGCTCACACTCCATCCTCTGACCTTATTGGGAAGGGCTCACCACGCACAGGGAATATGCATCTCACCCAGCCTCTGCTCCATCTCTTCTCATCACATGCCTTTCTTTCTTCTTCATACAGGCCAAGCTGGCACACAACAGGTGCAAAAGCTCACAGACTGGGGGAGGGACAGACAACATCATTGCCCTCAGTGAGTGCGAAGAGGTGGCAGCCGAGCTGGTTGGGGAGGACAGGAATCACTCCTATGGGGAAAGGGAGATCAGCCTCTCCCAACAACCTAGTATGGACCACAGCTCCATCACTTCGTCAAATCCTGACAATCACAGTGCAGTCTTATATAGCTCATGCTCATTAACTGAAACTTTATTTTCTATTTTCTAGGCACCAGCAGATTGAGGCCCACAAGCCAGTCAGGCACCAGTCTAAGCCCCCAGACAACGTTTGAAGTGGAAGCTCTGGAAGAACCATCACAGCGCTTACATGCATCCTCCATCAGCTCGGAGACTCACACATCGGTGGGTCACAGCTGTAGATTAGCCTCGGACTCACTTTCTGGAGAACACCTCACTGACACATGCCCTCAGCAGTCAGATGCAGGGACAGCCCAGGCCTCTGGCATTTGGGGGCTGCTGGAGACCAGCCACCTGCTCAGCCCGAGTTAAATGATGAGCCACTGGAAGCGGCCACGAACTCAATGCTGGAGATGCAATGACAGATGGCTGAACATCAGACAAAGATTAAGTGAATGATGGAGGAGTCTGTCTGCATTCTGACTGATGTTGTGGTTCCAACATGTGAGTGCCTCAAGATCACCATGGGTAGGCTGGTGACTACCAAGGAGACCTTGGTCCAGTAGGTCTTGCTGGATTTGTGCTCGGCCCTGCACGCCATGGCCACACACCTTGGTGGGCACCATCAAGATGTGGGCGACATGGGGACAAGGAACCTTGATCTCCCCCCAGGTGCACAATCTCCTGCAGGAGTCAGGGCAGAACCCTCAGGCATCCACAGGGAGGATGAGCATCATCCAGACTCCCCAGGGCCTCCTCTCAGGACACTCGAAGGGTGTGCAGCCGCTCACAGCCCATTCTGCCTGTGACCCCATTCACTCCAGCTGCTCAGGCTGCCAAGGGCGTTTCTGTCCCTGAACAAGTGACCCTTATCAGGCCAGAGCCCTCCAGCCCTCGGGCCACCAGAGGATGTATGCCAAGATCATCACAGACAGTCAGCAGGCTGCCTCCACCTCTGCTGTGGATGTCGGGGCTGCACCCAGGCTTAGCCGTAGAGTTAGGAAAATTAAGAAAAATTAATGTCACTTTTGGATCTCGGGTGTGCTATACACGTAAATAAACTGCACTTTTATGGACACATTTGATGGTTATGTGAATGTTTTGGGCAAGTGAATGTGTTGTGATTTTGTACATTGGAATCCTCTATGTCGAGGTTTAGCCATCCTGCCACTGTGGGATTAACATTCCTATGATGTCAACCTCATTGAACTAGTCTCTGCACCCTTGTGTGATCTCTGCGAGCTGTGTTTAAATCTTTATTGGAAATGTGTGATGTAAGCGTTTCTAACCCTTCTTCCTCACAGAACACCATTGAGTGAGGGCAGCTCATCAGCATTGATATTCTAGCGGCATTTGTATCTCCTCAGTGGTAGTGGCAGAAGAAAAGACATGCACGAGAGGAGGAGATCCCTGGGCATGTCCACCTCTCAGTCGCAGCAGTGCTCGCATCATTAGATGGTGGCGTAGGTTTAAACTCTTTCTCACATTGCTCTTGTTCTTAAATAGGCTCTCAGTTTCCAGAGTGAGCTTACTCACAGGGCCCCACGGACCAAAGCAAAGATCATGGCCCACTGATTTATGAGGCAAGTGTGAATGCCAGACTCGTTCTTGCTGCAAGTGGTTGGACATCCCCTGAGTTGAAAGAAAATAGCACTTGAGGGCTAGGAGAGATGTGGCCATATGCCCTCACTTAACTTTACTCTTCCTGGAACCTGTCAGCAATTAACGTATCACGGGCATGTCTCCCACATCTTCCTTCCTCTGTGGCGTGATCGTGCTCATACTGATCCTCAGCAGTCTCCTGAGGTTCCTTGGCCTCCGGATCTTCATCCCCCGATGAGCTCTCATCCTCCTTCAGTTCATCTTCTGACACTAGTTCACCTCTTTGCATTGCTAGGTTGTGAAGGGCACAACACACTTCGAAGATGCAGGAAATCCTGTCGGGAATGATTTGGAGTGAGCCACCTGAGCAGTCCAAGCATCTGAAGCGCATTTTCAGAAGCCCCTATGGACTACTCTATCAGGGAGCATGTGGAGCTGTGAGCAGCATTGTACCTTTCCTCGGAATGACTCTGAGGGCAACACACCAGTGTCCTCAGCCACTGTTCCAGTGGGTACCCCTTATCCCCATGCAGCCATCGCTGCGGACATACAGGCCCCTTGAAAATTCAGGCACCTGTGAGTGACTCAGGATGGAGGAGTCATGACAACTCCCAGGGCACCTTGCACAAATGTGTAGTTTGTGCTTCTTCCGGTGATCACACTCCAGTTGTACATTGAAGGAATGGTAGCCTTTGTGATTTATAAACATTAGGGGCTGCTGTCATAGAACCCATATAGCCACATGGGTGCAGCCTATTGCATCCTGCGCTCTTCGCAAGCCTGAGATGGCGGCAAAGCCGGTGAATCTCGCAGCCTGACCATCTTCGTCTAGAGCAAACCTGACATAATGATGGGTCTTCCTATAAAGGGCATCTATGATCTCCTTTATGCATTTATGTGTTACAGACTGAGAGATATTGCACATCTCTCCCATTGATCCTTGGGTTCATAGTTCTTCCTGCCCTACTTGCATGATGGCTGATGCCACCTTGTCCCTGAGACACTAGCACACACATCAAGGTGACCAAGATGGCATCGTAAATATGAGCGCTGTGTGGGAAGATAAGGTTTAATTGAGATGAGAGACCCAACCTAGCTCTGTGCTCCAATCTCTGATGTGGCATATTAATGACCAATCAGTCGCTCATGGTCAATGAGTGGATGCCCTTTGGCCAGTTAGGAATATCAAATCTGGTGAACACATGACAGGCCTTCATTGATGGAATGCCATTTATGATCCAGTTGTGTCTCTTTCACTATTGCCTGCATTCCCAAATTCTAAATTCCTATGTGTTATTCTTGAGATGCAGCATCTGTGATGTGCAGCTATTGAATTCTGAGTAGCCCTTTAACAGTGCTAATGAAGCCATTGGCTTTCAGTGGCTTTTATCCCAGGGAGATCTTCCTCCTTTCTTTCTAAGCAGACCCCTGTTCACTCTTGCAGCAACAACAAGTTAGAGGACAACCCCAGAAAGGCCCAGTCATGTTCGCCTTTCCCCCTCACTACCATTCCACAGCCTTCCCTTCCCTTTGCCCGCCTTGTGTTCATCATCCCCACTCTCGCCTCACACCGCAGCCCTGGTTGAAGTGCTAGTTTCTGAAAGTGGAGTTTTTCCTGACTACCACTGCTAGTGGTGCCCTTGTGGACAACAGTCTCAGCTACCAGGAGTAGAAGACACCTGCACTCCCCATCCCGGCCGCAGTACTGATCACTGTCTGAAAGTGGAGGCCAACATGAGTACCACAGCATAGTGGTGTTCTTAGGGACAACAAAGGCAAAGAGCAGGAGCAGACCAACCCTACAGCCCCAGCAGTGTGGCGTTCATTTCAATAAGACTGGCGCAACGTTATAGCAGGTAGGCTGCGTATGTTGCACTCAGCTCGAGGTTACGAGCGAACTGAGGCCTGACTTGTGCATTCCTTTTGATGCCTATGTAATTTCCCATTGGCGTGAAGCAAAATTGGAAGGCGTGACAAGATTCTGGCAAGCATCTGTTTTAATAAGCATCCGTGAGATGTTAATTAATGCAAATGGTGTTCACGCCACTAGTCAGCAGGATAACCAACCTGCCATTAACCCACCATTGGGAGAATTGCAAACTGTTTTTACACCGGTGGATTTCCGACTTTTTGGCTGCCGCTGGATTCTCCGCTCCCGCCCTCCACAAAACCTGTCATGGACCGGATTGGAAAATTCCACCCATGGAATCATCCACTGTACTGGAAGCAGGCTAACACCTTGCCCATAATTAAAAAGAGAAACAGATTCATTGATATTAATTTTGGCCCCCAAAAAGAGTGGATATTGGACAGATGGGAAATTAAAATGTAAAGAATTTCAAACCCAAACTCACTTTTGATTTTAATTGGGCAGGGGGAATGGGAGGTCAAATAATTCATTCTCAGGAGGCAGGCCCCATGTTTAAACATTTTAACATTTCAAGAACCTTGGAGAAACCTGGCAGCTGAAGGGAACTGAGAACTGCTAGTTGGAAGAGGTAAGAGCCTTTCCAGCACTACAGGAGTGCTTCCTATGGTCCTCCAAGCAACCTCCCCAGTGATCAGCCAACACCACACCATGCCTCCCACTCACCACCCCACCCCCCCCACCTTCAATCTGATGGCCTCTCAGTGTTTTCCCCAGCCTGTAATCATCTTCCCCGCATCTCCCCCACCCCCATCTCCACCTGTCGTCTCCATGCCCCCCCCCACCCTTAGACTTTGATCTAATCTCTTCAGGCCCCTCACAATTTTCTCCCCTGATCCCTCTCACTGTGTCTCCACCAACCCCAATCTCTCCCTCCCTTCTCTATGGTCTTTGGCTGCAGCTTGATGCAGCAAGCTTACTGCACAAAAGCCAGTCAACCTTGCCTTCTGACAGGCTGCAGCTTAGAAATGGTTTCAAAAAATGGTAATTAGGAACTGCCATTAAATTTGGCAGGATCTGTCGGAAACCTATTCTTCCAGGACCCCAAACCACTAAACTCAACACCCAGGTACCCCAGCTCAACGACCTGCTACACCCACACTTCCACCAACTCCCTTCCTTCCTCCCTGTAAATATTGGGACCATTATTTTTAGTTAAATCCTATTTAATAAAATAGAATTGATTATCAGGAAAAATCCTAAGGAATATATGCATAATAGTAACGTAGCAAACAGCAATCAACATGGATTCAAAAGATGAAGATCCTGTCTGGCTAAACTCTTTGGGTTGAATCTTCTGGCTGATGTGTGGGTGGCGAAGCCAGTGCCGAAAATGTCATGTGCTGACGTTTTGCGAGCGTCCCGACGTCAGCATGCGGCATCGCAATAGATAGGTTGATAGGCGCGCTATGCAGCGGGATGCACGCCCGCCATTAAGTAAAGGCCTTGTTAAGGCCATTAACTCACCAATCGACCTGGATTTTGAGGGGCCTGTGCAAACTTCAGCTCAGCGCACAGGCCCAACAGGCAGGCGGGTAAGTGATTTTTTTACAAACCTCATCCAGTGGCGGGATGAGGTTTGATATCCGATTTAAAAATGTTTATTAAAGGTTTTGTGTACTTCATTAACATGTCCCATCTCGTGTGACATTTTCACATGAGGGTGACATGTTAATGAATTTTTTACTGTTCTATTTTTTATCTTTGACAGCCTTTCAGTGATCTCCCTGAGGCAGCATGCGCGAAACAGCGCACTCTCGCAGTTGGGGAATCCCTCCTCCCACAGGAAGCGCATAGCACTTCCCATCGGGCGGCCCGCTGGGTGGGCCTTAATTGGCCTTTGTCTTCTTTGAGATGTGAGATTGTAAGTAAAACATGGAAAGCAATATGGCATGTGGCTGTCAGATTTCTAAAAGTTAAGCTCAAAGCTGTGGAAATTTAGGGTACAGATACAAACAATATGTTGCAGCTCCCAACATTGGGGAGACAGTGATGTGGTGGTAATGTCAATGGACTAGTAATCCAGAGGTCCAGGCTAATGCTCTGGGCACATGGGTTCAAATCTCGCCACGTCAGCTGATGAAGATTACATTCAACTAATAAATCTGGAATTATAAAGCTACTCAGTAATGGTCACCATTATCAACTATCATTAGTTGTTGTAAAAACCCAGCTTGTTCACTAATGTCCTTTGGGGAAGGAAATCTGCTATCCTTTTCTCCTCTATATGTGACTCCAGACCACACAGCAATGTGGTTGGCTCTCAACTGCTCTCAAGGGCAATTAGGGATGGGGAAAAATGCTGGCCTTGCTAGGGATGCCCATGAAAGGGGAAAAAAATGCTGCATGAGGGAAGTCATTGTAGCTTCAGTTTTATTTCACTCCTTCTTGTTACAGATAAGCAGGCAGAGCAAGCACAAAGAAGATGAGAAGGAAGTGGAGGAAGAGAAAGAGGTGTTGCAACATGGGCAATCTTTTTCTGACTGGCCTTTGCATGATAAAACAATAGATGAACAATGTCAGTAACCTCAACCACAACTTTCCATTCACTAGGTGTCCCACCTTCCTTACCTTTCCACCACCACTAACTATCACATTATCCTCTTTCTTACAGCACAAACATAAAAGCCACAAGAAAATACATGACCCAATCCAATTTCATAATTTAAGTCATTACATAATGTGCATTTTCTTAGTGCTTGCCTTTCCTATGCCCTATCCTCTCCTAGTTCTGCTACAAGATTTTTCCCCAGCAGCTGCAATATGGGTGGTGGACCTTCAATTGAGGACATTACAGATTACCTAGGAGGATGACCTTGAGCTGCTCTGGTCTTTGAAGCCCCAACTGCAGAATGCACCATTTTGACTTGGGTGCAACAGACTGGGCTGAAAGGGCGCTGATCGAGTGACAGGGCGGGAGCGTGAATGCTGTCATCCTAAGGGACGATAGCAGGTTTGAGCTCCATGGAGCTAATTCAACTCTCCTAGGGCCTCAGCAATCCTAGTAATCTGTTGGAGATAAGATTGATAGACTGCTCTGATCCCCAAAGCCCCTTTGAACACTGGCATCCAGAGCCACATTTGTCAGAAAGAGTAGAAAAGCAGTATACAGTTTAAATGGAGAGAGCTTGCAGAAATTGGTGGTACAGAGGGATTTGAGTGCCCTGGTACATGAATCACCAAAAGTTAGAATGTAGGTACAGCAAGTGATTAGGAAGGCCAAACAGAATGTTTGTGTTTATTGCAAGGGGAATGGAATATAAAAAAAGGGAAGTTTCACTGCAGCTATACAGGGCCTTGGTGAGACCATATCTAGAGTACCATGTACAGTTTTGGTCTCCTTATTTGAAAAAGGATTTAATTGCATTAGAAGCAGTTCAGCGAAGGTTCAGCCACTCATTCCTGGGATGAAGGGTTTATCTTATGACAAAAGGTTGGGCCCATACCCATTGGAGTTTAGAAGAAAGAGAGGTGACCTTATTGAAACATTTAAGATCCTGAGGGGACTTGACAGAGTGGATGTTGAGAGGATCTTTCTCATTATGGGAAAGACTAGAACTAGGGGACACAGTCAGAATAAGAGGTCCCTTTTTTAAGATGGAGATGAGAATTTTTTTCTCTCAGAGGATTGTTAATCTGGAATTATTTTCAAGGGTTATGGGGGGGGCAGACAGGAAAGTAGAGTTGAGACCACAACAGAATGACAGAGCAGGCTCAAAGGGTCAAATGATCTACAGCTGCCCCTTAGTCCTATGTTCTGATGTTCTTAGCCATGATGGTAATATTATGAGCTGCCACTACAGTACTCAGTCCTTTGAGGGCGACTGCTTGTACTGCCATGGAAACTAAAGCATTGACCATCAGACAATGCATCATGCTGGGTTCCACAATTGTCTGTTAGAGGTGACAACCTTTTCCATGCCAAACTATGTGCAAAGCCTTGCAGCAAGTTGGCGTTGGACTGAGCCTTAACTTGTTGACATTGCATGGAGGCTTTCTAGCAGGCTTTCCAACTTGTGTGAGATCACTAAATTTCTTCCTGTGCTGCATTCATGTTCAACAAGCAATACTCCTGGAATTAACATCCTCTGCTATTTCTTCCCACTTCCTCCTGAGCTAGGGGCTAAACTGAAAAACTGAACCACAAAGGTAATAATCTCTGGATTACGACCTGAGCCACAAACAAATTGGCATAAGGTAACTAAGATTAGAAATTTGAATGCAGACTCAAAGATTGGTGTGGGACAAATGGGTTTCAATTCATGGGGCACTGACACTAGTACAGCAGAAGAAGGGAGCTTTACCGATGGGGTGGCCTTCACTTGAACCATGCTAGGACCAGTGACTACAGCCTTAGGGCTGTAGAGAGGGCTTTGAACTAAATAGTGGGAGGGAGGGGGTTCATGTGAGGGGAGATTTGGAAAGTTAAAGAAAAAGAACAAGGCAATATGAAGAGTAGCAATACAGATAATGATAACCAGAAGGTGACAGGAAGGGGCATAGTGCATGGACATAAGAGTGCATCAGCTAGTAAGGCCAGAGTAAGGAAGGGTAAAAAGACAGAACTAAAGACTCTTTATCTGAATGCACATAGCATTCATAACAAGGTCGGAGAGTTTATAGTACAAATAGAAGTAAATGAGTATGATATGATAGCCATTACAGAGACATGGTTGAGGACCAGGATCTTAAACCCAAAACTAAAGTTGTGGTTTACCATGCAGCATTGATCCCTATGCTCCTATATGCCTCAGATACCTACAATAAGCACCTAAAGCACTGGAGAAGCGCCACCAGCGGCACCTTCACAAGATCCTCCAAATCCAGTGGCAGGAAAGGCAGTCCAACAGCAGCGTCTTCTTCCAAGCCAATTTGCCCAGCATCGAGGTGCTAATCTCTCAAAACCAGTTCCGCTAGGTGGAACTTGTCCTTTGTATGCCTGATAGCAGTATCTTATTTCATAACCTATCATGTTTCATATGGCACTATCTAGGCCGCTCATAATTTTATACATCTCAATTATATCTCCCCTCAGTCTCCTGTTCCAAAGAAAATAATCCCAGCCTATTCAATCTTTCCACATGGCTAAGACTCTCCATTCCTAGCAATATGCTTGTAAATCTCTTCTGATCACATCCTTGCTTGTGTAATGTGGTTACCAGAACTGTATGCAGTACTCTAGCTGTGGCCTAGTGGTTTATACAGTTCTAACATAATCTCCCAGCTGTAATATTTTATGTCGTGGCTAATAAAGGGAAGCATCCAGTATGCCTTTTTATCACCTTATCTACCTGTCCTGCTACCTTCAGAGATTGATGGATTCCAAGAACCCTCTGTTCCTTTACATCTTCCAATATTCTGCTATTTATTGTCTTGTTTGCCCTCTCCAAATGTATTACCTCACACTTCTCCAGATTGAATTTCATATTGCTGAAAAGAGAGACATGTTGTCAAAGTTTTTCGTCTTGCACTCATCAGGACAAACACAAGAATACCAAATTTCAAATGCTCACAACAATTTATACTACAGGAGAAAAGGGTGCTGATTGGTTAGCTAGTCAATTCTGATTGGCCGATTGGCATTGCCATGGAGAAAGAAACAGGGAACTATAGGCTCCCCAAGCTCCCAGATAATTCAAAAAAGGAGCAAAGCTTGGACATATCCCTTTTGTTTGAAGTGAACTGGTCCCTGTGTATGAATATATCTCACTTCTAGCAAATATAAATGAGCTACATTATGAGCTCGACTGATTATCTTACATTGGTTGTTGCTGTAGCTATTAGGACATTCAGGATTGTTCAGTAAGTGCTGCTCAATCACGGAATTATATCTATCAGTAGACAGGTTAAAATCACCCACGAATATTATAATACATTTCTTTAAATGCCCCATTATTTCTTGATTTATACTCTGTCCTATAATGTAGCTATTCCTGCCAGTGACTTATTTCCTTTGCTATTCCTTACCTCCACCTAAACATTCAATATTTTGATCCTCTACACCAAGATCATTTCTCCCTACTGTACTGATTTCATCCTTTATTAACAGAGATACATCACCTCCTTTTCCTTTCTTCCTGTCCTTTCAAAATGTCAAGTACCCTTGCCTCAATTGCCTGGACTACCATGGCAGAATGGGTGTCAAGATTTGTGATGGTGTGCGGCAAGCTGCATATCCTTGTCATCACGCGGGGATGTTGTTACCAAATATACAATGAGCAGATGCAAAGCAGGAGCATGAGCATGGAGACCACGGGAAGGAGGAGAAGGAAAAATAGGGAAGGAGATAATCGTGAGAGGCTCATTCTGCCTGGGTTGTCTATGATTAACTCATCTAAAAGTGCCTGCTTGGCCACAGTGCAAAAATAAAAGCCACCACAAAATAAATATTCCAATCCGAATTTATAAATGAAAACATGCCACAGTGCATATACAAGCCAATTAATGACTTGTGTTGCTTCTTCTGTGCCTGTCTCCTGAGTATCTTTGCTTGTACTAGTGCTCCTCAGCAGTGCACTAATGTGGCAGTGCGGTAGTGTGACCAAAGTAGCTGCAACATGGCTACTGGAAAGCTGCTGCTTTTCACTGGAGGAACTAGATGACCTTGGAGGATGACTTCAATTAGCTCTGGGCAACCAAGCTGCAGACTGCCCTATCTTAATGGGTGGCAGCAGTCTGCCTTGAGAGGCAACAACAGTTAAGAGTGCTGGTGGAGTGAAAGGATCAATGCTGTATTCTTAAAAGAGGACAGCAGCTCCAAGGAGCCACTGCCACCTCTGTAGTGGCAGCACCTCAGCAATCCTAGTAATCTGTTGGAGGACAGGTTGCTGGACTGTTGTGATATTCTACAAGCCCCTTTTCACTTTGAAATCCACAGCCATGATGCCAGCAATCTGAGCTTGCATGACAGTAGTCTGGACTTGTAGCACCGTACTTGTTTTTCCAACAAGCTGGCACCAGCTCTTGTTGCCCCTTGCCCCAGCTGTAGGCCAATCACACCCAGTGTCTCAACCTGTGCAAATTATGCACGGTGTCAGTACCTAAACAGGTGGCTGTGAGAGTGCAATAAAGTGAAGGTGTGCCTTCATCTTCAATGTGTTCGCTGCCTGGCCAGGTTGCACTTGTGTACCTGAAAGGACAAAGCCACAAGAGTAATGTTGCAGTGAAGGGAAAGTGAAAAGTAAGAGATGCATGTCCCATCTGCAGCTTGTAAATCAAAATAAACTTTGGCTTGAGGGGGAAGTGGTATGTGCGAAGAAGGATGAGGGTATTGTCAAGTTTGATAATTTCAGCCCTGCCACTAGCCACAACCTCAGCAGTGGACATCCCAATAATGGCCAATATTTTCGCCTACATGGGGGTTAGGATTTGCAGGCATGCCTGTTCCCCTCTGGTTCACTCTCTGGCTGTGTGTCACCTTGTCCTGCAAGAGAAAAGGAAGTGTGTCAGTGAGTGCCATGCAATCTGCTTGCCAGATATGGCTATCTTGGTTGAGTAGCTGGCATTGTGTGCTAAAATAGCTGTGAGATGTGGATGTGTGGCTATCAGCAGTGCTAAATGTGTGAGGGTGAGGTGAAACTATGAAGGTTAGGCATGAGTTATGACTGATGGAGACTGTGAGTAAATGAGAAATGGTGATGTGGTGCATTGAGCAGTATGTGAGACCAGTGGTGTTGTTGGAAGGGTCTGGCATTTGGAGATGCATTCATTGGCTTTTACAACTTGTATGAGGTCATTGAACATTTTTCAGCACTGCATCTAGGTTCTTGGGGCTTGACTCTTGTCAATGACCTTCGTAGTTATCTGCTCCCCCTGCTTCCTGAGCACGTGTCTGGTCTCGTGTAGATATGGGGTACTTCTCCTCCTTTCCACCTCCTGCACCAAGGTCCCCAGTGCTGTCAGCCTCCCATCTTGTGAACCACGGTTTGTGCCATGGTGGTCAACTCTGTATTGAGCATCACCTATTGTCACCCAGGAGCTCCAGCCTGCCATGGCAATCTTTGTTGCATTTGCTGCAAAAGAAAACAGTGGCTGAGAAGGTGAATGATTTGCTGCCCTAGATTTTCTCTGGACTCTATTCTTCACCAGCTGAGCTTTTTGTTTCTGCCTGCCTCTTCCAATGCCCCTCCAAACAATCATCCTCCAGAGGTCACGACCATGAACAACTGTCTCCCAGTTGTCTGTACCAATGCTCACCATCATCATATTTCACTTGCAGGTGTCCTTATAGTGGAGGTACGGATACCCAAGAGGTCATGACTCAGTAGCCAGTTCAACCTACAGAAGGTCTTTGGTTATATGGATTCATCCATCTGATGAACATGGCAGAGCCAGTGCAAATGTCATTGGTTTAGCAATTACGGTATGCTGATGGAATTAGCATGCTCCAGGACCTCTAAATTGGCGACCTTGTCCTGCCAAGAGATTCAAGGATGCGTCTGAGACAGTGAAAGTGGAAATTGCTCAGCCTTTTCTCCTGCCTAGCATATGTTGTCCAGGTCTTATCACTGTAGAGGAGTACGCTGAGGACACAGGCTTGGTAGACTTGCATTTTGGTGTTCTCAGTTGGATTGCTGTTGTTCCACATTCTTTCACTCAGCTTGAACATAACAGCTGCAACTTTTGCATTGTGTGTTGACTTCAGCATCAAGTGACGGATTGCTGGTGATTGTAGAGCCTATATATGCAAAGCTATGAACAACATCCAGCATCACATTGTCAATCCTGATAAATGGCCATATGGCACTTCCTGAACCATGGCATTTGTCTTCCTGATGCTGACAAGTGAGTCTATTCATTTGCCCCAGCAGGTATTCCTCAGTATGGAATGTTAGTGCGGCATCATCTGTGCAGAACAGTTCTCTGAGGAGGATTTGATGTACTTTTGTATTGGATCTGAGGTGAGTAAGGCTGAACATCTTTCTGCCAGTTTGATATGTAAGTAGACACCCTCTGCAGATAACCTGAAGGCATATGACATCAGCAAAGAAAAGAATAGGTCCATTCACACTTATTTTTCCTAGGCCATGATATCTGAGGCAGGAGGGCCATGCCTCATGGTCTGCACCCACTCTTGCATTGAAATCGCCCCAGTACATAAAATGTTCTGACTTAAGGGTTCTGCTGAAAGCAGTGTCAAGCTCCTCATAAAACTGATCTTTTGCCACTGAAGTGGGCACAGTGTTGGAGCATAGATACTCATGAGATTAGCTGGCCTTGTGAGTTGAGAGGTGGATGGAGAGAACACGTTCTGAACCATTTTTGGGGGTGTTCTATTATTAAAAATAGTAATTCCTTACAACAAAGTCTACACTTTGCTCACATGTTTCCTCTGAACTCTTCTGCTAGGTGAATGTTTTTCTTTCAGCAATCCGCTGTCAGGGAATCTGGCCTCTTGTATGGACGCTATGTTGATGTTCAGCCTATCGAGTTCCATGTTGATCACAGTTGTCCTGCACCTGTTATCAACCAGTTGCAAGTCATCTGTCAATTCCATACATGGTCTTGCTGTTCCAGCTTGGCAATCAAAGAGTTGGCATCTTCTTTCTTTTTGTTTGTTTTGCTTGTTTGCCTGGTGCAATAGATCCATCCACTTGTTGAGCAGAGACTCTAAGCTCCAACCACACATTGAAGCAGATGGACCATGGCAGGACAGCACCTTACAAGGGGGGGGGGCTACCCAACTTGTGGTGGGCAGTGGCTGACCTGTGGAACACGATGCTCCTCCCACTTTCGAAGACAGCCCATAGCACCCGTTCTCTAGGCCCATTGAGTTATGTTTAACACTCATACCTGCTGTCTCCCATGTTGTGTTATCACTCTGCAGCAAAACTGGACTGTTCTTTCCAGGGCGCAAGCCTGGGCAAAATTTATGGAGACCATGAGCTGCCCAAACATCAGGACTCCCCTCTCCACCTCCTTGATTCAGTCCAAAGGAATGCAAAGCACTATGTTTGGCACCGGCTTGGTTGCAGGAATTTCCAGAAAGATGACATATTATCAGTCCACCTTTGGGCTCCACTCCAGATTTTTTGTTAGGATGTACTCCCTTCACCTTCAGTTCTCCAGAGATATTCACAGAGCAGTGCAGCTATTTGCCCATAGCTGGGTGTTTGGTTTATGAGTGCCAGAGCGTGCACAATGAGCGTGCCAGTGAACCTGCACCCTGCATACCTGGGGGCCAAATCTCCTCCGAATTTCTCTGCAGCTTTAGCCTGGGGCTGTGAGGAATCAGTTTATGTGTGTCATTGTAAGGAGGCACAGCTGAGGACCTGCTGATGGAGAGGCTGTGCATCAACAGGAACAGACTAACACATTTGGCTACCTTTTTCGCATTACTGCTCGTCAGCAGCATGAGTTGATAGTAAGGTAGAAAGTTGAGGCATGACACTTTTTTATCCTAATAAGGCCATTCCTGATCAGTTATTTTAGCCGGACAGATCAGAACAGGGAGGGGAAAATGCACAGAACTTCATTTGTAAATGAATTTGCTGTTGATAGATTGTTGCTGTCTGTCTGCTGCAACCAGATCCCAATCTTCATTCAGCTGGGACTGAACACATAAAACTATGCTGTACTCCAATTTCACTTATAAGCAAGTAGTGAGAGCTCATGAAACTCAACACCAATTACGATTTTTATCATGAATCAGTCCATCGACAAGGTGAGTTACACCATTTTGCTATTTGCTGACTTGTTTTTCCTTCTTCATTATGCCCTTGAGTCCATACATCACAAAACATGTCAGGTCTTATTTTGTTATTCCTAATAAAGTCAAAAGATATGTTCCCTAGTCATTAAGTGAAAAATCCTTATTTCAGTGCCTTCCAACCTGTGCCCAAAGGGCTGGTAAAATTCAGCCTATTGTATCTCCATCATTACATCATACCTGTCAAACTAACTCAAATAATTCTTGCGTAATGACACACAACGTCGGAAAATATTTCAAGGACTTGTTGGTTTAGAATGCATTATATAAAGCATTTAATGGTAAAGTGTTAACCTGTTAGTCAGTGTGTGTGGAGTTAGTGGGAATGTATGTTTGCTGCTGAGGTCAATAATCTGTGGCTGAAAATTAGTTTTTGAACCAATGAAACCAATATTGTCAACAAATACTGTAGGTACTTATTTGTATATTTCCCAAACAGAGGAAAGCTGCAATCTTGTATTGGTTTTTGAAGCCATCACTGTATGTATTGCTGATCCATATCTTGACACTAACTTTATTTTCAATCTCAAAGCTTTCTTGTGTCTGCCTTACATGTCCACATCATTTAAAACTCACACAGTTGCAAAATATTGTGATTAACTTTAACCACCTTCTCTGTTTTTCAGCACACTTCACAACTTAATTTTGAAGTGCAGTGACTTCTGTTATGTCAGCAAGCATGGCAGCCAAGTCCCACAAGCAAATGTAAGGCAGACACAAGAAAGCTTTGAGACTGAAAATAAAGTTAGTGTCAAGATATGGATCAGCAATACATACAGTGACATCTTCAAGAACCAATACAAGAGCTGAGTGGGCAGTTAATCAATATTTTGTTTATGGTGTTTGAGGAAAGAATTATGATCAGGACAACAGGTGAACCATTTGCTCTTCTTGTACTGCCATGAGATCATTGATATCCAACTGTATGTGTATCCACAGTTAAACATTTTATCTCCAACAATTAGTACTCCTCAATACTACACTGAACTTTCAGCCTACATGTACGCTCAAGTCATACAATTCAGGGCTTCAACCTACTGGTCTTCTGACTCAGGCACTAGAAAAATTCCAGCAGACCCTAAGCTGGTACATTTTCTGTTCGCTTTTGGAATATATTTTTAATGGTAAATGCTGATGATATAATGGGAACTGCCAATGAAGAGTTTATGAGCCTCACTAATACCGAGATTTTTGGGTCATTTTTGTGCACGCTGATTAGCATTATAGAATTTAGCCTGAACTCTACAGTTCTTTAATATAACAGAAGAGGTTGGAAAATTACCTAAACCCATTGCACATCCTTATGCACATTATGAAGTGTCCTTTCCACTTACTAATTTCAGGTTGGTAGACTCACGTCACTAAATAGATTGAAGCAGATTTGGCCACATGCAATTTACACTCAGGTCTCCTCTGAAACTTGAAGCATTTAAACATGCATTTATGTGGAGAAAATAAAAGAGCCACAGACTGCCGAGGAGTATAATTCCACCAGGTTAAGTAAAGTGAAATTGTTTACTGTGTCATACATGTGCCTGCACCCTTAACATGTGGCAAAAATCAATATCAGTAAATACACTCATTATGCTGCAGTAATTTTTTTTAACCTTTTCAATGTTAAAGCCTAAAATTATTGCTTTTAGAGATGTTTCTTAGTTAGTACCCTATTCCTGACAACACTGGTATTTGTACCAGTTTTAAACTAATTGTTTAATAATTATTATTATCAAATTTCATTAAATCATATTTATAGCCTACAAATATGTAAGGCCACATTTTGCACTAATCTAATCAGATTGAGTAATGCTGTGGACTCTATTGCATTGTAGTGAATATTAACTGTTCTCAGATGTGTAATATAATGGAAGTAAACATATTTCAATCATCATTAATTTTGTCAACATAACAATATAAAGACTTTTTCACAATGATTGTCCCGTAGCGTTTTTTCTGTTCTTTTCAACATTCACTTGCATTTGATTACAATAATTATTAAGCAATTAGTGTAAAACGGATACAAATACCAGTGTTGGCAGAAATGAGGTAGTTAGAAACATTTCTAAGTGCACTAATTTGAGTTTAACGTTGAAAAGATAAAAAGTCATTGGAGTTTACTGGGTGTATGCTAGTTTTTTCAGTTTATTCCTTCAGTTTTCTGTTCCTCCTCACCTTAAGTTGGCAACCCATATTGGACTTTGCAAGGACAGCCATAGACCTTATCCTGACATGCTAAACAGGGGTTTCAAAAGACCCCCCCATGTCCTGTCTTATTCCAGCTTCCACAAGTGTGATTTCTGACAATATCTGAATAGTGATCAAGTCAGGAAAGCAACTGCATTGTAACATTACCTATAACTCGAAAATATAAGGTTCAATTGCATCTACCCCACTTTTGACCTGCTAAGATTGGTCAACCAACTATTGATCTTATTTTGAGAATTTCATTGCGTTCAGTTTCGCATCACATGGCACATTAACTTAACAAAGTCATCAGGGAATCTAAATGTTTCATGTTTATTACCTGATGTAGAGATCAACAGTTAGAATTCTCCCATTTTTTTACAAAAGTTAGAAAGATGTGATAAATGATGATATGGTTGTTTTACAAGCCATTAGTGAGTAAGAAATAACGTGCCAAAATTACATGATTAAAGTGAACTTAATTTTCCCTTGAACTCTTGCATCACCTTGCACCAATGTTGCCGTTATAGTGTAATTGCAGCTTAAACACAGAGTTAGAGCCCAACCTGATGCCTCTGTAAAGTGAAGTGAGACTGCCTAGAATAGGGATTCTCACCCTGCTTCACTTCAGTTATTATTTCAACTCTTGACACAGAATTTATAACTTTGCATGATTTGTATTAGTGCAAAGTGAAACCACCTTGTACTGACAATAATCTGGCAGTGTAAATTCATTCCCAGACGCCAGCAATTGGATTTTCCCAATGGGTGAGGCTAGTAGATCATGTCAGCAAACAAAAATTTGTAGATTGAGATTCCCCTGACACCGAGACCCTCGATCCCCCCCCCCACACCACCACCTTAGGTCTGCAGTCCCCTGACTTAGGCACCCAACCTTCCCACTTGGATTGACAGCCACCCCTGATCGACCCTACCCCCACCCAGCAACCCTCTCTTCTCCACTCCCCGATTGACCTCCCCTGCCCCCATGGACTCCTCCTCACTCAACCAAATGACACCCCCCTCTTCCAACTCTCCCCAGTCAACTCCCTTTACTCTCCAACTGAACCTCTCTCCTCCTCCACCACCCCTTCCCTATCCTCCCTACACCCTCCCCACTGGCATGGACTTACCCGCTCTTGCAGCTTTCACCAACCAGCTCACTGTCCAACTGGAAGCCCAGCTTGTCAGTCAGGCTGGGATTTGGGCAGGAAATCAATTAGTGACGCCATGGACAAGCTGTGGAGTTAAAATTCCAAATCATGTGGGAGAATCCTGAATTGCAGGCTCCCAACAATTTGCCGACCAACCTGTTCCCTACGGATCAGGTATGTAACATTTCCCCTCTTGCTGTCTAGGCTGGCACAAAGAACAATAATTTGAGAGAGGTACCGGAGAATTGCTGCCACCCATGGAACTGTTGCCCACATAAGTCATGACTTGCAGCATAGACAGGGAGAAAACAGTTTAAGAAAAGAACCCCCGGTGAAACATATCTCATAAAATCTTAAACCTTTATGCTGTAAAATTTAATCACGACAAAGTCACCTAGACCAACAAGTTATCATGTGACCAAAGCCTAAACTCTTCAAACTGATGTTCAGAGTTAAGGAAGGATTTTCTCACAAAGAAAGCTCTGTGATAACAGAGCTTATAATAAAGGAGCTTAACCACAAATTTTATTTAACTGAATTGTTACATTTTTCCTGAGATTTTTTTGTTGAAATAAACTGAATGAAGCTAGATTTGATTGCAACAACTTTTACTGAATTTGAACAGCACCAAATGAAACACAGTCTGTCACTGTGGTGAAATATAATGTACACAAATTCTACTCCTTTTCATAAATTGAAACCAAAACCACATGTTGTGTGTGATGATGATTGAAATGGCACCAGTACAGTGAATATACCATTGGTCATCATAAACTAGCAGCTTCCAATTTGTGGTGCCAGGTCTTCACTGAGAGTGGTTTGGAGACATGTTTTATAACCCATCAAACTCATGTCAAAATAGTAATTACAGGCAGCCACTATGCAGCAGAGCTTGTTATTGTAAACCCCCAGGAACTGACAAAATAGTTCTTTTTATGAGGTGAGAAGGTTGTCTGAGCTTCTCGGACCATAATGGAGTTTTAACTGTGACGTGGCTAATATTTTTGTAATATTGGGAGCTTTATAATATTAGAATTTGCTGGCCAAAGTGTAACTGTATTTTAATACTTGACTGTAAGATTTTACTATTGATGATAGACCTTAATTACTAAATAAAAAAAACCTTGAGAAGTAGGTACTTTCAATATCATTAACATAGATTTTTAAGAATAAAAGCTTAGAACTGCACTTATCTGAAAAGATTCAAATATCCTGAAAACAGTTTGTCAGAAAACCATCTTGTTCAATCTCCTGGCCCAAATAGCCTTTCTCAATATCATCATGATGGTTTTTGTTATGTTGAATCATAATTGGCAGCCTTCCTGATTCTGGCACTCTGATGATGTTAAAGATTTCAGTACTGGCGATGCTTAGGGTTAGAGTCATTGGGTTCAAAGTTGTTTATGGCTCATTTTCAGGCACGGGGGTTATGGTTTGTGACCTACACATGCCTGTTGTTGTGGAGGTATGCAGCATGCAAACTTGGTGTTGTCTCCTCCTTTAAATTATTGCATTATTGGCCCAAGCGGGATGCATGCTGCTGGTTGCCAGAGCACTCAGCAGTGGGCTGAGCAGCGTGCACTGCTATCATATGGTGCAGCCAGCTTGCTCCTCTTATAAAGAAGCTGCAGTCAGTGGAAGAGAGCTGTTGCTTGCAACCTGTACTGATGGAGGAGCTGTACAAATAGGGCACCAGGAAAGAGAGAGTTCTTAGGCTCCTGAACATGGAGCTGGAGGACTTAGCATTGAATGTGGACAGGGGGAGAGAGAGACCATGGGTGGAATTTTCCGTTCTGTGTGGTGGCGGGCAGGATAAGTGGCATGTTTCCCGCTGGGCAGCAGGGCAGATTATCACGCCCAATTTTACACTTGGAAGATCATTAATTATGCTTTGATAAGCAGCTCTCCGATTTGCTTGGTGAGGTGGCTGAAGGTGGTTCGTCCACCTTGCTGTCACCTAATGGGGTTGAAAGTCCTGGCGCCATGTTTAAATACCACCTGAAAACACACATTCCCTCTCCCCAGCCCAGCTGTGTTCTTGAGCGAGCATGAGATGGCCCCCAGGACAAAGAAGAATGTAGCCGCAAACTTCAGCTACAAGTCCTTAATCTGAGGTGTCCACCAACACCAAGACGTATTTTTCCAAGGGGTGGTTCCAGGTGGTCCGTCAACCTCACCTCTGTGACTTGGAAGGCAGTTGCAAAGGAAACCTGTGTTTCGGGCACCCACCTGCGAAATGCCGTACTGTGCAGGAAGAAGATGAATGATCTCATCTGCTCCACCAGGGTGAGTCAAACTTCTGCTTAATCCCATCTCACACTCTCATCATTTACTCAAAGGGTTACACTCCTCAGGGATCTCGCACAATAGACATCAGCATTGAATGTCTAATGGACACTTTAACATCGCCACCATTTCTTCTATCATGCTGCACAAACAGCATCTTCAGTCCTTACTGAGGGGGTGCTCAGCACACACAACAGGCTTGCATGCTTCTCAACCTCTGCTATATCCCTTTTCATCACATTCCATCAATTTGTCTTCATGCAGGCCAAGCTTGTCCACAACAGGTGGGAGAGATCCCAGGACACAGGAGGGGCAGTCAATATCCGGAAGCTAATTAAGTTCGAGGAGGATGCCTTCGCATTGGCAGGGGAGTTCAGGGATCACTCCTGTAGCAATGGCAATTGCGGACTCTCCCAGCAAGCCAGTACGGGTGAGCTCTCCATGAGTTATCACATCCTGACATTCATGATGAGTGACATGCAATGTTGTATTCAGCCTGCTCGTAAACTAAGGGCGGATTTGTCCCAGATTTGCACTAAGCGCGGTAGCGGGTGGGAAGAAGAACATTTTACCCACTGGCCACAATGGCGGCTTTTCACGCCATATCATCCTAATCCTGCCTCATCAATCATGCATTCCCGGGAAACATGCTTTTTTGATGGTGGGCGGGCTCTCATTTGCCCGCCACACCGTCACCTCGCTGCTTCCTCACGTCAAGTGCCATATTTAGAGTGTAGTCATGCGCACACTGCTCAGTGCTTCCAGCCCAAGACTGCTGTACAGAAGACATGGCCCCAAAAAGCAAGAAGACTGCAGCCCCCTGATTCAGTGACATATCCTGGAATGCCGTTTGGACGCCGTGGAGGCCCACTGTGATACCCTCTGCCCCCACTCTGGCTACAGGAGGTCCAGCAATCTCACCTTGGTAGGCTTGGTGGGCAATGGCAGTGCTGACCAGTGCCAATGCTGCACAGCAGAGGTTGGCCATCCAATGCAGAAAGAGGATGAATGATCTCATCCGAGCCACCAGGGTAAGGCAACTATCTCATCACTCTAAATTCACATACTCATAAGGCCATCACACATTCACTGGCATCCCACTCACTGCTCAAGGGACATCGCCACTCACTCTCACACACACCCTCACATCTCAAACTGGCCTCATCTCCTCTACAGACTGCCTCCTTAGCCCTCACCATCTTGAGGCCACTTGCACAGATCAACTTGTGCACCTCACACATCCTGGGATACCTGCCTTCCCCAGAACAGCCCTCACACTGCAGTCTCTTCCCTTGTCTGAGGCCACTTCACCCCCTTCCCCAAACAAGCCCTAGCCCTGCAGCTGTTGAAACGTTACCCCCACCTTATGGCTAGTCAGGTAGATAAAGACCTGGCTTTGAGTCCTCCTAAAAGTGATGTGCTGCTGCCTGTGAATCCTGGCGCTGATGATTGTGAGAGCTGCTCAAAGCAAGGTAGGCAAACAAACCTCAAAGTCCCAAGAAAAGTGCAGCCCACCAAGTATACGTCGCTTATGTACAGTTGTGAAACACACCAACGTCCAACCACACCAACGTGCTCAGATAATCCAGCACGGGGAGGGTGATTCCGGTGACCTGGGCTTATAATGATATGCAGATGTATTACAATGAAGTTCCCAACATCCGACAGCGGGAAATGTGGCCTGCCATTAACATGCAGGGCGGACAATTGCAAACTAGTTTTACAACGTCGTAAAACCAATTTTTGGTCTTCTTGCCATATTGTCTACTCATGCCGCCAAACACACCCATTGCCAATAAGCACGGAAAATTCCACCCTAAATCTATCTTGTTTCTCTTATAGGCATCAGCAGGCCGAAACAGGCGTCCAACTTGACCATGTGCCCCAGCCCCCAGGTCACCTCAGAGGAGGACGCTGAGTATACATCTAATGATGTCTGATGACATGGCACTAACATGCTAGTGCTTTAAGTTAACAATGGGAAGGGTGGTAGCCACATTGGAGACCTTGGTCCAGCAGGTTCTGCCGGATTTACATTCAGACCTGCATTCCTTCACTATAGGCATAGGTGGGATTCATCAATGGCTAGGCAAGAGGGGCACGGGGCACCTTGACTTCAATTCAGGTGCCCCTTCTCCTCAAGGAGTCAGACAGGGGCCAACGGACACCCAAATGGAGGAAAACCATCAGCAGGACACCGGGCCATCCACCTAGGCGACTCTAAGTGTGTCCAGCCGATCCCAATCCCCACTACCTGTGGCCCCATTAGCTCCAGCTCCACAGGCCTAGGAGAGTGCACCTGCCTCACAGAAGGAGACCCAAAGCAGGCTGGGGCCCTCCATGCCTCAGGCCACCAGATTATGCCCGCCAATGTCAACAAAGACTATAAGGCTTAGCAGTCAGCAGGCTGCCTCCACCTCTGTTGCAGATTTCGGGGTGCACCTAGATGTAGCAGTAGGGTTAGAAAGACTAAGGAATTCTGAGATCACAATGATGGCATGGATGTTCACTCACTGTAGATACCATGCACCTTAGTAAAAGTATTTCCTGTTTATGACAATGGTCTCATCATTTGAATGCATTGTGCATGCACACCAAGTTCCCTCTTATTGAGAGGGTGGCCCAAGCTCCCATTTCCGTGATTGCCTCCTTTTGTGAGCCTCAGATTCATCTGATGTTTAGCAGTCTCATGTTAGTCACTCGACCCTTGTGTAATGTAAGGGAGGTGTGTCAAGTTCTTTCTTGAAAGTGACTGCACATTGAGTTTTGAACATTTAGGCCGTGCAACACACCATAGAATTATGTGTGCTCATGTGCCTTGAAAGGTTAAAAGTTATGTTGTTTCATCAACGCTGAGCTGTCTTCATTGTGAGTGGGAAAGCACATGACCTGCACCCATTATGGTTTCAACAACCATGTGTGATTCTCTGCAGCCGCACAAAGTGTCTCCTTCAGGTGGCGATGACTGCATCATGTGCAACTGATGCAGGGTTTGTGCTGCTTTGCTGTCTTTCACTTCTCACAGCAGCTATATACAGATTTGGCTGCTGACCTTTCCAACCTTGAGAGTTGCAGGTCCAAGGCTAAATGCTGACCTTGCATGCAATGTCACTGCTTGTAAAGGACAGGAGAAAAGCACTTGGGTACCCTTGCCTGGACCTTACCCCCCGAAACCTTGTGGCTATCAGTGTGTCAAGGGCAAGTCTTCTGCGTCATGCCGCTGTGAGGGCATCCTCACTTGGAAGCTGACCATCATTACCTTCTTCAGGTTCCTGCCCTTCCAGGTCTTCATCATCTGAGGAGTTCTTAGCCTCCTCCATGTCTCCCTGTGCCAAGTGATCTCCTCTTTGAAGTGCCAAATTGTGCAGGGCGCAACAGAGCATGATGATGCAGGATACTCCCTGTGGAGATATTGCAGAGCCCCACTTGAGCGGTGCAAACATCAGAAGCCATCCTCAAGCTGCCAATGGTTTGCTCAACGATGGATCTTGTCACAGAGTGCGCTGTGTTGTACCTCTCCTCCAAGGCACTTTGAGGATGACGCACATGTGTCACTAGCCATCTCTTCAGCAGATACCCCTTGTCACGCAGCAGCCAACCCTGTAAGCGCCATAGACCTTCGAACATCTGTGGCACCTGGGAGTGACTCAGGATGCAGGAGTCGTGAGAACTCCCAGAGTACCTGGCAAAAAATATGCATGATCTACTTCTGATGATCACAGATCAGCTGAATGTTAATGGAGTGGAACTCTTTCCTGTTAATGAAGAACAGGGGCTGCTGACAGAGAGCTCTTAAAGTGACATGTGTGCAATCGATTGTACCCTGCACTCTAGGGAAGCCTGAGCCCTCCGCAAATTCCAGAAATCCAGCAGCTTGGCTAGTTTAATCTATTGTGAAATTTATATAATGATGAGCCTTACTGTAGAGGGCATCCATCACCTCCTTTATATGTTTATGTGTTGAGGATTAAAAGATGCTGTATAGGTCCCCTGTGGATCCCTTGAAGTGCCCCTCCAAGCCACTCACCATCCTGACTTGGAAATATATTGCCATTCCCTTACTGTCACTGGGTTAAAATCCTGGAACTCCCTGACTAACAGCATTGTAGATGTACTTACACCATATGTACTGTAGTGGTAAAAGAAGACAGCTCACCAGCACCTTCTCAAGGATTATGTGGTGAGTAATTCACCTCCAGACACTCCAATGCCTGTCCACCATCTAAAGGGTACAAGTTATGGGTGTGATGGAATATTCTCCAGTTGCCTGGATGAGTGCAGCTCCAAAAACAATCAGGAAGCTTGACATCATCCAGAACAAAGCAGTCCACTTAACTGGCCACCCCGTCCACAAACATTCACTCCCTTCACCACCGACGCACAGTGCCAGCAGTGTGTACCATCTATAAGATGCACTGTAGAAACACACCAAGGCTCCTTAGGTATCATCTTCTAGTTGCAAAATAATTGAGTGCGGCAGTGACTTCCAGGGGCACTGGCAGAAGATGGCCTCCCAGACCACATGCCTTTAATTTCTCAACCCAACCTTTTGACCTCAGTTCCAGGACTGTGACTGTCTGTCACTCAGCCCCCACCTCCCCTTTCCTTCAGGACTGACCACAACACCCTTCCCAACGCCACCCCACTCCAACCTCCCCAAGTCTCTGTGTAACCCTTCCCTCTTGTACAAGCCTCACCCCCGCCATTCCCACAGCCATGGGTGTGCATGCAATCCTTCCCTCGTGCTACACTAATGCCCCCTTCCATACTCTTGAGTCTGTGTGCATCCCCTCCTGCTCACGCCATACAAACCCCACCCACCCCCTGCCATGCCTGCATGCACCTCTTCCATTTCGAGTTCCAGCTCCCCCACCCCCCAATCATCCCTCTGCCTGCCATCTTCCCTCCCACCGCCCCACATCCCTCTCCCATTCCCTTTACCCTCATGTCTCTGTCAGCCATCCCCACTCCCCTTACCATAGTCCATATGCTGGTCTCTGTTGGTGGAGTGCAGCCCTGCCTGAGACCCATAGCACCCACTGAGTGCAGAACTGCCTGCGAGGTGGAGCTGCCACCATGAGCAGCCCTGCTTGAAACTCACAGCACCCACTGTGATCTTCCATGCTTGAGACACGCAGCACCCACCCTGAGCAGCCTGAGACCCACAGCACCTATTGTGAAGGTGCCGGACACACTGTGAACAGCCCAGACTGAAACACCCCCCAACGATTCTCACCTTACACAGCATCTTTGACATCACTGATTGACTCGGAGCAGCACAGTTGCAGGTTGGCTTTGAATGTTGCACTCACCTTGAAGTCAGAAGCGAATTGAGGGTGGGAGGCTGCACACTGCTTATATCTGATCGCGATTCAGACTGGTCTAATTTCCTGCTGGCGTGCCTAGTAATTAGGAGGGAGAACATGATTATTTTTATTCATGCATGGGATGTGGGCATCGCTGGCTAGGCCAGCATTTATTGCCCATCCCTAATTGTCTTTGAGAAGGTGCTGGTGAGCTGTCTTCTTTAATCACTGCAGTGCATATGGTGTAAGTACATCCACAATGCTGTTAGTCAGGGAGTTCCAGGATTTAAACCCAGCGACAGTAAAGGAATGGCGATATATTTCCAAGTCAGGATGGTGAGTGTCTTGGAAGGGAACTTCAAGGTATTGGTAGTCCATTCTGTCTGCTGCCATTGTCCTTCTGGATGGTAGTGGCCATGGGTTTGGAAGGTGATGCCTATGGAGCCTTGGTGTGTTTCTACAGTGCATCTTGTAGATGGTACACACTGCTGGCAATGTGTGTCGGTGGTGAAGGGAGTGAATGTTTGTGGATGGGGTGGCCAATTAAGTGGACTGCTTTGTCCTGGATGGTGTCAAGCTTCCAGAGTGTTTTTGGAGCTGCACTCATCCAGGCAACAGGAGAGTATTCCATTACACCCATAACTTGTACCCTTTAGATGGTGTACAGGCTTGGGGTGTCAGGAGGTGAATTACTCACCACAGAATTCCTAGCCTCTGACCTGCTGTTGTAATCACAGTATTTATATGTCTAGTCTAGTTCAGTTTCTGGTCAAGGGTAACCCCAGGATGTTGATAGTGGTGGATTCAGCAATGGTAATGCCATTGGATGTCAAGGGGCGATGGTTAGATTCTCTTTTATTGGAGGTCATTGCCTGGCATTTGTGTGGCGTGAATGTTACTTTCCGTGTGTCAGCCGAAGCCTGGATATTATCCACGTCTTGCTACATTTGAACATGGACTGCTTCTGTATCTGAGGAGTCGTGAATGATGCTGAACATTGTGCAAACATCCCCACTTCTGACCTTATGATGGAAGGAAGATCATTGATGAAGCAGCTGAAGATGGTTGGGCCTAGGACACTACCTTGAGGAACTCCTGCACTGATGTCCTGGAACTGAAATGATTGACCTCCAACAACTATAGCCATCCTCCTTTGTGCTAGATATGACTCCAACCAGTGGAGAGTCTTCCCCCAGATTCCCATTGACTCCAGCTTTGCTAGGGCTCCTTGATGCCACACTCGGTCAAATACGGCCTTGATGTCAAGGTCAATCCCTCTCACCTTACCTCTGAATTTCAGCTCTTTTGACCATGTTTTAAATGAGGCTGTAATGAGGTCAGGAGCTGAGTGATGACCCTGGCAGAACCCAAACTGAGAGTCAGTGAACAGGTTATTGCTAAGCAAGTGCCATTTGGTAGCACTGTTGATGACCACTTCCATTACTTTACTGATGATCAAGTGTAGACTGATGGGACGGTAATTGGCTGGGTTGGATGGTCCTGCTTTTTGTATACAGAACATACCTGGGTAATTTTCCACATTGCTGGGTAGATGCCAGTGTTGTAGCTGTATTAGAATAGCTTGGCTATGGGCGCAGCAAGTTCTGGAACTCAGGTCTTCAGTACAATTGCCAGAATATTGTCAGGCCCCATTGCCTTTGCAGTATCCAATGCCTTCAGCTATTTCTTGATATCACGTGGAGTGAATCGAATTGGCTGAAGAATGGCAACTGTGATGCTGGGGACCTCCAGAGGATGCCGAGATGAATTATCCACTCGGCACTTCTAGCTGAAGATTGTTGCAAATGCTTCAGCCTTCTCTTTTACATTGATGAGCTGAGCTCCCCATCATTGAGGATGGGGATATTTGTGGAGCCACCTCCTCCACTGAGTTGTTTAATTGGCCACCACAATTTACAACTGGTTGTGGCAGGACTGCAGAGTTTAGATCTGATCTGTTGGCTGTGGGATCGTTTAGCTCCGTCTATCACTTGCTGCTTATACTGTTTGGCACACAAGTTGTCCTGAGTTGTCACTTCACCAGGTTGACACCTCATTTTTAGGTATGCCTGGTGCTGTTCCTGGCATGCCCTCCTGCATTCTTCATTGAACCAGGGTTGATCCCCTGGGTTGGTAGCAATGGGAGAGTGGGGGATATGCCAGACCATGAGGTTACAGATTGTGCTTGAGTGCAATTCTGCTGCTGCTGATGGCCCACAGCGCCTCATGAATGCCCAGTCTTGAGTTTCTAAATCTGTTTGAAATCTATCCCATTTAGCACAGCAGTAGTGCCACAGAGCACAATTGAGGATATCCTCAATATAAAGACGGGATTTTTTCTCCACAAGGACTTTGTGGTGGTCACTCCTACCGATACTGTCATGAACAGATGCATCTGTGGCAGGAAGATTGGTGAGGATGAGGTCAAGTATATTTTCCCTTTCGTTGGTTCTCTCACCACCTGCTACAGACTTAGTCTAGTAGATATGTCATTTAGAACTTGGCCAGCTTGGTCAGTAGTCATGCCACTCTTGGTGATGGACATTGAAGTCCCCCAACCAGAGTAAATTCAGTGCCTCCTCCAAGTGGTGTTCAAAATGGGGAGCAGTATGTGATAATCAGCAGGAGATTTTCTTGCCTATGTTTGACCTGATGCCATGAGACTTCATGGGGTCCAGAGTTGATGTTGAGGACTCCCAGGACAGTTCCCTCCTGACTCTATAGCACTGTGCTGCCACGTCTGCTGGGTCTGTCCTGCCGATGGGACAGGACATACCCAGGGTTGGTGATGATGGTGTCCAGGGCATTATCTCTAAGGCGTGATTCCATGAGTATAACTATGTCAGGCTGTTGTTTGACTAATCTGTGGGACAGCCCTCTCAATTTTGGCACAAGTCCCCAGATGTTGGTAAGGAGGACCTTGCAGCGTCAACAGGTCTGAGTTGCGGTTGTCATTTCCAATGCCTAAGTCAATGCCAAGTGGTCCATCCGGTTCCATTCCTTCTAGACTTTGTAGTGGTTGGATACAACTGAATGGCTTGCTAGGCCATTTCAGAGGGCATTTAAGAGTCAACGACATTGCTATGGCTCTGGAGTCACATGTAAGGCAGACCAGGTAAGGACAGCAGATTTCCTTCCTTGAACGACATTAGTTATGCCGGCAACTCATGTTTTTAACAAGAATTCATGACATGCTCATGAATGCAAATATGGTTCCCGGCATGGATCAGTGGGAAAGTTGACCTGCCAATAGCTTACCATGAAAGTGCTAAGGGGAATATTCGGAATTGGTTTTCCACTGATGACAGTCCAACCTTTGTCTTCTCTCCAAAGTTTGCCCTCCCGCCCGCCACAACTCCTGATGCCAGCGGGAGCAGAAAATTCCACCCCATGGGCAGAATATTCTGCCTGCCAGGCGGGCGGGCCCAACCCAATCTCCAGCAGGCAGGGAGCCGATCCCCGCCGGAGAAGCAGGCCCTGCCGCCATTTTACGTGGGCAGGCCAATTAAGGCCCGCCCAGCATGACATCCACCGGGAAGCGCTATGCGCCTCCTGTGCGGGTGGGGGGGGGATTCCCCAAAAGTGAGAGTGCGCTCTTTTGCACATGCGCATGAAAGAGCGCACATCTCCCTGAGGCTAAGTGCTGTCAGGGAGATTGCTGACACTTTTAAAAACATTAAAAATAGAAAGAAAATTCCTTAACAATGTCACATGAGATGGGATATGTTCATAATTTACACTAAAACTTCATTCAACTTTTTAAATCCCTACATGAAACCTCATCCTGCCGGTGGATGAGGTTTCATGTTTTTTCTATTGCCCGCTGGGGCTCCTGGCCTGCCCGCCAACCTTAAGGTTGGATGGGCTGGTCCTTTAATTGTTTCAATGATCCTATCAATGATCTCAATTGGCCCTTGACAGTTCAGCGGGGCCGCAGCTGATTTTGCTGTGCCCCTGCCTTCCTGGAAATTTAAATGGGGTGGGATGACTTTGGGGGTTCCCCCCAATATCATCCCGCGTAATTTTACGCGTCGGCAAGCAAGCCCTGCCCCCTGCTCACCGACGGCAAAATTCAGCCCCATGTTTCTGCAGGTTTCGGGGCGGGGAGTAGGTCAGTGGCACAAGGCCCTCAAGGACCACCCTTTGAAGGATGTAGGAGCAGGAGACCAGGGAGGCTGATGCTAGGAGTCTGGCTCCAGGGGCCTGGCAGCAATGTCACAAGACCTTTAATGTCGTCATGTGGGTGGTCAAGGTCCGTGAAGGTGTAACACTCTTTGCCAAATCCAGGAACTCACCACAAACCTTTAAAAGAAAACACAGTACTTATAGATACTTAGCAATAGCAGAGGTTGGAGTAAACCTGAAAGTTGTGTGCCTGATTCTTTAAATAAGGCAATTGGTGGGTCTGTCTTGCAGCTGTACCCTTGTTCTTTGCTGAGTGACAAAGAAGTACATGTTCTCGGCCAACTGGGAAGCTTCTGGTTCGCTCACAGCATGCCCGCTTGAATGCCCTTCCCACTCGGAGGGCCTCGTCTTCTGTAACACTGGCTCCAGTATGAAACCTACAGAAAAATATTTAAACCAGTATTATCAAGTTTCTTCACTTCAAAACAGTCCACTCCCTGCCTGCCTGCAAGCTAAAATCCAGTGCCATGTTTTAAGGCACAGACCTAGAAATTGGATTGCACCTGAATTTGTATATCAGTGGTGAGCTGTGGTGCCAGTTATTTCCCAAGACCCAGCTCTCCGGGGAAAGGAAGTGAGATCTGCTGGACATGTCATCAAACACGGGAATAGATAAATCCAGGAAGGATGTGAGGGAAACAGGAGAAGGTGAACAGGGATCAGCAACAGCCTACATTTTTAATGTAGATCTAGGAAGAGCACTGCTGTAACCTGGCCTTACAGTTAGACCCTTTTGGTCACAACCTCCAGCAGCCTTTTAAGGAGCTCTGATTTGACTACTGTAGACCTGAGAAATCTAACTGCAGAATACATGGCACACGTTGGGCTCAGTAGAGGCCCGATTTGGCAAATGAGAGACCCAAATAGGCATTGGGCCCTTGAATTGCATAGGCAATGGGCATGATACGTGTTTTAAGGTGACTAAGGTGAGTGCCCTAACCCATACTGCACTCAGCAAAGACTGAGTGCAGGCACAGCACACACCATATTGGGCCCTTCAGCATGTTTTTCTCTCAAGAAGCTGGTGCTGCATAGCCAACTTTCTATGCCACTGTTTTGATTGTGATTGATTGTACTGTACAGATATCGCATCTGCTAAGGTTTATGTCAAATTTTTAAGAACATATTTAATATCTTTATTCACTGCAAAGGCTCAACCTTTAATATAAATTATATAATCCACATTAGATTTATTCAATTTAGGCATTATTGAAAAGGTTTAAAAACTCTCTGCTGTGATGATTAGTGTGCGTTCAAAAAGCAGACAGAAAAATATTGACTGAACAATCCAAGTTGTTGGGCAGGTGTGGCGGGCGGGTCTGGGAGCTGTCGCGAAGCCAACCACTGCCCGCGATTGGGCCACGACATCGATTTCACACTGGCTGGCCAATTAGCGGCTAGCCAGCGTGAATCACGCCCTGCAAGGCTGAGTGCTGCTGGGCTGGTGGGGGGAAGTTTGCGGATGCGCAGAGCTGCCTCAGGGAACTAAAGATTTTTAAAATCAAAAATGAAGAAATTACAAATGTTAAAAACACAGCTCCTCCTTGACTCTGTCACATGAGCAGGGACATGTTATAAATTATATTTCAAATTTTTAATTTTATTTTTAATTCCTATTGGAAACCTCATCCTGCCCATGAATGAGGTTTCATAAAAAGTCCAAAGGCCACTTGGCCTTTTCGCCTACCTGCCAACCATAAGGTTGGACGGGCAGTGAAAAATCTAATTGATTAAGGGCCTTAATAGGCTTGTTAATTGCTGGCGCCCACCCGCCAACTGAAATATTGCACAAGTGCGCAATGACGTCAGGACACTCGCCCGACGTTACTGCGCGTCATTTTACCCTCAAGTAGGTTGGGCGCGCGACGAAAAATTCAGCCCTAAGAGTATTAGTAAAATTCCAACAGTCAAATGTCAATTAATTCATTCTTTATTATTTACTGTCAGGCATTAAATGCTGTTGTATGCAGTTTTACACATGTGAAATTACTTAAGGTAAAAACTGGGTGAGGTGCTACTTGACTGCTGGTTTGATAGAATGTTATCGTCTGCCAAAAAAAGCAAACATTGCTAATACTGTACTCATGTGAATTTAGGAATCAGTCAACATTTTCACCTATGAAAGTGAAGCAGGGTGCAATCAAACAATTTCAGCTTCCAGGTCTTTCTCCCCTGTCTTTTTGTAGCAGTGTAAGATTTTTTTTTAATGATCTGGTTTAGCTGTACATCTTCCTGGTATTTGATTAAGTAAGTCTCACAGGCCAGCTTCACCCATTTATTGCTGCATGTGCTAAATAAAGAAGGCGCTGAAGCTCAGTGACATTTGTGCTTCTCTTGCGTATATCAGTCAGGTAATAACATTTAAGGCTGCGACAGTTATTACCCTAAATATTTCAAGATAGGATAACACAGGGCCCTTACTATCCCACCATTCCATTTCATGCTAGGCAAGATAACTGTGTTAATTTCTCTTTAGCAGAATGGGCTAGATTATAATGCTGCCCCCTCCCCCACCAACCACTGCCACATCCCCCCTCCCACCCCTCCACCACCTCCCAACAACACTCCCGGCGGAAATGGTGCATACAGGGTTTTAAGATGGCACACTGTGTTCTCATTGCATTCTCACTGCCCAACACCAGGATTGTTTAATCTAGGATCTCTTAGGTAAATTAAATTACTAATGGCATCTTCTAGATAAATAGTCAAAAAGTAGCTGTACATATTAGGGAAAGCATAATGGCAGTTGAAAAAAGAGACCCTGCTATCAGCAAGACAAAATAGAATCCAAATAGTTAGAGATAAAAGTAAAGGATCAACCACACTAATGCACCTAGTCTGTAGACCACCTAGTAGTGAAAAGGAAATGGAGGAAGAAATATGAAAACAAATTAGGAAATGAGTAAAAACATAGAACAATAATGATGGGTGATTAAAAATTAATTGTCCAGAAGAGGTATAAAGGAGATAAGGGATGTCTTTTGTTACGGACTGGATGGGGGATTAATTTAAACAGCCATGATTTCTCTTCTCATTACCCATCCATAAACAGAAAGATGTTTTTGATTTCTAATTTCCCCCTTTTATAAGTGGTGGCATGGTTTCCCCAATCCCTCAGTTTGGAGTGATGCAATCCTCTATTAATAACCCCACAGCAATTTCAAGATAAGGAGCAAGATTTTTTAGCTCGTCGGGTGACCCGACCGACCATGAAATGACGCACGATGACATTGGCCAAGCGTGGGGACGTTAATGCGCAGTCGCACAATGGTTTGCTCGCAGGTGCCAGAAACGGTAGTGTGCCCGTTGACAATTAAAAGGCCTATTAAGACCATTAAGTTATCAATTGTGCTTAGTTTTTCACTACCCGTTCAACCTAACAGTTGACAGGCAGGCGAAAAGACCAAGTGGCCTTTGCATTTTTTTGGAAACCTCATCTAAAATCAAACGCGAAAAAAATAAAAACTTTAATTTTTAATTTAAAACATGTCTCTGCACGTATGGCAGAGTCACATGAGGGGATATGTTTCATTAAATTTTTATGCTGTTTAATAATTTTTTTAATATGTTCCTCATCTCCCTGAGACAACTCCGTGTCTCAGGGAAATTATTCTGTATTTTTCACGTGCATGCGCAAAGTTTGCGCTAGGCCTGCTCACCCTCCTCAGTGCTGTCGCTTGCGTATCACACTGGGTGGGACTTAATTGGCCCGCCACGTGAAATCGCGGTATGCTGTTGATTGCAGGTGGTGGTCGGCTTCCCAACCGCCCCCACCTGCCCCCACCGATCCTGCACTCTAAGGGCAAAATTCTGCTTAAGGTAAAATAAGAGCGTTGGTTTATTTTACACACGCAGAAAATGCAGGAAAAGGGTTTTGCAACATCCACCCCTTTTGCACTAAATAAAAGAGGGACAAGGGAAAGAAAGGGGTACAGGGCAAGACCATTATAAAAATAAGAGCTATGGTTTCCCATGAATCCAGAATCAACAGTCCAGTGTCGTATTCCTTCAAAGGTTAACAGGCTGACGCTGTTGCAGGATGATCCGACTTTCCAGAAGTGAGGACTTCCACAATGGAAGAAGGTACGTAAAGATGAATTAGTCTTGAAGGCACAGATACAGAAGTTCCAATGCTTCAGTAGTTCACAGTGTAGATGAGGGCCAAGCGCTTTACCTGGACAGAACTCTTTCTGCTGCTACCTGTTAGATGGTAAAATGGTAGACTGCCTGAGTTCAGTTCCACACGGCAACATTACAGGTTCTAGCAGTTTGGGGGAGGTTATATGACATATATCCTACTTCTTCTCCATGGATAAAGGATGTATTTTCCCAGGTCTGGAATCTTGAGATGTTTAATAGAGCATCCAAGATTCCTTTTGTCCTTTGCAGACATACTGTCTCTGTTGACCAGAGATCTGCCTTAGAAATGTAAAAGGGTGTTGGTGCATTGCTTCGGAATTTGATTGTTGGCAGTCACAGAGGATGTTAGCACCACTTTAAAGATAACAAGGTCCCTGCTGGATTCTGAAGATTAGAAATTCTTCCGGTGTGAGTCATGGCTAGCGAGGGTAAGTCTATTTTTAATAATAAAAATAATAATTTTATAAAGTAGCCAGGTTGATGTAGGTATATTCCAGGCTGGGACATGCCTCCACCATTGGAGAAAAATGAAATGAATTCCATTTTCATTCAATAACATTTTTTTAATGTGGTCATAGGGAAGGAAGAATAGGAAGTGCAGAAGTATACAGGCATTTTCTCATTCACACTGGCACAAGACACATAGTTAGCAGGGGAAATGGCAGTTCTGTGCTACATTTTAGTGGTTTAACCCTGGGACAAGGCATCTGCTAGGACATGGTCTGGTCCTGGGATTTGGGAAGGTTTAGGTGGGTTGGGAGTATTTGACATCCATCTGCCTGGGTAAGTCTATTCAGTGCTAGAGTTCTAACTCCCCTCTGTTGGGGGTCAGGCATTCCAACCTCCTGATTAAGTACTTTCAAAAGGGCCTGGGGGCTTTACAGGATAGTTAGCACTGAGGGGGCAAAGGATGGTCAAGCTGCTCTGGGTGATCCACAGAGGAGCACTAGACATCTCACTCTGTGGATGCCAGGCCCTGGGATCATAGGGCTAAGCTGCTCTTCTCCTGCCTAGTTCCTGCCTGTCCACTTTGGTGACCTGTGGCCTCAGGTGTTTAGACCCAGAGACTGGGGTCTGGCTGAGGGTCAGGAGGGTAGGCTGCTTTAAAGGGACCTTCGCCTCTTTAGGAGATTTCGGTTCAGGGTCCAGCTGGAGAATTCTGGTGCAAGGTGCTTTTGGTTGGCACAGCATCAGGCGGGCATTTGGCCCCTGAACTTGGGCCTGCCTTACTGGACCGGGATGACAGGAAGATAGTCTTCTGACAGGGGCCTCTCCAGCATCCATTCTGGATATAGCTACAGAGCTCTAGTCTGGTGGGCAGTTATGGATCATTTTAAAGGAGGTGGGTAACTCTGTCTGGTTATTTTGCAATTCTGCATGATGGTGGGTGAGCACGGAGCCCAATCTAGTTGGAGTCCCTCTGCTGGTCAGTTGTGTGATAGGCTCAGTGTATTTAGGAACACCACTGCCCTCTGGGGGATGGTCAACTCTTGCTGTACCTCCAGGTGGCTTACCAACTGGATGAGGCATCATTCTTACTCTTTCTGGGCCAATTTGGGAACTTTTCTGCTCCAAATTTAAATTCTCCATAAAGTGGTCAGCGAAATCAATCACTAGCTTCCTGGCTGGGACTTTAGGCTTTGGAGGGAGCGCTCTCTTAACATGTTGCATATCCTCTGAAACACCAGAGCCCTTGAGTGGAGATGCAGCTCCAGCTACCCTCCCTGGTTGCATTTTGACTGGGGAAGGCATCTCCCTCCCTAACTGCTTATTGGTTTGGGAGTTCCCTTTGTCCCTATTTAATGCCAGAAAGAAAGTTTCAGCCAGCCATATTTCAGGCAAGTCCTTAACCTTTTCCTTTCTGGGCTTAATAACCTGCCTTCCTTCAGGCTTTTCGGCTAAGTGGGGCATCTCTCTCATTATTCCTTTCCATGCTTTAGGACTTCTCTGGTCCCTATTTAATTTGGGGAATCTATTTCAGATTCTAGGGGCCTTCTCTGGACCCCGTTTAATTTTACTGGCCTGGTTTCGACCTTGCTTGCTTCAAGTTGCTCTCGCTCGAAGTCTATGGGCGCTATCCCACCCTTTTGGACATCTGGATCTTCTCTAGCTTTCTGCCCTTCTGCAGATTTCTGCTGCTTGGTCTTGGCTTCTTTCCTTTCGCTGACTAGCACCCAACTGCCAGTTAAATCATTCCCAACGAGGAAATCGGTTCCCGTTACTGGTAGCTTAAGGACAATTCCTACTGTAACAGAGCCTGAAACAAGGTCACATTCTAGGTGGACCTTATGGAGGGGTGCAAGCACAGATCCTCCTCCCACTCCATTGATCAGGGCTTTGGCCTTCAGGGAGGACTCAGAGGGTAGGGTTAAGTTTCCCTCCAACATTAAGGACTGAGTGGCCCCATTACCCCAGAGCAGTACCATGAACTTGCTCACATTTTGGGGTGGGTAGGGAGATGCTGTTCCTGAATGGACAAAACTCCGGAAACTCTCTGGGAGTTTGTCTAGCTCACACGCACAGGGCAGGATTTTTACCTCAATGTTTTTATTTTATTTTTAATTCCTGTTGGAAGCTTCATCCCGCCCGTTAATGAGGCTTCATAAAAAATCCAAAGGCCGCTTAGCCTTTTTGTCCACCCGCCAATCAAACGGTTGGACAGGCAGCGAAAAATCAGATTTAATTAATTGATTAAGGACCCTAATAGGCCTGTTAATTGTTGGCGGGCTGGCTGCCGCCTCCCGCATGTGCCCACAGAGCAAAACATCATGAGAGTGCGTGATGACGTTGGGACACCCGCCTGACAAGAGAAAAATTCTGCCCAGAGTGCCATGCCCTCAGAAGGGTAAGTTTCTGTAGCGAGCAGGTCTGCCTGTGCTGCTGCATTACTCCTTGGAATAATGTTCAGGGGTCTACTCATGTGAAGCCCAACTAGGCCAATTGGCTTGCCTTGTAATCTCGAGCATTTGGGTCCTGAATGGCCCATTTGGTTGCTATGAGAACACACCAGTCTCTGGGAATTCTCCTTTTGGGTTGTAGGGGAGCTTCTCACACCCACTTTTGTGTTTTCTTTTCTGGGCAGGGCCCTTTCCTACCTAGATCACCCTGCCTCTTTTTTCAATGCTCATCGGTATAGTTTAGAAAGGGTCTGCCTGTGTTTACAGGCCTACAGGTTAGGTCATAGCTGTCTGCTCTGACTGCTGCATCCCTGGATCTTAGGATTCTCTGCTTCTCTAGGTTGGAGGTAGGCAATTTTTCAATCCCCCCAACAGTACCAGCCAATGCAGCCTCTCATAGGTGTGTGGGATTTTTAGGGATCTTATACATTGGTCAAACATGATTTATTTCAAGCATTCAAACTCGATGTAGGTTTGGGTTGGTTTCCTACGAGCATTCCGGAATTGCTGGTGGTATGCATCTGGGACTAACTCATAGGCACTTAGGATTAAAGCCTTAACCTGCTCATAATTTAGGGACACCTCAGTAGGCAGCATGGAGTAGACCTCTTGGGCTCTCCCTCACAGCTGCCCTTGAATTAAAAATGTCCAGACCTCTGAGGACCATTTTAGTTGTCATGCTTTTTTCTCAAAGATGGTAAAAAATTACTTCCCTCTCTTCAAATTTGGGAAAGAATCTTGCATATTTGAGAGCCTCAGAGAATGGTTCTGGGTTAGGAGAATAGAGAATGCTGCCAGGTAAAGAGAGATTTTCCCTTGCAGTGGCTAGTTGTCGGCTCGCTCTTTTCCATTGAGCTGCTAGCTCCATTTCCAATTTTTGGAGCTGAAATTCTCTTTCCTTTTCTTGTTCCCTTGCTCTCTCTTCTCTCTCTTCCTCTCTTTCCCTCTCTTGAGCTTCCCTCTCTTTCTCTCTCTCCCTCACCAGAAAGTCGGGTTGCACTTTAAGCTTTTCCAGCTCGAAATTGGCTAGGGGAGGGGATTTGGAGTCATAATGGAGCTCTTCATCTGACTGCTCTACTGGTACATCAGATCTAGACGCTCTGCCAATGTCAGGATTAGCTTCTTTCTTTTGATTTTGCTGGGCAATTTAAATGGTATCTCCCTAGCTACAGCTTTCAATTGATCTGTGCCAAGGGTCTCCAAACTTTCCCCGCTTAGATTCTCTTGCTGAACAAACATTTGGGTATCAAATGTTCCCATTTACTTAGTGTTGGACAAGAAATTTGCTGTGGTAAGTTACTTGTCTCAAAATTAGTTCCAGCCATTGAATCTTCCCTCTTTGGCTTCCTGTTGGTTTCTTTCAATATCCAATTCAGGCTCATTTTAAAATTTTGGACTCTGGACAAATTCAAATTGGGCTTCCCGGGACTTGAGCTCCAAATTTCTGTTAAGGACCAAAGGGGGATTCATTTAAACAGCCTTGTTTTCTCCTCTCACTACCCATCCATAAACAGAAAGGTGGTTTTGATTTCTGATATCCCCCTTTTATAAGTGATGGCGTGGTTTGCTCAACCCTCCAATTTGAAGTGATCCAATCCTCTACTAATAACCCCACAACAAACCCGAGATAAGGTAAAATAAGAGGGCTGGTGTAATTTACACACACAAAAAATGTGGAAACGGGCTTATGCAACATCTGCCTCTTTTTGCACTCATACAATAAAAGAGGGATGAGGAAAAGAAAGGGGCACAGGGCAAGATCGCGACAAAAATAAGAGTTATGGTTCCATGTGAGTCCAGAGTTCAGAACCAAAAGTCCAATGGCACATTCCTTCAGAGGTTAGCAGGGTGAAACTGTTGCAGGGTGATCCGACTTTCCAGAAGTGAGGACTTCCATGACAGAAGAAGGCACAAGGAGATGAATTAGTCTTGAAGGCACAGATAAAGAAGTTCCAATGTTCCAGTAGTTCAAAGTGTAGATGAGGGCCAGGCACCTCACCTGGACAGAGCTCTTTCTGCTGCTACCTGTTAGATAATAAAATAGTAGACTACCTGGGTTAAGTTCCACATGGCAATATTACAGGTTCTAGCAGCTTGTGGGAGGTCATATGACATATATCCCACTTCTTCTCCTGGGTATTGGACAAAAGATGTATTATCCCAGGTCCAGATTCTTGAAGTGTTTAATAGAGGAGTCAGGGTTCCTTTTGTCCTTTGCAGACATATTGGGCAGAATTTTTCCCCCATCAGGGAGGAAGTTGATGGACTGGCATGTGCGGGCGCGCTTCTGATCGGTGCCCCCATTTTACGTGGGCAGGCCAATTAAGGCACAAAAGAGCGCATTCATCTCCCTGAGGCTAAGTGCTGCCTCAGGGAGATCAGCTGTACTTTCAGCAATATTAAAAATAGAGATAAAAACTTCCTTTATATGTCCCCTCATGTGACATTGTCACATGAGTTGGGACATGTTCATAATCTCCATAACAACTATATTAACATTTTTAAAACTCTACATGAAACCTCATCCCACCGGCGGATGAGGTTTCATGTTTTTTCTAGTTGCCGCTGGGGTTCCTGGCCTGCCCACCAACCTTAAGGTTGGACGGGCAGGTCCTTTAATTGCTTAATTGATCCTGTCAATGGCCTCAATTGGCCATTGACAGGTCGTCGGGCACGCTGCTGATTTTGCTGTGCCCCCGCCTTCCTGAAAATTTAACTGGGGCGGGGTGACGTCAGGAGCTCCGCCCGACATCATTCCATGTCATTTTACGCGTCGGTAAGCAGGGGCAGGGCCTGCTTACCAATGGTAAAATCCTGCCCAATGTGTCTGTTGGCCAGAGGTCTGCTTTAGAAATGTAAAAGGGTGTTGGTGCATTTCTTCGGAATTTGATTGTCAGTTGTCACAGAGGGCATTGGCACCTCTTCAAAGGTAACAAGGCCCCTGCTGTTTTCTGAAGGTTAGAAATTCCTCTGGTATGATCATGTCTAATCAGGATAAAGTCTTGTTCATTTTTAAAAATAAAAATAATAATTTTATGAAGTAGCCAGATTGACATAGATATACTCCTTCCTGTCTTTGGGCCTGGAAGTATATAGATATTTTCTCATTCACGCTGGCACATCAGACACACAGTTAGCAGAGGAAATGGCAATACCCTGCTACATTTTTGTTTAGCAGTCTAGCGCTGGGACAAGGTGTCCACAAGGACATGGTCCAGTCCTGGGATTTGAGAAGGTTTAGGTGAGTTATGAGGATTTGAAATTCATTTGCCTGGGAAGTCTACTCAGTCTAGAGTTCTGACTTCCCTCGGTTAGGGGCCAGGCATTCCAACCTCCTGATTAAATATGTTCAAAAGGGTCTGGGGGTTTTACAGAGTGGTTAGCACTCAGGTGGCGAGTGATGGACAAGCTGCTCTGGGTGATCCACAGGGAAGCGCTGAATGTTTTACTCTGTGGGTGCCAGATCCTGGATCATAGGGCTATGCTGCTCTATCCAGGTGAAGTGCCTGGCCCTCATCTACACTTGAACTACTGGAATTTGGAACTTCTGTATCTGTGCCTTCAAGACTAATTCATCTCCTCATGCCTTCTCTCATCATGGAAGTCTTTGTTCCTGTAAAGTCAGATCATCCTGCGACAGTTTCAGCTTGCTATCCCCTGAAGGAATACACCACTGGACATTTGATTCTGGACTCCGGACTCACGTGAAACTATAACTCTTATTTTTATCGTAGTCTTGCCCTGTACCCCTTTCTTTCTCTTATCCCTCTTTTATTGTACAAGTGCAAAAAGAGGCGGATATTGCGAAACACCTTTGCTGCATTTTGTATATGTGTTAAATAAACCATCTCTCTTATTTTACCTTATCTTGAGCTTGCTGTGGGGTTTTTAATAGAGGATTGGAAACGCCAAAATGAAGGGTTGGGGAAAACATGCCACCACTTATAAAGGGGGGAAATCAGAAATCAAAGACATCATTCTGTTACCAGGCGGGTAGTGAGAGGAGAAACCAGAGCTGTTTAAATTAATCCCTCTCCGGTCCATAACACTTTATTCATCCACAGTGTGCATCTACGCATGAGTCATATGATGATACATCCCCGGAGTGCTTGTCCTCCTCGGAGGACTTCTCCATTTGCTACCTTATCCTATTCACCCAGTCCTATGAAGGACTTGTTGGAGATGAAAGAAATGAGTTGGTGCTGAAAGTAGGTGAAATAGATTACCAATTTAGCATGGTGCAGATAATGATAGTTCATGTATTGGTGACATCATTTCAGCATGAGTGACTGTTCAGTGTAAAGTTGCAATACATCATCTAAAGCTGCCACCAGGTCGCCTGGCCATCCCCATCCTACCATCGTCAATGACTTGTGTGTCACTCAATCAGTCTCAAGGACCTCCTTTTCTATTGCAGCTCAAATGACAATAGCTGCAGGTTCACATCTGGTTCTCAGCCTCTCCCTAGAATTGTGAGCTGTCTTCCTCAATGAAAAAGGACAGAGAGTTATGAGTGTGAGAAGTGGAATTAGTGTTGAGAATGAAATGAAAACATTTGAAGAGGTTGACTGTGAGGAATGGGAGTGAGGGAGCAATAGGATGAGATTGAGTATTAGCGTTGTCTGTTGAGAAGGAGATTTAAAGAGGAGGCTGGAGAGAAAGGAATATGTGTAACAGCAAGGTGTATCAGTAAGAGGAGTGTTGAGTTGGAGAATGCTAGAGAGGTGAGTGTGTGAAGGCTGCCAGTTGAGAGTGCTATGAAACTCACCTTGCCAGACTCGTGGTCATTAGTTATTTAAGGTACTGGATCCAGGTCCTAGGTACCACATTCCTGCTGCTTACAGCCTGCACTGGCTGGCCTCCTCCTCTTCCCATCTTCAGTGAAGAAGACTTCTCTTCTGGCCTTGACTACATTCATCATTACCTTCAGGGCTAAGTCTGAGAACTAGGTGGCTGCTGTCCCACATGACAGAATCTTCTCCTTTGCATTGCTACATTCACTGCTATCATTGTAAGCCCTCTGAAATCCCTTTAATGAATGAAGGGCCTTGACATCCTGCCCACCCTCCTTGGAGGTGAGATACCAATAACTTAGCTCAGTCAAAGAGCCTTGGTAAGGAAGAGTTCCATAGGTTCCCAACCCACTAATGTCCCATTGTTTCAGCAGGCACTGGTAAGAAAATTTCACCCATTAACTTTGCTTCTCTCTCTAGAATTGCTGCTTGATCTGCTGAATAATTCTATCATTTTCTATTTTAATTTCAAATTTCCAGCATCCACAGTATTTTGCTTTTGTATTTGTGTTTATAGATGATAATCATGCACTCCCACACTGGTGTGGGGAGTGAAAAGATTGGCATTGATAGAGTGGGTTAGGGTTCTGAGGTTAGGGTTAAGGTACACAGTCTGGACTGGGTTAAGGGAGGCTTACCTTGTATCCCCACTGCATCACAATCAAACAAAAACTCCTCCCTAATTTTGTAACTTTCACAAGACCATGCTGATTCTCTTGAATCAGCATTTACTTTTAATAGTGATCAAGTACTCTGTCTCTGGTGATGGATTCAAGCAATTTTCCCTTTATTGACATTAAATTTACTGACTTGTACTTACTTGGCTTATCCCTTGCTCCTTTAGATAAAGAATGGTATTTACTACATTCCATTCTGCTGTTGGTATCCCTTAATCCAATGATCTTTGGAAAACTACAATGAATGCCCGTCTATTTCTTAACTTATTTTAATTCTTCAAGTGAAAACCAAATTAATTGTGAAATATGTCAGTTTCAGTCCTATTATTTCTGTTTCAATTAGTCTCTAAGTTCCCCCTTGCTTAATCTTTAGTCTTTCCAGGTATTGCACCATCCTTCTCCTCCACTGTGAAGGCAGCAAAATATTCATTTTGAACTTTTGCCACATTCTCATCTTTACCATTGTCATAGCTAAATCTGTTTTTATTGCACTTGGGTGGAATTTTACTGCACCATTGCAGGGGGTGGGGGGTGCAGGGCTGTAAAGTGCAGCGAGCTGTTCAAAAGTCCATTGACTTTGATGGGACCATGAAATCCTGCTGGCATAAAATTCTGCCCACTACCTTCTTTACCACATTTTATCTTAATGTACATCAAACAATCCTTTTCATTACTCTTGAAGTAAGCTGCGTGTTTTTATTCTCAATTACTGCATTTCTTGATTTTTAGGGCAGCATTTTCGTGTCAGCGAATGGGAGGGCGAGGCCCGCTTGCCAACATGTAAAATGATGTGTGGTGATGTTGGGCAGATGTCCCAACATTACTGCACATCAGTCAGATATTCAGTTCGGTGGGCATGCAGCCGAGTCAGCTGCGCACCTGCCGATCTGTCAAAGGCCTATTAAGGCCTGTTGAAAAGTAATTAAAGTAATTAACTGAGCAACCCGTCCACTGGCGGGATGAGGTTTCGTGAAGGGTTTATTATTTAAATAAAACTTTATGAAATAAATAATGGATATGTCAAAGCTCATGTGCCAGTTTCACATGAGGGGATGTGTCCTTAAATTTTTTACCCACCTTTATTCAAATTTCCATAACTTAAACAAATCTCCCTGAGGTACTTCTGTACCTCAGGGAGATCTCTGCGTTCTTTCGTGCGTGTGTGCATGCATGAAAAAGCGCAGGGAACCGCTCAAGGAATCCCATCCCCCCCACCCCCCCCCCCCGCCCCCCCCCCCCCCCCCCCCCCCCCCCAACCCGCACAGAGAGCGCTCGGTGCTTCCAGGCGCACATCACAATGGACGGGTCTTAATTGGACCGCCCACATAAATTGGCAGTGTGGACCCGATCAGGGACGCCGCCCAGGTCCGCGCCCACCCCCGCCCACCCCCAAACAACTCCCCCGATGGGGGAAAATTTCTGGCCTTAGTCTTTTTGTTGGTTTTTATAATCATCCCAACCTTTGCTCTTGCCACTATTCCTTGCTCAAATGTTAATGTATTTGTAATCAAATACCAAACCACAGAAACCAATATTTAATATTATTTTTTATAAATTCATTTATATTCCATTTCACAAGTTTATTTTGTGCTTGTTGCTGGAGAACAAGGTGGCTACATACATGACAGTTCACAATTGGACAATACAGGAAAGGCCTTATATCTTTCATTGCCTCACATCTGATAATTTAGACAGCCATGCAGTGTGCGCCTTTATTCACTGGAAACTGGGTTGAGGCTGCCCAAACTAATGTTTCTCCCTTCAATCTGGACTGGATTCAAACCTGCATTCTGGAAAGGAAGAGAAAACCTATTAACTCATTGCCCCACCCAGCATTTCCTTCCTCCCTCCCAACTGAAATTTATTCTGTAGCTATCTCTCAGAGAAGTGATGGTGATGACTGGTGTAGGGAGTGAAAAGATTGGCACTGATAAAGTGGGTTAGGGTTCTGAGGTTAGGGTTAAGGTACATAATCTGGACTGAGTTAAAGGAGGTTTGCCTTGTATCCGGCCAATATTATGTCACCTGGGAGTACTGGCACTGAGTGCCAAAATGTTTGAAAAAATCTGTCATTTCCCAGCACTTCCATCTCCAACCTTGATAAGCAACAGCAAGCTGAAAATAGAATTTATATAAGGATGAATTCTAGTAAAAACTATGAGGGAGCACAGCTTGTGTATTTTATTTTCAATCTAAACATGTATTTCCCAATGTACAGCTCCCATTGGGAATATTAACAGAGCACTGTTTGCACAGTTCAGATTGAAAATTCATCAGAGCACCAGCAAGGGCCAAGCACACATGTTCGTGTTTCAAGTTAGACAACTATATACAACCAACAATTCATTTTCCATTGTTAAATGTGCACCTTTCACAGTTTAAACAGTCATCTTAATTCTTTTTCCTTGTCTTGCAAAGGACTGGGAAGTCAGCATGTGTCACTTCATTGGAACCTTTAGGTATTACATAATGCCTAATCACAATATTGTGTCCTTCATTCCACCTGCTAAAAAAGTGACAAAGTTTTAACCTTTTTATAATGAGTTTTCTTAGTATCTGAAAGCAAGGCTAGATTTTCTCATTATGCATTCGCATTGTAATTTTACACCTTCTGTATGCTAAAAATTTCCACTGTATTTTAAACAGTTGTACAGATTTTAAAGAGGCTTTTGAAAATAAGGATCTAATAGTCATGAGATTCATCACTGTGCCGATCCTTTAGTTTCTTCGCTATATAGTGTACCTAACACAAGATTTCTGTGCAAAACACAATGGCATCAGATGTTGCGTAACAGGTTTGACATTCAGCCTCTTTATAATTTGTTACTGACATCTGTAGCTATTGTGGTCCTTCAACTACAAAGTGAAATTTTTTGTCATGCAATAACCTTACCTCTTAAAGTATTCAGATATATTATGGTTTTGGGTGTAATCAGTATCAATCATTTCTCTTTGGTAACTTTGCCTGTTGGAATGTATTGTGGCATATATTTCATATTTATATCATTCATAAATCACTGCTAGCTCTACATATTGATGTGCTCAGCTATATATTGTGGCATGGGTGTAACCTGCATTGCTCCTGGTTTTTCCGTAAGTATTATTGTTGAAGTTGTCAATTGTGTCATGGCTTTGGGTGTAACCTGCATTGCGTGTGAATCCCTAATAACCTTCTATGTTGACATACTCAATTTCTGACTGTGGTTGTAATCTGTAATAATTTATTGATCCCTGGAAGATTCTAATACAGATGGTGATAAAGGGCATTTTCTACAACAACTGGTTGAAACTATCTGTTCAGCTGAATAATTAACATGATCTTGTAGATTCCAGCACTTGATTAAATGTATCCTTTTGCTGTAACACAATTTAAATTGTTTGATGGGCTGGAGAAAGTTCAAGCCAAAGATTAATAAACACATTAAATACACGTTACACTGAATATGAAACTAAGATATATTTTATGATGTTTTTTACTTCAATTCATTTTTGAGAAGCAGTCCATCATCTTCTCAAGGGCAAATAGGACTTTTTTTAAACTTGCATTTATATTGCGCCTTTAAAGTTGACAGCATGCCCCAAAGAGCTTTTCAGGCAATCTCATTGTTGCAATGTTGGAAATTTTGACTGTTGAAATGCCAGAAATGTAGGATGGGCAATAAATGCTGGCCTTGCTAGCAACACCCATATCCCAACCATATTTATGTGGCTGATCCAGTTGTGTTTTTGGTTGTTATCAATCCCCAGGAATGTTGATGATGGTGATGGTAATATCATCAAATGTCACGGGGATGCGGTCATACTCTCTCTTGTTGGAGATTAGTATTTGTGTGCCGTGAATGTTGCTTGCTACTTACCAGCTCAATCCTGAATGAAGTCTTGCTGCATGCCAGCATGGACTGTTTCATTATCTGAGGAATTGCAAATGAACTGGATACTGGGCCGTCATTGGGTAACAGCCCCACTTCTGACCTTATGATGAAGGAAGGTCATTAATGAAGCAGCAGAAGATAGCTGAACCTGGGACACTCTCCCAAGGAACTCCTGAAGCAATGTCTGGGGCTGAAATGAATAGCCTCCAACAACTACAATCATCTTCCTTTGTGCGAGGTATGATTCCATTGCAAAGTTTTCCCTTGATCCTCACTGATCACTTCTGCTAGGGCCCCTTGGTGCCTCACTCAGTTGAATGTTGCCTTGATGATAGTCACTCTCACTTCCCCCCTGGAACTCAAGTTTTTTGTCCATGTTTGGACCAAGTTTGTAATGAGGTCTGGAACAGAGGTCCTGCCAGAATCCAAACTGAGCATCAGCAAGCAGCATATAGGTAGGTAAGTGCCACTTAATGGTACTTTGATCCCTTCCATCACTCTGCTGATAATTGAGAGTTAGCTGATAGGATGGTAATTTGTTGGGTTGGATTTGTCCTGCTTTTTGTAGACAGAACATGTTTGGCCAATTTTCCACACTGTCAGGTAGATGCCTATATTGTAGTTGTCCTGGAACAGCTTGGCCAGAGCTGCAACTGATTCTGGAGCACAGGTCTTCGGTACTTCATCCAGGATGTTGAAAGACCCATAGACTTTGTTGTATCCTGTGCACTCAGTGCACTCTTCTTTCCTGATATCATGGGAATAAATATCATTGGCTAAAGACTGGCATCTTCAATGATGGTGATGATCTCAGAGGAGATGAGAAGAATCAAATACTCAGCAAAAGATGCCTGAAGATGGCTGCAAACATTCCTCTTGCACATTCAGGCGCTGGGCTCCACCATCATTGAGGGTTCTTGGAGCCTTGCTCCCATTAGTTACTTAATTGTCCACCATCATTCATGAATGGATGTGAATTTTTAATGCACTTTAAGCCCTACTCTTTAATTAACTGGGTAATTTTGACTTTGACGATTGTGTGAAATGCTTAATATTGCATCAACCATCCAATAAACACTCTCCTGATTTTCATTTCCATTGAAGATTTATATAATTATCTAAAATCATAATTAACCCCTTTGTTTTTCATTCTTTCGGCCTACATGTCTCACATGCCATTCTGTAGTTAAGGTGATGAGCCAATCTTCATAGTTTATTTATAAACATTGGCCTGGATTTTGCATTAAGAATAACGGTGAGGCTACTGTTATTATGAAGGAAGTCGGATTGTAGCCTTAGGAGTCCACACATGCACAGTCAAATGTGGAAATTTAGAAGTTGCTATCTGATTCTCTCTGCTACTCCACGAGCTGCGCTATAACAGTACCTTGTTAATAGACTCAGCATTGATTCCATAAGGCCATGAAGATGCTGTCCTTATTCACTAGTTCTCTATTTAACACACCAGAAATTGGGCTGCTGCTTTCAAGTATAAGTGAGTTTCTAACAGTGTGACAAGTCTTAATTACTACCAAACAACAACCTGGCTTTGAAAAATTAATTATACAAGCGTACAGTCACATTTCCTCAGAATTTAAATTATTGTAGGAATTTTTTCAAAAATTTAAAAATCCAAACTTTTAAACTTTTTCTGTCTGTTTCATCTGTCTCTTAATCCCATCTTTTTCTCCGCTATTAATTTGCTTTCTATACAATTTTACAGCAAATTAAATATTCTAATTTGGACTTCCTGGTTTAGACCCTGCAGGCGTAATCTTACTGATATTGTTTTTAAATGCGGGTCAGGACAATTTTCAGCTACCAAACCATAGAACAATATTATGCAGCATTTTCCCCCCATTGAGGGGGTTGTGTGGGCGCGGGTAGGCAGATTTCCTATCGGGTGGGGGTGCGGGTGGGGGGGATTACCTGAGCCGGGAGTGCGATCTTTCACGTAAGCGCGCAAAGGAGCGCATAGATCTCCCTGAGGCAAAGTGCTGCCTCAGGGAGGTCGGCTCAAGTTTGAAAACTTGAAGGGAGAAAAAAATATTCCTGATGTCCCCTCAAGTGACACTGTCACATGGTCGGGACGCAGGCCCAACGTCACCGCACTTCATTTTATGCGTCGGCGAGCAGGCCCCGCCCCTGGCTTGCCGACAGGAAAATGCTGCCCATAGAAAAGTTAGTCAGAAAGAGGCCATTCAGCCCATATTGGTCAGCCAAAAAGAGAAAAAATAAAATGGCTGCTCACATTAATCCCACTTTACAGCACTTGGTCCATGGTCTTGCAGGTTACAGCACTTCAAATGCAAATTCAGGGGGAGAATTTTTTGCCTGTTGGGTGGGTGGTTCGGGAGCGGGTGCGGGCACAGAGCCGATTGCCGCTTGTAATCGGCTGCGCGCTGCCATTTTGCGTGGGCGGGCCAAATAAGGCCCGCCCAGCGTGATGTGCACCTGGAAGCACTGAGTGCTACTTGTGTGGGCAGGGGGAGGAGGGAGAATTGGGGCCTGCGCACATGCGCGAAAGAATGCAGAAATCTGCCTCAGGGAGATTAATTTAATAAATCATTGCAAAAAAAACCAAAAATTACTCAGACATGCCCCCTCATGGGACATGTTTATGAATTTTTGGAAGACATTTTATTTAATTAATAAACACTTCATGAAACCTCATCCCGCCCTTGGATGAGGTTTCATGAAAAATGCGAAGGCTGCCTGCTGCTAACCTTAAGGTTGGACGGGCAGCCCTGACAATCAGTTTAATGAGTTAATTAATGGCCTTAACAGGCCTTTGACAATTCTACGGGTGTACAGCTGACTCTGGTGTGTGCCGGCCGAACTGAAGGTTGGAATGATGCACAGTGACGTCCAGACACACAACCAATGTCACCACATATCAATTTACACGTCGGCGTGCGGGGTCTGCCCCGCATGCCGAAAGGAACAGTCTGGCCCAGGTATCTTTTAAATGAGTTGAGCATTTCAGCCTCAACCATCAACTTAGTGAATTCCAGACACCCACCACCCTTTGGGTGAAAACGTTTTCCTCATGTCCCCTCTAATCCTTCTACCAATCACCTTAAATCTATGCCCCCTGGTAATTGACACTTCAGCTAGGGGAAGCAAGTCTTTCCTGTCTATCCTATCTAGGCCCCTCATAATTTTGTACACCTCAATTAGGTCACCCCTTACCCTCCACTGTTCTAAGGAAAACAACCCTAGCTTATCTAATCTCTCCTCACAGCTGCAATTTTCAAGCCCTGGCAACCTTTTTGTAAATCTCCTCTGCACTCTCTCCAGAGCAATTATATCCTTCCTGAATTGTGATGACCAGAACTGTATTCAAATTTCCAGCTGTGGCCTAACCAGCGTTTTATACAGTTCCATCATTACATCTCTGCTTTTGTATTCAATACCTCACCCAATAAAGGAAAGCATTCCATATGCTTTCTTGACCACCCGTCCTGCCACCTTCACAGACCTGTGGACATGCACTCTAAGATCTCTCACTTCCTCAACCCATCTCAATAACTTCCCATTTATTGATTCCCTTGCTTTGTTTGCCTATGCAATCTTCCCAGAGATTGTCAATTAACACAAAACCTCCACATCCACCACCCGATTAAGGTGAGTGGGCCAGCTGCAAAGGTGGGAAAGGCCTAGGAAAGACCTGCCCAAGGCTGTGAACAGCCAGCAGCCCCACCAGGAAGTAGGCACCTCAAAATGGAGGAATTCTATGAAAATTTTGTAATTTTTAAAAATTAAATGTGGCCACAGCTGCCAGGCCACCATTGTGGATGGGGAACCCCTCCACAGGATGGCCACAGCTGTGGTCCTCTGCTCACCGTGGCTCCAGGATGGGGGGATTTAAAGGAGGCATTGATTGACCCCAGGCTTGCCACGGGGAAGCTGTCTCCAGGCATCGGCCAGGCTTCAGCCTCAGTGGGCGACTGTCCATCATTGGGAAGATCATGGTGGCACAACCAGTTTGCCTCTAAGTGGGCACTTTATTGAACCTAATTGGCTCCCTGCTGCCTGGCAGGTTGCCGGTGCTAGTCTTACTCTACTGATCACAGTAAGCATTGTTGCTATAAAAGTCATAGCAAACTTGAATTTACAAGCCATCTTTGATCTTCTAAAATTGTGAATTGCTGACATGTATTTTTTAAATTCTTTCATGGGATGTGGGCATCGCTGGCAACACCAGCATTTGCTGCTATTCCTAATCACTCTTGGGAAGGTGGTGATGCTGGGATCTCAAAAGAAGACCGAGATGGATCATCCAATGGCTGAAGGTGGGTGCAATTGCTTCAGCCTTGTCTTTTGCACTAATCTGCTGGGCTATCCCATCATTGTGGATGGGGTTTTTTTTTGCAGCTCCCAGGGCAACTCCCTTCTTGACTGTGTATCACTGTACCACCAGTTCTGGAATGGAGTGATGGTGGTGTCTGGGATATTGGCTGTAAAGTATGATTTGGTGAGTATGACTATGTCAGGTCATTGCATGAAGGACCAAGTTGCTGGGACAGGTCTCCCAATTTTGGCACAAACCTACAGGTATTAATAAGGAGGACTTTACAGGATCACAGGGCTGGGTATGCATGAGATGTCAGTTTTATTCCTTTTTGACTTTTTTGTAGCAGTTTCGTACGATTGAGTGGCTTGCTCAGCCATTTCAGACCACAGTGCTGTAGTCTGGAGTCACATGTAGGCCAGACGGGATGTGGCAGATGATTTTCTTCTCTAAGAAGCATTACAACAATCGATGATAGTGTTGTGACACCATTACTGAGACTAGCTTTCAATTCCAGATTTTTTAAATTAATTAAATTTAAATTCTACCAGCTGGTGTGGTGGGATTTGAGCCCATGCCCCCAGGCCATTAGACTGGGCCTCTGAATTGCTAGTCCAATGACATTACCAGTACGCCACCTTCTCCCCCTGAAATTGTCTTCATAATGCTTTTGCTTTGTCTTTTTGTTACTCTTCTTGACAGATGTTCTTTGTGTGCCATTTATCTCCTGTTTGTTCTCAAATATTTATGTGCCACGCATCATTCACAAGCAATGGCTGAATAGATTTTATGTTCATGAATGGCTAAGAGCTGTGTAAGCTGATTGCTATCTGATTCTTTCTCTCCCTCTCTTGCACTCTCTTCCACCCCACCTCGCACCATCGCACCCCCCCAACCCCACACCTATCTCTCACTCTCTCTCTCTCTCACTCCATGCATGACGGAACCTGCCCCTACTTGGCACCTCTCAGAGACAGAGCTAAGATCAGAAATTTGGGCTGAAGACAATGGATGCTAAGCCATAATGTACCACTCCCCAGTGTGATCTGCCGGGTCTCTGAAGTGTCACTGCCCAGTTTCCACTCAGAGAAGCAGTGCTGTTTTCAATTTACCAATCAGCATTGTGGTATTCTCATTAGAAAGGGTGGGGGTGGGGGTGTCATTGCTTTTATTTGCTGATTTTAAATGCCAAAAAAGTGACAGAGCTCAGCAGTTTTTAAGTTTGATAAGCAAGTCATGCATGTGGAAGATCAGTCACAAATAGGATTTGAAGCATGGAAAATAAATAAATATTATTAATCAGTTGGAAAACTGACATCTGAGAATCATTTATATATATACCAGTTTGAGCCAAGCCAGGTTAAAATTCCTGTCAGGGTCTGTCATTCACATTTTATGCATTTGCATTTTATGAGCTATTCAGGGTCAAAGCTTTCACTGACATTAGTTGATATGAAGTGGTTTATTTGGATTTTATTTTCTTCTCTGGATGTATCAAAGTGCTTCACAGAGGTTTTTGCCAACAAGCCAAGCAGAAGGTAGAGAACTGGACACTACTTAACAAGGGCATGTCTGACACCTTCACTTGTATTATTAAAAAAGAATCTAAACTGTCTTGACACTATCTGCCATTTAATGCCAGTTATGGAAAGCCATATTTTTGCCACAAATATCCTCTGTTCTTTAGTCCATTTGTTTATATTTCGCTTTGATTCTAGTGTATAGCTAGTAAGACATGGAATGAAAAAAACAAAAAGGCCTGTTTGTTGCCATAGGGCTTATAGATAAAATTAAAAAATAATGCGTTTGATGTCTCTGATTTGTATCAGTGAATCTGCATTTCTGACAATTTTTTTTGTTTGTTTTGCCTGGATTAAAAAACTGTGCAAACAGAGAGTCCATAACTTCTGAGCTCCGAGGCATTGTACCTGAGGAGGTGCCCCAAATCTGTGCTGGGGAACCCCCATCCCCCCCACCCATTCCCCCTGCCCACACACACACACGCCCCGCCAGCCCCTAACAAGGCATCTCCAGGTAAGAACTGCATGGCAATTGCCTGGAAGTCCAAACTTTCATTGGGCAATTGCCCTACTGTGGGAACCATCTGAAAGTACAATATAAATCGCAAACTTCAGATGGTTCCGACTGTCTTACCAGAATAGTTACCCAGAAAATGTTAGATTTAAAACCACTTCTTAATTCTGGGTAACTATAGGCTGTTATGGCAGGCAGATGGTAAATGCCAAGCTGCCCAAATCCTGGAGGAAACTTGAAGCAGCTGCCACAACTGTTTGCAATTTGTACTTATTTCAAGATGTGGGCTTTCAATTCAGTAAAAAGGCCATCAAGACTTATAAGTTTCTTAAAAAACTAAACTAAACATTTATTAAATAAAAAAATGATTTTAAGTCCATATATAGGTTTAAAAATTACTACTATAATAATTTCTAGCTCCCCTGATTAATCTAACTCCTAGTTACACCTCCGTTAAGGCAACAGTAAAATACATAGATTTAAATAGGCCCAGGCAAAGCACACACCCTGGACAGTCGAATTCAAAGTGAGGTTTCCTCAGCTTCAGTTCCTTGTAGACAGCAATTTGAGGCTTAGATGCTGGAGGTTTTTCAAACTCATGTTAGATCTTAAAATGCCTTTCTTTCTACACAACAATATCATCTCCTTTATATAGATTTCTCCTTTGAATGCAAATTCAATTTGCCCAATGTGTCTTTTCAACTCTACTTTTCTAATAATAAAAATCTTTCATAGTACCAATTTTATCAGTAAGCTTTAAGAAAAATAAACACACTTTCTTAACTTCTCCTTAACTATTTCACCCCCTCTTTTGAATTCAAGCTACTCTGGTTTATTTGAAAATGTTAAGTGTTCCCTTTCCACCTCACATTCTAAAACTTCAAACATGTTTACCTAGTTACATTTCAAGCCTAGCTTATTTTCTTATATCAAAGCCTTCAGACCATCTTCCTTTAATTCAATTAAGTCCCGCACACACACAAACTCCACTATTACTCTGCTTTACAATAACTTCCAATAACACTATGAAAATTATTATATCTTCCTGACAACTTCCCACCTCTTCCCAAACCCTCACCACCCCAAACCCCCATGGGTCCCCAACCCGACTACCCCTCACTAACCCCCCACCCCCCTGAACCCCCACAGGACCCCCAACTAGTCCCAACTCCATCCCACTAATCCCACCCCCCTGAACCCCAAGGGAGTCCCCGCACTCCTCCCCAACATCCCATGGCACCCCCAGACTACTGACCCAAAGCCCCAGAGGACTCCCCAACACCCCCTGATTACCACCCTGTCCTCCCACGAGACACCTCCCATTTTCTGACCCCCACAGGACCCCCCTACTACACCCTCAATCCCCCACGCCTTCATCCCCCCACAGGACCACACGACTACCTCCCCAACCCTCCCACTGATCACACAATCCCCCCCACCACCTGAGCCCCCCCCAACCATCTGAACACCCACCACTTGACCCAACCCCCCATTCTACCCACTTACCTTACAAACTTACCTTCTCCGTGGTTTCTCAAAGTGGCTGGACCTTTAAAGCTACTGCTTTATGGCAGCTAGTACCGTAAAAAAGGGGGTGTGGCTTCCTTACCTCTGACTCAGCTGCCCTCGACAGAAGGCCTCTGGGACCCACTGCACACCACTGTTCTTGTCTGACCTGTGTCGGAAGGCTGGGCGAGAAAAGAGTGGCTCCATTTCCAGGCAGGTGAGTAGGAGCAGAGTGGCTTGAATTGCCACTTCATAAAAGTTGCAGGTTTATGAAATTGGCTTTGCTTTTTTGGGGGGTTTACAAGTGTTTTGTTATTAAAAAATCATCATAACTCATGTCCAGTGTCTCTTTTGACATTTCTTCGTCTGCAAAGCAAAAGAAAGTTTTCCAAACACTCATCATCAAATAGTGCCACTTTTAAAACAAGGTACTTCGGGTTACTCAAAGTGTTGTGCATGTAAGAGACAGACAGTAGAATAGAACTAAAAAGTCGAAGGGTCATGAGGACTCGAAACATCAACTCTTTTCTTCTCCACCGATGCTGCCAGACCTGCTGAGTTTTTCCAGGTAATTCTGTTTTTGTTTTGTGAGTAGAATAGAGCTGGTGTGTTTCATAGTGAAACCTGCTGGGGCTTTTTTTAAGTGCAAAGCAAATAACTGGAAGTATGAGGACTACAAACCCAGGCTCTGAGATTGGATTTCTTAGCAAGAAATCTCAACTAAATGTAATTACCCTGCTGAACAGGGGTGTTGCTATTGCTTACATAATCCTCCCAGAGTTAGGTAGCTAGTTTGAAACTGATTTGATTTGGGATTAGATTGTTTAAGGCTTTGTGCTGAAATGGGGGTTGGGCAGGATTGAGGTGTGTCTTTAAATTATCCAATTGAGATCATGGCTGTCTGTCAAGACCGGCTGTCTCCATCCAGACAATTAGTGTTGTGCCTCTCCAGACATATTTCTATCAGTTACTATACAAAACTCCTAAATTACACTCTGGAGGAGGCAAGCTTTCTGCACGCTGTAGGTTATTAAGTGCTGCAAAGATATTCCTGATGTAAAACAGGCACTTTGTTTGCCAACAACAACTGAACACACTGACTTAAAATTCAAATCATTCCTTGGAAAGTCAAAAGAGTCAGGCCGCAGCAAACTTTCATTTATTGTTTTAATGGTATTGTTTTAAAGGTATTTGTAAATTTTAGGAGTTAATTTGGCTGCCTTTTGAACAAACTTTCAAAACATAACCAATATTGTGACAATAAAATGTCTTTTTTCGAGATGCAATCTATTTGTAAAGATTTTACTATGGCCAAGATCTTCCGGTCTCCGGACGGTTGGAGACCAGACGTACCACAGAAGATGCGCTACGGGACTCTTCGGAAGTCCCAACACAAGGACTCCATGGGATTTGCTTGAGAAGTTCATTCCCTTGCTCCCAGGACCCTCAGAAAAATTCTCCAACTGTGAGTTAGAATCGGAGACTTTGAATGGTTCCGACTCACTTACCTAGATAGTTAGCCAGAAAATGTTAGATTAAAAAAAAACATGCCTAACTCCTGGGTAACTATACACGCCCCTCCCCGAATCCCTACTGACCCCTCACGACACCCCCTCCCTGATCCTCCAACTCCCCTGATCCTCTGACTCCCCCAACCCTCCAATGTCTCACCAACCCTCCAACTCCTCCCCAATCCTGACTCCCCTGACCATCCAGCTTCCTTCCAACTCCCCTGACCCTCCAACCCTCTTAACCCTCCAACTACCCCAACCCTGACCCAATTTGATCCAGCCTCACCACTCCACCTGCCATGCTATCCACCTGTCACCTACCACTTTGCCATGCTATCCATCCTGCCACCTACCACCCTACTATCCCATCACCCTATCCACTCTCCTACCCAGCACACTACCCACCCTGCAACCCCACCCACTTACCTCAGTCATACACATTCACTTACACACTGAAAAGCTATTTAAAGGCCTCAAAGCTTTTCATTGTGTGAGTGAATGAAGACTCACCAGAATACGGCAGCTAGTGCCAGAAAAAGGGGAAATGGCTTGGCTTCTCCCAATGATCCTGCACTATAAGGAAAGACTCCGAGAATAGGAACATTCCACTTTTCTGAAGACACCCATTTTAGAAGTCCAGGCCAGAAATGCGGTGCTCCAACATTGTGAAAGAAAATAGGAGCGAGTGGCAATCTAATGGTAAATGCCACTCCTCGGAAGATTCAGCCCAATGTTTCTGGAGATCATAGTGAGTATTGTTGCTGTATTTATCATAGCAAACTTGAATTTACAAACTATCTTTGATCTTCCAAAATTCCAAATTGCCCTCTAATTCTTGATGCTCTCTTGAGCGGGAATAGCTTCTCACTATTTACCCTTTTTCATACCCCTCAGTATCTTGTAAATCTCTATCAAGTCTCCTCCTAGCCTTTTTTACAAGGAAAACAGTCCCAACCTCTCCAATCTATCCTCATAACTACAGTTCTTTATCCCTGTAATCATTCTTGTGAATCTTCCCTTACTCTCTCCAATGCCTTCAGATCCTTCCTCAAGTATGGCGCCCAGAACTGGACACAGTACTCCAGATGAGACCTAACTAGTGTCTTATACAAGTTCAACATGACTCCCTTATTCTTGTACTCAATGCTCCTATTAATAAAGCCTAAGATACCATATGCTTTATTAACTGCTCTCTCAATGTACCCTGTCAGCTTCAATGAACTATATACGTATACACCGAGGTCCTTCTGTTCCTGCACCTCCTTTAGTGTTTCTCCCTTTATTTTATACTGTCTCACCATATTTTTCCTGCCAAAATGAATCACCTCACACTTCTCTGCATAAAGCTTCATCTGCCACTTGTCTGCCCAATCCACGAACATGTCTATGTCGTTCTGAAGTTCAACACTATCCCCATCACAGTTGACAACATTTCCAATCTTCATTACATCTGCAAATTTTGAAATCTTGCCCTTAACACCACAGTCTAGGTCACTAATATATATCAGGAAGAGCAAGGGTCCCAACACTGACCCCAGGGGAACTCCACTACAAACCTTCCTCCAATCTCAAAAACAATCTGTTTCCTGTCACTCAGCCAATTTCTTAACCAAGTGCCTACTTTTCCTTTTATTCCATGATATAGGATTTTGCTCACAAGTCTGTTGTGTGGCACTGTATCAAATGTCTTTTGAAAATCCATATATACCACATCAACAGCATTTCCCTTATCAGCATTCTTTGTTACCTGCTCAAAAAACTCCAGCAAGTTAGTGAAGCATGATTTTCCCTTAATGAATCCATGCTGGCTTTTCTTAATTATCCTGCACTCATCTAAATGACCATTGATTTTATCCCACACTTCCAGAAGTTTTACTACAACTGAGGTCAAATTGACTGGCCTGTAGTTGCCAGCTTTATCCTTGCACCCCTTTTTGAATAAGGGTGTAATATTTACAATTCTCCAGTCCTCTGGCACCACCCCTGTGAATAAGGAAGACTGGAAGATTATCACTAGTGCCTCCACGATTTCCACTCTCAGTTCCCTCAGTGCCCTTGGATGCAACTCATCCAGTCCTGGTACCTTATCTATTTTAAGTAAAGATAGCCTTTCAACACCTCCTTCCTCTAAATTCTAAGTTCTTCTAGTGTACCAATTACCTCCTCTCTCAGCTTGGTCTGGGTAGCATCTTCTTCCTTTGTAAAGACAGATGCAAAGTAATTGTTCAACAGCTCCGCTATTTCTCCAGCCTCCTCATGCAAGTCCCCTTTTTTGTCCCTAATTGGCCCTACTCTTTCTTTTACCATCCTTATATTATTTACATGCTTATGAAAGTTCTTGGGATTGCCTTTTATGTTCACCACCAGCCTCTTTCCATGCTCTCTCCTTACTTTTCTTATTAGTTTCTTCACTTCCCCTCTGGTCCTTCTATATTCAGCCTGATTCTGCATTGTGCTTTCTACCTGACATCTGTCGTATGTGCACCTCTCTGGTTTCACCTTTACCTCTATCCCACTCGTCATCTAGGCTGCTCTGGATTTATTTGTCCTACCTTTCCCCTTCAAGGGAATAAATCATGACATTGCCTGTAATACTTTTTCTTTGAAGGTGGCCAATGTCTTTTCTGCCAACACTTGACTCCAATTTACTCGACTCAGATGCAATCTCATCCCATCGAAGTTGGCATCCCCCAAATTAATTACCCTGCTGGGATTGTTCCCTGTCCTTTTCCATGATTAACCTAAACCTTGTGATACAATAGTCACTGTCGCCTAGAGGCTCTCCCACTGACATTTGATCCACTTGGGCCAACTCATTCCCCAGAACCAGGTCCAACACTGCGAAACATACTGCTGCAGAAAATTATCTTGAACACATTCCATGAACTCTTGCCCCTCTTGTCCCTTTGTACTATTCCTATCCCAGTCTATATTTGGATAATTGAAGTCCCCCATTATAATTACTCTTTGGGCAGGGTTTTCAGGTTGTCAGGCAGATGTGGTGGGCAGGCTTGGGAGCAGCCGGGAAACAGTCCGCCGCTCACGATTGGCCTCAGACTGTGATTTCACGCTGGCTGGCCAATTAGTGGCCAGCATGAAATGCTCAGCACTGCCGGGTGAGGGCAGGAGGAGAGCAAGTGCTAAAATCAGCGCAAACATGGGGGAGCGCACAATGAAAGCTCCCTGAAGGCAGACAGCTGCTTCAGGGAGCTGAAGCATTTTAAACCCTTAAATAAAGATTTTAAAATCCCGGAAAAAATTTCCACACTTAAGAATCACTCACCTAAACATGTTGATGATAAAAATACTGCCCAAACATTTTTATTTTTTTAATTTATTATCAAAAATCTCATCTTGCCCATGGATGAGGTTTCCTCAAAAATTCAAAGGTCCCCTGGCCGATTCGCCGGCCCTCCAAACGTAAGGTTGGACAGGCAGCGAAAAATAGCGGTTAATTAATTGATTAGTCATCTTAATAGGCCTCTTAATTGTCGACAGACATGCTGCTGACTCTCACACGTGCCCACTGACCGAAATATCATGTGTTATTTCACCCCTGATCAGGTCGGGCACACGCGCACAAGGGATGTAAAATTCTGCCCTATAATTCTTGCACCTCTCTGTAATTTTTTTGCAAATTTGTTTCTTCACATTCCTTCCACTAGTTGATGGTCTATATACTACACCAATCCATGTTATTGCACCTTTTTCATTCCTTACCTCTAGCCAGAGAGATTCCATCTGAGACTTCTCTGGAACACCCTCCCTCTCCAGTACTGTAATGCCATCTTTAACCATTAGGCCAACCACCCCCCCGCCCCTTCCCTCCTTTTCTCCTTTCCTGTCTCTCCTAAACACTTTGTATCCAGGAATATTTAAAGCCCAGTCCTGCCCTTCTTTGAGCCAGGTCTCTGTTATAGCAATAATAATTCCATTTGTTAACCTGTGCCTGCAGTTCACCAATCTTATTAACCACACTGTGCATTCACACACATGCACATTAGCCTTCGTTTAGACTTTTTACTTTCCCTTATTCTGACACCATCTAATGACTTACTGTTGCCCACTCTAATTATGTCAAACTCTCCAAGTATTCTATCTACCTTGATACTATTCTCTGATATATCCTTGTTTTCATTGACACTTCACTACTTCCCACTGCCAGTTTTACTCCTCTGCATTCTGAATTTACCCTCACGTTCCCAATCCCTATCAGCCTATTTTAAACCCTTCTGAACAGCACTAGCAAACCTCCCTGTGAGGACATTTGTCCCAGTTCTGTTAAGGTGTAACCTATCCATTTTGTACAGGTCCCTTATCAATTTTAAGTAAAGATAGCCTTTCCAACACCTCCTTCTTCTCAACTGTAAATTATTCAATTGTACCAGTTACTTCCTCTCTCATCTCACCCCGGGTAGCATTTTCTTCCTTTGTAAAGACAGATGCAAAGCATTCATTTAATATCTCTGCTATTTCTCCTGCCTCTGCATGCAAGTCCCCTTTATTTTAGCCCCACTCTTTCTTTTACCACCTTTTTATTATTTATATGCTTATAGAAGACCTTGGGCTCATCTGGCTTTATTCCTTTTTGACTTTTCTGTAGCAGTTTGATACAGCTGAAGTGGCTTGCTTGGCCATTTTAGAAGGCTGTTAAGAGTCAACCATGTGGGCTGGAGTCACATATAAGCCAGGTAAGGACAGCAATTTTTCTTGCACTAGTGAACCAGATAAATTTTTATGACATTTGATTATAGTTTCATGGCACCATTTCTTAGACTAGCTTTCAGTCCACCAGCTGTTGTGGTGGGATTTGAACATATATCTCCAAGGGCCTCAGGAATACTAGTTTAGTCATGTTACCACTACACCATTGTCTCCCTCCATTTCAGCAGTTGAGACAGGAGTGAAGTCGGGCAAAGTACAGAGGTGGGTATGGGCAATCTTATTGTTGGCACTAATATGAGTCTGGAAACTCATCTTGTGATCAAATGTGACAGCAAGGATGCGAACAGACTGGCTTAATCTCAGTCTGTTGCCAGTGAGAAAGATGGAGTCAGTAGCCCAGGAGTGGAGTTTGGAGCAGGGACCAAAAACAATGGTTTCTGTCTTCCCAAAATTTTATTGGAGGAAATTTCTGTTCATCACAGTAGTGGATATTGGATAAGCAGTCTGATGGTTTAGCAACAGTGGAGTTGTCGAGAGAGGTGTTGAGGGCCAAGGGGTATCCTTGGGGGACACTAGAGGTAACAGTTCAGGAGCAGGAAGAGAAGCTATTACAAGTGATTCTCTGGCTATGATTAGATAGATAAGAATGGAACCAGGTGAGAACCATTCCACCCAGCTCAATGACAGTACAGAGGTGCTGGAGGAGGATGGTGTGGTCAACCATAGGGGGCCTGTAAAAAGGTCAAGAAGGACAAAGAGGGAAAGTTTACCTTTATCACAGTCACATATAATGTAATTTGTGGCTTTGATAAAAGTAATTTTGGTACTGTAGAAAAGGTGGAAACCTGATTGGAGGAATTCAAACATGGATTTCCAGGAAAGATGGGAACAGATTTGGGAGGTGACAACACTTTCAACTCCTTTTTGGAGAGGAAAGGGAAGTTGGAGATGGAACAGTAGTTTGCAAGGATGGTGGGGTCAAGGGTTGATGATGACAGATTTAAAGGAGAGAGGGATAATACCTAAAGAGAGAGAACCATTTACGATATCGGCTAACATGGGGACTGGGAAAGTGATCAGCAGTTTAGTGGTATAGGATCAAGAGAACAGGAGATGGCTGTCATGGACAATTGAGCTCAGAGAGGGCATGAGGGGAGATAGGAGAGAAATTGGAGAAAGATGCGAGCTTAGGGCTAGGGCCGGGGGAGCCTGAGAGGAAGTTTGGCCTGGTGAACTAGTGGAAGGGAGGGAAGTGGCAGAGCCAGCTAATCAGATTGTCTGGATCTTAGTAACAAAAAAGCCCATAAGCTCCTTGCACTTGTTGAAGGTGAGGGTGAAGGGAACAGGGGAGATGGGTTTAGTAAAGAAGCCACAGGTAATCTTTGCATTCCAGGATGATCTTGGAGTGGTGGCCAGTTTTAAAGGATTAGAGCAGGATCCTATAGTGTTTAGGTGTCCAGCCAGATCTGGCAGTGGATGACTTAACCAGCTGTCTTCTATATCCTTTCAAGTTTACATTCTTTGAGTAAATCAGTAGCTGCAGAAATGTCGTGGCAGACACAGCGGGGAAATCGTCCCAGATTTGCACTAAGTGCGGCAGTGGGTGGGTAAAACAATGTTTTACCCGCCGGCCGCAATGGCAGGTTTTCACGTTGTATTGTTCCAAACCCATTGCATTAGTTATGCATTCCCAGGAAACATGTCGTTTCAATGGCAGGCGGGCTCTCATTCACCTGCCATGCCATCACCTCAATGCTTCATCATGCCAGGCGCCATATTTAAAGTCCAGACACGCATGCACATCTCGTTGCTTCCAGCCCAGGACTACTGCAGGGAAGATGTCCACGAAAGGCAAAAAGAATGCAGCCCCCAGGTTTAGAGCCGCGTCACTGGAATGCCTTTTGGACGTCGTGGAGGCCTGCCACAATGTCCTCCGCCACAGGAGGGGCAGTGGTGTGACCAACGAGGCTTAGGAGGCAGTGGCAGTGGTGATCAGTGCCAATGCTCACAGAAGAGGTTAGCCATCCAATGCAGATAGAGGATGAACGATCTCATCTGTGCAGCCAAGGTGTGGCAATCACATCCGCACTCTAAACTCACACACTCAAGCCCGTCACACATTCATTGGCATCTCACTCACTGCCAGCTCAAGGGACATCATTGTCCATTCGCACACATATACCCTTACATGTCCATCTGGCCTCATCTCCTCTGGAGACTGCCTCCACAATCGTCAACACCTTGAGGCCACTTGCACAAATCAACATGTGCCTCCCTGGGATACCCTCTTCCCAAGTACAGCCCTCATCCTGCAGCCTCTTCCCTTGCCTGAGGCCGTTTCTCCCCCTTCACCAAGAAAGCCCTAACCCTGCAGCCATTGTAAAGCCACCCACATACTGATCTGATAGGTAGAGAAGTGCCATGAGCCCCCCTAAATGAGGTGGAAAATCATGACCCAGCAACAGTGAAGGAACGGCAATATATTTCCAAGTCAGGCTGGTGAGTGGCCTGGAGGGGAACCTCCAGGTGGTGGTATTCCCATATATCTGCTGCCCTTGTCCTTCTAGATGGTAGTGGTTGTGGGTTTGGAAGGTGCTCTCTAAGAAGCCTTGGTGAATTCCTGCAGTGCATCTTATGGGTGGAACACAATGCTGCCACTGTGCATTGGTGGTAGAGGGACTGAATGTTTGTGGATAGGGTGCAATCAAGCAGACTGCTTTGTCCTGGATGGTGTTAAGCTTTTTGAGTGTTGTTGGAGCTGCGCTCGTCCAGGCAAGTGGAGAGTATTCCATCATACTCTTGACTTGTGCCTTGTAAATGGTGGACAGGCTTTGGGGAGTCAGGAGGTGATTTACTCCCTGCAGAATTCCTAGTCTCTGGCCTGTTCTAGTAGCCACAGTATTTGTATGGCTAGTCCAGTTCAGCTTCTGATCAATGGTAACCTTCTGGATGTTGATAGTGGGGGATTCAGCATTGATAATGCCATTGAATGACAAGGGGAAATGGTTAGATTCTGTTTTGCTGGAGACGATCATTGGTGGGCACTTGTTGTCCAGGTCATGCTGCATTTGGACAGTCACTCTCACCTCACCTTTGGAGTTCAGCTCTTTTATCCATGTTTGAACCAAGGCTGTAATAAGGTCAGGAGCCAAGTGGCCCTGGTGGAACCCAAACTGAGCATCAGTGAGCAAGTTATTGCTAAGCAAGTGCCACTTGATAGCACAGTTGATGACCCCTTCCATCACCTTACTGATGATCAAGAGTAGGCTGATGGGGTGGTAACTGGCCAGGTTGGATTTGTCCTGCTTTTTGTGTACATGACATACCTGGGGCAATTTTCCACGTTGCCGAGTAGATGCCTGTGTTGTAAGTGTACTGGAACAGCTTGGCTAGGGGCGCAGCCAGTTCTGGAGCACAAGTCTTCGGTGCATTTGCTGGAATACTGTCAGGGCCCATTGCGGTATCCAGAGCCTTCGGATGTTTCTTAATATCAGGTAGAGTGAATGGAACTGGCTGAAGACTGGCATTTGTGAATCTAGGGGAGGAGGCTGAGATAGGTCACCCACTCAGCACTTCTGGCTAAAGATTCTTGCAAATGCTTCAGCCTTATCTTGTGCACTGTGTTGTGCTGGGCTCCCCCATCATTGAGGATGGCGATATTTGTGAAGCTTCCTCCTCCAATGAGTTGTTTAATTGTCCACCACCATTCACGACTGGTGCTACTTGTTCTGTTTGGCACACATGTAATCCTGAGTTGTAGATTCACTTGAATGACACCTCATTTTTAGGTATGCATGGTGTTGCCCTCCTGCACTGTTCATTGAACCAGGGTTGATCCCCTGGTTTAGTGGTAATCGTAGAGTGGGGGATATGCTGGGCCATGAGGTTACAGGTTATGGTTGAGTACAACTCTGCTGCTGTTTTTGGCCCACAGTGCCTCACGGTTACCCAGTCTTGAGATGCTGGATCTGTTTGAAATCTATCCCATTTAGCACTGTGGTAGTGCTACACAACGCGATGGAGGGTACCCTCAATGTGAAGACGGGACTTCCTTCTTGTTGGTTCCCTCACCACCTGCTGCAGTGTAGCAGCTATGACCTTTAGGATCAGTACCAGTACTTAGTTCAGTTACATACATGGATTGGAGAAATTGGGACTGTTTTCCTTGAAGAAGAGAAGGTTGAGAAGAGGTTTAATGGAGATATTTAAAATCATGAGGGATTTGAACAGAATAGATCTGAAAAAGCTGTCCCCATTGTTGGAAAGATGGAGAACAAGAGGGCGCAGATTTAAGGTAATTGGCAAAAGAAACAATGGTGGCATGAGGAGAAACATTTTCACACAGCGAGTGGTTAGGACCTGGAATGCACTACCTGAGAGTGGGATGGAGGCAGATTCAATCAGGATTCAATTCAGAAGGCAGGGAGGTGACACTAGGTGAATTGCACCTTCGGAGAGCCAGCAGCAAACATGATGGGCTAAATGGCCTCCTTCTGTGCTGTAACCATGCTGTGATTCTCTGTGATTCTACTGCATGCATTACTTTTTAGTTTGTATTTGTTCAATCATATAAAGATTCAGTACATTTGTTGTAATTACATATTTTGATTCTAATATATGCCAATCCAGCCCCACAGGTTTCCTGTGGTTTATTTTTATTTTTGTAGTGGGACTGTCTGAAGTTCATATTTAATTAGTTCTTCCTTATCACAGAATCATAGAATTGTTACAACATAGAAAAGGCCATTCAGCCCATCATGTCTGCACCAGCTCTCTGAATGAGCAATGAGCAACTTAATTGAAGTTCCCCATCCCTGAAACCATTTACATGAATCTTTTTGGAATTCTCTCTAATGCACTAATAGAGTTTTCTGCAAGAAGGCCTGGGAATGAGTTCCAAAGGACTGTGTCCACATACATTTTTGTTGTCACTATTTTTGGTCCAACTATTTTGAACTTAAAGTCTGTGGAGCGTGCCTCAGCAAAAAAGCATCTAGGAGGAATAGTTGGATTAGGCCCAATACCAGGCATAGGGAACACAATGCATGATTACCCTACACCCGGTCCCACTGTGGAAGGCAGCAGGCAAACTTTGCGCTGCCTGATCATCTAAATGATTTTAGTGTACAAAGAGTGCTGCTGACTCAGCAGAGGGCTTGGGTATGAGCATGGGGCTAAATTTTCCACTTCAGCCCTGTAAGTGGCCATATTTTTTGGACTTTGACAAAGACTAGAGATACCCTCTCTTTCCTCATCAAATGCACAAGTCTATTACAAGCCTGTGAATAGAAAGATGAAAGAAGCACCAACAAGGACCAACAAGCTTTGATAATTTCTTACCAAATATTGAAAATTTGCAGTATTCCATCAGATATATATATTAGTATGGTAGCTTCTATTAATAAATATAACATGTTTAAAGTGTAATATAATTCACAGTTATTAACGATTGTCTCACTCAAATATTGTGCCAGGTTTGGACCATTAGCTGATTAAGTTTTAAATGATTTCTTGTATAGTACATCATATGTTTGCCCACGTTATGGTATATACAGTAAAATCCTGATGAGTCAAATCCCAGGGGATCTGCCCACTAGTTTGTATTAAGCGGAGCTCTGTGATAGCTAAGGAGGCCCCATTCCCACATGAATGCATTTCTATGTAACCTAATATGCCTACAAACATGGTCTACATCAAAAACAACAGATTCAGATACCATATTTAAACACAGTAAAGCAGTAAATGTGTGAAAAAGTCTTTGTTCAATTTGTTCACACCTTACAATGTCCACTGACCTTGTAAAAGGCCATTGCATTGAAAAATGTTGGGAGTTCTTTCTCTTTTTCTACTTAGCGTGCTGTCTTCAGACATGCGCAATTCAGTCCACCATATCATCAATGCAATCAAACATGTTTACAATGTTTTTGTGCTGCAGTGCAAAATCCGGAACATCTCTACAGCCTTTGCAGCATTAGCTAAGGAGCCAGGAGGGTGATCTCCAATTGACAACACTTCTAACTTTCTCACAGGTTTAGCAATACTCACAGGTTTTGCACACCCTTTCACAGGAAGATCTCGATGTCAAATGATGGCTGGCCAGGGCTTCATGATTTCACATTCTTGTGTGGTCTAACTTAGCTCTGATTAGTTGGCGCGGTCATATGACAAGCTTAGACAACTTTGGCTAATCAGGAGTTATCAGTATGGAATTTCAGTTTATCATTCTATGGGATTTGCTATTCTGCCGGCAGGAATGGTTAACTTCAACATAAACGGAATTTCATGTCAATTGCGGTTGACTCATTGCAATTTTACTGTATGTACAGTCCAAAAGGACTGGTGGGTTGGTGTTGTTCAATCCTGCATTTACAATCAGTGCAAACAATTAACTACCACTTTAAACCTCCAGCAGTGGCTACTGTGTTTGCAGTGTGCTCCCAATTAGGTAAAAATATGGAAATATTCCTTTAATGTCTACTGTGCTAGTAACACACCGGAATACTATTGCAAGAATGCTGAGCAGGTTTATCTACGTTATTCTACTTCTCTGCCATAATTTAAAGATGAAATTATCAAAATTATGCAAGTCTCAATCTGAAATAGGTTTTCTGTTGGTTCCTTGCCATTGGTTTGCAATCCAGTCTCCAGCAGAAATGTTGAAGGGTTATTTTAATCAAAGGTTAAAGAAAAAATAACTGCCTGAGCTGCAGATGAGAAACCTGATAAAGTTTTCTATTTTAATTTCCTGGTGAGGCTATGTGCTGGATTTCCACAGCAGGTCAATAGTCATGCCGCTGGGACCGAAAGCGGGACCCAAGCCTGCATGAGCAGGGGCAGGACCCTGGGCAGCAGCTATTAAAGAGGCTGTACTCCAATTGAGTATGGGACCCGCCTCCTAGAGCTGCCGGTTCAATCAGAGATCCAGCAGCACTGCAGTCTCTGCAGCGCCACCATCAGAGCTGGCCACTGCCAAGGCTGCTGGAAAAAGAAGAGGGTGCCTCCATATTGAGGTGACCTCGAAAACAATGTAAGTTTTTTTTTCTCACTCTGAAAGGGCCAGGTAGGCCCTGACAATCCATCTTCCATAGAACCATAGAACCATAGAACACTGCAGCGCAGAAAACAGGCCATCATTGAAGGTCCATCTTGCAGCAGCAATACCATAGCTACAGGGCCCCTCTGAGAGCCATGAAGCAATCATAAAGGAGGGCCCTTCCCTGGCAACCCCCTGGGAGACCACAATATACAATTTACGTGTGTCCTCTATTTCGGCAAATTTACAGAATTTGGTTCAGGTAAAATTTTTAAGTTTATCAAGTATAGCACCTTTTAGGACCTCAGGATATCTCAGGCAATGAACTACTTTTGAAGTGTAATCATTATTGTAGGCGGTCTCCACACACAACTTGCCGAGCCGGTAAAATGCTGGAGGGAGTGGCGCTTAATTGGACACTTAAGTAGCATAATTGGCCATCCAGCAGATGCCACGCCACTGAGGTTCCTGCTGCTGGTATTATCCCACGGCAGCAGGAAGATGACAGGCTCCCTCCCGACGGCTTCCGTCGCCGTTTTACCAGCTCTCCCACCTCCCAGCCTATCTCCAGAGGGCTGGTAAAATCCAGCTCTATATGTACTTGGTCTCCTGATTGAACTCTATATTGGGAGGGTTTAAACTAACTTGGCAGGGGAATGGGATCCTGAAAGGAGGTTCAGCAAGGGGAGTTGCAGAGCCAAAACAGAAAAAGAAAGTGAGTCAGGAAGGCATAGAATTTATAGGCCAGTTAAGGCACAAGGGAGCTTGGCAAAGTTCGATGATATTTATTTTAATGCAAGGAGTCTGATGAATAAGGCAGATGAGTTGAGGGCACAAATTAACACATGGAAGTATGTTATCATTGCTGTCACAGAGATATGGTTGAGAGAGGGGCAGGTTTGGAAGCTCAATATTCCAGGATATAGGGTCTTCAGGCGAGACAGGGAAGGAGGTGAAAGAAGAGGGGGTATCGCAATATTGATCAAGGAATCAATTACAGCAGCAGGGAGGGATCACATCTTAGAAGGCTCCTGAAATGAAACCATATGGGTAGAACTGAAAAACAAAAAAGGAGCAATCACATTGCTGGGAGTGTACTCTAGGCCCCCAAACAGTCAGAGAGAAATAGAGGTGCAGATATGTAGGCAAGTTTCAGAGAAGTGTAAAAATTATAGGGTAGTAATAGTGGGGGATTTCAACTTCCCCAACATTAACTGGGTTGGTCATAGTGTGATAGGTTCAGAGGGAGTGGAATTCTTAAAATGCATCCAGCAGAGCTTTTTAAGCCAGTACATAGAAGGTCCTACAAGAGAGGGGGCAGTCCAGGTCTTAATTTTAAGGAATGAAGCTGGGCAAGTGGCAGAAGTATCAGTGGGGGAGCATTTTGCAGATAGTGATCATAACTCCATGAGATTCAAGGTTGTTATGGAAAAGGACAAATAAATCAAAGTTCTAAATTGGGAGAAGACCAATTTTAATAAGATCAGATACGATTTGGCCAGAGTGGACTGGGAGTAGTTACTTTTAAGTAAATCTGGGTCAGAGCAGTGGGACTCATTCAAGAAGGAAATAGGAAGAGTACAGGGCCAACATATTCCAGTAAAGGCAAAGGCCAAGATTTTCCCCTTGGCAATTTGGAGGCGGGGCCTGCTCACCAAGGGGAAAATGATGCGGGATGACGTTGGGAGGAACCCCCGATGTTATCCCAGTCCCTTTAAATATTCACGAAGGCGGGTGGACAGTGAAATCAGCTGTCCACCCACCGACCTGTCAATAACCCATTAACCTTATTAAACAGCTTATTAAACACACTGCCCGGCCAATCTTAAGGCTGATGGACAGGCTAGGATCCCAGTGGGCTGCAGATTATTAACGAAACTTCATCCACTGGCGGGATGAAGTTTCATGTCCGTTTTTTAAAAATTTAATAAATTTTTTGTGTTTATTATTAACATGTCCCATCTCATGTGACATGTAGGGTTCTAAATGAATACATTGTGTTGGTGTTCACAAGTGAGAGGGACAACATGGGTATGGAAATCAGGCATAAAGACTGAGATATAATTAAAGAAATTAGCATAGAAAAGGAGGAGGTTCTAAGTGGTCTGGCAGGCTTAAAAGTAGATAAATCTCCAAGCCCGGATGGAATGTATTCCAGGCTGTTGAGTGAGGCAAGGGAGAAGATAGCAGGAGCACTGGCAATAATTTTCAAAACCTCTCTGGCCATAGGAGAGATGCCAGAGGACTGAGGACAGCCAATTTGGTACCGTTATTCAAGAAGGGAAGAAGGGATAAACCAGGGAACTACAGGTCAGTCAGTCTAACCTCAGTGGTGGGGAAACTATTGGAAGCAATTCTGAGGGACAGAATTAACCTACACTTGGAGGTATTGAACTCGGGTATCGAACTCGGGGAGAGAGACTGCGAGGTTCTTAAGTAAATTGATATAGGGAGTGACAAGGTATTGGAGGTGTTGGCAGGCTTAAAAGTGGACAAATATCCAGGTCCAGATGATTTGTGTCCCAGACTGCTGAGGGAGGCAAGAGAGGAGATCGCAGGGTCTCTGACCCAAATTTTTAATTCATCTCTGGCCACGGGAAAGGTGCCAGAGGACTGGAGAACAGCTAATGTGATTCTGCATAAGAAGAATTGTAGAGATAAGCCAGGGAACTACAGGCCAGTGAGTCTCACGTCAGTGGTAGGGAAACTATTGGAGAAATTTCTGAAGGAGAGTATCTATCTCCACTTGGAGAGGCAAGGTTTGATCAGGGATAGTCAGCATGGCTTTGTCAGAGGGAGGTCGTGCCTAACAAATTTGATTGAATCTTTTGAGGAGGTGACCAGGTGTGTAGATGAGGGTGGTGCAATTGATGTAGTTTATATGGATTTCAGCAAAGCCTTTGACCAGGTCCCACATGGAAGGCAAAGGCACGTGGGATACAGGGTAATTTGATAAGGTGGATTCAAAATTGGCTTAGTTGTAGGAGGCAGAGGGTGATGACAGAAGGATGCTTTAGTGACTGGAAGCCAATGTCCTGTGGCATACCACAGGGATCTGTGCTCGGTCACCTATTATTTGTCATTTATATAAACGACATTGATGACTATGTGGGGGGTAGGATTAGTAAGTTTGCTGATGACACAAAGATTGGCCGGGTGGTTAACAGTGAGGTTGTCTTGGGCTACAGGAAGATATAGACGGGATGGTCAAATGGGCAGATAAGTGGCAGATGGAATTTAACACTGAAAAGTGTGAGGTGATACACTTTGGAAGGAGTAATTTGACAAGGAAGTATTCAATGAATGGCATGGCACTAGAGAGTTCTGAGGAACAAAGAGACCTTGCTGGGTGTGTCCATAGATCTCTGAAGGCAGAGGGGCATGTTAGTGGGGTGGTGAAAAAGGCATATGGGACACTTGCCTTTATCAATTGAGGCATAGATTACAAAAGTAGGGAGGTCATTTTGGAGTTGTATAGAACCTTAGTGAGGCCACAGCTGGAGTACTGTGTGCAGTTCTGGTCGCCACATTATTGGAAGGATGTGATTGCACTGGAAGAGGTGCAGAGGAGATTCACCAGGATGTTGTCTGGAATGAAACATTTAAATTATGAAGAGATGTTGGATAGACTTGGGTTGTTTTCATTGGAGCAGAGAAGACTGAGGGGTGACCCGATCAAGGTGTATAAGATTATGAGGGGCATGGACAGGGTGGATAGGGAGCAGCTGTTCCCCTTAGTTGAAGGGTCAGTTGCAAGGGGGCATAAGTTCAAGGTGAGGGACAGGAGGTTTAGGGGGATGTGAGGAAAACCTTTTTTACCCAAAGGGTGGTGATGGTCTGGAATGCACTGCCTGGGAGGGTGATGGAGGCAGGTTGCCTCACATTGTTTAAAAAGTACCTGGATGAGCACTTGGCATTCAAGGCTATGGGCCAAATGCTGGTAAATGGGATTAGATAGGACAGGTGTTTCTCACGTGTCGGTGCAGACTCGATGGGCCGAAGGGCCTCTTCTGCACTGTGATTGGAGGGAGGCAGGGATTTATCAAAGACAGTCAGCGTGGTTTTGTTAAGGGGAGGTCGGGTCTGACCAATTTGATTGAATTTTCCAAAGAGGTGATCAAGTGTGTAGATGAGGGCAATGCAGTTGACATAGTCTACTTGGAGTTGAGCAAGGCTTTTGATAACGTCCTGCATGGGAGACTGATAACAAAGGTAAGAGCCCATGGGATCCAAGGCAAATTGGATCCAGAATTGGCTGAGTGGCAGGAAGCAGAGGGTGATGGTCAAGGAGTGTTTTTGTGACTGGGTGCCTGTGTCTAGTGGGGTCCACAGGGATCGGTGTTGGGTCCTTTTCTGTTTGTGTTATATATAAACAATTTAGACTTGAACGTAGGAGGTTTGATCAGTAAGTTTGCAGATGACACGAAAATTGGTGGGGGTGGTAAATAGTGAGGAGGATCGCCTTAGATTACAGGAGGATATAGATGGGCTGGTCGGATGGGCTGAGCAGTGGCAAATGGAATTTAATCCGGAAAAGTGTGAGGTGATGCACTTGGGCAGGACAAACAAGGCACGGGAATACACAATGAATGTTAGGACCCTGGGAATTATCAAGGATCAGAGGGACCTTGGTGTAAGGTAATGGAACAGGTAGATAAGGTGGTTAAGAAGGCATATGGCATACTTGCTTTTATTAGCCAAGGCATAGAATAAAAGAGCAGGGAGGTTATGCTGGAACTGTACAAAACGCTGGTTAGGCCACAGAGTATTGCGTGCAGTTCTGAAATCCGCATTATAGGAAGGATATGATTGCACTAGAGAGAGTGCAGAGGAGATTTACCAGGATGTTGCCTGGACTGGGGAGTTTTAGTTATGAGGAGAGATTGAATAGACTGGGGTTATTTTCCCTGGGGCAAAGGAGATTGAGGGGGGACATGATTGAGGAATATAAAATTATGAGGGGCATAGATAGGGTAGACAGGAAGGAACTTTTCCCATTGGAGGGATCAATAACCAGGGGGCATAAATTTAAGGTAAGTGGCAGGAGGTTTAGAGGGGATGTGAGGAAGAATTTTTTCACCCAGAAGGTGGTGGGAATCTGGAACTCACTGCCTGAAAGAGTGGTGGAGGCAGACACCCTCATAACATTTAAGAAGTATTTGGATGTGCACTTTCGATGCCGTGGCATACGAGGCTATGGGCCTAGTGCTGGAAAATGGGATTAGAATAGTTAGGTACTTATTTGATGGCGCCGACTCGATGGGCTGAAGGGCCTTTATTGGTGCTGTCAACCTCTATGACTCTATTTTCAATAAAATTTTGAGAGACTTAATAATGAGAGACTGAATTTTGTTACGACCTGGATGGGAACAGTGTGCAGTTTATCTAGCCCCGTTTAGTTTAAAAGTTTAATTAACTCACCAAAATTGCCAATTATTTTCCTTCACTACTGTTAGAGCCAGAATAAAAGAGACTTTAACCAGGCTTCTTTCAATAAACTCAGAATGATTGATTTATTATAAACAAAACATTTTTTTTAAACAAGTTGCAAAAACTGATTCACGCACAATTGTGTTCTGGAAGTATAACTATATATCCATTTAAAAAATACCCCAGCATGCGCACACACACACACACCCACACAAAGGACAGATAGCATCTCTCTGCAGAGATGGACTTTAGAGGATAGGCGTTATAATAACAAAGAATAAAGTTTGCAGGGTCTTTACACTGTCGATCTGAAGCTCCTTCATGTGAAGATGGGCCACTGGTCCCGGCAGATGTTTGGAGATTCTCACCAATGGAGCCTCGCCATGGCAGAGAATATAGCTGAGTCAATCCTTCTCCTCAGCCTCTCAGGTTTCCAAAAAACAGACAAGCTCCACTGAGCTAAGGATTCTTAGCTGGATACTGCCAACAACTTTATTTCAGGCAAGGCAAGAAGGCAAGCTGGGCAGCCTTATTACTTTCTCAGTTCAGTCCCAAATGAACTCAAAAACACAAGTCCAAAACTTAAAGCTGTCCCTTTCATGTAATTTCCGGTAACGCACTAGCTTTTTTCCATTACTAGTTTTTCTTCATCAATTAAAGTAATTGCAATGCAAACAAGCACACAGCTCTTTCCCCCTCAAGTACCATGTTGATCAGGTGATTTCTTGGAAAAGGCATGCTTGTTGACAGTTCCAAGGTGAACTTATAACCTTTTAAAAAAAACTCCAGGTCAGCATCCAAATGTCCAAATAATGCAACATCCTTCCAAATTTTGAAAGAAAAATCCAGTTTGTGAAGATATAGTTTTCCCAACACCTCCCCCCTTAAGAAATGAAACACCATTTCCAAATGCATTTCATTACAAAGTGTACAGGAAAGATATACACAATAAATAAACAAAATTGCACAGTCATGCACACTCTTAGCCATCCATTCCTTATACAGGGCCTGTACAGTTTCCCCTGCTCTCCAGATAATTCCACAAAAAATTACATTCTTGATAATGTATCAGCAATATATTATTCTTTCCAAGAATATGAACAATCCTTAAGTTTATAAGGCCATATTAGCAAGCTTCATCCGAACAGTCTGTCATTCTGAGTCTTATTTTTTTCCACAAAGGTCAAAGGATTATGTTCAGTATATACTGGTGTTTCTTAACAGCTATGACGAATATATATCTCAAAATGTTTAAGAGCCAGTAACAATCCCAGGGTTTCCTTTTCTACCGTAGAGTATCTCTTTTGATGCCAATTTATTTTTTTAGAAATATGATGCCCAATTCATCATATTGCAATAAACTGTTTCCATCACCAAGTCACGAGCATTGATTGCCACCTTGAAGGGTTTAGCAAAATTAGGGGCTGCTAACACCAATTCATTAGTTAGGATCGCCTTCAGCTTTTCAAAAGCTGCCTGGCACTCTCTTGACTATAGCACCTTTGCTTTTTTTAGCAATAAATCCGTTAGCAGAGTAGCTATTGTGCTGAAGTTAGGCACAAGTTTACGATAGAAGCCACACATTCCTAAAAATCTCATGATTTCCCCTTTAGTTTTAGGGAGAGGGAATTCCATCAAAGCCCTGTACTTTCACTGTTCTTGGCAATGCTTGCCCCTACCCTATGATATGCCCTAGATAAGTTACTCGCCCTTTCATAAACTCACTCTTGGCAAGGCTTATTACTCGATCTGCCAACCATAATTGTTGAAATAGGGCTTCCAACTGTTTCACATGATCTTTCCAAGTGTTGCTATAAACCAATACATCATCTGATTAAACTACACAATTAGGAACATTAGTTACCACCTGATTCATTAGACTTTGGAAAGTGGCTGGAACATTTTTTTAGCCCAAATGGCTTTACTCAGAATTAGTAAAGCCCATTCAGCGTGACAAAAACCAATATCTCCTTAGCTCACGACATTAAAGTATCCTTTCAACAAATCTATCCTAGTAATGAACATGGCACTGCCAACCCTGTCAATACAATCTTTTAAGTATGGGATTGAGTAGGAATCCATTGTTGTTACTGCTTTCTATAATGTATGCAGCACCAGGTTGTGTAGAGTGCAACAAGCTACGATGATGCACGACACCCCCAGTGGACTATGTTGCAGTGCTCCACCAAACCTGTCGAGGCACCGGAACCTCATTTTCAAGATGGCTATTGCTTGCTCTGCCAAAGTCTGGGCCACGGCATGAGCCTTATTATATTGTCACTCTGCTGCAGTCTGAGACTGCTGCATGGGCGTCATCAGCTACATCCTCTGTGGGTCGTCCTTGTCCCTAAGGAGCCAACCCTGCAGCCTCTCTGGACCCTGGAGGATGTGAAGGATCTGAGACCTACTGAGAATATAGGAATTGTGGACGGTCCCTGGGAATCATGCACAAACCTGAAGGATGTGTTTGTGATGGTCGCACACCAGCTGAGAATTCAGTGAGTGGAAGCCCTTGCGGTTGACATCTTTGACTGCTTGTCACTCATCAAAATGGCCAATTTTGCTACCTTTTGCTACCTTTGCTACTGTTAGACGCAGAAGACCTAAACTCAGAATGATTGTTTTATTATTAAAAAAATTTTCTTTAAAACAAGGGCAAGAACTGATTAACACACAGTGATACTCTGGAAGTATAACAATCTATCCCTTTTAAAAATACCCCAACACGCTTGCACACACGCACAAACAAAGGACAAACAGATAGGGTCTCTCCGCAGAGATGGGCTCTAGAGGATGTGTGTTATAAAAATTAAGGATAAATTTCACAGGGTCTCGATACTGTCAATCTGGAGCTCCCTCATGTGAAGATGGGCTGCTGGTCTGGTAGATGTCTGGAGGTTCTCACTAACAGAGCCTCGCCATGGCAGAGAATATAGCCAGGTCAATCCCTCTTCTCAGCCTCTCAGGTTTCCAAAAAAAGGACAAGCTCCAGTGAGCTGAGGATTCTTAGCTGGATACTACCAACAACTTTATTTCAGGCAAGGAAAGATGGCGAGCTGGACAGCCTTTTTACTTTCTCAGTTCAGTCCCACCTGAGCTCAAAAACACAAGTCAAAAACTTAAAGCTCATCCCTCTCATGCTATTTCCAGTAAATCACTGGCTTTTTGCCTTTACCAGTTTTTTTTTCATTAATTAAACTAATTGCAATGCAAACAAGCACACAGCTCTTCCCCCCTCAAGGACTATGCTGATCAGGTAATTTCTTGGAAAAGGCATGTTTGTTGACAGTTTCAAGGTGAACTCATGACCTTTTTAAAAAAAACTCCAGGTCAGCGTCCAAAAGTCCAAAAAATGCAATGTACTCCCAATGTGGTCAACTCTTAACTGTCCTCTGAAATGGCCTAGCAAGCTACTGAGTAGTATCAAACCATTACAAATTCTATAAGGAATAAAATCAGATGGACCACTCAACATCGACCTAGGCACCGGAAATGATAATAGCAAACTCAGCCCTGTTGACCCTACAAAGTCCCCCTTACTAACATCTGGGGGCTTGTGCCAAAATTGGGAGAGCTGTCTCACAGACTAGTCAAGCAACAGCCTGACCTGGTCATACTCACGGAATCGTACCTTACAGATAATGTCCCAGACACGACCATCACCATCCCTGGGTATGTCCTGGCCCACTGGCAGGACAGACCCAGCAGTGGTGGCGGCGCAGTGGTATACAATCGGTGGGAGTTGTCCTGGGAGTCCTCAACATTGACTATGGACCCCATGAAGTATCATGGCATCAGGTCAAGCATAGACAAGGAAACCTCCTGCTCATTACCATGAATCGCCCCCCTCCCACCCCGCAGCTGGTGAGTCAGCGCTCCTCCATGTTCAACACCACTAAGAGGAAGCACTGAGGGTGGCAAGGGTGCAGAATGTACTCTCGGTGGGGGACTTCAATGTTTATCACCAAGGGTTGCTCGGTAGCACCACTATTGACCGAGCTGGCCGAGTCCTAAAGGACATAGCTGTCAGACTGGGTCTGTGGCAGCTGATGAGGGAACCAACAGGAGGGAAAAACGTACTTGACCTCATCCTCACTCGTCTGCCTGCCGCAGATGAATCTGTAGGAGTGACCACTGCACAGTCCTTGTGGAAATATTGAGGGTACCCTCCATTGTGTTGTGTGGCAGTATCACTGTGCTGAATGGGATAGATTTCGAACAGATTTAGCAACTTGACACTGGGCATCCATGAGATGCTGTGGGCCTCATCAACAGCAACAGAATTGTACTCAACCACAATTTGTAATCTCATGGCCGCATATTCCCCCGCTCTACCATTACCACCAAGCCAGGGGATCAATCGAACTGCAAGCCAGAAAAAAATAAATGGGCACACTCAAGGCAGACCCTGAGGCTGCCTATGCAAAGATTGTTCACTGCCCCCAAACCCCACCACCACCCCTACCATCCCACACCCCCCTGCCCCCACTCCCTTCCAGCGAACTGCAAGCTGGGGAAAAAAATCCAGCGCACATGACATGGGGCCAGTCCTATGACTTTCCCAACATAGTCTCCACTCCACAGCTGCCATTACAGCCTTGGAGCTCGCAACAGGAGTTCCTGACCCACAGTTTGGGAACCCCTGCTCAATATCTTTACCACTGGTTTATGGCTATGAAATACATCCAGGATTGTAATGACATCCTCTCCCTGCAGGACTATAACATTCTTCTTAGTCAACACTGCTACCCTGTCCTCTTTCTTTCCTTCCTGAACACCTTGTATTCAGGAATATTTTGTACCTAGTCCTGCCTTTTTGGTGGCAGGTCTCGTTTATCAACATAACATCATATTCCACATGGCTATTATGGCTGTGTTCACATGCATGAACAGTAAACCTAATTTATACCTTACTGCACTCTTTGACCCCACCTAATACTTACTATTTCCAGTGCTATCTGTCTCTCCTAATTCTTTGTGAACCTTGTATTTCTTCATTAATAATACCTTCTAGTTCCCATTCCCCCTGCGAAGTTAGTTTAAACTTTCCCCAATAGCACTTGCAAGAAACAATTGGCATTGTCTGAGGAGCCTAGGTACCCAAATTTCTTACCTTGTTTTCAACAAATGATCAGGGATGTGGAGGCACAGACATTGGAGATGGTTTCCTCACTTATGGTGAAGATTAGGCATGCAAGTCCAACATGCACTATAAATAGCACAATGCTAAGTAGTAGAGAGGAGTAGAGGGACCTGGCAATGTTTGTTCACAGATCCCTGAAGGTCGCAGGACAGGTAGATAAAATAGTTACAAAGGCACACAGGATACTTTTCTTCATTAGCTGGGATAGAGAGCATAAAATGCAAGGATGTTATGCTAGAGCTATGTAAAACATTAATTAGACTCCTGCCAGAGTGCTGCGTACAGTTCTACTCACTACGTTACAGAAGGATGTAATTGCACTAGAGACAATACAGAGGAGGTTTACGAGGATGTTTCCTAGACTGGAGAAGTTTAGTTATGAGGAAAGATTGGATTAGCTGGGGTTGTTTTCTTTGGAACAGAGGAGGCTGAGGAGAGATTTAATTAAAGTGTATAAAATTATTAAGGGCAGAGGCATAGTGGATAAAAAGTACCTATTTTCCTTTAGCAGAGAGGTTACTAACCAGGGGGTATAGATTTAAAATAATTGGCAGAAGGATTAGAGAGATATTAAGGAGAAACTTTATCATCTAGAGGAAGATGGGGTTCTGGAACTCACTGCCTGAAAGAATGGTAGGAACAGAAACCCTCATTGGGATTAGACTGGACAGTTCTCCTTCACTATCATAGGCATAATAGGCTGAATAGCCTCCTTCTGTGCTATAAAAATGGTTCCATATATCTGCAACACTATGCAGGATATTTGTCAAACAATGAGGAGAATGCTGAAGATATCTGTGGAAATAAGGGGTCAGGAGAGGGTTCTAAGGGCAAGATGGCTCCCACAGTAGTAGCTCTGATTGCTTCTATTGATTCTATCAAAACACCCTGAACTTCATTTAGCTGATGGATTTCAGGATCTTACTGGGCTATTCAATCTTTTATCAAGTCACTCATTAGTCCAACTGAGCTCATGGACAAAATCAACAGTCTGCAAGAAGTGGTCTCAGATATTGTTGTCTCTCAGGATAGAGACCTTATTCTGATTATGTTTGATGCCGTAACATGAGGAAACTTTATGCCATGGCCTGACACCCTTGCAAGTACAATAGTGATACATCCAAAAACAGAGATGTCACCATCACTCAGTCTTTGAAGATTCCAGCAAAAATGTCCCAACCACCTCTCAGCTTTCTATCACTGTGAGAGAATCACAATGAAGTAAGAGGCTTAGAGCACAATATTAGTAAGAAGGTAGGTACACAGAGTAGACATGGTATTAAGAAGTAAAAGCAGTTGAATATGACTTTTTGCAGCAAGTAAACATGAAAATTGCCAGCCAAAGTATGAGATTGTACATCATTATGCCAAAACAGGCAATTCTTGATGCTTTATGTGAATATTTGTGAGGCAATGGCTTCTCCACCAAAGGGTCAAAGATTTATTGCATTGGGAAATAACGTTCATATTAGGGCAATTAAGGCTAATACCTCATGGTCTACAAGAAGACTGTGTTTGATCTTTATTGGAAGCAGTAGCTAATTTTTTGCCATTTTTCTGAAGCAACAGTCAATCAGTTTCTCAGAACCTCTCTCTTTGTATCTACTTTTGCAACTACTAATTTACTATTGCCAACTGCCAAAACAGCTTGCTGCCCCAGAATTTTAAGTTCCTGCTCCTCAAATTTAGTAAGTTCCTTTAAATGTGGAGTTCCTCAGCAGGTGCTGTCTTTTACAAAGCATTGCATATCTATCTCTCCTGCAACAAAGCAGTAGATGAGCTACTGAAATGTACTTCCCAGCTGGTGGCAGGCAGATGGTTTAACATAAAGGACAAGTACTAGAAGGACTCTGTAACATCAGAGACACTTCAAGAAGGACTTTTAATGGAAGTTCCAAATGAAGAAAGAGTTGAAGAGCCATTAAACCATATACACTGTAAATGAAGATGATCATTCCATTTAAGAGTTGAGGGTGATCAGGTTAGGAGTCCCATATTGAAAAGAGGAAGATCGCAGTTCTCTTCCTTTGACTTCCCTGATCAGATCATTAAACTTTCACGAGTACTGGTCTGCTGTTCTGGGAATGAGAGAGGTGGCACTCAGCACCACTGCAACCTCATTTCACACTGCAATAAGTGCTTCCCAGCTTTAAGGTAGGTGTAGAGTAGGTAAAGAAAAGTGGACTGCTTTAATTTTAGCTCCTATACCATTGGGCAGAGAAGTTAAAATCTTCCTTACAGTTTCATATTTATCAGTCAGTATGTCAGAATTATCAGAAAATTATTATTATACCAATTAGCATTAAAGAATTTAAGAATTCCCTTGGCAGTGCCTTTAGGTGAATTCCATTTCTGGCATCAATGTTTTTGAGGTTGACTGCAATTTGTTTTTATTCAATAATATGAGAACCTTTTTTAAACCAATTCACAGTTCAGTCCTCAGTAATTAGTTCCAGATGTGTTACAAAATTATTCATCTTGCCCTGGTAAAGATTAACAATAAAGAATGGAATTTATTCATTAGAATTCAAATCTGAATCCTGCTTAAGAATATTTGGCTCAGACAGGTCCATATGCTAGAAACATCAGATCCAACGGATCACACAATTCCTCAGAATAGGTAGGCAGTGAAATGTTTCATTAACAATCAAGCAAGGATTGCAGTTGCGGGGGGAGATGGTGGTGTAGTGGTAATGTCACTGGACTAGTAATCCAGAGGCCCAGGCTAATGCTCTGGGAACATGGAAGCTGGTGGAATTTAAACTCAGCTAATAAATCTGGAATATAAAGCTAGTCTCAGTAATGATGACCATGAAGCAATCATTGATTGGTGTAAAATTCCATCTGATTCTCTAATGTCCTTTAGTTTGCCATTCTTACATGGTCTGGCCCCCATGTGACTCCAGACTCACAGTAATGTGGCCTAGCAAGCCATTCAGTTCAAAGGCAGTCAGGGATGGTAACAAATGCTGGCCTTGCCAGCAATGCTCACATCTCATGAAAGAATAAAAAAATTACAATGAGAACTCCAAATCTGGACCTCTTCCAAAGAGAAGGAGGGAAATTAGGACAAGATGCTATAGCAAGGCAGTCAAACTGACCCCCGACTTATGACTTGTGTGTGCGCCGGGATGCTGAAACCCACCTTCTCTGGGGGCATTCCCTATGGTACTGACTTCCTGCTTGTGTGGGGCATTCTCGGCACAGGCTTAGACGCTGGACCCTGTGATTTCCATGGTGGCTGTCAGCTAGGTCAGGTGAATATCCGTCGGCTTTGGGATGAGAGAGCAGTTTTGGTAGGCTCCCGAGGGGATGGGCCAGGGCATTTGGGCACACAAAGCAGAAGGCGAGTCAGCTCGAAATTCTTCGATTCGGGGGAAAGCAACAACATGTTTAAATTGTTGGTAAAGTATCTTTTTTACTTAAACTGTTTGGTGGAGTAACGAGTCACTGAACTGGAACCTTCATGCATTTCGTGTGCTTTGTCCTGTGTAACATTTGGTATCGTTGGCAGGAATCCGCAACACAGGCACCAAACCCTAGCAAGTTTTGTTTTTATGGCTGAAAAGATCCAGGCCAGCCACTTCTATCCAGTGAGCGTCGCAGGTGACATTGTCATAGCTAAACACCTTGCAGGGAACTTTACCCTCTGCACCTCTGCCAGCATATTTGAAGGCGGAGAACATGAAAAATAAATTGGGTGGCTAGCCTACCACCTTCCCACATTATGCTCCATGCTTCAGCCAGCTCACCCGCCCTTAGACCTATTGAGGCCCTTAAGTTGGCAATTAAAGGTCACATAAGGACCTGTTTCTACCTCCACCATCATAATATTGTCAGTAGGAAAGAAAGTGGCCAACCTGCTACTTTCCCATCTTGGGGTACAAGGCAGGAAAGAAGTGGAGATGGGGGGTGGGTACCTCCTTTCGGTGGGGTGGAGGGTGGTCCTCTGTGACCATTAAGGGCACCACCCAAGATGGTAACCCCCCCTTTGTGCCTACCCATCCCCCTCCACCACCAACAGCCTCTCAAACTCGATCTCCCAACCCCCCCTCTAGGATCCCCAATCTGTCCCAGACCAAAAACTCTAGACTCATACTTTCAGTCCAGCATCCATGTTCTTCTTCCTTCTTGGGACACCTTGTAGTCCCATCAACAGCCACTACTGTGTTTTGGTGCTGCTGGGGCTATTCAAAATTACCAGCCAATCAACTCTTAAGGACAGGACTTCCTGTTCCTCTCAGCTTGTTAACATCGCCCCCAACACATTGTCACTGTGGGGCAGCCCTTTTTAAAGTCGGCAAATTGCTGATCAACTTTTCTAATGGGGGGGCGTGAGCAATACAAGGCCCCCTCCCAGTAAAATTCACCGCCTTGTGTAACTCAGTGCTTCAATCTTGTTTGAAGAGATGGAGCATATGTTGAAGAACTGAAATTGGCTATTTCTATGAAGGAGGCCAAAGCAGCTCCAGCTCTAGTGGAGGCACAGACTTCGAGGAATGAAGTTGGGTATCTGAGGGTTCCAAATTTGTCTTCCCTTAACACAGCTGAAGGAAGGAAGGGGTATTCCTTCACGCATGTTCCATCTACCAACTAGAAGGAAGCTGCATAGATTTTGAGGGAGACCGGAAACATCAAGCAATCCTTTGGCTGAAGACTGGATCAAGAATGTGCAGATGGTCCTGGCATCCAAGTGCCTCAATGAGAGTGAGCAAGCAGTGTTTTTGATGGACCATCTCTCTAGAGAAATACCATGGAGAGGAATGGATGTCCAAAAGAGCCTACAACTGACAAAGGTGTTTGGTGATAGCAGTAGTCTGCCACAGCTACAGCAGGAATTCTGTAGATATAAGCAGTCTGATGGAGAGGACATGGTGCCAGTATCCCTGGAGCTTCAAACCAATTCCTTCAAACCAACAAGGGAAACAGTTGAAAAATCACTTAGCTGAAACAGTGAAGAATGAAAATAACTAGATGGAGCTGAGAAACTTTATCAGTGAGAAGCCCCAAATGTCTTTCTTGAATGCACATGACTACATTATCAAGATCATGGGAAAAGACAGGATTACTAAGATCACAAGGGACATTACCATCAGAGAGTTGACTGTTGCACTGACGGAGATACAGAAGAGACAAGCAGAGCAGATTGCTGACCAACAAGCGTAGATCCAACACAAACAAAAATAGCTGGAAAAACTCTTGAATCATACGGACTCGAAACGTTAACTGTATTCCTCTCCGCAGATGCTGTCAGACCTGCTAAGTTTTTCCAGCTATTTTTGTTTTTGTTTCAGATTTCCAGCATCTGCAGTATTTTGCTTTTATTTTGGTGTAGATCCAATCTTTGTTGTCTCACTTAAGCCTCAAGGATGATCATATCCAAAAGGTACTTCAAAGAGGTGTGGGAATTGCAATGGTGTTTGGCACTTTAAACAAGACTGCCCTTAGCAACCACAGACCCCACAGGCAGCAGAAAACCCCATCCTGCTTCTCTCACCAAACAAAATACAGGTCCAGCAAAAGTATTGGAAATGCTATGCCCTCATCTGGAAGGCTGACCATAGAAGGAAACTGACCTTTGCCAGGTAAGAGAGGATTACATCTGATGCCATGCCAGGCCTCAAGCAAATGACAGCACTCAAACCCACTATGCCCCATGGAATCCAGGCAGGAATTCTTTGAAGGGTCACCAATGTGCAAAGTGGTACCAATCTGCTTACGAATTGAATCCAAACCAGATCGAGAAGGGCAAAGCCACGCCCAGTCTCACCTTTGCCTTCCAGCTCAAAGGAGGACCCCAGGCAGCTTCAATTTGTTGAGAAAGGCATGAGTCGACCTCACTTTTACTGGAAGACTAAACATCTACCTGCCCGGCACTACCCTTAGAAGGGTCCAAACATGGACGTAAGCTGTTGAGGTGCTGTGAAAGAATCAGGGAGGAAGATGGTGTTCCCTATCAACTTTTTCATGATAAGAGGAGGGAGGTGAAGCGTCTTTCCGACAGTCTCGAGCTTCAATGGTTGAAAGCACTTCATGATCTGGAAGGGCACCAAACAACAGAAAAGACAACTACACTGGCAAGAAAGCATCATTACTGGCTAGGGATGACTGCTGATATTATCATTTACTGTCGAAACTGCAAAAGGGTATACTTCGGCCAAAGCAAGGAACTGGCTTCACCCCAGCATGGGATCCTTGACTGCTACTAGTCATTGGAAATATATGCTATGGGTTTCACATTCCTCAACTCCAGCAGCAATGGGAGCAAACAATGGGGTGCCTTCACCAAGCACAGGTAATTCCCACCTATTAACAGAAAGCCTCAACCAAAGCTTGAGTTCTAGTGCATGATTGTTCGTTTCAGTGTTCCATGCAGAATATACAGTAACAATGGCATAATTTTGACAGCAAGATCATACAAGAGCTTTGCAAGGTGTGCAGTATTGCCAGGAGTTGCACCACCCCCTATCATCCAGAGGGTAATGGCCAAGGCGAGCAATTTAACTGTACCCTTCATGATAGGTTGCACCTGAGAGCAAAAGAAAGTAGCCTGAATACCTTCCAGAACTGATTTACGCATATAATAATACCCTACGTTCCTCAACAGGCTATTCTCCACACTATTTCTTCTTTGGGAGAGACCCAGTTCTTCCTGTTCAACACATATTCAGAAGGTGATGGCCAAGTTGACAATTGGATAGCTGATCGTCATACAATACTAAACCATACGTTTGAGCTGGCATCCAAGACAGAGAAAGAAGTGCTGAGAAGAAAAGCATTACATGACCACAGGCTGACAATGTTGATTTCCTGATTGATGCAAGAGTATTCCTCAGGAATATGAAGAGTCCAAATAAGATAACAGATGTCTGGGATCCTGAACCTCACAAAGTTGTCAAGAGTCTTGATACTGGTGGTCACACTTATGTTGTCGAATCTATAACTGGAGGGCAACCTTAAGTGCCAGCTGGCAATGGCTCAAGTGACGATGAGTCAGATACTGACATTGAATCCTGGAATGACATCTGTGTCACGCATTCAGAGGGTGCATCTAGTGCAAGGAGGCCTACTCCAGTACTGAAGAAGATGCAGCAACACCATGTCATGAGATTGCAGCAGAAGCAAGTGTTCCTGCTAATGAAGTTTCTGAAGACTAGTGACATAGACCCCAACATGGCTGACTCACCACCTAACCCAGGTCCTATTACTCCATTATTCATTCACTCCCAAGACATCTGTTGGAAGTACCCACACCAATGATGGACTAGGAAGGTCATCTCAAGGGAATTCACTATAACCCTCACCATTTTCCCAGAACTGTAATTACTGAAGACAATGCCGCCACTAATGTTGATTTGAATGTTTTTGTTATCATAGCTCAATTGAACTTGTGAATTATCCAATTGCTTAGTAAACAGTAAGTATTTGATCTGTATAGTTGCTGGAACAGCAACTGATTAGCAGGGAAGTGTGCAGTGGGGGAGTTGCACTGACTCCGACTTACGACTTTGGACTTCTGTGTAGGCCTGAATGCTGAACCCCACCTTTTGTGGAGCATTCCCTGTGGTCCCAACTTCTGACTTCTGTGGAGCATTCCAGCACGGGTTAGACACTGGACCTTGTGGTTCACTGGGTGGCTGTCAGCTGGGTCAGGTGCAGCCCCACTGGGTTCAGGATTGGAGAGCGGTTTTGGTGGACTCGCAAGGGGATAGGCCAGGACTTTTGGGCGTGAAAAGCAGGCTTGGAACTGTTCGGAAAATGGGTCGAGCTCTTAACATGTTTAATTTTTTTGTAACCTTAAAATAATTCTTTATTTACTTGAAATCTTTGGTGACAGCAGAATAAGGAGTCACTGAACTGGAACTGTCACTTGTTCAGTGTGATTTTTCTTCCCTGTGTAACAATGCAGCAGTGAAAAGGCTGATGCAACTGACTGATTCAAGCACAGTAGGTGACTGAGAAGGGATGGAGAAATTGAAAGAGAGGTAGAACTGGAGGTGGAGCTGTACTTGAACACTGAAAATTGATGGTGGAAGAAGGAACACCATTTAGGGGTCTGTAATGACCAAGGCCCAAAGATTTTCTGACATTGTAATGAAGAAAATCCTGGCAAAGGTAAAGGCCAGAAGACATCCTGTGATTTGTGTCCTAGAAAAAGATGTGCAGATTTTTGATTTTTCTTTTCTTCTTGGAGATTTGGGACACTGGTGGGATCCATTTGCAGCATTGTGAAGGACATTGCATTTAATTTTGCCCAGCACACTGCCTGCCATTATGCACTGGATCTGAAGTAGACATCAAGATGGGAACTCTGGCCCAACGAGTAAGGTGTGGAACAAAAACAGAATTACCTGGAAAAACTCAGCAGGTCTGGCAGCATCGGCGGAGAAGAAAAGAGTTGACGTTTCGAGTCCTCATGACCCTTCGACAGAACTTGAGTTCGAGTCCAGGAAAGAGCTGAAATATAAGCTGGTTTAAGGTGTGTGTGTGGGGGGCGGAGAGATAGAGAGACAGAGAGGTGGAGGGGGTTGGTGTGGTTGTAGCGACAAACAAGCAGTGATAGAAGCAGAATATCAAAAGATGTCAACAACAATAGTACAATAGAACACATAGGTGTTAAAGATAAAGTTGGTGATATTATCTAAACGAATGTGCTAATTAAGAATGGATGGTAGGGCACTCAAGGTATAGCTCTAGTGGGTTTTTTTTTTATTTTATATAATGGAAATAGGTGGGAAAAGGAAAATCTTTATAATTTATTGGTAAAAAAAAGAGAAGGGGTAAACAGAAAGGGGGTGGGGATGGGGGAGGGGACTCACGACCTAAAGTTGTTGAATTCAATATTCAGTCCGGAAGGCTGTAAAGTCCCTAGTCGGAAGATGAGGTGTTGTTCCTCCAGTTTGCGTTGGGCTTCACTGGAACAATGCAGCAAGCCAAGGACAGACATGTGGGCAAGAGAGCAGGGTGGAGTGTTAAAATGGCAAGCGACAGGGAGGTTTGGGTCATTCTTGCGGACAGACCGCAGGTGTTCTGCAAAGCGGTCGCCCAGTTTACGTTTGGTCTCTCCAATGTAGAGGAGACCACATTGGGAGCAACGAATGCAGTAGACTAAGTTGGGGGAAATGCAAGTGAAATGCTGCTTCACTTGAAAGGAGTGTTTGGGTCCTTGGACGGTGAGGAGAGAGGAAGTGAAGGGGCAGGTGTTGCATCTTTTGCGTGGGCAAGGGGTTGTGCCATAGGAGGGGGTTGAGGAGTAGGGGGTGATGGAGGAGTGGACCAGGGTGTCCCGGAGGGAGCGATCCCTACGGAATGCCGATAAGGGGGGTGAAGGGAAGATGTGTTTGGTAGTGGCATCATGCTGGAGTTGGCGGAAATGGCGGAGGATGATCCTTTGAATGCGGAGGCTGGTGGGGTGATAAGTGAGGACAAGGGGGACCCTATCATGTTTCTGGGAGGGAGGAGAAGGAGTGAGGGCGGATGCGCGGGAGATGGGCCGGACACGGTTGAGGGCCCTGTCAACGACCGTGGGTGGAAAACCTCGGTTAAGGAAGAAGGTGTGGATGTAGGTTCCTGGAAGACAACCAGGAAACTTGAAGAAACAGCAAGCCCAACTTAACTGGACCTCCTTTGTTTTCCATTAGGCTTTGTTGGTCTCCCTTTGAAGTAATGGCAGGAGACAAGTAAAACCTCCAATAGAGTTTTGAGTTTTTCAAAACTTTGGAATGTTCATATTATATAAACTAATTTGAGTCTTGCTAAAATATAGGCCCAAATCTTCCAATCAGGATCAGAAACGCTGGCCAGAATTTTGAGGACGTCGGGCGGGCACAGAAGCGGCCAGAAACACTCTGCTGTCTGAGATCGGGCCCTTACCACGATTTCACACTGGCGGGCCAATTAAGGCACGCCCAGTGTGAACCACAGCTTCACACTGGCCAGGAAGGGCTGAGTGGGGGCAGAAGCCTATCAGCCACTGGGTCCAATGTCAATTCAGCGGCCAGCTTCAAAGCAGCCCAGGCAGCCCCTGGAAGGCTGCCATGAAAGGACATCTCCTGTAACTTTGCTATGGATTCGAATGCGATTGGACACGGCAGGCGGGAAGGCAGGTCGGGTGGGCACTCGGCCCCCCCAACTTTGATGAGTGCCTTGCGTCTTCCTGGGGGAGGTGGAAGCCAGGAAAGACACCCTTATCCTCAGGGATGGAAGAAGGAGGAGGAGGGCATGAGAGGAGGTTGCAACAGTGGTGAGCAGCTGTGATGTGGTGCGGTGCACCTGGGTCCAGTGCCAAAAGTGCTTCAATGACTTGCTTTGCCTAGGACGGGTGAGTACCTTGTTGGCATGGGTCAATGGGCAGAAGTGTTAAGGTGTGGCTGTTCCCCATGGACCTCAAGGGTGCTAGAGTCTGAGTGCCAACTGTCAATGACACTGGAGCTGGCCAATGGGGTGAGCCCTGGCTGCTTGGACTTGCCTTGCAGCTCGAGGGCCACGACTTGGAAATGCCCTGCAAGGTGCTCCTCAGCTGGGGTTGGCCAGGCTACAATAGCGCTGCAGGTACAGAGTGGACTAATCACTGTTCTGTTGTATCAGGAGAAGATGGTCCACAACAATATTGAAAGGTTGTGGACTGGTGGAGGCCCTGCTAGCCTCCTAATCCTGTCCAGATATGAGCAAAATGCCCTGGAGCTCGAGAGCTAGCACACGTCCTATGCAACTGGGCATGGAGAGGCGGGGATGCCAGATGAAAGTAAGAGTGCAGTACACAGAGGTGAGACTTTCGGTTTGTGCAACCATTCTAGTGTAGTCTCTTCACTGATGTGAGCCTGGAGTCCCCATTGATCATTGAAAGATGATGGCACCATGATGCAGATGTCCATGGTCTCACCACGGTGCCTGGCATGTACAGTGACAGTGTGTTGACTTTAACTAATGGCATGTCCTTGTTCTCCCTTTTAGGTTCACAAGCAGGCTTGCGGTCTGTGGACCCCGAAGGGCCACCCTTGACAACAGAGGACCACTGAGCTTCTGTTGCACCTGCGTCATACCCACTCTCTAAAGCAGGCACCAGCACAAATACCAACATCTCGGTGGGCATTAGATTGGCGGCTGGTATCTTGGTGCACATTGGTAAGGGCACTTCACAATCGCTTGAGGTGCAAGCGGGGCCAGAGAGTGCCCAGGACGCTGGCAGTCAGAGGACTGCTGGGGACCAGGACGATGTTCAGCTGAAGGCTGATGATGAGCGAGAGGAACTGGCGGAGATCCTTGAGGGTATGCCTGTCATGGTCTCTGTGATGGAGGAATCCATGCAGAACATCAGCATGCGTTGACCATCATGGCTGAGGACACTGCCTCCTCCATTGAGAGCATGGCGAGTCTCAAGTAGAGGGAGCTCCAGGACCAGAATAAGAAGTTCCTAGGGTTGCGCTCGCACCTGCAAGCCCTCACACAGGCGTTGATCTCAGGTGGTCAGTGTCCGTGTGGGAGATGGATGAGGCACCCAGTATCCCAGCTAGGGATCAATAGCGAGCAAGGAGTGCAGAGTGACCTCACATTGGCACACAAGCTGCCTGTCGTCTCTGCGGATTCCTCTCAGTGCTCTCCGGATGACAGCAGCGGCTCCTCTGCCCCTCTGCCAGTGACCGTGGCATCTGATGAGGCTGTGACAACTGGGAAGATGCCAGCCATGGCACTGACCGCTCCCTCCCCAGCTACTTGATTGTATCTATTCTGATATTTTTCTGCTGTTTGAACTGAACTTTTCCATTTGTCTTTGATGACAACAAAGATAGTGTAGCCTGTAATCTTGGCACTGCTAGTTCTTCCTGGGGAGGAATTGGGAAATTGGTTGTTGTGGTGATATGAAGTGTAATATTCCATTTGGAAATATGATAATGAGACAGTCAGTAAAATATAACTTAGAACTAGCAATGTCTTTTCTGCCAAAGAGAAAAAGGAGTTAATCTTTCTGTTGCAGAAAGTTTCAAACAATTTGTAGTGCAATGAGGGGTTTTGTCATATATGGGTGTCTTCTGTAAGATGGAGTCATCCTCCATCGGGAAAAGATTTCCTCAGTCAAAATGAAATATCCTCATTGGTGTTGTATTCTCCAGCAATTTTAATATTCATGAACGTCTTTCCTTAATGTAAGTTGGATGAGATCCTAGCCTGGATTTCACAATTCCCTGCCCTAGTTTAGAGCAGGAAATTGGGTAGGGATCTGTTAAATTGGATTCTGGCCCACTCTAGTATTCACTTGATTTTACATTGATGACAGAACCACCATTCATTTTTTCCAGAGTCACGTGTCACCGAGGCAGTAATAACTTCATGACATTATACATTCTAATTTCCATTACTACTGTTCCGTGTATGCTGTTTTAGGATAAAACAGCAGCCAAGGTACAAGAAAACACTACCCTGAAGGTAGAAGACATTTTAAAGGAGCAAGATTGTACCACTTCCTGATTCTTCAAAAAACTTTATTACTCTGTTCCTTTTGCTGCATTTTTGATGTTGTCGTCTACTCTGTCATGCGCCATTGTGCTATCAATGATGGGCTGCTATTTAAACAGACCTCTTTTCAGGCAGGATAATGCGTTTGCCACTGGGGGTTCCCTATATGCTCTTGGAAGAGGTGGAGAAGCAACATAGAGAAGCTTGAGTGATAGAAGTTCGGAGTCCACACCTCATTGCTCTGACAACTAAATATACAAGTAGAGACCCTCACATTCAATTGATTCCCATGTTTATGAATAAAACCAGTAAAATCAGTGTAAAACAAGGCCCAAAAGTGTAGTATCATTAGGGAATTCCACTACATTATTAAAGTTTACATGGACACTTATGCTGGTGATGCTGGTGATTGAACTGAAAGGTATATAATTTTCTCTTACTAAATGAGCACATGCAAACAGGAACTGAAATTAGTAAAGTACTGACACACAGGTTGCAAAATTAGACTCTGTAGTGTCTGTAGTTTTGTGCTACTGGTGCTGTTTAGCAAAATAGCAGCCAAGCTGTCCACTCGCACTTCCAGTGCCGTGTAAATGCTGGTGTTAAAAGCTTGCACCTGAAGAATGCAAAATAGACAAATAGTGATGCCAGTTGGCGTGTAATGCTGATTTGACCCCCGACTGTTGTTTTTGACCTCACTATTCCAGCTAATACCCTTGCAAACTCCTACAGCTAAACATGCACGAAGGACTACACCAGCACTATTTAAGGGGATCATCAGGTTAATGTTAACGTTTCAAGTCCGAATGACCGAAGGGTTATTTGGACTTGAAACGTTAATTGTGCACCCATCCGCAGATGCTGCCAGACCTGCTGAGTTTTTCCAGGTATTTTTGTTTTTGTTTTGGATTTCCAGCATCCGCAGTTTTTTGCTTTTACCTTCAGATTAATTCCTGATTGATTTTCCCTGGGGCTATTTTTAGTTTGTAGAAGTGCTGTGAGGTTTCTAGGGCTATTTAAAGTTGAATGAAGTTGACAGAGATGGTGCAGCATGTGGAGAATGCCTTGCTTCTTACTTCAATGGTTCTGATCAGATTACTTATTCCCAGTCATGAGTGCATAGTTACCATCCACCATGACTGACAGCATGAAAGGCAGATTGAGCAAATGAATCACTGAAGAGGACAAGTTGCTCACAAAAAGAGGAGGAAAAGGAGGAGAAGGGAATCTCAGGAGGAGGCCTTATCCACCCACTGTCTTCTGGGAGCATTTCTCTTACCTCAACCTAAGCTGTGTACGCATGTCTCCATTTTACAGAGGAGGTACTCACTGAAAACTGCCATCTCTTGCAGGCAGACCCACATCCTCAGAGCAGAGTGAGATGGTGCTACCAGTAACTGAAAAAGAAAGGAAATAGAGACTTGCATTTATATAGTGCTTTTGATCACCAGACATCTCAAAGCACTTTACAGCCAATGAAGTACTTTTGAAGTGTAGTCACAGTTATAATGTAGGAAACGCAGCAGCCAATATACCCACAATAAGCTCCCACAAATAGCATTGTGATAATTCCCAGGTAGTCTGTTTTATGATGTTGATTAAGAGATAAATATTGGCAGGGTGCCAGGGATAACGTCTCTGCTCTTCAAAATAGTGTCACAGAAACTTTTACATCCACTCTAGCAGCCAGATGGGGCCTCAGTTTTACATATCATTGGAAAAATGATACCTATGACAGTGCAGTGCTCCCTCAGTACAGCACTGGAGTGTCAGAATTGATTGAGGAGGTGATTGTGGCCATTATTTTATTTGTGTTGGGATCCTTCCAGGTTGAGCAAACAACATTTCTGATATTTCCCAGTTTGCCGTCCACTGCCGCATATGGGGGGAGACTCACCCCTATATGTCAGGAGAGGGGAGTGTTTTGCATTCTGCTTGACTAGTGAGAAGCAGACAAAATGTGCACGTGGTTTTGCTAGGATAGCAGGTGCCTCCATGTTGCAGGTTGCCATTGGCTTTGTGGACACCAGACATAAATGCAGAAATGTAGCAGAATTGTAGAGTTCCACTCCCTGAATGCACAGTTGGTGTGCAAGTATGCTCAGCTCATCATGCAGATGAATGCTCGGTATTCCAGCTGCAATTATGATGCCTTTTTCTGCAGCAGTCCGCTGCTCTCGCAGTATTTGAGCCACCATATCAAAGCAGTAGGTGGCTTCTGGGCAACATCTGGCTCATGACTCCAGCGTACAACCCAACCATATACGGTCCCTTTGTACCTAATGTGACCTATGCTGTTGCTATCACACAAAACATCACCATTGGGTTACACAAGCCATGGTTCTGCTGCTTGGACCACTCTAGATGTAGCCTGCAGTACTCACCAGAACATGTGTCACAGTTTATCGTGGTCTACTGTTTCCTGCATCCTGCAAGTTCTTTCCCATCAAGTGACTATCCAATTTCCTTTTGAAATCATTGATTATCTCCACTTCCACCGCCCTCATAGGCAGTGAGTTCCAGGTTATTACCACTTGCTGCGTCAAAATGATGTTCCTCACATTTCCCCTGTATATCTTGCCCAAAACATTAAATTTATGTCTCCTAGTCCTTCAACCACCAGCTAATGGGAACAGCTTTTCTTTGTTCATATTATCTAAACCTGTCATAATCTTGTACACCTCTATCAGATCACCCGTCAACCTCCTTTGCTCCAAGGAAAATAACCCCATCTTCTCCAACCTAACTTTGAACCTAAATTTCCTCATGCCTGGAATGATTCTGGTAAATCTTCTCTCATCGACATTCATATCCTTCCTAAAATATGGCGACCAGAACTTGATGCAATACTCTCATCGTAACCAGAGCTTTTTAAAGGTCACAAGGTAAGGAAGAGTTGCATTTATATAGTGCCATTCATGACTATTGGACGTCTCAAAATGCTGCCAATGGAGTACTTTAAAGTGTAGTCGCTGTTGTAATATAGGTCAGAAGCTGAGTGACTCTAGCGGAACTTAAACTGCATCAGTGAGCAGGTTATTGTTAAGCAAGTGCCATTTGGTAGCCCTGTTGATGACCCCTTCCATCACTTTACTGATCATCAAGAGTAGACTGATGGGGGTGGTAATTGGCCGGGTTGGATTTGTTCTGCTTTTTGTGTATTGGACATATCTGGGGAATTTTCCACATTGCCAGGTAAATGCCAGTGTTGTAGCTGTACTAGAATAGTTTGGCTAGGGGAACGGTAAGTTCTGGAGCACAATTCTTCAATACTATTGCCGGAATATTGTCAGGGTCCATAGTCTTTGCAGTATGCATTGCCTTCAGCCATTTCTTGATATCACATGGAGTGAATTGAATTGGCTGAAGACTGGCAACTGTGATGCTGAGGACCTCCAAGATGGATCATCCAATCAGCGCTTCTGGCTGAAGATTGTTGCGAATGCTTCAGCCTGATCTTTTATATTGAGGTGCTGAGCTCCTCCTCCGAGGATGGGGATATTTGTGGAGCCTCCTCCTCCAGTGAATTGTTTAATTTTCCAACGCCATTCACAACCAGATGTGGCAGGACTGCAGAGTTTCGATATGATCTGTTGGTTGTGGAACCGCTTAGCTCTGTCTATCGCTTACTGCTTATGCTGTTTGGCACGCAAGTAGTTCTGTGTTGTTGCTTCACCAGGTTGATAGGTGTACCTGGTGCAGCTCCTGGCATGCCCTCCTGCACTCATTGAACCAGGGTGGACCCCCTGGCTTGATAGTAATGGTAGAGTGGGGGATATGCCGAGCCATGAGGTTACAGATTATGGTTGAGTACAATTCTGCTGCTGCTGATGGCCCACAGTGCCTCATGGCTGCCCAGTCTTGAGTTGCTAGATCTATTCAAAGTCTATCCCATTTAGCATGGTGGTGGTGCCACAGAACACAATGGAGGATATCCTCAATGTGAACACAGGACTTTGTCTCCACAAAGACTGTGTGGTGGTCACTCCTACTGATATTGTCATGGACAGATACATCCACAACAGACAAGTTGGTGGGGATGAAGTCAAGTGTGTTTTTCCCTCTTGTTGGTTCCCTCACCAACTGCTGCAGACCCAGTCTTAGCTATGTCCTTTAGGACTCGACCAGCTCAGTCAGTAGTGCTGCTACCCAGCCACCCTTGGTGGTGGACATTGAAGTCCCTCACCCAGAGTACATTCTGTGCCCTTGCCACCCTCAGTGCTTTCTCCAAGTGGTGTTCAACATGAAACAGTACTGATTCATCAGCTGAGGGGGGGACTGAATGTAATAATCAGAAGGAGGTTTCCATGCCCATGTTTGACCTGGAGCATCATGGGGTTCAGACTTGATGTTGAGGACTCCCAGAGCAACTCCCCCCACCGACTCTATACCACTGTGCCACAGCCTCTGCTGGGTCTGTCCTGCCGGTGGGACAGGACATACCCAAGGGTGGTGATGGTGGTGTCTGGGACATTATCTGTAAACTATGATTACCTGAGAATGACTATGTCAGGCTGATGCTTGAATAGTCTGTGAGACAGCTCTCCCAATTCTGGCACAAGTTCCAGGTATTCGTAAAGAGAACATTGCAGTGTCGACAGGTGTCATTTCCAGTGCCTGGGTCAATGCCAGGTGGTCGTCCAGTTTCATTCTTTATTGACTTTCTAGCAGTTTGATACAACTGAGTGGCTTACTAGGCAATTTCAGAGGGCAGTTAAGAGTCAACCACTTGTAGGCCAGACCAGGTAAGGATGGTAGATTTCCTCTCCTAAAGGGCATTAGTAAACCAGAGGAGTTTTTATGACAATTGATAATGGTTTCATGGTCATCACTAGACTTTTAATTCTAGGTATTTATTGAATTCAAATTCCTCCATCTGCCATGGTGGGGTTCGAACCCGGGTCCCCAGACCATTACCCTGGGTCTCTGGATTATGCCTATCCCTGATCAAGCCTTGCCTCTCCTTCAGAAATTTCTCCATTAGTTTCCCTACCACCGACATGAGACTCACTGGCCTATAGTTCCCTGGCTTATCTCTATAATCCATCTTAAATAGCAGAATCACATTAGCTGTTCTCCAGTCCTCTGGCACCTCCCCCATGGCCAGAGAGGAATTAAAAATTTGGGTCAGAGCCCCTGTAATTTCCTCCCTTGCCTCCCTCAGCAGTCTGGGACACAATCATCCAGACCTGATGATTTGTCCACTTTTAAGCCTGCAAACACCTCCAATACCTTGTCACTCCTTGTATCAATTTGCATAAGAACCTCACAGTCTCTCTCCCCGAGTTCAATACCTTCATCCTCATTCTCTTGTATTCATGCAACACTCTAGCAATGTCCTCTGGCTCCACCCATAGATTGCCCCCTTGGTCCCTTATGGGCCCTACTCTTTCCCTGGTTATCCTCTTCCCATTGATATATTTATAGATTATCTTGGGATTTTCCCTACTTTTACCAGCCAGAGCTTTCTCATATCCCCTCTTTGCTCTCCTAATTGCTTTCTTAAGCTCCACCCTGCACTGTCTGTACTCCACTAATGCCCCTGCTGATTTGCTTCCCTTGTACCTGCTAAAAGCCTCTCTTTTCCTTCTCATCGTAACCTGAATATATCTGGTCATCCTTGGTTCTCTGGGCTTGTTACTCCTTCCTATCACCCTAGAGGGAACATGTTGAGCCGGTACCCTCCTCATTTCCTTTTGAACACCCCCACTGTTTCTCTGAAGATTTCCCCACAAGTAACTGTTCCCAGTCTACCTTGGCCAGATCCTGCCTTATTTTCCTAAAATCCACTCTTTCCCAATCCAAAACATTTTTTTGCAACTTGTCGATTTCTTTGTCCATAACAAACTTAAACCATGTTGTGGTCGCTATCACTAAAATGCTCGCCCACCACCACCTCAGCCACCTGTCCAGCTTCATTCCCCAGAATTAGGTCCAGCAATGCATCCTCCTTTGTTTGACCCTCTACATATTGACCTAAAAAGTTCTCCACATTTCAAGAAATCCACTCCATCTAAGCCCTTAACACTATGTGTATCCCAATTAATGTTAGGAAAGTTGAAATCACCTAATATCATTACCCTATTGTTATTGTTTTTACACACCTCCACAAATTGTGCACATATTTGCTCCTCAATTTCCCACTGACTATATAGGGGCCTATAAGAAACACCTAATAATGTGGTTGCCCCTTTTTTATTCCTAAGCTCTACCCACAAAGCTTCATTCGATGCCCCCTCCAAGATATCATTTCTCCTTACTGCAGGAACTGACTCCTTAACTAATAAGGCAATGCCTCCTCCTCTTTTACCCCCTCCCCTGTCTCGCCTGAAGATTCTATATCCTGGAATGTTGAGCTATCAATCCTGCCCTTCCCTCAACCACGTCTCAGTGATGGCTACCATGTCACAATTCCATATGTCAATCCTCACCCTTAATTCATCCGTTTTACCTGTAATACTCCTGGCATCAAAATAGAGGCCATCCAGGCTTGTCTTACTCCCTTGAAGCTTATTGCAGCTGTACTCCCTCTGACTTGATTGTATTATGATGTGTCCCTATTCTGCTAACATTCTGTGTACCCCTTCCACTGCTGAATTAATTTAAACTCCTCCCAACAGCACTAGCAAACCCGCCCGCAAGGATGTTAGTCCCGCTCTGGTTCAGATGTAGACCGTCCCACGTGTAGAGGTCCCACCTTCCCCAGTAAAGGTCCCAGTGATCCAGGAATCTAAAACCCTCCCTCCTGCATCAATTCTTAAACCACGTATTCATCTGTGCTATTCTCCTATTTCTGAGCTCGCTAGCACGTGGCACTGGGAGTAATCCAGAGATTACAACCCGAGAGGTCATTTTTTAGTCTACTGCCTAACTCCCTGAATTCTTGATGCAAGACCTCATTCCTCTTTCTACCTATGTCATTGGTACCAACATGTACCATGACCTCTGCTTTATCACCCTTCCCTTTCAGGATGCCCTGCCGTTCAGTGACATCCCAGACCCTGGCACCAGGGAGGCAACATACCATCCTGGAGTCATATTGATGGCCACAGTAGCGCCTATCTGTTCCCCTGACTATAGAATCCCCTATTCCTCCCTTCTTCCCCTCCTGTACAGACAGGCCAGAAGCTTGGCTCTGTCTGTACTCCCTGGAGGAACCAGTGCCCTCATCAGCCTCCAAAACAGAATACTGATTTGCAAGCAGGACCCTAGGGGACTCCTGAACTACCTGCCTGTTCCTCATTCCCTTCCTTCCTCAAGTCCCTGCATCTGCGGTGTGACCACCTCTCTAAATGTGCTATCCACGATGCTCTCAGACTCACGGATGCTCCACAATGTCCCCAGCCACCGTTCCAGCACTGAAACCCGAGCTTCCAGGAGCTGCAGCTGTACACACTTTCTGCACTCATGCTGGTCCCGGGCACTGGAAACGTTCCCGGCTTTCCACATGAAGCACACCACAGATTTGAGGGCTCCTGCCATGACTTTTCCCTTTAAATTAAACCTTTTAAGTCAATTACTCTAGGGCCCTTCTTTCCTAATCCTCATTACTGTCGAGTATACAAACTGTAAACCACAAAAGGCCCTTAAACTATAAGCAATTAAAGTAGTAAATACCTTACCCACTACTTACCAGTGATTCCTTTCCCTTGTAGTCTCTCCTGCTGCAGCATGCTCTGAAGATTTAAGAAGTTGTATAGCAAGGAAACAATACAAAGAGCACCTCGTCCCCTATGCACTGAATTCCCGCTTTGCACCAAATTCCGAATACCCACTCTGGCTGTGCCCCACTCAGGATGTGCTCACTCTCCTGCTCATGTGCAACCTTAAATACTGGTTAGGACACCAAGAATATTTCCCCTGTTCTTCTTTGAAATACTGCCATATGGAATCTTTTATGTGGTCCTGAGATAGCAGATGGAGCCTCCATTTAAAGTCTCATCTAAAAGACAGCACCACTGTCCAACTTGGAGGAGAGCATGTTGCAAACCTAGCCACAACTGCATAACTTTCCTGTTTTTGTACTCAATGCTTTATTTATGAAGCCCAAAGTCTCATGTTTTGCTAACTATTTTCTACATATGACCTGCTATCTTCAAAGATCTACACACATGAACCCTCAGATCCCCTGTTCCTGCAAAGTCTTTAGAAATGTACCATTAAGTATACATTGCCTCTTTCTATCCCTTCTGCCAAAATGCATCACCTCACATTTCTCTGTATCAAATTCTATCTGCCACTTGTCTGCCCATTCTGTTAGCCTATATCCTCTTACAGTTGACTAGTATCATCCTCATTGTCTGCTACACCTCCATGTTTAGTATCATTGTCACATTTTGAAATTTTTTTCTGTATTCCAATATCCAAGTCATTTACATATATCAAAAGAAGCAGTGGTCTCAGCACTGACACTTGGGGAACGCCACGGTCTACCATCCTCCAGTTTGAAAAACAGCTATTTACCATGAGTTGTTGCTTTCCATCCTTAAGTACTTTGTTATCCAAGCTGACACTGACTCCTCTATTCCATGAGCCTCAATTTTGTTAACTAGCCTTTTATGTTGTACATTGTGAAATATTTTCTTAAAATCCATGTAGACAATATCCGCTGCAGTCCCTTCATCAGCCTTCTCTGTTAATTCATCAAAAATACAATTAGATTAGTCAAACACAATGGGCTGAATAACGCAAGCGGGTGCACGCGCCCTACCACCCCGCCAACCCCCCCAGAAACCACATTGGCGTGGAGCTGACATGCTTCACAGCAACCCACCCAGCAGCCATAAAGCACAGTGGGGCAGACTAATGAGGGCCCAATGGAACTTCCACCTCTCATTAGGGCAGAGATCCTGCACTCTGGAGCTGCCGGAAAATCTGATTGGCCAGCAGTTCCATCAGTCCTGACAGCACCAGGAAGACGTCAGTGGCTGCTGCCCGGATTGCTGCAGAATAAAGAGCCCAAGGCCTTGGATTCCCAGAGCAGGTAAGTCAGGGGTCTTGGGCTGAGAGGGTTTGGGTATATTAGGGAGAGATGCAGTAGGGGTGGTGAGAGGCTGGGTTTAAGGGAGGGAGCAGATAGGAAAGAAAGGGGGGAGTTCAGCCTAAAAGGGGCCATGCCGGGATCAGCAGCCCCCGAAGAGCGACCCTTCCTTCCTTCTCACCCTTTAATCACGGGGTAAAAAAAGGCTTCCTGCTCCTGCCCTGTTGCCCATGCCAAACATTTTATGGCATGATCAGCATATTATCAGGGTTAATTGGCTTGATAACAAGCCTAATTCACCCTTAATTGTTCATTTAAATATGGCGGGCGAGCTGCTAATTTCGACACCCGCCTGCCCCCACCTCCTATATTATGGAAGTCAGCTCGGAGGTGGGCAGGAAGAATGTGGGTTGGGTGTCCACCCCATTTTACATCCCCCAACCTTTTTTACATGCCACCCCCAAACCTTGCGGGAAACACGCCTGCCGGGGGCATGTAAAATTCAGCCCAATGTCTTTTACAAGTCCATGCTGGCTCTTGTTAAGTAACTCAAACTTTTCTAAGTGTTTGTCATCCCGCATGCATGCAATCTTTAGGTGGAAGGGCGTGCGTGGGTGCTGGAGCCATTTAATTAAAGGGCCACTTAAGGCCATTAAAAAGGCAATTGACCCCGATTTTACGTTGCCCACACGATTTCGGGCTCATCGCACAGGCAAAATGGGCAGGCGGGTAGCCCACTTTTAGCGAAACTTCATCCAAGGGTGGAATAAAAAGGGTCAGCTGCATTGCCATTGTGAGGAGTTTAGGAGGTAGTTTGCTGCTGGTTGCTTATTTGAACTTGACAGCTTCATCTCTGTTTTGAGCTTTAGTCTTAGCATTTCTCTGAAAAAAAGTCATATGGACTCAAAACATTAACTCTGTATTTCTTTCTACAGATGCTGTTAGATCTGCTGAGTTTTTCCAGCATTTTCTGTTTCTGTTAGCATTTCTAGGCTTCATTTCAGGACTCATTTGTGTCTCCAAGACACCAGACGGCCTTCTGTAACCCTGGTAATGGGGATTGTGCTCTCTGCTGGAGGTGCCTCCTCCTCCTCTGAGGAGAGGTGCAGAAGGGAGAGGAGGCCAGGTGTCTCTATGTAGCTTCAGGGGAGCAACCCATGGGACAAAAGGCAGGGGTGCAGGGCCAGCAAGTAGTTCAAGGCAGAAGGGACCACAGATGACACCACTATTCTGCTGCCAGGGTTTGCAGGCAGTGATGCAGCTACCTTAACATGTCCGAAGTGCAATGCCAAAGGAGGCTCTGCCTCTCCAAGGAACTGTGACCCCCATTTGTCAGACGATTGGGCCTGAGATCATCTTCAACTGTGTGGTGGAGACCCCATGCCAGTGGCTTTGAGGGCACAATGGCCCTCAACGTGAAAGCCTCCGGCTCTTTCCATGGGTCAGTGGGGAATCGTTGTGAAGTGTCCCAATCAGCTGTCCACAGCTGCATCAAAGTGGTAACTGGTGCTCTGTTCAGATGGGTAAAAGGATGATCCAGCCTTCCACCTCCGCGTGGTAAGATCACGTGGTCCAGTCACCGCACTTATTTCACCCAGTAACCACTTCGGTCTTTTTCCGAATTTTTTCACATACACCAGCTCTTCCACAGTAAATTTCCTCTCACAACTATGCCAGTCGTATCCAGTTTTCTGGCTTCCCCAACTCCTTTCCACCTTCCCCTCTAAATTCAGCATTGGTAAGCTCAATCTCATCCTGAGACGACATTTCAACAATAACTCCGCAATTGTGAAACCTGTTGTTGTGTGAGGGGTAGTCCTGTAATGAAAAAGAAAGCATGCTAGCTTGGTTTCCAAGAAATCCCCAGTTAGCTTTCTCATGCCTGCCTTGAATGTTTGAACCGCCCTATCGGCCAGTCCGTTTAAGGAAAGGGTGGTATGGTGCAGTTTTCACATGAGTGATGCCGTTGAGGCTGATAAACTGTTGAAACTCAGCGCTCATAAATGCCATGCCATTATTGGAAACAACTACTTCTAATAGTCTAGAATGGCAAAACTGATGTATTTTCTCAGTTGTAGCACCCAGCATTGGTGACTTCACCTCATACACGTCCAACCATTTTGAATGGGCATCGACAATGAGCAGGAAAGGTCCAATATAGTCAATCTGTAATCGCACCCAGGGTTTACCTGGCCACTCCCATGGTGTAATGGAGCTGTCACTGGCAACTTTTGCAGTTACTGACAATGCACACAATGCTTTACTTACCTCTCTATTTCACTATCCATCCCTGGCCAGCATAGATACCTGTGTGCTATGGTCTTCATTTGGGAAATTCCTGGATGGGCAGGAATTAAATTAAAAGTGGCTCCCTTGCCTTTGGAGGAACTATCACTCATGCATCCCGCAATAGGGTGCCATCCTGGCTGGTTATTTCATGCCATCTGTTGAAGAATGGTTTCATTTCATCAGATACCGATCCTGAGACCAATCATGTAGCACTTGTTCTCATACTTGAGATAGGACTGGGTCCTGAATTTTCCAGTCTCTGATCTGTCGAGCACATACCGGTGAGGAATCTAAGAAATTTAACAGTAAAACAAGTTACTGTGGAACTGGGATGTCTTGATCATTTTCTTGTAAAGGTATATGACTAAGGGCTTCGGCATTTGAGAATTGATTGCCAGGCCTATGTACAAAAGTGTATTCGAATGTTGCCAGAATTAAGGCCCATCATTGTATTCTTGCTGAGGCTATGGGTGGTATAGCCTTTTCCTCACTAAACAAACCCAACAGTGGTTTGTGGTCTGAAACGATTATAAAATGGCAACTGGGTACGTACTGGTGAAATTTCTTGACATCAAATATGATGGTCGGGCCTTTTTTTTCTATCTGTGAGTATCCCTTTTCTGCTGTGGTGAGTGTCCTTGATACACAACTTATTGGCCATTCCGTGCTGTCATCCATCCAATGACATAGCACTGCTCCCAGTATGAGAGGAGATGCATCACATGTCAGCACCAATTCCTTCATCTGGTCATAATCCACTAATAGACTGGGCGAGTGCAACAGTTTCTTCACCTTTATGAAAGCTTCTTTCTGGGGTGCCTCCCAAGACCAATGTTGGTTCTTTTTGAGTAGAGAATGTAGGAGCCAGCAGCGTAGACAAATTGGGTAAGAACTGCCTGTAATAGTTGATCATTCCTAGGAATGATTTGAGCTCTGAGGTGTTCTTTGGCACAGGTACCTCTCTTATGGCTCTCACTTTCTCCTTAACTGGGTAGAAGCCCTGTGAATCTACCCGGTGACCCAAATAGATTACCTCCCTTGCTTGGAACATGCACTTTTCTTTTTTCAGACGCACTCCAGCTTGCAAGAAACGTTTTAAGACTTCTTCCAAGTTTGCCAAATACTCTTTTTCAGTGAACCCTGTCACCAATACATTGTCTAAATAGATTACAACCTGGGGCAGTCCCTGCAGTAAACTTTTCATTGTTCTCTGAAAGATGGCACAAGCTGAGGAGATGCTGAAAGGCAATCATGTATATTGGTACAACCCTTTGTGGGCATTGATTGTGACAAATTCCCAGGAGGTATTATCCAACTCTAGTTGTTGGTAAGAATGACTCATGTCAGGCTTTGTGTATGTGTCCCTCCTGCCAGCTTGGCATACTGGTTTTCAATTTTTGGAATGGGGCACCTGTCCAGTTTAGTTACTTTGTTAACCATCAGTTTGTAGTCCCTACAAATTTGAATGCTTTGGTCGGGTTTTAGGAAGGGGACTATGGGTGCTGCCCATTCTGAGAACTGAGCAGCTTGTATAACGCCCAGATTCTCTAGCCTGTTCAGCTCAGTGTTGACTTTTTCTCTCAGGGCGTATGGCACCAGTCTTGCCTTCATAAAGCAAGGGGCTGCTTCTGAATCGACATAAATCATGGCCTGCAAGTCCTGGATTTTTCCCAGTTCATCCTGGAAGACGGTGGCATCCTTTTGAAGTAGTTCTGGTAGTCCACTTGCTCTCAACTGTAAGATTTTGGACCATTCTAACTTAATCTCCTTTAACCAATTTCTCCCCAGGAGGCTTGGCCCTTCACCTGCTACTGTGATCACAGGTAACTGTGCCGATGGTTTCCGTAATGGACAGTTACTCTGCTTATGTCTTTTACTTGAACATCTTCACCTATGTAAGTTCTTAGCTTGGCCACTGTTCATTTCAAATTTAATTGATGTTTACCATTATTCAAATATTTGAAGGTATGTTCCCCAACTACTGTAGTGGCAAATATTGGTTCTGTCTTCCCAACTTTTGGATTAAACAATGAGTAAATGTCAGAATCTATTGTTTCAGGCTCTTCTACATTGTAGATTTCATTGGGCTTCCTTAGTTTACAAGTCTTTCCTTGCACTGCCTCATCCTATGTCCATTTCTGTGACAATAGTAGGATTCAATTTTTTTAAACTGCCAATTGCTAAAAGACTGATTGTTTCCACCTCTATTAAATTTATTCTTCAATTTCACTGCTAAGTTATTTTTCTTTATTGTCCAGCTCATGAGTGTCGTTTCCCACTTATCAGCAGAGTCTTGCTTTCTCGCGCCACTTTCAGCTGAGGTTTCCCACCCGATGTGAAGGACAGTGGCATTTTGGGCACCCTGTATTGCTTTTGAATCTCTTACTGCACTTTCCATGGCCAACACTATCTCTAGCACCTTCTTGAAATCCAGATTCAATTTGGACAATAATCTCTTATGAATAGTGTCCACTTTCACACCACATACTAAACTAATCTTTGAGCATGTTGTTCAGAATCGTACCGAATTCACAAGGTTCCATTAGCTGCTTCAACTTTGCCACATAGCATGCAGTTGTCTTACCCGGAGCTCTATTTCACGAATAAAACCTGAACCTCTGCATCGTAACTAAGTGAAAGTGACCCTTCACGAGGTCCAGCAATTCATTGAAATTTTTTGAATCTGGGGCACTGGGTGCCATCGAATAGGTTTTGCTCCCACAGTACTTAAGAAGATCGTTCGCCTCTTCTCTTCCCCCATAATCTCATTCGCCTGAAAATAGAACGTGAGGCGTTCTATATATTGAGACTAATCATCTGTGGCTGGTTCAAAAGGATCAATTCTCCAAATGGTGGCATTTTGATAGGGGATAACTTCTTCAATTCTAATGGAGCTTGCTACTTACAATCACTGGGCGAGGTACAGTGCTTTCTAACTTTATTTCTTCTGTTCAACTCTGTTCTATCCTCTTTGTCAGTTTGTTGTAGGGTGGCCGAGTTGTAAGTGTTAATCTGCAGACAATTCTTGGGTGGAAACATTAAGTTTATTTACAATATACTCAGCAACAACTACACATGTGCTTTCAACTCCAACTCTATTTCTACACTGACTGCTGATGTAGCCTGCACTACTCTCCTATTGGTTACTACAGATCATGTGATCTTCCTTAACAAGTATTATTCTTAAAGTTACATTACACACTAAATAAAACCATAATTACTACACATACCTTCATGGATAGCCACCAGATCCTTCTGCACATTCCGCTGGACATCCGGCATCTGCCGCCTAATGGACAACTCCAGAGGCACATCATCTGCCTTTGACTCAGTATTGTCCTGGTCTACAGCTGTCCCTGGGCACTCTCTACCTCCACCTGTTCCTCAAGTGAATGTAAAGTGCCCTTACCACTATTCACAGGCATTCTAGCTAACAATCTAATGTCCACCAAGGTGCTGGTATCTGCTCTGGTGCCTGGTTCAGAGAAGGGGTGTGACGCAGGTGCATCTAAAGCCCAGTGATCCTCTGGTGTCAAGGATGGCTCTTCGGGGTCCAGCGTTCGAGGGCAAGCTGTCAATTGTAGGGGAGAACAATGAGGTGTCATTAGTTCACGTCATCACAATGTCACTGTGCATGCCAGGTGCCCTGGTGAGACAATGGAGATCTGCATCTTGGTGCCATCATCTTTCAATGATCAATGGGGTTCGAGGCTTCCATCAATGAAGGGACTACTTCATTGGTGCCTGACTGCACAATCCAACACTCTCACCTCTGTACGCTTTGCTCTTACCTTCATCAGAGACTCCCTGCCTCTCCACGACCAAGGTGGGAGGTGGCACTCCAGCTCCAAGGCATCCATCTCGTACCTCGTCAGAATGAGGAGGTTTAGGGGGCCTCTGCCTCTCTTTGTTCTTTTGTTGGTGTTATGGCTTCTTTTCTCCTGAAATGACAGAGGAGCATTGATTTATCCACTCTCTACATGCAGTGCCATTACAGCCTGGCAAACCCCTCCCCCTAGCACACCTTACAGGGCACATCCGAGTAACGGCCCTCAACCCACAAGGCACTCAGGCCAAGCAGCCAGGGCTCATCCTCTTGCCCAGCTCTGGTGCCAGTAACAGACTAGCACTCAGACTCTAACATCCCTGAGCTCCACGGGTGGATGGCCAGCCCTTAACACTTCTCCACACTGATCCATGCTAACTCGGTACTCATCCTTGCCAAGCGCAGCAGATCATTGAACCTTTTGTGGCACTGCACCCATGTGCGCCACATAACGCTGTAGCTACTGACCTCGGCTGCCACCGCCTCCCAGGTTTTTTTGGTCAGGCGCGGTGGCCTCCTCCTGCCATCCCTGGGTGCTTGAGTGTCTTGCCTGACACCTACCTCCTCTATAAGGACCGTAAGGCACTTGTCTGAGAAACAGGGGGGCCAAGTGCCCACCCGACTTGTCCTCCCACCTGATGTTTCCAGCTGCTGGTGAGGCTATTGTTCGAATGAAATGGTCTCCTGGACAGACTCCAAAGATTCTCCCCTGGCAGCATTAAGGGAGCTGCCTCTGCCAATTTTAAAGTACCAGCTGGGCCGTCATTGGACCTGGTGCCCGACAGGCTCCTGCCTCCACCCAGCCTGCCCCATTGAGAGGACACGTTTCATGCTGGGTGGACCTTGATTGGCCATCTGGTGTGAAATCATGTTTGCAACGCGACCGCGGTCATGAGCGGATTCCACATCCGCTTCCACTCCTGTCGACTTGGCGCACACGCCAAGCGTGAAATTCAGGCCCATGTTTACCATTTACATGTCACAAGTAGATTTTTGGGTTCCATTTTATGTTAACTCCCATTCCATTCCTCATATTCTCCCTTTGGCAATCTTACTTTCCTCTTCACATCCCCTCTCAAGTTATTATATTTGACCTGGTACTGGCTTGAAGAATTCAGTTGACATGAATCATACACCCTCTTTTTTTGTTTCATCATATTCTCTGTCTCCCTTGTCACTCAAACAGCCCTGGCTTTGGTTCTCATGCCTTTCCCTCTTTACCTAGCCTGTACCTGAAACATCTCTTCTTTAAAGATCACACATAGCTTTGTTAATTTTTCCTGTTAAACTTTAGTTCCATTTTGCCCTGGCTAGATCCCCTCTCCTCCCATCAAAGTTAGCCTCTTCCAATTTAGAAGTTCTACTTTAGAGTGTTCCTTGCTCTCTCCTTTACTAATCTAAACCTTATGATACTTCTGTCACAGGTGGATTTGGTACTACTCACCTTGCCAGACCTCAAAGTCATTGAAGCGCTTATGGCACTGTATCCATGTCCTTCTAATAACACTGTGGCTGAAGACTTCCTGAGCCACCACCAGCCAAGCCTGCTTCTTTACAATGGCTGACCACCTACCCTGACCCTCAGGGAAAAAGAGGTCTGCTGCCTCTACCATAACCTGAAGGGAAGCATCAGTGAATTGTGGTACAGCCCTTCCATGCCTACCCACCATTCTACTTTTCTTGAGTGCTCCACTTAAACTCTCTCCAGGCATACTGCAGACAGGCAGGCCCACTCTAAATATGCCACACAAATTCATTGGACGGAATTTTCTGTGCTCGCTGGATTCAGGCATCATGGCGGGTGTGAGCGGACAATATGGCGGGAAAGCCAAAAATCCATTTCATGACATCATGAAACCAGTTTGCAGTGGTTCGCTCCACTCATCAATGGCAGGCCACGTTTCCTGCCACCGCACGTCGGGAACTGCATTGTAATACACCTGCATATCATTATAAGCACAGCTTGCCAGAATCATCCCCCCACATCAAATTAACCACCCATGTTGGCAGGAAAACACATCTTGACAAGGATGACATGCAGAAGTTGGTACTTACTGTTAGGGCCTTGGTCACATCGCGGACATTCATGGAGCAGAAGATGCTGGGGAGGACCATGTGCATTGCATGCTGGGTGGATTCTCATGGACATAGCTCCGCCACGAAGCAGCTCACGGAAGGTAGAAGGTCACCATTAAGGGTCTGCTTCGGGACTTTAGTGACTTGGCCGTGGTCTGCAATAGTTGATCATCAAGTAGGTGGGGAGAAAGGAAGGTCTAGGTCTAAGTGGGAGAGGAAGATATGTCGGGGGGAGTGAGGATGGGAAGGGGAGCGAAGGTGTCAGGGGGAGTGAGTTTGGGTGGGGGGGAAGATAGTGTCAAGGGGATTGAGATGGGGGGGAGGAGGGAATACAAGGGAGGAGGCTGTAACAGGGGAGAATACAACAACTGGGGTGGTGGGTGTAAGGGAGGAGGAAGGTGTAAGGAAAGGAGTTTGGAGTGGGGGCAGGTCTCAGGGGAGGAAGGAGTTCTGAGCGGCGGAAGGAGTAAGGGTGGAGGAAGGAATAAAGGCATGATGGAAGGAGTAAGGGGGGGATGGAAGGAGTAAGGGGGGGATGGAAGGAGTCTGGATAGGGGGGGGAGAGTCCAGAGGAGGGAAGGAGTCCAGAGGGGGAGCAAGGGATGGGGGGGGGGTGAAAGAGTCCAGAGGTTGGGGAGGAGTCGGGGGGGTGAGGGGAAGGAGTCCAGAGGAGGGAAGGACTCCGGGGGAGGAGGAAACCAGGGGAAGAAAGAGCAAAGGGAGAGGAAGGAGTCCGGGGGAGGGAAAAAGTAAGAGGGGAGGATGTCCAGGTGAATGTGCAAGGGAGGAGTCCATGGAGTCAATGGTTGCCTCTCTGGGAGTGAACTGAGGGTGGGTGTGGTACGAGGGAATGGTGAAGATGACCGAGAGCAGAGTGAGGCAAGGGAACAACAGTATCGGGAGAAGGGACGGTGAGGGTGTTTGATGGGGACTTGGAGGCAGGTACGGACCCTGGGGGTGGGAAACAGGAGGTCAATGTGGATGGGGGTGGGATTTTTAGGGAGGTAGGGAACATGCACGTTTAGCTGGACGCCCCCAAAAGAAAAGGGTTCTGCCTGATAGGTGATGGTGGGGAGGTGGAATATGGTGCTAGAGGGGTCAGCAGTGATGGAGGAAAGGTTGTGAGTGACTATGGGAAGGGAAAGGACGGAGGAGCTAAAAACAAATGTTACATGCACCATGCTTCTAAAATCAAAAGTGAAAGAACGTGCATATTGGGCAGGAACAGGTGCTGCATGGGAGTGTAATCATTGGGTGGGTGGAGATGCAGGTCAGCTCAGATGGTCAACTGAAAGAGAGCCCCAGTGGGCAGCATTGAAAATGCTCAGGGCATTGAGATCAGTGTGACGAAGGATCTGTGTGTATGGGAGAGTGCTTGCACACACACTTCTCGCTCCAGAATCACTCATGAGCCAACTGTGTCCAGCTAAACTGCTAGGTGGGGGGTGGGGGGGAAATGCAGTGGGAGGACTTGCAAAGCCTGTCAATGAAGCTGAAAGGCACCATTACACATTATTCAGTGAAGGAGAATATATTTTCAGATTATAAAGTGACAACCCATGCAACCAATTGTGATCAGAATTTCTTAACTTTTCTAGGCCTAACACTTCTGGGTGCTGCCCTGACATCTGCAGCAGGGATGGAGACAGCCTGTGCAATGGTTGACCCTGATGACTTGGGCGTGGGTCCTTTGGAGAGCCAAAGTCTGGTGGCCCCAGCTTGCTTTGGCTGTCCTCCAGTAGGCCAGCTGCTCCGTCAGTGGTGACAGAGGATGAGGCTTAGGGGGTCACAGGCAAACAGGACTCAGAGGGAGAGGACAGTCTGAGGTACCTGACTGGATGACCCAGGGGTATCCAGCTGCCGCTCCTCCCTTTGGTTGCCCCAGGGCCCCAGCCTGACCCCTTGAGGGGAAGGAGCACCTGGAGGGACGTTGAGGTGTCCCATTTCCCTCTCATGTTGCCACTGCAGGAAGTCACCTATGGCCACTGCAGTGGAGTGCAGATCTCCGTGCATCTTCACATTCTGCTGGACCAGGGTCTGCCATCCTTTCCATGGAGACCTTCACGCACGCACATGAGCAGAACCAATTCATCAGAGAGCAGGGGCAGACGCACTCCTCTGACTCATGTGCCACTCTGCTGAGGGCTTCCAACAGCTCTGACTGAGGTTCCCCTGCCTTCTGCTGACTCTCCACAATGAGTTGGAAGGCCGAATCCAGAGGCTTTTCATCTGGCTCAGATCTCACAGATGCCTCTTCCCCAGCGGTCCTCCGAGTGCTGGGGAGCTTGGATGAACCTGCCTTCTCCTGTTGCGAACACGTGTCTGCGCAATCACCACCAGATTGTGAACCCGAGCCTGCTCTAAATCTAGGTCCCGAGGTACACGTCTCTGCGTTGGTGGAGGGTGTGGGTAAGCCCTGTGACATATCTTCCAGGCTGCTTATTTCCAGCTTTTCAATGGAGGAGGTGTCCTCTTGGCTGGAGGTGAGAACCTGGATGGAGCTGAGGACTAGCTGGCTGAGGGTATCGGTCATTTGGCAGAGATCCCTGTGAACCGAAGTAGAGATAATTAGTGCATGACAGCAGAGTCAAAAGCAGGAGAGAGAGCACTCACATTTGTGTTGAGAGAGGGATGGTTTGGTATAGGATCCTTATATGGGTATTCGCCATCGACCTCACCATCGCCACAGGCATGGCCCATGTCTTCGCCAATCAGCGTGATGGCACGGACCTCAAAGTAAGTGTGGGGCCTAATGTGAGCCACTCCACCCCTAGCCTGGGACCTCTCCCTGCTATTGTCAGCCAACTCGTCCTGCATGAAAACAGATGGAGACTGTAAGCAGGACACATGGCACTCCATGGAATGTTTGTGTGGTGAGTGGAACCATGGATGGAATGAAGATGCAAGCTTGAGAGGACATGAGCCTGATGGAAATGTGAGGGTGTGTGTTAGTTAGTGTTGTTGCCCCTTGAGGTGTAAGGTCCCTGTGGTTGTGTGATGCATGTGTGAGTATGTAAATTGAGAGTGATGAGAAGAGTGACTTACCCTGGCGGAACGGATGAGACCATTCATCCTCTTTTGGTACTAGGTGGATGTCGTCTTTTGCAGGTAGTTGGCATTGACCACTACTGCCACAGCCTCCCTACTGGATTTGCCACTTTGCTTGCTAGCCTTTGCCCAGAGCGGCAGCAGAGGACATCTTGGTGGGCTTCCACGACATCCAAAAGGCATTCCAGAGATGTGTCACTGAATTGAGAGGCTGTAGTCGTCTTGCGTTTTGGGGCTATGGCTTGTGTGCAGCAGTCCTGGGCGGAAGCACTGAGAGGTGAGCGCGCAGCTGCACTTTAAATATTGCGCCCGGCATGAGGAAGTGGCAAGGTGATGGCGTGGCAGACGAGAAAGGAGGTCACCCACCAGCGAAACGGTGTGTTTCCCAGGAATGCATGAATAATGAGGCGGGATTGGAACAAACCGCATGAAAAGCTGCCATTGTGACCAACGGGAAAAACGTTCTTTCTCCCGCCCGCTGCCACACAGTGCAAACCTGGGATGATTCCGCCCATTGTCTATCTTCCGATTCCTCTCCCCTACCTCCCCATTGCTCCCCTGTCATCCTTAATGGGATGGCAAACATGGATGTGGCAATGAAGTTGTCTATCGCCTGGAAGATTCGCCCTGCCGCCACACTGCTGACTCCTGCAGGGTTGGGATGCAGAAATGGTCCCAAATCCTGAAAATATCTTGCTACCAGAAAATCCCACTCTCATTGTATCTGTGGTAAATGCTGCAAATAAATGGTGATTTATTTAACCATAAGGAATTTCGGATTTTCCCTAGTTTAAACGAAGCACACAGTGGTAGCAAGATGTTTACAAATTAATTATTCCTGCCATAATAACTGGCCCTGCAACAAACATCTTGTTAAGCCTAGACTTTTGTTGATATTAGTAGATGAATGCTTATCACCTTCATATGACTTTCCTATCCCCCTTTAGCAGAGGTATTAAACTATTTGATCATTGTGTGTGATCATTGGCTAATATTCCCAGTAATAATTTATAGACTGTGGTTCTATTTTTCGTAACTGAGTGGAAATTTAACAGGATTTGCACAACATTACGGTATGAATTTCCAGTGAAGCCTTGATTTCAATTCGATGTTTTACAAAACAGTAATACATATGAACTTGCTGCTGTTTTCTGGAGAGCACAAGTTTGACAGAAAGAGCTGATAATTCTGAATGGGTTAGTGATTATGAATAGCACTGAGTTGTTGCTTGATTTTCAACACAGTGTTGACTGTCCAGCAAAAATGATATTGCTGATCACTGCAATGCTTTTCATTGCTTTGTTTTTTATCTACCAAAGGCATCACTCAGCTAACCAGCTATGACATTCCTCAGCTAATCTCAAATCCAATATCTGTATTAGCCTGCAGATTTTCCACATCCAAGCACTAATTAAATTGCAGAGTTGAACGAAAACACAACAGCATGCATTTTGGCACAGCAATAGACACTGGTTGAAGGCTTGGAAAGAGAAAGCGCAAGTGCCTCCCATGTACCTGCAAGAAATAGTGAGGACTCAGCTTATTCAAGAAACTAGGAACATATTGTTAAACTTTAGATATCAGTGAATGTTTTTAGACAGTGCTTTTGAAGCATTTTTATCTGGAGTATGGTAGATCTTTGTTCATTTCAGAACTCTCTGGCTACTGCTGTTGTCTCCCCTTCAGCTACTGGTTGTGAACAGAAGTTTATAATTGCCCATGACGACCATGATAAGTGAGTGTTGTGGCAAGGCTCTGATGCACATGGACAAATGGCAGATTCAAATGAAAAATCACAATGTGGGGACAGCTCAGCAAGTGCACTGTGAGGTGGAACATAAATGCATTTATTAAACAGGCTGGCTAGACCTATATAATCAACTAAAATATTCTTTGTACTGTTAGAGCTGTACTTTGTTTGAGTTCAATTAGATGTCAAGATCAGCTGACTGCACACATTTCCTAGATTTCACTATATGAAAGAGGATGCCGAAAGTACCAAGGATTTCCACAATTTTCTTATAGATGCAGTGTATTTACACCTTTTTCAGAAAAATTGGTGCTGCCACAATGGATAAAAGAGGAACATTAAAGTACCATACAAGAATGAATGGTGACAGTTCTATGGGTATGACAGTTTTATGGGTATATTCACCATCACTCACCACAGCCATGTAAAAAAGATAATTCTTCCACTCCTATCTCTGAGATCCACAGCAGGGCGACACATTGGGAATACCTGACTAGATTGGTACAAGGAGAGATTACAATTTAATTTGATAAAGGGCTGTGGAGGTGAGATGACCTTAACCCTTACACAAAGGGAAAGGCAGAATGCTTAGCAAATCCACACCAAATCTTGATCTCCTATTGCCTCTCTGTTCACTGATCGATATTGGCTGCTGATTTCCCCACACTTTAAATTTTAAATTCTTATCCTTGTATTTAAATCACTTCATGCCTTGCATCTCCTGTCTATACCCTCCTTCAGCCGTACAGCCTTCTGAGAGTTCTGAGTTCTTCCAACTCTGGACACCTCCAATTCCTTTGCCCTACCTTTGGCAGCTGTGCTCTTGGCTATCTCAGCCCAACAAACTGGACTGCCCTACCTAAATCTCCCTGTTTTTCACTTCCAGCTTCTCTTGTATGACCCTTCCTAAAAATTCCCTCTTTGACTAGAATTTAGTCAGTCTTCCTAATATATCGTCTTGGACTCTATTTCTGTGATATCTGATTTGTCTTATTACTCTTCTCTGAAGTCAAAGCTGCAGTATAAATTCAAGTTATTGATATTGTTATTATTCATTGCTTTGAGTTATTTCCTCTTTGAAAGAAGTCCTTGTTCTGGGATGATGATATGCATGGATTGATTTGAAAACATTCTTAAAGTGGCCTAAAACAAAAACTGAAAAACTCAGCAGGTCTGGCAGCATTGGCGGAGAAGAAAAGAGTTGACGTTTCGAGTCCTCATGACCCTTCGACAGAACTTGAGTGAATTCAAGAAAGGGGTGAAATATAAGCTGGTTTAAGGTGTGTGTGGGGGGGGGGCGGTTTGGGTGGGGAGAGAGAAGTATGGTGTGGTTGTAGGGACTCGAAACGTCAACTCTTTTCTTCTCCGCCGATGCTGCCAGACCTGCTGAGTTTTTCCAGGTAATTCTGTTTTTGTTTTGGATTTCCAGCATCTGCAGTTTTTTTGTTTTTATCTTAAAGTAGCCTGTTGGTCTACTGGAAGTGATTTAGTAATTGACTATCAGTGTTGAATCAATTATTTGTATTGTGAGTGGATTCAGTAACAACAGCGCAAAAGCTACATGTGCATTGTGCCTTCAGGACGGAGGGTGGGATTTTCCAGCCCCACCCACTACCTGGATCATCTGCTCCTGCCGAAATGGACTTTTGCCTGGGATGCCAAATCTCCCACAGGTGGTCCTGCCATGACGGGGTCGGAAAATCCCAGCCATAATCTTGACTTTAAAAATCAGGCTAGGTCTTTACCAATCACTAGGAGAAAATCCCAACATTTCAGGTGCGCTGAGGGGACAGCCAGCTGGCGCTACTGTTAATAGACACTTATATAGGCCCAAATTTTCTGACATGAGGAGAGGTCTCTGACTCAACTTATTAGTTGATAATGTGCCTCGGGATCCTGAGGAAACCCCGATGTGTTCACATCTGGTTATGTGAGAAGCTTTTTTTAAATTCATTTATGAAATGGCTAGGCCAGCATTTATTGCCCGTCGCTAATTGCCCTTGAGATGGTGGTGGTGAGCTGCCTCTTTAAACCACTGCAGTCCCAGTGGTGCAGGCACACCTACTATTAGGAAGAGAATTCCAGGATTTTGACCCAGCGATAGTGAAGGAACAGCGATATATTTCCAAGTCAGGATGGTGAGTGACTTGGAGGGGAACTTCCAGGTGGTGGTGTTCCCAAGCATCTGCTGCCCTTGTCCTTCCAGGTGGTAGCGGTCGTGGGTTTGGAAGGTGCCGCCTAGGGAGCCTTGGTGAGTTCCTGCTGTGCATCTTGTAGATGGTACACACTGCTGCCACTGTCCGTCAGTGATGGAGGGAGTGAATGTTTGTGGTAGGAGTGCCAATCAAGTGGAATGCTTTGTCCTGGATGGTGTCGAGCTTCTTGAGTGTTGTTGGAGCTGCACCCATCCAGGCAAGTATTCCATCACACTCCTGACTTGTGCTTGGTAGAAGATGGACAGGATTTGGGGAGTCAGGAGGTGAGTTACTTCCCGCAGAATTCCTAGCCCCTGACCTGCTCTTCTAGCCACAGTATTTATATGGCTAGTCCAGTTCAATTTCTGGTCAATGATAACCCCCAGGCCAATTGCCCTTGAATGTCAAGAGGTGATGGTTAAATTTCCTCTTGTTGGAGATGGTCATTGCCTGCCACTTGTGTGGTGCATATGCTACTTGCCACTTGTCAGCCCAAGCCTGGATATTGTCCAAGTCTTGTTGCATTTGGACATGGACTGCTTCAGTATCTGAGGAGTTGCAAATGGTGCTGGACATTGTGCAATCATCAGTGAACATCCCCACTTCTGACTTAATGATGAAAGGAAGGTTATTGATGAAGCAGCTGAAAATGATTGAACTGAGGACACTACCCTGAGGAACTCCTTGGACTGAGAAGATTGACCTCCAACCACCATAGCCATCTTCCTTTTTGCTAGGTATGACTCCAACTAGCAGAGAGATTTCCCCTCTGATTCCCATTGACTCCAGTTTTGCTAGGCCTCCTTGATGTTACACTCAGTCAAATGCTGCCTTGATGTCAAAGGCCATCACTCTCACCTCACCTCTGGAGTTCAGCTCCCTTGTCCATGTTTGGGCCAAGGCTGTAATGAGGTCGGAAGCTGAGCGTCCCTAGCGGACCCAAACTGAGTGTTATTAAGCAGGTTATTGCTAAGCAAGTGCCGCTTGATAGCACTGTTGATGATCCTTTCCATCACTTTACTGATGATTGGGTATAGACTGATGGGGCGGTAATTGGCCAGGTTGGATTTGTCCTGCTTTTTTGTACAGAACATACCTGGGCAATTTTCCAGATTATCGGGTAGATGCCAGTGTTGTTGCTGTACTGGAACAGCTCGGTTAGGAGCGCAGCAAGTGCTGGAGCACAAGCCTTCAATACAATTGCCAGAATATTGTCAGGGCCCATTGCAGTATCTAGTGCCTTCAGCCATTTCTTGATATCATGTGGAGTGAATTGAATTGGCTAAAGACTGGCATCTGTGATGCTGGAGGCCTCTGGAGGAGGCTGAGATGGATAATCCACTTGGCACTTCTGGCTGAAGATTGTTGTGAATTCTTCAACCGTATCTTTTGCAATGATGTTCCAGTTGTCAGTGTTACCCTGCACGGACTGCTCCATGTTTCCAACAACAGTGGGATCAGATGGCGAGAAGCATAAAGACTTGGGCTATTTGCCCTACACACACCCTGTTTTTTTGCATGAATTTACTTAGGCCAGAATTTTCCATTTGGCATGTGGGGGCAGGACCCACATGCCAATGCGTAAAATGATACGCAGTGATGTCAGGCGAGTGTCCCGACGTCACCACGCGCCATCACAATATTTCGTTGGACGGGCGCGCAATGATATCCAATGCGCACCTGCCATTAATTAACGGGCCACTTAAGGGCACATTCAGCCCTTGAAGCGGCAGTCAACGACGATTTTTTGGCGCCTGTGTGATCTTCAGGTCGCGCATGGGTGCAACAGGCAGGTGGGGAGGGCACATTTGTATAAACCTCATCTACGGGCGGGATAAGAGGGCTCAGTGGGGTTGTGAGTGTGTTCTGTCAAATATTGATTTTTCAAAGTTACTTATACTTGCCTGTTTGATCTGCAATACTTCAAAACACATACCAGCTGCCTGGACTGGACTCACAACCTTCAAATCAGCACTCTGCAGTGAATAATCTTTTTTGGGCCTGCAGGTTTCAGGAAGCCTTCCCTTAGCCTGGGAATGGAAGCTGAACTCTCCACTGGAGGCACCTCCTCTGAGGGGGAAGGGAGGGCTAGAAGGGGGAGGAGGCTAGGAGCGCACATTCAGCCTCCAGGGGAGCCACCTTTGGAAGGACAGCGTAGACACAAGGGGCGCAGGACCAAGAGGTAGTCCAAGGCCAAAGGGGTCGCATAATACACCACTATCATGTCGCCAGGGTATACAGGCTGCAAAGCAGCTACCTCAATACGTCTGAGTTGCAGTGCCAAAGGAGGCTCCGTCTCTCAAGGGAGACAGTCAACTATATCTGTCAGATGATTGGCCCTGAGACCTCCCCTGTGTGGGTGGACAGCCCATGCCAGCGGCTCTAAAGGTCACATCTGCCCTCAACTTCTATGCCTCTGGCTCCTTCCAGGGGTCGGTGGGTGAACTTTGCTGTATCTCCCAATCAGCTGTCCACACTTGTGTCAAGCAGGTTACAGATGCACTGTTCAGGCATGCATGGACCTTCATCCACTACCATTGGGACCAGGCAAGCCAGACACAGCTGGCTTCCCCCACGTCCAGGGTACAATAGACTGTACACATGTGGCCATCAAGGCACCAGCAGGTGAGCCCTATGCCTTCGTCACCTGGAAGGGCTTCCACTCCATGAATGTGCAGATAGTGTGTGATCACAGGATGCTGATTCTACAAGTCTGTGCAAGGCAACCAGGCAGCTTACACAATGCCTACATCCTCAGGCACTCCCAGGTGCCGGGGCTCTTCAGTGCATCAGCCCAGCTTGATGGATGGCTGCTGAGTGACAAGGGCTATCCCCTCAGAAGATGGCTCATGACGCTTCTCAGCTATCCAAGAACAGAAGTTGAGCAGCGGTATCATAGGAGCCATGGCACTGCAAGGGCTGTGGTGGAGAGAGCCATCGGTCTTCTCAAGATGCACTTCCAATGCCTGGACCGTTCAGAGGGCGCATTTCAATACCCCCCAGATTGTGTGTTGCTGATGGTGGTTGCATGCTACGCTCTCCACAATCTTGAACTGGAAAGGGATGACCCTGTGGACGACAAAGATGTAAATGCAGTGGCTGCAGCTGCACACGATGAGTCCAGCAGTAAGTCCGAGGATGAGCACGCACAGGGTAATGCTGAAGGGGTAGATACTGACCCGGGCAAACTCCAGGGAGGCAGGGACAACCGGGAGGCTTTAATCCAATGAACCTTCAGCTAGCACACCACAGATGGACCTCCAGGACAAGCCTGGGCTGCAGGCTCTGTACTTGATACCTAAGTGCAAAATCTCCCTGGATAGGAACATTAACTAAGGACCTTGTCAATAAAGCTGAATGTCCCACATATCACTCATAACTTTATTGGTAACCTCCACCTGCAGAAGGAAAAAGGCACCCTCAGCCATGGTGACATGTATGAATTTAATATTACAACAAAAGGTACTTAAAAACACAAAATGACAAAGGTGGTAAATGTCACACAAACTCATAAAGACCTCATTGCGGGCCAACACAAAAGCACCAGTGATAAACCCCGTGGTGTGCCTAAAGGGTCTTATGTTTACATTTTCGGGCGCTATGTCTTGGTGCTGCCCCCTCTCTGGGAGTGGCATCTGAGACAGCCTGCTCACTCTGTTGTCCTGTCGACCTCGATGACCTTGGCTGTCATCCTCTGGCCTGTGGAGCCTGTGCTGGCCCTGCCTGGGAAGGAACTGCCAGTTCCACAGCTGGCAACTCCCCAGTCATCGCAGCCTCATCGGATGCAACGGTCACTGGCAGAGGGGCGGAGGAGTTACCGCCCTCATCCGGAACGCCCTGAGAAGAGCCCGCAGAGATGGTAGGCAGCTGCTGCGCCGCCGTGAGTTTGCTTTGGATCTCCCTGTTCACCGTGGATGGATGGGCACCAAGCTGGGAAAGTTGGTGCCCAGACCATTTCCCACACTGGCACTGACTAGCTGAGGTCAATACCAATGTGAGGGCTTGCTGGTCCGAGCACATCCCCAGGAATCCCTGATTTGTATCCAGGAGGAGCATTTCCACGAGAGTCGCCACTCTCTCCATGAAGAACGCTGGCGCTCAGCAATGAGGCTCATTGCATTGGCGATAGTCCACGTAGACTCCTCCACCACGGACACCAAGCCAAGCATAGCCTCGTGTATCTCCACCAGATGCTCCCGCACACCCTGCCACATTTCCTGCGTTTGCTGCATTGCAGATGACTCCAGAGGCACATCATAGCCATCGACCCAGCATGTACCTGGTCCCCTGCAGTCCTCCAACTGCTGGTGCCATGGCCACTCTCTGTCTCTGCCAACTTCTCCAGCGACTGTGAAGTGCCCTCACTGCTGTGCCTTGGGACACTGGCAAATGTTCCAGTTGCCACTGAGGTGCTAGTATTTGCACTGGTGCCTGCCTGGCAGAGATGGTGTGATGCTGTTGAGTCCGTGACTTCAGGGCCCTCAGATGTGAGATGGGGCCTCTGCGGCTCCTCATCCCCACCTTGCTTGCTAATGCTGAAAGGAAGAACAAGGACATGGATCAGTTAACGTGGAGACAATGTCAATGTGCGTCCCTGTCCCCTGGATCATTATTCGCTCATCTTTCCATAAGCAATGGTCTAGCCATGTTGCAAACTTCAATTACTGAACATTCAGCACTGCCATGGCTGTTGGGAAAACAATGGTGACCTCATTGCTGGGCACACATACCTTCCCGTGGCACCCCAGTCTCACCGACATCGGTGGACCTGGGCGCATGGCACCTCTCCAAATCCAGGGCCTCCTGCTCGAAGCGGCTGAGAATCGCTAACTGTGCTGGCCCGCCGCCAGTCCTCACCTGCTCGGCAGCATTATGTGCATTCTTCTCCTGAAAAGGAGGGAAGAGCATTGATTAGTGCTACTTGTACCTGGATTCTCTTTGCGGCTGGCCCACCCCCAACCAGAGTGGGACATTGCAGGGTTCCAGTGTCTTCTCACCCCGCTGCTGTCGAACACTCACACAAAGATGCTAGGCCTGTCCCGCAACCCCCCACCCCCTTGACCACATGCTGCCTACATCACATTAGGCACCACATGGTCTAACCTTACATAGTAAGGAGGCGCAAGCACTTGGAGCGCAGAGAAGAGCAGATTGATCAGTGCCATGCCACCTTGAAGCTTCCCTCCCAGCATGTCATCTCCATGACTTTGACATGCCCTAGAGTTCCAGCACTGCGCCTAGGTGCAGCTCCTCCAGGTTGCCCCCAAAACAGTAATGTGGGTCACAGTGTACCACATGTTGTGGGTGCAAAACCCATCTCTTCACCACCCTCTCACGGTGACCTCGGCATGGGCAATATCTGCTGGCCCACCCAACAAAGGACACATGCCGTCAATGATTCTATGCAGTCACTACACTCAGGCTTGGGGGGCCGCCAGGATGAAAGCCTAACTGCTGGGTTAAGTGACCAATGCCAACATGGCACTCACCATTCCTCAATGCAACAGGTCATTAAAACGCTTGCGATACTGGATCCAGGTGCGTCGCACCATGTAATGGAAGCTCACGATCTCCGCCACCTCCTCCCAGGCACATTACTTACTTCTGACTGGGGGATGGTATATAGAGGGGCCTCTGCTTTTCTTGATTTACATGTATAACCTAGACCTGGGTGTATAGGGCCCAATTTCAAAATTTAAGGATGATGCAAGACTTGGAGGTATTGTGAACTGTGAGGATAGTGATAGACTGTGAGAGGATATAGACAGGCTGGTGGAGTGGTCAGACATGTGGCAGATTAAATTTAATGTAGAGAAGTGTGAATTGATATCCTCAGAACAATAAGGATAGTGACATAAAATAAAGGATACAATTCTAAAGGAAATGCAGGATCTGGATGTATATGTACACAAATCATTGAAGATAACAGGGCAGGTTGAGAAAGCAGTTAATAAATTATACTGAATCCTGGGTTTTATAAATAGGAGCAGAGAGTACAAAAGCAAATACATTGTGAACCTTCATAAAACATTGGTTCCACCTCAAAGGGAAGGGTGTGAAGGTTTGAGAAAGGGAAAAGGAAGGATTTATACAAATGGTTCCTAGGATGAGAGACTTCAGTTCTGTCGATAGATTAGTGAAGCTGGGGCCGTTCTCCTTGAAGAGAAGGTTGAGAGAAGATTTGTTAGATATGTTCAAAATCATGAAGGGTCTGGATAGCGTAAATGGGGAGGAACTGTTCCCATTGGCAGAATGTCGAGAATCCTAAGGTGATTAACAAAAGTACCAGAGGCGACATGAAGGAAAACTTCTTTGTACAACAAGTGGTTTGAATCTGGAATGCATTGCCTAAGCTTGTGATGGAAACAGATTTAGTTGTGGTTTTCAAAGGTGTGGTAATTTAATGTGTAATATACCTTTAAGAAGAATGTTATTAAAGAAGATCACATGATCTTAGTATCCAATAGCAGAGTAGTGTGGGCTACCTCTGTGATTAGTAGTCTGCAGTCAGTAACTAGTAGTTGGAGTAGTGTAGAGATAGAGTTTGAAGTGTAAGCACGTGTTTAGTTGCTGCTGAGTACCTCTGTAAATAAACCAAGAGTTTCTACCTCAGTGTCTGCTACTCAACTCTATCATTAGTACCAAATCAGCCACCATTTACAACAAGTGTGAGAACAGGATCCAACAAACTGATGCCAGAGCAGTGCTCTGATGCAATCCGGCAGCACTACACCACTGACTCTAAGTAAATCAGCCGGAATGTAAAAGCACTCCAGCACCCCAGCAACCCCGACAAAGCTCATTCCCCTCCCAGCAATGTTCACTCCCCACAGGACAATCCTGACAATGCTCACTCTCTCCCAACAATGTTCACCACCCCCCCACCCCCCCACCTGATTATGTTCACTCCTCTCCCGACAATGTTCTCCCCCTCCTGACAATGCTCATCCCCCTCCCGACTATGCTCACCGCCCATCTGACAATGCTCATTCCCCTCCCGACAATGTTCACTCCCCACCCGACAATGCTCACCACCTCCCGACAATGCTCACCACCTCCCGACAATGCTCACCACCTCCCGACAATGCTCACCACCTCCCGACAATGCTCACCACCTCCCGACAATGCTCACCACCTCCCGACAATGCTCACCACCTCCCGACAATGCTCACCACCTCCCGACAATGCACACCCACTTCCCAGCAATGTTCACCTCCCTCCCGACAATGTTCACCCCTCTCCTGACAATGCTTACCTCCTTTCCAGCAACAATCACCCCCCTCTCCCTGTCCTGGCAACGTTCACCCTCCTTCCTGCCGATGGCCAACTCCCTCCTGGTTCATTCCCCGACTCCCCCTGGCAGTGCTCACCCCCTCCCACAACTCCTCCCTGACTCACCTTCCGGAATCCTTGGCTGCTGTCTAGCCAATGTCAAAAGAGTCAGCATTGTTAGGGAGTGCAGAGGTGGCAGCAAGGTGGGGGGTTAACATTTTCATGAGGTGAGGGAGGGGGTGAACACTGTCAGGGGTGAGGGAGGTGTTTGAGCATTGTTGGGGAGAGGGCAGTGAGGAGTTTGAGCATTGTCAAGGGGTGAGAGAGGCGGAGTCAACACTGTTGGGGGGTTGCGAGGAAAGTGTTTGAGCACTGTCAGTGAGTGAGGGAGGGTTAGCGCTATCAGTGAGTGAAGATTGTGCAGTGTTGAGGTTGACAGCTCCATTTAAAACAATGAACAAAGTCATTGAACTGAAGACAGACCTTAAGGAACATGTTTTCATTTCATGACGGGAAAAGGGGCGAGGCTGCGCTTGAATTATGCTCGAAACTTGGCCTCCCAACTGTGTTCATCCCTGCATCTCTCTAGAGTCGACATCGGAAGGGGAAAAGGCTCCAACATAAAATAGTAAGTGGGCTGATTATATTTAAATTAGCATCAGGTGCACTCGCTCCGATACTGACTGGAAGATCTAGGCAACACTCATGGTAGCTTTTGATTCAGTAGTCACCTCAGACATGAAACACATAAAGGATTGTAACCTCCTGTAATTTAATTTTACGTTTGTGCCATTTGATGGATCAGCAAAGAGATAAATCATGAATGTAATTTCATGGTCCCACATTGGAAACTGAATGTTTAAAATGGTACAGAGACTAACATTTCTGCAACTGTACTTTAGTTCTGTACATTTGTTGTTCTAAACTCAGTTATTGTTCTGACATGTTGCTCCCACAGTAAAAATGCAGTGGATGCCAATCAAGGGAATTACTTTTCAGGTGAAGTCCTCAGAGAATTATTTCTAGACTAAATTTTGAGTTTCCCAGATGCTGTCCCGATCTATACCAGCCCTACAACAGCCAGTAAACAGTAAAAGGTGATGCATCTTTAAGCAGCATTTGAAATCCTCAGCAATGACCAATTATCTAGTTGCTGTTAGGAGAGGGTATTAGGTCAAGCGCTAACCACCAATATTCTGCACAGTCTCGTTAAAGAGTTCAAGGAGGCAACTGAAGCAGCTGAGCACACTAAATATAGCAAAAGCTATGGGTCCTGGTAATATCCTGGCTACAATGCTGAAGACTTGTGCTCCAGAACTAGTCATGTCTCGAGTCAAACTGTTCCAGTACATCTACAATGCTTGCATCTACCCAACAACATTGAAAATTGTAGAAGTATGTCCCATCCATAAAAGACAAAATCCAGTCCAAACAATTACCATCCCATCAGTCTACTCTCAATCATCAGCAATATGATGGAAGGTGTCATTGACAGTGCTAACAAGCAGCATTTACTCACCAATAACCTGCTCAGATTGAATTCTGCTAGGACCACTCAGTTCCAGGCCTCATTACAGTCTTGGTCCAAACATGGATAACAGGGCTAAATTCTACAGGTGAGGTGAGAGTGACTGCTCTTCACATCGAGGCAGCATATGACCAAGTATGGCATTAAGGAACCTAGTAAAATTGAAGTCAATGGAAATCTGGGGGAGAACTCTCCACTGGCTGGAGCCACTTCCAACATGAAGGAAGATGGTTGTAGTTGTTGGAGGCCAATCACCTCAGCCCCAGAAGGTCACTGCAGGAGTTCCTCAGGGAAATGATCTAGGCTTAATTATCATCAGCTGCTTTGTCAATAAACCTTCATCATAAGGTCGGAAATGGGGATATTCACACATGTTCCATTCAAAGCTCCTCAGATAATGAAGCAGTCCATGTCTGCATGCAGCAAGATCTGAACAATGTTCAGGCTTGGGATATAAGTAACAAGTAATATTCATGCAACATAACTGCTAGACATAGAAACTTGGAAAGTAGGTCATTCGGCCCTTCAAGACTGCTCCGCCATTCAACATGATCCTCTATCTCAATGCTGTACTCCCACTCTCTCCCCATACCCCTTAACACCTTTAGAGTACAGAAATTTATCTATTTCCTTATTAAATATATTCAGTGACTTGGCCTCCACAGCCTTCTGAGGTAGAGAATTCCATAGGTTCACAACCCTGTGAGTGAAGAAGTTTCTCCTCATCTCAGTCCTAAATGGTCTACCCCATATCCTGAGACTGTGATCCTTTGCTCTAGATTCCCCCCACCACCCCCAGCCAGAGGAAATATCATCCCTGCATCCAGTCTGTCCATCCCTGTCAAAATTTTATACGTTTCATTGAGATCTCCTCTCATTCTTCTAAGCTCCAGTAAATACAGGCCTAGTCAGCCCAATCTCTCCTCATATGACAATCCTGCCATCCCAGGAATCAGTCTGGTAAACCTTCGTTGCACCCTCTGTGACAAGTATACCCTTTCTTAGGTAAGGAGACCAAAACTGCACACAATATTCCAGGTGTGGTATCACCAAGGCCCTGTACCGATGCAGTAAGACATCCTTGTTCCTGTACTCAAGTCCTCTCACTATGAAGGCCAACATACCATATGCCTTCTTAACTGCTTGCTGCACCTGCATGCTGGCTTTCATTGATTGGTGTCAGGTCCCTTTGTACATCAACATTTCCCAATCTACCACTATTTAAATAATGCTCTGTCATTCTGTTTTTCCTAGCGAAGTGAATAACTTCACACTTATCCATGTTATACTGCATCTGCCACGTATTTGCCCAGTCATTCAACCTGTCTAAATGGCCTTGAAGCCTCTTAACACCCTCCTCATCGCTCACATTCCAACCAAGTTTTGTGTCGTCAGCAAACTTGGAAACATTACATTTTGTTTCCTCATCCAAATCATTGATATATATTGTGAATAGTTGGGGTCCAAGCACTGATCTCTGTGGTAACTCACTAGCCACCAACTGCCATTCTGAAAACAATCCATTTATTCCTACTGTCTGTTTTCTGTCTGCTAGCCAACTCTCAATCCATGCCAATATATTGTGCTTTAATCCCATGTGCTTTAATTTTATACACTAACCTCTTGTTTGGGACTTTATCAAAAGATTTCTGAAAATCCAAATATACAACATCTACTGATTCTCCCTTATCAATTCTGCTAGTTATGTCCTCAAAAACTCCAGTAGGCTTGTCAAACATAATTTCACTTTCATAAATCCATGTTGACTTTGTCTAATCCCGTTGATATTTTCTGTTATCACATCCTTTATAACAGACTAGCATTTTCCCTACTACTGATGTTAGGCTAACTGGTCTGTACTTCATTGTTTTCTCCCTGCCTTTTTTAAATAGTGGGGTTACATTTGCTACCCTCCAATCTTTTTTTCACTGGCTGGGCCAGCATTTATTGCCCATCCCCAATTGCCCTTGAGAAGGTGGTGGTGAGCTGCCTTCTTGAACCGCTGCAGTCCATGTGGTGTAGGTACACCCACAATGTTGTTAGGAAGGAAGTTCTAGGATTTTGACTCAGTGACAGAATCTGCCGAGACTGTTCCAGAATCTACAAAATTTTGGAAGGTGAAACGAACGTATCCACTATTTCCATGGTCACCTCATGTAGATTATCAGGCCCTGGGGATTTATCGGCCAAGGATGTCTTACTGCATCGGGACAGGGCCTTGGTGATACCACACCTGGAATATTGCGTGCAGTTTTGGTCTCCTTACCTAAGAAAGGATATACTTGTCACAGAGGGTGCAACGAAGGTTTACCAGACTGATTTCTGGGATGGCAGGATTGTCATATGAGGAGAGATTGTTTTAGTAATACTAATTTCCTTCAATTCCTCCTTCTCAATAGACCCTTGGTTCCCTAGTATTTCTGGGAAGTTATTTGTGTCTTCCTCCATGAAGACAGAACTAAAATAGTTGTTTAATTGCCCGGCCATCTCCTTTTTCTCTATTATAAATTCTCCTGTTTCAGACTGGAAGGGACTTACATTTGTCTTCACTAATCTTTTTATTTTTACATTCTTTTAGAAGCTTTTACAGTCTGCTTTTATGTCCCTTACAAGTTTACTCTCCTACTCTATTTTTCCCCTCTGTATCAATCACTTGGTCCTCCTTTGCTGAATTCTAAACTGTTCCCACTCCTCAGGCTTGCTACTTTTTCTAGCAACTTTATATGACCCCTCTTTGGTTCTAATACTATCCTTAATTTCTTTTGCTAGCCATGCTAGCCAACCTTTCCAGTTGTGTTTTTGCACCAGAAAGGAATGTATAACGGTTGCATTCGTTCCTTAAATATAAGTCACTGTCTATCCATCGTCATGTCTTTGAATGAAGTTCCCCAATCTGTTTTAGCCAACTCATGCCTCATACCTTCGTAGTTTCCTTTGTTAAGATTTAGGACCTGAGTTTCAGATTGGACTGCTTCAATTTCCACCCTAATGAAGAATTCTATCATGTTATTGTCACTGTTCCCTAAAGGTCCCTGCACATTGCACAATACCAAATCTAGGATTGCATGTTCCCTAGTTGCTTCCTTGACATACTGGTCTAAAAAATCATCTTGTACATACTCTGGGAATTCATCTGCCAGACAATTATTGTTAATTTCGTTTGCCCAGTCCAGATGTAGATTAAAGTCACCCATGATTACTGTAGCACCCTTGTTACATGCATCTCTAATTTTGTGACCTTATCACTACTGTTTGGAGGCCTATACACAATTCCCACTAATGTTTTCGGCCCCGGTTGCTTCTTAGCTCCATCCAGATTAACTCTACATCTAGATTTTCTGAGCCAATATCCTCTCTCACTATCGCACTGATTTCACCCTTAAGTAACAATGCCACACCACCTCCTTTTCCTTTTTGTCTGTCGATCCTAAATATCAAGTACCTTTGGATCTTCAGTTCCCAACCTTGGTCACCCTGCAGCCATGTCTCTGTAATCGCAATCATATCGTACCCATTTATTTCTTTTTGCGCTCTTAATTTGTCTACCTTATTGTGAATGCTCCGTGAATTCAGATACATTGCCTTTAGACTTGACTTTTTAACATTTTTACACATCTTATTTTGCTCTATGGCCCTATTTGCTGCCATCCCATGTTCCCTCTTCCTTCCACTTTTGCTCTCTACTTTTCTGTCTTTCATTCCTATCTTTGTTTCTCTCTCTTGTGTGTCCCTGCTCAGGTTCCCACCCCCCTGCCAATCTAGTTTAAACTCTCCCCCACAGTACCAGCAAATACTCCTGCAAGGATATTGGTCCTGCTCCTGCTGGGGTGCAACCCGTCCAGCTTGTACAGGTCCCATCTTCCCCAGAATCAGTCCCAATGCCTCAGGAATCTAAATCCCTTCCTTCTATACCATCTCTTCAGCCACGCATTCATCTGAACTATTCTCCTATTCCTGATCTCGCTAGCACATGACACTGGGGGTAATCCTGAGATTACTACCTTTGAGGTCTTGCTTTTTAACTTATTTCCTAGCTCCCTATATTCTGCTTTCAGAACCTCATCCCTCTTTTTACCTATGTCATTGGTACCGATATGGACCACAGCCTCTGGCTGTTCACCCTCCCCCTTCAGAATGTCCTGCAGCTGCTCAGTGACATACTTGACCCTGGCACCAGGGAGGCAACATACTATCCTGGTGTCATGTCTGTGGCTGCAGAAACGTCTATGTGTTCCCCTTATGATAGAATCACCTATCACTATTGATCTCCCACGCTTCCCCCTCCACCCCCCACTCTGTGCAGCTAAGCCACTTGTGGTGCCACGGGCTTAGCTCTTGCTGCATTCTCCTGAGAAACCATCTCCCCGAGTAGTATCCAAAACAGAAACTCTGTTGGAGGAGATGGACCCAGGAGACTGCCAAATGCTTTTACTCTGTGGTTAGAAAAACAGATCAGCAGCTGGGTATTCTGTGGTGAGGGACTCACCTCCTGATTCCCCAAAGCCTGTCCACCATCTAAAAGGCATAAGTCAGGGTGTGATGGAATATTCCCCATTTGCCTGAATTGAGTGCAGCTCCAACAACACTCAAGAAGCTTGACACCATCCAAAACAAAGCAGTCCACCTGGCCAGCATCCCATCCACCACTTTAAATATTTGCTTCTTCTAAAACCAGCGCACAGTGGCAGCAATATGTAACCTATGCAAGATGCATTGCAGCAACTCACCAAGGCTCCTTTTACATCACTTTCCAAATCCATGACTTATACCACCTAGAGGAACAAGAGTGACTGGCACATGAGTTCCTGTGCAGGCCTCAAACAATCCTGACTTGAAAATATATCGTCATTCCTTTACTGTCACCAGATCAAAATTCTGGAACTTCCTCCCTAATAGGACCATGGGTGCATTCACATTACAAGGATTGCAGCAATTTAAGAAGGCTGCTTATCACTAACTACTCAAAAGACAATTAGGGATGGGCAACAAATGCTGCCCTTCAGGATGGTGTACTACAGCTGAGATGTTTGTTGTCAGTTCCCACATCCTTTTCTGTATCCACTGTGTTCAGACCAACTACTCTTTTGCAATTGGAAGACATCAGATTCATTCCAGGGGGGTGAATTTTAAAGTCCAGATTTTAAACTTCCAAAGTTCTGTATAGCAAACTTAAAGAAAAGAACTTAAAATAATTATTACCCGGATTTACCTTTATTTTGGGACTAAATTTAGCTCTCTCTAAGCTTTTGACTATACCATGGGTAATGTTCAACCTTATAAACCTTCGAAAAACTGTCTTATGTTTTCTTAGAGTTATGGCTGCTGGTGGTGGTTGTGTCTTATGTTTCGTGTTTTAGGTTGCACGGGTAACCATTGTCTTCTTCCTTTGTTGTCAGCTGCATATTTTCCAGCTGTAGCATATATACCAGCTGAATGGCCTCCTTCTGTGCTTTAAACTTACAGCAGTCAGTAAGGTGGCACACATTAAACTCCACAGAGTAAGATAAAGAATGCAGAAATTTTATACTGGGTATTAGTGCCTTTTTGCATAACCTTGAATTGGTGAGAACAAAGACTTTTCATGCTGTTGGATCAAACAAAGCTTTTATAAGATATTGCTTTTTTTTTGGATTTGCAGTAGGAACTTAAATCTTCTGAGGGATTATTATCTGTTAGGCTTTGTTCAATGTGAACTGCATATATCCATCCATCAGAGCCCAGCTGTTTGTTGATAAACACTGCCAGAAGCTTGATAGTGGGGAACTACTGAAGCTAATGGTGCATGAAGTGTTCAAGCAGGTGCAAGGTCAGGTCACAGCCCCAGCTGATTGGAAACAGTTGTGACTGCATTTCACCTTTGTTGAAAATGGTACACTGGCCAACAGAACATGCAGTTTTCATTTGCTTGATGGTTTGAATAATTGCAATAATGTATATATTTTGCATAACTACTTATTAATCCAGTGATGACAGGTTAATAATACTCATTGTAATATGAATCTGTGATAAATGTTGTTGGATCGTGTGTGTGCTTGTGGTTTGTGCTTGTTGATAAAGTTGATGGCAGGTTTCAATGAGCACTTCCTTAATGAAACAGAGGTCTAATTCACTGGTCCTCGCTGAGGTTAAGGTAGGAGAATTGCTCCCTGAACACCCTGAGTGAATATGGCTGCCTGCTGAGAGCCTGCCTCCTCCTCCTCCTCCTCCATTTGTCCTCCCCTATGTCACCTCTGCTCCTTCTCCCGTGTCAAACAAGAACACATTAGCACTTCAATTTGAAAATACTTTGTAATCAGACTGAATTATATTGAATATAAAATAAAGAAATTTAACTGACATATATCATTTTTATTGAGCGCTGGTAGTCAATTATAGATGGAGGCTACAAAATTTGGCTCTGTGGTGCCCATATTTTCAGTTTTACAGCTGCCATTTTACATCCAAAATTGTATCTGCTCGCCACACACACACTTTTGGTGTGAACTATGCTGGACACCATTTTGTGTAGAATTAGTAGCATGGGCGCTAGGAGTGTGCACTAGAAGTATGCAGAATAGGCAGATTGTGACATTATTCAGCAAGTAATACTGATTTAACTCCAGCAGTGCCATTTCCAAACCTCAACCTCCTCCCACCCCCAGCAAATGTTCTCTCTTAACCTCACACAGCTGCTCCACCACCAACCTATTTTAAAGGATCCCAACTACCCTCAGGTTAGTTGCTGATTAATTTTGTTTGGCTGCTGCTGAGTTAATGGAAGTGTTTGTAGACTTCATCAGCTTCACCAGAGTTGTATGGCATGTGGTGAAGACCTTGGTTTTCATTTCAAGGGTGCTGCTCAGACCACTTGCTCCCAATTATGAATATGGTTGTTTCTATTCCCCTTGGCCTGCAATTTGACAGGGAGAAGGAGCAAAGATGACATAGAGAAGAACAAATGGGGGAGGAGGAGGTGGGCTCCCAGCAAACAGCCATATTCACTCAGGATGTTCAGGGAGCAATTCTCCTATCTTAACCTCAGAGACCTCTCCATTTCAGTTAGGAAGTGCTCATTGAAATCTGCTATCAACTTTATCAACAAACCATCCAATATTCCCTTAGGTTCTGACTTCCATTTGCCTTTGCCTGGCTTATTGCTCCAAAACAGTGCTACCCCAGTGGCTGCAGTGTGGCTAGCAGAAGGCTGCTACCTTTCACCAGAGGGACTCCAGATGGCCTTGCAGGATAACTTCACACAGCCCTGACCCTAAAAGGTCTGACTTTGCACTGTACCACCTTGGCATGGGCGGCAGCAGTCTGGGCTGACTGGTTGAAAGGCAACAGTGGGGAACTGGCAGAGTAGCAGCGGGGGAAGGATTGCAGGTTCATTCTCCACAGAGCCACTGCCACTTCTCCTGGGCAGCACCTCAGCAATTCTTCCAATCTGCTGAAACATAGGTTGACTGACTGCTGTGAGACCCTGCAAGATCTGGTGTCCACAGCTATGATGGCAGAAATCTGAATGCACGTGGTAGCAAGAAAAGCTTGCAAGACTTCATTATGTGCTGCCACTGCAGCACTGAGACATTGGTTGGCTTCCATTTGTGCTGCCATAGAAGCTGAAACATCAGCAATGAGATATTCCATCAGGGTTCCGAATGCAAATGCTCTCATGGAGTTGGCCACCACTTCCACTCTGGTAAGGTGGGCATCATGTTCTGTTCAAATCCCTGTGCAAGATTGGTGCCAGACTCCTCCATGCTCCTTGACAATTACTGCAGGCTTTCTATCAGGCCTACCAATGCATTGCTGTGTGCACATCTATTAGCCCTTCTCTGTCCGCAACTGAGTCCTCAGCAGCAGAACTCATGTTAGACCTTGCCCCCTGGTGAGTTGGCATCTGCGCTACCTTTTCCCCCTGCCCTGGCTGCAGGCCACTCACTCAGTGTGGGTCCTCACCACACACAGAGCCTGCCTTTAAGTTACCATGTAGCATGTGCTCTATCAGTACCTGAGCTAGGACTGTGAGTGTCAGAGCAAAGGATGATGATTCTCCATCAGCAGTTTCTTCTTCTTCTGCTAGTTCTTGCACCTGCACCACTGCCTGACCATCTGGCAGTTTTCAGGTATCTGAAAGGAGGAAGGCACAAAGGTAGGATTACGATGCGGGAAGTGGGAGAAAACAACGGCTACATCCTTAAACCATCTGAAGCTTACAAATCAGAAGAGATTGTAGGATGAGGGGTAAATGAGATGTGTAAAGGGAGATTAGATATGAGCATAACATCCTCATTTGTTTCAAGCTGCTTCTGGTAATGGCCTCAGTTAAGACTGCTCCATTGGAAGCAGGGTTAGGACATGCAGCCATGCCAGGACCCCGCTGGTTAGTTTCTGCTGCCAGTGATTATGCATCACCTTGTTCTGCACAAGAGCACAAAATCTGCCAGTGGCTGCTGTACAATCTGTTTAAATAACGCGTTTGTCATGGTAGAATTGCTAGCAATGTGCCTCACAGGAATACTAAGTATATGAGGGTGAGATATGCGTCGTGATTGATGTAGATAGTTGGAAGGTGAGTGATGGGGGATATGATGCATTGAACAAAGTGTGAGACTAGTGATGCTGTTGGTGGGATATGGCATTTAAAGATGCAGTCACAGACCTTGGCCACACGTGTGATGAAATTGAATTTCTAGTAGCACTGCACTGAGGTCCTCAGGGCTAAACTCCCTATCTGCTCCCACTGCCTTTGCAAAGTTTATCTGAAGGAGCACCTGGCCCCCTGTGGATAGAGGACCTTTCTCCTCTGGTTCACCTCATACACCCAGGCTTCCAGTGATCAAAGAATCTTAGAACACATTTTCTGCTCCATATTGGCATATTCATGCTTCTCCAGCCAATTCCTACACCTGCTGAACCAAAATGCACCTCCCCTTTGAGAGGTGAAGGCTGGTTTTAAGTAGTTCAGGCTAAGTTCAAGTGGCACTAGCTGCACATGAACTTAGGCCCTCTGCTGAGGCATGCAACCATGCAACAGCCTGTTTAACACTAGGCTGCAGACCACGATCATTAAAATTAACAGGCAGCACAAAATTTGAATGCTCCCAACATCAGAAGCAGTGAGCATAGATTAGCCCTGCATCATGAACCTTGTGCCTATTTTTGGGGTGTATTGACTTTTTACTCCTAAGAATTCACTGAAGAATTTATTATACCTATAATAATGCAAAAACATAAAATTATGTGAGGAAAAGTTCCATGGAAGAAGTAAACATTGTTATTGTAAGTCAATTTTTTGCCTTTCTCACATAAATGTTGAGTTCTCACAAGAGTAAGGTTGCATGGGTGCTGGTCACCATCCAATGTCCCATTTAAATCACCATTTTTCATGTGTGACTGTGAACACTGACAGAATATTAAACTGTGGAGGATATCACAGCCAACTCAAACCTGTCCCTGTGTGGTAATCACAGATGGGCTCCAGACTAAAGAAGATTCACAGCACAAACCCCAGAAACTTGGGATACCTAGGGGTGCAATATCAGTAAAGTTCCAGTAAGGCCCCAAAAAACCTCAGCATTACCACATTGAGCCTGCACCTACTGCAAGCACAGGCCCTGCTCCATTGTGGTTACCTAGGAACTCACAAGACTATATAAAAGGTAAGACCTGGAGTTACAGATCTCCACTCCCTTTCTTCTGTCCTTTGTACCCAGTGTTTCTGTTTCCAGGAGCAACAATTTATAAGCCTTCTTCAGACAAAAACCTTTTTGATTGTTTTTTGTTCCTGTCCACTGCTGTCCAGCAGGAGGAGGAAGATTCAGCCCAGGGTGAAAAGCCGACCCTAGGTTAAGCTGTGAAGTGTGGTCTTACGTGCAGAAGCCATTCATTCTGCATTCAGAAAGGTTCCACAGTCAAAGCAAGCCTGCACCTGGGCCACTCAAATTCAAAATTTTCGCATCCTATGTTGTCATATGAGTTCCTCCTGTTTAATTTTATATGCATACATGCTGTCATCTCATATAGCTTAGCAGGAGGAGTCATGATTCAGAATGGGAAGGGAAAAATGATCACACAGGATCAAAATGAATCATTTTCAAAGAAGACTGAATAAATTATGCTCGACTTTGCAGTCAGCAGCGAAGCAATGACACTTGTTACTGACCTCGAAGAAAGCTGCTCACAAAGATCTAGTGATCTCTGTAGCATGGTTTCCCTCTTTCCCACAGCAGCAATTTAAATCTGGCACCAAGTCAGGGCGATCTCTCGACATATAGCAGCAGTGATGTCGGCAAGCAGGTAAACAGCTAGTTACATTGAAGTATTCTCACATAGCAAACCAGGAAATTAAAGACATTGAATAGCCTTCATTTTTAAGTTAAAATTTCAAATAGTGATATAAATGATTTTGATTATTTTAGCTTCTATCCTAATCCAAAGATACCATAGATCATGGTGTATAAATCTATCTTTGAAGCTTCAAAAAAATCCTTTGAAAAATAAGAATTATACGCCAAGTATAAAATGTAACCACTGATGTTGGTATAGTGGTCGCCATTTTGAAATGTGAAAAGAAACAACATCGGCAATTCAAATTAAATCAATGTGTTACATTCCATTTAATGAAATACTTCTACAAGGATAGTCTAAACAACAATCATAACATTCTAAAAACTATCAAATTTATTGTCTTTGGCATCCAATGCAAAAAGTTCAGTCAAGCTCATCCTGAGACGCTTTGACTATGGCATCATTTTAAGATTCCACTCAGGATCAGATTTGGTGCTTCTATTACACAATCATCCCTCCACAACAAATCATGTTCTTCTCCATCCGTTGAATTGGACATTCCGCATTTTTGAATGATCTGATGACAGTTTGTACATTAATAACATCCCCTATTTGATGGTGAAAGCACACAAAACTTCAAGCAAGACAGCACACATATTTGTACTCTTTATGAAGAGTTTTTTCTCAGCCATCCACGTATTCCATTTGGCATGAATATGATCCTTGAAGAAAGAGCTTGTTGAGGCACACATCCAAATCTTGATCTATGGATGTTAGAACCTCTGGTATAATAGCAAATTGGATGGTATTTCTTCGCAGGTGCCTCTTGATCTCATCAGTTATATGGGTTCTGAACATTCCATATTAATAAGCTGGAAACTGGTAACTTTGACATCAAAATCTTTTGGTAGTTTCTGAGCAACCTTGGTCTTCTGCCCCAATACTGGTGTAGCCACTTTTTGTTCCGTGAAGTGGCTACACCAACTAATTGTTGCTCTGAAATTTCTGCTGGACTCAGGCTTTAATTTGGTCCACTCATGCATATATACATATTGCACTTCTGGTGATGATGTAATCATTCTGACAATTTTCAAGGACCCATTCCAATACATGCTTTTCAAGATTAGACGAGTAGCTGGTCCCTGTTCTCATGGTGCATTTGGTCTTGAGCATTTTCTTTATGGAGAATTCTTTCTTCTTTCATTCTTGAACCAGTTTTTCACCAACACTGATTTCCCTCGCTGCAGCACAATTATTTGATGAGTTAGCAAATATTACGACTTATGGCTTGAAATCAGCTTTGTACTTCATTCTTTTTGCAGGAGGACTCATTTCTGTTCATCAGTTGCCATGTGCTGTATGCTCTTTGTGCAGGTGCATCTTCTTGACAACCTTACAAGCCTAAATGTATTGCTGGGCAGAAAAATTGAGGCTGACTACTAATACAAGTATAGCACTAAACATGCATTTATTAGCCAAAAAATGGAGGGTCAACTTATATGCCAAGTATAGGCCTAAACATGTATTTGGCACCAAAAAAATGAGGTCATCTTACCTGCCAGATTCACTTATGTGCTGCAATCTACAATACACAAGTTTTTTAAAAAATTACTTTTAAAATGTGGAATTTTTGTATCATAGTGGAGAAATTTGACATTCCACAAACATAAATTTAGCTTTTCAGGGCCAATGAGGGTGTTGAGCAGTGATTATGAACTTAGCATGCCATTAAAAACCCAGCTACGCTATATTCAACACAGTGCAGCTTTTAGAAGAGTTTTTACAGTAAGACTAAGAATGTAAGAGTGGAAGTCCTCACCAGTTCAATGATTTCCAATTGATTGCAGGCTGGCAGGGGGCGTGGCCGATAATTCACCAGCACAGCCTTCCAGAGAAGCGTGGAATCACTGACAGCAGCTTCTGGATTTCCGCATTATTCTGCATGAGTGTCGACATCAGAAGTTGCTGTCAGTTTCAGTGAAGTAATGAACACTGACAGTTTTGTCATGATTACCACTGCAAAATCTGGAGCATAATAATTGTCAGTTTTAACTCCAAATAAGTGTAATGGTAATTAAGTGAATCGAAAAATCCTGTATTTTTAAAAATTATTCATTCATGGGATGTGGGCGTCACTGATTAGGCCAGCCTTTATTTCCCATCTCTAATTGCCCTTGTTCAGGGGGCATTTTGAGAGTCAACCACTTTGCTGTGGGCCTGGAGTCACATATAGGCCAGACCAGGTAAGGACAGCAGATCTCCTTCCCCAAAAGACATTAGTGAACCAGATGGGTTTTTACAATAATGGTTTCATAGTCATCATCAGACTTCTAATTACGGATTTTTATTGAACTCAAATTTTACTATCTGCTATGGTGGGAATTGAATCCAGATTACCAGAGCATTACCCTGGGTCACTAGAATACCAGTCCAGTGACAACACCACTATGCCACTGATTATGTATATTCATGATTATGTAAATGAGCATAATACACCAGGAAGTGGCTAAACCAAACGAAGTAGGAAAAATTAAGTGTTTCTTCCTTCGCTAGTCTCATGGGGCTTCAGAAAACATCATGCCACATTTCATTAATCTTGATGTTTTAAAACTTACAATGTGCTTTGCTATGTTCTGACAATACATTTTAACAATTGAGCATTTTTAAAAATCATGTTGCAGATCTTTTGATTTCTTGATTACAATGAACATGGAGTGTGGTCATCATGTTGAGTGTGAACAAGAGCTTTTCATAAAGCTGGTATTACCTAGGTAATTACGTTCAATATATGATTTTAATCTTTACTTAAGCCTACCCTATGTACAGCCAGGAACAAAACAATTCTGTGAAATATGCATTTTTCTTCACTTGCTTCACTTGCCCACTTTAGTACGTTTTAGAAGCAGAAGCAAAACTTGCCACCAGAATAGATGTATGATGAAGCAATAGAATGAATAAAGTGTACACTCTCATTTCTCTTATTTGTCTGAATTAGCGTCAGTGTAGTGACAATTAAACACAGTTGTTAAGTCCCAGTTTATAGCAACTGTCCCAGTCCCAGTATGTCCCAGTTTATAGCAACTGGGACTTAACAACTGTGAGGCAAGTTTTGCTTCTGCTTTTAAAACGTTCACAAGACAAATGTCTCATGTTGTTACTTAAAAGCTCAGATTAACAGGCTATCCCAGAGTGGACTTGAAAATAATGGAAAATGGAAAAAAAATGGAAAAATCAACATTTTCTGAAAGGGGAATGTTTCAGACAGCAAGAAAATAAATACAAAAATTCCCCTTTCCTGATTCTTGCAAAACATACTTATATACCATAGATATACAGAAATGTACAGCACAAGAGCCCACTGTTTCTGCACTGGTTCTATGCTAGAACAACCCTAAACTGAGCTCCTTCTACTTCAAATATTTTTCCAATTTTCCCTTAAAGGATACAAAGTTATCTACCTTAACTGTTCCCTGCGGTAGTCATTCGATACTCCAATAATTCTTTCTGTAAAGAACTTCTCACACTCTATCCCCCAAGTGACAATTTTAAATTGATAATTCCTCATTACTGATTCTGCAGCCAAAGGAAACAGTCTTTCACTATTCACTGCAGATAGGTCTTTGGCAATCGCCTGCCCCCAAGCAACTTGTACAATGTTCCTGTGATTGTATTTTCACACAGATGCTAACTTATAAAGAATATCTTCAGTTCAAAATCAGGCAGATGGCTGCATAAGACTGAACAAGTCTCTGATTATGAATATATGTCACTTCTAGCAAGTGTAAATGAGTCACGTTACAAGCTTGACTGATTATCTTTAATTGGTTGTTAGTGTAGCTATTAGCACACCAAGGATTGTTCAGCAAGTGCTGCCCAATCGCAAAGCACCTACTGTTAAATGTGATTCCACAATTGGACAGCACTTGAAGAACAATCCTGAGTGTACTAATAGCTACATTAACAACCAGTTTAAGATAATTAGTCAAGCTCATAACATGGCTCATTTATGCTTGCTAGAAGCAATGCACATTCTTACGCAGGGACCTGTTCTTTGCAAACAAAACGAATATGTTCAAGCCTTGCACCATTTTGAATTACCCAGGAACTTGGGGAGCCTATAGTTCCCCTTTGCTTTGTCCATGGCAACACCTCATCCAATCAGAGTTGACTTGCCAACCAATCAGCTCCCTTTTCTCCTATAGTATAAATTGTCATGATCATTTGAAATTTGGTATTCTTGCATTTGTCCTGATGTGTGCAAGATGAAAAGCTTTGGCAACATGTCTCTCTTTTAAATAATGAGTTTTATTTGCAATATTTTTCTCAGTCTCCACCCCCTTTAACAATTACTCCTCTTCATGAGTATTAAACCCTTGTGACTCTAGTGTCCCACAGCTATGGTATGAATTATCTAGCTTCAGATGAAAAACCTTCATAGAACATTATAAATGAATACAACAACAGATCCGTGCAGACAGGCACAGGATTAATAGTGAATTTACATGAGTTGTTATAAATTAATGAAAGCTTTATAACAATAATTTGGTGAAGAAAAAGATGTTAGAAGAATTCTGGGTTCAAATCTAAGAACAGCAAGGATATAGTGAAGAAATTTACATTGATTGCCTTCAAGAATATGTGTTAAAAGAAAATAGTGACAGAAGCTATTAACTTGCAAATTAAACCTCTCCTTATATTTCCTGTTTCTCTTTCCAGCAATGAGCAATAATTGTTGGAAGAAAATTAGATTTTATTTTTCATAGAGGATAGTCATTGCATACAGAATAAATTTCACCATAATGTGCTTAATCCAATGACGTGTAGAACCATTTAGTTTGCTTGATGGTTTCTCTCCTGAATTTAAGGTATCATTTCCCCCACTTGCACCTTTTTCTTTGACAGGATAAGCAGATAACCTGCTCTCAGGCCTCTGGGGATACTTGTCTGCAACCAATTGTTACAAAAAAACATGAGAATGGCCTCAGATAACTGCTGCCTATTTTTATCACCACCCCACCGCCCCCTGCCCCCCACCCCTGAAAAGGCAAGTACCTGTTCTGAGCCAGAAGAATCATTTGTCTCAATTGGAATTAATCTCACCTATCGGTCACTGCAATACTTAAACACAATCTAGGTTGACATAACAGTGCTGTACTGAGGGAGTGCTGCATTGTCAGAGGTGGTGTACTATGGATATTAAATTCTCGTCTTCCTGTTCTAGGAGCCTAGGTAAATTTTAAAGAACCCTAAGCAATATTGAAGAGGAGCAGGCTATTATTCTGTCTGGTATTGTTCCCTCAAACAAAAACAGATTAACTGGTCATTGGTTTCATCCTTGTTTATCAGATATCTCTTTGCACAAAATGGCTGCAGTACTCATCCATATAACGTAATTCTTTGTGTGTGTGTGTGTGTATGTATGTATGAAATGTTCGCAAATGTTTATAGGAGACTGCATTAAGATGCTATATGAATGCAAGCTCTAAGACTGAGAACTCAAGAAATGTAGAATAAATTTCTTTATTCATTTTTTGTCTTTGTCTGGGAAGTAGGTTATCTCTATAATGTGAACTATTTGCATGTTAACATTACCATTTTCAATGGGGATCTGTGTGCTAACACCACAAAACCTTTTGATACAGTCACATTTGGTAGTGTAAACTTTGCTGAGCTGAATACATCAATTTTTTGAGAATGTACACAATTACTCTAAACATGAGCTACATTTTATGGTAATGTATGTTAGCAGATGTACTTTAGAAAGATAGCTGGGATACAGGTAGGTTTCTCAGAAGGACAACTTGAGTTTTGGTGAAAATATAATGAAAAAGAATGTGTTATCGGCTTGAAATTCAATTCTATCAGCTCACCTTGGCAAATATTCCTCTGTTAGTGTTGCAAACATTAAATTTCATATAGATCAGAAAAGGGTTTTCTTTTACATGTAGCTTAGTAAAGCTTCACAAAAATAAAATGAAGAAATTCAGATGTATATCCAACTCTATCATAAGGCACAGCTGTACTGATATGTGGACAAACTTGTACATGTTCATGAAGACTTACTTATGAACTTTAGATTTCTTTTAAGTAAGTCACAATTTTGTGCACAGCACATACACAGTGTACACATCCACAACCTACAGATTGTGATTAATATAATTTTGCTGCTGACATTCACGGATGCCTAGTCTTGAACTGTTGGATCTGTTTTGAATCTAGCACAGTGGTAGTGTCACAAAATATGATGGTCTTGTCTGGACCTGAAATAATTTACTAATTTTGCTTCCAATTTCCACCCCTCCATCATTTTCACATGGTCCATCTCTGACACTTCCCTTCCCTTCCTTGACTTCTCTGTCCCAATTTCTGGTGATAGACTGTCCATCGATATCCATTACAAGCCTACCGACTTCCACAGCTACCTCGACTACAGCTCCTCACACCCCGCTTCCTGTAAGGACTCCATCCCATTCTCTCAGTTCCTTCGCCTCTGTCGCATCTGTTCTGATGATGCCACTTTCAAAAACAGTTCCTCTGACATGTCTTCCTTCTTCCTTAATCGAGGTTTTCCACCCATGGTGGTTGACAGGCCCCTCAACTGTGTCCGGCCCATCTCCCACGCATCCGCCCTCACACCTTCCTCTCCATCCCAGAAACATGATAGGGTCCCCCTTGTCCTCACTTATCACCCCACCAGCCTCCGCATTCAAAGGATCATCCTCTGCCATTTCCGCCAACTCCAGCATGATGCCACCACCAAACACATCTTCCCTTCACCTCCGCTGGCGGCATTCCACAGGGATCGTTCCCTCCGGGACACCCTGGTCCACTCCTCCATCACCCCCTCCACCTCAAACCCCTCCCACAGCACCTTCCCATGCAACCGCAGAAGGTGCAACACCTGCCCCTTTACTTCCCCTCGCCTCAAGGGCCCAAACACTCCTTTCAAGTGAAGCAGCATTTCACTTGCACTTCCCTCAATTTAGTCTACTGCATTTGTTGCTCCCAATGCGGTTTCCTCTACATTGGAGAGACCAAATGCAGACAGGGTGACCGCTTTGCAGAACACCTTCGGTCTGTTCGCAAGCATGCCCCAGATCTCCCTGCCGCTTGCCATTTCAACACGCCACCCTGCTCTCATGCCCACATGTCTGTCCTTGACCTGCTGTATTGCTCCAGTGAAGATCAACGCAAACTGGAGGAACAGCACCTCATCTTCCGACTAGGCACTTTACAGTCTTCCGGACTGAATATTGAGTTCAACAATTTTAAATCATGAACTCTCTCCTCCATCCCCACCCCCTCTCCGATCCCCCTTTTTTTTCCAATAATTTATATAGATTTTTCTTTTCCCCCCTATTTCCATTATTTTTAAATGTATTTCCATCCATTGTTTTATCTCTACCTTTTAACCTATTTCGATTCCTTCACCCCACCCCCACTAGGGCTATCTGTACTTTGCTTGTCCTGCTTTCTACCCTTAATTAGCACATTCCTTAGATAATATCACCATCTTCAACACCTCTTTGTCCTTTTGTCTGTGACATCGTTTGGTTATCTCCACCTATCACTGGCCCTCTATCCAGCTCTACTTGTCCCAAACCCCCTTAAACCATCTTATATTTCACCTCTCTTCTATTTTTACTTAAGTCTGTTGAAGAGTCATACGGACTCAAAACGTCAACTGTGTTCCTCTTCGCAGATGCTGCCAGACCTGCTGAGTTTTTCCAGGTATTTTTATTTTTATTTTGTTTTGGATTTCCAGCATCCGCAGTTTTTTGCTTTTATATTTATGCTGGATAGAATATTCAGTGTAAAGATGGGACTTTGTCTACACAAAGACACTCCTACCAATACTGTCATGATAGATATATCTGGGACAGGTAGATCAGTGAAGGTGAGGTTAAGTAGGTTTTACCCTCACTCCTTCACCACCTGTTGCAGGTCCTGTCTGACAGATATGTCCTTCAGGATTCAGTCAGCTCAGTCAGTACTGGTGCTATTGAGCCAGCCATGGTGATGGGAAGTGAAGTCCCCTCCAGAGAACTATGTCCTTGCCACCCTCAGTGTTTCTTCCAAGTGATGTTCAACTTGAAGGAGTTCTAATTCATCAGCTACTAATTCAACTAATTCATCAGTTCAGTTTTATTACTTCATAAAAGAATTATGACTCCAACATTGCTCAGTCAGAATAAATGAGACTTTAAAAATGGAAACTTCCACTGAAATAAGGTCAGAATCAAACAGGTTTTGTTTTCACTGTAAGTTCCAATCTCATTGTGCAGTCTGGAAAAAGCATATTTATAGGGAAGAAGTTGCTTGTCAGGACATATTCCCATCTTTTCAAGTTATTTTTCCCTGATCTCCCAGGATTTTGCATCAACAGCAGCCAAGAATCATAGTAATGTTCTCTCCGGCTGCTGCAAAACCTCTTTATAACGCTCACCAATTGCAGGGGATTTTCTTTTCTCTTGATGCCCCTAGCTCTGTGTGGAATAGTGATAAGTCTCTAATTCTTTTAATGACTAGCAATATTTAATGTTTGAGAATTAAGCTTCAAACAATGTTACCATGTTATGCTTTTTTTCTCAGCTTTTATAGAACATGCTAGATATATCTGTTACACAAAATTTGCATTGGTTTGTAACATAATTAATTCAATTGTAATGCTACAAAATAAATTTGAAAAACTTGGGTGGCACAAAAAGATTTTTGGTCTCATGATGCTGCAAAAGATGCCTGTGCCTTTTCAGAAATAATTATAATCACAGCTCTGCATGTACACTGAAAACATCAGAATCAAAACATCAGAAAACATCATTAATTACATGGCAATGTAAACATTCTCATCACTCGAGTATTGTGCAAGTGCAGGAGACATAGTTTGTCGAACTAAGATAAGTGATGACCTCCTTCCATATTCTTTCAGTTTTTTTCATAAAGGCATCCCATCATGACCAATACAAAGTAAAGCACTTATATTCATGTCACCTCACATCTGCTCAGCTTGTTCATGAGGAATCCCTTGTTAAAACATTCAAATAAGCATGTCATATTAGAATACACTGTAGGCTCTGTATTTTTTTTAAATATATCAATGATAAAGAACAGAAAGTATTACTGTACAGCTTTATGAAATATCTAATAATTTGCCACAATTACATTTTCATCTGAATGGTACAACTTTGCTTCTAAGTTTACCAGCTAAGGATTTTAAGGACATATAACAACTAATTGAATGGCATAGCTACCAACACAATTTTTTTTTTTACTTTAAAAATATTGTAATTACTGATCACTGGCAATTGTTTATTCATTAAAATAAATGCACAATCTAAGTAATGTTTAGTAACAGGCTGACTATATAGAAAAGATGATTCAAGAATGATGGGCATCACGACTATTTATCCACTCAGATTCCAAACTTCTCCAACCGTTTTATCTGCTTCTTCCTAAACAGGAAGAGATATTTCAAATTCTTCCAGGGACAGGGCTCAGCTGTTGGAACTGGAAGAACGTCTTTAAGGTATTTTTAACACAATATAAATAAGAAGCCTACTGTCAACCACAAGCTACAACATAATTTTTACAGATCAATGTAATGGAAACAATGAGAGGAAAGTCCCCACCAGAGTATGGTCATTCATTCTTTTTTTAAAAAAATATTGCTCTGTTCTAATTTTTCATATTTATGAGACTACATAAAGATCTTAGTCACATATTGTCAAAAGTAGCCAATAAGGAAATTGAATACAAGACATCAGGGAAGATACTGGTGAAATGCATGAAATAACAGATAATAGTTAACAATCTGCAGATAGGAATAGCCTCTTGGGTAGCTCTTCATGTTTATTCAATGAGTAGTTGAGCCATATAAACCAAAAAGATTACACCCAATTCTTAGTTAAGGTGCTGGACTGGCTGCTTTGAGAAAATTGGTCAGGATTCTTGCTCCGAATCTCCTTCCATTCATCCCTCTCGGAAATATGTGTATGAAGATTAAGTGAAGGCAGGATCAGGCTCACCGGCAATGGCCCATTCAAACCAACAAACAACCCAGTATGCAGCAAGGAATCAAGATCTTAACAGGAAGAAATAAATTGGCAAGGAAAGAAAAAGATAGTGAAGGTTAAAGATTAATAGTAATTAAACAATGTCAAATCAATCATTCCTTCTGAAACAAAAATATAATTGCCAAGTCATTCAGGCTGAATCAAGAAAAATGAATGACCTTTAACATGTATGACTGAAGAGCAGCAGTGGTGGGATCAGGGTGACAGTGATCAATGGGGGTACGAAGGTGGGATTGGGGAATGGGTGTGCTCCTTGTCCTCTCAGCACCAGGTTCAGGTAAAGATTTTTAACAAACTTATCCTTTGGTTGTGTTGTGGTCCTATTAATGGCTGTCTGTTAGGCCACGTGTAGGCTGGTTCTCCTGGATGCAGCTGGCATCAGCACTGGCTACATTCAGGGCAAGTCAATATTGCAAAGGAAGCCTCAGAGAAGGACTATGCCCCATAAGCAAAGGCCTAGCATCTGTGGGCTTTGGACACCAGTTTTTTTCTTATTCCAATATGATGGGCAATTTCCAGCTTGCAATGAGCAATATTGGAGGCTTATGCAAGCATTTAGTGCCAGAGAAACGATCACAGCACCATTAAATTTGTAGGCCCATATTTGATTTGCTTAAAAAAATGTTGATTGTACAACCCCAGCCTACGATTGCTGCTTGGTTTCACAGAAGGTGTTTCACACTCAATTGAGCTTGTGAATTGATTAGATCAAAATTTGGACATGAGTTTATGAGCTGATAAAATTCTTCCAACAGATTGTTAAATTAACACATTCATTAACTCATTAATTACAATTATGCCATCACTACTACTTTAAAAATGAAGGAAAGACAAAAGAAGGAAAGACCAGCAATTATTTAAAATTTAATTTGATGTCAAAAATGACTGTTAATGTCAACAACTAGCTTTGCAGAGACAGTCTTTTTAATCCCGTAGCAAGCGAGGAAACTGAACTAAAAATCTTGAAAGTGTAATTAAGAATTCACGGGGCTAAATTCGGCTGTGGAGTGCACGATTTTTAAGCACTATATACCATCCTGATGTTCGAAAACTCGGGGGAAAAATTTTTTTCCCGCCAGGGGGACCAGTCGGGAACGGGCACAGATGGGCGCGGAGCCGTTCGCCACCCCTGATTGGCTGCACGCCGTCATTTTATGTGGGCAGGCCAATTAAGGCCCGCCCAGCGTGACACAACCCAGTAGTGCTCAGCGCTACCTGTACGGGTGTGGGGAGGAGGGAGAATCGGAACCTTCACTCTTTCGCACAGAGCTGCCTCAGGGAGATTAAGATCAAAATGAAAGATTGAAAAAAAGAAAATTATTCAGACATGTCCCCTCATGTGGCAGTGTCACAAGAGTTGGGACGTGTTTATGGATTTTGATGAAAATTTTTATTTAATTAATAAAATCTTCATGAAACCTCACCCCGTCCTTGGATGAGGTTTCATGAAAAATGCGAAGTCCGCCTGGGCTCTACGTCAACCCACCAACCTTAAGATTGGGCAGACAGCCCAGTCCAATTGGTTAATTAGATTATCAATGGCTTTAACAGGCCTTTGACAGTTCGGCAGGCGCGCAGCCAACTCCAGTGCATACCCGCCAAACGAAAGATCGAAATGATGCGCGGTGATGTCATTTTACATCATGCAGGGATTCTGCACATTTCCAGCAGGGGTTCGTGCATTTACACACCTAGTGACCATTGGCAGCATGCAGAGCAGGCAGATTATGACATCAATCGGTATGCAACACTGATTGATGCCAGCGCTCCATTTTTGAATTCTACAATCCTGCCATCCTCTTAACCTGCACAGCTGAACTGGACATGAAACAAAATGACAGACTCCACACCAACACTATTTAAAGCTTATTGCCACTACTTACAGGTTAGCTGCTGGATTACTTCTTTGGGCTGCTGATGCAATTGTATGTATTTTTCGAGCTTTCCTATACTTAGCTAAAATTCCTGTAGTATAAAGGGAGTGGACTAGGTTAAAGTACTTTTATGGACATTTAGAAGCTTGTGCTGAAACAAATTGCTCCCATATATGGGTACCTGGAAGGGTTTCCTCAGGAAATTAGGCATGACTGGAAGAATGAATGAGGCCATGCAGAGCAGAACATGCTGCTAGAAAAGGGAAGAGGAGGTGAAGGGCTATCAGGAGAAAGGCTCTCAGCAGGAGGTCATATGCACCTAAGATCTTCAGGGGACAATTTTCTTACCTAAACTTTAGCAAGGACCAATGCACAAGATGTTTTTGCTTCACAAAGGAGGTCTGACTGAAATCTGAAAGAGGGCAAGGACCAAATTGCACATGGCTGTCAAGGTGATTGTGGCTCTTAACTTTAATGCATCTGGCTCCTTCCAGGTTGCTGCTGGAAACATAAGCAACATCTCACATTTGGTGGTACAGTTCTGCAAAGGATGTCACTGAGATTCTCTATACAAAGATAGACAGCATCATATCATTCTCTTTAGCTAGTGCCAACCAGGTGCAGCAAACAGAAGGGTTTGTCCTGATTACAGGCTCCCTCATGGCGCAGTGTGCCATTGACTGAATGCACATTGCCTTACATGTGCCTTATGTGAATTTGGCCATTTTCAAAACCAAGTGGGATCCTGCTCCCTCAATATGCGGCTTGTGTGAGATGACAGGCAGCAAATCATGTAGGTGAGTATTCGTTTCCTTGGCAGCAATCTTTCATTCAGTGGCAGTCCTTATGTCACCTGTATTTAACCCAACATGGTAAGTCAAAGGCTGATGACTCAAAAGTTACCCATTCATGACATGGCCCTTATCTCTGGTCCAGAACCCATACACGTGCCCTACAATGAGAACCATGCTGGCACAAGGAGCATTACAGAACACACCAATGGGATCCTCAAGCAAAATTTTCTCTCTCTTGGGCCACACTGCATAAGCCCTGCAATGTTCACCTGAAAGGATATCAAGATTTGTGGGTGCATGTTACACAACCTCACTATTACGAGGGAACAGCCCTTGCCACTACCTACCAGGTGAAAAGCTAAGGAACAGGAGCATGAAGAAGAAGAACAGGAGGAAGACGTAGAGCAACAGGAGCGTGAAGAAGAGGAACTGGAGGAAGACGTGGAGGAAATAGAGGAGGAGAAAGTACAACAGGAAGTGAAGGAAGTTAAAGAAGAAGGGAGACTATAAAGAAGACCCCTTTCTGACAGTGATCTACCTGATGAAATAATTAAGGAGCAATACCAGTAAACTCAACCCCAACTCCTCATTCACCAACACTCCCACAAAACTTATCTTCCTCAATCATTGACCATTATATTGTCCTGGTTCCAAAAACAGAAAGATAAAAATCACCAGAAAATGCAAATTCTAATCCAATTCTATACATTCAATTATTATATAATGCATAAAATATGCTAATCATCCTTGTGCTTTATTCTATCAAATTGAAAGAAAAAATATACAATGTGGCAAAGATTAATAGTAAGCCAGAAGATTGGGAAAGTTTTAAAAACCAACAAAAGATGACCAAAAAAAAATAAAGAAGGAGAAAATAAACTTTGAGGGTAAACTAGCAAGTAATATAAAAACGGACAATAAGAGCCTCTTTAAATATACAAAAAGGAAGAGAGAGGCCAAGTGAACATAGGCCCCTCAGAGAATGAGGCTGGGGAAATAATAATGGGGAACCAGGAAATGGCAGAGGAGTTGAATAAATACTTTGCTCAGTCTTCACAGTAGAAGATACTAATAGCATTCCAAAAATACTAAATAATCAAGGGGCAAAGGTGGGGGTAGGAAATAAATACAATAACTATCACTAGAGAAAAGGTACAAGGGAAACTAAAGGGGCTAAATGCCGATAAGTCCCTGGACCTGATGGGCTGCATCCTAGGATATTAAAGGAAGTAGCTACATAGATAGTGGATGCACTGGTATCTTCCAAGAATCCTTAGATTCTGGAAAAGTCTCAGAGGATTGGAGAATGGCCAATGTAACACCCTTATTCAATAAGAAAGGGAGACAAAAATATAGGTAACTATGGGCCAGTTAGCATAACATCTGTCATTGGGAAAATGCTGGAGTCTATTATAAAGGATGTAATAGTAGAGCATTTAAAAATACATCATCTAATCAAGCAGAGTCAGCATGGCTTCATGAAGGGGAAATCATACCTAACAAATTTATTAGAATTCTTTGAGGGGGTAATAAGCAGGATAGATAAAGGGGAACCAGTAGATGTAATATATTTGGATTTCTAAAAGGTGTTCGATAAGGTACTGCACATAAGGTTACTTAATAAGATAAGAGCCCATAGTATTGGGTGTATTATATTAGCATGGATAGAGGATTGGCTAACTAATAGAAGACAGAGAGTTGGGATAAGGAGGGGCATTTTTGGGATGGCAACCTGTAACTAGTGGCGTGCCACAGGGATCAGTGCTGGGGCCACAAATATTTACAATATATATTAATGTCTTGGATGAGGGAATTGAATGTACTATCACGAAGTTTGCAGATGACACTTGAGGAGAAGGCAAGTGATGAGGAGACTACAGAGGGATAAAGACAGGTTAATTGAGTGGGCAAAAACTTGGCAGATGGAATCTAATGTGGGAAAATGTGAGGTTGTGCATTTTGGCAGGAAGAATAGAGGAGCTGAATATTATTTAAATGGAGAAAGACTGCAGATGGCTGCAGCACAGAAGGATTTGGAAATCCTTGTGCATGAATCCCGAAAAGCTAACATACAAGTTCAATAGGTAATCGGGAAGACAAATGAAATGTTGGCATTTACTTCAAAGGGAATGGACTATAAAAATAGGGAAGTCTTGCTAAAACTATACAAGGCACTAGTTGGACCACACCTAGAATACTGTGAACAATTGGTCCCCTTATCTAAGGAAAGATATACTGGCATTGGAGGCAGTCCAAAGAAGGTTCACTAGGTTGATCTCAGGTATGGAGGGATTTTCTTATGAGGAGAGGTTGAGTAGATTGAGCCTGTACTCATTGGAGTTTAGAAGAATAAGAGACGACCTTATTGAAACATATAAAATTATTAGGGGGCTGGACAGGGCAGATGCTGAGAGATTGTTTCCCCTTGTGGGACAGTCTAGGACCAGAGGGCATAATCTCAGTGTAAGGGGGCACCCATTTAAAAGAGGAATTTCCTCTCTCAGAGGGTAGTGAATCTGTGGAATTCTTTACAGCAGAGGGCTGTAGAGGCTGGGTCTATTCAAGTATATTCAAGGCTGATATAGACAGATTTTTCATCAGTAAGGGAATCAAGGGTTATGGGGAAAAGGCAAGAAAGTGGAGTTGAGGATTATCAGATCTGCCATGATCTCACTGAATGGCAGAGCAGTCTCAATGGGCCGAATGGCCTACTTCTCTTACGTCTTATGGTCCTTGTGTCTGTCCCATGTGTTTGTACCTGTCCTACATGTTTTTGCCTATTCCAGTGTTCCTATGTGGTGCTTCTGCAATGGCTGGGCGGAAGGCTGCTGATCTTCAATCGAAGATATTCCAAATGTCCTCGGAGGGCAACTGCGAGTAGCTCTGGGCCCAGAGGGCCTGGCTTCAGACTGCACCATCTTGGCATGAGCATCAGCAGTTTAGGCTGGCTGGCTGACAAGCAACAGAATCACAAAATTGTTACAGCATTTGGCTCATTGTGCCTGCACTGGCTCTACAAATGAACAATTCTCCCAGTGCTATTCCCCTGCCTTCCAGAACCAGGGACAGAAATCATGGGTCCTGGTGCTTCTCCTGTTTCTGAGCTCCTCCTTTAACCCTTGTCTTCAATTATGCATGTTATTTTTCTCTCCTTTCAAAATTCATCAGTTAATTCATGAAACAATCACAGAAAGATCCTAGTAAAATGATAATGCCCACTGTCGGCATCTAGTTACAATATTGTGCGATATAAATGCAGCATGTGCCATTAATATTAAGAGCAGTAACGATATAATGCAGTGTTAGTTTGTGTGGGCACCATAGGTGATCCCACCACAATTATTAAACAAACCAAAGAGTACAAATTTTATTTTAACAGCTTCATACAATATTGTTAATTTAATAGGAAAATATCCCATCAGTTATTGATAACACTGCAGACATTAACACTGATTTCAGTGACTACCTTATTAGCATGTTCGACACGTTGCACCGTTTGTATACAGTGACAGTAAATTCATATTTGGGGGAAAGATTCAATACTTGCAACCAAATTTCAAGAAAACCTTTCAGCTTTTGTTTTATAGATTTCAACTACCAGTTCTCTATAGAAAAGAAAGACTGTCTCGATGCTGAAACTCACATTGCTTCATTATTGGAGAGCTGTAGAAGTGAAAGAGGGAGGGAGGGGAGTAGGAGAGGGGATGATCTCATTCATTGGTACTGCCTAAGCTTTCTCCTCCCTCCCAAGACACACTGATACAGCACTCACTCATCTCACCCAAGGTAAGTCAGTATCAATAGAAGCGAAGTTCCAGTTCCCTAGGAGTGGCTCATGCTGAGAACATGGACGACAGCTGGGTCCAGCTTGGCGCAACGCTGTGTGACAGCTCCTTACGGCCTCTCTTGCCTCATTACCAACAGAGATTCCCTCCTGTTCTTTCATTTTCTCTTTCTCCTCCTTGGCCTCCTAGAAGATGTTGTCATAAATCATTGAGTGCAGCTGAAAGACTCCTCCATAATGGCAGTGGGAACAGCCAGGATAACTGCTCCAGCTCCTCCAATCGTAGGTTCCTTTCCTCCCACCCTGCTGCTCCTCCAATCATAGATTCTGTCTCAAGAGGAGGAACAAGAGCAGGAGGGAGGGAACCAGTGATTGGAGGAGCTGGAGCAATGACTAATTTAAGCACTGACTGCACAGTCTTGTTTAGACAATCTAATAGACCAAGCAGCATGAGGGAGGGAGGAGAGACAGAGGCAGCACCACGCAGAGCCATTGGAAAACCTGTTTGGTAAGTAAGTTACCAGAAATCAAAGAACGAAAGAAAGAACTTGCACATATCTAGCATGGGAGAGGTGGAATGATTGGAGGAGCAGCTCTGTCTTTCCCGTACCTGTTGCTCTTCCAATGACTGTTCTGCTGTCAGCTCCCAGTCTCAGCAGCTAACAGTTTAACTGACAGTTAGAGGAGCTAAGTGTAGAGAATTCCAGGGCTACAGTGACATTGACTGAAAAAGGCAAAGCTGAACCAGTTATTATATTTCATTTCAATGCTTGTTGCAGTAGTGACACACCCTATTCAAGCATCCTTGGCAAAGCTTAAGGACTGCTCCTCACAGTACTGCAGAAACGTTGTCCTGAGACTATAAAGGGAGTATAAAGATTCCTCAGTCACATCTCCTGCAGCTCTTTTTGCTTTTTCCTCTTGTTGCTGCTCTTTCTCCTCCTACTGCTAGAGTGGAATTCCCAGAAATACCCACATGAGGAAAATGATTTGACTCCAGTTACCGCTTAAGAGCTTAGAACATTCTACAGCAACTGCCATAGAAATTGGCTAAGTAGATGAGAACCGCTGCATAACACAAACAAAAATGTCTCCAAAAACTCTCACATTTTACATGAGAGCAGCTGAGGAACCCTTTGAATACCACAAGAAATGGTCACCTCTCAGATTTGCATTGTCAATGGTTTGTTCCCAGGCTGAGGAACAATAGAAGTAATGCAGCTCCGAAACAAAACTGTTGTTGGAAATGGTAACTAACTATGTTATCTGACCCTATTTGCATTTACTATGGAGGTTCCTATCTGTTTCCAGCTGTATGAAACTCTGAGTGAACAGACATCCAGAACTCAGCTCTTCAATTCCACTCACCATTCTGATCATGTTGCCATCCTGATTTTAGGCAGAAACAGGATGGTAACTGCTCCCAACATCTCCAGTCAGCCAATACCCTCTGTACAATTTAAATGAGGTGGCTAGGTGTGAGATCCCTCAAAAAATATACAAAGATCGAAAGAAAATAATATTTTGGGATACACTACATTTGAATAATTTGAGACGAGGGAAAAATTTGATGGACGTGGGAATTACGATGTGCGAATAGCCTCCCCTCTACCCGAACCTTCCAATGCAAACAGCACTCAAACTTTCTGCTGTCTGCTAACTTAAATGGTAGTTGTGTGCAGCTCAATGATTTTTTTTTAAAAACCTGACAGTTGCTGAGAGTGGAAAGGCCTTTGAGCAGATTCATGGTTGACTGGCGGGCCTTAAAAAAAATCAGAACAATGAAGCTGCCCAAAGGTCGGAAGCAGCAGTGAAACTGACAGTTCTGATATTTTTTTAAAGCCAGTCTTTCAGGTCTGAAACTCTATCTGCCCAATCAAGACAACGATGAGAATGCCATTGTTGACAACAAGCCGGGATCCACCCTAGCTCCTGGGGTCTGGCTTTTTGCATCTTATGCATGTCCCTCTCCCTGGCCTTGCTGCTTTCTCCCCTAACTCTGCACATTCTTACTTTTCAGATAATAGTCTAATTCCCTTTTGAGTGCCTCGATTGAACCAGCCCCCACAATACTCTAAGGACTGCATTCCAGACCTTACCAACTTGCTGCATGAAAAAGTTTTCCTCATGTCGTCTTTGCTTGTTTTGCCAATGCTTTAAATCTGTGCCCTCTTGCTCTTGACCCTTTCACATGTGTAAATAGTTACTCCATATCTCCTCTGTCCAGATCCCTTATGATTTTGAATACCTCTATCAAATCTCCTCTCAGCCTTCTCTTCTCCAAGGAAAACAGTCCCAACCTCTCCAATCTACCTTCATAACTAAAGTTCCTCATCCCTGGAATCATTCTTTTCTGTACTCTCTCCAATGGCTTCACATATTTCCTAAAGTGTGGCACCCAGAACTGGATACAATACTCCAGCTGAGGGCAGACTCCTGTCTTATACAAGTTCAACATAACCTCCTTGCTCTTGCACTCTATGCCCCTATTAATAAAGCTTAGGGTACCATATGCTTCATTAACCGCGAATCAACCTGCCCTGCCACCCTCAAAGATACATGCACTTTTAAACCTAGGATCCTCTGCTCCTGCACCCGCTTTAGAATTGCATCCTTTATTTTATATTGTCTCTCCATGTTCTTCCTACCAAAATGAATCACTTCACATTTCTCCACATCGAACTTCATCTGCCTTCTGTCCGGCCATCCCACCAATCTGTCTATATTCTTTTGAAGTTCTACACTATCTTCCTCACAGTTCCTCACATGTATTCTCTGCAAATTTTGAAATTGTGCCCTTTTGTACCAAGGTCTAGGTCATTAATATATAGCAGGAAGAGCAAGGGTCCCGACACTGCACTGGGGAACTCCACTACAAACCTGTCATTCAGCCAATTTTGTCTCCATCTTGCTAATGTCCTTTTTATTCCATGAGCTATAACTTTGTTCACAAGTCTGTTGTGCGACACTGTATCAAATGCCTTGTGGAAGTACATGTACATCACATTAACAGCATTCCTCATCAACCTTCCCTGTTATCTCTTCAAAAAACTCCAGAAAGTTAGTTAAGCGTGATTTTCCCTTAACAAATCTGTGCTGGCTTTACTTAATTAACCTACATTTGCCCAAGTGACTATTAATTTTGTCCCAAATTATTGTTTCTAGAAGTTTCAGCAAGACAACTGATGCAGTGACGGAAATGGGAGCAGGAATGCTGTCACCCTTAGAGAGGACAGCAGGTTTGTGTTTTGTGGGGCCAGTGCCACTTTCCTGGAGTGGCGCCTCAGCAATCCCACTGATCTATTCGAGACAGATTGATGGGCTGCTGTGATGCCCTGGAAACTCTTTTGAACATTGGAATCCAGAGCCATGATGACAGCAGTCTGAGCTTGCAAGGCAGCTGTCGGAGGTTCCACTTCAGCACTCAGGCCTTTGATGGAAGCTGCTGTGCTGTAATGGAAGTTATTTCTGCTACAATTTGAAAGCAGTGCAATTGACCATCAGATGTTGCATGATGATGGGCTCCACAAGGCTGCAACTGTTCTCTGCTGCTGCAAAAAAAAGGCTTCAAGCTCTGCAACGCCCTGTGCCAAATTGGTGCTGGACTCCTCCATGCTCCTTGACCTTTTTTTGCAGGCTTTCTGGCAGGCTTTCCAGTGCACAAAGCATTTGGTTTTGTCCACTCAACAGCCTTCTTCTGTAACCTGCCCCATCAAAGTCCTCATCTGAGAGTCCTGCAGCAGAACTAGTATGTGACCTCACGCTCCAGCAAGCTAGCACCTGCACTCCCCTTTCCCTATACTCTGGTTCCTGGAAACTTATGCCTGATATCTTATTATGCGCAGGTCCCTCTTCTACACTAATCTCTCAAATACGGAGTGCAATCTCTGAAAAGGTGGCTGCAAGTGTAAGATTAAGTGACGATATCTCTTCAGCTTCACTGTCTTCTTCCAATTCCTCCTCTAACCAGGAAGTTTCCAGTTTTTGGGTATCCGAAATGAAAAGAGTTAAGTTGTGGTGTGGGAAGAGAAGAAAATAGCAAGTGCTGCTTACGATCTACAGCTTGTGAGTCAGAAAAAATTTAGGGAGAAGTGGATACCTTCATCATCAATCACTCCAGTCCTACCAGTGGCCCCAGCCTCAGAGATGTTCCTTCCCATGACAACCAGCACAGTCTCCTCCATGTGACGTTAAAACTTACAAGCACTCTTGTCTTCCTCCAGTTTTTCCCTGCTGCCTCCCAATACCTTCTCCTACAAGAAAGATAAAAATGCATCATTGAATGACCTGTAATATACTTGTTTGATGTGGCTGTCATGATTAAATAGCTATAAGTCTGTACAAGCCGTGTGTTGTAGGCGCAAGGTTTGCAAAACTGTCAAGTGTGTGAGGGTAAGATAAACTATAAGAATTGTTTGATAGATTGTTGGTAGATGGGTAATGTGGATGTACAGAACTGAGCAGTGGATGAGACTAGAGGTGCAGTTAGTGGGATATGCCATTTGAAGATGGACTCATTCATCTTGATGATTCATATGAGATTGTTAAACTTGTTCCTACGATGCATCCATTTTCTTAGAGCAACACTCCTGGCATTTACCTCTGCTATTATTTCTTCCCACTTTCCCTTGAACATGTGAGGCCTCATGTATCCTTATGATACAGGATGTCTGTCCTTACTTCCACCTCTTACACCAAAACCTCCACTGTCTTTTCAGAAAAGCATGGTGCTCACTATCTCACCTCAAGATTTCAGTCTAGATTCACTTTTTAAAAAAATCCCGCCACTTCTTGCAGCCACAGTGCAACTCCCCTTTAAAATGTGCAGTCTGCTTTCAAGTAGCATTATCCATTCAAGCTTTTAACCCCCTTACTGATATGTGCACTTAATGAACAGTGGAGGTTGTACTGGCTGCATACAGCAATCATTTACAACAGCGGGCAGAATCAATCTAACATGCTGCCTGCAATGCAATGAACAGGCACAGGTTAATTGCATACCAAGAGAACAGAATACCTGTTCTTGGGGGTGAGCCAGTTTAATCCCCCTAACACATATTTTATTGTATTAATGACATATGCTATGTATGAAAAATCATGATAACACATTATATATTATTTTCTTGAATAACATGCTATCATTGTCACATAATAATATAAAATTACTCTGTATTTTAGTCCTTATTCATGTCTTAATATCTTTTTCTCAGGATATGTTGCTAATCCATACCCAGGAGTACAGCAGAACCAATTTTACCTTGCTCCATCAGACATAAGTGGGACTATAGTAGCCCCAAAGTAGCACTGAATCACTTGCCGTTCAGTTTATACAGACATTCCCAGGTCCACCAACGATCCTGGCACAGTGTGAAAAATGACTCAATGACCTACTCCACTCCACCAGGGTGAGTCTTACCTTTAATCATCTCATTGAGGCTTGCAATTGGCGATGCAGGATGGATCACCACATGGGGAGGGCAGGACTAGTCTGGCACTGGCATTGCAGATGCATGGCCACTTCTAGATGACAGGCATTCACCTCTCCACATCCACATCCCGTGAGAGATGACATATGGTGGAGACATCCAGGAACCTCCATCATAGACCACAGGCCTGCCAGCAGCATATATGTTCAACTGATCTTTGTGTGGAGACTCTTCTGTCTGCAGGAGAAACAGGCTCACAACAGCAAGGAGAGGGCCAAGGCAGGTGGTGGAGTGCCCAGCATTCACACAATGATACTTGCAGAGGAGGAGGCTTTCAAACTGAGAGGAATGCAGCATGATCACAGATGGCAAAACTGCAGTTGCAAGTGACGTGAGTGAGGAGACTTTGAGCTTATGGGCAGAATTTTGCCATCAGCGAGCAGGACATCATTCCTCCTCATTTAAATTTTCAGGAAGGCGGGGACGCAGCAAAATCAGCTGCAGGCCCGCCAACCTGTCAAAAGCCAATTGAGGCCATTGACAGGATCATTTAAACAATTAAAGGACCTGCCCGTCCAACCTTAAGGTTGGTGGGCAGGCCAGGAGCCCCGGCGGCAAATAAAAAAAAAATGAAACCTCATCCACCGGCGGGATGAGGTTTCATGCAGGGTTTTAAAAAGTTTAATAAAGTTATAGTGTAAATTATGAACATGTCCCACCTCATGTGTCATTGTCACATGAGGGGGACATGTTAGGAATTTTTTTTTCCATTTTTAATCTTTTTCAAAGTGGAAGTGATCTCCCTGAGGCTGCACTTTGCAGATCAGTTGAATGTTGATCAAGTGGAACGCCTTGGTGTTTATGAAGGCTGTTGGGCCTTGGATCTCTCTGCGTGACTATCAGGGTCCCTCTGGTAGTGCACAAAGCTTCTGGCCCTCTTAAAACATGCATTGGTGACCTCCTTAATGCATCAATAAGCTGCTGCCTGGGACATCCCGCACATGTCCCTGGTCGATCCCTAGAAGGAGCCAAATGCATAGAAATTCAAAGCAAAGGTTTATCTTCAGAGCCCCAGGCTGTCCACAGAGTCCCATGGATCACAGCTCATTCTGCAGCATTGTACACAGGTCGATCATGGCCTCCCTACATCGCAATCTTCATTGCACTGGCTCTCTGAAATCTGGAGGTAGGTCAGACAAGTCCGTAAGACTCTGGGCTGTAGTTAGGCCCACCTTTGCATGGCATCATCTGCTAGCCCACACTGCGCCCTTCTGCAGTTTGCCCAGCTGGAGGCTGGCCTTTTGCTGTTGCTACTGCTGCAGCGGTGCTGGCACCAGGTCATTGCTTCCTCTGTGCCACTCCTCATCCATATGAGAATCCAGTAGGACTGGGCGAATGACTTGCGTGACTTCAATGGGTGAACAATGTATAGTATATGTAACAGGCATTGAGTGGCCTAACCAGTGGCTCTTTAAAGGAGGCTGCTGAGGAAATGTTTATTTTTTTTAGGGGCTCCTATGATACTCGAGATTGAGTATCATATTCAAGAACTTTGGAAAAGAAAAAGATGTTGGAGATAGAACAATAGTTTGCAAGGACAGAGAGATTAGGGATGATTTTTTTGAGGTGCAAAGTAAGAATAGTAGTTTTGAAAATGAAAGGGACAGTATCTGAGTGAACCATTTACAGTTAGTTTGGGAGCCAAAAAGGAGTGTTGGGGGCTTTGCAGTTTGGTGGGAATGGTGTGCAGAAATCAGGTTTCAAGGGCCAGATGAGCTTTGAAAGGACAGAAGAGGGGACAAGAGAAATTGAAAAAGACTGGGTTCAGGGCTAAGGCAGTGAGTACCTAGGAAAAGGTTTAGCATGGTGGATGACGGGAAGGGGAGAAGCACCAGACGCAGCTGAACAGTTGGTCTCAATCATCGCAAAAAATAATTTCATGCATTCCTTGCTTTTGTTGCTGGAAGTAAGGGTAGAAGAGCAAGAGAAAACTTTAAGGTGTTAGTTGATAATGGAGAAAAGAAGCCAGGATGTCAATGTAATGATCCATTGTAAGATTATAGATGGCAAATGTTTTGTTCACAAGTGAACAGATGTTCTGGAGAAAAATGTGGAGAAAGGTGATGAGTGTTGTTCTTTTGACAGAACCAAAGGGGCAGTGATAGTTGGAATGAGGGGACTATGAAGGCGGTTGGCGAAGTTAAAACCTATTGGGTTCATAGGATGGGAATGTTAGTAAAAGAGGAGGATGGATAGTTGGGATTGCTATTTATAATCATTCAGCAATGGATAACTCATTGGCCCTTTAGAGAATGCCAAGAGAGTCACAAAGGGTAGGGTAGCTGTTATCCAAGAGTTTATCCTCAGAAGCTTTGAATTCTGGACAGCCAAAGGAGAATAAGAAGGCAGAGATGTTGTCATGGCTTGGCATAAGGATTGGGAAGACAAAGTCCTTGAAATGTACAGTATTTAAATATTTTTAACTGAACACTAAATGATTACCTGATAGAACTAAACACATTGTAGCAATTGCACTCCAATGTTTTTCGGTGTATTACTTTGTTATCCTTTAATGGAATATGCTAGAGAGTCTGTAAATAAAAGCAACTAATTATTACCACACCAATCTAAGTGTTTATACAGACATAAAAGTACCCAAGAACAGTAAAAAGAAAGGAGTTGTGACTGACTGATAGGCAGGGAAGAAGACTGGAGACATAGAGAAAGGAGATAAAGCAATGAGCTCAAGTTCAAAGCAGCAGCCAAAATCTGAGCATAAATACTCATGAGAAATTTGGGTTCTATAGGGATGGCAAAGATTGGAAGAGACAGAACCTGTCATAAGTAGAAGACCTTCTCCTTTATTCCATGCTAATTCTAATTCAGGTAAGACATTTTAGCGCATCAAACCATTTGCCCATCAGTCATTTGGTAGAGAATTCCTGACTGGGAGGTATTTCCAAATCCATTCTGTTTTGAATATCTCGTACACTTCATATGGCCAATCCACTGGTAAATTTGTTTCAAAGATAACAGAAATATAGTTAGCTTTATATGTCATGCATTGTTTTTTTCTTGTAATGAAACGCTAAATGAATGTTAAATGGACTGTGATAAAAGCATTTGTAAATCAACAATTTTTTATCTGGTGTTTATAGAAATCTTGATCCAAGCATATTATCTAGTATATATTCACCCAGAATTCTATTGTACATAACCGTGTAAGGTTTGAAACAAGTGTTTGCTTCATTTCAGCTCTATCACTATATTCCCATTTTGAGGACTAAATCTGCCAATACCAGTTAATCGCTAACTTAGAAATGTGTCCTACAGTTTTTTAATTTTGCTTCTCTGAGTATGTGACATCTGAGTTGGAACTTTGCCATCAGCTTACTGCACATCATATGAACAAATACCTCCTGTTGAGATTCATATATTCATTCTGAAATTTTGTGCTCATAAATTAAGGGATGTTAGTGCTACAGGGTGGAACACAGAGAGCCAGACAGGACCAATATTGTGGCAGGGAAAACATAAGGATGTTAGAAATAGGAGCAGGTGTAGACCATACAGACCTCGAGCCTGCTCTGCCATTCAATTTGACCATGGCTAATCTTCTGCTTCAACTCCATTTTCCCACCCAGTCACCATATTTCTTGATTCCCTGAGAGGTCAAACATCTGTCTATCTCAGCCTTAAATATATTCAAAGATGGAGCATCCACAACCCTCTGAGGTGGAGACTTCCAAAGATTCATACCCTTTAAGTATCTCCTCATCTCAGTTCTAAACAATTGGCTACTTATCTTGAGACTGTGTCCCTAGGTTCTAATTTCCTTAGCCAAGGGAAAAAAACCTCTCAATGTCTACCTTGTTAAGCCCCTTCAGAATCTTGTATATTTCAATGAGATCACACCTCATTCTTCTAAACTCCAGAGAAAATAGATCCAATTTACTCCATCTTTCATCAAAGGACAATCCTCTCATCCCAGGAACCAATCTAGTGAACCTTCACTGTACCTCCACCATTCTTCATTTCATATGGATAGACATAGAAACCAAAACTGCACACAGTACTCCAGGTGTGGTCTCTCCAAAGCCTGGTACAATTCTATCAAAATTTCCTTCTTCTTATACTCCAAATCCTTTGCAATAAAAGCAAATATGCCATTTGCTTTCCTAATTGTTTGCTGTACCTGCATGTTAGCTTTCTGTGTTCCTTTTACAAGTATACCCAAGTCCCTCTGAACATCAACATTTACAAGTTTCATGCATTTTTAAAAACATTCAGCTTTTCTATTCTTACTAATTTGTTGCATTTCCCATTCATCCTGGACAGTAACCTTCAGGTGAATGGTATGAGTAGGCTTTTTCTTCCAATTCTTCTTCTTTCAGCTTCTCCTACTTTATATTGAGTCATCACACTGCTGATTGATCACACGTCTCCACAATTCATCCTGTCAGTCACCCATTCCTCTTTAATTCCCACTGCTTCTAAGTTTCTCACCACTGCATTATTCCATCTGGTCTTAAGCCTTCCTCCTCTCCTTCTTGGCAATCCCATCTCCATCGCTCACCTCCCCACTTTTCCTCTCTATGTCCGCAACATATGACCATATCATTTCAATTTCTTCTCAGCTACTTTCTTCAATGTTCTCACAATTTTCATTGACACCCTGATGTGTTGGTTCCTGATTTTGTCCTCTCTTGTTACTCCATATATCCATCTCAGCACCCACATCTCATTAGTATCCAGTTTTGCTGCTCTCTTCTTGATGTTGCACTATGTACCAAGGCCAGCCTCACAACTGTCTTGTAGATTCTTCCTTTCAGTTTCAGTGATAACTTTCTATCACATAACACTCTACTCCTCCAGTTACTCCAAACAGAGCTTATCCTTTGTTCAAATTCCATTTCCATATTTCCATCTTCTGTCACACTGACCCCACTTGAAACTACTCATTTTCTCCAAGTCTGTACTGATAATCTTTACTCTTTCACTGTGCTCCTCGTCTCTAGGCTCAAATTGAGAGTCTGTAAATTGGATCTTTGGTCTACTGATCTTCATACCCCTGTCTTCCAGTGTTTTCTCCAGTCTTCCAGATACTTGGTCATGTTCTCATCATCCCCACAACATAACTCAATGTCATCTGCGAAGATCATTGACCATGGCACTTCCTGTTTCACATGCTCAGTTAGAGTATCCATGACAACCAGGAAGAGAAAGGGGCTCAGTGCCAATCTTTGATGCAATCCAACTCTGGCTTTGTAGCTCTCACTCTCCCCCACACTGCTTCTTACTCTTGTCTGACAGTCCTTGTATATGTTATGCAATAGTCGTACATACTTCTCAGGGACTCCACAAATTCTAGCATATCTCCAGACTTCCTCACTAGGCACTCGGTCATATGCCCTCTCTAGATTGATGAATACAATCTTCATGTTCCATTGGCCTTCCTGATATTTTTCCATCACTTGCGTCATTACAAGAGATGATGGTTAATTTGAATGGTATGACCAGGTTTTATAAAGAGGAAAGGATTTGAATGAGACGGTTGGATTGCTAACTGTTGGAAATAATTGTGTTTGGAAGTGGCACAGGCTTTCTGATGGCACTGTCAGATGCCATCACACACTCATATTAGATAAAGCATGCCTGGATGAGGCGGTCGCAATCTACTCTGGCAGCCAGGTAAGCCAGGCATGCACCATGGTCACATCTGGTTCCTCCTCCTCTTCTTCTTCCTCCTCCTACTCAAAGGAGGAAGATATCAATTATTCAGCACCTTCCTCTTTCTGTAGCTCCACTCCTCTCTGCAGTGCAATGTTGTGCAGGGCACAGCAGACCACAACCATTCTAGAAACCCTTGATGGGGCATACTGAAGGGCACCTCTCGTTCTGTTGATGGACCTGAAGCACATCTTGAGCATCACAATGGTTTGATTTATTATCACCCATGTGGTCATGTGGCTCCTGTTGCATTCCTCCTCTAGTTGACTGGTAGGGTTCCTTGCAGGAGTCAGCAGCTAGGTCTTCAGAGGGTAACCCTTGTCTTCAAGGAACCAGCCGCTGATGTTATGTGGAGAAGTGAAATCCTGCGCAAGGTGGTTCATGCTACAGAATGAATGAAGCATGGCAACCCCTGGATATCTACACAGATATGCAAGATAGCTTTCCAGTGGTCAATGAGGGAATGGAATCCTTAGCAATTGAAGAAGACTCCAGGATAAGCTGAGGGTGCCTTGATTGGCACATGCATGCAATCAATAGGCTGAATTTTCCCAGCCCTTTGGAGGCATTTTTGGAGGGAAGGTGAAAGGAAAATACGGTTGACTCATGTCAGACCGACTCCGCAACATACTCCCACCTCCATGAGTTTCTCGTGGAAGCAAGATCACAGCAGCAATGACTACAAAGCCAGCTGTGGCAGATAGCCAGTTAGAGAATGTAATAGAGCAATTAGACCTTATTGTGGAATTGGATCACAATTTTTCTGATGGCACACAGGCCTCCTGCTGTGTCATGAGCCCAGAAATTGAGCAGAAGTGACTGTTCATCCGGAGGTCCAGACCCGTGAAGCGTGGGAGCCCTTTTATTAAGTTGCCAGCATTAAATCACACTTCTCCCCAAGCAGAAGGTATACCATGGCAGCCACTTCATGGAGACTGATATCTCTATTACAGCTCTTTCTACAATAGCAACCTCTACACTCCTACTGAAGGTGCCTCTGACTCTGACTCTCCTGCAGCTGGCCCCTCAGCAACATCCACACTACAAAAAAAGTCTGCAGCCCTATCCAGGGGCTGCATTAAATGACATTGGAACCCAGCGCCATCTCTTATTGGGCAGGGCTCCCGGAGGCAGCTTCTTAAGTTGCTTCCTCTGGGAAAATTGCACTCAATGTCTGGCTACAGCCACTTCCAGATTCCCACCATGGAATTGAGGCCATCGGGATTATGCCCCACTTGGGAAAATTCAGCCCAGTGACTCCCTGCACCTATGAAAATCCAGCCCCTGTAGCAAAACAGCCAGACCTCTGTTTTCGACCAGACTCAAACCTGCCAAAGTGCAAATGTGGCTACCTCAGAAAACAAAAGATTGATGATCTGAGACTCGCACTTCTAGGTCACAGATTGTGAGATCCTGGAGATGACAGTAGCAGATTCCAAGAAGGCACCAACAATGAAGAAATTCAGGGTTGTGGTGACTTTGGTAATGCATGCCCTCTTGACCCTCTTGGAGAAAGAGTCTTCTTTCAGGAGGATGCAGATGTGAGCAACAACCTGCCACGAAAGGACACAATTCACAACTGGACCTCCAGCAAACCAAGGTAATATTTGTCACTTTATATCAATACATTTCCCCATACATCTGCATCACTTTGTCATGGCTTATCTGCAAATCATTAAGAGGCAAATCTCAAGAGGATTTCCAGCTAACCACCAATAGTTTCACAACAGATTCACAATGCTATGAATGACATGGTGTAAAATGGATGATATTCAATCAGGCTGTGTAATGGGCGACCAATCAATATCAGCAGTTTTATGTTATCACCCAATGTCAAAAGTATGCACCACTACCCCCCACCCCCTCCGGCCTCCTCAGCTATGTAACAGGTGACAGCAGGTAAACTTTATATTCCAAGTTCATCAATGCAGAATTCATATCAAACATGAACCAGCATAAGCTAAAAAAAGCTCAATGACACCTTAACAGTGAACTTTCACTGCAGCTATAGTGTTGGTGTAAAGCAGTTTGATTTAGTACACAAGCTGAAGTTACAGTGGAAATATAGCCTGAATCCAACCCTATGTGCTGGTGCCTCTCACTTTGAAAATATACACTTGTGCAAGTTGGACATTAAGTGAGAAATCTATGAAACTGCACAATGTTTTCAGCAACTATTAATAGATAGAGTGAGACCTTCTTACACTATTATTTTTAGCATTAGGCACCAGCGGATACAGACTGTGTAACTTTCGATGATCCAATCATCCTAAATACAAGGGATATATCTGCACATAATAAGCCAATACTTTTTTTGTCTAAATCAAAGAAGGTGCTTTTAAACAAAATCTCTAAATGCTATTGCTGCTGGTTATATTCCACTGGCAGTCTGATTTTATAGGTTTGGTATCAATACCAGATTTCCAGTAGCCTACAATTTCAGGCCTACATTGGTCTTTTAGTACCAGCATTGCATTGCATAAGTCTATTCTGACCATATCCCAGTGCAACTTTTATCAAAGTCAGTTTAAGTCAAAGGTCTTTAGTCAGTTTATTTGCTCAAATATATTTCCTTGTATTTGTTTACTACTTTTTCATTCCTTTACAGGAATTTTAAAGTGATTCCAATCAACAACATTCATATTTCTTTTTAATATTATAGGTCAATGACCTTACATCAGAAGTTCTGATGAAAGGTTATCAACCTGAAATGTTAACTCTGTTTCTCTCTCCAGAGATGCTGCCAGACCAGCTGAGTATTTCCAGCATTTTCTACTTTTATTTCAGATTCCTAGCATGCGCAATATTTGGCTTTTGTGCTCATGATTTTTGGATTGTTTTGATTTTTTATTGTTTCCTAAGTGAGCAGGCAAAAATTCAGCAGATGGAATGTAATGTGGGAAAATGAATCATAGTATCAAGAATTGTTACAGCACAGGAGGCCATTCAGCTCTCAGAATGAGCAAATCATTTAGTGCCATTCTTCAGCCTTCTTCCTGTAACCCTGCACATTCTTCCTGTTCAGATAACAGTCTAATTCCCTCTTGAATGCTTCAGTTGAAACTGCCCCCACCATACTCTAAGGGAGTGCATTCCAGACCTTAATCTCTCATTGCATGAAAAAGTTTATTCTCATATTGCTCTTGCTTCTTTTGCCAATTACTTTAAATCTATGCCCTTTCATTTGCCATTCTTTCACAAATGGGAACAATTTCTCCCTATCTACTCTGTCCAGACCACTCATGATTTTGAATACCTCTATCAAGTTTCCTCTCAGCCTTCTTTTCTCCATGGAAACCCAATTTATCTTCATAACTGAAGTTCCTTATTCCTGGAATTATTCTCGTGAATCTTTTCTGCACTCCCTCCAATGCATTCACATATTTCCTAAGGTGTAGCACCCAGAACAGGACGCAATACTCCAGCTGAGGCCAGACTAGTGTTTTATACAAGTTCAACATAACATCCTTACTCTTGTACTCTATATCCATATTAATAAAGCATAGGATACTATATGCTTCATTAACTGTGTCTCTCATGACTCAGCCGCACTGCCACTCTGCTGGAGAGCATTTTGGTCCATATCATTGCACCTCTGTAAGGACAAGACTGAGGTACCTATCATCTATTTGAGGTGGCAGACATGTCAACTTCTAAAATGTGGCCACCCACAGTCAAGGCGTACGTGAACCCATTTGATTGCATAGATTTGGCAACTCCATCCATGCAAGAAGACATTATGGCAATGCTTTGAAACATCAACCCACTCAGATTTGAGGCAAACTCCTACATTCTCCCTGAAATCATAGTCAGTGTGCTTTGAAAATCTGTCATTCATGCTGCTCCTTAATGATTACATTTTTGATTGGCATCATCTGGTGTACAGCACTTCTTTCCAGCTGAGCAAAGTTTGGAGAGGTTGCACCCTCCAACACAGAGACACCACAGGTATCCCTGCCACCTCTGTCTGCTTTTTGTCACTGTGAAGTGTGAGTCAACTATCTGTCAAACTGGCCACACTGAAGTGCAAGTATCTGAACTGATGTTCAGATGGTGCACCCACAGAATGAAGCAAAGTCTATTGGCTCCTGCAGCGCATGTGACAGTCCTGGCAGAGAGAAGGGATATGAATTTGTATTGACAAGGTAAGTATGTTGTAACTTATCACCCTGAAGATAATCATATTTCACTCGCTGTTGAAATTAAATCAGCTTGACTGAGTGTTGAATGACATATGGGTCATTGGTATTTAATTATCTCACCAGGTTGCGGCAAGGTTCCCATCTCCCCATCTCCAATGGCTGAAATTCTACAATCCCCAGGGCATCCTCTTCTGCAGTTGTTATCTGGGAAATCCATGGAGGCCACCTGTGGTTCTCTCCATCTCCATAGTGTTCTGTGCTCTCTTCTGCAACAGTGGAAAGGGCAGACTATGAGTGACTGTAATGACATGTGTTCACCGGATTAATGCGATGTATTTGGTGAGAGTGACCCTCAGAAAGAAGCATGAAATTTCACACGGAAGAGGGTGAGTAGCAGCAGGGGATAGATAGGGATATGAGGGAATGTATAGAAAGGGAAATGAGTGAGAGGAGTGATATGATGGAATTGGCTTCACAAGACAGAGTGAGGGGTTGCAAACATCAGGATATAGATTAATCTGCAACTGTTTTCACTTTTGCTGACCTAGTTAAGTCATTGAAATGCTACCTGCACTGAATCGAGGAGCATGGTACAAGGCTGCTGACCATCAGTGTCACCTCCAGCCATGCCTTCTTTGTAGCAGCAGGTTTCTTCCTGCCATTGCTGGGGAAATATATCTCTCTCCAGCTACTCACAGCTCCCAGAAGCACATTAAGGGAAGCTTTATAAAAGCAGGACTTAGCTTTTGAACATCCAGAATCCATTGCCACATCTTTTCATCTTTCCAACTCCAACTCCTCCAAATTCTATCTTTGGATTGGTATTTTAAAGACTGGAGTTGAGATTGTGTCATGCCAAACCTGGAAATAAAATTATAATTAACTAACTGTATTAAAGTGCACTGACGGATGCACTGCATTTACTTCTGAGACTCTCAAGCAATAATGTTTCCCCTACTCTCAATGCTACCAATTGAACCAATTGACACTCAAAATTGGAACAGATCAGAGTGCGCATTGAATGCACCAGTTCCAATCTAAAACCACAATTGGGATCTTTGGATCCTAACCTGCATATTAAAAGAAGCCCAATGCCTGAGAGAGGCAGACACTTAAAAGTGCCCCGCAGTAGGCCCCTCTCAAAATATTGCAGTGCCAGAATTGAGAATGGGATTCAGGCTAGAACAGGGTAACTGAGTTTTCAGGCACCAAGTGTAGATAGGTGGTAATACTGTTGCAGTGGCAATTGTACTCATCTACCCCAGTGTAAAACAGTTTCATTGACTCCACAAACTCTGGCAGGCATCTGTGCTGCAGGACAGTAGCAGCAATTTTCCCAGTGCATCTATTGCAATCTATTGCTGTGCAATTTCAAGAACCACAGTTTTTTAACATTGGTTAATATTATTGAAGAAACCTTTCTTATTAAATTAGACACATACTGCTCCACATACCATTGCCTTTGTGAGGTATGAATTTCAACCCACCAACAACAAAATTCAATTAATACTTCTGGCAAGAAAAATCTCATTAGCTATGCTTTCTATTGTTTTGTTGCTCACAGATGTCTTTGGGTTTTGAAATGGCTTTTTTTTCATATTTCTTTCCTTTCCTTTCCTCTTGTCTAGTAACTCACTCAAATGGAAATTTTTGATGCATGAGCTGAGGCAGAGAGTTTGGCAAGCTGTATGATTGCAGTGGGCATCACTGCCAAACACAAACTGTCCTCATCTGACATCCAAGTAAGTGTACATCAGAAGCAGTTACCAATCAGTTGTCAGAAGTGGGAAACCTAGCTGATTTCTCCTCTTCTTTTTTAAGAAAATAAAAATGTACTCTACTGAGATTGGTGACTGCAGCTGCATCACTTGCTAAATATATTAGCTTTTCTCCCTTGGTGTTGCTCAACAGGGTCACAGAAACCAGTTAGTGTTGGTGCAGCAATGGCAACTGGAATGTGAGAAGAACACTGAGAAGAGTCATGACTGATGTGGGAGAGCCCAAGCGGATTTATCTTTGGTCAAATCAGCCTGTCCTCAGGTTTCCGGGCCAGAGCTGAGAATGATGTAATGTTTTTAATTATGAGCAGTAGTGGAGGTTGGAAGCAGGTTACAGCAGCCAGCGTGGCAGCAGGAAAGCTTAGCAAAGTCAGGCCAAGGAATGGGGTCAGAGAAGTAGGTTACTAACTGGCTGCAGGTCAAGCAACTGTGGAGGCCAAACAACAGGGGAGCTAGAGAGCATGAACAGGGATGTTCTAAATGCCACCAGTGGTGAGATGCCTGAAATTACACCATGACTACAAAATATTTATGTTGAAAATTCCAATTATAAATATCTACATGAATATTTGCAGTTCCAAAAGTTAATATAAAATTGTTACCAACTATATGACAACAGGAAGTTGAATGGAAAGTGCGTGCATGTGCTTTTAATCAATAGGAAAAGGCTGCTGGGAAAGAAGAAAATGTACATTGCTTTTAAAAAAAAAGTATATGTAGGGCCAGATGTTACACTTTAGTGAAATTGGAATGCATCTTTGATGTGACAAAACATATGACTTTGAGTTAATTAGTATATTTATGGTCTTGACACCCCGCCTCCCCCACTGCGTATTCGCTGCTGACATGAGGCTATTTTAAAATGCAGATCCCCTAATTGGGCTGGAGGTGAGCTTGGTGCCCAGTAAGTGGCACCAGGCACTGCCAGGAGACTGGGACTCATTCCGAAGTGCAATGCTTAAAGGCAGACAGCAGCCATTAGTGGGCTTGCCATTGCCTTGTAGAATGGCGCAGGTAGGAGATCAGAGAGCTAGCAGCCTCATGGTTCAGAAAAGTGGCCAAATGGTCAATGAAAAGATACTAGACCAGCTCTGTACATATAACCCTTTTTCCTACAATTTTACTTCAGCAGAAACATCACTTAATGGCTCCCCGCCCGATAGCTGTGCACTCATGTGCAGCAGACCGGATTTTACAGGCCGCTGTGGTTCCCGTCCCAACCGCCCCCACAATTCTGACAGCTCACCCACAATTCCGACAGCTGCCCTGCAACAATTTAACACCGGGAGCAGCATTAAATGTTTTTAAGGTAAGACTCCTGAACGCCCCAACGCTCCCTCACCACACCCACCTCCCCCCCCCCCCCCCCCCCCCCCCCCCCCCCCCCCCCACCCCCAAACTGGCCCAGGAAAAGTCTTGCTTTAGAGAGCTGCCTGCCATCCAAGAGCTGCTAGCCAATCAGATGGCCAGCAACTCTGTAGTCCCAGCAGTGCCACTGCGAGTGATGGACACTACAGGCAGTCCCCAGTGCTTAGGAGCCCAGGTAAGGCCAGGTTCAGGGGCCTCACCGGAGCCTGCCAATCTAGTCCTGGCGTGGGAGGTGCCAGGTGCAAAAGGTCAGAGGAGAGGGTTAAAGACGGGATGACCTGGATGGGGTAGGAAGGTGTACCTCCAATGAGATCAGGGAACCCGCAAAGGAGGTGTCCCCTCCCTTGCCTGACACCAGCCAGCAAAGCTAAGGCTGCCAGGCGTTCTGCATGGCAGAGGCTTACCCCTGCCATGGTACAATACCAGTGGTGGCAGGATAAGGCCCTTAAGTGGCCATTAATTGGCTGGACAGCCTCCTGTTCCTGTAAATTTTCAGTCAGGAGTGGGCAAGCGGGTAGGCGAGGGGGAGGCCACCTACTAGATTTTACATGCTCCCATTCCCTCAAACCTGCCAATGGGGAAGCATAAAATCCAACCCTTCACTTTTCCCGATCTGGGATTTGAAAATTGCCTCTGGCTATCCCCAACCTGTTAACAAGCATTTCCAACAAGCATTTAATCGGAGGTGGCTTTTGCTGTATCCCCTTGCCCTCACTTTGCAAATAGCAATGTGTTACGAAGGCATCGGAAGACTGATACACCATCCAGGAGCGCTATTTACAAAGTATGCTTGTACTCGACCTTGCCATCTGGGTGTTTGAAAATCAAGTCCTCAATTTTATCCATAACTCTGTCATCAATTTCCATTTTCTTTATGTTTGTTGTGCGCACAAACTGAAGTCTGCTTTTGAGTGTACTCTACAGTTGATTATTTTGCAAACCATTTTGAAACTAAAGTCTTAAACAGGTCCTTTAAACAAAAATCTGTTAATATAAAAGAGCCTGTGAAGATTCTGCTAGTTGTGCAGTGTGATGGTCCTAGATGATGTGCAGCTGGAGCAGAACTGCTGATATGACAGTAGTGGCTTTAATTGATTTGATGCTTCTTAACTTATGGCTTACTCATATCTGGGTGGATAAGTTTGCACATTCAGCTGAAGCAATGCGATAAGTCTGCAGTATTTAAATCTTTGAAAATCATATTTATAGCAACTGGTACTATATAAACATGAGTTATTTTCCATGTCATGTATGGTTCTAGTATAATTGAGCTGTGCTACCTTACTTAAATCCATTTTTCAGTAAAACTATCTGGGTGGAAGGTATTGTTTGTGAGGGCAAAGGGTTAAATTCATTTAATTGGTTATTTGCCAAACATATGAAGAATAATGGCACATTTCTTTGAGATTTCTCTACCCATTCAACAGCCATTTTGCATACCCTCAATATATTTCCTTAGCCACATGGGAGAGACCACAGAAATAAAGGACTGTCTACCTGTCTGGAGACCAGCACCAGGCCCAGTTGTGACAATGCATCCATCTGACCCTTGGTAGACTGGTGTTGGTGCTATGTTGGTGGGATTACCATGCAAATTATTGAATGAACACACAAGAAACAGCTTTTATTCATTCACAGTTCAAAAAAATTGTAAACAGTCTGAAATTTGACTCCCACAACCCCTCATCATATCTAAGTACTTAACCCTAGAAACTGTCTTGATTTATATAGTCCTACACCTCTCCTGGTGGAAATCTCAATGTCAGAGCCTTAGAATGAAAAACTTCAAATATCCAGTTTTTGGTGGGCACATTTCAGTTTACATCATCTATTAATCTCAATTGAATGCTATCCTTTCAATCTACATTTCACATCTAACCCCCAAATATGGGTGGGTTTGGGTGGGGTGTAATGCTAACATTTTAAAAATTTCAAACTGGAACCCAGCCCGCCTCAAACACACCCACTTTTCATTCTAACAGAAGAGTACTAAAGGGTGGATGACAAACTCACTCCCAGGAGGCCGGACACAAATTTAAATAATTTTATGAGGATGCATACCTCAAATTTTACCTCTCTTCCAGGCTATCCAGGTTTCCCAAACCTAGAGAAATCTGGTAGCTAAAGAGGGACAAGGACTGCTGCATGGGAAAGGTAAGTGGTTTTCCTGCTCTGCATATGGGAAAGAAGGAGCAATGCTTCCCTCCACCTCCTCTCAGCCCCCGCCAAGCTAACCTGCTTCCCCCCACCCCATGATCTTTCAATCTCTAACTCTGCTCTTGATTTCACTCCAATCCCACGTGACCATGCCGACCCGCCAAACCACACTGAATGCTACACCACTGAGCGAAACACTAGTGAACATTCAAGTGAACCTTCTCAACCTGTTTCAGGTAGAGTGGATTCCCTGCAGATTAAAAGTATTAAACTCTTCCCATTGAAACTGTTTTTGATTATATTTGTTTATTTTGTCAACAGGCACTGAGGCCTTTGCCAATGCCACTTGTAATTGGTCACAAAAGGGTAATGAATGGGGCTCTTGAGTATTTTGTATTCTGATATCCTTTCCCCACTCCCTCCTCAACCATCCCGTTGCTTCAAAAAGTGCCTTTTTATCCCATTTGGCTACTTAACTAAGGCAAGGTTGAAATCAGAAACTTTCCTTGGGTTTTCATGTCCCAGCACACCGAAACACCATTAATCTATGGCAAAATCGTGGTTGACACAATCTGTTAATCGGTAGGAGGTGATGGTGTAGTGGTATTGTTGCTAGTCTAGTAATCCAGGGTAATGCTCTGCAGACCGGGGTTTGGATCCCATCACAGCAGATGGTGCAATTTGAATTCAATAAAAATCTGAAATTAATAGTCCAATTGTCATAAAACCCATCTGCCTTAGGGAAGGAAATGTGCTGCCCTTACCTGGTCTGGCCCACAGCAGTGTGGTTGACTCTTAAGTGCCTTCTGAAACGGCCTAGCAAGCCACTCAGTTGTATCAAATGCTGCAAAGCCTCAAAAAAAGAATGAAACTGCATGGACCACCTGGCATTGACCAAGGTGTAGGAAACTCAACCCTGCAAAGCCCTACTTACTAACATCTGGGGGTAGTTTGGGACAGCTGTCTCACAGACTGGTCAAGCAATAGCCTGACATAGTCATTGTCACAGAATCATAATCTTACAGATAATGACCATCACCATCCCTGGATATGTCCTGTCCCAATGGCAGGACACACCCAGACACCCAGCAGAGGTGGCGCACAGTGGTATACTGAGAGTCCTCAACATCGACTCCGGACCCCATGAAGTCTCATGGCATCAGCCCAAACATGGGCAAGGAAACCTCCTGCTGATTACCACATACCTCCCTCAGCTGACGAATCAGTGCTCCTCCATGTTGAACACCACTTGGAGGAAGGACTGAGGGTGGCAGTGCACAGAATGTACTCTGGGTGAGGGACTTCAATGTCCATTATCGAGAATGGCTCGGTAGCACCACTACTGACTGAGCGGGCCGAGTCCTAAAGGACGTAGCTGCTAGAATGGGTCTGCAGCAGGTGGTGTGGGAACAAACAAGAGGGAAAAACATACTTGACCTCATCCTCACCAACCTGCCTGCCACACATGCAGCTATCCATGACAGTATTGGTAGGTGTGACTACTACACAGTCATTGTGGAGATGAAGTCCTGCCTTCACATTGAGGATACCCTCCATCATGTTGTGTGGCACTACCACCATGCTAAATGGGATAGATTTCGAACAGATCTAGTAACTCAAAACTGGGCCTCCATGAGGCGCTGTGGGCCATCAGCAGCAGGAATGTACTCAAACACAATCTGTAACCTCATGGCCTGGCATATCCCCCACTCTACCATTACCACCAAGCCAGGGGATCAACCCTGGTTAAATGAAGAGTGCAGGAGGGCATGCCAGGAGCAGCACCAGGCATACCTAAAAATGAGGTTTCAACCTGGTGAAGCTACAAGACAGGACTACTTGTGTGCCAAACAGCATAAGCAGCAAGTGATAGACAGAGCCAAGTGATCCCACAACCAATGGATCTGATCTAAGCTCTGCAGTCCTGCCACATCTAGTCGTGAATGGTGGTGGACAATTAAATAGTTCAGTGAAAGAGGAGGCTCCACAAATATCCCCATCCTCAATGATAGAGGAGCCCAGCATTTCAGTGCAAAAGATAAGGCTGAAGCATTTGCTACAATCTTCAGCCAGAGGTGCCCAGTGGATGATCCATCTCAGCCTCCTCTGGAGGTCCACAGTATCAGAGATGCCAGTCTCCAGCCAATTTGATTCACTCCATGCGATATCAAGCAATGTCTGAAGGCACTGGATGCTGCAAAGATCCTGACAATATTCCAGCAATAGTACTGAAGACTTGTGCTCCTGGACTTGCTGTGTCCGTAGCCAAGCTGTTCCAGTGCAGCTACAATACTGGCATCTACCTGGTTATGTGGAAAATTGCCCAACTATGTCCTGTACACAAAAAGCAGGACAAATCCAACCCACCCAATTACTGTGGAAGGGTGATGAAGACTCGAAACGTCAACTCTTTTCTTCTCCGCTGATGCTGCCAGACCTGCTGAGTTTTTCCAGGTAATTCTGTTTTTGTTTTGGCCACCCAATTACTGCCCCATCAGTCTACTCTCGATCTTCAGTAAAGTAATGGAAGGGGTCTTCAACAGTGCTATCAAGTGGCACTTGCTTATGGGGGAGGTGATGGCATAGTGATATTGTCGCTGGACTAGTAATCCAGTGACCTAGGTAATCCCTAGGGACCCAGGTTCAAATCCTACCACAGCAGATAGTGGAATTTGAATTCAATAAAAATCTGGAATTACAAGTCTATTGAGGACCATGAAACCATCTGCCATTCTTACCTGGTCTGACTCCAACATGGTTGACGTTTAAATGCCCTCTGAAAATAGGCAATTAGGGATGGGCAATAAATGCTGGCCTATCCAGTGATGCCCACATCCCATGAATGAATTTTTAAAAATATAGCCTGCTCACTGACACCCAGTTTGGGTTCTGCTCAGCTCCTGATTTCATTACAACCTTCGTTCAAACATGGACAAAAGAGTTCAAATTCCTGAGGTGAGAGTGACTGCATTTGACTGAGTGTGGCATCAAGAAGCCCTAGCAAAACTGGAGTCATTGGGGGGGAAACTCTCCACTGATTGGAGTCATACCGAGCACAAATGAAGATGGTTGTGGCTGCTGGAGGTCAGTCATCTCAGCTCCAGGACGTTGTTGCAGTTCCTCAGGGTAGTGTACTCAGCCCAACCATTTTCAGCTGCTTCATCAATGATCTTCTTTCCATCATAAGTAAGTGGGGATGTTCGCTGATCATTGCAGAATGTTCAGCACCATTCATGACTCCTCAGATGCTGAAGCAGTCCACGTCCAAATCCAGGCTTGAGCTGACAAGTGGCAAGTAATATTCTTGCCACACAAGCGCAAGGCAATGACCATTTTCAACAGGAGAGAATCTAACCATCGTACCTTGATATTCAATGGCATTGCCATCACTGAATCCCCCAGTATAAAATCCTGGGGGTTACCATTGACCAGAACTAGAATCATTGAGCTAGGCTAGCCATATAAATACCATGGCTACAAGAGCAAGTCAGAGGCTAGGAATCCTGCGACGAGTAACACACCTCCTGACCCCCCCCCCCACCTCCAAAAGCCTGTCCATCATCTACAAGGCAAAAGTCAGGAGTGTGATGGAATACTCCCCACTTGCCCTGATGAATGCAGCTCTCATAACACTCAAGAAACTTGACACCATCCAGGACAAAGCAGCCTGCTTGATTGGCACCACATCCACAAATATTCACTCCCTCCACCACTGACACACAGTAGCAGCGGTGTGTACCATCTACAAGATGCACTGCAGGAATTCACCAAGGCTCCTTAGACAGCACCTTCCAAACTTACAACCAATGCCATCTAAAAGGACAAGGGCAGCAGCTAGATGGGAGCATCACCAACTGGAAGTTCCCCTCCAAGTCACTCATCATCCTGATTTGGAAATATATCGCCATTCCTTTCCTGTCGCTGGGTCAAAATCCTGGAACTCCCTTCCTAACAGCACTGTGGACTGCAGCAGTTCAAAAAGGCAAGTCATCACCACCTTCTCAAGGAACAACTAGGGATGGGCAATAAATGCTGGTCCAGCCAGCAAAGCCCACATCCCATGAATGAATAAAAAAATAATAACCTTAGTACTACTCAACAGAGTTCCCATGGCTAGAAATTCTCATTATGAATGTTTATCAACAGATTTTTCATATATCAAGCAAGAAGCTCATAACAATAATGAATCTCGGTAGATTGTTTGCACATTTAGTGTAAATGGATTTGGAGGCCATATCATAGGCAAGATAATGATTATTTCCAAACAGCTTGCACTTCTACCACCAAGTATTGCTAATTTCCTTGATAAAAATCTGTCATTTTCATGTCCCTTGCTATATTAGACTTGTTTATGTCACTACACAAAGCAGTTCTTTCCTTTTTGACATACAAGGATAAAATCCAGCAAATGAGGCAAATGGACTATAGTGTCTCCCTGTGAAAGAAGAATTGTGCATCATAAAGCAGTTTTGGGCAAGTTCAGCCCCTAGCCTAACACTGTGGCACACAACTTTAGCTTTCCCCTCACATTACGCGCCCAATTTTAATTTGGTGCAAGAGAATAGGTTTAGAGTGAGTTAAAATCTCACCCTACCACTCTGACCTTTGTTTTCCATATCCTTTACTGTTCCAACCAAGCTTTAAGAACCATATCTCAACTCCCATTCTGCCTCATTACTCATTAGCATCGGTGTGATTAGCCAGCGTATATGGTAGGTGCATGCCCAGAGTGTTTCCTGGGGACAAGGATCAGGAAAATGTATTGTTTTGGCAGAATTTTACGACAGCGGGATTTTACATTCCTGCTGTCGTCAATGGGATTTATAATGGCCCGCCGCATTTTACGGCATCGTCCCCGCTGAAATGGGGCCGTAAAATTCTGCCCTTTGTGTCTGGCCTGCACCAGGGTGATATGGACATGCCAGTGATCATAAAACTACAAAGCAAACCTCTGTGGCGGTTCTATTACTGAGGCACCAATGACTGCGGAGTTACCAGCAAAAACCTCCTTATAAATGAGTCTCAGCATCTCAGTTATGTTGTAAAAGTTCTTCCAATGTTGGGCCTATTGTCAGCACTATTGCTATGAGCTAAATTCAGCAGAAGTTTTGGAAGTCAGGAGAATGCAAGAAGACCAATTACCAGGACTGCATTAATAGTACACTGCTCCAAACAACTGTGAGAGTAGCCACAGAGTATGGCTACAATTTTCCCTATAATCATGTGAAGAAATGCAAGTGTGTGACCTGTGACCAGAAGCTCAATATTCGGGGAAATTACATCCATATTTTACTGTGTTGTTTCAAGATGGGGCCATTCTGATGCTTGAATAAAATTAACACAATTTATTTTAGTTTGATGGCAGAATTTGTCCAAAGCTTAATTTCCCAAAATGAACAGAAGCACTGGCAGGGCAAAAAACCCTGCCTTCTGACAAATGGCCAACTTTTAAGCTGAGTGTAGTAATTATAGTTTTGGGAAATGTAGGACTGTAGCTTTAAGAATAATCCCGTGTTGTAAAATCACATGATCTGTGTAAACGAATTTGTTAACAGCGCGGGGATCCTCTGCAGGGCAGTTCTCCTTTAGTTATGGAGCTTGATGCACTTGTGTAGTTGCTGCTGCTGTCTTGTAAAGTTAAATGTTTCCACTAAGAAAAGTTGTCTGAAGATCAACTCTATAACAAACTAGTAACAAGGATAAATCAGATTCAGTGCTGTACCTTACCCAGCGATTGTGAGTATCTAATTTTGTTAAAAATAAAGGTGATATACTCATCTGAAATGCCACAGTTTGACAGAATAGATCCCTTTGAGCCAGCCACAGACGAATTGGTCTCAATAGAAGGTCTTGCATTCTTCTTTGAAGCAAACCCTCAGGTCAAAATTTGCACCTCTAAAAAATTACGAAGAGAAATAGGAAGAATTTAACACCCCTCCAAACAAACTGAAGAACCAATTGACAGAGAAGATGCTGCAATGTTCAAGTTTCCAGGCGGAAGCCAACAGATATAAGAAGGATAAAAGCAAAAAACTGCGGATGCTGGAAATCCAAAACAAAAACAAAAGCAAAACCAAAAACAAAAATACGTGGAAAAACTCAGCAGGTCTGGCAGCATCTGCGGAGAGAAACACAGTTAACGTTTCGAGTCCGAATGACTCTTCAACAGAATTAAGTAAAAATAGAAGAGAGGTGAAATATAAGCTGGTTTAAGGGGAGTTGGGACAAGTAGAGCTGGATAGAGGGCCAGTGATAGATGGATATAACCAAAAGATGTCATAGACAAAAGGACGAAGAGGTGTTGAAGGTGGTGATATTATCTAAGGAATGTGCTAATTAAGGGTAGAAAGCAGGACAAGCAACGTACAGATAGCCCTAGTGGGGGTGGGGTGGGGTGAAGGAATCAAAAAAGACTAAAAGATGGAGATAAAACAATGGATGGAAATACATTTAAAAATAATGGAAATAGGTGGGAAAAGAAAAATCTATATAAATTATTGGAAGAAATGGGGGGAATCGGAAAGAGGGTGGGGATGGAGGAGACAGTTCATGATCTCAAATTGTTGAACTCAGTATTCAGTCTGGAAGGCTGTAAAGTGCCTAGTCGGAAGATGAGGTGCTGTTCTTCCAGTTTGCGTTGAGCTTCACTGGAACAATGCAGCAAGCCAAGGACGGACATGTGGGCATGAGAGCAGGGTGGAGTGTTGAAATGGCAAGCGACAGGGAGGTCTGGGTAATGCTTGCAGACAGACCGAAGGTGTTCTGCAAAGCGGTCACCCAGTCTGCGTTTGATCTTTCCAATGTAGAGGAAACCACATTGGGAGCAATGAATGCAGTAGACTAAATTGAGAGAAGTGCAAGTGAAATGCTGCTTCACTTGAAAGGAATGTTTGGGCCCTTGGACAGTGAGGAGAGGAGAAGTAAAGGGGCAGGTGTTGCACCTTCTGCGGTTGCATGGGATTTTTTTTTCCAATAATTTATATAGATTTTTCTTTTCCTACCTACTTCCATTATTTTTAAATGTATTTCCATCCATTGTTTTATCTCTACATTTTAGCCTTTTTTGATTCCTTCACCCCACCCCACCCCCACTAGGGCTATCTGTACTTTGCTTGTCCTGCTTTCTACCCTTAATTAGCACATTCCTTAGATAATATCACCATCTTCAACACCTCTTTGTCCTTTTGTCTGTGACATCGTTTGGTTATCTCCACCTATCACTGGCCCTCTATCCAGCTCTACTTGTCCCAACCCCCCTTAAACCAGCTTATATTTCACCTCTCTTCTATTTTTACTTAATTCTGTTGAAGGGTCATTCGGACTCGAAACGTTAACTGTGCTTCTCTCCGTAGATGCTGCCAGACCTGCTGAGATATAAGAAGGAGACAGAAGAGCTGAAGAATCAGTTAAATGAAGCTAAAGAGGTTTTAAAAGCAAAAGTCGTAAAACTTTCCAAGATGTGAGCAGATAATGAAGTCCTGGGTAGCTCAACTACTGAACTAAAACAAGTTAAGATTGCATCTGAGAGAAGTCTGGCCGACAGTGAAGTCAAAAAGAGGGCTGAGACTAAATTCTGTCATAAAAAGAAGACACATAGAAAGTGGATGCAGAGTTACTGATGAGGTGTGTTTTCAGACAAGACTAAGCCTAATACTTCCCAATTTGGAGGGATAGGTGGAGAAAAGTCAAGGAAACCAAAAAGCGACTCATGATTTGCATAGTTCTGAGTGACAATTTACTGATGGAGAAGCAGTATATGTAAAGAATTTTGGTGGAGGACCGAAGTGGTTACCTGGTAAAGTAAGTTCAGTGACCGGACCATTGTTATACTATGTGGAAGTGAAGGGCTGGATCACCCGTAAGTATGTGGATCATTTAAGATAAAGAGAGATACCCCAACAAACCATTACTGAACTAGTAGTTCCTGTTGAGTTGCTCAACCAAGGACAGACATGCTCGATGTCTCTGTCAGAGTCGAAGACACTGAACTGCAAGGGCCTAATGAGGTACCTGGTGTTAATGCAGTTCTAGAGAATGTGGTTCATGCAAAAGAATCTGAAGTTGCAGAGCTGCAACGTTCCACATGGATCAGGAAACCACCTGAAAGACTGAACTTGTAATTTCATGACCTGTGTAAATATTGTAATGTCATGAGATAAATATCCTTGTAAATACAAAATGTACAGAAAAGTTAAAGGGGGAGGAATGTAGTAATTATAGTTTTGGGAAACGTAGGACTGTAGCTTTAAGAATAATCCTGTGTTGTAAGATCACATGATCTGTGTAAGCCAAAGTGTTAACAGCATGGGGATCCTCTACAGAGTAGTTCTTCTTTAGTTATGGGGCAGAATTTTACGACAGCAGGATTTTACGTTCCCGCTGCCATCAATGGGATTTATAACGATCCGCCGCATTTTACGGCCCAGTCCCCAACGAAACGAGGCCGTAAAATTCTGCCCACAGATTTTTTTGCACCCATGTAGTTGCTGCTGCTGTCTTGTAACCAAAGTTAAATGTTTCCACTAAGAAAAGTTGTCTGAAGATCAACTCTATAACACTGAGCTTGGAAATTTATTACCCTTACTTTAATTTCCATTTCTTTTTGCTTGCTCTCTGTTTTACGTTATATACAATGACGGAACTGGATTAACCCTGACTAGGTTGACCTTTGCTGCAGTAAGTGGGAGACCAGCTGGTTCCATCAGCTGTATATACATGACCAATACAGCAATTTAAATGGAGAAACCTTTCCCACCGCTCCTCTTTAACAGTCTCTTAACAGGAAATATGAGATGCATAATCTGAGTTCCTGGATAAACAAAGAATGTTTTAAAAAGAGTAGAAACTGCCTTTCTGTGACACGAATGGAAAATACAAATAGCTGGTTAGCAATTAGTTGTGGATTTTGGAATTTTACAATGTTGTACACTATACTGACCAATAACCTACATTCAGCATATATCATTTACATATCTCCTCTCAAGGCATCACACATTCCATGTGTCACTACTATCCATTATCACCAATTACTAACTCACTTATGTTAGATGTTTTATCAATGCATTTGTTAATTAAGAGAAAAATCAATGAGCAAGATGAAGTCATGTTAAGGTAAAGTAAATATTGTGGAAAGAAGAGAGTTCAGAACTAATTCTAACTGTTTGGGTTGGATGGGAAGAGGAAGCATGTGTATAAGAAGAGGAGTGACTTTAATTATAAATATTCTGCTCCAAACTTGGGTTAAACAGAATGTCTCTAGAAGAGGTTTAATGACAAATCCTGACAACTGAGAAAAAAAAGTATATGTCATGTCACACTTTATATATATTGCACAAACTCAGGTATTTAATTGAAGTCTTCATCGCCACGCTACACAGAGATTGTGCCATTTGTCTCATTGTTTTTTCTGATGGGCATTGTCAGCTGGTAAAGCGAGACACTTCATTAGGTTTCAAAACAAAAGTATGGTTGGTGCCAGAGTGATAGCATTGCAACATCATTCATTTCTATCCCTACAATTTTTTTCAACTATAATTCAAAAATAAGAGGAAATGGGTGGGAACTACACAGCTAAAAATTATTTTACAATAAATACAGCATCTTTTGCCATCATTCAGAGAGATGGGCTTTTAGCTGAGTTTTTTGAAGGATCTCTTTTGGACCATTCAGTTAACCTGTAGACGTGTAAAACTGCCCAATTCAGCAATAATTATGCTGTTAACAGACAAGTGAATAATTAGCCTATTTGTAAATGCTGTAGCTACCAAAGAAATTCCCAGTAATGTATTCTTACTTTAGACTAATCATTGTCTTGTAGAAATTTATTGCTACTTCTTTAGTCTTATAATTGCTGCCCCTATTTATAAAATGGAAATTGCTATTGGTTTCATCTTTACTAATAACAATTCAAACAACTGCACACAACATAATGATGAGTTCATTATTAAGTTAAGTCCCATTTTTTCCATAAGCATGTCAAAGCTACAACTGAGCACAAACTACCACTGAGAGTGGGAATACATTTATGTAGTGTTTGTTGTAAGTTTAAAAGTTCATTCTTGTCAGGGATTGTGATAAAGGGCCTTCTTGAAACCAAAAGAGAACACTCATCAATATGCATATTATCCCATCTCTGAGAAGTTTGGACAATATTTTTATTAAACTTTCCTGAGTTTATTTCAGGGATTTTTTTTAAACTATCTTTTCATAGCATCCCATGCAAACATTCTAACTGAATGAAAATTATGGTTTCCTATAAAATACTGGATAATATTTAAAAACAATCCAGTTAATCATTATAGATAGACAAAGCCATCAGCTCAGTCAGAAAATTACAACCAAATAAAATTATTTATTTTTACCTGGAGTGTACTGCATTAATCTTTGGTTTTATGTACAATACCTACATTGTTAAGAAATTTGAATAAACTGGCCCACTTCTTGACAGTCTATAAATTGTGAACCAAATCCCCATATTGTAATATGTTAAACATCATGAAATATAAGAAGAATAAGGGATAGTTGAAGGTTTGTGAATAGAGCAGGAAAAAAATCCAGTTTCCTCACAAGTGTGCTGATAAAAAGACAAGGGTGAGGCTGATGGACTTCTGTTTTTGTTGACAGATCACACAGATAGACCAAAAACTAGATGACATCTTGAGCATGCTTAAAGACCAGCTTCCCATACAGCAGCTGCAACATTCTTCAGGGTCAACATCGCCAACAATCAAACACCTTGTCTCCACTTCAGAGATACCTGCAGTGAACTCGAAAGCATGAGGCCACATATGCAGCATTTGTAATGTGTAAGCATCTGAACTGGTCAATGCATCAGAGTGAAAACTGTAAGATTATGTCGGGCACTGTTCTCTTTAGATAATAGACTTGTGATGTACCTCTTTTGAAAAATGTATGTCTTCTCTTTAAACTTGGTCTTTTTTGTAAAACTGTCTTCATTTATCTATACTATAGCTAATGTTCATCTTGTACTCAAAATCTATTACTATAGTAATTTAAAGACTTTTAAAGTTCTGAACACAAAGCTGACAAGAACCAAAGGAATGCTCAGATCCTCCGCATTGTTCAATAAGAACAGTGCTCTGTGATGCTTACTATACACAAGACATTTACTTTACTGCTTTTTTGTCCTTGTTCAATCCACAGAAGTGGACAGGCAGAAAGAAAAATAGCAGAGGGAACAAAAGAGATAGAATGATAAAGACAAATACTTCAAAAAAAAGACATTTGCTAATTTTGAACACAAGAGCTTAGAATTATGAGGGCTTTGCTGTAGTATAAGGTAGGCAAAATAAAATAATGAATATAATGTAAATATAAATAAAAACATGAACTTGAAACAATTACATTTATATAATGATATTTTGGCAGATAAGATCATTTCACCTTTGCTTGGTTTTACGAATGAGAAATTTTAACTACCCTGTTACCTTGAAATGAGTAATGTCTTATGTTTGCATAATTCACCAAGGAAGAATAAATTCAGAATTCATTGTTAAAATTCGCAGTGTCACCAGAATTGCATCCTGGTTTATTGTGGGGAAGAAAGATCATTATTTAGCTGTGCTACTTTCAGGAATAGAGAATATGTCATGACCAGAGATAAGTTTGTTATAAAGAGATTACAATAAGAATGCTTATAGTAATGCCATTCCAATGTAACAGTACTATTACACAGCCAATGGTAAAGGCTGATTTGTTCAAATCCCAGAGGGAACCTTGAAACAACTGCCATAACCCATTTTTGCAATTTGTATGTTTCAAGATGCAGGCTTTGAATTCAGTAGTAATAAGACCACTGAAGCTCAAGAGGTTTTTTATAAAATTAAATTAAACATTTATTAATTCAAGAAAGATTGTAAGCACATACATATGTCTATAAAATTACTACCATAATAACTACAAAAATCCCTAATTAATCTGACTCTCAGTTAGGCCCCCAGTAAGGCAGCAGTAAAGCACATAGATTTAAACAGACACCTGGCAAAGCATACCCTGGACAGCCCCATTCAAAATGAGTTTCTTTCACCTCTGGGTCCTTGCAGACAGATTTGAGGCTTACAGACTGGAGGCTTTAGATCTTAGAATCCTTCCTCATTTTACAAACAGCCTTCTCTTCCTTTATACATATTTTCCTCTTTGAATGCAAATTCTCATTGTCACTAGGTTTTTTTTTACTTTAAATTTTCTAACAATGAAACCCTTTCAGAATACCCACTTTACTAAGTGGGTAAACTTTAGTAAACTTTAAAAATAGTAAACACATTGGCCACGTCACGGGCGGGACCCGCCACGGGCGAGGCAGCACCCCAGCTAGAAGTCCATTGACTTGCGGCAGGACCGGAAGATTGCAGTGGCAGGCAGATATGGAAAATCCTGCACATTGTTTCTGAACTTCATCTGGTTAGGTGTAATATTTCACCCGCTCTTTTGAATGGTCTATTTAAAAATGCAAATTGCTGCCTTTACACTTCACCTTCTATTCCCCTCTGTTTATCTAATTACCATTTCAGACCTACTTCTCTTCTATACATCAAAGCCTCTAGACCAGCTAGCTTTAATCCAATTAAGAAATACACACACTTATACACACACATAGACACAGACACCACTAAATTCTATTTTAAAATAATTTACAATAATATTATAGACATTATTATATCTTCTTGACAGCATGTTAATTTTGTATATTGCATACAATTACGATATTATACTAATCTAATGAAGACAGCTTACAAATTTGAAAGACAGTAGAAAAATGTTGAAAATGTTAATCTTTGTCTAATAATGGGCTCCTGGATAGTCACAATCAAAGTGAATGGCAAATAAAAATGAAAATAAATACATTAGAAATGCTTACATTAAAGGATGTGTATTTTATATAATTTAGCAATATTGTTTTCAAAGTGATGAAACAGCAACTCATTTTGCATCCATAGCTCCTGAATCAGTATTATTGTAACAAGTTATCCAGCTGTGTTAGATGGAAATCAATTGATGATTGGCAGAATTGGTCCTCTTGGTGCTTCAAGTAGAATTTTATGGCCACAAAATTCAGTAAGGCACATAACAGGTGTGGGACTTGCAATGCGTGAGTAACGTATACCCATTGCTTCACATATAGGCAGCAGGGAAACTTTGTGCTGCTTGCTCATTTACATGATTAGTTTGCAGCCAGCACTAAATTGACTAAGTGGCTGCATACCTGAGCAGGGGCTGCAGAATCACAAGCATATAACATGAGTTCAAGTTTGCCTGCACTACTTAAAGCCAGCCTGCACCTCTTAAAATGTAGGTGCATTTTAGCTGGAGAAGGTGCTGAAAGTGGCTGGGCAAGAATGGCTGACCTTCAAGAGTGACTATGCAGAAAAAGGAAGAGAATAGGTTCCAAGTTCTCCAACACAGTACCGAGGCCTTTCGGAATTGAAAGGGAGGAGAGAGGTTCTCTATCCATATAGGAGCAGAGGACCCTCCAGACAGATACTGCAGAGGCAGTGGGAACAAATAACTAACACATTGCACCACACACACTGACACAGTTCACTCTCTCTTGTAGAACAAGGTAATGCAACAGGAGCTAACCAACAGGGACAAGTTAGGTGCATGTCCAAACCCTGATGGAGGAGACCGTGCTGGCCATCATTGAAGTGACCATGACTCAGGCTGTGTCCAGCAGCAGGGCTGAAAGCACTGAAGAGGAAGGTATATTCATACATCCCATTTCCCCCCATCTCACAATTTCTACTGCTTTAAGTTGCAGACAGACTAAGCTTGTACCTCTTGCCCCTCCCCACCACCCTCCACAGCCCTCACTGTAAGCCTAATCTTGTGCCTTTTTCTTTTCAGATATCCAACACTTCCCACCTGACCAGGCAGTGATGGAAGAAAAATAGGTGAAAGAGCAGGAAGACAGTGATGAACATAAAATGCCATCACTCACTTTCACACCCACAACCAGTACCTCAGATACTGACCCTGCAGGCAGAATTTAATGCCCTCCCCATGGTGAGTTGGCAGCAGGGAGCATTTAATCAGGCAGGAGGTGGCAGGTGGGAATACTGCTACCTTCCCATTTCTGCCCTGATTAAGTCCGCAATTGGAAGTCTTGTGGACGGCTGTCCTAAATGGGAGAGAAATGACCTAGAATTCCTGTTTTTGACTGTTTGTAAAAGACCCTTCTTGAAAGTATGAGGATAAGTTTAGCTGTGACCATCTCTCTGCCACCCTAACCCCACCAATCTAAAGCCCTGATTCCCATGGTCCTAGTTCACATTTGAGAATGGTTGCTTAGATGTTCTGGGAGCTGTGGGATCTCCAGGATCTGTGTTCCAAGATGATTTGGCACCTTCAAGAGAAAAAGTTTTACAAAGTACAAACATGCTGCTATTCTGAGACACTGAAATGGATATTCAGCTTGCAACTTGGGTTTAAAACTGACAGCTCAACCATCCATTATAGAAACTGCCCGATTTTCATTTTGGAATTGTTTTGTGTCCATACTCCCAGATGATCTAAATTTTATTTCTAATACCTGTTCTACAACACACCAGTTAGGGTTACATGCATGGGAAAAGTATATGTTTCTGTGTATGTAAGTACTGCCACCAAAAATCACTGACGTGTTACAAATTGTGTCAATTAAATTCAAGTTAAAAACCGAAAGTGCTGGAAATACTCAACAGGTCAGACAGCATCAGACAGAAACAAGATTAATGTTGCAGGTCAGTGACGTTTTATCAAAGCTGGAAAAGCCCCCTCCACTGTGGTTGACAGGGTCCTTGACCATGCCTGTTCTATTTCCTGCACTTCTGTTCTCGTCCCTTTCTCCTTCTTTCCAGAACCATAATAGGGTTTCCCTTGTCCCCATCCTCCACCCCATCAGCCTTCATATTCAATGGATCATCCTCTACCAACCACAGCATGATTCCACCACCAAACCTTCCCCTTTTCTCCCTTTTGTACTTGTTTAAAAACTGTTACAACTCTAACCTTTTCCAGTTCTAGCTAAAGATCACTGAAACGTTACCTGTTTCTCCCTTCACAGGTGTTGCCTGACCTGCTAAGTATTTCTGTTTTAAACAGTCTCTGCTTTAATTTCAGGTTTCCAGCATCCATAGTAGTTTTTTGTTTTATTTTACAATTAAATTGGAATTGAAATCATTTTCCTAATAAATTAGAACAAGTAATGTTGTATGGTTAACGCCTTTACTGTTCACATACTACAAACAAAAATTTGTTTCACTGGTAGAGCTCAATAGTTATCAAGTGTGAATTAAAAGCTGATGATCTGCATGAATTAGTGAGAAATTAATTGCTAATCTAATCAAGCATTCTTAGCTCATTCTCTGCCATGTCCTTTGCTACTTCCCATAGTAAAGCCGTTCAACAACAATGACAATATCAACTATTACCTTCTTCAGAAAAGAAAGACTTGCATTTATATAGTGCTTTCACAACCACTGCACATCTCGAAGAGTTTTACAGCCAATGAAGTACTTTTGAAGTGCAGTCGGTGTTGTAATGTAGGAAATGCAGTACAATTTGCACACAGCAAATCATCAATAACAGCATTGTGATAATGACCAGAAAATCTATTTTAATGATGTTGATTGAGGCATAAATATTGGCCAAGACATTGTGGATAACCACACACCCCCCCACCCCCCCCCCCCCCCCCCCCCCGCCCCACCGTTCTTCTACGAGATAGTACCACATGGAATCTTTTAAGTCCACCTGAGAAGGCAGATGGGGTCTTGGTTTAGCATCTCATACTAAAGACAGCAGCTTCGGCAGTGCAGCACTCTCTTGAGTGCATTGGGGTGTCAGCTTTAATTTTTGTGCTCAATACAAATAATTTTAAAGCACATCTATAGTCATGAATGAGTTAATGTGAAGCATGACTTTAATTCATTAGGACAGAGGAAGCTTGACTGGTATTAGCCTCTCAGCCTGATCATCACATGATATTATGTTGCACTTAATACAATGGTCTTGTTTACACATGCACCTTTACAGCAGAGAGCCATCAGAAATTACTTTAATGTGGGGAGCATATATACATATTAAGTGAACTTCAAAAGTCCTTTTGATCTTTGGGCACTCTGTTATGAGCTAATAATAGGGCTACAGGTGCTATATCAAAGTGCAGAGAATCGGTTGAGTGCAAGTCATTTCAAAGAGAACAAAGATTACAAAATACAAGGAATACATAGATATAGATGCATGCCAAACATTAGCTACCTTCTGTAAGAAAATCTAAAGGAAATCTATTTTATGTATATGCTTGTGTGCGAACATAGTAAATGCTATTGTGATAAAATAGAAAAAAAAGTTACAATGGCTTAAGAGACTTAATAAACAATAAAAAAACATTTGGTTGACCCAGCATTCAACATGGTGAAAAAGTGTGTTGTAAAAATTGGAATTTTTTCCATTTTCAAGCATATAAACAAAAGCAACACTCCCCAAACTGGAGACCCAAGGTTTGCCCAAAATTGTGCCTCAGATCTCATTTTAATAATTTGATAACACCCATTGTAAGGGTTGCAACTTGCTAGCATTAACCTTAAGATAAGAGGAATGGAAGGAAACTGGGAGGGGGCTGAAATCTGGTATGCAGCAGCCTTCTGGAAGCAGTGGAGCCAGGAGGAGCACTTCTGCTGCTGATGACTCCACAGAAACATTCTTTTCAAAAAACTTAGGAATGAATTTTATGTCCTGCGGGCAGGTGTGCACCCGACCCAATCAGGCGTAAAATCGCACGAGAAGACATCGGGCAAGCGTCCTGACATGATCGCACACTCGTGCGATATTTCACTTGGCAGGCACGCGCAAAAATCGGTAGCACGCCCGCTGACAATTAGGAGAGCAATTAAGCACACTAAGGGCGCAATTGTCTCCAATTTTATGTGGCCCGTCCAACCTATTGGTTGGCAGACGGGCAAATTGACCAGACAGCCTTTGCACTTTTCATCAAACCTCATCCAAGGGCGGGATGAAATTTGCATTATGAAATAAAATTAAAATAAATATCTGTGTACAGCATTTTTATCAGCTTTATTTTCAGGTGATTATGATGCATGAACATTTTTTGCAGTTTTTTAAACCTTTATTTTAGCATTTTCAGGTCTACAGCTTCCTGAAGCAGCTGTCTGCCTTCAGAAAGCTTTCTCAGGGCAGCACTCACCCACACCCACAGAAACATCATCGCCCGCCCTCTTCCTGCCCCCACTCCAGCAGCACTGAGCTTTTCATTGGTGATTAATTGGATTGCCAGCCTAAAATCATAGTCAGGGGCCGATCGCAGTCGGGGGCCCATTTCCCAATCAGCCCCAGGCCCTCCGGTCACATGCACCCACCAAAAGTAAAATTCAGGCCTTACATTTTTAGTTGCACTGACTGCTTAGGCTGCTACGACTGCTTAAGAATTATGAGGGGAACTATTTATTTCAGGGATCCTGAAAATACATCAGATCCCTTATTTGCATTTGTAAAGGACCTAACACCTGTTTCAGACTGATGCCACAGGTGCCTGGGCAGCTGCCTATGCCAACAGGCAGCTGCCTAGGCGCTGATAAGACACAGGATCTGGCTCCCTGAAACTGGCCCTCATGGTGCCCATTTTACAACCATAAAATAGGCACAACCAGATCCAATTTCTGCCCCTAAAGTCCAGTTATTTCTATGTCATCTTAAAGCCACAAGGTTGTTACTGTTGGTCCTTAAATGTAGCACTTACATTCAACCTCTAACCCTAAAAAGTGTTCCTACCAGCAGATGACACTGTCAGAACTGTGGTAATCAATGAGGTCATTTGGGTCAAAGGTCACGAAAGAAAGCTGAGTTAAAACAAGAGACAACTTAAAGTGAAATCTGTTACATATTTATTTCCAACTACTTTTCCTTTGGTGGTATTTACATTAGATGTATCATAGGTAGAAACTTATTTTACATCTAAAATGTTTATATATATGTTAATATATACAAACAGGTGGTCACAGCCAATCAAGTGATAAACCCAGCAGCTGAACGTATAAAGCATTAATGTGTTCCTTAACTTTACAAATTCCATAAACAGCTGAGACGTCTGACCTTGTTTAGGAATTCAATGAATTCTGCATCAATTCTATTTAAAAATAATGCTGGGCAGCCTTTTTGGACAGGACGTACAGGGCCTACCTCATAAGCAGATGGTTAACAGATTCAAATTCCTGTTGATTTAGTCCTGTGGTTGGTGGAAGTAGCTCTTTTCAAGTTCTGAACCTAGCAGCTAAATGGAGGGGAAAATAGCAGGCCTGCGATTTTCAGATATGCACTGGTAGTGAGCTTCCACACCATCATCATGCACATGGGCAATTCCCAAATCTTTCTCCTGGTAACTCTTCCTCCTACAATTACTGATATGATGTTGACCTGTTGTGCTTGTCCAGGTTTTCTGTTTATTTCAACTTTCTAGCATTTCTGATTTGTTTTAGTTTTTCAATTGCTAACATCACCTGAGTTAACATAGTTAAAACCACTAATTTAGAAGTGAACAATTAGCAAATTAATATTTGCAATCAATAAGTAGATTGCAACAATGTGGAGAAACAGAAGTTCCATGATTAGGAAACGCTTAGCAAAACAAACTGCACAAAACCTTTCAGAAGATGGTCTTTTAGATCTTGACAAGGCACTTGACCACATGAAGGCTTTGCTCAAGACATAAGACACTGGGGACCTAAGCAAGTGTGAAATTTTCACTAAATGGATGACATAGATTGTACTGCACAGAAACAGGTAAATTGACACAAACAGTCCATGCTGGGGTTCATGCGAGCCTCCTCCCATCTTTTCTCACCTAAATCTACCATTGTAACCATCTATTCCTTTCTCTCTCATGTGCTTGTCTAGTTTCCCCTTAAATTCATCGACAATATTTTCTTTAACCACTTTTTGGTAGCGAGTTCCAGGTTCTTATCACTCTTTGGGTGAAGAAGTTTCTTCTGAATTTCCTATCGGATCTCTTAATAATTGATTTACATTGATGGCCTCTAGTTATCGTCTTCCTAACAAGAGGAAACATTCTCTCTGTATCCACTCTATCAAGACTTTTCATAATTTTAAAGACCTTCATTAGATCATTCCTCAGCCTTCTCTTTTCAAGAGAGAAGAATTCCAGCCTGTCAATCCTTTTCTGATATGTATACCCAAGCATTTCTGGTAACATCCTTGTAAATCTTTTCTGCTTCCTCTCCATTGCCACTATATCCTTTTTGTAATATGGTTATCAGAACTGCATGTAGTGTGGTCCAACAAAGGTTTAATACAAGTTTAATATAAGATCCCTACTTTTCCATTCTATCCCTCTTGCAATAAAACCAAGTGCTTGGTTTTCTTGTTTTATATAGCCTTGTTAACATGATGCAACTTTTAATGTTTGGTGTATTTGTACTCCGAGATCCCTTTGCTCCTCTACCCTTCCTAGTCTTATACCTTCCATTAGAATGTGACGTCCCCATTCTCCCTTCCAAAATATACTACCTCAAATTTACCTGTGTTGAACTTCATTCTTTTTTAACTCATTCATGGGATGCGTGCGTCACTGACTAGGCTTGCTAGCATTTATTTATGACTAGCATTTATTGCCCATCCCTAATTGCCCTTGAGAAGGTGGTGGTGAGCTGCCTTCTTGAACCACTGCAGTCCATGTGCTATAGGTACACCCACAGTGCTTTTAGGCAGGGAGTCCCAGGATTTTCACCCAGCGACAGTGAAGGAATGGTGCCAAGTCAGAATGGTGAGTGGCTTGGAGAGGCACTTGCAGGTGGTGTTGTTCCCATGTGTCTGCTGCTCTTATCTTTCTAGATGGTGGTAGTCGTAGGTTTGGAAGGTGCTGTCTAAGAAGCCTTGGTGAGTTCCTGCAGTGCACCTTGTAGATGGTAGACACTGCTGCTATTGTGCATTGGTGGTAGAGGGAGAGAATGTTTGTGGATGTGGTGCCCATCAAGCGGGCTGCTTTTTCCTGGATGGTGTCAAGCTTCTAGAGTGTTGTTGGAGCTGCACTCATCCAGGCAAGTGGAGAGTATTCTATCACACTCCTGACCTGTGCCTTGTAGATGATAGACAGGCTTTGGGGAGTCAGGAGGTGGGTTATTCACTGCAGGATTCCTAGCCTCTGACCTGCTCTTGTAGCCACAGTTTTATGTGGTTAGTTCAGCTTCTGGTCAATGGTAAGCCCAAGGATATTAATAGTGGGGGGATTCAGCTATGGTAATGCCGTTGAATGTCAAGAGGCGATGGTTAGATTCTCACTTGTTGGAAATGGTCATTGCCTGGTACTTGTGTGGCATGAATGTCACTTGCCACTTGTCAGACCAAGCTGAATGTTGTCCAGGTCTTGCTGCATTTGGACATGGACTGGTTCAGAATCTGAGGAGTTGCAAATAGTGCTGAACATCGTGCAATCATCAGCGAACATCCCCACTTCTGACCTTATGATGGAAAGAAGGTCATTGATGAAGCAGCTGAAGATGGTTGGGCCTAGAACACTACCCTGAGAAACTCCTGCAGTGATGGCCTGGATCTGAGATGACTGACCTCCAACAGCCACAACCATCTTCATTTATGCTGGGTATGACTCCAACCAGCAGAGAGTTCTCCCTGATTCCCACTGACTCCAATTTTGCTAGGGCTCCTTGATGCCACACTCAGTCAAATGCTGCCTTGATGTTGAGGGCAGTCACTCTTGCTTCACCTCTAAAGTTCAGCTCTTTTGTCCTTGTTTGAACCAAGGCTATAATGAGGTCAGGAGCTGAGTTACTCTGGCGGATCTTAGCATCACTTAGGATCAATGAACAGGTTATTGCTAAGCAAGTGCTCCTTAATAACACTGTTGATGACCTCTTCCATCACTTTGCTGATGGGGCGGTAATTGGCCGGGTTGGATTTGTCCTGCTTTTTGTGGATAGGACTTACCTGGGTAATTTTCCACATAGTCGGGTAGATGCCAGTGTTGTAGCTGTACTGGGACAGCTTGGCTAGGGGCATGGCAAGTTCTAGAGCACAAGTCTTCAGTACCAGTGCCGGAATATTTTCAGGGCCCATAACCTTTGCTGTATCCAGTGCTTTCAGCCATTTCTTTATATCACCTGGAGTGAATTGAATTGGCTGAAGTCTGCATCTCTGATGCTGAGGACCTCCAGAAGAGGCCGAGATGGATCGTCCACTCGGCACTTCTGACTAAAGATTGTTGTAAATGCTTCAGCCTTATCTTTTGCACTGATGTGCTGGGCGCCCCCATCATTGTGGATGGGAATATTTGTGGAACCTCCTCCTCCAGTGAGTTGCTTAATAGTCCACCACTATTCACGAATGGATGGGGCAGGGCTGCAATTCTTAGATCTGATCCGTTGGTGGTGGGATCGCTTAGCCCCATCTATTACTTGCTGCTTATGCTGTTTGGCATGCAAGTAATCCTGTCTTGTAGCTTCAACAGGTTGACATCTTATTTTTAGGTATGCCTGATGCTGCTCCTGGCATGCCCTGCTCCAATCTTCATTGAACCCCTGGCTTGGTGGTAATGTTAGAGTGGGGGGTGTGCCAGGCCAAGAGGTTATGGGTTGTAACCGAGCACAATTCTGCTGCTACTGATGCCTTCAGTGCCTCATGGTTGCCCAGTCTTGAGTTGCTAGATCTGTTCGAAATCTATCCCATTTAACACAGTGGTGGTACCACATAACACAATGGAGGGGACCCTCACCGTGAAAACAGGACTTCATCTCCACAACAACTGTGTGGTGGTCACTCCTACCGATACTGTCATGGACAGTTGTATCTGCGGCAGGCGGTTTGGTGAGAATCAGGTCGTGTGCTTTTCTCTCCTGTGGTTCCCTCACCACCTGTCACAGACCCAGTCTAGCAGCTATGTCCTTTCAGACTCAGCCAACCCAGTTAGTAGTGGTGCTACCGAGCCGCTCTTGGTGATGGACATTGAAGTCCCCCATCCAGGGTACATCCTGTGCCATTGTCGCCCTCAGTGCTTCTTCCAAGTGGTGTTCAATATGGAGGAGCACTGATTCATCAGCTGGGGTGGGGGCTGTGGTTACATGGTAATCAGCAGGAGGTTTCCTTGCCCATGTTTGACCTGATGCCATGAGACTTCATGGGGTCCAGAGTCGATGGTGAGGACTCCCAGGGCAATTGCCTCCTGACTGTATACCGCTCTGCCACCACCCTTCCTGGGTCTGTCCTGCCAGTGGCACAGGACATACCCAGGGATGGTGATGGTGGTGTCTGGGACATCAGCTGTAAGGTATGATTCTGTGAGCATGACTATGTTAGGTTATTGCTTGACTAGTTTGTGAGACAGCTCTCTCAATTTTGCACAAGCCCCCAGATGTTACTAAGGAGGACTTTGCATGGTCAACAGGGCTGAGTTTGCTGTTTTCACTATCAGTGCCTTGGTCGATGCCGGGTGGTCTGTCCAGTTTCATTCCTTATTGACTTGTTTTTAGCAGTTCGATATAACTGAGTGGCTTCCTAGGTCATTTCAGAGGGCATTTAAGAGTCAACCATGTAGCATGTAGCATGGAGTCACATGTAGGTCAGACCAGGTAAGGTCAGCAGGTTTCCTTCCCTAAAGGACATTAGTGAACCAGATGGGCTTTTATGAAAATCAACAATGTCTTCATGGTCATCATTAGTTTTTTTAATACTAATTTGCCCATTCTGCATGTTTATTAATGTCCTCCTACAATTTGTTTCAGTCCTCCCCAGTATTGACTATGGCCCCACAAATTGTGTCATCCACAAATTTAGAATTTGTGGGCCAAATCTTTCCGTCTCTGGATCGTTGGAGACCGGATGTACGACTGAAGATGTGTGCCGGGACCCTGCGGATGTCCTGACGTGTAGTCCTTTGTGGGAAGTGCACGGTACTTACCTTGATAGTTGCCCAGGAAATGTTAGAAAGATCAAAATCCTAATCTAATGCCTGGGATACATCACAACCCCCACTCACCCACCCATTCTTCCAACTATCCCCCACAAACAGAACGGGCTATGCCCTGACCTTCCTAACTATCCTCCAAGCTGACCTAATCCACTGCCCCCGACCTAACTTCTCCCCAACATCTGACTAGCTCTTTGACCTGAGTACTGCCTGATCACCTGACTATTCCCCGACCACCTGACTATCCTCCTGACCTGACCCACCCACCCCCAAATACCTCTCAACCACTCCAACCTGACTACCTCCCAATGTAACTTGAATGCCCCCTCAACCTGACCCAAATACCCCTCACCTCCCGCAAATACCCAACAACCCCCTCCCCGACCTAACTCTTGGCCCAAACAACCCTTCCTAACTGCCTTCCCGACCCAACCCTACTACACCCCTGACCCAAGTACCTCTCCCAACTACCCAGCCGACCCAACCTGATCCAAATATTGCTCCCGACCCATATATTCACTCACCTACTCACCTCACCCACCTATCGACCTCACCATCTAGCCACTGTTGCCATCCTCCCCATTTATCCACCCTACTGACTTATCCACCTCACCCACCTGCTCCCAACGTACCCACACACACCTACTGACCTCACCATCTAGCCACCCTACACACTTTTTCAACCTACCAACTTATCCACCTCCCCCACGTACCCACCTACACGCTTATTCACACCCACTCATCGATTCATCGACTTACCCATTCACCCATATTCAAAGACTGGGCATTTAAACTTGCCATACAGCAACTAGTGTTGTAATAAGGGTCTGTGTCTTTCCCCAACTCTACTCCTCTCCAATGGATTGCCCCAATGAATGCTGCTCTGTGATCAGAAGGATCAGGGTAATTTAGGAGTGCAGCAGCAATCCCTTTGTCATTTCCACTGCTTGGAAGATTTGGGCCTGTATTTTCATTCCAAAGTCCAAATGTAAAATGTGAACAACAGCGGTCCCAGCACTGATCCTTTGCACCTTCTGTCACTTTGAATAACTACCCTTCATTCTGCCCTTGTCCCCAATTCCACCTTTTTTAACATTATTCATTAATCTATTAAGGGCACCTTATTGAATACCCTTTGAAAATCCAAATTACACCTACTGCATTACCATTATCTACTGTTACCTCCCCAAAAAATTCAATAAAGGTTGGAATAGATATAAGTTGTTGGTGCTGTCAAACAAGTTTTCCCTTTTAAGAAAGGTACTGTTAGAGAACTTAAATGTATTTAAAATTATTACGATTGTTTCAAACTTTAAAAAGTCACTAGCAATGAACAAAATCAAAAATGGAGTCTGCAATTAAAAAATAGGTGCTTTATGAAAAGTTTTGATCATTTGAAGTTTTGCATCAGCAACTAAAGTTTCTGTGCCCACTTGAAGTTATTACAATCTATCATTTCTTCTTTGACATTTTGTCTAGCATTGAAAATTAATTATCTCGGTGCGACCTACACATTCGTTGAAAATAAGCTATTGCTTTGGGGCACATTAGAAAAGGATTCAGTTCTCAGTGATATGCAGTATCTGTTTGCTATTCCCTCCACTGAGCCTACAAATCATTAAGTAGTCCAAATTAGCAAATCACAAACTAGCCCAAATTAGTCCATAGCCTGGTCCTAACATTAGCTATCGTCCATTGATCAAGCGCAAGCAAGGTCATCTGAACAGGGCGGAAACACCGCAGTCAGAATTTAGAACTAATTGAACCCTGTGGGGTTTCATTTAAAGTGCAATTTGTTTTATCATAACTATCTTTCTAAACGATAAGATACTCCCAGGTGTGCACGGTTCCAGAATAATATGGAACATTAGCCCAGATAAAAATCAATCTAGTTTTTTTTCACTTTAAGAACGTGAATGCAGGTAAATTAATTGCCAGTACCAGACTCTGACATTGGCAGGGACTTCATAGAATATTGGGGGCTTCAGGGTTGTATTGTAAAACCTGTCCAAATTAAGTCTACTTTCTTACGCTCTCTCTAATGGACGGGGGTCTGACTTACTTATTATTTTGTTTTGCGGAAGAGACTGAATAGAACCTCGGGCACAGCCTGCAGAACCCTCTCTAGCACTGATCAGGATTGGTTTTGTTACGCTGAATGAACAGTGACTGGGCCAATCAAGATGCGGCACTTTGGTGACAGTCTTCCTGACAGTTGTTCGGTGTACCGCCAAGTGCGCCCTCGCCAGCTCTGACGCACGTTCGCCATTTGTTCGCTTGCTGCAAGACGGTACATTTAAATTTTTAGACGGAACAGCAGTTGTTCCAACGTCGAGTATATTTTTCAACCTGACTAGACGGGGCTTTGTGACTGATGTCCTGTTTTTCACTACAGGCGTTTCTCTCTGACTTTGTGTTATGCGGTACTTGGACAGCAAACAGAGGAGACAGTTCATAATTTCTCCTGCTAATTTACAGTTTTGGATTTAATATTACTCCATGCAATGCGCCACGATACAGAGAGAGGGCAATATTAGCAGTGATGAATGAGTGCAAAAAAATTTCAAGCTTCAAACAGTGGCTGCAAGTTTTTTTTTGCCTGTTTAACCGTAAACTTAACAAAACTTCAATTTACTTTGCTTTTCAATTTATTATTATTTGACTGCTGCCTCTTCTCCCCCCCCCCCCCCCCTTACTGAAACTGGCTCAGCAGTTATTTATTATTCTTTTATGGGATGTGGGCATCACTGGCTTGGCTAGCATTTATTACCTATCCCTAATTATCCCTCGAGAAGGTGGTGGTGAGCTGCCTTCTTGAACCAGTGTATCCATGTGCTGTTAGGGAGGGAGCTCCAGGATTTTGACCCAGCAATAGTGAAAGAACGGCGATATATTTCTAAGTCAGGATGGTGAGGCACGTGGAGCGGAACTTGCAGGTGGTGATGTACCCATGCATGTTCTGCCCTTGAGCTTCTAGGTGGTAGAGGTTGTGGGTTTGGAAAGTGCTTTTGAAGGAGTCTTGGTTAGTTGCTGCAGTGAATCTTGTAGATAGTACACACTGCTGCCATTGTGCATCGCCGGTGGAAGGAGTGAATGTGAAGGTGGTGGATAGGGTACCAATCAAGCAAGCTGGTTTGTTCTGGATGTTGTTGAGCTTGAATGTTTTTGGAGCTGCACTCATCCAGGCAGTGGAGAGTATTCCATCACACTCTGGACATGTGCCTTGTAGATGGTGGACAGGCTTTGGGGAGTCAGGAGGTGAGTTATTTACTGCAGAATTCCCAGCCTCTGACCCACTCTTGTCACCACAATATTTATATGGCTAGTCTAGTTCAGTTTCTGGTTAATGGTAACCCCCAGGATGTTGATAGTGGGGGGTTTAGCAATGGTAATGCTATTGAATGTCAAGGGGAGATAGTTGAATTCTCTCTTGTTGGAGATGGTCAGTACCTGGTACTTGTGTGGTGCAAGTGTAACTTGCCACTTATCAGCCCAAGCCTGAATGTTGTCCAGGTGCTGCATATAGACAGGGACCCCTTCAGCATTTGAGTGGTGCTGAACATTGTGCAATCATTAGCAAAAATCCCAACTTCTGATCTTTTTTTTTAACTCATTCATGGTATGTGGGCTTCGCTGGCTAGGCCAGCATTTATTGCCTGTCCCTAGATGCCCTTGTGATGGAGGGAAAATCATTGATGAAGCAGCTGAAGGTGATTGGCCCTAGGACACTATCCTGAGCAACCCCTGCAGTGATGTCCTGGAACTGAGATGATTGACATCCAACAACCACAACCATCTTCCTTTGTACTAGGTATGACTCCAGCCAGTGGAGAGTTTTCCCCCTTATTTCCATTGACTCCAGTTTTGCTAGGATTCCAAATGCCACACCTGGTCAAATGCTGCCTTGATGTCAAGGGCAGTTACTCTCAACTCAAGTGTTGAGTTTAGCTCTTTTATCCATGTACCTCATCAAGGTTGTAATGAGGTCAGGAGCTGAGCAGCCCTGATGGAATCCAAACTGAACATCAGTGAGCAGGTTATTTCTGAGTAAGTGCCGCTTGATAGCACTGTCGACAACCCCTTTCATCACTTTGCTAATGATCTGACGGGGCAGTAATTGGCCGGGTTAGATTTGTCCTGCTTTTTGTACACTGGACATATCTGGGCCTTTTTCCACATTGTCAGGTAGATATTGTTGTAGCTGTACTGGAACAGCTTGGCTAGACGCATGGCTAATTCTGGAGCACAAGTCTTCAGTGCTATTGTCGGAATATTGTCAGGGTCCATAGACTTTGCAGTATCCAGTGCCTTCAGCCACTTCTTGATGTCACACAGAGTGAATAAAGTTAGTTGAAGACTGGCATCTATGATACTGGGGTCTTCAGAAGGAGGCCGAGATGGATCATCATTCAGCACTTTTGGCTGAAGGTGGTTGTAAATGCTTCAGCCTTCTCTTTTGCACTGATGTGCTGGGCTTCCCTATCATTGAGGATGGGGATATTCATGGAGCTTCCTCCTCCTATTAGTTGTTTAATTGTTCATGACTGAATGTGGCAGGGCTGCAGACCTTAGATCTGATCATTTGGTTGTGGGATTGCTTAGATCCATCTGTTACATGCTGCTTCCACTGTTTTGCATGCAGGTAGTACTGTGTTGTTGCTTCACTAGGTTGACACCTCATTTTTAGGTGTACCTGGTGCTGCTCCTGGCTTGCCCTCTGGCACTCTTCATTGTACCAGGGTTGATCCCGCAGCTTGGTGGTAATGGTAGGGTGGGGAATATACCGGGCTATGAGATTACAAATTGTGGTTGTATACAATTCTGCTGCTGCTGATGGTCCACAATGCCTCATACTTGCTCGATCTGTTTGAAAACTATCCTATTTAGCACGGTGGTAGTGCCACATAACACGATGGAGGGTGTCCTCAATGTGTAGATGGGACTTGGTCTCCAGAAGGATTGTGCGATGGTCACTGCTACCAATACTGTTATGGTAGTTGGGTTTGTATGTTCTGACCACAAAAAGGAGGACAAATGCAACCCAGCCAATTACCGTCCCATCAGTCCACTCTCGATCATCAGCAAAGTAATGAAAGGGATCGTTGACAGCGCTATCAAGCGGCACTTACTCAGAAATAACCTGCTCAGTGGATGCTCAGTTTGGGTTTCAGCAGGGTCACTCAGCTCCTGACCTCGTTACAGCCTCGGTCCAAACATGGACAAAAGAGCTGAACTCACGAGGTGAGGTCAGGTGAGATTCATCTCGCAACAGGTAGATTGGTGAGGATGAGGTCAGGTAGGTTTTCCCCCCTCATTGGCTCCCTCATCACCTGCTGCAGACCCAGCCTAGCAACTCTGTCCTTTAGGACTTCGCCAGCTCAGTCAGTAGTGGTGCTACCAAGCCCCTCTTGGTGATGGACATTGAACTCCCCTCATCCAGAGTACCTTCTATGCCCTTACCACCCTCAGTACTTCTTCCAAATGGTGTTCAACATGGAGGAGTTCTAATTCATCAGCTGAGGGAGGGCAGAAGGTGGTACCAGCAGGAGGTTTACTTGCCCATGTTTGACCTTATGCCATGAGACTTCATGGGGTCCTGAGTCAACACTGAGGACTCCCAGGGCTGCTACTCTCCTGACTGTATACCACTTTGCTATGACTTCTGGTTAGCCTATCCTGTTGGTGGGAGACAGGACATACCCAGGGATAATGAAGGTGGTGTCTGAGACACTGTCTGTAAAGTATAATTCTGAGAGTATGACTATGTCAGGCTGTTGCACGGACTCTCTGAATTTTGGCACAATCCCCCAGATATTAATAAGGAGGACTTGCATGATCGACAGAGCTAGGTGTGCTCTTGTTGTTTCTGGTGCCGAGGTCAATGCTGGGTGGTCAGTCTGGTTCATTCCTTTTTCCACACTTTGTAGCAGTTTGATACAACTGAGTGGCTGGCTAAGCCATTTCAGAAGGCATTTAAGAGTCATAGCCGTGGGTCTGGAGTCAGATGTTGGCCAGAGCAAGTAAGGGTGGCAGATTTCCTCCCCCAAGGATATTAGTGAGCCAGATGGATTTTTATGACAACTGACAATGGTTTCATTGGCCAGAATTTTACCTCCCTGTCACAGCAGGGACGGGGCCGTAAAATGCAGCGAATCATTCTAAACTCCATTGATTTCAAAGGGAATGTAAAATCCCACTGCTGTAAAATTCCACCCATGGGCCAAAATTTTCCGTTTGATGGGCGGGCCTGACTGACTCAGCGGCGGGCGGGCAGCCAATTGGCATCACCGAAACGGGCCACGCCGCTATTTTCCGTGGGCAGGCCAATTAAGGCCCGCCCAACGGGTTAGCGACTCCCGGGGAGAACAGGAAAATAGTTGCGGGGCAGGTGGCTTCAGACTGCCAGTTCCAACGGGGAGCCGCAGCCTGTTTAAAGAGTGGCAAGGCAGCCTGCTTGAGGCAGTGCACCATGGCCACTCGGGGAGAGAAAGGGAGCTGTGGTTCCACAGGAGCATGAGCAGGAGGAGGAGGGCAGGCTGCAGGAGAGGCCAGTGGGGGGGTCACTGTGCCCCTCGATTCTCCAATGCATGCCTTGCTGTCCTCCTCCAAGAGGTTTCCAGCTGTTGGGATGTGTTGTATCCGGAGGATGGGAAGAGGAGGGCCCCCCATGTCACCAGCCAGGCGTGGGAGGAGGTTGGTGATGCTGTGAGCGACCATGATGACGTGCAGCGCACAGGCATCCAGTGCCACAAAAGATTCAATGATTTGCTGCACTCTGGAAGGGTGAGTACCCCGTCGGCCTTGGCCATTTGACCCAGAAGGCAGCTTTAGCCTTTGAGCCCCCCCACCCCCATGTCTTGCTGTTGTTATTGCATTGGGCATTTGACGCACGCTGGGTGGGCAAATGGGTACAGACCATGCTTACATCAGCCTTAGTGGTTGAGGAGAAGATGGGTTCTCCCCGCAGCATATGTTGGTGTTTGTGGCATTTGAGTAGTCTGGGGGCAACCTGCAGGGGAGGCCGCTAGACACATACTCAGAACTCCAACACATGTCATGTTGATGGTGATGAGATGGTGCAAGGGGTGCCTCAAGGTTTTGTGGCCAAGTGCCATTTGCTGGCATCGGCGCCGCACCTAGGTGTGCCTCCTTGTCATGGGCGCTAAGAGCTGTGTGCTATTCAAAGTGATGGACGCCGTTGGGGGAGGGATTTGGGACCAGCCGTACTATCTTCAGGGGACTGATCACCAGTAGTGTGGACAGGAGCCGCTGGAGACATCAGATGGGCCACTGTGGTTGGGGTGTGGCGTGTGCATGCAGAGTACATGAGCGATCAGTCCCAATAAATCCTCTTCTCTGTTCTGCAGGCAAAACGTCAACACAATCTACGGGAGCGCCAGAGGACTGGAGGTGGGCACGCCCTGCTCCAGCGCCTCACAACATTTGAGGAGGAGGCCATGGAGGAGGCAGGAGGCCAGGGTGGCCGGTGGCGGCGAGGCTAGGATGCAGCGGCCAGGTGTTTGAGGTCCACAGTCCCATCCACTCTGTTTCCCCACCATCCAAAACACTGATGGTTGCTGCAATCGTTAAAGCTGCAATACTGCTCATTCACAGACTGAGACACTCTGACGTGTGGGTCATACACAAAGGTCCCTTGTCCCCTTGAGGATTCATGTATCCACCACCTTCCAAAGTCACCTTATCCCATTTGTGACCACTATCACCATGGCCTAACATGCCATGGCATCACTGCTGCACATCCAAAGACTTATTGCATCTTAGGGGGGTTTGGGACCTCCACCACCCTTTCAGCCAGGGCGCCCCACATTACTCTGTCCAAAAGGTCCTCAGCACCTCACCTGTCAACCTCATGGCACTCAACTTAAATAAATGCCACCACTTTACTCATCCCTACACCAAGGGGAAATGTTGCCTTCTGCCCACCCAGTCTATGCCCCTCCTCATGGTATGAAGGTCAATAATGTGACCTGTCAATCTCCTGTGCTCCACGGCAAACGTCGCAAGTGTTTGCGATGTTTCCTCAGCACCGCAACTATCCAGGCCAGCATGCATCCAGGTCAGATACCTCTGCACTTTCCCCACTCCAATGGTACATAACATGCCATGTGGCATTCCTGAGGTCATCTGACCAGCCTGTCTGCACGCGTGTTTAATGGTTGGGGCTCCTCTTGACTCTTTTCCAGCACACCAATGTTCGTCTCCTTAGGGTCTTGAAGGGTGAGTGACTTATGAGGCTGGGTGGGAAAGGGATGAAAGGTTGAACTGACTGTACGCTAACTGATGCACTGTCCTTGTTGTTAATTTCAGCATCACCACCACATAGCCACACCCATGGACACTGCAGCCGCCCCTCCATAGCTGAGGCCCACCACGTGCAACTTGCAGCACATCATTTCAGTCAGCCAGGCACCAGCACAGACACACACACCTCGGTGGGAATTTACCATTGGCTAGTGTCCTGGGTCACAGTGGAGAGGGCACGTCACAATTGCTGGAGGATATGGCAGGGACAGAGAGTGCCAATGACGCCAGCAGCTGGAAGGCTGCAGGGGACCAGGCACATGCTGAGTCCGGCACTGATGATGTGCCTCTGGAGTTATCACCAATACAGCAGCTGCAGGACAAATGACAAGAAGTGCGTTTGCATCTGGCAGGGTTGCATGAGGGTATGCTTCAGTTGGTCTCTGCGATGGAGGAGTCCAGGCAGAGTGCACGTGAAGGCATGAACCTCAGGGCAGAGCTTCAGGCTTCCTCCACTGAGAGATTGGCGGCTCTCATGGAGAGGGAGTTCAATCGGATGGAAAATCTTCTGATTGGGTTATGCACTGACCTGCAAGCCCTCACAGCGGTACTGGCCACAGGTGGTCATTCTCAATGTGGGAGATGTTGTGGGTACCAAGCGTTGGCACTCAGTGCCCATGTGTCTGCAGTGAGCAGGGAGGTCGAAAGGGACCTCACGTTGGTGCAGCAGCTGCTTACCGTCGCTGCGAGCTCCTCTCAGGGTGCTCTGGATGAGGGCAGCAGCTCCACCTCTCTGCCAGTCAACGTTGCTTCCATTGAGGCTGCGACAACTGGGGAGGTCCCAGCTCTGGAACTGGCCACTCCCTCCCAGGTGGGGCCATCACAGGCTCCACGGGCCAGAGGATGCCTGCCAAGGTCATCGATGCCAACAGGACAGCAGAGTCAGCAGGCTGTCTCACAAGCCACTCCGACCGATGGGGCGGCACCTAGACATAGCATCCGGAAACATAAGCATAAGGCACGTTAGGCACTCCATGGGTATGTCACTGGTAATTTTGTGTTGGCCTTAGAATAGGGAACAAAATTCTTCTTATTGCAATGGACAAGTTTGTGTTTTTTTTTGGACCTAATAAAATCCACTTATCTGACCATGGCTGAGGGTGTTTCCTTTCTGGTGCATTTTTCTTTTTCACAGACATATCATAAGTGTTTGAGTGGTCATTGATGTTTCTGTACTAAGCCCTTAGTTGCAGCTGATAAGATGGAAGGTATCGCACCTAAGTGCCACGTGTGGAAGAGTCAGGCAATGCTGTTCCTGCTGATCCATGTGTGTGGAGCTAGCTGAAGGTTCTTTGGATTAAATTGGCCTGGGTGTCCCTGCCTCCTTGGTGAAATAGCGGTTCTGCATGCTGCCCCTCATCATCGCCCTGTGCTTCCTCTGAGCCACTGCTGGATTCATCATGTGCAGCCTCATCCAGGGCGTCAAAGTCTTCATCGTCAACTGCATCCCCCCTTTCCAGCACAAGATTGTGCAGAGCGCAGCATGCTACCATTATCAGAGAGATGCGATCTGGGGGGTACTGGAGTGCGCCCCCTGAGCGGTCCAGGCAACGGAAGCGCATCTTGAGAAGACCAATGGCTCTCTCCACCACAGCCCTTGTGCTGCCGTGGCTCCTATTGTATCACAGCTCAGCTTCTGTTCTTGGATGGCGTCATGAGCCACCTTCGCAGGGGATAGCCCTTGTCACCCTTCAGCCATCCATCCAATCGAGCTGGAGCAGTGAAGAGCCCCGGCATCTGGGAGTGTCTGAGAATGTAGGTATCGTGGGAGCTGCCTGGGTACCTTGCACAAACTTGCAGAATCTGCATACTGTGATCGTACACTATCTGCACGTTCATGGAGTGGAAACCCTTCCTGTTTATGAAGGCACTGGGCTCACCTGTTGGTGCCTTGATAGCCACATGTGCACAGTCTATTGCACCCTGGACACGGGGAAAGCCAGCAATGACCACGAAGCCTCTGGGTCACTGTGCCTGACTTACCTGGTCACAGTGGAAGTGGATGAAGTTCAATACCCGTCTGAACATAGCATCTGTAACCTGCTTGACACAAGTGTGGACAGCTGATTGGGAGACACTGCAAAGATCACCCACTGAGCCCTGGAAGGATCCAGATGCATAGAAGTGGAGGGCAACTGTGAGCTTCAGAGCCGCTGGTATGGGGTGCTCACCCACACAGTTACGGGAGATCTCAGGGCCAATCATCTGACAGATATAGTTGACGGTCTCCCTTGAGAGTCGGAGCCTCCTTCGGCACTGCACCTCAGTCTTATTGAGGTAGCTGCTTCGCCGCCTGTATACCCTGGCAGCAGGATAGTGGCATCTTCTGCGGCCCCTTGCACCTTGGACAACCTCTTGGCCCTGCACCCCTTGTGCCTGCGCCTGGCCTCCCAAAGGTGGCTCCCCTGGAGGCTGATTGTCCAATCCTGGCCTCCTCCTTATTCTATCCCTCCCTTCCTCCTCAGAGGAGCTGCCTCCAGTGGAGATGTCATAACCCATACTCCCAGGCCTCCGGAAAGCTGCAGGCCCGAGAAAGTTTACTGTCTGCAGACTGGTTTCAAAGTACACAAAAAGCTCTTGGAAATCAATGTGAACTGGTAACAATCAAACAGGCAATTTTAAAACACTTTCTGCAATTAAAACTTTGTGGAAAACATGAATAACCCCTCTGAGTCCACATATCCTGCCAGTGCATGGATTTTATTAAAAAATCTCCTACCTGCCTGCCCGTTGGGCCTGTGTGCTGACCCGAGGTTTGCACAGGCCCCTCAAAATCCTGGACTTTTGGCAAGTTAAGGGCCTTAACGAGGGCTTCAATTAATGGTGGGCGAGCATCTCGCTGCTGAGCACGCCTGCCGACCGAAATATCGCGATGCTGCGCACTGATGCCGGGACGCTCGTGCAACATTTTAAGCGCTGACGTGCAGGCTCTGCCACCCACACGTCAGCCAGAAAATTCTGCCCATGGTCTCTATAACTGCAACTAGCTTTAATTCCAGATTTTTTTTATTAATTGAATTTAAATTCCACCAGTTGCTGTGGTGGGATTTGAACCTGTGTAATCCAGAAGATCACACTAATGCCCTGGGGACTAGTCCAGTTACATTACCACTACGTCACCATCTGCCCCTAAATCTTACATATTAACAATCAAAAATATGAGATAAGAGCAGAAGTAGGCCATTTGGCCCCTCGAGTCTGCTCTGCCATTCAATAACATCATGGGTGATCTGTTTGTGTTACAAGTTCTACATTACCATCCACCCCTGATAACCTTTGATTCCCTTGCCTAACAAGAATCTATCTACCTCTTCATTAAAAATATTCAGTGACCCTGCTTCCACTGCCTTCTAAGGCAGAGTTCCAAAATCGCACAACCCTCTGAGGAGAATTTTTTTTTTCTCTCATCTCTGTCCTATAAGGGCAACACCTAATTTTAAAACCGTGCCCCCAAGTCTGGACTCATCCACAAGAGGAATCATCCTTTCCATGTGTACCTTGTCAAGACAATTCAAGATTTTATTTACTTCAAGAAAGTCACCTCCCACTCTTCTAAACTCCTAAACAAGCCCAGCCTGTTCAAACTATCCTCATAAGACAATCCGCTCATTCCAGGTATCAATCTAGCAAACCGCCTGCAATGCATTTACATCTTTCCTTAAATAAGGAGACCGAAACTGCACACAGTATTCGAGATGCAGGCTCACCAATGCCCTGTATAACTGAAGCATAACATCCTTACTTATATAAAAGCAAAATACTGCAGATGCGTGAAATCTGAAATAAAAATGGCAAATGCTGGAAAAACTTGGCCGGTCTGGCAGCATCTGTGGGGAGAGAAACAGAGTTGACGTTTCGAGTCCATATGGCTCTTCTTCAGAGCTGAAGAGATGTGGAAATGTGATGGACTTTATACTGTTTAAGAGGGGCTGCAGCAGATGGAGCAAAATAAAAGGTCAGGGCAGGTGGGAGCTCAGGAGAGATTGACAAAGATGTCATGGACATAAGACGAAGTGAGTGTTAATGGTAATGTTAGAGACTAAAGAAGGTGCTGATAGTGGCATAAAGGTAAGATAGCAGAATGTGTTAATAGCAGAACAAGAGTCAGTGCCCTGTGAAAGCACAACATAGGAGCAAGTGACAGAGGTCGTGGGGCAGGGCAGGGGGTTGGAAAAATGATAATAAGTAAAATGAATAAATAATAAATAAAAATTGGATTAAAAAGAGGGTAAGGATGGAGGAGAGAGTTCATGGTCTGAAATTGTTGAACTCGATGTTAAGTCCTGAAGGCTGTAAAGTGCCTATTTGGAAGATGAGGTGCTGTTCTTCCAGTTTGCGTTGAGCTTCACTGGGACATTGCAGCAGGCCAAGGACGGGCATGAGAGCAGGGTGGTGTGTTGAAATGGCAACACACAGGAAGGTCTGTGCCTTGCTTGTGGACTGAGCGAAGGTGTTCCACAAAGTGGTCACCCAGTCTGTGTTTAGTGTTCTCTTTGTAGAAGAAACCACATTGGGAGCAGCGAATACAGTAGACCAAATGGAAGGAGGTGCAAGTGAAATGCTGCTTCACCGGAAAAGAATGTTTAGGGCCTTGGACAGTGAGGAGATAAAGAGGCAGGTGTTGCACCTTCACCTTCTGCGACTGCATGAGGAATTGGGGGTGATGGAGGAGTGGACCAGGATGTCATGGAGGGAATGCTGACAGGAGGGGTGATGAGGAGAAGCTGTGTTTGATGGTGGACATCATGCTGAAGTTGGAAGTCCTTCACCCGCCTTCGCTCACTTCGCACGCACGACCCAAACCTTCCTGTCGCTTGCCATTTCAACACATCATCTTGCCCTCATGCTCACATGTCCATCCTTGGCCTGTTGCAATGTTCCAGTGAAGCCCAACACAAACTGGAGGAACAGCATCTCCTCTTTGCACATTACAGCCTTCAGGACTTAATATTGAGTTTGACAACTCCAGACCATGAACTCTCTCCTTCATTTTTACCCACTTTTTAATCCAATTTTTTTTTATTTATTCATTTTAGTTATTTATTTATTTTTATCCTTTTTCCCCAAAGCCCTCCACCACAGGGCCTCTGTCATTTGTCTCTTTGTTGTGCTTTCACAGAGCGCTGACCCTTGTTCTGCTACTAATATGCTATCTTACCTTTCTGCCACTATCAGCATCTTCTTTAGTTTTTAACATTACCATTAACACTCCTTGTCTTGTGTCCATGACATCTTTGTCAATCTCTCCTGAGTTCCCACCTATCCCTGACCTTTTTTGCTCCATCTGCTCAACCCATAGAACCATAGAAAAGTTGCAGCACAGAAGGAGGCCATTCAGCCCATCTTGTCCATGCCAGTCCGAGGACACCCAGGTGCCCTTTCTAATCCCACCTTCCTGCACCTGGCCCATAGCCCTGCAACTTGCAGCAGTTTAGGTGCAGATCCAGGTATTTTTTAAAAGAGTTTAAAGTTTCTGCCTCTACCACCAACTTGGGCAGCGAATTCCAGATATCCACTACCCTCTGCATAAAAAAGCTCTTCCTTATGTCCCCCCTACACCTTCTGCCACTTATCTTGAATCTATGTCCCCTGGCTCTAGAATTCTTCATCAAGGGAAACAATTCTATCCTGTCCACTCTATCTATTCCCCTCATAATTTTGTACACCCCTATCAAGTCACCTCTCAGCCTTCTTTGTTCCAAGGAAAATAACCCCAACCTATCCAATCTCTCCTCGTAGCTACACTTTTCTAACCTTGACAACATTCTTGTAAACCTCCTCTGCACTCTCTCCAGAGCTATTACATCCTTCCTGTAATGTGATCAGAACTGCATACAATACTCCAGTTGTGGCCTCACCAGTGTTTTATACAATTCCAACATTATATCCTTACTTTTATATTCTATACCTCTGCCATTGAAGGAGAGCATTCCATATGCCTTCTTTACAACTTTGTCTACTTGAACTGTTGCCTTCAAGGACCTGTGTACTTGTACGCCAAGGTCTCTCACTTCATCTACCCCTCTTAGTATATTCCCATTTATTTTGTAATCCCTGTAACTGTTTGACCTCCCTAAATGTATGACCTCACACTTCTCTATGTAAAATCCATCTGTCACTTTACTGCCCACTCCACCAACCCATCTATATCATTTTGGAGATTATGGCTATCCTCTACAATATCCACTACTCAGCCAATATTTGTGACATCTGCAGATTTCCCAATTGTGGCCCCCACGTTCATATCCAAATCGTTAATATATAACACTAACAGCAAGGGTCCCAACACCAAGCCCTGTGGAACACCACTTGAGACAACTTTCCATTTGCAAGGGCATCCATCGACCATTACCCTTTGTTTCCTGTTACAAAGCCAACCTTTTATCCAGTTTTCCACATTACCCTGAATCCCATGGGCTTTTACTTTCCTGGCCAATCTGCCATGTGGGACCTTGACAAATGCCTTGCTAAAATCCATGTACACAACATCCACTGCACTACCTTCATCAACCCTTCTTGTCACTTCCTCAAAGAATTCAATCAAATTTGTGAGGCCAGACCTTCCTTTAACAAATCCACGCTGACCATCCCTGACTAGTCTATGACTTTCCACATGACAGTTAATCCTTTTTCTCAGGATTGATTCTACTAATTTGCTCACCACCGATGTAAAACTAACTGGCCTATAATTGTTTGGCATTTCCTTTGATCCCTTTTTAAACAATGGAACTACGTTTGTATTTCTCTAGTCCTCCGGTACCTCCCCTATATCTAGTGAAGATTGGAAAATCTCCTCCCTGACTTCCTTCAGCAGCCTCAGAAACAATCCATCTGGTCCTGGTGACTTATCAACTTTCAAGGATTTCAACCCTTCAAGTACTTCCTCTCTCTTTATAACTACCCTGTCCAATATCTTGGAGTGTTCCTCCTGGCCTACTATATTTGCATCCTCCCTTTCCTTTGTAAACATGGAGACAAAATATTCATTCAAAATCCTTCCCACAGCCTCTGCATCCACACACAAGTTTCCATCTTCATCTCTGATAGGTCCCCCTTTTTCCTTAATTAACCTTTTAGCATTAATGTATTGGTAAAACATCTTTTGGGTTATCTTTAACTTTACTTGCTAATCTTTTTCCATGCCCTCTCTTTGATTTCCTTCTTTCCTTTTTTATGTCGTCCCTGCACTTCCTATATTCGTCTAGGCTATCTGCAGTGCTTAGTTCTTTGTACCTATCATACTCCACTAAAACAGTATAAAATCCATCACATTTCTACATCTCTTTAGCTCTGAAGAAGGGTCATCCTTACTCGTGTTCAATTCCTCTCATAATAACGGATAGCATTCCGTTGGCCTTCTTGTTTACATGCTGTACCTGCATAATAATTTTTTGTGACTCATGCACGAGAACACCTAGATCCCTCTGCACCTCAGTATTCTGCAGTTGTTCTCCATTTAAGTAATACTCTTTTTTTTATTCTTCCTGCCAAAGTGAACAACTTCACATTTTCCCACATTATCCTCCATCTGCCAATTATTTTCCCACTCACTCAACCTATCTATATCCTTCTGCAAACTCTTTATGGCTTCTTCACAACTTATTTTCCTACCTATCTTGGTGTCATCTGCAAATTTAGCAACCGTGCCTTCACTCCCGACATCGCAGTCATTAATGTAAATTGTAAAATGTTTTAAGGCCCCAGCACAGATCCCTGCGGGACTCCACTAGTCACATCCTGCCAATAAGACAATTGATTAATGGCTATCCTAAAAGTATATATTATGATGTTAAATACTTTTTAAAAAATCTATTATTAGATCCCACCTCCTCACAATTAATTTCCATGACAATCTGTAGTGGCATTAATAAGGAAACATCTGATTATTAAACTATTACAATCCGCCCTTTCTCACCACTGAAAATGTTAGTCTGTCAATTAATCAACTCCATATAATATGGTTTCTTTTTTATTCATTCATGGATGTGGCATCACTGGCTAGGACAGCATTTATGGCCCATCGCTAATTGCCCTTGAGAAGGGTAGAGGTGGGAACCCTCATAAAGTTTAAGAAGTATTTAGGTGAACACTTGAAACATACAAGGGCATGGGCCAAGTGCTGGAAATGGGATTAGATTAGATGGAGGCTTGATGACCGGCACGGACATGATGGGCTGAAGGGCCTCTTTCCGTGCTGTAAAACTCTATGATTCAACAACTCTAAAGTGATGGTGAGCTGCTGCCTTGAACTGCTGCAACCCAGGTGTTGTAGGTACACCCATAGTACTGTCAGGGAGGGAGTTCCAGGATTTTAACCCAGCGACAGTGAAGTAACGCAGATATACTTCCAAGTCAGAATGGTGAGTGGCTTGGAGGGGAACTTGTAGGTGGTGGTTTTCCCATGCGTCTGCTGTCCTTGTCCTTCTTGGTGGTAGAGGTTGCGGCTTGGAAGGTGCTATCTAAGGAGCCTTGGTGATTTCCTGCAATGCATCTTGCAGATGGTACAAACTGCTGCCACTGTGCATCAGTGATGGAGGGAATAAATGTTTGTGGACTGGGTGCCAATCAAACGGGCTGCTTTGTCCTGGATGGTGTCAAACTTCTTGAGTGTTGTTGGAGCTGCACTCATCCAGGCAAGTGGAGAGTATTCCATCACACACCTGACTTGTGCCTTGTAGATGGTGGACAAGCTTTGAGGAGTCAGGAGGTGAGTTACTTACTGCAGGATTCCTAGCCTCTGACCTGCTCTTGTAGTCACAGTATTTATACAGCTAGTCCAGTTCAGTTTCTGGTCATTGGTAATCCCTAGGATGTTGATAATGGGGGATCCAGTGATAGTAATACCATTGAATGTCAAGGGGCAGTGGTTAGATTCTCTCTTGTTGGAGATGGTCACTGCCTAGCACTTGTGTGGTGTGAATGTTATTTGCCACTTATCAGCCCAAACTGGATATTGTCCAGGTCTTGCTGCATTTGGACATGGACTGCTTCAGTATCTGAAGAGTCACAAATAATGCTGAACATTGTGCAATCAGCAGCAAACATCCCCACTTCTGACCTTATGATGGAAGGAAGGTGATTGATGAAGCAGCCGAAGATGGTTGGGCCAAGGACACTTTGCCACTTTTTTTGATGCAAAGCTACTGCAAGCATGCATCAATGCAAAGATAGCAGTGCAATGTTGGATGCCAGATTTTAATCTGATTCCCAAAAACATAGGAACTGTTATATTATTTGTATGGAAATAGGAAATAATTGTTATGAGAATGTACAGCTTGGCTGCCACATTTTACTGCCACACTGCAGTAATGTGCCAATTAATAATGTATCAGTCTACCAGCAACATGGAGAGCTGAAAAAAATACAATAAAACTCCAGCATTTTGATTCTGAAAGAAATGTGACAATGGAACCCAATACACCTCCAGAGAATTTAAGTAATTTACTGAACAGTATGGGTTCAATATCATCACCACATTACCCAAGGGGCCATATGTTCCTAGGAAGACAAGTCCAGACAGTCAAGAGAGCCCCCACAAAATGTCAGGAGACAAAGTAAAACGCAACCTTGCCTTATTATCACTCCGATCCACATCTCTTTTGGCTGACATGAAATCACCAGCAGAGCTGTTGAATGGAAGCAAGTATAAGACAATGCTGACCAGCAAGATACTCCCACCAAGTGACCAGGAGGAAGTTAGACAACAATTCACTGATGCACAGGTAGGAGGTCATCATTTTAACAAACATGCTAAATCCCTGCCTGAGTTGTTGAAAGGACAAATTGTACATGCACAGGATCCAATCATGAAAACCTGGAACCCAGCAAAAGTTGTTGATGAAGCTGAGACTCCAAGGTCACACGTCGTTGAGACTGAAATCAGTAAGTAAATGAGAAGGAACAGAGTCCATATTTGACATACACCTGAGCTGTAAAAGCAGAAAAGATCATCAGCAACACCAGCAACATTACTAAATAGTGAGACAACATCAACAGCATCACTAACCACGGTGCAACATCAACAATGTCACTAGCAAGTGACACAACATTGGAGACATCAAGCACAACTCCTACTATGCCAGAAGCAACACGTACAACATTGCCTGTGCAGTGTGCCAACTCATCACAAAACGATAAAAGCCAAATCTACAAGATGGAGACATAACATCCTACCACCTAAGTGATACAAGATTGAGCACGAGAAGCATTTGAAGGGCTTACTCTTGGTGAAATTTCTAGTTTGAAATTGAAAATATGGATGAAGCTTGCCCTTTCAAATCTCTTTGCTAGCCGGAAAGTAAAAGGAAACAATTAGATTCTTGGAATGAGAACCATACTACTTTGGTCCTTCCTGCTTCTCCCTTCATGAAGAAGCTAGGCTACAGTACTGGAGTTAATGTTTACCTTGTGAAAAGATCCCCTATGGGTAAATCAAGTTCTTCGTGGGCTGTGAAAAAGATTAATAATATTTTTAGAAAAGAAAACACGCTATAAAAGACTTCTAACGTGTTCAGTTTAATTATAAAAATCAATTGTTAATTTTCTTTAGTTTAGAAAAAATGTTTATGGTTGGAACAGTTATGTTGATTTAGAAGAATTGTACATTTTTTTAAGAAAGAGGGATGTTATTATTCGTAAAGAAATAGAAACTAATTGATATTAGCATGTACATCTGGGCTGCCACATTTTACTGCTGTACTGCAGTTATGTGCTGAGTAATAATGTATCAGTCAATCAGCCACATGTTGCTGAAAGAAATTCACTCAAAACTCCAGTATTTTGAGTATAAGATATAATTATTTCTAATTCATGGGAACCAGAAGACGTATGATAGTGCAATCCCTGTCATGAGGCCCATGTTAAAGGAATTTAGTGTGCACTAGCTGAAGTAGCTCTAACCCAGTATATAATCACCTATTAAAAATGTACAGGTGTGGAATGTTAAACTTATGCTTTCTCAAAATTTCAAAAAATTAGCAGCCCATTTATTAGAGGTTTGTGCCCTTTGTGGCTGAACATACAGTGAGTGACCTGGATGGATACATCGGTAGAGGTATAACTCTAGTATGCCAGTTGTACATTATTTTTCATAATGGCTCAAGCATTGCTCCTGGTTAAAATTTAGCTAATGAAAGGAAATATATATGTCTTTCACCTAGATTGCACTTTGTACATCACACTTGATAGGTAGTACACTTGTCTCTGTCACACTTGCAGAATTCCCAAAAATGTAATAATCACAAAGCAGCTGAATCACAACCAACACGTAAGAAGCACCAAGCCTTCAATGAAAAGCCACGAAGGATGTATGAAAACATCAATGAGCAGTTAACAAAACTCACCAATTTTGAAACTCCTGTAGGACACCATCTTGAATTCTTCATTAGGTGAGAAATTTAGTACTGGAAGTATGGTTTGTGATATAATATAGGATAAATACATAATTTACAAGAGACTATTCAACTTAGCTATAATACAGACTCTTTAAAAAGGTTTTTCTTTCTCTATGTTCCTATGTTCTTTTGGAGACCATTGCATCACTGAGTTCATGCTGCTTCCCATGACTATTATTCTTAGCTGTGGGAATTTCCAGCATGCAACTCTGCCAACAACTCCCATAATATTTCCAGAAAGACCAGCTATTCACAAAATGTGTTAGGACTTGGTGTTTATAAACCCACCCTTTCCTTCATGCTCTCTTGCCAGTGATAGAGAAGACCTGGCAGCACAAAGTCAGGAAACCAATATCAGAACTTTGAAAGTAAATATAAATGTGATCCTTTTTGGATTAAAAACATGAAACACTCTGTGGTTGTTTATTAAATGGAGACATATGTTTCTGTACTGTTCTATACACAGATTTATGTCATTCTTCCAGGCACTTACTCTCAAAAATACTTATTTGTATTGATTTTTATTGCCAATATGCAGACCCAATTTTCGGTATTTGTGCACCATAAACACCCCTTCATTGCTTATAAAGCTGATCAGCTGGCACTTTGAATTCTCCCTAGCATATATACCATCCCACTGGGCAACATTATGCATCCACTTGGTCTTGGCCACCCTTCTCTTCAGTTTTACATACACAGATTTAATTATTTATGTAACTGTATTTATCTACCTGAAAAAGGGTATTAATTTTCCAGAATCTAACTTAAAAAAACTTTCTCACAAACTATTTTCTAAATGCTTTTACTGGGAATGTGCACTCCTCCCTGGTCTTATATACCACATCAAAGGACCTCCACACCATAATAGTCTTCAACAACTCCCTGTGGGCAATGCCACAGGGTACAGATTAGTATATACTCATTAAACTTGAATCATCCAGTAACTGAAATATAAACCACTTTTCTAAATAAGTAATTTCTTGTGTTAAAGGGTAATTTTTTAGCCTAAACTTTTCAAGTGTGTATCAGCAGTGAGGTCTCTCACCTACCACTAGCCCATATCAGAACATTGTGGGCTTAAGCTCAGGAAACGCAGGCTTCTATCTTCACTTTACAAGAATATTCTCCAGCTGGAGGTTCCCATTCAACTCACTGAGACTTGGAGGAGCATTAACAAGTTCAGTACCCTTTTGGATGATTAATTTTCTTTCTTGCTATTAAATATTGCAGTCAAATATATAGCTGTCTTCGGGAGGCTGCTACTGTTTAGACATAGACTGCAACAGCACTGCTGAAGAAACAACCTTACCCTGTTTATATTCCTACCAATCGGGTCAGAGCAGACCAAACCTTGTAATTGCAACGTAATTTGCATGGTTTTTGGATTCCAAATCATCTCTATATAAAATAAGCCCCCACTTATAATGTTGGTTAACCTCTAAACTATTTGAAAACAATTTAAGTAAACAATGGATCTGGCACCAAATTAACCTTCACATATAAGCATTGTCACATCCATACATGTGCAGTTCTACACAATGGGGGAAAGCAGAGCAAGAGTTGCCTTACTGAGAGCTTTGCTGGTTCAAACATAATGGCCAGAATTTTCCTGTCGGCGATTTGGGGGCGGGGCCCACTCGTCGACGGGAAAATGACGTGAGATGATGTCGGGAGGAACCCCCGATGTCATCCTGGTCCCTTTAAATTTTTAGGAAGGCAGGCAGACAGCGAAATCAGCTGTCCATCTGCTGATCTGTCAATGGCCAATTGAAGCCATTGACAGGGTCATTAAGATAATTAAAGACCTGCCTGTCCAACCTTAAGGCTGGCGGGCAGGCCAGGAGCCCCAGCGGGCTTCTGATAATACATGAAGCCTCATCCATTGGCAGATGAGGTTTCATGTCCGTTTTTAAAAATTTTAATAAAGTTTATTTCCTTATTATTAACATGTCCCACCTCGTGTGACATTGTCACCTGAGGGGGACATGTTAATAATTTTTATATTTTTATATTTTTAATGTTTTTGACAGTCAGTAACCTCCCTGAGACAGCACTTAGTCTCAGAGAGATGTGCGCTCTTTTGTGCGCACGTGCGAAAGAGCGCACTTTGACAGTTGGGGAATCCCTTCCCCCCTGCACAGGAAGTGCTTCCCGTTGGGCAGGCCGCTGGACGGGCCTTAATTGGCCCGCCCACTCAAAATGGCGGCGGGCCCCGTTTTGGTGGCGGAGTTCAGCTGCCAACCTGCCACCGAGCCGGTGGGGCCAACCGAGGGCAAAATTCTGCCCAATGGATTCAACCACAGAGTTTAAATAAGACCTTGGTTTATATTTTCTGGTATATGATTAATTTATAGAGCTTACATAATACAATAGTAAGACTTGTAAAACTTTTAAAAAACAGTTTAAACCAATAGAGACATGCTTTAAACTTATTTGCCTTCAGCATTTCAAGGCTAAAGATTTTAAGAAGGGACAATGTTTGTGAAGGAAGACACCAATTTTGGTTTGGGACAGAGATTAATTGTATTTTCCAGTTCCCATGATTCCTTTTGTTTACTGGAAGAATATGATACTCAGCTAAGCAATAATAATGATTGTTTGTATTTTGTTACATCTGAAATATTCTGAGATAAGGTTTAGCCCAATCCATTATCCAGCCTATTATCACTTTAAACACAGCACATTTGAAGGATCAAAATGTACCTATTATAGGTATGTTGAGCCTACACACTGCTCTACCTGTTCTCTTTGGCAATAACTAGCAATACTTGGCACTACCAAATAGATGTTAATGAGATTGCGAAGCATTTTCAATACACTTTCACAAGTATATATCTTCGTGAATCTTGTACTAATAAAATTGAGGGATGTTGAAGCTGAGGAATGGGAATCCAGTGCCAGATGTGACATAGACAGAAAAAGAGGAAACCTTCCTCCACCAGCCTCAAAGGCTACAGTTGGTAGGTTTTTCATTTCCTATTTTCCACACCACCTTGCCAATGGTATCTTTTAGTAATTACGCTAATTATAGTGCAACCATGCAGACTAAGAACCAGATTGATAAGAACCCATCCAATCCATTTAAGTCAGAATACTTAAACAGTCAGCAGATAGAGAAGCTTCTATTCACCAAGCATGAACTGGATTTGAACCCAGGATCTGAATGTGAATGGTCAATAAATAACCCATTAATTAAACAAACTTTAATGGACCTTTCTTCTTTAGAGTATTTGCTGTGTGTGCTCATGGTCAATGCAACACCTAAAATTCAATTAAATGCCAATGACAACACCTTAGATGCCTTGTTAATACTCTTAGACCATCCAATCATGCTGTTGAAGATGCATGAAGAAAACAGAAAATATTTACTCACTGGGAGGGATGATAGACACACCATTATATATTCCCGATCCCTCCCTCCAACCAGGCCTCCACGCACACCCCCAGCAGCGCCTGATACCCCCACAAAGCCTCTGATCCACCCCCTTTAGGATTCAACATCCCAAGGATCAGCTGTTCCCTCCATTGCAACACCTCATCCCCCCACCCCCCCAAGTCTGATCACCGACCCCATCCTCCAATCATGGCCCCACTCAAGTACCACCCTCACCCTTCTGGTCAACCTACCCCTTCTACCTGTGGTCGATGTCCTGTTCCTGGCATGGAAAGTTGAGCCTCGAGGTGAGAAACTGATCACCAAAATCACTAACACTGTGGAGTTTTAACTCCAGCATTGGTTGGGGATGGTGGGGAGGAGGTGGTGGAATCCAAATGCTGGGCTCCCTCCAACTTTTTGAGTAGCCAGGTCAGTAAAAATTCTGCCTCAAGTGATAAGGCCCAAACTAACTCTCACCACATTGCTGCAGTGTCCGGTTAGATACTGGCTCCTGATTTTGATTGTATTCTGTGGTATTAGTGTTCCTTACTCATTTACACCAATACTACAGTTGCAATGTACTGACACCTTTTAGACAGGTGGGAAGTGGGGTGAGTTCAAAATTCACCAGTTACTCCAGAAAACAGGCCTGGTATAACTGGTGTAGACTTGCATTATTCTTCTGATGTGATCACATACCAGTTTAACATTGACAGAGTGGAATCCCATTCTGAACACATAAATTGCTGGCTCATCTTCTGGTGTTCTGATATCACTATCCTTGTTGCTTTCCTGCTTTAAGACACTTGTTAATGACAGGAGAGAGACAGGCAAACTGTAATTATTCCCTCTCACCAAGTGTCTGTAAGCAGAAGGTTTTTCTGAATTATTTTTAAAGTATGCTGTGGCATGTTTCCCCAAACCCTTAGTTTGTGTGATTCTATTTACTAATAATTCGCAGAAAACCTGCATTATGATTAACTCAAAAGGTTAGTTTATTCCATATTAAAAATGCAGGGGAGGTGTGTTCGCAACTTTCCACTCCACTACACACACACATACACACCACAAACAGAGAGTAAGGGGGGTTTAAAAAAGGAGTTTTACAACTTTGGATACATGAACCACAGAAATGAATATTAGTTCACATGATTTCCAGAGTCTGAGAAGTCATGGTCCAGAGGGTGTTTCCCTCGTAGCTGAATTCAATCCTAATGAGCTTCTGATTGGAGACGACAGCACAAAAATGCTTGAAATGAATGGCGCTGCAACACAGGCTTTCTGTGCTTAGGCCACTTGGCAGGCATTGATCAGAGGCGTTTTAAAAAATCAAGCAGTCTTTGTGGAGTTGAGAGATGGTAACCAACTGCTTGCTTAGCTGGGCGGCTGGAGTCCTTTCCAGTTGATGTTAAAACAGCAGTCTGCCCGTGAGGCCAAAAACATAATGTTAAAACTGCCTAAAAGGTCAGAGGCTTGGGTCATGTGACTTGGCCCATTAATGATTAATTGCAACTTAACAATCAGTTTCAATGCTTCTGGCCAGAATTCCATTGTTCCCTCAAAGGTTCCCTTTTGAAATGGACCTGGACAGTACCAGGTGCGAGATGAGTCTATTAACAGCACTGTAGGCATAACAAGTTTTGACCTCTCTTTTGTGATAGTCCAGATTGGGGAGCCAGTTTGCCAACATTTCCTCTGCTTTCATTGATTATAAAGGGTCTGTACGATAAGATATGAGATTCCACAGGCTGAGAGAGGAATTATTTAGTCCTCTTAACTCCTGGCAATAGCTCCCAGAACAAAGGGCCAGTCCTGTGGTCATTGACTTGTAGCAGCCATCTTTTTTGGTTTAGCAAAAAGTCTCTTTTTTAAATCTGGCGAAAGAATAAAGTTTTGGATTTCTTTTCATGTTATATGGACCCAACACACTGCTTAAAACCTACCTCTTTGATCAAGTTTTTGGTCATCTCACCTAATATCTTATGTGGCTCGGTGTCATACTTTGTTTTATAATGCTCCTGTCAAGTGCCTTGGCAGGTTTCATTACATTAAAGGGACTACATAAATATAAGTTGCTGTTGTTAATAGCTACATGAGTTTGTAATGCCCTGGAAAGCTAATCAGTGCTGCAATTCCTCTCTTGTTCTGGCTATTGGCAAGAAGATACTGATTTCCTCTGGCAAGAAGAAAGTGGCTGACCTATTTGATACAAATCTGCAGTGAAAGCTGAGAGATGCAAGTAGTATCCCCCTGTAGCAGCATAGAAGCCATCTGTGATGAAAAAGTAAGGGATAGTGGTGACTTTGACAATCATGTAAAAGCATGGCGCTCTATTCCAGCAAACAGTAGGTAGCTAATATGCTACAGGCAGCATGGATCAGCAACAGCCTCCTCCTGCACTGTTCCAACAGTATACTAACTCTGGGTCTATAGTCTCTGTGGGCAGGATAAGGCCTTCTACAAGTAGTGTCCCTCACTTGCCACTTTGTAACAAATCCAATTGCTGCTTGTCCTGATCCTTCAGGTTGCTTCTGTTCCTCTTCTACCAAGTGTTTGTCCATCTCAAGTAGTGAAGCAAAAAACCATGATCAGTAGTGAGTGCTTAATAAGGATAAGCAAGAGAAAACATCAGAAAGAAACAAATTAGCTCAGAACTGGCTTGGAAATGCACTACTCAGTGGCAGAGATCTTAATGTCCTGTGTGCTTGCAGTTGAGTGCCTCAATCAGTTCGTGAAACAAATGTCGCTGCTTGCTGGGCTGGAATTTTGACCCCATTGTGATCCAAATGACGTAATCAGAAGCCTAGTTGAACAAATTCCTCAAGCACCCATCTGCTTCTGATGCATTCTGATCTGTGCTGGCTCTGAAGTTAAGATGGCGGTCAACAGATTTCTGGCAAGAACAGGGCAGCAAGTGGATTTTCATCATTTTAGCTGTTCACCTACCCCATTCTGAAAAGTGGGTTGGGTTAAAAAATCGTTGCCATATATTTACATTGCAAGGAAGCAAGTTCACCTACGAACTAATGTTAAACCCTTAGAATGAGATCATTGTACTGGAAAAAATCCAAACCATAACAATAGTTTTAACAGTTGTATGTTTACTGCTCATCCACACAGCCTCATCTCAGCTGCTTAGGTCAACAAAATATGCAAAATTAAAACTCATCACATTTTAAGATTTTTGACAATTCTTTTTGGGAAGGATTTGGGAATCAGTTATGTTTAAGTGTTATGTTTCAAAATAAAGTAAATTTCACAGCTTTATATTTAAACTTGCTGAGTCTATCAGCAGCAAGTGCAGAGAGAAAGCAGCCTGTGATTGGATGAGCAGCAGACTGACAAGGTATGTTTTGAAGGTAAGTTCCAGGGCCCAGAGTGCATGGCAGCCGGAGCAGCAAAGCCCAGGTGTGGCAGCCGGCGCAATGGGGCCCAGTTGAGGCAACTGGAGTAATGTGGGCCCAGCATGCAGCCAGAGCAGGGCTCATCAGCATCTGAGTAAGTGAGTGACTGGAGACTGTGAGAGAAAGATTGTGAGGGGTCGGGAGGAGAGAGAGTGTGTGAAGGGGTGAGGAGAGAAAGTGTGAGGGGCTGGGGAGAGAGTGTGTGAGGGGATGAGGGAGAGAGAAAGTGTAAGGGGGTCGGGGGAGAGAGAGTGTGCGGTGGTCGGTGGAGAGAGAGTAAGGGAGTGGGGGGAGAGAGAGAGTGAGGAGATGGGGCAAGAGATTGTGTAGGGGAGGGAGACCATGTGTGGGGGGCGGAGAAAGTGTGGGGGTGGGAAAGAGAGTGATTCACATTAATTCCTTGGATGTGATGGCCTGAGGATGTGAAATGCAGTAGAGTGTTTGTATTCCCTGCTGGCAGCTTTACATGAAATTTACAGCACAGAAACAGGCCATTTAGCCCACCCCATCTATGTTGGTGTTTGTGTTCCACACAAGCTTCCTCCCAACCTTCTTCAAGACACCATCAGATTAACCTTCAGTTTCCTCATGTGTTTATCAACTTCCTTGAATGTATCTACACTAGAATCACAGAATGGTTACAGCACAGAAGGAGGCCATTCAGCACATTGCCTTTGTGTCACCTCTCTGCAACAGCAACTCAGCTAATCCCACTCTTCAACCTTTTCCCTACAGCCCTGTAAAATCCTTTCTCTTCAAATAATTATCCAGTTCCCTTTTGAAAACAGCAACTAAATCTGTCTCCACCACCCACACATGCAATGCATTCCAGATCCAAACCACTTGTTGCATAAAGAAGTTTTCCTCATGTCACCTCTGGCTCTTTTGTTAATCACCTTAGGGTTCTTGACTTTCCGCCAATGGGAACAGTTCCTCCCCATTTATGCAATCCAGATGCCTCATGATTTTGAGCATATCTAACAAATCTCCTCTCAACCTTCTCCAAGAACAGCCCCAGCTTTGCCAATCTATCCACATAAGTGAAGTCTCTCACCTCAGAGCCATTCTTGTTAATCTTTTCTGTGCCCTTTCTAAAACTTTCACCTCCTTCCAGTTGAGGCTGAACCAGCATTCTATGAAGGTTTATAACTTATTTGCTTTTATATTCTGTGCCCCTATTTATAAAATCCAGGATTTAGTATAATTTATTAACTGCTTTCTCAACCTGCCCTATCACCTTCAATGATTTATGCACATATATACCCAGGTCCTCTGCTCCAGCATTTCCTTTAGAATTGTACCTTCATTTTATGTCACCTATCCTCATTCTTCTGAACAAAATCACTTCACACTTCTCTACGTTAAATTTTATCTGCCACATGTCTTCACATTCCACCAGCCTATCTATATCCTCTTGAAGTTTATCACTATCCTTCTGACAGTTCACAATACTTCCAAGTCTTGTATCATCTTCAGCTCACCACCACCTTCTCAAGGGCAGCTAGGGATGGGCAATAAATGCTGGCCCAGCTAGTAAAGCCCACATCCCATAAATGAATTTTTTTTTTTTGAAATTATGCCCCGTGCACCCAGGTCTAGGTTATAAATATAAATCAAGAAAAGCAGTGGTCCCTCTCTATACCATCCCCTAGTAAGTAAAGTTTTCTGTAATTCATGCTTTTAATAAGTTTGAATTAAATAATTAGACTGTTGCATAATGAAATTCTCATAGGAAAACAATGTAATAGTATATTTAGAAATGATATAACCAACACATTTTCTTCAAGCTCCTGTACCTTAAAATTTACATCACCTCCACTCTTCAGCCACACACTAGCACTGGCTAGTTTCCTTCTCACATACTCACACAATCTCCAACTACTCCCACTGCTCCTTCCTCACTTCACATCACACAAAGTTTATTTTAAATTCATCACTTCACCATCCTCATTTCCCTTGATTCTTCTACATCCCTGCATATTCATTCTAAGCCCCATTCACCTATATCTACCCACCTCAACACCCAATGGGGGTAATTTTGACTTTAATATATAATGTAAAACAGGCTATTGCTGATCAGCTACTGTTATCCATTTCTCTCGCTTTTTATATTTATATTGAAGCTATTGCTTCAGGAGCTCACATGCACCAATTCTTCAAGTTTTTTCTGGTTGATCCAATAATGGCCAGAACATTGAGTTAAAATGTAGTGGGGACAAGACATCATTGGAGTGCAACTTTAACCTTTTAAATACAATCCTGTTTGTCCAGGATGAGCGCCTGATACACAGCCAGAAGCAGATCACGTAAATAATAATGGATGATTGGGATGGTGCCAGAAATATGCAAGGCAGCCACAGACAGTGGCATTAGACTTGCTCCACACTGTTTCTTCTGTGCAAAGAGAGTTAAAATCAGTCCTTATGTTTCACTTCATAGATCATATCAAATACCACATGATTATCCTTGATTTCGAAGGTAGAATAAACTGCGGTTTAGCCAATAAATTGTCACAAATGTATGAACTGTAAATGGATATGTGAGTAGTAGGATTAATAACAGATTTTACAGGCATGAACTACCTTTTGTCAAATTGCTAGAAAGTAACCATCACATCTACTGCATTTAGCCTTAACTTAAAAGCTAACCTTATGTGGTGTTTCTTGCTGCTGACCATCCATGCAGTCTCCCTGGCTTATCTCTCTCTCTCTCTGATAGTTTCAGACAAATTACTCAATTTCACAAGATAGCTGAGAAATAGCTACTACCAACATAATGTCTGGTACTACAGACTACGTACAAAAATAAGCTGCAACATTTTCTGTGAGTGAACTGATTTTTTAACCATTAATGTGCCATGAGAGAAAGAAATAAACCAATAGCATTGTCCATCATTGTCATAAGTGTTTAATTGTTACCACAGGCATTTTGTTTTGTAGCCTCTTTATTCAGGACCTAGGATTTCAGTTGAATGTGGAGGGTATTTCTTCTCTTCACTAGCCTCTCTTTTAAAAAAACCATATATAAATAGCAAAGCAAAAAATATATATACAACAATAACATAAACAAGCAGTTTAAAATTGCATTTACTAATTACGTATAAATACATAATACATATTCAGGTCTTATCTTTGATCTGGACTCAATTTTTCACATGCACCAGTTCAGACAAGTAAGCTTCTGTGCAATTGATTGAAACGTACTGTATTCAGATATATTTGCTAGTCTTTGGATGTGCTAGCTCCAAGGCAGCCAGGTTTTCTTCCATAATTATGCCCAAATTTGGAAAAAATCACAGCACAGAAATTTGGAAAATTCAAGGGCTGAGGCCGACAACAGCCTAAGTTCGCTGAATGGATTTCCCTCCACTGCCAAGACTGCTACTAGCGACTACTTTCTCACATGTCACAGAGAAAATGATGTCAGGGGGCAGGGCTTGAGTCCACATCAGATTTTCCTTGCATGGATCTGTGTTACCCCGCGACCCTGAATTGGATGAGGCAGTTCTGAGAAAGTGAGTGAGTGATCTGTGCTACAGCCACTCTCCAGGAGTGCCATAGGAAAAATAGTGGTAGACCCTAAGAAGTGGCAGTAATGGCCCAGAAGTTCTCCACAGGGGGTGAGAATCACAGAGTTGATAGAATTATAGAATTCATAGAATTATAGGCTGACAAATCCCCGGGTCCTGATGAACTTCATCCTAGGTTCTTAAAAGAAGTGGCTGCTGAGATAGTTGATGCATTGGTTTTAGTTTTCCAAAATCCCCTAGATTCGGGTAAGGTGCCACTAGATTGGAAAATAATGAATGTAACTCCTTTATTCAAAAAGGGAGGGAGACGGAAAGCAGGAAACTACAGGCCAGTTAGCTTAACATATGTTGTAGGAAAAATGTTAGAAGCTATTATTAAAAATGTTATAGCAGTGCATTTAGATAAGTTCAAGGTAATCAGGCAGAGTCAACATGGTTTGTGAGAGGGAAACCATATTTAAACAATTTATTGGAGCTCTTTGAAGAAGTAACATGCCCTGTGGATAAAGGGGAACTGGTGGACGTACTGTACTTAGATTTCAAGAAGGCATTTGATAAAGTGCCACATCAAAGATTATTGTGGAAAATAAAAGCTCATGGTGTAGGTGGTAACATACTGGCATGGATAGAAGATTGGCTGGTTAACAGGAAACAGAGTAGGCATAAATGGGTCATTTTCTGGTTGGCAAGATGTAACGAGTGGTATGCCGCAGGGATCAGTGCTGGGGCCTCAACTTTTTACAATTTATAGACATGTCTCGGATGAAGGGACCGAAGTTATGGTTGCTAAATTTGCTGATGATACAAAGATAGGTAGGAAAGTATGTTGTGAAAAGGACACAAGGAGGCTACAAAGGGATATAGATAGGTTAAGTGAGTGGGCAAAGATCTGGCAAATGGATTATAATGTAGGGAAATGTGAAATTGTCCATTTTGGCAGGAAGAATAAAAAAGAAACATATTATCTAAGTGAGAGATTGCAGGGCTCCAATATGCAGAAAGATCAGGGTGTCCTAGTGCATGAATCGCAAGAGGTTGGTATGCAGGTGCAGCAAGCAATTAGGAAAGCTAATAGAACATTATAGTTTATTGCAAGGAGAATTGATTACAAGTGTAGAGAGGTTATGCTTCAGTTATACAGAGCCTTGGTGAGACCACATCTGGATAACTGTGTACAGTATTGGCCTCCTTATTTAAGGAAAGATGTAAATGCATTGGAAGCAGTTCAGAGAAGGTTTAATAGACTAATACCTGGAATGGGAGGGTTGTCTTATGAGGAAAGGTTGGACAGGCTAGGCTTGAATCCACTAGAGTTTAGAAGAGTAAGAGGCAACTTGATTGAAACATATAAGATTCTGAGGCGTCTTGACAGGGTGGATGTGAAAAGGATGTTTCCTCTTGTGGGAGGATCTAGAACTCAGGGTCAGTGTTTAAAAATAAGGGGTTGCCCATTTAAGACAGAGATGAGAAGAATATTTTTCCCTCAGAGGGTAGTGAGTCTTTGGGACTCTCTTCCTCAAAAGACGGTGGAAGCAGAGGCTTTCAATATTTTTAAGGCAGAGCTAGATAGAATCTTGATAAGCAAGGGAGTGAAAGGTTATCGGGGGATAGGTGGGAATGTGGAGTTGAGCTTGCAGTCAGATGATCCATGATCTTATTGAATGGTAGAGCAGGCTCGAGGGACCAAGTGACCTTGTCCTGATCCGAATTCATATGTTCCAATGTATGTATGTATGGCACAGAATGAAGCTATTCGGTGGTTCATTGTGTCCTCGCTAGCCAACATGTAGCCAAACAGCCTATTCCAATTTTCCAGCTTTTGGTCTGTAGCCTTGTACATTATGGCACTTCAAGTGCATAGAAACTTCAAGCACTTTTTAAATTTTATGATGCTTTTTGCCTCTACCATCCTTTTAGGCAGTGAGTTCCAAATCCTCACCAGCCTTTGGGTGAAAACATTTTCCCTCGAATCCTCTCTAAACCTCCTCACTCAAAATTTCTCACTCAAAATCTATGGGCCCTGGTTATGAACTAAAGAAAATAAGAAATAAGAGCAACAGTAGGCCATATGCTCCTCAAGCTTGCTCCACCTTTCATGATGATCATAGCTGATCCTCAGCCTCAACTTCACATAACTGCTCACTTGCAATATCTCTTAGTGAGAAACTAAAAATCTGTCTATTTGAGCCTTAATTATATTCAACGATGAAACATCCACAACCCTCTGGGGTAGAGAATTCCAAAGATTCACAATCCTTCGAGTGAAGACATTTCCCCAGCCAGGGAAACAATCTCTCAGTGTTTACCCTATCAGGCCTTGCATGTTTCAATGAGATCACCTCTCTTTCTTCTAAACTTGAGAGAATATAAGCCCAATTTACTCAACCTTTCATCAAAGGACAACCCTCTCATCCGAAGAACCAATCTAGTAAACCTGCATTGTACCATCTCCAATGCAAGTATGTCCTTCTTTAAATATAGAGACCAAAACTACACACAGTACTGCAGGTGTAGTCTTACCAAAGCCCTGTATAATTGTAGCAAGACTTCCTTATTCTGCTATTCCAATTCCCTCGCAATAAAGGCCAACATGTCATTTACCTTCCTAATTGCTTGCTATACGTGCATGCTAACTTTCTGTGTTCCTTGAGCAAGTACACCCAAGTCCCTCTGAAGATCAACACTTGCAAGTTTCACACATTTTAAAAATATTCTGCTTTTCTATTCTTTTACTGGAGTAAATAACTTCACACTTCCCCAAATTATACATCATCTGCCACCTTGTTACCCATTACTTTAACCTGTCTTTACGATCCCTGTGGGGAAACCATAAACCACAATAACCCAATTTACTAAAGGATCCCCAAATGAAGAAACTACCAACAAATTCTATTTTTTGTAGCTTTTACTTTAACATGAATCAGAGCCCAATGCAAATTACACAAGAATTAACAGACAATTGATACTTCAAAAAAAACCTGTAAATACTCAATACAATAAAGATACATCTTACGCAACCACAAGCAGCTGCATCATTCCCCACACACATGTGGTGTTGCGTAGATATACCGTTTCACAAAATACTGTTCTTTATCCACGCAGGGTAGGTCAGGAGTTCTATCTGACATAGCTTTCACCTTCAAGTTTCATGGATACGATTATCATCAGCAAGGTGCACTTCTACAAACCCTTTCTCCCTCAGGTCATGACAGTTCTGATGGCGTAGCCTTCCAGAGTTCCATTTCAACCGACCAACCAATAAAACTCTGATTCATGGTTTGGCCACTTCTGAGAAAACACCCAGCTCTTTAGCAGTTCTTCACACAACATTCCAAGTTTTAGACATTTTTAGCCAGCTCACACACCGACAGAACAAGAGATAGGAGCTCCTGAAGGCAAGCAGAAAAACTGACCTCTTCCTGAGAGTAATTTGTGTCATCTCCTCACAGAAACTCTCTGTGTTCCTCTTTCTGTCTCTGTCTGCTTTCTCTTTGTGTCTGTATCTGTACACTGATCACCTTCATCCTTCAGCTCTGCTTTGTGTCTGCAAGGCACGCAGCTTCTTTCTTTACTGTTGGTACTGCTTCCAGATCAAGGGTCACCAGTATTTCTTATTATTACAAGAAAATTACAATTGACTCCTTTACAATTGATGCAAACTCTTAACAGTCCTTTACAAACATTCTAAAAAACAATTATAGATTTCACAGACCTTTTAAAGAAATTACACATTTTCCTTACCAAACTACTTCTGGGCAAAGGTTATCACACTGTTTATATCCTTTTGCAGCTTCTTGGTGTCCTCCTCACAGCTTGCTGACAATACACAACTTGGTGGAATTGTAAGCTCAGATACATTATTTTCAGCCTCTTCATCTAAGTCATTATTATAGATGGAAATAGCTGAGGCCCTAGCACTGATCCTTGCCCCTCAACCATGGGAAATAAGGTTATCCTATCCACTCTATCTAGACAGCTCATAATCTTGAACACTTCAGTTAGCTCTTCCCTCAGGGTCCTCTTTGCCAAAGGTCTCAATGGAACCCCCAATCTCCATTATTTTCTGAATAATTTATGGAAGGATGTAGTTCCTACCATCTTTAGGGTGCTTTTGTTTTTTGTTGGAGATCCCTTTCTCCCAGGTCACCAACAGCAACAACGGTACAGCAATCGCCAATTCCAGGAAACTTTCAAACAATCCAGGAGGGTTGGCAGTCCTATTGGCCCCTCTGGTTCAGAATCAAGGCAACTCCCACTAGCAAACTTGCTTATCTGATCCTGAGGCAGATAGTTCTGCACTGCTTCCTAAAGGATGATTAATCACTCAGCCTGGTTCATAAATATAATCTGAATTGGTACACAATTGGGGGTTCCTAAACCTTGGCAGAAAGCTGTTTAAAAATAGTAAATGTGTTGTGTCTCTATGGGGATAGATTGTGTTCCATATTAAGCCAACATAAACCATAGGTAGGTGTAAATTTCTCCGTAGCCTGAATTGGAGTTTCTTAAATATGGTGATAAGTTTTCATGCTACAGACATCCAACCAAAACCAAGTCTTGCACAAGGGTTTGAAGTAAGCATTTCTAACCAAGAAGGTCATATAGCAAATCAAAATAAATGAACCAGAGTCAGCACATAGTATTGTTCATGTATCTCATTGCTGATAACTAAAAGTGCTTGTGAGAGAAGTTATTTGCTATTCTTACTATAATAGATAGTGAAATGCACTATTTCCACCTCTTTAACACTTTCTGAACACTGAAAATAACATTTATTAAAAAGACAAATGAGCTAGAACTGGTAGGGAAAGTATAACAAGAACTTTTTTCTTCCCCAGCACACAGAAATTTGACTATTTTTTCAATGTTCCATTTTTATACATCCTCACTGAACTTACAAATAAAGTCTTACTATCCACCCACAAAAATCATGCTCCTACAAAAATCTTTGAGCTATATTACTATTCTCTTCACTATTAGCTTCACTTGATCATTAATTCAAAAGTGATCCAAAACTTTACACTCACTGCATATTTATTACCCTCCTGCTGTATAAAGAGTTCTACCTATATGTGTTGTGCAAAAGCTCGTGACTGTCACAAGAACAAAGCAGGCTCTGCATGCTGCACAAGCTGCTTGTGTATGTCAGCAAAGCTGCTAATTTCATCTGTAGTTTTATTTGTATTCAGCAGGAAAGATTGATTGTTCTTAAATCAGTAAATGAGATACAAGTTTCCATTTGACAAACCTCAGTCTTAAATGCACAATCGTAATTGAAAGTTCAGTTGCACATCCCAAAATGCTGCAAGTGCTTATGAATTGCAGCATGAAGTCTTCTTTCTGTGCATTTATTGAGTAAAGTTGCCTGAAAACAGAATCCATTAACATAGGAGTTTCCACGGTTTTTGTCTTCCTAGACCAGTTATTTGCATATGGTGGAGTCGTTCATACTATATATGAAGTTTAAATTCACATTTACATAATTTGCAAGGTTCAGTTACCAGGAGATATCAGTTTTCTAATTTATTATTTAATAAGGTGGCAGCAATAAGAACAGCATTTTGCAAACTTCTAGGGCCCCAGCATTCAAACGGGACAAAGCAACAATTAGGAAATATGAGATTAATTCTTGCCTGTGTTCATGGGCTACGTGTGGCCATTAGGCTGTATTTTGGGAATTCCTGTATTTAATATTATACTGACTTTAAATTATTGCTTTTTAAAGAATAATATTTGGCAACTGAATCAAGAAAAAATCAGAGCAAATTATTACAGTTAAGAATTTTAACATTTTAGGAAATTCCACTTTTTTCCTTATTTGAAATTATAAAAATGAATTTTGAATGTAATTTAAAAATTCAAATGGAAACTTAATTTATATATAAAATAATAAATTGAAGAGGGGTGCCATTACAGGGAAATGTTGTTGTGTTAGAGTCTTTTGACACGTTCCCGGAACTAGCAAGGGATAACAAATGCACACAGCAGTAATGCATAATTCACATTGATGACAATCTATTAGCTTAAGCTAGAATGGTTCAGTATTTGAGTATGGATTTAAAATACAATGACTGAGAGTCCTTGTAGGTTTTAACCTCAATTCTGTCAAGCCCCATCTTTGGACAAAATCACTATTCTAACAATAATAGTCCACCATATTAGGCAAAACAGTTTGTTTACAAAATACAAATAAATTTTAGGGTGTTGGCACATGGTTTTTAGCCAGATTCTACTAATTGAAAAGTATACATATTTATACCTACAAACTAGCCTGATGTAATATTTTGATTTTACTTTATCAATACTACGTAACACTTAATTTACCTCAATTAAGTCTACCGCCCTAACCTCATTCTAGCCTATTGAGCTTCAGCCTTTCTCCTTGCTCATCCCTTTTACACTTGGGATCTTATTTGTTGATCTTCTCTAGCACGTGGTAAGCAAAAATGTGCACAATACTCAAAATGTAGCATCAGCATATGTTTTGTGAACTTGTAATTCACTGTACAAACATTGTTTGGATTTTTAATTACTTTCCATATTGTTTAAACATTGAAAGTGCAGTGACACTCCCAAGCGTTTTTCAGTATTCCTGGTGCTGAAACTATTCTCTGAATTGTACATCAATGGTGTTCACTTTTGCTCTTAGAACGTTATACTTCGCATATTCATGTACCATTGTTGTCAGCTGTCCCTCAATTCAAGGATGAAGTCTACTCAGGGTCGTGAATTTCTGTCATGGATCTTCATGCCACTGAACAGACCAATTCTCGACCCGCAGATCTTTGGGCACATGTGGCAGGATGTTCCATAAGGCAGTGGAATCTGGAGAGAAGGATTTGCTTCCTTTTCTTTCCCTCTCTGGCATCACTCTGCTTCATCATTAAAGCGTTTGGACTTGAAGCGTGAAGCAACTTGATGGACAAGTTGTCGTAATTCAGAACAATTGGTATCAAGTCTATTCCAGTCATTACAGTAATTCAAAGCTGCCGAACTTCAAGGCAAGCTTCAGATTGTCTTTGTAGCATTTTCTTTGTCCTTCCCTGGAATGCTGGCCATTTGAGAGTTGAGAAAACAGGACCTGGCGGGTGAGATGCTTTTGGCCATCCAGGCACAGTGTCTAGTCCATTGTAGTTGGTTTTGCAGGAGTTTTGCCTGAATGCTTCTTGAGCTGGTTTCAAGAAGAACACTAACATTTTTCTATGGTACTCCCATTGAATCTAGAGGATGCGCCAGAGGCATTGCTGATGGAATTTCCCTAGTGCTCTTATACGTTGCTGATAGTCCAGGTCTCACTGCAGTACAGGAGTGTGGTGATGACAAATGTGCTGTACACTAGGACTTTTGTTGATTTGTGAAGATCTTGGTTGTCAAACGCTCACTGCCATTGTTTGTAGAAGGCTGAGCCGGCGCAGCTGATCCGGTGTTGGTTCTCCTTGTCAATGGTGGCCTTTTGAGAGAGGTGGCTGGCAAGGTATGGGAAATGCTCAACATGTTCCAGAGTCTCTCCTTCAACATACATAGGAGGTGGAATATTTTCTGGCCAGGTCTGGGTTGCTATATGAGTTTTGTTTTTGCAACAGTCAAGGACAGGCCAAGTCTCTTGTAAACAGAATTGGAGAGATTGAGAGTGGCTTCCAAATCTGGTGCAGGGTGGGCAACGGCACTGCAGTCATCCACAACTGTAGATTGTGTATGTCTATGGTGGTTAGTTTAGTTTTGGCACAGAGGTGACTGAGGTTAAAGAGTTTTCCATCTAGGTACTATTTAACACTGACACCAGAGAGCGGTTGGTCTTTGATGAGGTGGATAGCCACTGTCAGGTACATTGTAAATAGTGTGGGGGCTAGCACACAGCCTTGCTTGACACCAGTCCGGATTTTGAAGGTAAAAACAAAAAAACTGCGGATGCTGGAAATCCAAAACAAAAACAGAATTACCTGGAAAAACTCAGCAGGTCTGGCAGCATCGGCGGAGAAGAAAAGAGTTGACGTTTCGAGTCCTCATGACCCTTCGACAGAACTTGAGTTCGAGTCCAAGAAAGAGTTGAAATATAATTTTGAAGGTACCTATTTCAAATCTCCCACTCTAGACTGTTGTGGACATATCATCATTTGCACCATTTGTTAGTTCAATTGCATAATAAAACAAAACCATTCTTTAAAATCTTAATTATATCCACAACACTTTTTTCTATAGCATTAGTCTATCTAAGCCAGAACTTCCTCCAGTAGATTGTTAAGAAAACTGAAGCCATCTTATTTGGTTTCTAATAAAACCTCTGCACTCTTGCTCACAATTACACTTTAGCCTATTTTCCTAAATCCTTTACTACTTGGTCCATTTCTCTATATGTTCAGTATCCTGGGACAATTTATTATCTTAATAGTGCAATATAAATGCTAGTTGCTGTTGCCTGAAAATTTAACAATCTTACACATAGATTTGGTATCCAGACTTTATATGTAGATACATAACAACAGGGGTCCAAACATCACTTTTTATGGTGCCCATCCACCAGCTATCCCCATTCTGATACTACAAATACTCTTTGCTTTGTATTTCCTATCACATTTTTTATCAATTCCAATGATGTACTCTAATTCCCATAGATTTTAATTTTATTAGTCGTCACCGAAGTGGGGCAACTAAAACTGGGCATTTTCATCTTCTTCATGTTGCACAACTTAGCTGTGACATTATTTGTAAACAAATGACAAATTTAAAGCACAGTTTTGTGAAAATGGTGATCCCCTTTTACAAAAAGAGCACTGAATAGTATGGGCAAATTAAAATTGTGCAGAACTGTGCTTCAGTTTATGTCTCATTTACTTCACAGTTCCACCGTCAATGGCAGCCCTGAAACCAGTAGCCTAGTAGTAGGGTAAACAAGGTAGTGTTCATGCCATCAGAGGTAATTCTAACTATCAAAAATGTGCATTGGCCACATCTCTAGTTGCATTACCTTCATCATCAAGTTAAACACTTAGAGGTGGAGGAGGCCATGTTTCTGGCTAATTACAGCAATGAATGGAGCAGCATTCTTGCTTAGAGCTAGTAGGAACAACATTTAATTTGAGTGTACTTAATGGATTGAAGCTGGATTTTCACACCCAGTTGCACTCAAATACACCCCTCTATTTAAAGGCAGCATGTGCTGCGGCGAATGATACAATAGACTCACTATGAAGCATATTACTAGTCGATTTGGAAAGGGGGAAGGAAGGGGTGGCTGGGTTAAGGGTACGTTAGGTTTAATAATATATTCTTTAAAACAATAGAACATTTGTTTTGTCCCAAGAAGTGTATATTTAATGTCTTTTTGCACAATTATAGACAAAATATTATAGACAATTATAGACAAAATGCACAAAAATATTTTAAAATATTTTAATAGATGACCATCTTTTAAAATATTTTAAGGGCAGCATTTTCCCCCCATCAGGGGAGTTGTGCAGGACTGGGCATGAGCGGGTGGGTTCCCAATACCGCCATTTTACATGGGCAGGTGCATGCGCGCAAAAGAGCGCACAGATCTTCCTGAGGCAAAGTGCTGTCTCAGGGAGATCAGTGTTACTTTTAAAAAGATAATAAACAATGAGAAAAATTTTATTGACACTGTCACATGAGCTGGGACATGTCAAGTACTTTTATTAAAAATGTAACACAAATTTTAAATCCATCATGAGACCTCATCCTGCCTGTGGATGAAGTTTCATATTTTCTCTGAAGGCCACTTGGGCTCTTCGCCTGCCTGCCAACCTTAAGGTTGGATGGGCAGCTCCTTTAAGAACATAAGAACTAGGAGCAGGAGTAGGCAATTCAGCCCTTCGAGCCTGCCCCGCCAATCAACACCCCCTAGCCTAAAACAATGGCCTCTCATTCTAGAATGTCCCACAAGGGGAAACATCCACTCCACGTCTACTTTGTCTATCCCCTTTAGCATCTTATATACCTCAATTAGATCTCCTCTCATCCTTCTAAAGTCTAGCAAGTATAGACCTAAACTGCTCAATCTCTCCTCATAAGACAAGCCCCATATCTCTGGAATCAATCCACTGAACCTCCTCTGAACCGCCTCCAATGCAACTACATCCTTCCTCAAGTAAGGAAACCAAAACTGTGCACAGTACTCTAGGTGTGGTCTCACCAATGCCTTGTACAGTTGCAACAACACTTCCCTATTTTGATACTCTATTCCTTTAGCAATAAATGCCAAAATTTCATTTGCCTTCCTTATTACCTGCTGTGCCAGCATACTAGCTTTCAACGATTCATGCATGAGGACACCCACATTCCTCTGCAATGAAGAATTCTGAAGTTTCTCTCCATTTAAGTAATAAGTCGCCTTTTTATTCTTCTGACCAAAATGGATAAACTCACACTTATCCACGTTAAACTCCATCTGTCAAATTTTGGCCCATTCACCTAATATCCATATCCATTTGTAAATTTTTTATTTCTTCATTGCAACTTACTTTCCCACCTATTTTGGTATCATCTGCAAAGTTAGCTACAGAATCTTCTATCCCTGAATCCAAGTCATTAATATAGATTGTAAATAGTTGGGGCCCAAGGACCGAACCCTGTGGCACCCCACTAGTAACAGCTTGCCATCCAGAAAAAGACCCATTTATACTAACATAAGCTAATATACAGGATCCCCATTATCCACTTTGCTTGTCACATCTTCAAAGAACTGTTAACTACTTTAGTTACTTTTCAATAGGCCTTAATAGACCTTTGACAGTTCAACAGGCGCGCAGCCAACTCGGCTGCACGCCCTCTAAACTGAATATCTAAATGATGCGCGGTGACATCGGGACACCCGCCCGAGGTCACCGCGCATCGTTTTATGCATCGGCGAACGGGCCCCGCCCCGGCTCGCTGAAGGGAGAATTCTGCCCTAAGTGTCTGCTGCACAAACAAAAGTCTGAACAAGTTGATTAGTTCCACAGCAAAATGCAGGACTAGCTTTTCATATTCTGGGAGCAACTCAAACATGCAGAATGTTTGAATCATATGAGTGTATGTTTTAAACTCCACCCATCTGTGGCAACTATTGCTTTCACAGGGTTACAAGAAAAATAAGGTTGGTGAAGGCCATTTGGCCAACCTTAGCTTATCTCTTCAGATGCTGCCATCAGATCAATTTGTTTCACAAATTATTCCCTTTTTTAACTCAACTACTGGATCCAGAAGTCTAATCCATGTATTGGTCTGTTTTTATGTAATAACTTTACTGACATCAGTCCGAAATTTACTTCAACAAACCAGACTCTGTTCTAATGTCACATAGGACCAGGAGTAGCTCGAGCCTATTTGACCATTCAATTAGACCATGGCTAATCTGTACCTCAGAGTACCTGTCAATCTCAGTCTTGAAAATTTCAATTGATCCAGCATTCACAGCCTTTTTATGGAGAGTTCCAGATTTGCACTATGCTTTGTGGGAAGAAATGCTAACCGATTTCAATCCTGAATGGCATGATGATATTTTAAAATTGTGCTACCTTGTTGTGGATCCCACTGAAATATTTCTCTGTATACATTCAATTGAATTTTTTTTTCATTTTAAACACCTTAATTAGATCACCTCTTATCTTTCCAAACACACTGCAATATAAACTAGGTTTACGCAACTCATCTTCATAATTTAATCTATGAAGCAGTGATATCATTCCTGAGGTCTGTACTGTACCTCCTCCATGGCCAAAAATCCTTCCTGAGATGCAGTGCACCAAAACTGAATGTGTTAGATGGCGTCTAACCAATGTTCTATACAACTGAATCAGAACATTCTTTTATATTCCAGCTCTCTTTAGATAAATAAAGGACAACATCCCATTAATCTTTTTGGATTACTTTTTATATCTGTGGACTAGCTTTTTATGATTTGTGTGCCCAAACACCCAAATACCTTTGTTCCTCAACAGTTCCTAGTTTTGTCTTTCTTAAGATCCTAAATGGATGGCTTCACAGTTCCATACATGCAGTCCAATGTATGCCTACTCACTTAATCTATGTTCCTTTGTATCTTGCTGCTCACTACACAATTTACTTGTTCCTCCTAACTTAAGAAGGTTATAGATAAGTTTCTGGACTCTGAAGGCGTCAAGGGGTATGGGGAGAATGCAGGAATATGGCGTTGAGATAGAGGATCAGCCATGATCATATTGAATGGCAAAGCAGGCTCGAAGAGCTAAATGACCTACTCCTGCTCCTATTTTCTATGTTAGGCCTGGATTTTTGCCACAACGGAGATGAGAATGGTTGTAGTGCCCCAAAATCCCATCCCCAAACACATCTCTTCCCCATTTTTGTGGGAGCGGGAATGGGGTCAGTTCGCATTTCATGCATGTGCAGTTTACAGAGAGAGCTGACAATTTAAATAATAAGCTACCTCCACTGAAGTCTGATTTTAGTAGCCCAGGAGTGTGAAACCTGAAGCGTGCACAGTAGACCTGGTGAGAGTAGGTTTAAACTTTGTGGATCCATTTGGATAGCCTATGGAGAGGTAAGGTACCCCTTTGGATATGGTCCTGAGACACCTTTGGGGGAGGTCAAGGGCCCTTTTGCTGGGGGTAGGTTTGCTTTGGAATTGTTAAAAGTAAGCATAAATGTGCATAAAATGTGCATAAATTCATCAACTGTCAAGCTCATTATTAGAACTGTCAACAGTCCTCTCAAAACCAACTGTCAAAAATACCTGTCAAGAGGATTTGTCTAGAGGATCTGTCAAAAGTGTCAAGAGGACTGGTCAATAGGACCTGTCAAAGGTGTCAAGAAGAATTGTCAAAAGCACCTGCCAAAGGATAGCTGTCAAGCTGTCAAAGCATTTAAAATTCCTGCCCTATAATCTTTGAAAAAAAATGTCTGGAGTGTTAAAAAAAATCATTGCTTGCTATTTCACTCTGTTGATAGAAGGCTTCCTTACTGGATCTGCTGCGTGACTGATTTCACAACCATACATTATCACAGTAGTGACTGCCATTTCACAGTTTGATTGGCAGCTATGAGTATTTATAGATTCTCTGAAGTAGGACTACGAATTGTAATGCTTGTTGTTTTAAGGGATTGTGCACTTGAATGAAATATTTGTTGCTATAAGGCTTAATGTAGTTGAAGGAAAGTAAATGCAGTAAATAGTTTATGAATGAGAGTGTTTTTTTCAATATAGTGATCTGCAATAGACACTTGGCTGCCTGGGTGCTGAGATCTTCCCATGGTGAATACTGGGTGAATTGGCATAGGTGTAAGGGCAAAGGATGGTGGGTGGGGGGTATGGGTTGACACTAAGTTGGCATAGGAGCTATAAAAAGCCATGGGGTGGAAAGAGGGGCATAGGTTGGCATGGAGGATGAGGGGCCATGGGGGATGGGCACAGGGACATAGGTTGGCATTGAGGGCGTGAGGATTATGGGATGGGTACAGGACATGACGAGGCACAATTTGACATGGATGTAGCATGGGGAGTTTGTGGAGGTGAGGGCGGAAGATGGGTGAGGACTGGAAGGATGTTTCATGTTATATTCATTTTCTAAAAAATTTTGGACACAGTGCCGGAACTCCAAGGCAGGCCTTCCATCCAGTCTGCATCTGCACCCAGCATCCTTCCCAGTATTTCGAGGGTCACCTGCCCTAACTACTAATATAGTCCACCGACCCTAGAATGAAAATCTGACATCATGGCAGCCATTTTTGCAAGCTGGGAATTCTCTAGACTCTGCACACCGGAATCATAGATGAAAATCCAGGCTTTAGTGTCATCTGCAAATCTGAATACACAATTTCCTACTCTTTCATCCAAGTCATTGATAAATATGGTGAAAAGCTGAGGCACCCACACCTCAGAATTTTAGCCAAAACAGTAATTTCAAGCGAGAGGAAGTCATGCTTAAACTGTGTTGTCTCCTCATCAAATTACGCCGAAACTTGTGACCAGTTTTAATCGCTGAGTCAAAGGGAGATATTCATGATCTTCAGATGGTTCAGGCTTCATATTCTGATTCCTAAAGTTATGAGCAGTAGTGAACTTTTTTAGCATTTTTTAAAATAAATCATCAGAGGAGAGAGCAGGAGTGGTTTTAGTCATGCAATAGTTAACAAGCTCACTTTATTCTATTGCAGTTGTGGATCTGCATTCCAATGTTTACTGACGATGCCGTCCAACGATGCGTGTGTTGAACTGTTTTTGAGTTTGACTGCAGGGTGGAGCTATCTGCCTTAAGGAAAAAAATGACATTCCATCTATTCAACACCACTGCAAGTAGTCTGGTTAGTTGAACCACAGAGCGACTCATTATGGCAGGTATTGAGCTCATAACCCTTTTACCTGCAATTCTAGGAGTAAAAAAGTACCCGAGATAGGGTCACTACAATGTAGAAAGATTTGAAAAAAAAAGTAGATTCTGATTGGAACTTTGTAAATCTCTCAACATCCAGTTTTCTCCTGCAATTCTGCTTCTCTCCACAGCATCAGTTTAATCTTCCTTGGGTTGTTATTTCTGCTATTGTTATTCTCACATCTAATATTAGTGTATTTCCTCAGCCTCCGACTATTTTCTTGGGCAGATCCAATCAATGTAACGTTTTTATTTTCTCTATCACACACACACATATCCTCCAGCTTAAATCTCTGAACCATTACCCAGTAATTACATAATGTTAGATTAGTATGCCAATAGCCAATAAACTTAAAATTGAAACTACGCTGTCCCTCTATCCAAATTCGAACCTCCTTGTAGCAATTAAGCTGCATGATGTATCAAATGATGATGAAAGAGCCAAACAAGCAGAAATACAAGCAACAAGGAATATAAATGTTTAAGCTATTTTATAATTACATAGTTGGGGGGGGCAACACTATTATTCAGGAAGTCAATGTTTGAAAAATAGAACTGGAGCCATTCATTGCACATTTGTAGGCACCATTATCTCTAATATTCCCCAAGAATTTATCCTTGGCTCCCTCCTATCTCTTCATCTACATGCTTCCCTTTGGCAACATCTGAAGGCAATAGTTTTCATGTATATTCTGACGATACCCAGTTCTGCCTCTCCACCACCTCCCCTGTCTCTTCCACTGTTGCTAAATTATCAGACTGCTAATCTGATAACCAGTGCTGGATGAACAGAAATTTCCCCCTATTAATTATTGGGAAGACTGAAATAATTGCTTTTGAACCCCACTCCAAACTCCACTCCCCAGCTACCAACTCCTTCCCTCTCCCTGGCACCAGTTTGAGATTAAGGCAACTAGTCTTTTTGCAGCCATGGTGTCACATTTGATCTTAAGATAAGCCTCCAACCTCTTACTCGTGCCATCACTAAGACTGCCTATTTCCAACTTCGTAACATCAACCGACTTCGCCCCTGTCTTAGCTCATCTGTTGCTGAAACCCTCATTCATGCCCACATTACCTCTAGGCCCAACTATTCCTACGCACTTCTGGCTAGTCTACATTCTACCCTCTGTAAACTTAAGGCCATCCCAAACTCTAATGCTTGTGTCTTAACTTGCAGCAAGTCCCATTCCCCTATCACCCGTGTTCACTGATCTGCATAGGCTCCTGCTCAAGCAATGTCTTGATTTTAAAAATTCTCATCTTGTTCTCAAATCCCTCATGATCTCAGTCCTCCCTATCTCAGTAATCTCTTCCAGCCCCACAACAATCCAATATCTGCACTCCTCTAATTCTGTCATAGTGTGCATCCTTGATTTTAATTGTTCCATCAAAAGTGGCCACAGCTTCACTTGCCTAGGCCCCAAACTCTGGAATTTGCTCCGTATACCTCTCCACCACATTTTCCTCCTTTATGACACTCCTTAAAACCTACTCCTTGGTCCAAGCTTTTGGTCATCTGACCTAATTCTCCTTATGCAGTTTGGTGTCATATTTTGTTTCATAATGCTTCTGTGAGGCATCTTGGGAGGTGTCATTACATTAAAGGTGCTTGTTGGTTGTTGTTATTTACAAAGTTACATATTACAAACAACCACCTCATAACAGACCAACCACAGTTCTAGATATAAAAACAGGAAATGCTGGGAATCTCAACAGTTCTGGCAGCATCTGTAGAGAGAGAAATAGAGGTAATGCTTTGAGTCTGAAAGGGACTCGAAATGTTAACTCGGTTTTTCCAGCATTTCCTGTTTTTATTTCAGATTTCCAGCATCCGCAGTATTTTGCTTTTATAACCACAGTTTTAGTCTGTCTTTTTATTGGGTCTCAAGTAAATCTCTAGTTATTATGCAATACCTGCTTACCATTAAATACTATTAGTGTACAATTGACAAATGTCATTTATTAACAATGAAAACAACATTTACAGTCAGCCCTTAGAGAAGAAGGGCAGTGGAGATAATTTTAGAAATAATTCCAAAAAAGTTCTTAAAGTACCAAAGTGAGTAGGAATTTTAAGACCTTTATTTGTGCAGGTTTTTCACCATAACTATCCAAGGTATATAAAACTTGTAAATTGTCCAATCTTTTTAATGAAAGTAGCAGCAGTAAAGTATCAGTACAATTAAATATTGAAATTTGGGGAGAACCCCAAACTGTTTTGAAATTGCAAGTAGAAGATTAATTTTCACAGATGATCAGATAAATCTCAGCCTGCCTATTTTCAGATGGAACTCAAAGTCAGGTATTGTCCTTGATGGTTGACAGCAAATTTCCAGTCAATGATACCAATAAAGCTGCTAATAAACAAGTATTCTTACTACAGGTCCAAAAATGCAAATGTGAACACTGAGAGGCAGCATGGTAGTGTCACATATCAGTGAAGTAAGTTTCCCAGAAAATGGGCAGAATTTTGCCCTTGATCGGTGGGCCCCACCGGCTCAGCGGCGGGCGGGCAGCCGATCGCCGTCGCTGAAACGGGCCCCACCGCCATTTTGAGTGGTCGGGCCAATTAAGGCCTGCCTAGCAGGCCGCCCGACGGGAAGCGCTATGTGCTTCCTGTGCTGGGGGGGGAGGGATTTCCCAACTGTCAGAGCGTGATCTTTCGCGCATGTGCGCAAAAGAGCGCATATTTCCCTGAGTGCTGCCTCAGGGAGAGCGCAGGCAGTTTTTGAAAGTTGAAAAATAGAGCAATAAAAAAAATTAACATGTCCCCCTCATATGAAAATGTCACACGAGATGGGACATGTTAATAAATATCACATAAACTTTATTAAAGTTTTTTAAAACAGACATGAAACATCCTGCCAGTGGATGAGGTTTCATGTTTCTTCAGAAGCCCGCTGGGGTTCCTGGCCTGCCCGCCAACCTTAAGGTTGGACGTGCAAGGCATTTAACAAGCTTAATTATCCTGTCAATGGCCTTAATTAACCATTGACAGGTCGGCGGGTGGACAGCTGATTTCGCTGTCCGCCTGCCTTCCTCAATATTTAAATGGACCAGGATGATGTCGGGGGTTCCTCCTGACGTCATCCCATGTCATTTTCCCATCGGTGAGCAGGCCCTGCCCCCAAATTGCCGATGGGAAAATTCCAAGTTAATATTCCAAATCTGTAACTTCCCTAAAAAGTCATGGTCCAGAATTTTCTGTCCAGGTTGGCGTCAGGCGTCATGGTAGCATGAGCGGACAATATGGCGAGAAGGCCAGAAATCGGTTTTACGCCATCATGAACCCAGTTTGTGATTGTCCACTGTGCCCATCAATGGTGGGCCACATTTTCTGCCGCCAGATGTTGGGAACTTCATTTTAATACATGTTCATCTAATTATAAGCCCTGCTGACCGGAATCATCCCCCATGCTGGATCATTCAGGCATGTCGGCGTGATTGGACATCAAGGTGTTTCACAACTATACATAAGCGACATGCACCTGGTGAGCAACACTCCGCTTGAAACTTTGAGGTTTGTTTGCCTACCTTTCTTCAGGCAGTACTCGTAGTCATCAGCGCCAGGCTTCGCAGGCAGCACCACATCACTTTCAGGGGGCTCATGGGCAGTTCTCTAACTACCAGACCAGCTGTAAGGTGGGAGTGGCTTTTCAACGGCTTCAGTGCTAGGGCCTGTTTGAGGAAGGGGGAGAAGTGCCCTCAGGCAAGGGAGAAGGCTGCAGGGCGAGGGCTGTATTAGGGAAGGAGGGTATCCCAGAGTATGTGTGTGGGCCACATGTTGATCTGTGCAAGTGGCCTCAAGATGGCGAGGGCTGAGGAGGCAGTCACCAAAGGAGATGAGGCCAGATGGAGATGTGAGGGTACATGTGAGAGAGTGAGTGGTGATGTCCCTTGAGCTGGCAGTGAGTGAGATGGCAGTGAATGTGCGATGGCCTTGTGAGTTTGAGAGTTTAGAACGATGAGATCATTGCCTGGCGGCACGGATGAGATCACTCATCCGTTTTCTGGGCGGGATGGCCGACCTCTTGTGTGCAGCATTGGCACTGACCACCTCTGCCGACACCTTCCAGCAGGAGTGGTGAGACTGATGGGTCTCCTGCGGCCAGAGCGGGGATAGAGGACATTGCAGCTGGCCTCCACAGTGTCCAAAAGGCATCCCAGGGAGGTGTCACTGAATTGGGGGCTGAACTCTTTTTGGCTTTTGGGGCTATGTCTTCACCAGTGCCCTCCTGGGCTGTAAGCATTGAGAAATGTGCACGCAGCTGCGGTATAAATATGGCACCCTGCTTGACGAAACAGCGAGGTAATGGCGTGGCGGGCAAATTGGAGGCCACCCGCCTGCGAGACAGCGTGTTTTCTGTGGCTGCGTAATTAATGAGGTGGGAATGGGACAATACGGCGTGAAAAGCCACCATTGAGGATCGCGGATAAAATGTCCTCTTTCCCGCCTGCTACCGCACTTAGTGCAAATCTGGGATGATTCCGTCCATGGACTTGAAATGTTAACTCAGCTTCTCTCACCAAAGATGCTGCCTGACCTGCTGAGTATTTCCAGTATTTTCTGTGCCTTACCTGATCTTGCCTTCTCTTTCCACCTTCCATTCTTCCTTGTCCCTCATAATTAACTTACACAATCATGACCATGGTTAGGTCTTTCTGTCCACTTTGACTCCAACCCATCTCTTCCCCATTACAGACCTGCCCAGTCTCTTTTCCCAAATTTAGGATCCTATCTGTAGTGTATTCCATCCTGACCCATTCACCCTTCTTCTCTAGCCTTTACCTTATCTCAGTGTCAGCTGTGGCTCAGTTGGTAGGCACCCTTCCTGAGTCAGAAGGTTGTGGATCCAAGTCCCACAGCAGAGGCTTAAGCACAAAAACCTAGGCTGATACTCCAGCACAGTACTGAGGGATTGTGCATTGTCAGAGGGGCCATCTTTCAGATGAGATGTTAAAGCTGAGGCCCTTTTTGGTCTCTAACGGGGGCATAAAGATCCCATGATACTATTTTGCAGGGGAATTATCCCCAGCCCAGAAGGAAAAAACAGTAAAAACTGGGAAATAAGAATACTGCTCCAAACTATCTTGCATACCTTAAAATGGAACACCAGTAAAACTGAGAAATAAGAGTACTGGTCTGAACTGATTTTTCCTTCTGGGAGTAGTTCTGGTCAATATTTATCCTTAACTCAAGATCAAAGAAACATTATCTGGCCATTATCAGATTGCTTTTTGTGGGAGCTTGCTGTGCACAAATTGACTGTTGCACTTCCTACATAACAACGTTGACAGCACATCAAAAATTACTTTGTTGGCTGTAGCATGCTTTAGGACATCCTGAGATGATGAAAATATATATATACGCGAGTTTTTCTTGCTCTGTTTACATCTGTGTAATCAAATAATGGAAAGTGCTTGAGATCATTTTGAGCATCAACCCAAAATCTTCCAGAAGGTAAGCAAATATTGTACTTTGTAAGCATTTTAGGAGATTATTTTGAGTAATGCAAATAACAAATTAGTGTTCACTGACAAAGTAATGAATTAAGTAAACAAACTAGTTTCACAAAATCAGCAGTATGACACATGAAATTATGTTAAATATTATTCCCCACGGGATGAGACATTTGAATTTCTTAATACGGCATCTAGACAGTATTGTAGACAGGATGGCATATATAATTACTTCCAAACTATTGTCTTAGAGGACCTCCTTGACATTGATTCCATGTTTCCCTCAAACAGAAGACACCTCCCCACTGAGATCAATCATTTAGTTACTAAGAATCAACTTGCCCCAGCTGTGAATAATAACTATTTGTTTAAACAAGCCATATTATGTCTAGAAAGGAAGTTTGCTAGGTAGAAACCCTATAATCACCTTATTCTTTAACCAGACATACAACATTTTCACTTAGGACAGACTTCAATGCTGTGATGATGTGAAGGAATATACACCTGCCACTTTTTGCCTCCACAGAATTTCTCTGTAGCTATTTCTAGAATGGCCCGTCAACTTGGTTTCATATCAGAATCAGTCATTTTTATGATCTACAAAGCAACATAACATGCCTGTGTTGTAACGTGCCTGTGTGGTAACTACTATACTACATAGAGCAGTTTGGTGTGTTACCGCAATCTGATACTGAGCTCCTGAAGGCTTTTTGCAACAATTCTTCATCCATTGATTTCCCAATGCTTAGATGGATCAATGTAAAGGGAAGGAGGGAGGGAAAAAATTTGGACTCAATGCCAGCTGCTCCTCAAGGGGAATTTGCAGGTGACTTATCTAAAGTGTCCTGGCACACGTCTTAACATCCCATGACACAGCAATTTTCTTATTTACTCTGTTTTACAGGGAAGGTGTGCAATAGGGAAGAGGATTCAGGAGAATCTATACAGGGAGGATTTTAAAAATAAAAACAAATAGTTAATATCAACATACAAGCCATGGCTGCAGATAATACCTGAGATGTGTAGTTGGTTCCATGAATTGTTACAATCCCAGCTGATGTTAATACTGTGTAAGGAGTATATCTTTTATTTCTGTTAGACTGTTGTAAAGGACATATATTTTTATTTTCTGGGATTGTGGACTAGAATTACAACGGCTGCAATTTAAAGGACATGTCCTCTAGAACAAAATGAGAGATATATACAATGTTGCAGTCCTGAAGTAGAGTGTGCCATGAAAGACAGGATGGTGCCGGAAAGGAGTCCTGGACCAAGGCAGTGCCTGACAACAACATTTTAATTGGCTCCTGACAGATAATCAGGGTTTTGTGTGATAGCAATGCAGCAGAAAGATCCAGGCCTGCAAAGAGAAAAACATTTAAAATCTCTTTTCCTCATAGCACTATAACCTGCTCTCTCTCTGAGGAAACCCCTGTAAAAAGGAAAAGGGAAAAACCACTGTTAGAGACATTGAAAAGCAAGTTCTCAACCAGTGAACTAAATACTGAAAGTGCTGGAAGACCACTTCATGTCATCAACAAGAACTGAAAGAAATTTGGAAGACATCGATCAAAATCAACCCATCGAATCCTGTGCTCCAGATCGGTGCCATTGAACTGTTTTATCCCACTCTAAATCCATGTTTTGTGTGTCTTATGTGTCATGTGTGTATATGTGTAGGGCTTTAGGAAGGGGGTAGAGGTTAAGTTATAGTGTTAGAAGTTAGCAGTTCATATTCTTTCTTTTGCCACTGGTTAACAATAGTTTGTTCAATAAACAGTTATTTAGTTAGTAAGTTTATAAACCTGGTGCTCCTATTCTGTTAACCTAAAGTGAACAGTTAGGTAGAATTGGGGCAATCCAGTGGTTTGGTCAAACTTTTCACATTTGTCGCAGCTCAGGGAACAGTGGGGCTTGATATTACAGCGTGATATGACAGTGACTCATGACAACTGGACAAGTCAGACCCCAGAGTGAAACCTGGCTTATTAAATCCTAACTTTTTTTTAAGAAAGTTACTGAACAAATTCACAGGAGTCTGCAGGTGAACTTTTAACAAAAATAATTAATTATTTATTAAAACAAGAAAAATGAGCTATATTACACCAGACAAAAAGGTTGGAAAGATCTCAGTACAATTACAAGAAGATGATTGAATTGCCCAATATTCTTTACAGACACATAAACCAGTAAAGAGTTACCACTACCTTGACACAAAGGCATCCTGCTTGGGACTGGCACATGTGCAAACAGTTTTCTTCTGGTGAATTCTTGAGCATTTATTTGATTCTTCTCACCCAACTCGTATGTCTGCCACCCAAAAATAATCACACTTTAATCTCACTGTTTCAATAGCAACCGTAAACTGATCACATTACTGAGTCTTATACCTGACTATTGGGTTAACTACTGTCCCATTAGCCTTGTTATTTCTCTTCTCAGAGACCTGAGAAACTGTCTTCCCTCTCTGACAGACACTGACTGAACTGCCTCTCGCAGAGTGATGACTAAAAGAGTATTAGGAAATGTCAAACTACGATTTTGCTGATCTTGAGGGCAATGGTGAAGTGGGAGGGGTGTTATAATCAACTATAGCTTCCCTAATTGAAGGAGAAGGAAAATTTGCCCATTGTTTCTGTGGCAAGAAATCCGATGATTCCAGCAGAAGTCCATGGGCAGAATTTTTTGCTGAAGTGGGCAGGCACGCGCCTGACCTGCTCGAGCGTAAAATAGCACATCATGACATCAGGCAAGCATCCCGATGTCATTGCACACTCATGCAATATTTTGGTCGAAGCCGCGCCTGCCATCAATTTCGAGACCAGTTAAGGCCATTAAAAAGGCAATTAAGCTAGATTTTACATTGCCCATTGGATTTCATGCTCATCGCACAGGCAAAATGGGTAGGCGGGCAGCCGACAATCTGCTAAACCTCATCCAAGAGTGAAATAAAAAGGGTCCACAGCTATGCCAGTGTGAGTAGTGAGGAGTTTTGGAGATAGTTTGTTGCTGATTGCTTATTGGTACTTGGCAGCTTCCTCTCTGTTCGGGGTTTAATTCTTAGCATTTCCAGGCTTCGTTTCAGGACTTATTGATGTCTCCAAGGCCCCTGGAGGATTCAAACCGCGTGGACCCTTCCAGGTATCAGACAGCCTTCCATTACCCTGGTAATGGGGATTGTGGCCTCTGCTGGTGGCACCTCCTCTGTGGAGGAAGGGAGGGGCAGAAGGGAGTGGAAGCCAGGTGTCCCAATGCAGCTTCCAGGGAGGGACCTGTGGGAAGAGAAGCACAGGCACAAGGGGCGCAGGGCCAACGGAAGGGGCCACAGAAGATGCCACTATCCTGCTGCCAGGGTTTACAGGCAGCAATGCAGCCTCAATATGTCTGAGATGCAATGCCAAAGGTGGCTCCGCTTCTCAAGGGAGATAGTGACCTCCATTTGCCAGGTGATTGGGCCTGAGATCAGCTCCAACTGTGTGGGTGGACACCCCATGCCAGTGGCTCTGAAGATCACAGCAGCCCTCAACTTCTATGCCTCCGGCTCTTTTCTGGGGTCAGTGAGGGATCTGTGTGGAGTCTCCCAATCAGCTGTCCACAGTTGCATCAAGTTGGTGACAGAAGCTCTCTTCTGACCTTTATTCTTTACCATACAGAGGAGGCCAGCCAGGCTGAGCAAGCCAGAGGCTTTGCAGTGATTGTTGAGTTCCCTTGTCCAGGGTGCAATAGACTGTACACATGTGGCCATCAAGGCACCAGCAGATGAGCCCGGTGCCTTCGTCAACAGCAAGTGATTCCACTGCATGAACGTGCAGATAGTGTGTGATCACAGGATGCAGATTCTGCAAGTCTGTGCAAGGTACCCTGACAGCTCCCATGACGCTTACATCCTGAGACACTCCCAGATGCCGAGGCTCTTCAGCACTCCAACCCGACTGGGCAGATAGCTTCTGGGTGACAAGGGCTATCCTTTGAAAAAGTGGCTCATATGCCTCTCCGCCACCCAAGAACAGAGGCAGCGCAGCATTACAATAGAAGTCTTGCCTCCACAAGGGTCGGTGGTAGAGAGGACCATAGGTCTTTTGAAGATGCTCTTCCAATGCCTGGACCATTCGAGAGAGCACTACAATACCCCCCAGAGCAGGTGTCCCTGATAGTAAATGCATTCTGTGCTCTCCACAATCTGGCACTGGCCAGGGGGGAACCCAGTGGAGGAAGAGGATCTTGACGCAGCTGCATGGGCCACTGATGACGAATCCAGTAGTGAGTCAGAAGAGGAGAACAGTGGGGAGAACACTGAGGGCATGGAGGCAGACCTCTGTAACCTCCAGGGAGGCACCTTGATCCAATGCTCCTTCAGCTAGGCTGCCAAAGATCTGCTTCCACCTCATGGCAAGGCTGCCACCTCCACCCCGGATGTCTGAAATGACCCTTTCATTTGACCCCAAAGTCTATTCGTTGCCTGTGCAATAAAGTATCCAGCCACTCAGGTCCAGGATTACATATTGGTGTACACTGCGCCAGGAAAAAAAGGTGAAGCATACTCACGCCATCAGAACCAAAGCAAATTTAATGTTATTGTCACAGTGAATGCATAATGACATTACCATTACTGGTGTTGATGTCCACACCAGCAGACATTTAAACCAAACATAAGTGAACAGAAATCAACCGTGACCTGTACCTCTTATGCTCATGGTGCTTTTAACTTACATTTCCGAGTGCTATGTCTTGGTGCCTACACCCCCACACCCGCAACCACCCCCACCCCCCCCCCGCCTCCTTCACTGGCAGCGGCATTGGAGGCAGCCTGCTGACTCTGCTGTCTTGTTGGCCTTGATGACCTTGGCGGTCATCCTCTGGCCAGTGGAGCCTGTGCTGGCCTCACCTGGGGGGGAAGCAGCCAGTGCTATGGCTGGCATCACCCTGGTCATCACAGCCTCATCAGATGCCATGGTCACTGGTGGAGGGGCAGAGGATTTGCTGCCTTCATCCAGAGCATCCTGAGAGGAGTCTGCAGAGATGGCAAGCAGCTCATGCACCACTGTGAGGTTGCTCTGGACCTCCCTGGTCACCATTGAGGCACCTAGCTGGGATACAGGGTGCCTCATCCATCTCCCACACTGGCTTGTATCTGCACTTGTGCCTGGTTCAGAGAGTGGGTGTGGCACAGATGCAAATGAAGCCCGGTGGTCCTCCAGCATCAGTGGTGGCCCTTCGGGGTCCAGAGAACAAGTGTGTGCTGGCAAATCTAAAAGAGAACAAGGACATTAGTCATCACATGGTCACTGTGCATGCCAGGCACCCTGGTGAGACAATGGAGATCTGCATCATGGTGCCATCATCTTCCAATGATCAATGGGGACCCTAGGTTTGAGGTTCACATCAATGATGAGACTACACTAGAATGGTTGCACCATTTGAAATCCTCACCTCTGTGCACTGCACTCTTACCTTTGTCTGGAACACCCACCTCCCCACACCCGGTTGCACATGAAGTGTGCCGGATCTCTAGCTCTAGGGCACCCTGCTTGAATTTGCAGCAGTAGGTTGGGTGGGCCTCCGCTTGTACGTGACCTCTGAAAGGTTATGGCTTGTCTTCTCCTGAAAGGACAGAGGAGCATTGATTAGTCTGCTCTCTACCTGCATTGCAGCCTGGCCAACCCCAGCTGAGGAACACCTCACAGGGCACATCCGAGTCATGGCCCTTGAGCCTCAAGGCACTCAGTCCAAGCAGCTAGGGCATCATTGACAGTTGGCACTCAGATTCTAGCACTCCTGAGGTCCATGGGGGGACGGCCACACTTCTGCACACTGACCCATGCCAACACGGTATTCATCCTTCCTGAATGCAGCAGGTAATTGCACCTCTTTCAGCAATGCACCCATGAGCACCGCACCACATCATGGCAGCTAACATGCACTGCAATCTCCTCCCATGCCCTCTTTGTGAGGTGCGATGGCCTCCTCCTCCCATCTCTAGGGACAAGGGTGTCTTTCCTGACAGATACCTCCTCCAGGAGGACCGTGAGGCACTCATCCAAAAAGCGGGGGGCCAAGTGCCCATCTGACCTGGCCTCTTGCCTGGCATCTCCAGCCGCACACAACTTCATGATGTTACGTTACAAGAGGCAGAAGGGACATTCTTCCGTGGCAGCCTTCAAGGAGCTGTCTGTGCCGTTCTTAACCGGCCGCTCTGTTGTCATTGGGCCCGGCGGCCGACAGGCCCCCACCCGGCCCTTCCCGACCAGTGGGGAGCCGCGTTTCACGCTGGGTGGGCCTTAATTGGCCTACTAGCGTGAAATCACGGTCGGGGGCCGATCATAGGCAGCAGCCCATTTCCCAGCCGATCCCAGGCCTGCCGAGCACTCCTGCCTGCCAAACTGAAAATTCTGCCCCATGGGTGTGTACATCACAATTGGATTTCATTGTGAAAATCCCAACTGCTGAATAGTGGTTATATAACTGGAGTAATAATCCAGGGGAATGGGGGGAGAGAGGGAATTGGTGGGGTGGGGGGGGTGGCGTGGAGAGTGGGGAAGGGAGCAGAGAGGGAAGGGAGAAGAGATGGGAAGGGAGGAGAGAGGGGAGAAGGGGAGAGAGGGGGAGGAGAGGAGGAGAGAGGGGATAGGAGAGGGGAGAGGAGGGAAGAGGAGAGGGGATGGAGGGGAAGGGGAGAGGGACAAGGTGATAGGAGGAGGAGAGGGGATGGAAGGGAAGGAGGGGGAGAGGGCAAAAGGAGGGTGAGCGGGAAGGAGGGGAGAGGGAGCGGAGGGGGAGGGGGATAATGGGGGGAAGGGAGGGGGACAGGGTAATAGGCAGGGGAAGGTGGGGGAGAGGTGAATGAGGGAGAGGGGTGGAAGGAGGGGGAAGGAGGGGGAGGTGGGGGAGAGGGGAGGGGGAGGGGGAAGGAGGAAGAGCGGGAGGGGAGGGGGAAGGAGGAGGAGAGGGGAGAGGGGAGGGGGAGGGAGGGGGAAGGAGGGGGAGTGGGGAGAGAGAGGAGGGGAAGGGACATTGAAAGGAGGGGGAGAGGTGAGGAGGGGAGAGGGGAGGGGGAAGGGGGGAATGGGGAAGAAGTGGGAGGGGGAAGGGGGAAGTAGGGGGCTTGGGGGAAGAAGGGCACAGGTGGGGGGGAGGGGAGAGGAGAGGGGAGAAGAACGGGGAGGGGAGGGGGTGAGGGGGTGGGGAAGGGCCGAGATGGTGAAGATGGGGGGAGCGAGAAAGAAGTGGGAGAGGGGAAGAAGAGGGGATGAAGTGGGGAAGCAGGGGCAGGGGGGAAGGAGGGGGAGAGGGGAACGAGGTGGGAGGGGTGAGGGGGTGAGGTGTGAAGGAGGTGGCAAGGGAAGGAGGGGGAGGGAGGAAGGTAGGGGAGGGGGAAGGAAGGGGAGAGGTGAAGCTGAGGGAGAGGCGAAGGGGGAAGGAGGGGCAGGGGGAAGGAGGGGAGTATCGGAAGGAGGGGGGAGGGTGAGAAGGGGGAGCGGGAAGAAGGGGAGGGGTTAGGAAAGGGGGCAACAGGGGGTGAGAAGGCGGAAAGGGGAAGGAGGGGTGATGGGAGGAGAGGGGAGGGGGCGAGGGGGTAAATAAGGGGGAGGGGATGAAGAAGGGGCAAGGGGGAGTGGGGAGTTGGGAGGGGGTGAGGGGGAGAAGAAGGGGGAGAGGGGAGGGGGTGAGGGAGTAGAAGAGGGTGGAGGGGAGGGGAGAGGGGAGGGGGCAAGTGGGGGAAGAAGGGGGAAGTGGGGGAGAGAGGAAGAAGAGTGGAAGAGGGGGAGAGGGGAAGAAGGGGGGAAGAAGGGTGAAGAAGAGAGCAAGAAGGGGGAGAGGGGTAGAAGAGAGGAAGAAGGGGGGGAAGACAGGGGAGAGGGGAAGAAGGGGAGAGAAGGGCGGGGGGAGAGAGAAGAGAAGAGGGGGAAAGAAAGGAGGGGGAAGTACGGCCGAGAGGGGAGGGGGGAAGAAGGGGTGAGAGGGGAGGGGGGAAGAAGGGGTGAGAGGGGAAGGGGGAAGAACGGTGGAGGGGGGAGGGAGGGAGAGGGGAATGGGTGATGAAGGGGGAAGAGGGGAAGGGGGGAAGAAGTGGGGAGAGGGGAGGTGGGAAGAAGGGGGAGAGAATAGTGGAGGGGGGAAAGAAGGGGGTGGGAAAGGGGGAAGAGGGGGAGGGGGAAGAAGGGGGCAGGGGGTAAGAAGGGACGGGAAAGAAGGGGGGAAGAAGGGAGAGGGGAGAGAAGAGGGGAGGGGTGCTGGGGGTGCAGAAGGGGGAGGGGGAAGAAGGGGAAGAGGGGAGGGAAGGAGGGGGAGAGTGGAAGGCGTGGGGGGGGGAAGAAGATGGAGAGGGGAGGGGAGAAGGGAGGGGAGGAGGGTGAGGGGGAAGAAGGGGCGGGGGGGCAATAGGGGGGAAGAAGTGAGGAAGAAGGGGGAGAGGGGAAGAAGGATGGAAGAATGGGAGAGAGGAAGGAGAGGGGAAGAAGGTGGGAAGAAGGGGAAGACGGGGGAGGCAGGGAGAGGGTCAGAAGCGGGGAAGTGGAAAGTTGTCTCAAGTAGTGTTCCACAGGGCTCGGCGTTGGGACCCTTGCTGTTTGGATTATATATTAATGATTTGGATGTGAACGTGGGGGTGCACAATTGGGAAATTTGTCGACGACACAAAGATTGGCCAAGTAGTGGATAGTGTAGAGGATAGCCATAATCTCCAAAACAATATTGATGGGTTGGTGGAGTGGGCAGTAAAGTGGCAGACGGATTTTAACATAGAGAAGTGTGAGGTCATACATTTAGGGAGGTCAAACAATTACAGGGATTACACAATAAATGGGAATATACTAAGAGGGGTAGATCTTGGCATACAAGTACACAGGTCCCTGAAGGCAGCAGTTCAAGTAGACAAGGTTGTAAAGAAGGCATATGGAATGCTCTCCTTCATTGGAAGAGGTATATAATATAAAAGTAAGGATATAATGTTGGAATTGTATAAAACACTGGTGAGGCCACAACTGGCGTATTGTGTGCAGTTCTGGTCACCACATTACAGGAAGGATGTAATATCTCTGGAGAGAGTGCAGAGGAGGTTTACAAGAATGTTGCCAGGGTTAGAAAAGTGTAGCTATGAGGAGAGATTGGATAGGTTGGGGTTATTTTCCTTGGAACAAAGGAGGCTAAGAGGTGACTTGATTGAGGTGCACAAAAGAGTGAACAGGATAAAATTGTTTCCCTTGGTGGAGAATTCTAGAACCAGGAGACATAGATTCAAGATAAGTGGCAAAAGGTGTAGGGGGGACATGAGGAAAAACTTTTTATGCAGAGGGTAGTGGGTGTCTGGAATTCACTGCCCAAGTTGGTGGTAGAGGCAGAAACTCTAAACTCTTTTAAAAAGTACCTGGATCTGCACGTAAAGTGCTGTAAGCTGCAGGGCAGTGGGCCAGGTGCAGGAAGGTGGGAGTAGAAAGGGCACCTGGGTGTCCTCGGGCTGGCATAAACAAGATGGGCCGAATGGTCTCCTTCTGTGCTGTAACTTTTCTATGGTTCTGTGGTTCTATGGAAGAAGGGGGAGAGGGGAGGGGGAAGAAGGACGGAAGAAGGGAGAGAGGGGAAGGAGGAGGAGAGGGGAAGAAGGGGGCGAGGGGAGGGGGAAGAAGAGGAGAAGAAGGGAGAGGGGGAGGGGGAAGAAGGAGGAGAGGGGAAGAAGGAGGAGGGGAAGGGGGAAGAAGGAGGAAAGGGGAAGAAGGAGGAGAGGGGAGGGGGTAGAAGGGGGAGAGGTGAGAGGAGGGTGAATGAAGGGGGAGAGGAGAGGTTGGGGGAAGAAGCGGGGAGAGGGGAGGGAGAAGAAAGAGGGAGAGGGGAGGGGGGAAGGTGGGAGGGAGGGTGAGAGGGAAGGGGGGACGAAGGGAGGAGAGGGGATGTGTGAAGGGAGAGAGGGGAGGGGGAAGAAGGGGAAGAGGGGAGGGGGATGAGAGGGGAGGGGGCCAAAGGGGGGAGAGGGGAGGGGTGAAGAAGGGGGGAGAGAGGAGGGGGGAAGAGGGGGGAAAGAAGAGGGGAGGGGGAAGTGGAGGGCAAGAAGGGGGAAGAAGAAAGGAGGGGGAAGAAGGGTGGAGGAGGGGAAGAAAGGGGAGGGGGAGGAGGTGCAGGGGGCAAGAAGATGGGAGGGGGAAGGATTGGGGAGAGGGGAGGGGAAAGGGGAAGAAGGGGGAGGGGAGGAGGGAAGAAGAGGGAGGGGAGGGGGGAAGAAGGGGGAGAGGGGAGGAGGGGAGGTGGAGGGAAAGGGAGGGGGAGGGAGAGGGGATAGAGGGAGGAAGGAGGGTGACAGGGAGGGGAGAGAGGGAGGGAGGAGGGGAGAGAGAGAGGGAGGAGAGGTAGGGAGAGGGAGAGAGGGAGGGGTGGAGGGAGGAGGGGAGGGAGGGAGAGCAGAAGAGGGAGGAGAAGTGGAGAGGGAGGGAGAGGGAGAGCGAGAGGGGGGAGGGTGAGTGGAGAGACGGTGTCAGGGGGTGTGGAAGGAGGGAAGGGGAGGGAGAGGAGGAGCGAGAGAGAGATATAGAGGGTGGGGGAAGAAGAGAGAGACGGTGAGGGAAGAAGGGAGCAGGGAGAGAGGAGGCGGGAGGAATGGGAGGGAGTAGAGAGAGAGGGAGGGGGAAGAAGGGAGGGGGAGAGGTGGAGAGAGAAAGGGGGAGGGAGGAGAGGGAGGGGGAGCAAGAGAGGGATAGAGGGTGGGGGAAGAAGAGAGAGAGGGTGAGGGAAGAAGTGAGGGGGAGAGAGGAGATGGGAGAAAGGCGGAGGGAGGAGAGGGAGAGAGAGGGAAGGGGAGGAGAGGGAGTGAGAGGGGGGTGGGGGGAGGAATGGGAGAGAGGGTGGAGGAGGAAGGAGGGAGAGGGAGAGAGAGGGGTGAGAGAGAGCTGAGGCAGAGAGCGAGAGAGAGCGGGAGGTGAGGGAAAGGGAGAGAAAGGGGTGAGAGAGAGAGGTGAGGGAGAGAGAGAGGGGGTGAGGGAGAGAGAGAGGGGGTTGAGGGAGAGAGAGAGAGAGATCGGGGAGGGAGAGAGAGGGGGGTTGAGGGACAGAGCGAGGGGGGTTGAGGGAGAGAGAGAGTTTGAGGGTAGAGAGAGATTGTGGGAAAGAGGGAGGGGGAGGAAGACAGCAGAGAGGAGAGATGGGATTGGGGGAAGAGAGAGAGTTTATGGGAGTGAGGAGATCAGCAAAAAGTCAAAAGGTAAGTTTTCAAGATAAGTTTTTCCTCTTGTTGCCTCTGGTTCTTTTGTTCATCACCTTAGGGTTTTCGACCTTCTGCTGATGGGAACAGTTCCTCCCTATTTACACTATCCAGACCCCTCATGATCTTGAGCATGTCTAACAAATCTCTCCTCAACCTTCTCTTCTCCAAGAACAGCTCCAGCTTCACCAATCTATCTCATAACTGAAGCCTCTCAATCCCAGAAGTATTCTAGTAAATCTTTTCTGCATCCTTTCTAAAACTTTCACATCCTTCCCATTGAAGCTGAATCAGTGTCTTATGAATGTTCGTAACTTAGTTGCTTTTATACTCTGAGCCTCTATTTATAAAACCCACAAGTTATTAACTGCTTTCTCAACTTGTCCTGTCACCTTCAATGATTTATGCACATGTACACCCAGGTCCCTCTGCTCCTGCATTTTCTTTAGAATTGTACCCTTCATTTTACATCACGTCTCCTCATTCTTCTGACCAAAATGGATCACTTCACATTTCCCTACATTAAATTTCATCTGCCATGTGTCTGTCATTCCACCAGGCTGTCTATATGAAGTCTGTCACTATCCTCCTCACTATTCACAATGCTGCCAAGTCTTGCATTATTTTCAAATTTTGAAATTGTGCCCAATGCACCCTGGTCTAGGTTATAAATATAATTCAAGAAAAGCAGTGGTCCTTCTACATACCATCCCCCAGTCAGAAGTAAGTAAAGTTGTCCAATTTATGTTTTTAATAGGTTTGACTTAAATAATTAAACTGTTGCATAATGAAATTCTAGCTATGTTAAAGACTAATAATTCAAAATACCACATGGTTTGAAAGAAAATACCTACCAGCACTAATATTTTTCAGTTAAAAAGCATAGTTTTGCTGACGTTTGGGGACTCAAATGATTAATACATAGGAAGGCAATGAAATAGTAGATTTAGAAGTGATATGGCCAACACATTTTCTAAGAGCTCCTGCACCTCAAAATTTGGCACTACAGCACCGCTGTTGGCCAGTCTGAGGGTTGGCAGTTCAGCAGTGCCACCAGGAGCAGTGGCCACTGCTGGGGCTGCACCTCAAGGAAAAGCACATATTGATGAACCTGCACCCTCTCAACCAGGTAGGTGTGGTCTAAAGGAGCACGCCAGGCAGGTCCTGGAAAAGGAGGGGACTGTTGCTGAGACCAGTCAATGCCAATGTGCAGGGGTGGGCAATGACACCATGGTGCCCCTTCAAGGGCCAAAGAGTGCCCAAAGAGGAGGGCCTCACCCCGAGGCCCGTAGGGAGACCACCAAGCACACACTCCATGGGGAACAGGAACCCCCACCTCTAGTAAAATGCCCATGCAGGTGGGAAGATGAACTTAACTGGCTCATTTGGGCTCCAGGCAGGCTGTCTGCCACCATTCTGGCTGCGAGAAAAATGGCATGACAGCAGGAAGGCTCAAAAACACCGATGCCTTCCTACGCTATTTTTCGAGGATTCTCGCCCCTGAGCCCATCCTCAAAGGCCTGTAACATTCAGTTCCTGCTCACCGATGCTCAGTTTTATTTCTGCCAGAGCCACTTGGCTCTAGACTTCACTACAGCCTTGGTCCCAACTTGGATAAAAGAGTCAAAGTCAAGAGTTGAGACGAGAGTGGCTGCACTTGACACCAAAGCAGCATTTAATTGAGAGTGGCATCAAGGAGCCCTAATAAAATTGACATCAATGGGAATCAGGGGGAGAACTCTCCACTGTTTAGGATTATACCTAACACAAAGGAAGATGGTTGTGATTGTTTGAGGTCAATTATCTGAACCCCAGGTCTTTGCTGTTGTTTCTCAGGGTAGTGTCCTAGGCCCAACCACCCTAGGCTGCTTCATCAATGACCTTCCCTCCATCATAAGGTCAGAAATGGAGATATTCACTGATGATTGCATAGCACACAATTCCATTTAGAACTCCTCAGACAATGAAGCAGTTTGTGCCCACATGCAGCAAGATGTAGACAACTTTCAGTCTTGGGGCTATTAAGTAGCTAATTACATTCACACCACACAAATGCCAGGCAATGACCACCTCCAACATGAGAGAATCTAACTGCGCCCCCTTGATGTTCAATAGCATTGCCATTGTTGAATCTCCCACCATCAACATCCTGGGGTTACCATTAACCAGAAACTTAACTGGACTATCTGTATAAATACTGTGGCAAAATACAATACTGAAGTATGAATCTTTTAACAACCCTTTATAATACAACATATTTTAATGTTGTACACACTTTAGCAACTACCTTATTACATACAATACACACAATAATCCCCTCCCCATAGTTCATTCAAAATTCAAATGTCCAACATCTTTGGACCAAAGACCTGGGATCACAAGATGATTAAATTTAAACAGATGGAGAGATTATGTCCAAAACTTTTGACGTAGCAATAAAGTTTATAGGCATCCTTTATGCAGTTATGTGTTACTTAAATGGCTATCAAACATCTGCAATGACATTTTTCTTTCCTGCAACATGAACCATTTTTAAAATTAATGGTTGCAGCATCAGACTCCAGAAAAACAAATGGAGATTCTTAGTCCAGAATTTCTCCAAAAACACTAGTAGATTATGGTTTGTGTAGATCATAGTTTTTATGGAATTTCCAGTAACCTTTATTTCAAATGGTTGCAGAGCCGTTGCTTATTGCTTCCTTTTCAACTGTGGAATACCTTGGTTGACAAGGATTAAGTTCTCTCGAAAAATAACTAACTAGACTCTCTATATTAGCATTATCCTCTTGTAACAATATGGCTCCTACACCCACATTGCTAGCATCAATTGCTATCTTGAATGGTTTGTTGAAAGTTGGAACAGCCAACACAGGCTCATTTATTAAGATAGCCTTTAATCTCTTGAAAACAGTCTGGTAAGACTTCATCCAGCCATATCTGACTTTCTTCTTCAATGCTTTTGTTAATGAAGTGGCTACTGTGCTGAAATTCAGGACAAACTTCCTTTAAATCCACATAATCCAACAAAGTGCAGTATCTCTCATTTGGTTATCAAAACAGTAATCCCCATAGTCACTTGAACTTTAGTTTCTCTGGGCAATGCTTGACTTTGCCCCACACCATGTACCAAGTAAGTGATCTTGGCCTTAGAAAATTCATTTTTTTTCCAAATTTATCACAAAGTCAACTTTTTGTAGTCATTCAAATAATTTACTGAGGTGTTCCACACAGTCTTTCCAGGTGTCGCTATGGACCAATACATCCTTGATATTGACAACTGGTGAACTCTAACTGTTTTGACATAGTTCAATTATATCATCATCCAACATGAAGATGATTTCTTCTTTGACTTGAGCAATTTCCCAATATTCAGTGTGTAAGGGTTTTGTTTGAGGGGTGCAGTACTTCCCACATCAACATCATGCATAGCTAAAGAAGTTTGTCCTGGTCTATTTCTACACAGTGACTCATATCCTTTTAGTAATTTGACTATGTCAGCCCCAGACTCCGCTAGAAGATAGTGTAATATTTTATCCAAATTTTTTAATACCTCTGTATTGACTAATCTTGTTACTGGGAGTTCAGTTTGAAAACTTTCAGTTTCTGTCTCATCATCTGAACCCTCGAGAATAGTCACATCACCCTCTTTCTTCTTTACTACTTGAAGTACGCTCATTGTTTGGTTATTCTCCTGTCATGATACCATTTCAGCATATTTTTTATGACACACATGTTGAGTTCTGCTTCTATCAGGCATCCTATTAACATAGTTTACTGTTCTTCTTTTAAACAGAATAAGGTCCACTAAATCTAGCCTTTGGTGGTTCATCCTGCATAGGCAACAGACCTTGTCCCAGGTTTAAAAGTGCATTCATCAGCTGTCTTATCTGCTTGTGTTTTCAATACCTGTTGAAAAACCTTAAGATGTTCTCAAGCAACTGTACATGCTTTTGTTAGTCTGGCTTGGAATTTGGACAAGCAGCCTAAAAAGAATAATTTCCTCTTCTTGATCCATAAATTTCTCCTTCATGAATTTAAGTGGTCCTCTTACTTTATGTCCATAGATTAACTCAGAAGGGACTGAATTCCAAAGAAGAATCATATCGGGCTCGAAGCGTTCTCTTTTTCTCTCTCCACAGATGCTGCCAGACCTGCTGAGCTTTTCCAGCACTTGCTGTTTTTATTTCAGATTTCCAGCATCTGCAGTATTTTGCTTTTATCAAAGGGACTAAAATCTGTTGACTCATTAGGTACTGTTATGACCACAGCAGATGTTAATTGCTGCACAAACCAAACCCAAGAGAGAAACTTGGTTACGGGCCATGCCCTTTTTTTGTATTCTGAAAATGAGAAGAAAATGTATTGACCTCAGCAGCAAGAAGTCCAGTAACAGCTTTGGGATTTTAAAAGTTTTGTTAACAAGAATAAAAGAAAACTTAAGCACACAAGATTACAGTTGCACAGTTAAAATTACAACACATTCCCAAAAAAGGCTTTCTACTTGGTCAGATCCACAAGTAAACATCTTCCAGGCAACACTCCCTTATAGATGTTTAATTATAAAAATCCAGTAATATACTCAAGGCAAACTGCTGTAGCTTTAATACCGCATGACCTCTTAAACTTTCTCCTACTCTGCTGAGGAAATCCAAAACTTCAGAACAAGACTGCTTGTTGTAGCCCAAGTCTTTTCTGGCTTGACTGGATGACTGATTCAAACTGCATCTTCTCCCAGCCTAGAACTGTTTCTAAGAGACATTCCTCATAAAGCCAAATAGCCCACCACTACAGCAATCAGCCAACAGCTATATCTAACATTTACCAACTACATTAAGCTTTCCACAGTAACTTTAAAATATCTTTTCCCCCTTGCATCTCAAGTTCCATTGTTATCACGTCTCTTTGAAACTCAAATCATTCGAAATATAATTTTTTTCATGCTTCTATTTTGCTTTTGGGGCAATAAAATGTTAATATACCCTCTTCTATTCACCAATGAAACTCCTGCAAGATGCAAACATGTTTCTTGTTACCTCTGACTTCCCTTTGATATTCAAATGAGCTCTCAACTTATCTAAAAATGCAAATATTGGATCCAACCTATTCATTTGAATCTCAAACCTAACACCTCCATCCTTTCATATTTTAAACCCCCCAGACAATCTGTCTTCTAGTAACTTTTCCCCAGCTTAATTAAATTAATAACATACAGATGCATAGCCTTCTTCATAGAATACAATGCACTGTAACTTCTGACTAGTGTCTGAAAGTGCTGGCCCACAGGAATTAGAAGAAATAAATGCACACTTACCTGGTCTTGAAAATTACGTTGACACTTTTGTTCGCCGGAGCTACTTGGGGCCTGCATCAAAAGACTTCTTGCAGACCCCAGAAAAGTCTAGCTCCAGCAGATTCAAGGAGGCCATGCCCCCTTTAATACGGTACTTGTTGCTATAAGGCAGGTAAGATTAAAGGGCCAAGGAAATTGAAAGGCCAGAGGGAAGGTAAGTATCTAAGGTAAGTGAATAGGGTTTGGGAGGGTTGGGGATGTCGTGGGACAATCCAGGGGAGGGTGGGTCAGAGGCCCGGGGGGGTGGGAAGGTCAGTCAGAGATCCAGTGGGGAGGGGTGTCAGAAGGCCATGGGATGGGGTCCAGGATACTGGGGCATGGGGCTGGTGGGGGGATCTGATGACAGGAGCGGAGATCGGTCAGAAGTCCAGGAGTGTAGTGGGAGGGGTGGTCGGAGATCTGAAGGGGTCTGGGATAGGGGTGTCTGAGGTTGTGGGGGGTTGTGGGGGGGGGGGGGGGGGGGGGGGGGGGGTGGGGGGTCCAAGGTTCGGGGGGGAAGGGGGGTGGAAGGGTGGGGGTCGGATGTCTAAGGGGCATCAGAGGTCTGGGGGGAGGTTCCTGGGGTGTCCGAAGTCTAGGGAGGTGGGTGTGGGTGGGAGTGGGAGGTCCGGGAGTTTGTGGGGGGGTTGGGGGAGGTCAGAAGTCCGTGGGGAGGGGTGGGGTCCAAGGTTGGGTGAGGGTGAGCAGGGTTGGAGGAGTGGAGGATAGTAAGTCAGGGGAGTGAGGGAGGGATTGGGTGAGTGAGGGATCGGAGGTCGGGGGCATGAGGGATTGGAGGTCAGGGGCATGAAGGATCAGAGGTGGGGGGTGTCAGAGGTCAGGGGTGTCAGAAATGCCAGAGGATCAGGTGAGGGATGTCGGAGGTCAGGGGTGGAGGGTGTGGGCGGTGTCCCCCATGGGGGAGGGTATCATGGGTGTAGGAAGAGTCCCATGGAGTCGGTCTGGGTCTTTACAATAGTCACTCCAGAAGTTAGAAGAGGTTTTAATTCTTCTAATTTTTTCTGGGTAACTACTGGTGTAACCCTGGCGGAACCAGCTGAAGTTTGTGATTTAAACCATTTTTGGATGGTTTACAGCGCAGTATAATTGTCCAGAGGAAGTGTGCACTTCTGAGCAATTGCTGTGCAACTGTTACCTGGGAGCTTCCCAGAGGGATTCCCTAGCGCACCTTTGGGATACCAAATCCAACGCTGGAGAGCTCAGAAGTTACGGGCCATTATTCTCAAAAATATTTTTTAAAATAACATCCATTCTCACAGGTCCAACCTTAATTGCAAACAATAAAAATGAAATTCCTCTATCCCAATCCTTTGGATATTCAAGGCAATAAGCTTTGTGCATAGTTAAGGTTTGATGACATCTTTCCAATTCCCACTGTGACTGTGGGTGACATGCAGTTGATTCAAGATGTTTTATTCCTAAAGTTTCTTGGAATACTTGTGACATAAATTTTGACCTTTGGTCAGATTGAACCTCTCTGGGCAATCAATACCTAGAAAATTAACCCTTCAATTACCATCTTTGCAGTAATCTTTCTTAAGGGAATGACCTCTAGGAACCTCATTGACAAATCCATGACAGTTAAAAGATATTGATATCCTATTTTAGTTTTAGGTAAACGTCCCACACAATCCACTAAAACCCTACTAAACAGTTTATCGTTTGCGGGTATAGGGATCAATGGAGCTGGTGTAATTGACAGCTGAGGTTTTCCAACCATTTGTCATGTGTGACATGTCTTGCAGAATTTAACCACATCCCTGGCCAGTAAAAATGTTTCATTATCTTAGCCTGAGTCTTTCTTATTCCTAAATGACCTGCCATCAGAATCTCATGTGCAATCCTTAAAACTTCCCTGCAATAACCAGGAAGGACAACAATTTGATGAACCATGTCAATTCCTCTTCTGCTGGTTTTTGAGCAGGTCTCCATTTCCACATTAATATATGATTTTTAGACAATAACAGTCAGGAACCTTTTCTAATTCTTCTACAGAATACGTTGTCTGCGATAATTCCCGCAAACCAGGATCTACCTGCTGGGCCTCAATTAAAGAATATCAACTAAATAAGTCAGCCTCATTCTTTTCAAGGTTCCCATCCTCATCCAACTTCCAGTCCTGGCTAATCGAATACCTGAATCCTTCTCCCTTTCAGTTGATTTCACTTCATTCTGTCTCGCCTTATGAGCCGGAGACCTCATTACTACACAATCTGGGAACAATCTAGGTTGTTCCTCCTGCAAAATCTCAGCTTCTTTCGTTTCAGCCGGCTTGCTTGAAACTCTTGGAGATGCTATTCCATATCACCTGCCAAAGCATTCCCCATTAAAAAATCTACTCATTCAATAGACAAACAAGGAACAACTCCTACAGTAACAACATCGTGTACGAAGCCACTTTGTAACTTAAATTTATATAAAGGAACAGGTTCATACCTCCCATGAATATCTTCAATACCTTTTCTTTCACCATACTATTCGGAAGACAAATCATTATCATTTGCCACCATCAATGACTGAACTGATCCAGTAACTCTTAAACTATTAATTTGTTTGCTTATTTTGTTGGAGGAGTAAGGAAATACTTCTGCCTAAGAAACAAAATCTTTATAATCACTAGTAACCTGACTTACTTCATCAATATGTAAGAAGAATCTCCGATTGTCCTGAGCAATAACATCCACCACTGTAGAAGGTACTGAGGGAACGCTTTGCAACTGTACTATTGCTATGGTTTTATTACTCATTTATGTTACTGATGCAGGCTTTTCTGAATACCCTTTAGACTTCCTACTACCACAGCTGCTTTTCCTTTAAGCTTCTAACAATTCACTTTTACATGCTCTGGCTTACCACAATGAAAATGTATGGATTTCTTGACACCACTTTTATCTTCAATATTAATATCCTTATTAACCAGAACAGCCTCAGCCTTCCCCTTAAAACTAGAAACTGTTCCAAATTTTCAATTCCTCTAGCTTCTTTGGGGGTTCATAAATGGAGATTCAAAACTTCCTAATTGTGTGGATCTGTAAGGGGTGCGCAAGGAGTCAGGCAACTATGCCAGAGTGAGACAGGGTCTGACTGAGCAGCCAATTAGGTTCACATGGGAATTCAGCGTAAAATGGTGTAGTATACATAGGAATTATTCTAAGCTAATTGAGGTAATTAAATTAAGTTAACTAAATAACATAAGTAACAATGGCAGGACAGGTGTTATGTTGTAGCTGTAGAATGTGGGACCTTTTGAATGCCAAGGCGATCCATGAAAATATAAGCAACTAGTGAAATTCCTGATCAGGATTATTGATCTGGAAGCTGAACTATAGACACTGTTCAACATAAGGGAGGGGGAGAAATACCTGGACACTTTGATCCAGAAGATGATCACACCTCTTAGAATAGGGTCATCTGTTTTGGTTAGCAGTGAGAGACAGGAGAATGTGGCCATGAGTGAGGCAGTAAATGGGACCGAGCAATCAGTAATGAGGAGCCTCAGACTTTGCAAGGTTTAAGTTGCTCACAACCTGTGTGGATGAAAACGAGGTCTGCAAGGACCGGGCAGGCTGGCCATGACACCCTGGTACAGGAAGACATTCAAGCAGGGGGAGTAAACAAGAATATAGTAGTAGTAGGCAATAGAAAAGTGAGGGGGATTGACACTGTCTCTGCAGCAAAGAATGAGAGTCCAGGAGGCTGTGTTGCTTGCCTGGTGCCAGGGTTCGGGGCATCTGCTCAGGGCTGGAGAGGGAATGGGGAGGATCCAGTCATCATGGTCCATGTAGGTGCCAACGACATAGACAGGACAAGGAAGGAGGTTCTGCATAGTCAGTATGAGAAGTTAGGTACCAAGTTAAGAAGCAGAGCCTCAATGGTACTATTCTCTGGATTATTACCTGAGCTACATGCAAATTGGCATAGTGCAAATAAAATGAGACAGTTAAATGCATGGCTCAAAGACTGGTGTGGGAGAAGTGGTTCCGGTTTATGGGGCACTGGCACCAATACAGGGGAAAGTGGGGGCTGTACCATTGGCATGGTGTACACCTGAACCATGCTGGCATGTGTGTTCTTGCGAATCACATAACTAGAGCAGTAGAGAGAGCTTTAAACTAAACAAGGAGGGGATGAAGAATCAATCTTGGGTAGAGGTGGCAAATCAAGGGGTAGATTCAAGGCAGCAGACCATAATAGTTATATGGGAAATGAGGGTCATAGAATAGCAGGTAGGGACTGGGAGATAAAGTCTAAGAATACACCAATAGTCAAGACCAGATTTTACAAATATAACAAAAAGACAAAACTAAAGGCTCTGTATCTGAATATGCATAGCATTCATAACAAAGTAAATGAATTAATAGCACAAATTAAAGTAAATAAATATGACCTGATAGCCATTACGGAGACGTGGCTGCAGGATGACAAGGATTGGGTCCTGAATATTAAGTGGTATATGACCTTCAAGAAGAATAGGAAGCTAGGTAAAGGTGGAGGGGTAGCACTGTTAATCACAGATCATATTTGTGCAATAGTTAGAGCTGACCTTGGTTCAGGAGATCAGGATGTAGAATTGGTTTGGGTGGAGATGAGGAATAGTAGGGGAAAGGAGTCACTAGTGGGACTGGTCTACAGTCCCCCTAATGGTAACCACAATGTAGGGAAAAGTATACAAGAAGTAGTATTGGGTGTTTGTGATAAAGGGACAGCAATAATCATGGGTGATTTTAATCTATGTATATCAGATTTGCAGTAGTAGCCTGGATGACGAGCTCATAGAATGCTTTCAATATAGTTTCTTAGAGCATCACATTCTGGAACCAAACAGACAGCAAGTTATATTAGACTTGGTATTGTGTAATGTGACAGGATTAATTAATCACCTCAGAGTGAAGGCAAGCCTAGGCAGCAGCAGCCATAATATGCTTGAATTTTACACCCAGTTTGATAGGGAGAAGAGTGGGTCTAAGACTAGTATTTTAAACTTAAATAAGGGCAGTAATGTGGGCATGAAAGCTGAGCTAGCTGAAGTGAACTGGGAAACTAGGATAGGCGATAGATCAATAGAGAAGCAGTGGCAGGCATTTAAGGGGGTATTTCAGAATACTCAGAATAAGTATATTCCTACTATAAAGAAAAATTCTAAGGGGAAGACCCACTAAAGAAGTTAAGGAAAGCATCAAATTTAAGGAAAAAGCATATAACTGCAAAGATGAGTGGCAGGTCAGATGATTGATCAGAATATAAAGAATGACAAAGAATGACTAAAAGTTTAATCAAGAGAAAGAAATTATAGTAAACTAGAGAGTGACAAGGGGACTTAATAGTAAATAATAAGGAAATGACAGATGAAATAAATAAATATTTTGCTTCTGTCTTCACTATAGAGGATACAAAAAAATCCAGTAATAGCTGTAAATTAGTAGGTAGAAGGGAAGGGGAACTTGGTGAAATTACAATCACTAGGGAAGCAAACTGAGCAAACTGATTGAGCTGCAGGCTGATAAGTCTCTGGATCCTAAGGTTTTTGAAAGGAGGCTAATGAGGTAATAGACGTGTTGGTGTTAATTTTCTAAAATTTGCTAAATTCTGGAAAGGTTCCATCAGACTGGAAAATAGCAAATATAACCGCTCTATTCAAGAAGGGAAGGAGGCCAAAAACAGGAAACAATAGGCCAGTTAGCTTGACATCTGTGGTGGGGAAGATATTAGGATCGATCATTAAGGAGGTTATAGCTAGGCACTTAAAGAAATTCAAGGTAATCAGGAAGAATTAGCATGGTTTTGTGAAAGAGAAACCATGTTTAATCAATTTACTGGAGTTCTTTGAAAGGGTAACATGCACTGCAGACAAAGGGGACCCTGTAAATGTGCTGTACTTGGATTTCCAGAAGGCATTTGATAAGCTGCCATATCAAAGATTATTACGGAAAATAAAAGCACATGGTGTAGTGCGTAACATATTAGCATGATAGAAGATTGGCTGGCTGGCAGACAACAGAGCATGCATAAATGGGTCCTTTTCTGAATGGTAGGATATGATGAGTGGAGTCCCGCAGGGATCAGTGCTGGGGCCTCAGCTTTTTACAGTTTATATCAATGACTTAGATGAGGGGATTGAAGGCATGGTAACTAAGGGCAGAATTTTGCCCTAGGTTGGCGGGCGGGCACCACCGGCTCAGCAGCAGTGGGCAGCCGAACTCTGCTGCCGAAGCGGGCCCTGCCGCCATTTTAAGTGGGCAGGCCAATTAAGGCCCACCCAGCGGCCTGCCCAACGGGAAGCGCTATGCGCTTCCTGTGCGGCGGATGGGGGAGGGATTCCCCATCTTTCAAAGTATGCTCCTTCACGCATGCGCGCGAAAGAGCGCACTGCTCCCTGAGACTAAGTGCTGTCTTAGGGAGATCAGTGAAAGTTTTATAAAGTCCAAAAATAGAAAAATAAAAAAATTATTAACATGTTCCCCTCATGTGACAATGTCATGTCACATGAGGTGGGACATTAATAAATATCACATTACATTTATTAAAGTTTTTAAAAACGGACATGAAACCTCATCCGGCCAGTAGATTAGGTTTCATGTATTATCAGAAGCCCCCTGGGGCTCCTGGTCTGCCTGCCTTAAGGTTGGACGGGCAGGTCTTTAATTATCTTAATTACCCTGTCAATGGCCTCAATTGGCCTTTGACAGGTTGGCAGGCGAACAGCTGATTTCGCTGTCCGCCCACCTTCCTAAAAATTTAAATGGACCAGGATGACGTCGGGGGTTTCTCCCGACGTCATCCCGGTCATTTTCCCGTTGTCGAGCGGGCCCCGCCCCCAAATAGCAGAAGGGAAAATTCAGGCCTAAATTTGCAGATGACAAAAGATAGGTAGGAAAGTATGCTGTGAAGAGGACATAAGGAGGTTGTAGATGAACATAGATAGGTAGAGTGAGTGGGTAAAAATCTGGCAGATGGAGCATAATGTAGGAAAATGTGAAGCTGTTCACTTTGGCAGAAAGAATAAGAAAGCAGATTACTGCTTAGACGGAGAACAGCTGCAGAATTCCGAGGTGCAGAGTGATCTAGGGGTTCTAATGCATGAGTCACAAACCAGTATACAGGTACAGCAAGTAATTAAGAAGGCTAATGGAATGCTATCCTTTATTACGACAGGAATTGAACATAAAAGTAAGGATGTTATGCTTCAATTATGCGGGGCATTGGTAGGAGAACATCTCGAATAATGTGTGCAGTTTTGGTCTTCTTATTTAAGGATGTAAATGCGTTGGAGGCGGTTCGAAGAAGGTGTACTAGATTGATACCTGGAATGATCAGGTTGTCTTATGAGACAGACTAGGCTTGTTTCCTGACTTGATTGAAGTTTATAAGATCCTGAATGGTATTGACAAGGTGGACGTGGAAAGGATGTTTTGTCTTGTGGGTGAGTCCCGAACCAGGGGGCACAGTTTTAAAATTAGGGGTCGCCCTTTTAGGACAGAGAAGAGAATTTTTTTCTCTCAGGTTGTACAACTTTGGAACATTCTGCCTTCAAAGGCAGTGGAGGCAGGGTCTTTGAATATTTTTAAGGCAGAGGTAGATAAATTCTTGTTAGGCAAAGGGAATCAAAGGTTATCAGAGGTAGATTGGAATATGGAATTCAAAAAACAAACAGATCAGCCATGATTTTATTGAATGGCGGAGTAGACGCGAAGGGCCGAATGGCCTACTTCTGCTCCTATTTCATATGTTCATATGTCTATGTAGGATATCATATCCATCAGTTAAAACTACAGCTTCCTTCATTTTAGAAACTTTCCAGAACTCCAAATAAGATCTAATAGCTACTGGAATGCTGTTCCTAAATTCTTCTAGGATCATGACTTCCTTCACATTTTCAAAAGTATCAGCTTTATTGAATGATATAATCAGTCCTACAACATCTCTTTCGCTCTAGCGTATTCCACAAATGTCTGGCTCATTTTTCTTTTCCCTGGCAGTCTGAAAGCTCAATTGACATGCCTCAGCTCATATGTGTCAAGCACCAGATTTTTAATTGTCTCATAGTTCAAAGATTGCTGTTCTGAAAGACTCGAATAAACATTTATTGCCTTACCTACCAAAACACTTTGCAAAATAGGAGTCCATGTGTCCTGTCACCCTAACTTTGTAGCCACTTTCTCAAATGAGACAAAATATCTCTCAATTCCATGCTCAGTAAATTGAGGCACTAAGCAAAAATTCTTGGTTAAATCAAAACTTGGAATGGGACTTGACTTATCATCTGAACTATTAGCTTCTTTTGCACTCAATAATTTAAGCTTTTCTTTAGCCAGTTCATATTGTCTGACTTCTTTCTCTCTTTGCAATTCTCTGTCTGTCATTTTTCTCCCTTGCTGCCTTTTCTCTTTAAGCCTCTAATTCAAGTTTTTTAAGTTCCATTTGCTGTGCCCTTTCGTCCCTTGATGCCTGTTCTCCATCACTTTTGAGTTTGAGTTTTCTAATTTCTTTCTTTTGCTTCTCTTTCTTTTATATTTTTCTTTCTATTTCAAGCTGCTTCATCTGCAACTGAATCCTAGCCAACTCAATCTGTATTGAACCAGGGTCAGCCTTTTCATTTCCCAATTCCAAATGCAGTTACATTGCATTAAATATCTCTGCTTTTTTAGCCCCTGTTTTTTTTCTCTGACTCAACTTCCCTGCTAATTCTATTAATCAAACATTGGTTAATTGTTGCAAATCACTCAGAGATAAATCTTCCTTCTCCAGAAGCGACTTCATAATTGACACAGCCATTCTGCTATATAAAATTCACCGTGAACTCCTGTTAGTTAAACTTCAGACATTATCCCAGGGCTACCATCACAATCTGTGAATTTGCGATCCCATGAGAGTCCCCAATTGTAATGATCTCAATAGAGACCAATAACATTTTTTTTTAGAAGCTGAAAACCCAGGTATTTAACTAAAGAATGAAGCCACAGGATTCATGGTTTAAATCAAAAGAATTTTACTACACAAAAACCAAACAGCATGAATACTAATGAACGTAATCCATCTTAAAGTGTCAGTTATGTTAAAGATAATAAAAGTACAATGAACCCCATTACTTATAATATAAACCAAATTCCTTAAATCCACTTTCCTTCTATGCCCTTTAGACTTATAACCCCAATAAACTCAAGTAAGATACCTATCAACTAGTGGAAGAATAATTGCTTAGACTGATTAATGTTTCAAAGGTTCAAATATGGGCTGAGATTTCTTGGGCCTACTTCTGGCAAGGTTGTCCCTTCAAATCTCCTCCAATCATCCTATGGTTGGAGAGTCCTCATGCAACACAGGCATCGCTAGCATCTTAAGCATAGTCCCCTTGGGTCAGAACTCTCCTGGTTCTAATATTCTTTAATTCTGGAGTTTTGCATCTGAAACTCTCTCTTTGTCTATCTCTCCTCAGCTTGGCTATACCAGAAGTCCAAATCCATGTTAGGAATCCTTCAGTTAACGAGCGTTTTAATCTCTTTTAGCCAACACACAAAATTTCAACTGACCTCTGTTTGAAATAGATGTTTTCTCTTCTGTTGACATCTTGGTCTAAAAACCCAAAACTGTTTAAACACAGAACACCCCCAAGAACCTGTTTACCCTATAATTAAATTGTTGGCCCTTTTTTGATTGTTTATCCCCCAGGCAACTTGGTTAAATGATAACTTACTGGCAGCCAGTCGCTTTTTTTAAACCAGAAATTAGATCTGAGAGAAACCTAGTTCATTTGCAGATGATACAAAACTTGGAAGCATTGCAAACTGTGATGAGGACAGTATAGAACTTCAAAAGGGCATAGACAAGTTGGTGGAGAGGGCAGATAGGTGACAGATGAAGTTCAATGCGGAGAAGTGTGAAGTGATTCATTTTGGCAGGAAGAACATGAGAGACAATATAAGGGGCACAATTCTTAAGGATGTGCAGGAGCAAAGAGACCTGGGTGTATATGTGCATAGATTATTGAAGGTAACAGGGCAAATGGAGAGAGCAGTTAATAAAGCATACAGTTTCCTGGGCTTTATTAATAGGGGCATAGAGTACAAGAGCAGGGAGGTTAAGCTAAGTTTATATAAGACACTAGTTAGACCTCAGCTGGAGTTTTGTGAACAGTTCTGGACACCAGACTATCGGAAGGATGTGATCGCATTGGAGAGAGTGCAGAAGAGGTTTAAAAGAATGGTACCAGGGATGGGAAACTTGAGTTATGAAGATAGACTGGAGAGATTGGGATTGTTCTCCTTGGAGAGGAGAAGGCTAAGAGGAGATTTGATAGAGGTGTTCAAAATCATGAGGGGGCTGGATAAGGTAGATAGGGAGAAACTGTTCCTGCTTGTCAAGGGATCAAGAACCAGTGGGCACAGATTTAAAGTGATTTACAAAAGAAGGAAATGTGATGTGAGAAAAAACTTTTTCACACAGCGAGGTGTTCGAGTCTGGAATGCATTGCCTGGAGCTGTGGTGGAGGTAGTTCATTTGAGGCATTCAAGAGGGCAATAGCTGATTATTTGAATAGAAACAGTGTGCAAGGGAATGTAGGGGGAAAAGGCAGGAGAATGGCACTAAGTCATGATGCTCATTTGGAGAGCTAATGGAGACACGATGGGCCCCATGGCCTCCTTCTGCAACATAACAATTCTGTGATTCTGATTTTGTGATTCTGTAAAGGAACCAGCACCCCAAGATAAAATATAGGGAAGAATTTTCCAGCCAGTGAGTGGGGGCAGGGCCCGCTCATCAACACGTAAAATGATGCGCAGTGGGCGTCCCGATGTCACCATGCGTCATTTAGATTTTCAGTTTGCCGGGGGCACAGTCGACTTGGCTGAACGCCTGCCGAACTGTCAAAGGCCTATTAAGGCCTGTTAAAAACTAATTAAAATAGTTAAAATGAGCTGCCCGTTCAACCTTAGGTTGGCGGGCAGGTGAAGAGCCCAGGCGGCCTTTGCATTTTTCATGAAACCTCATCCACGGGCGGGATGAGGTTTCATGAAGGTTTTATAATTAAGTTTCCCATTAATGTTCCTTGACATGTCCCAGCTCATGTGACACTGTCACATAAGGGGACATGTTTTATAATTTTTTTTTTCTGTATTTAACTTTTAAAAACTTTAACTAATCTAATGCGGAAGAGCACAGGTTCCGACTCAAGAGAATCCCCCCACCCGCACAGGAAGCACACAGTGCTTCTGGGTGTGCATCACGCTGGGTGGGCCTTAATTGGCCCGCCCATGTAAAATGGCAGTGCGGACTCGATCAGGATCTCCTGCTCACCCCCGCACAACCCTCCCGACGGGGGGAAAGTTCTGCCCATAGTTGTTTTCCTCCCAAAAGCACAGGGGCCATCATATAAGAACATGAAGAATAGTCATAGCAGATATCCATATACAAGCACTTTCCAACTGGGCTCACTGGATAGAAATCCTTTATGGATACGCTGGAAGATTTTTTTTCTGGTCAGGGATGGCTGAGGCCAATCACTCACCTCGACCTATCACTTAGCTCAAACTGGGAATTGCATTTGGAATCTTTTGCTCCACTTGCCTGAATCATACACTGGTCAGTCACTTTACATAATATGATTATTCACTTGTTCAAGGTCACAACTCCAAACAATATCTTGCTCATGGCTGATACGCTACAGCTTCATGATGGATTGAACATAAATCTTGCACCAAAAATAAGCATTAGGGTCAAATCTATTATCCAGGTAAGTTGCTGTGCACTGGGCAGACACTTTTATACAAAAAAAGGGGCAAGAAAGAACTAAAAGACTTACTTATATTATAGCTAGATCCTGTAGTTTAAGACAGCTACACATTGCATTTATACAGCATCTTTAATGGAAGGAAGCAGATTGAAGTGGGTTATGGAGAAAAGGGGATATGAGTGGCGAGGGATACAAAGAAGTGATCAGTGATAGCCTTATCTGTCATTGAGATGATGGCAACAGAAAGGCCAGATGCGGTGGCAAGATCAAATGGGTGGCCTTGAATATGGTAGGAGAGTTTATATGGAGGGAGAGATTAAAGGAGGTCAGAGGAGATTAAAGGAGGTCAGAGGAGAGTGAACTCAGAGGAGAGAGGGCAAGATAAGTTAAAATCACCATGGATCAGAAGTCATTCAGGGAGGAAGTGATTGAGTGAGTAGTGTTGATGGTAAAGGAGTCCCCAAAATTATATTTGAGCAGAATTTCAGCCATTAAAAACACTACTATGGAAACAAAGAACAAGTTGGGTCAGTGGATGTGCTGTGTACTCTAAACAGGTAGACTTAAACTTGTAATTTGGCCTGAAATGTATCCACAATTAGGTTCAAGGCATCTGAAACTGTGGGAGAGAGGAGACTGGGGAGAAAGGGCAAGGAATGGTAATGGGTTTTCAAAGTTAGAGTGTAAAGGAGAGCTGCTCAATTAAGGAGGTTTTAGCCTAGGAATCATCTTTAAACAGAGTTTCTTTGCTTGTTCTATGGATATTAAGCAACCATACTGTCCAGTTTCATTCTTAAGGCTTCTTTCACTTGGCAGCTACAAAAATAATCCTAGCAATATCTCACAGCTGATGGGCTACAAATAGAGGCCCAGAAACATATGGAGCAGCAGGTTATCTGAGCCCCAAATGCAAAGGGGAGGCAGGCAACAAATGGTCTTTGGGTTATATTACAATAGCAACTGCACTTGATCATTGTCACATTTACGAGATTTTTGACTATTTGACCAAAGAGAAATTTCAGATTTATTTTCATTGCTATTAACTTCAGTTCAGTGCACCAGTAGTTAAATCCACATTGTCCACAAACTATTTGGGAATGTGCATTTGACCCAGTAGCCAGGACTACATAAAGTGATTGGCAGGATTGTGTTTCTTGTTTATCATATCAGTTTAAAACAATGGGATTTGTTAATGCATTCACATACCTATTATTGGAATGGTCCATTTATTTGAGCCCAGCAGAAGGTGACTGCCAGAGGACCCATATCCAGGAGAGTTATAATAGGCTTGACTGACAGCTCAACTCACCAGTTCCCAACACAGAAAGCTATGAAGGGTCAGAGGTTAAGTCTTTGGCTTTCTCTCAAGCTGAAACAAGCAGAGTCTGGAGAAGTGTGGAGTGAAAAACAGCCACAGAGGGAAAGAACTCTCTATTGAGGTTAGGGCTGACTAAATTCAAGGATTTGCTAGTCTGTAAAATGAATTTAGCCCATTAACACGCAAAGAGTGCTTTATTTATTATTTTTAATGCTATAGGGAGAACCTAATAGAATGACTTTCACTGCAAAGTGTATTCTGTTTGTTAATTATTAAATGTAAATAAATTAGTGTTTATCATTCTAGATTTCAGAAGATAAAAGAATTGCAAATGATACATATGCAAGATTACTGTATTCAGTGCACAAAATAAGGGTTTTCTTTGTTATGACCCCTGTGTTACACTACTGTATAGCTATGTGTTGGACAGTAAAAGGAAACTCTTGATCACAGGGGCATGGAATCCACTTACAAGAATGACTGGTAAGACTGAACACAAGAGAATATCTAATGCAGATCTGAAATTTGTAATTGCCATCAAGGAGGCTTTTAAGAAGCTCTCATTTAGAGAAAGCTCTGTGTTAACAAGTTTCTCCGTAACCAGGAAAACCCAATAATCAAAGTATTTAAAAGTAAGTTAGCCAATGCTGCTTTGGTATTGCTATAAATTCCTGTGAGTTTTTCAATTTCTAACCAGCATCTCTTTAGCCCTCTAGCATTCATTTCCACATATTGAAAGCTCCAAATTCGACAGTCCATTCTGCCTTTGTTTTTCTTCCTTTCTCCTCTTTCCTTAAAGTAGTGACTCAGAACGAAGTAAGGTTCCACAGAAGCCAATGTTCCTATGATTTTCCGATGCTTCCAGCCGAGAAGCACCTGGACTTCTGCTTCCCATTGCCCAAAGGTGAGATCAGAAAATTAGCATGTGTGTACATGTTTGTCTGACAATTGCTGGGCACCATCTTTCAATAAGATAAAACCTTAACCAGCTGAATGAAATGTGGACTATCTTTGCATTAATGCTAGGCTAGTTTATGGCTTGTACCCATGACTCAGATTAATGATGAATAAGCATCATATTTAGCCTTTGTAAATCATGGGGCATACACACAAAAACAGAACAACATGAAACTCATTCCTTCTGAACTACAGTGCTCATTTGCACAATTTTAATCTGATTCTCCCTAATGCCTGTAATCCTGTGCTCAACCTGTCAGGGTGTTCAAAAAATAGTGAACATTTGGGATCTATGTTAACAACTGTTTGTGTGGTTTATAACAAAAACTGAATTAAATAATTTGACAGTAGATTTATTGGGACAGAACTTGCTGCCAAAATAGCACTAAGTTTAATGCACACACCATTATTAGTGTGTATATCATCCAACAATTTATGGCAAGGAAGAACTATGTCATGAGTTGCAACTTGCCACCAATTGCTGCATGATTTGTGTTGCTCTGCTATTAGCTTCGCGGAAAAGGCAGCTCACAGTCAACCTCCCTTTGATCTTCAAGGAATTTTTTTATTTGGATATTAACAAACTCACCACGTAGAATTATGGCTAGTACTTAATAGTGAAAGGACACTTTTAATGACAAAATATTTGTTTCTGCAATTCTACTCACCTCAGCAGTTCCAAAGGGAACTCTTGAAATTGTGGCTTCTCATTCCAGCAAGTAGTAAATTGTTCTTAGGTATTTTTAAAAATGTAATTTTATTTTTTTCTTATTTTTCCTTTCTGTCTTTTTTTTTCTCTCTCTTAATCCAATCTTCTTCCAGCTCTTTATTTTATCTTTATGGACCTGATTGAATATTAATTCACCTTTTTCCTTCTTAGTCCTTCCTCTGTTTATATCTCAATCTTTAAATCTCATTATCTGATCTAGAACTTCACATAATCCATTTTTAGCGAAGCTTATTTGTAGCTTGTCTACTGTCGCTGAAGATAAGGGTGACCTCGCTTCCTACATATCCAAGCATTTTGAATGATAAGGAGAAACATTGTTCCCATAAAATGTCCCACATAGTCGACGTGTACTCCTACCCATGGCCTTCCAGACCACTCCCAGGTGTGTAACGGAGCTGTTGCAGGTAAATTTTGAGCTTGTTGACATTGCATACAACTTCTCATTAAGTTTTCTATTTCTCCAAGCATTCCCAGCCATCACATGTAGCTATGTGCTATCACCTTCATTTTGGAAATTCTGGGATGTGTACTGTGAAGTTCAGGTAACAATGGCTTTCGTCCTTTTGGAGGAACAATCACTCAAGTTCCCCACAATAAGATACCTACTTGGCTCGTTATCTCGTATCTTCTCTGGAAATATGGTTCCATTTCATCACACTCTTGTGTTTGTGACCAACCATAAAGAACTTGATTCCTCACTTTGGATAAGACTGGGTCTCAGTTTGTCCAATCTTTAATTTGTTTAGCGCATGTAGGTGATGAGTCCACAAAGTTCAATAATAAAACATATTCCTGGGAAATTGGAACATCTTCATCTTTTACTTGCAAGGGTGCATCTGCATTTGCAGTTTGACTTCCGGGTCTATGAATAAAAGTATACTCATAAGTTACTAAGTTCAATGCCCATCTCTGTACTCTTGCGAAGGCTATAGGGGGTATAGCCTTCTCTTCAATGAATAGTCCTAATAATGGCTTGTGGTCCATTATAATAGTAAAGTGATGACCATGTACATATTGATGAAACTTCTTAACACCAAAAATGATTGCAAGGCCATCTTTTTCAATTTGTGAGTACTTTTTCTCTGCAATGCTAAGTGTTCTCGACACATATCCTATAGGTCGTTCTGACCCATCATCCATTCGATGGGAAAGCACTGCTCATCACAGGGTGATGCATCACACGTTAATGTCAACTTTTTCTTTGGGTCAAAATGTACTAGCAGTGTAGAAGATTCAGCAACTATTTCACTTTTGTGAAAGCGTCAACTTGTGGTGTTTGCAATGACCATCCCTGGTTTTTCTTGAGCAAGTAATACAGTAGTGCCAGTTCTATCGACAAATTAGGCAAGAAATGTCCATAGTAATTGATCATCCCCAAGAATGATTTCAGTTCAGATGCATTCCTTGCTGCTGGGGCTTCATTAATGGCTTTCACTTTTTCTTCAGCTGAATGTAGGCCTTGTGAATCTACCTTGTGACCTAGGTAAATTACCTCTTTTGCCTGGAATGTGCACTTTACCTTTTTCAATCTCACTCCCACCTGTGAAAAACATTTCAGAACTTCTTCCAAGTTCATCAAATGTTCCTCTTCAATGAGTCCAGTCACGAGAATGTCATCCAAATAAACTACAACATGGGGCAATCCCTGTGGCAAACTTTCCATGGTTCTTCGGAACATAGTGCAAGCAGAAGATACACCAAATGGTAAACGAGCGTATTGGTACAATCCCTTATGTGTATCAATGGTGACAAACTTCCGGAATACCTTCTCTAATTCCAATTGCTGGTAGGTGTGGCTCATTCCTAACTTCAGGTAGGTCTTTCCACCTGCCAGTTTCACATATAAATATTCAATTTTAGGTATGGGGTGTCCATCCAATTTTGCCACTTTATTAACTGTTAATTTATAGTCCCCACATATTCTAATGCTTTGTTCAGGTTTGAGAACAGGTACAACTGGAGCTGCCTGTTCTGAAAATTGTATTGTTGTATCACTCCCAGCTTTTCTAATCTGTCCAGTTCAGCATCTACCTTATCTCGCATTGCATAAGTTACTGGTCTTGCCTTCATGAATCTGGGTGTTGCCTCTGGATCTACATGAATTTTTCTTGTAGCCCTTCAATTTTTCCAAGTTCTTCCTTGACAACTGAGGGACATTTTTCTAGTAGCTGTGATAACCCATTAGTTCTCAGTTAGAAGATTTCAGTCCATTCCAAGTTAATTTATTTCAGCTAGTTTCATCTAAGTCCCTTACCCATCAAGGGTAATCTCACTGTTTGACCTTCATAGCATATTGTGCCTTTACATACACCCTTGACTTGTATGTCTTCTCCTGTGTAAGTTTTTAATTTTTCATCAGTTTCTTCTAAACTCATCTTGCATTCTCCATGATTTAGGTATTCAAACGTATGCTCACCAATTACCGTAGTGACTGCTCCGGTGTTCATCTCCATTCTGAGAGGCTTCTCGTTGACTCTCATGGTTACATAAATAGGCTCCATTCTTCCTACCTTTAAATTATAAAATGAATAGATATCAGCATCTATTACTTCAGGCTTTTCAACACTGTTTGTTAATCCCATTGAGTTTTTGCTTTTGTCTGAAAGTCTGCTTGATTCTATTTTTACGATGTCTCATGATGTGTTCATTTCCATGGCAGAAGAAACATTCAATCTTTTTAAACTGTATTTCATTACAGGGCTGTCTGCTTCCACCTCTGTCATTATTATGTCATGTTTTTGCTGCTAAGTTTTCCCTTTTAATTTGTCAGCTAATGGTGGCTGCTGCCTGCTTCGGAACAAAGCTTTACACTTTTGTGCTGTTTTTGGTTGAGGCTCCCCTCCCAACATGGAGGACGCGCCATTTTGCGCTCCTCAAATGGCTTCTGAGTCTCGCACTCCACCTTTTATTGCAAGAGCGATTTCCAATGCCTTCTGAAAATCTTTTTCAGTTTCAGCCAACAATATCTTCAGAATCGCATTTTCGATTATACTGCACACCAAACGATCTCTAAGTTTATCCTTGATAGAAGTACCAAACCCTCAATATTCAGTTAATTGTTTCAGAATTGCCACATAACAAGTGACTGGCTCCCCCGCAGCTCGATTTCTTGAGTTAAATTTAAACTGTTGCATTGTCACCAATGGCTTGGGCTGGTAATGATCCTTTACCATGTTCATTAAACCCTCAAAGCTTTGAGTCTAGGGCACTGGACACCAACAGATTCCAAATTAGTCTGTTTGTCTTACTCCCACACATGGGCAGAAGGATTGTGCGCCTTTTCTACCCCCTCCCCCCACAACGTCGTTTGCCTGGAAGAAGAACACGAGGTGATCAACGTAGTGAGACCAGTCATCCGAGGTTGGATTAGAAGGTTACACTCTTCCAAATTATGGCATGCTCTGAGGGGATTACTTCGACGCTCAGAAGAAAACTTTCTTTTACTAACAACCACCGTGCAAGCCCAATTTCAGTTCTTCTGGATTCCTTTTTACCTCATTTTTTCCGTAGTTTTTCATGCTTTTACTTTCATCGCCAGTTTGTTGGATCCAGTGCCCTTGGTTTGTGGGGGGTAAAGGATCCAGGTTGCACTCATGTTTTGAGGTGACTGAGTTGATACAGAGACTGGGAATATCCGGAGATCATTCTTAGAATAAACACATGCTGTTTATTTAAAAACTAAGCTTAGCAGCTACACTTGTGTACTCACAACATAAAACTCTGTCTTCACTTATCAGTGACTAACTCAAGACTCTCCACATAGATGTTGCCTGCGCTATTCTGCTATTGGGTATTAAGATTATGTGACCTCACATTACAATATTTGTCTTAAAGGAGTATTACATATCAGATTACTACAAGGGGATAAGATAAGAGATAAATAAATATTCATTCTGAATTTATATCTCAACATTATACACAGTGAGGTTGCCTGGTGATGTACTGAAGCTGTAGTATTACCTCATCAAGCAGGCCCCGCACGTCCGTGCGTAAAATGATGCATGGTGACATTGGGCGAGTGTCCATCGCAATATTTCACTGGGCGGGCGCGCGATGAAGTCCGATGGAAGCCCACCATTAATTAACGAGCCACTTAAGGTCCTTTATTGTTCAACTGATGCCGATTTTTTGGCGCTCATGCCATCTTCGGCTCGGCGCATGGGTGCAACGGGCAGGCGGGTTGGAGACATTTGTATTAACCTCATCGACGGGCGGAATAAGAGGGCTCAGTGAGGTCATGAATCTGCTCTGTGAAGTATTTATTGTTGAAAGTTTTTCAAACTTGCCTGTGTGATCTGCAGTACTTCAGAACGCATCCCAGCCACTTTTTTGGACTCAACCTTCAGGTCAGTACTCTGCAGTGAGGAATCTTTTCTGGGCCTGCAGGTTTCAAGAAGCCTTCCCTTAGCCTGGGAATGGGAACTGATCTGTCCACTGGAGGCAGTTCCTCTGAGGAAGGAGAGAGGGTTAGAAGGGGGAGGTGGCCAGAAGTGCACGTTCAGCCTCCAGGGGAGCCACCTTTGGGAGGACAGGCGTAGGCACAAGGGGCGCAGGGCCAAGAGGTAGTCCAAGGCGGAAGGGACCGCACTATCCTACTGCTAGGGTATACAGGTGGCAAAGCAGTTACCTCAGTATGTCTGAGGTACAATGCCAAAGGAAGCTCCATCTCTCAAGGGAGACAGTCAACTATATCAGTCAGATGATTGGGCCTGATATCTCCCCTAACTGTGTGGGCGGACACCCCATGCAAGTGGCTCTGAAGGTCACAGCTTCCCTCAACTTCTATGCCTCTGGCTCCTTCCAGGGCTCGGTGGGTGATCTTTGCAGTGTCTCCCAATCAGCTGTCTACACGTGTGTCAAGCAGGTCTCAGATGCTCTGTTCAAGTGTGCATTGACCTTCATCCACTTCCATTGGGACCAGGCAAGCCAGACACAACGAGCCAGAGGCTTTGCAGCCATTGCTGGCTTCCCCCGTGTCCAGAGCGCAATAGACTGTACATATGTGGCCATAAAGGCAGATGAGCCCGGTGCCTTCGTCAACAGGAAGGGCTTCCACTCCATGAATGTGCAGATATCACAGGATGCAGATTCTACAAGTCTGTGCAAGGTACCCAGGCAGCTCCCATGACACCTACATCCTCAGACACTCCCAGGTGCTGGGGCTCTTCCGTGCTCCAGTCCGGCTTGATGGATGGCTGCTGGTGACAAGGGCTATCCCCTCAGAAGGTGGCTTCTGACACCTCTCTGCCATCCAAGAACACAGGCTGAGCAGCGTTACAAAAGGAGCCACGCCTCCACAAGGGCTGTGGTGGAGAGAACCATCAGTCTTCTCAAGGTGTGCTTCCAGTGCCTGGACCGCTCGGGGGCGCACTCCAATACCCCACAGATTGCCGAGTGGTTGCATGATGCGCTCTCCACAATCTTGCACTGGAAAGGGGGGACACAGTGGACAATGAAGAAGTCGAGGCAGTGACTGTGGCTGCACACGATGAGTCCAGCAGTGATTCTGAGGATGAGCAGGCACAGGGAAATGCTGAGGGGGTAGGCACTGACTCGAGACTACTCCAGGGAGGCAGAGACACCAGGGATGCTTTAATCCAATGAACCTTCAGCTAGCACAACACAGATGGATCACCAGGACAAGCCTGGGCTGCTGCCTCGATACTCGACACCTAAGTGCAAAATCTGCCAGGTCAGCAGCACTAACTATGGGCCTTGTAAATAAAGCTGAATGTCTAACAAATCACTCATTACACTTTTATTAACCATACACATGCAGAAGAAACGAGGCACCCTCAGCCATGGTCACATATCTGCATTTAATGCATGAAACAAAAGAACTTATCACAAAGAGAAAACAATAGTGTTAACAATCAAAAAGAAATCGTAAGGACCTCATCTCAAGCCAGCACAAAAGCACCAGTGAAAAACCCATGGTGTGCCTAAGGTGCCTTATGCTTTCATTTACGAGTGTTACATCTTGGTGCTGTGCCATCGCTCAGAGTGACACTTGAGCCAGCCTGCGGACTCTGCTGTCCAATAGTCCAACAATGTTGCAACAATAACTAATTTAACAATCATCAGTGCTATGGCTTTTGGGAGGACAGTGCTGACCTCACTGTTGGGCATAAATACCTGGCTGTGTCACCCCAGCCTCACTGACACCAGAAGAGCATTGATTACGGCAAATTGCACATGGACTCTGTTCGCACACAGCACACCCCAACCAGGGTGGGACATATCAGGCCTCCGGTGCCTCCTCACCCTGCGGCTGTCGATCACTCAGACAAAGATGCCCGGCCTGCTCCCCAACCCCCTGCCCTCTTGCACACATGCTGCCTACATCACATTAGGAACCACACAGTATTTCCTCCTAGAGCAAGGACGAAGCACATGCAACATGGAGGGCAGCAAATTGTTCGTTGCCATGCAACCCTGAAGCTCCCCTTCTATCTCATCACCCTGACTAGGGCATGTCCTGGAGTTCTAAGTTGGCACCTAGGTGCAGCTCCTCCAGGTTGCCCCAAACCAGTCCTGTGGGACTCAGGTCAACAGGGGAAAACTCATCTCCTCATGACCCACTCAGGCTGACCTCAGCATGAGCACTACTTGCTTGCCTACCCAGCAAAGGAAAAATGCCAATGATTCAAAGCAGTCATGATACTCAGACTTGGGAGGGGGTGGCACAGAGGGTAAGGCTACCTGTTGAGTTAAATGCCCAATGCCAATATGGTACTCGCCCCGCCAGAGTACAAAAAATCATTGAAGTGCTTATGGCACTGGATCCAGGTGCACCGCACCACGTCGCCGGAGCTCACCACCCTCCCAGGCAAGTTTGGTCATGTGGAGGGGCCTCCTCCTCCCATTCTGGGGGACCAACACCTCCCACCGTGCTGCCACCTCCTCGAGGAGGGCAGCAAAGCAGTCATCAGAAAAACGAGAGGTGCAGTGGCAGCTACCCTCCAACCTAGCCTGCTCACCCGAACCCCTCTGCTGCAGCCTAGCACTGGCCATTGTGAGCAGACCTTCTTTTAAACAGACTGCCAGGTTGCCATTGGACCCGGTGGTCTGTGCACGCCCACCACCACCCGCACAGTCCCACTATCCTCAAGAGTTGGGAAATACACTGGGCGGGCCTTAATTGGCCCACCCACGTAAAATGGCGGACGGACCCGATCGTGGGTGGCGATCGGGTCTGCGCTCACCCGTGCCCACTCCGGCCCCCCCCCCCCCCACCGCCAGATGGAAAATTCTGTCCCTTATGTCTGCGTCACAACTTACTTTCCTAACTATCTTTGTGTCATCAGCATCTTTAACGTGAAAACACATCCTAAAGTGCTACACAGGAGTATTTTAAAATAAAATGTGATACTAAGCCACATAAAGGGATATTAGGTCAGGTGACCAAAGGCTTGGTCAAAGAGGTCAGTATTCAGGAGTGTCTTAAAGGAAGAAAGTGAAGCAGAGAAGTGCAAGGAGGGAATTCCAGATCTTATGGTCCTGGCAACTATGGCAGCCAATGGCAGAGTAATATGTTCTTTTATGTGGGCATCATTGCCTATCTCTAATTGCCCTTGAGAAGGTGATAATGAGCTGCCTTCTTGAACTGCTGCAGTCCATGTGGTATAGGTACACCCACAGTGCTGTTATGGAGAGAGTTCCAGGATTTTGACCTAACGACAATGAAGAACGACGATATAGTTCCAAGGGAGATTTGAGCTTAGAGGGGATCTTGCAGCTGATGGTGTTCCCATGCATCTGCTGCCCTTGTCCTTCTAGGTGGTAGAGATCACAGGTTTGAAAGTTGCTGTTGAAGGAGTCTTGATGAGTTGCTGTAGTGCATTTTGTAGATGGTACACACTGCTGCCACAGTGTATCAGTGGTGGAGGGACTGGTTGAAAGTGGTGGATGGAGTGCCAATCAAGCAGGCTGCTTTCTCCTGGATGGTGTCGAGTTTCTTGAGAGTTGTTGGAGTTACACTCATCCAGTCAAGTGGAGCATATTATATCACACTCTGGACTTGTGCCTTGTAGATGGTGGACAGGCTTTGGGAAGTCAGGAGGTGGGTTACTTTCCACAGAATTTCCAGCCTCTGACCTGCTCTTGTCACCCCAGTATTTATGTGGTTGGTCTAGTACAGGTTCTAATCAGTGGTAACCCCCAGGATGTTGATAGTGGGGTATCCATATCATTGAATACAAACGGCAGATGGTTGGATTCTCTCTTGTTAGAGATGGTCATTTTCTGCCATGTGTGTGGTGCAAATGTTACTTGCCACTTACGACCCAAGCCTGAATATTGTCCAGGTCTTGCTGCAACTCTTTACAGAAATTTGGGATTGAACCAGTGACCTTTAGATTTTCAGTTTAACGCTCTCCCAACGGAACTATTTCAGCTGGCCAGGTCTTGCTGCATATGCACACGACTGCTTCAGTATCTGAGGAGTAGTGAATGGTGCTGAATATTGTGCAATCATCAGCGAACAACCCCACTTCAGACCTTATGATGGAGGGAAGGTCATTGATGAAACAGCTGAAGATCATTGGGCCCAACACACTACCCTGAAGAATTCCTAAGGTGATGTCATGGGACTGAGATGATTGACCTCCAACAACCACAACCACCTTCATCTGTGCTAGGTGTGACTCAAACCAGTGGAGTCCCCCTGATTCCCGTTGATTCCAGTTTTGCTAGGGCTCCTTGATGCTACACTCGGTCAAATGCTGCCTTGATGTTAAAGGCAGTTGCTCCCACATCACCTCTTGAGTTCAGCTCGTTTGACTCATCAGAGTCTCAGTAGTATAAATAAGAGAGTTTAAGTGCACTGGTACAGAGTGCAGCTGGTTCTGAGTGTAATTACTGTGAATTTGGTGAGTCAGGGATTTAGTGAGGAGGGGAAGGAGGTGCTCTTTTCTTGCTCTATCATTTTTCTTTCTCTATTTTTCTCAGTCTCCAGGAATCTAAGAGCTGAAAAGCTGCACAAGAGGGCTGCGTTTGAAAAAGAAAATCCAAGATTGACATGACAGGAGAAACATAAAGTCATTGGTTGGTGAGAAACTGCTGTTAGGAAGCATCTTTAAGTAGCTGAAAATTAGAAAAACATATACTTTTTTTAAAAAATAACTACTTGGATTTAAGTAAGAAACACAAGCAATAGGGAAGTAAAGTTGTCATATCCAGGTAAAATAAAGTAATATATGTAAACCAAAGTAAAATAAAGTTAACATAATGGAAATAAATTGAATCCATGGGAGGACATTTTGGTCATGTGGATCATGTAATATGTGGGAAGCTACCAGTGTCCTTGTTGACCACATGTGCAGAAATCTCACCTGCTGCAGAAACTTGCTCTCTAGGTTTCGGAGCTTGAGCAGTGGCTGGAATCACTGTGGTACATCCGCAAGACTGCAAGCTACATAGATAGCACGTTCAGAGAGGCAGTCACACCACAGCTGAGGAGCCTGGATGCAGAAAGTAAATGGATAACCACCAGAAATTCCAAGAGAACTAGGCAGATAGTGCAGGAGTCCCCTTGGGTCCCAACTCATCAATCAGATTTCTGTTTTCGATACTGGTTAAGGCATTGGTTCCTCAGAGGAGTGCAGTCAGAGCCAAGTTTGTGTCACCACAGGTGGCTCTGCTGTACAGGAGGGGAGGAAGAAGAAAGGAGGAGCAGTAGTGAGAGGGGATTTATTAGGTAGGGCAACAGATGGGTGTTTCTGTGGCCATAGACATGACTCCAGGATGGTATGTTGCCTCCCTGGTGCCAGGGTCTAGGATGTTACAGAGCAACTGCAGGACATTCTTCGGGGGGGGTGGGTGAGAAATCAGCCAGAGGTCATGGTCCAAGTTGGTACCAATGACTTAGGTAGGAAAGGGGAAGAGATCCTGAAAACAAATGTTAGGCAGTTAAGAAGGAAATTTGAAAAGCTGACCTCTAATGCGGTAATCTCAGGGTTACTCCCAGTCCCATGTGCAAGTGATGTTAAGGCACGCCAGATGGTAAATGCTGAGCAGCTCAAATCTCAGAGGGAACTTTGAAACAACAGCCACAGCTGTTTTGAATTTGTATTTTTATTTCAAAATCCGTGCCTTGAATTTAGTAGTGAAAATTCCTCTGAGTCTTAGAGGTTTTTTACAAAACTAAAAATTTATTAATAAAATAAATAATTTTAAGCATATAAATAGGTCTACAAATTACTACTATGATAACTCCTATCTCCCCCATTTAATCTAACTCCCAATTATACCGTTGTTAAGGCAACAGCAAAAGCAAAATAGATTTTAACAGATCCAGGCAAAGCACACAATACCCTGGACAGGGATATTGCCCATGAATTCTCTTAGCTTCAGTTCATATAGGCAGCAGCTTGGTACATAGAGGTTGGATGCTTTTCACAGTTGTTAGATCTTAAAATGCCTTTCCCTTACACATAACCTCATCCCCTTTATTCAGGTTGAATGCAAACTTCATTGTTTCAATATGTATTTATACTTAACCTTTCTAAAAAGAAAAATCTTTCATAGTACCAATTTCATCAGTAAGCTTTGGGAAAATTAAACACACTGTTTGGCTTCTTCTGGCTAAGTGTAACATTTCACCCTCTCTTTTGAAATTAAAACTAATCTGGTTTATCTAAAAATGCAAACTTTCCTTTACACCTCACATTCTAAAATTTCAGCTATTTTACTTATTTAGCATTTCAAATCTAACTTCTCTTCCGATACATCAAAGCCTTCAGGTCAGCTGTCTTTAATTCAATTAAGTCACACATGCACACACACATGCACACACGCACATGCACTCCAGACCCTACTATTCCTACTTTACAATAAATCACAGTAACATTATGAAAACTATTATATTCTCATGACAATGAGTTTAGAAATAGGTGTACTGAGCAATTAAAAACATGGCTGAAAAACTGGTATAGGATGGAGTGCATCAGATTTCTGAGGCATAGGCATTGGCATTGGTTCAGGGGAAGATGGAATCTGTTCAAGGCAGAGGGTGTACACCTGAACAGGGCTGGGATGAATATCTTTGCAGGGAGATTTGCAAATGTTCGGGAGGTTTAAACTAGATTGGCAAGGGATGAGAACCTGAGGGCCAATTCAGAGCAGGGGATAGGAGATAGAAAGCTCGTGAGTGACTCTGAAAGACAGAAGCAGCACAGGTTAAAAATTTTACAGCACAGGAATTTGGTAATGTTAAAAGCAAGGAGTATAAAACTAATGAGCTGAAGGCGTAGCTATACAGATGGCAGCATATTGCTATAATGGAAATTTGGCTTAAAGGGGGCAAAAATGGCAGCTCAACATTCCTGGATATAGTGTTTTCAGGCAGGATAGAGAAGGGGATAAAAAGGCGGGGGGTGTAGCGTTATTGGTTAAAGAATCAATTACGGTTGTGAGGAGGAATTATATGCAAAATGAAACATCAAATGAGGCCATATGGGCTGAGCTCAATAATAAAAAAAGGTGCAGCCACAGTGCTAGGATATTATAGATACTATAGACCCCCAAAGAGTGGAAAGGTGTTAGAAGAACAAATATATAGGCAGATTTCTGAATGCAAAAACAATAGGGAGTAATGGTTGGAGACTTCAACTACCCTAATATCAATTGGTGTATGAACTGTGTGAAGGGCACAGAGGGTGCAAAAATCTTGAACTGCATTCAAGAGAACTTCTTTAAACAGCACATAACATGGCCGATGAGAGGGGGTGCAATTCTAGATTTAGTCTTAGGAAATTAAGCTGGGCAAATGGATGAAGTAGCATTGGGGACCATTTTGGAGATAGTGACCATAATACATTAGATTTACCATCATTGTGGAAAAGAACAAAGATAGAACAGGAGTAAAAGTTCTAAATTAGGGGAAGACAAATTTTACAAAGCTGAGAAGGTGAATTGGCAATGTGGACTGGATACAGCTCCTAGAAGGGAAAACAGTGTTAAATCAGTGGGAGGCATTCAAAAGTGAGATTCTATGGGCACAGTGTAGACATGTCCCCACAAAAGAAAAGGATGGTGCTGCCAAATCTAGAGCTCCCTGATTGTCCAGATGCATACAGGGTAAGATAAAGCAGTAAAAGAAAGCTTATGACAGTCACAAAAAGTTTAATACCGTAGAAAACCTAGAGGAGCATAGAAATCACAGGGGTGAAGTATAAAAATAAATTAGGAAAACAAAGAGAGGATACAAAAAATATTGGCAGGTAAAAATTAAAGAAAACCCAAAGATATTTTACCCGTGCATTAAGAGCAAGAGAATAACTAAGGAAATGGTAGGGTCTATCAGAGCTGTATGTGGTAACTTATACGTTGATGCAGAAGATATAGGCAAGGTTCTCAATGTGTACTTTGTCTTTGTCTTCAGGAAGGAGAGGGATAATGCCGACATTCTAGTTAAAGACTAGTGTGAAATATTAGATGCAATAAGCATAAAGAGAAAGGAAGTACTGGAGGGACTGACATCCTTGAAGGCAGATAAATCATCAAATGGATTGTATCCCAGGCTGTTAAAGCAATCCAGGGAGGAAATAGCAGATGCTCTAAGGGTCATTTTCCAATCTTCACTAGATACATGTGAGGTACCAGAGGATTGGAGGTCTGCAAACATTGTACCATTATTTTTAAAAGGTGCAAGGGATAGCCCAGAAAATTATAGGCCGGTCAGTCTGACTTCGGTGGTGGACAAATTATTGAAATCAATTCTGAGAGACAGGATAAACTGTCACTTAGAAAGACATGGATTGATCAGGGATAGACAGCATGGTTTTGTTAGGGGAAGGTCATGTCTTACTGATTTAATCAAATTTTTTTGAGGAAGTGAAAAGGAGGATTAATGAGGATAGTGCGGTATTGGATGTTGTCTACATGGATTTTAGTAAGGCAGTTGACAAGGTGTCACATGGCAGACTGGTCAGAAAAACGAGATCCCATGGGATATAGGGGAAGATGGTGAGTTGAATCCAAAATTGGCTCAGTGACAGGAAACAAAGGGTAATGGTTGATGGATGTTTTTGTGAATGGAAAGCAGTTTCCAGTGGTGTTCCACAGGGCTCAGTGTTGGGGCCTTTGCTGTTTGTTGTATATATTAATGATATGGATTTAAACTTGGGAGGCATGATTGGGAAATTTGCAGATGACACGAAAATTGGCCATGTAGTTGATAGTGAAGAGGATAGCTGTTGTCTCCAGAATGATACCAATGGTTTGGTTGAGTGGGTGAAAAAGTGGCAAATGGAATTAAATCCAGAAAAGTGACAGGTAATACATTTGGGGAAGGTAAACAAAGCAAGGGACTACTCAATAAACGTGAGGACACTGAGACATTGAGAGGGGTTCAGGAAGTGAGAGACCTTGCGTGCACGTGGTAGGACATGTGGATAAGATGGTGAAGAAAGCATATAGAATACTTTCCTTTACTGGACATGGTAATGCTGGAACTAAATAAAACACTGCTTAGGCCACAGCTAGGAGGAAGGACATAATTGTTCTAGAGGGAGTACAGAAGAGATTTACAAGAATGTTGCCAGGGAATGAAAATTGTAGCAATGAGGAAATATTGAATAGGCTAGGGTTGTTTTCCTTAGAACAGAGGAGGCTGAGGTTTACAAAATTATGAGGGGCCTAGATAGGGCAGACAAGAAAGACCTGTTTCCCCCAGCTGAGGAATCAATTACCAGGATACATAGATTTAAGGTGATTTGTAGAAGGATTGGAGAGGACATGAGGAAAAACTTTTTCACCCAGAGGGTGGTGGGCATCTGGAATTCATTGCCTGAGCTGATGGTTGAGGCTGAAACCAACTCATTTCAAAGAGACCTGGATCTGCACCTGAAGTGATGTAATGCGCAAGGCTATGGACCAGATGCTGGAAAGTGGGATTAAAATGAGCGGCTGGCATTTTTTTTCTCTTTTATGGCCAATGTGGACATGATGGGCTGAGTGGCCTCTTTCTATGCCATAACTTTTCTATAATTCTATGGTTTTGTCCATGTTTGGACCAAGGGTCATGGGACTAGAGGAGTTTACAGAGATAGGAAGGGGGCCAGGCTATGGATGAATTTGAAAGCAAGATGAGAATTTTAAAATCAAAATGTTGCTTGATTGAGAGCCAATGTAGAGTATGGGGGTGATAGACGAAAAGAACTTGGTGCGAGTTAGGACACAGGCAGCAGAGTTTTGGATTGACTTCAAGTTTACAGAGATAATTCCAAGACAAGCAGGTTTGGCCACAAGTGCCACATATGAAGTGGCTATCAGGTGTTGACATGGGTTGTTGATTTCAATGTTGGCACCTACCAAGCCACTATAGTCACTGATCACCTTGATGGCACAAAACAAAAACAGAATTACCTGAAAAACTCAGCAGGTCTGGCAGCATCGGTGGAGAAGAGTTGACGTTTCGAGTCCTCATGACCCTTCAACAGTTCTGTTGAAGGGTCATGAGGACTCAAAACATCAACTCTTTTCTTCTCCACCGATGCTGCCAGACATGCTGAGTTTTTCCAGGTAATTCTGTTTTTGTTTTGGATTTCCAGCATCCGCAGTTTTTTTGTTTTTATCTTCATGGCACATGCTGGCCCACAGGTAATGTTGCTATTTTCTTCTGTCCTCGGCTAATTTCTCCCCGGTGTGAGAATCAATGTTTTGGGCCTTCATATCATGCTTGCAAACATCTTTGAAGTGGAGTTTTGAGCATCAGCATCATCTGGCTCCAGGTATCTCACCATAGCGAAATTCCTTAGGTGTATGAATGTCTTCCATCCTGTAAATGTGCCCAAGCCAGCAAAGTGAACTCTGCTTGATGAGTCCAAATATGCTTGGGGGCTTTGCCTTTGAGAGAACTGCTGAATTCATGATTTTGTCCTTCCATGAGATGTCCAGAATGTGCAGCAAACAGCGAAGATGAAAACTGTTCAGTTTCCTTTCTTGATAACTGTAAGTCATCCATGTTTCACAGCCATACGACAACGTATTGAGAATACAAGCCTCATAAGCCAGCATCCTGGTTATTCCATTCACATTTTGTAAGTGGCCAAAGGTGCTAGCTGCTTTATCTATGTTCTGCGTCAAGAGACAAACTGTCTATTACCATGCACCCAAAGTAGCAGAAGATGCTAACCATTTTCAATGGAATGTTATTTTGTGTGATCAATGATGGAAATGCGACACCCTGTCCCACTGCCAGTTTTCTTGATGTTTACAGTCAGGCAGAACAAGCTACAGGTATGGGAGACACAATCAATGAGTCTTTGTGGCCAAGTTTCTGTGAGAGCAACTGGCATGGCATCTTCACCATGTTTCGTTGATTAAGATGTGCTGAATTTTTATCTTCATTTTCAGTCTGGACAAATTGTAGGGCTTGCTGTCTGACCTAGTATGTAGGTAAACTCTTTCCATTTCCATTTCTGCAGGGAAGGCAAAGGTCAGGTGCATGGAGAAAAAGATAGCAAACAAAGTAGGGGGCTAGGTCACACTCTTTTTCACTCCACTCTTCACCATGAAACTATCAGAAGTGGTGGCATCAAACTGCACAGTACAGGCATGTTGTCATGAAACTGAGGAATTTTGGTGGACAGCCAATCTTCCTCAAAATCTTGTAGAATACAGCCGTGCTGACCAGCCAGGAATGCACTGGAATGGTCAAGTTTAGAACTAATAAAGCTACGATTGAGGTTGTCAGTCTCAGATGAGTGAGGCAGGGATGAAGTCGAGTGATGTTAAGAGGTGGAAATTTACAATCTTTGTAATGACGTAAATATATGATCAGAAGCTCATCTTGGGGTCAAATATGACACCAAGGTTGCAAACAGTTTGGTTTGGTCTCGGACTGTTGCAGGGAGAGGGATCAAATAGGTGGCTCGGGAATGGAGTTTGGAGCAGGGACCAAAAACAATGGCTTCATTCTTCCCAACATTTAATTGAAGAAAATTTCTGCTCATCAGTACTGGATGTTGGATATGCAGTGATAATTTAGCAATAGTGGAGGAGTTGGAGAGATGGTGGTGTGGTAGAGTTGAGTGCCAACAGCGCACATGTGAAAATTAATGCTGTGCTTTCAGGTTATGTTGCCAAGGGGCAGCTTGTAGAATCATGGAGTCCTTCCAATTTCCTTTTGAAATCAATCACCTCAGCTTCCACCATCCTAGTAGGCATCGAGTTCCAGATCATTACCACATCCTCATATCTTCCTCACATCCACCCTACATATCTTATCCAAAATCTTAAATCTGTGTGCCCTAGTGCTTGTACCTTCAGCTAATGGGAACAACCCTTTTTTGTCTACCTTATTTAAACCTGTCATAATCTTTTATACATCTATCAAATGTCCCCTCAACTTCCTTTGCCCTAAGGAGAATAACCCCAGCTTCTTCAACATAACCCTGTCATTAAATCCCTGATCCCTGGAATCGTTCTGGTAAATGTCCTCTCAAGGACCCTCACATCCTTCCTAAAGTGTGGTGAACCAGAACTGGATGCAATGCTCTCGTTATGGCCTAAATAGAGCTTTATAAAGGTTCAGCATAACTTCTCTACTTTTGTACTCAATACGTCTATTTATGAAGCCCAAGATCCTATATGATTTGCTAACTTCTCTGATTAGGTCCTGCCACATTGAAAGATTTATGCATATGAACCCCTGTTCCTTCTGTCCCTGCACACTCTTTAGAACTGTGCCATTTAGTCTCTATTGCCCCTCCCTATCTCTTCTGCAGAAATGCATCACCTCACACTTCTCTGTATTAAATTCCATCTGCCACTTCTCTGCCTAATCTGATAGCCTATTCTGTCACAGTCAATTGACATCATCCTCACTATCAGTCACACCTCCAAGAATAGAATCATTTGGCAGATTTTGAAATTTTACTTTGTATTCCAATACCCAAGTCAGATGAGAGGTAGGAGGAGGGGTCAAAGAAAGATCCTTGGGAGACACCAGAGGTGACAGTACAGGAACAGGAAGAGAGGCTGTTTCAAATGATACTCTATCTATGGCTATGATTAGATAGATAAGAATGGAACAAGGTGAGAGCAGTTCCCCACCCAGCTGAGTGATAATGGAGAGGTATTGGAGGAGGTCAACCATGTCAATGATTGCAGACAGGTCGAGAAGGAAAAGTTTACCTTTGTTACAGTCACATTTGTGACTTTGATAAGAACCGTTTCGATACTGTGGCAGGGATGAAAACCCGATTGGAGGAATTGAAACATGGAATTCCGAGAAAGATGGGCATTGGTTTGGGAGTTGACAACATGCTTAAGGACTTGAGAGGAAAGGGTGGATGGATATAGGCAGTATTTTGCAAGGATAGCGGGGTCAAGGGTTGTTTTCTTGAGGAGGGGGTGATGATGGCAGAATTAAAGGAGGTGCAATATCCAAAGAGAGAAAGAACCGTCAATAATATTGGCTAACATAGGGGTCAGGAGGGAAAGGTGGATGGTCAGCAGTTTAGTGGGAATAGGATCAAGGGAGCAGGAGATGGAGCTCATGGATGAGATGAGCTCAGAGAGAGCATAGTGGGAGATATGAGAGAAACTAGAGAAAGGTGGAGTTCAAGGCTAGGGCGAGGAGAAGTTTAGAGGATGTTTAGCCCAGTGGGCTAGCAGAAGGGAGGAAGGCAGCAAAAGCAGCTGAGGCAGAGACAGCTGAATCTGATGGTCTTGATCTTAGTGACAAAGAAGTCCATGAGATCTTCACACTTTTTGCTGGAGGTGAGGGTGTAGGAGACAGCAGAGAGCGGTTTAGGAAGATGGTTTGCAGTAGAGAAAAGAAGCTGGCAGCTATCTTTGCATTCCAGGATGATACTGGAATAGTAAGTGGTTTTAACAATGAGAGGAGGACCTGATAGTGTTTTATGTGATCCAACCAGATCTAGCTGTGGTTGGCTAAAGCAATTGTCCACCTTGACCTCTCAAGTCTGCATCCCTTGAAGTTAAGGGAGTGTCATATGGGAGAAATGGTGAGGATGAGAGAGAAATAATTGTATTTGGGACCAAGGTTTAATATGATCTGGAGCCGAGTTGTCCTCGCAGAACCCAAACTAAGCACTAATGTGTAGATTATTGGTAAGTGCTGCTTGATAGGACTGCTGATGGCCCCTTCCATCACTTTGCTGATGATTGAGAGCAAGTTGATGAGCTGGTAATTGGCCAGATTGGATTTGTTCTATTTTTGTGGATAGGACATACCTGGTCAATTTGCAACTTTGTCGGTAGATGCCAATGTTGTAGCTATACTGGAACAGCATGGCTCGAGGTGAAGCTAGTTCTGGAATATGTTTTCAACACTACATTCAGGATGCTTTTGGGTCCATAGTTTTTGCTGTATCCAGGACACTCAGCTGTTGTGTTAGTTTCTCTCTTACCTATTGTAGTGCACCTATGAGGTATTACCCCAGTAGCTTCAGGATGGGAGGTGGAATGCTGCTGGACCTCCAATGAAACCACTTGAGATAGCTTGTTCAGTGAGCTCAGGAAGCTTAGACACAAGAGGGAGAAGTTGCAAATTTGCTCACCTCGGCTACTGCAGTCTGCCCGGTTGGCTTTCTGGTACCAAGGTGGCAATTGATTAAAAGAGTGCCTGGGAATCAGGCTTGCTGACATCCTGAAAGAGGACAGCACTTGCCTTTCTTGGTGTGCCATTGCCATTTGCACGGGCTGCTTTTCAGCCCTTCCACTGATCTGTGCAAGAAAACATGGCAGATGGACTGTGATGTTACTAAAGCCCCTTTCTATGCTTTCTCACATGATTTTCAAGGCTTGTGGAAAGGGTGGAGCCCAAAGCCTGAAGGACACAACCTGGGTTTTGATCAAAGGCCCTTGAATTGAGGACCTTGTTGCAATGTGCATAGAGCTAACTACTTATTCTATGGTTGACTGCATCATTTCAACATCATGCACAAGGACTTCTGACGAGCTGAAAATAGAGTACTCTACACATTGCAACATTAAGATAGTGACTACACTTCAAAAGTGCTTAATTCGCTTTAAAGTACTTTGGGATGTCCTGAGGCATGAAAGGCACTATATAAATCCAAGTCTTTCTTTTTTTCCCCTTTCACTGTCTGACAGGGTACAAAAGCTTCCTGGCAGGCAGATCAATTCATTGATAACTGTGCATCAGCAATTGCAGAATCGTTTAAAGGCTGGGCCTGGATGTCTTTCAAATAACTCTGGAGTGCTGTGTCCTGTGGTGTCTTTGCAACACTTGCTCAGTGAATCACGCAGTTCAAACCCTTGTAATTCAGTTCCTACAGTAGAATGGATGGCAATTCTTGGGCTAGAGTTTTGTAAGGGCTAGACAGTGAATCTTCTGGAGAGCTGTCTTTCACTTCATCTGATACAGTTAGGCCCAGGACTTGCAATGGACCTCAGAAAAAAGGTAGACAAGTGTTATCACTTATTGCAAGGGAAAGTAGTAGTAGATGAAGAACATCTCTGCATTATAGCCTCATCAATGTTATATTAGTTGACAAGTAAAGCACATGAGGGAGAAAGATCATCAACCACAAGAGAAAAAGAGGAAAAGATGACTAAATACATTTGTTTTGGTTAAGGGACAGAAAACAACTATATGCCTTTTTGGTTGCATTGATGTCACACGCAGTTGACATAACAAACTTCAACATGATTTATGTCACTGTTCCATGCTTTGTAAACAAAATAATAACATTTTTTTCATGAAGACAGTGTTGTTTCAGTAAGTACTAGCTATGTTTAGCACATGAGAATAATGGGCCAGTTATGCTTAGTCACTTGTGCCCCTGTGAGCATATGCAACTGTTTAAAAGAGAGTCAGTAAAAATAAATAGTTGTACTTTTATTTTCTTCCTAGATATGAGAATGGTCAAAGGAAAATGGGGACACTTGCTTTTCAAGTGAGCAACTTTTTTTTTCCCCAGGAAACAGTTGGGTTATCATTTTTTCTTCCTGTTGTCTCTTACACACAGTCAGAGAGTGATCTTTCCTGAAACACTACAGCCGAAAGCTAAACAAGGGTTCAAATAGATAAAGCTAATGGCCCTAAATTGATCATTGGCACTTGTTTTAGACCTCCAGGCCGAGACACCCATGATGGGTGAGCACAAATTACCAAGCATTGGGACTATTTTAATATTGCAATGTCTCCAGGTCAAATTACTAGATGCTTTTCCCCAAGAGGAGGATCTCACTAATATGAATGGTCCAATCATCTAAAAAGTGTCAGTTAAACCTCAATTTGGTTTCCTTCATCTAAAATGAAGCCCATATATGGTGGTGCTCATCATGTGCAGAAAGAACTTGCCGCACTGATATAGCACCATTCATGACATCCTAAAACACTTCACAGTCAATTAAGTACTTCTGAAATATATGGTCGGATTTTTGTGGATTCTGAATGAATCCAGAACCATTTAAAAATGGAAGACGGAACCTAATTGCAGGATTTCAGCCTCCATTCCCGGCACCCCCAATTTTCTCTGGCATTGAATAAGGGTGCAGGTAACAAGTCCACACCCTGCACTAATAACCTCGCTGGTTCCATTGTGGGGTTGGCATCTCCTTTTCGTGGAGTCAGGCCAGCTTCTCCATGACTCGTGGTTCACAGCCCCTCAGAGGAGTCATGAACATAGTCTGGATTTGGGAACATTTTGAAATCTACCTTCAAAAGATCTTAACCCATGCATCCTCCATGCCAACTAATGCCCCCCCCCAACCCAATCTTATGGCCCTTCATACTCTCCATGCCAAGTCATAGCCCTTCCATGCCCATTTATACAGAATCAATAAACACTATAGCAACAATGGCATTTGTGAAACTGCTTAGAAACAAACACCCATTCACCCTATAAAAGTGTCAATCAAACAGACCATTAAAGTATTAATAATGGAAGTTTTAAGCACTTCATACCTCTTAACCTTGTGCAAATAAACATTGAGACATTGACAAAAGAGATCAGCGAAAATATAACTTATAACCTCATAGAGATGTCAATCAAGAAAAGTCAATGCTTCTCTGCACTTGTGTAAACAAACTCAATCACAAAATCCTTTTATAAGAGTCTGGGCTCTCAGCCAAGCTCCTGAATCCTTTTATATCTGAGCAATATGAAAGAGTTTGTTTACACAGGTACAGAGAAGCATTGGCTTTGCTTGATTGGATGAGATTATAATGTTATTTTTCTTGTGATCATTTCTGTCAATGTTTCAATGTTTATATGCTCAAGGTTAAGAGGTGTCAAGTGCTTAAAGCTTCTGTTATTTATACTTTAATGGTCTAGTTGATTCACACTTTTATAGAGTTAAAGTGACATCAGTTTTTCCAAAAATTATGAATATTTTTCTAAGTGGCTTCACACATTCTATTATTACTAGAGAGTTAATTGGTCTGTGCATAGTGTATACTGGGTGAATGGGCATGTAAGGGCCATGAGTTGGCATAGAGGGTATGAAAGGTCATTAGGGATGGGTGGGGGACATGAGTTGGCATAGGGGCATGAAGGTGGCATGGAGAGTTGATGGGGGGAGTAATAGGGTGTGAGAGGTGAGGGGCAGAGGGCCTAAAATGTTACCAAACAATGGGGATAAAGTACTACGGAACCAAGGTGGGCCTTTTAACCAGCCTTCCAAGACACTTGGCTGCCCCTGTGGCCACCTCCGATCTGCTTCTGGGGGTAGTGGGCCTGACTCTAGCCACCCCTGCCTCCCCAATGCAAATATAGGTATAAGGTGCCCCTTTATGCACAAGACAGGTCTGCTGAGTCAGGAAATTTCCCAATTTGAGCAACCCCCCTCAGTAGCGAAAATCTGGCACATAGTCACTGTTATGCGATATGGGGAAACACAGAAGGTAATTTTCACGGAAGAAGATGATAATCAACCAATTAATCTGTTTTAGTGATGTTGTTGATGAATCAATACTGTCCTGGATATTAGGAGAACTCCCTGCCTTTCTTTAAATTGTCCCATAGAATCTTTTATATCTATCCAAGAAGGCACAAAGGGCCTCTTTTTAACATTGTGTCTGAAAAGTGGCAACTCCAACGATACAGCATTCCCTCAGTTCTGCACCAACATTGTAAGATCTCAAAGATTGCCCTGGAGTCTCCATGAATTGAAGATTAATCTGGACACTGCTTCAAGGAGAAAAATCATGGGGGAATTAAAAGATTTTATTCAATTCCTTTGAACACTTACTTATTAGATGTAAATATATTGGAGATAGGGGGAAAGGCAATTTTACTGCACAGGGAAGGAAGTTTGCAGCAGGTGTCATGTGATGAATCTTCAGGAATACATCCAACCTGAGCTGATAACCCTATACTACAGTGAAGTGTCAGGTTAGATTTTGAGCTGAAGTCTCTTAACTTAAATTCAGAACTTCCTGACTCAAGAGGCAATAGTGCTACGACGGAACTGGTATATTGCTGTTTTAACGTTGCACAAACTGTGTAGCATTTTTTTCTGAACTCTATTACAGTAATTCTCCTTCTTGACTATAATTAAGTATCATGCAAAAATATTCTGTTGTTTTACAACGAAACCTAAAAAGTCTTTTGCAAAAGCACCTTCTTTGATTCTTTTTAATTCTTGATATGTTCTAGCACTTCTTAGTATCATGGAAATGGCTTACATTCAATGGTTCTGTTTGTGTCTGGGTAATTTTAGAAGCTCAAAAGGTGATCCCATACCTCAGGGTAACAGATGAGGTCACTATCTTCTTTGTGACTGGGCTATGGAATTGAGAGATTCTAAACTCTTTCTAACTGACAAAAACCATTTTAAATCCTCATGAGAGTTTGTCCCAGAGATCTGGGAGGGGCTGGGTTTATTTTGCAGTTAAATTTAGCTGTTATAAGGTATGCTTTGAGAGATAATTGCAGACAATTGCTTTTCAAAAATGTCTTGTTTTCCTTGTTCAACTGTTATCTGGCTCAGTGAAATTTAAAATCTCACTAGCTGCATCTCATGAAAATGTTGTAAAGCAAAGATTAGTCAGTCAGGAAAGGTAAATAACTAAAACAAAAACAGAATTACCTGGAAAAACTCAGCAGGTCTGGCAGCATCGGCGGAGAAGAAAAGAGTTGACGTTTCGAGTCCTCATGACCCTTCGACTAGGCTGGAGGAGAAAAAGACATACCTTACAATGCTGTCTATCTTTACAGTTTGCTATGGATCTTTTAAGTAAACTAGAAAACCTAGCACCACCAAAATCAGTAGACCTCTTGCTACGAACTATACATTTGTACCAAACTTGTAAAAATCCTGTAAAAACTTAAACTGTTTTTTTAGTTTCATACCAGCAATAATTGCAGGATGCTTGATGGGATTTCACCTCCTGGATCTATGTTCAAATCCACTACTCCATTTGAAGCTTTAAACCTCCAATATGAAATCAGTTTTGCTTAGTCCCAATCCAATTCAAAGTGGGGCCTTTTAAGTAAAAATATTATTCTAATTATGAAATATTTTAACTACTATTCACTTACATCTTTGCAGATAAATATGCAAAATTCCATACTACAAACTTGCACCTGAGGAGGCAGAACCTCACACTTCTGACAATGCAATGCTCCCTAAATACCGCATAGAAATAATTATGCGCTCAAGTCTTGAAGTGGGTCTTGATCCCACGATCTACTGACAACTACATTTTCAATTATTCAAAACTGGAGCTACTTCTAAGAAGATGCGGGGACCTGGTTTGGGGAATAGGAAACAAATATTTATCAAAAACAATGGGCTTTTATAGTCAGGAGGACAAATAATTACAAGTAATAGTTTTAATATTAGGCTTTTTGGATTTCTTTTCTTAATTCTTCAGACACTTAAAACTTGGTTTATACTTTTTGAATTTCTGGCTTTATTTTTTAATTTATTTGAAGAGAAAGGACAAGGCAGTACCATCTCTCTCAATATGCTAGTGAGGTCATTATCTGTCCACTGATTATGTATTACCAGCAAAGGGTCATCATGCTGTGATTGAATGAAGCCTAATTTGCTCAGCTTACTCATATTCAAAATGGGGCCACTTATTAAAATGCAGAACTGTGCTCATTGTTAAAGAAATATTATCATTTTAAATATGCACTGTTAATTTTTTAGTAAGGAAATTGCAATCTTATTGATTTACCACTATCAATGCCATATTGAAGTCCACAGCTATTTCAAAAATCTCCATTTCTTCCTGGCCTGAAAAGTCAGTCTATGACATAGCTTTCTTATCTGCAATACTACTAGCGTAACAAAAATAGCTATGAAGTGGTTCCAAAGGAAAAAGTGACCGTTCATTCATTACTTCTTGCTGTCTGTGGTTTTCACTGAATTCAGAACAAAGCCAAGTTTTAAAGCCAAGTTGTAGGGAGCAGTGACAGCAAATGAGGCAGGTTTCTATGGTAGCCAAATGATGATTTGGAATTTCTGTCTCACAAGAACTTTTATTGCTGCAATAAATATTCAATGTTTAATGATAGAATTCAGCTAGAAATGGTCACTAATGGATGTATTTCTTGGTTAATTTGAATTTTTTTTCTTGGTTAGTTAGTTTCTTTCCTTTAGCTTTTTTTATGTTATGATTAATTTTTTAATGGCTAGGGGTCCACAACTAATACATTGGCCAAATTTTTGCTCCTGGGTCGGGTGCACAGAGATGGGAGAATTCCTGGCTCCACGAATCCAACCTCTAAAAACATCTACCCGACATCCCGATCCAGTGGGGGGGGGGGTGAAGGCTAAAATAGGAGTTGGGGTGGGCAACTCCAGAAGTATTGAAGGGTCAGAGATGGGCCCAGTGTGGGTTGGGCAACTCAGGTGAAGATAAAAAGCGGCTTCAGAAAAGCCCATTTGAGAGGTAGGTCATCAATGGTGAAGCCCCGTGCCTCAGAGGAGACATCATTGCCTTGTCAGGTGAGTGTCCAAGCTGTAAATGTTGTCCAACTGTTAGCTGACCCTGGAACAGATGACCCATCATGGGCTTTCCCAGTGGCAGAAATGTCATTGTTGCTGCCTAATCAAAGTGTACTCTACTGAACTACTGTAACATGGAGTCAATTCACAAGACAAAGCTATTCCCACTGCTACCATTATGCAGTCATGTAGTCGACTGCCAAGACTTAGTGGATGGATGAATGATGAACACTGCCATGCTCATTATCCCATCCATTTGCCACCCATCTATCAGCATGTGCCCCCATGATTAACCCTTGACCAGATCCCTCACAGCTACACCCTGTCATGGCATAAGTGTGACTCACAGAAATTAAACCAGTAGGGTTGTCAGTGGTCACAGAGCCCAGCATGCTACCTTGGAATCACAGCCACGACATAAACGGCACCAAGCATTTGCACAGAGCCATGTTTTCTATCAAACCTTACCAGGAATCACTGATGATATGGTAAGAATGGTTAGTACACAATGTAAGCACACAAAAATAAATGAAAGCATTGTGATCTGAATGGCTCAGGATCCTTTTCGCCTTACATTTTAAGTCAATGAATGTCACGTTGAGGAGATGTGGGGGAAGAGATGGATATAGTTACTCCATGATTTTCTGACCAGGACCTTCAGGTTTTGATGGAAAAGGTCCAGAAGAAGAGACTAGTCCCCTACCCTGCTGGCCACAACCAAGAAGGCAATGCAGCAACCAAGGAGGCCTGGATAGTGCAGCTGTGGTGCGAGCAGCAGACCAGCAGCATTCATGTATTCAGTGCAGGACAAGGTTCACTGGCCTGCTGCATTCCAGCAAGGTGAGTAGCTCATCCGCACAGAGCTCCAAGGGAGGGGTCATATCTGCATGCTGCAGCTAAGGTGCAAGACATGACATATACCACTGCTTCAGCATTGAGGCTTATATGTGTACGCAGCTCACGTAGGTGTACACAGAACACATGTGGATGAGCACTGTGATGCACAGACACAGTGAAGAACAATATCTCCCCAAGCACTATATATCAGGCTAGCATAAATATATGTTGTCATTGCAGTCAAAAAGGGCAAAGAATGCTCTGGAGGTGGCCCAGACTGGGTCAGCCTGGCTGAGACACATCCGACCCATAGAGATTGTCAGGGTGCCTGAACAACTGTCTGTTGGTGATGGTGAATCACATTAGCAGTTGATAAAGGCAGTGTTGAAATTACCTTGGCGCATGGTGGTAATGGTGGAGGTCATGATGTCATTTCATTGAGCACAAGAGGATGTTGGCATGAGAGGGAGTGCAAGGATGGAGTTGAGTTATAAGGGCAGCACACAAGCATGGTTAAGGCAATAGCATACATCAGAGAGTGCTTTCACAACAGAAGGGCTATACCTAAATAACAATTTTTGTTATCTCACACAAGTCCTAGCTCCTCTGCTCCCTTATCTGGCCACCACCACCACCACCACCACCCCCCAACCCAAATCATCCCTCGGGTATCAAGAAAAGGAAGAGATGTCCGAGGTGACAGTGTCACATCACACTAGCCCACATATCGCCAACCCAGATCCAGACACTTTAGAGGGATGTGGCACACATGTTGTGTTGGTGGCACAGGATAAAAGTGCAGGAGAAAATGTCAGAGTCAGAGACACCTGTGCACAGCCCCACTTGGAGAGGGATGAAACTCATTACGATGCTCTAGTGACAGGAACGTGGAGCCTCAAAAGTCACTTTTTGCGGCACAGTATTTAGATAATCAGCAGCAGATGTGTAGACTTCTGGCAGAGTTCCCTGAAGCAGTGGAAGCTCATGGATTGTGAATGGAGGAGTCCATCAGCATCAAAAGCTCCACAATGTCCCAGGCTCAATTGCATGAGCTCTGACCATGAAGAATTAGCCAATCTCACAGCAAGACTGTGAAGCAGCATGCAGAGTTGATGCAAGAGCAGCGTCTTCGCTAAGGAAAGAGTGCAAACCTCCCTCAGTAGCCTTGATCAGATCACTCAGTTTTAGTGCCGATGTCCATGGAACACTTGATGAGCTGTGTACCCTTAACAGGATGGTCCCACAGTTGGCATAGCCGTCGCTGGATGGATGACTGCTGCGCACCAGCATCCAGTCCCATCAATCCCACCTGAAGGACATATCAGGGCTGTGCAGCATCAATCCCACCTGAAGGACATACCAGGGCTGTGCAGGTCACTGAGGAGGGTTAAGGTACCAAGAGTTCATCAGCACCCACATCTTCCTCCACCTCCTCAACCGCTCTGCCAGAGCCCTCACCTGCTGCACATGTGCCAGTGACCACAGCTGCCCATGCAGAGATATACAGGCTGCAGTCTGAAGGAGGTCCCCAATGGATGCCTGCACAGCAAGGCCAGCCACAATGCTCCTGATTTCTGTTTAAACTGAGAAATTAGCAGCCTGCCTCCTCCACCTCTGAAGCAACATGGGGAGCACCTAGAGTACTAATGGGTTCTCTGTGGTTACACCTTTCACATTGTACATAACACATTTGAGCACTTATTTACTTACACTTTTACATGACTTAATATGTGTTTGTATACTAACAAAAGAATGATAACATTATGAAGGCAGTTCTTACCAATAGAGGGCAGCATGCTGAGGTCCACCTTGACATGCCATAAGCAGGATCAAGATGAGATGTTGACTTTAAGGGAGGCTCAAAGGTCAGACACCATGAACAGATGTTGGGCAGGCAGCAGGTGCAACTCAAGCATGAGCACTGGGGGCAAGACATTCATTTGCACTGCAGTGTTACACATTGGTCTGGGTGCAAGCATCACAGCTCGAGGGACCATTTATCATGCAGATCATATTGGTCATCTGCTGTGCCTACTGCTTTGGCTGCGTTTGCACTCCAGGTGTCACAGGATGTGTTTTGTTCAGTGAGCAGAAGTATATGGAAGCCAGGAATGTTGTATGTAGTGCACACATCAGAAACTGGACCATTGGCTAGAATGGACGGTGTACAAGTTCTTTCAAAGAGGTGTTGTTGCACAGATATGGGCTACTCATCCGTGAGATGCCTTATCTGTTTGTATGCTACAATCCTATCAGTATGTATAGGGTTTGAATTCTGACACTGTGTTACTCTTAATCAAACGTTGCCCCAATGTTATGGACAATCTGGTAGCATGGGCCCCTCATTTACAGTCTTTGGCGTTCATGTGAGAGGCCAGGTTATGAATGCTTTATTACCATGTGTGTCTTTGCAATATGATGAGGCCCATGATTATGATGGTGAAGATTTCAGCCATATGAATGTGACTGAGTCCAACTCATTGATGTTTATTCTCTTCTTTGTGGGGGACAGGCAGTCCCTTGAGTAATTGTGGAGTCAGTGTACAAGGTTCTTCCGGTGGAAGTTTGTCACCTGGCACCGGCTGATGGCAATTATGATATGGGAGGACCTTATGAGAATCTATTTTGCACAAGATTCTATCTGGCGATAATCCCCTTCTGCACAAAGTCAGTTCTGGCTACATAGCCATGCCTTTCAGCTGCTCTGCCTTTGGTGGCTTCCTCATCCATTTTTTTTTATTCTTTAGCTGAAAACTGGCACCTGTGATGCTGGGGACCTCAGAATCTTCTGAATGGACAGAGGCTTCCTCCTCCTCATCTTCCTCCTCCCAGAGGTTGGAGCTCCACTCATGGTGTTGTCATCATCAATTTGTATTCCCCTCTGCCACACAATGTTGTGCATCACTACTATTCTTGATACCCTTGCTGGGGCATATTGCAGAGCTCCACCTGAACGATTGAGGCACCTAAAGCGCATCTTTAAAATGCCAATTGCCTACTCGATGGTACTCCTGGTGATGACTTAGCTGCTGCTATAGCTGTGCTCTGCCTCCGTTTGTGGGCTCCTAAAGGAGGTCATTAGCCAAGTTCTTCCCTTGTCCCCTAGAAACCAACCATGGATCTGCATTGCTGGCTGAAATAGCTGATGGCGTTGGGAACTCCTTAGTTTGTAGGAGTTGTGGCAGCTGTCAGGGGACCTCCACACACTTAAAGGAAGACGTTGTGGTGGTCACAAACCACCTGTACATTGATTGAATGGAAGGGCTTCCGGTTGACAATAGTGTCCACATTTTGAGTTGGGGCCTTTATGGCAGCATGGGTGCAATCAATAACACTTTGCACCTGAGGGAAGCCTGCTAATTTGGCTCTGTGTCTGAGACGCCAAATCTGCAGGGAAATTAATGTGATCCCCAACATGAGCAAACAGTGCATTAATTACAGCCTTAATGCAGCTGTGTGCTGCTGACTGAGATATACTAGCCAAGTCTCCTGATGAACCCTAGAAAGATCCTGAGGCATAGAAGTGGAGAGCGATGGTTACCTTCAAGCCACTGGCAGGGCTTGGGGTGGGAGGGTCAATGGATTGTGGCTTGATCGACTGCTGGGTCATGCGACATATGTCTGTCACCACCTCACAGCTTAGCCTCAGTTGCCTCCAACACTGGTTCCCTGTCATGTTGAAGTAGAATGACCTAGGTCTGTACACCCTTTCCACAGGGTAGTACCTGGATCTCCTGCCTCTTCTCCTCCTCCTTTGAGTTGCATGGGTATGAGCATCATGCACCTGAACTTCTGCCCGCCCTCTGGCCTCCGGCCACTAAGTGACTGGCCTCTATGTGCGAGGGTGCCATGCCCATCTTCTATGTTCCTTCATACAAAGCATTATGCACCCTTCCCAGCACAAAGTTCTTCCTGCCACCTGGTTGCATGAGTCAGTAGGGGCAACAATAATTACCCTGCAAGATCAGGAGCCCCATCCTCCTACTCCCTTGGGTTAAGGTTGGAATTTATTTTGTGCCATTTTTGGGGCAGTGAATAAATTTTAAAGCAAATTCCACAGGGTCCCCTACCTCTCCAAAGAAATTGGAGATAGTCCCCTTGACTATCCAAAGAAATACACCAAGTTCAAGCCTGCTCTTACCAGGTCTATTTTGCACACTTCAGGTTTCACATTCCTAGGTTACCAAAATCCGACCAGAGTGAAGGCAGCTGCTGATTTAAATGACCAGCTGCACATGCACATACATCCCCATTCCCGCCCTGGCAAAAATGGAGTGCTGTGTTCGAGGGCAGGACTTATGATTTTCAGGCAGTTCCACAATTTTTGCCACGATGGAGAGGCAAAAAATCTGGGCCATCGACTTATCTCTACATAGGTGCTCTCTGACCTTCTGAGTACTTCCAGCATTTTTTATTTTTTATTTTTGTTTCAGAATTCCAACATCTGTAGCTTTTTCCCCCCACATTGATTAGATTAGATTTTGTGTTACGAGGAACAATGGAATATTTGGAACTACCAAATACAAAGATACAAATAAATACAAATACAAAGAAATGTTGTACAATTTCAATACAAATTAATGTTTTAAATTTCATAGTCAGTGCTCAGGAATGAACATGGGGGATGGGGTGGAGGAAGAGTTGACCTCGTACTCCTATTCCTCCTGCTCCTCTCTTCTGCAGTAGCTAGTGCTGCTCTCTTTGACCTCAAGCCTCCTCCCATTCCACCTGCAGATGAAAGGGAATGCCGAGCAGGATACCCATAACCAAGCACTCACTTTCCCCTCTCTACGACATATCCAATAAGCTAGGGAAAGAACATAAGAAATAGGAGAAGGGCAGACCATACGTCCATTAAACCTGCTTCACCATGATCATGGCTGATTCTTCAACCTCAACTCCACTCCCCATATTCCTTGATTCCCTGAAAAACCAAAATTCTGTCCAACTCAGCCTTAAATAGATTAATTTAGGGTAGAGAACTTGAAGGATATATAATCCTGTGAATGAGGAAATTTCTGACCTCAGATCCAAACGATCAGCCACCTATCCCAAGACTGTGCCCTGTGTTCCAGACTCCGCAGCGAGGGGAAACAAACTCTCAGTATCTACCCTGTCAAACCCCTTCAGAATCTTGTATCTATATTTACAAATTTCACATCTTTTAAAAATATTCTGTTTTTCTATTCTTACAACCAAAGTGAATAATCTCACACTTACCTACATTAAACTCCATCTGCCCACTCTCTTAACCTGTCCTTATTTCTTCGCAGCCTCTATGTTCTCTTCACAGCTTGCATTCCCACTTAGCTTTGTACCATCAGCAAACTTGGATACGTTACTCTGGTCCCTTTATCTTAGTCATTAATATGGTGTACACTGTAAATAGCTGTGGTGCCAGAACTGATCCTTACAGTCACAGCCTGCCAACTTGAAAATTCCCTATTAATCCATACTCTTCCAAATTATTCTTGGCTTCCAAATTATTTACTGATCCTCTATTCATTCTAATATATTACCCACAACTACAGACCAGTCAATTTGAATTCAGTGGTAGGGAAACTTCTGGAAACTATAGTGTGGGTCAAAATCAATAATCACTTAGACAAGTGCAGGATAATTAAGGGAAGCCAGCATGGAACCATTAAGGGGAAATCATGTTTAACTAACTTGCTGGAGTTTTTTGAAGAGGTAACAGAGAAGGTTGATAAGGGTAACACTGTTGATGTGGTATGGATTTTCAAAAGACATTTGATACAGTGTCACACAACACACTTGTGAGCAAAAGTCTGGCTCATAGAATAAAAGGGAAATTTGGCTGAGACAGGAAACATGATAAATGGTTATTTTTCAGAGTGGAGGAAGGTCTGTACTGGGTTCCCAGCGATCAGCGTTGGGACCCTTGCACTTTCTGATATATATTAATGACCTAGACTGTGGTGTTCAGGGCATGATTTCAAAATTTGCAAATGGTACGGAGATTGGAAGTATTGTCAACTGCACTGAGGATAGTCCTGAACTTCAAAAGGACATAAGACATGTTGGTGGATCGGGCAGACAAATGCCAGATAAGTTCAATGCAGAGAAGTGCGAGGTGATTCATTTTGGCAGGAAGAATATGGAGGGACAATATAAAATAAAGGGAGAAACTCTGAAGGAGCTGCAGGGACAGAGTGACCTCAGTGTAAATGTACATAAGTCATTGAAGATAGCAGGGCATGTTGAGAGAGCAGTTAATAGAGCACACAGTATCTTAGGCTTTATTAATAAGGGCATTGAATACAAGAGTAAGGAGGCCATGCTGAACTTGTATAAGACATTAGTTAGGCCTCATCTGGAGTACTGCATCCAGTTCTGGGCACCATACTTGAGGAAGGATGTGAAGGCATTGGAGAGAGTACAGAGAATGAATCCAGGATAAAGAACTGTAGTAGGATAGATTGGAGAGGTCGGCACTGTTTTCATTGGAGAAAAGAAGTTGAGAAGGAAGTTGAGAGGAGACATGATAGAGGTATTCAAGATCGTGAGGGGTATGGATAGTGCAAATAGTGAGAAACTGTTCCCAATCAAGGGAGCATCAAGAACTAGAGGGCAGAGATTTAAAATAATTGGCAACAGAAGTAAAAATTATGTGAGGAAAAGATTTTTCACTCAGAGGGTGGTAGGAGTCTGGAACAAGTTTCCTGAGAGGGTGGTGGAGGCAGGTTTAATTGAGGTATTCAAAAGGGAATTTGGATTGCTATCTGAAAAGAAAGAATGTGCAAGGTTACGAAGATAAAGCAGGGGAGTGGGACTAGGTAGAATGCTCTTTCAGAGAGCCAGTGCTGACTTGATGGGCTGAATGGCCCCCTTCTGTGCTGTAAAGATTCTGTGATTCTGTGAACTCCATGAGCCCTTACCTTGAACATTAACCTTTTGTGTGGCACCTTACAGAATGCCTTTTGAAAATCCAAATATACTACATCCACTGGTTCCCCTTTATCTCCCCCACTATTTACATCCTCAACAACTTGAATAAATTTGTCAAGCACAATTTCCCTTTCATAAAACTACATTGGATTTTATCTGATCATACAATAATTTTCCAGGTGCATTGTTCAGACTTCCTTAATAAGAGATTCCAGCATTTCCCCGACTGATAACAGGCTAACTACATGTAGTTTTCTGTTTTCTCTTCCCCTCCTTTTTTGAATAGCAGCTTTTTTTTATTCGATCTTGGGATGTGGGCATCGCCCACAAATAAGGGAGCTAACACCTGTTTGAATGCACCTCTGCAATATTGGTTTGCTTTGTGTTGCCCATCCCTAGTTGCCCTAGTTCAGAAGGCATTTAAAAGTCAACCACATTGCTGTGGGTCTGGAGTCACATGTAGACCAGACCAGATAAGGATGGCAGACTTCCTTCCCTAAAGAACATTATTGAACCGGATGGGTTTTTACAACAATCTTAGTCTTTTAATTCCAGATTTTTACTGAATTAAATCAGGTCCCCAGAGCAGTACCCTGGGTCTCTGGATTATTAGTCCAGCGACAATACCACTGCACCATCGTCATTACAACAGTGTAACATCTGTTAACTTCCTATATACTTGGACCATTCTAGAGTCTAGAAAATTTTGGAAAATCAGAACCAGAGCATTCACTATCTCTGCAACAATCTTTTTTAGAACCTTAGGGTGTAGGCCATCAGATCTTGGAGATTTGTTGGATTTTAGTTTTTCATTTATTTTTTTGTTCACGGGATGCGGGTATCACTGGCTAGGCCAGCATTTATTGCCCATCCATAACTGCCCTTAAGTTTCTTCAGTACTTTTTCTCTGTTGCACTTAATTATCTTAATTTCCTCACTCTCGTTAGCTCCTTGGTTACCCTTTATTACTGGTATGTAACTTGTGTCTTCTATTGTGAAACACAACATATGTTTTCCATAACAAAAACAGTTCCATGTCTCTGCCATTTCCTCATATTCTTTGCAAATGCAAATAAGGGAACTAACACCTGTTTGAAGGCACCTCTGCTTCAAAGCAAACTGATATTGCAATCAGTGCTGGATACATTCAGGAAAGATAAAAGCTAATTACAGCCTTATCAGAGGTCCTTTTGGGGACCACTGCAGGCTGGCACCAAAAAGCTAAACTTATTCAAGATATTTACCTAAATGTAGAGTTAGGAGGATCGTGAATTCCTCCCAACCTGATATTAAAACCTCAGTGGCCATCATTTGTACCCCTCCCCAAGCATGACCTCACCACGTCTGGCTCACAACTGCCACCCTCTCTCCCAATCTTTGCTCCCCTCTCTCCTGATTGGCCTACTGTGTCCTAATCATGCCATCTCCTAGTCACACTACGTCCTAATCAACCCCTTCCTAATCATTCCCTCTTTCAGGACTTACCTGAGGACTTCTGCCAGTGAAGCTGCATTGCCAGCTCAATGATAATGAAACCTGAGGTCCATTTCTCGGCCAATATTTTTGTCCCTTGCGGGGCTGGAACTGCAGTGTTTCAATGTAATATTTAGCCATCATGCTCAATAATTATATTCTTTGCATAAAATCTTCAAATCTATGATTTTATCAGATATTTGCCTACTTATTTTTTTTAAATTATGATTCACCACCATCTTTTGCTGTACATCTGTTTCACTTGTCTATTATTCTGTTGGGAGTGAGGAAAATGGTCTAATTTCAAAATGTATTGATTTTCTATTATATATAGTCTCGTAATGATTGTTTAATTTAAATAATAAGTGGCTCAATGGGTAAATGTACAGCCAAATTAATTATTTTTGTGTTGTTTTGTAGGCAAACACAGCTGCCAATTTGTTTGCAGCCAGGTCCCATATCAGGACCAGGGTACAAGTAGCACTTAGGTAAGGTTGGGTCAGGAATAATGTGAAATAGAAAATCATACATCAGAACACGCAACTTTAAAATCTACTTCCGACAGTACCACGCTAACTATCCATATAGATCAGGGGTGTCAAACTCATTGTACATGGTAGGCCTGACTTAATAGCCTAGCATTTGGTGCAGGCAACATTCAGAAAAAGTTATTAAGATGGAAATGTATAAATATAAACCATATTACAGTAAACTTTGTTATCTGGCACTTTACCAACCGGAATGCTCTATTAACCAGAATTTCTTATAATCCCCAATACAAATCGTCATTTTACCAAGCGTAAGTCATTCAGAAGTTATCCAGAACCCAATGATTTCTAAGCGCTGTCAGACCACCTCGGTATGGTATAGAGGCATTAGTATTCCTTCTCTTGGCAATTGCCATTGTAATTTCTGCGTTTGTGTTGCGCATTATTGCGAATTATAAACCCCATCCTGCCATTATGACATCCAGTAAACCAGAGAAAAGTGACATTAAAATAGAAAATAGACATTTGTAGATGTACTGAAAAGTACCTGGATATTATTTTATACGACATATGTTTTAATGTACTTTACTTTAATTCTTTGAAAATTTATCCTACAAGTATCGCACCGTCTTCCATTGGTAAATGTAACTCGCCGGTAACCAGCATTTTTGATTAATCCTAGGTCCGGAGCATGCCAGATAACAAACATTTTACTGTAGATTCTAGACAATAATCCTTAATTAATTCAGTTTTCTGTTCATCTTCAATTATTCCACTCTTTTTATATTTTATAGATGTAATGGTTTTGAACATTGGAACATATCTTCCCAAATTTTTCCTGTTTGGTTTGCATAGTACATTTTGTTCTTTACTCCATCTTAATTTTTCTGTTCTTCCATTTTAGAGATAGCTTATCTTCCTTACGCTTGTTTATCTTCAGTCTACAATGTCTTTCACGTTTAGTGCTACATTAGTCAACACTTTGTTCAGTAAATATTTATAAATCTGCTGGTTGAATTTAATTACTAAACGAATTACTAACTGGGTTTATTAGTAGTAATATGCTAATTATTGATAGCTATTTACAGTACTTTTTTAAAAAATTGCTGGGACAATCATAAATTTAAGGAATGCCTTTTTGAAAGTATGTTACATGTCAATGATTTGTTGACAGCAATTGCTTAAAAAAAAACTAACATTTCGTCTGTTATATTATTTAGCCCTATGTCTAACAACCCTTGGATCTCCGGTAACACCGCTCAACTCAGGATACACTTTTAGCTTTTACATCTGTCAATTTCTATGACCGGCAGCTTCGCTAACTTATCCAATTCACCTGTCCAGAACCAAACACAATATGGTCATTCCCGGAGATTTTCCATGGGGACTTCTAACTTCAACATTCATGGGGAGTCTACAGGCTGCATGATGCTGCCCTATATGTTTGGTATTCCTGGCCTGGATTATGTGCTCCAAACACTGGTGTGAAGCTTAAACCCATAAACGTCTGACTCAGAAGTAGTATGTTTGACACTTGTTAACATTACTGCTTAACATTACATACGTCAGAATGCCAGCATTTTTTGAACTCAAATTTTCCAAGAAATTTTCATTCAGATTTCCAATAAACCCGCTCCAGTTTGGTGGACTGCGATGGATTTATGTTGCCATTCACCACTGGCCCGCTGGATGTAGCAACGTCTGGTAAGAACTCGGACGCAATAGGGGATTGCTGCAATGAAACTGGCGGTAGAGGAAGTCGCAGGATAAACTCCTTAAAATTCTATGAATTTCAACAAACTTACTAATGTTTACTGGAAACAAGCCCGCAATTATTACGAAAGAGGACCTTTTTCAAGATATTCAACAAAAGAACAAACCAAAAAAGTTCTGTAACGCCCTTCCATTCATTCCACATTATTCGTGTTACAAAACGAAACTAACTGGATTTCATTGATGTAAAGATTCTCCGGCTGGAATCAAACCCAAGGATCCAGGATCATTCATGAGGCATGGGAATATTTTAAATTAGAGAAAATTTGAAAATGATTTTAACGGGTGAATTTGTGAAATGTAACATTTCTGTGATTTAAAGGAAATGTAAGGGGTAATTTCTTCGATCTCGTTAGGCGTGATCAAAAATTCAAAATGTCACTAATCCGAAATAATACGTAACCATTTCAGCAAGTTTCATTATTAAAATAATCTGAAAAGGAAAATCAAGTACACCATCAATAAATCTACGAAACTGTTGAAAATACATACCAGACATTACCTGATTGGATTGAAATTTATTCAAAACACTGATCCCGCAGATTGAGTTCCCACTTCATTTATTGCAATTGAACCCTGTTCTGCAAAATGTGAACACATCTGGTGGAATGTTAGACTGTCACCAATTCACTGCACTTTAGTAGTAGTAACTTCACTAGAATCGCGAATTAGTAAATCCGATCACACAAACTGGTTATATAATTGTTCGATTTTAAAATCTCAGGAACCAAAAGATATTGCTACGCGCTCAAGCCAACAAGCTCTACTGTAACGAAACACTAAATCTGATAACCGAGCCCATTCCAGCAATGCTACCCGAAACAACATCGGCCACCGACCTCACGTCCCGGACAATCGCTGAGCCAACCCAACAGTTCAAAGGGTGAAACAAACAGGAGATGAACTCTCCAGTTTTTCTTTCGTATTTATAATATATTGATCTGAATGGGTTCGAGGGAAGAGAAAGTTATATTTTAGTTCCGGGAGATCCCTTTACCTCCCCATCCCCCTTGAGATCCATGAGAAACTGTAACCAGTAGCTTTGACGAGAGCCGTGCCCAAGTCTGGGCTCATTCAATAAATTGCAATATTTACTTGCGATTGACGATTATAGTATATGCAGGAGGAAGCTTCCTTTAGCACCTAATTTCAAGTGGTGACAAGTGGATATTAAGTACCATGTAAGTACTTAGATATTTACAGTGCATCTATATATAAGTAGTTGCATCTGGTTACATTTTAGTTAATGTGTAGTATTAGTATTCGCTGGCAGAACCAAGTTACACTGCACCATCCCTTCACCACCATCACCCCCCCGCCCCCCCAGGTGGAGCTCACAGTTCAGGGACAACCTGCGGTCTGTCCGCAAGAAAGACCCAAACCTCCCTGTCGCTTGCCATTTTAACACTCCACCCTGCTTTCTTGCCCACATGTCTGTCCTTGGCTTGCTGCATTGTTCCAGTGAAGCCCAACGCAAACTGGAGGAACAGCACCTCATCTTCCGACTAGGCACTTTACAGCTTTCCAGACTAAATATTGAATTCAACAACTTTAGATCTTGAACTCCCTCCTCCATCCCCACCCGCTTTCCGTTTCTTCCCCCTTCCTTTTGTTTTTTCCAAAAATTTATATAGATTTTTCTTTTCCCACCTATTTCCATTATTTTTAAATCTTGTATGCCCTGCTACTCTTTCCACCCTACCTCCACTAGAGCTGTACCTTGAGTGCCCTGCCATCCATTCTTAATTAGCACGTTTGTTTAGATAATATCACCACCTTCAACACTTCTTTGTTCCTTTGTCTGTGACATCTTTTGATTATCTGGTCCTATCACTGCTTGCTTGTCCCTACAACTATACAGCCACCACCCCCCCCCCCGCCCCCCCCACCTTAAACCAGCTTATATTTCACCCCTTTCCTAATATTCAATCAGTTCTGTTGAAGGGTCATGAGGACTCAAAAAGTCAACTTTTTTCTTCTCCGCCGATGCTGCCAGACCTGCTGAGTTTTTCCAGGTAATTCTATTTTTGTTTTGGATTTCCAGCATCCACAGTTTTTTGTTTTTATCTCAGGAACAATAGACCTTACTAGCTTCTGAATTGTCTTAGACGCTAGTGTCATAGTACAGATGTGACTGTTAGCTACCTGCTAACATTAAAATACCAAACTTTAACTTTAAAAAGTGTCCATGAAAGCCATACAACTGTAATGCAACTAGTGTGTCAGCCAGTGGTAAGGGATTTTCTTGAATGTATTGGTTTCAATGTAATGTGCAATCCGATGATTAGCTGTGGCTCAGTTGGCAACACTCGTGCCTCTGAATCACAAGGTTCCAGTTCATGTCCAACTGCAGAGATTAAGCACAAGAACCAAGGTTGACACTGTTGGAAGTGCTGTCTTTTGCAATGAGATGTTAAACCAAGGCTCCATCTGCCTACTCGGGCAATGTAAAAGATTCCACAGCATTCTTTCAAAGAAGAGGTGAGTTTTCCCCCGTATTCTGGCCAATATTTATCCCTCAATTGACATCACGGAAACAGATTATATGGTAATTATCACATTGTTGTTTGTGGGGGGTTTCCATGTGCAAATTGGCTGCTGTGTTTTCCACATTACAACAGTGACTGCACTTCAAAACTACTTTGCTGGCTGTAAAGGGATTTGAGACCTCTGATGGTTGTGAAAAGCGCTATACAAATGCAACTCTTATTTTATGATCAAACTACATCTTGACTCATTGCCTGGTCCATGTTGCTACTGTGCCATCAGAATTAGAAAATATATTAGCAATAGTGTAAGCTGTGTTGTTCCATAGACAACGACAATATTGCATTAGCTTGAAGAAAACTGCTCATCAGAGGCAGAAATGGCAGCAATACAAAAGCAAAATACTGCAGATGCTGGAAATCTGAAATTAAAGCAGAAAATGCTGGAAATACTCAGCAAGTTTGGAGAGAGCCAGAATTAACATTTCAGTTCGAGGGTCTGTCATCAGAACAGATGTGATCAGAGAATGTCAGCCTTGAAGAATGGAACATTTCCATTTCAGGCACTGAGTTTAGTTCCATGGTCAGTTCAGCTATAACAAAGCCAGATGCAGAGCAAAGTTCCCTCTACCCTATCCCAATATGCCTCAGCTCAAACATCAAAAGACTGCCAATTTTGATCCCCATCATCACTATATATTATGTATAATGTAGAATGCTCATTCTTAAACATTTCTGATTACCATGCTTAATACAATAACAGACCACACTTATAAGGCTCCTTTCACATTTAAAAAATGGTCCAAGGTGCTTCACAAGAGAATTATCAGCTTAGTCAAAGAGATAGGTTTTAAGGAGTATCGTTGAGGAGAAGGGAGAGGTAAAAGTGGTGGAGAGGTTTTGACAGGGAATTCCACAGCTTAGGACCCAGGTAGCTAAAGGCACACCCACCATTGATGGAGCAATTTAAATCAGGCATATGCAAAAGGCCAGAATTGGAGGAGCCTGAAGATCTCAGGGAAGGGTAGGGTTGGGTTGGTGAGGGGTGACTGAGGAGATTACAGAAAAAGGGAGAGGCCATGATGGGATTTAAATAAAAAGTTTTTTTAAAAATTTAAAATTGAGATGTAACCATATCAGAAACCAACGTGGGTCAGCAATGTAGGATAAATGACAGGTATTTTGCATCAGTCTTCACTATCGAGGATACAAGTGACATCCCAGAAGCAGTTTTAAATCAGGAAATGGAAGGGAGGGAGGAACTCAGGAAAATTACAATCACCAGAGAAGTGGTACTGAGTAAATTGTTGGAGCTGCGGGCTGAAAGCGATCCTAATGGGCTTCATCCCCGGGTCTTAAAAGAAGTGGCTAGTGAGATTGTTGATGCATTGGTTTTAATTTTCCAAAACTTGCTAGATTTGGGGAAGGTCGCATTAGATTGTAAGATAGCAAATGTAACTCCATTAGTCAAGAAGGGAGGAAGGCAGAAAGGGGAAAACTACAGGCCAGTTAGCCTAAAATCTGTCATAGGGAAAATGTTAGAAGCTATTATTAAAGAAGCTATAGCAGGGCACTTGGATTAGTTCAATGTAATCAGGTAAAATCAACATGGTTTTGTGAAAGGAAGTCATATTTAACCAGCTTATTGGAGTTCTTTGAGGAAGTAACATTCTGTGGCTAAAGGGGAACCAGTGGATGTACTGTACATAGATTTCCAGAAGACTTTTGATGAAGTGCCACATCAAAGGTTATTGCGGAAAACAAAAGCTCATGGGATGGGGGTAACATATTGGCATGGATAGAAGATTGGCTGGCTAACAGGAAGCAGAGAGTAGGCATAAATGGGTCTTTTTCAGGTTGGCAAGATATAACAAGTAGTATGCCACAGGGATCAGTGCTGGGACCTCAACTTTTTACAATTTATATAAATGACTGGATGGATGAGATGATTACCAAATTTGCTGATGACACAAAATTAAGTCAAAAAGTAAGTTGTGAAGAGGACATAAGGAGGCTACAAAAAGATATAGATAGGTTAGGTGAGTGGGCAAAGGTATGGCAAATGGATAATAATATCGGGAAATGTCAAATTGTCTATTTTGGCAGGAAAAATAAAAAAGCATATTATCTAAATGGTGAGAGATTGCGGAGCTCTGAGATACAGAGGGATGTGGATGTCTTAGTGCATGAATCGCAAAAGACTAGTATGCAGGTACAGCAAGTAATTGGGAAAGCTAATAGAATGTTATCATTTATTGCAAGAGGATTTGAATACAAAAGCAAGGAGGTTATATGCTTCAGTTATACAGAACGCTAGTGAGATCACATCCAGACTACTGTGTACAGGATTGGTCACCTTATTCAAGGAAGGATGTAAATGCATTGGAAGCAATTCAGAGAAAGTTTCCAAGACTAATACCTGGAATGGGTAGGTTGTCTTATGAGGAAAGGTTGGAGAGGCTAGGCTTGTATCCACTGGAATTTAGAAGAGTAAGAGGCAACTTAATTGAAACCTTTAAGATCGTGAGGGGTCTTGACAGGGTGGATGTGGAAAGGATGTTTCCTCTTATGGGGGAATCTAGACCTAGGGGTCACTGTTTAAAAATAAGGTGTTGCCCATTGAAAACAGAGATGAGATGAAATTCTCTGAGGATTGTGAGTCTTTGGAACTCTCTTCCTGGAAAGGTGGTGGAAGCAGAGTCTTTGAATATTTTTAAGGCAGAAGTGGATAGATTCTTGGTAAGCAAGGGGGTGATAGGTTATCGGGGGTAGGTGGGATGCAGATTTGAGGTTACTATCAGATCAGCCATGATCTTATTAAATGGTGGAGCAGGCTCAAGGGGCCAAATGGCCTACTCCTGCTCCTCATTCATTTGTTTGTGTGAGTGAATTAAGCTTATTTGAACATAAGAACTAGGAGCAGGAGTAGGCAATTCAGCCCCTCGAGCCTGCCCTGCCATTCAATACGATCATGGCTGATCTCATTTTGGCCTCAACTCCAATTTCCCACCCTCTCCCCATAACCTTTCAATGCATTACTAATTAAAAATGTCTATCTCCTCCTATTATGAGGGGAAAAATTGTTAATAAATTGAAATGATTCCCACACTATGATTAAATAATAATTATTAATGTGTATTGGCCTATAATTGATTTATTCATGCTTATCTTTCAATCCTGACATCATATTGTTAAATTAGATACATCTCACAGTTGGCCACAACTGACCCACTTGGAACGCAACCGTTCATGTAAGATTTTTTCAGATGAAATCCTTTTGCATTGGTCAAATTAATATTTTGATTAAAACCCAATTTTGAAGAGTGGCAAGCACATTAATGATATTACAGGTAGTTATATGATAAACGATAAAGAGAATTGGCAAAATAAATAGAACATAGTCCTCATCTCAAACATGTTAAGTCTTAATTTGTCATCCTGAATAACCACTTTTTCCCTTCTGGAATCTGGAGCACTCCAAAAGCTCAAGACAACAAATTCCATAGGTCAATATGTAGTGTAGCATTAAAATATTTTGGGGGTGTGAGGAAACGCCTCAATGGCTGATTTATTGTTTTTGCCCTCAATCTGTGTAATCTTGGATGAGAATGGTCAAGTAGCACAAAACCAGGATTAATTCTAGGATTTCCTGTTTACATCATTCAGTACAACTCTAAGGTAGAACATTAACACACTGAACCATCATAGGGTTCTCAGACTGTGATTACTTTGTTTATAAAATGTTCCTGTATAGCTTTAAGTGTTTTCTTGCATTTTTTCAAAGAAAAATGAAAAGCTAAAAATGAAAACCTAAAAATTGGAAATATAGCATATATGGTGGTATTTTCCTCAGTATTTAATGTCTGCTTAATAGCCAGTTACTGTTTTATATTTAAAACTACTCCCTCAATATCCAACTGGTGTGTGATCATACATAGTGAATCACGTTGAACAATATTCATTATCCTTGGCAGCAGTCATGATGTCTTCATTTTGCAGCAGTCCACTGTGCCAACTGGATTGGTAGTCTGCTGCACATTGCATAACCTTGTCATCATGAGGGCAGAGCCCTTGCTACCAGCTATATATGAACAGCTGAGAAACAGGAAGGAGGTGAGGTTGTAACCTAGAACTCCTTTTAGGCCAGGCTGTCCATGAACAATTCTTCCGCTGCCTTAGCAGTAAATACAACCTAATTCTCCATTCACCAACAGTCCCACAACTGACCTTCCCTCTGTTAATGACCATTACAGCATCCGTTTGGCCACAATATAAAAGTAAAAGCTATCAAAAACTAAACATTTCAAAATGAATTTATAAATCAAAGCATGCCATTTTGTATGCAAACATAAAATAATCATCCTGTGCATTTCTTTAGTGTCAATGTTTCATGTGCTTTAGCCTGTCCTGGAACTCCTATGACGTACTACTCCAGTGCCTACAGCATGGATGGAAGAGGAGAGAGCAGATGAGTCTGGAGCATGACCTCAAGCAGCTCTGAGCCTAGAAGGCATAGCTTTGCTCTACACCATATCAGCATTGGCAGCAGTAGCCTGGGCTAACTGGTCGACAGGCAACAGCCAAACACCTGGCAGAGTGGAAGCAATGGAAGGATGAATGCTATCACAAGAACACATAAGAAAATAGGAGCAGGAGTAGGCCATTTGGCCTCTCAGGCCTCCATTCAATAACATCTTGGCTGGTCTGATTGTGGCCTTAACTCTACTTTCCTGCCTGCCACTCACCTCCCACAAAATAACCTTTGACTTCCTTGTAGACCAAAATTCTGCCTAACTCAGCCTTGAATATAAAGCCCCTTTGAACACGGGTATCTGAAGCCATGACAGCAGCAAGCTGAATTTCCACTGCACTGGGTGGCCTCTGCTGCAACAGAAGTATCATGATTTTTAGAACTCTGATAGCCAGGTGGTGAAGGATAGAACGCTGGAGCCTTATGTTTATACATTTACATACTTTATTTACAGAGACACACACTGTATATCATTCAGCTCCTACCAACAACTTCTCATAAATATGTTATATAAAATATATATACATAGACACAACCACAGGTGAGTATCCAACTAATACTCACCACCCGAATACAACTGACACCCAACTGATATACAATTAATAACGGCTCCTTACATAAGGACTCCTTAAAATTACGCATAGACTTTCTGGCCAGCCTGTCAATCCATCAAGCATTTCATTGTGCATTCTCAATAGCTTTCTTCTTTAGTCTACCCCATCAAAGTGCTCATCTGAGTCCTTCACTGCAGAACTTGCCCTCTGGGGAGCTAGCACCTGCACAGCCCCTACCACCTGCCTTGATGGCAGGCTACTTATGCCTACTGCTTCAACATATACATATTCCCACCTCTAAGCTATCCTGTAATTTTTGTTCCCTTTATTCTTTCATGGGATATTGGTGTTGCTGGCAAGGCCAGCATTTGTTGCCCATCCCTATTTGCCCTTGAACTAGGTGGCTTGCTAGGCCATTTCAGAGGGTAGTTAAGAGTCAATCACATTGCTGTGGGTCTGGAGCCACATGTAGGCCGGACTGGGTAAGGACAGCAGATTCCCTTCCATAAAGGACATTAATGAACCAGATGGGTTTTGCAACAATCAATGATTATTTTAATAGTCACCATTAGTGAGACTAGAGCCAGGATTTTACGGCCCTTCCTGCCTGGTGGGATTTTATAGTCCTACCGAACTGAAAGGTTTAAGTGGCTCACTGCATCTGCTGAGGGCAGAGACCTGCCATGGTGGGGCCATAAAATCCTGGTCTAGGTTTATATTCCAAATTTATTAATTGAATTCAAATTCCACCAGCTGCCATTGTGGAATTTGAATCCATGTCCCCAGAGCATTAGCCTGGGCCTCTAATTATTAATCCAGTGACATTACTATATCCCACCATCTTCCCATAAGTTGCATGCTGTGTCAGTAACTGAGCTGGCAGCAGTGAGTGTGAGATTGGGTGACGGTGTTTTTTTTCAATCATCTTACTCCCCCACCTTTGTCTGGCCAAGTGGCAGTTCTTGGACATCTGAAAGGGGAAAGGCACAAGGCTAGAGTTGTGATGAGGAGTGTAATGGTAATTGTGCAAACGTGAGCAAGAAAATCTCATGCTGATTATAACCTGCCACAGTCCCATAACTGATGACTCAGTACTCTTCTATACAGAATACCACTTGGAAGAAGCACTCAGGATAGCAAGGGCACAAATGTACTCTGGGTGGAGTACTTTTGTGTCCATTACCAAAGGTGGATTTGCAGCATCATGCTATGCCCTAAAGGACATAACAGTCAGACTGGGTTTGAGGCAGGTGGTGAAAGAACCAACATCAGAGAAAAAAACTGCTTGACCTCTTCCTCTCCAATCTAAAGGTTACAGATGCATTTGTCCATGATATTATTGATCAGAGTTGCCACTGCACATCTTTGACATCATCATCTTGTGTGGCATTACTAATCATCTAAATGGGATAGGACATATGAGAACTGATGTAGCAATTCAAACAAGTATCACGAGGTGCTGTGGGGCATCAGCAGAATTGTATTCCACCATAAACTGTAATCACATAACCTGGCATAATCCTCATTCTACCATTACCATCAAGCCTGGGAGCAACTCTGGTTCAATGAGGAATGCAGGAGAACATAAAAAAATAAGGTGCCAAACTAGTGAAGCTACAACACAGCACTACATGAATGCTAAACAGTGGAAGCAGCATGCTATGGATAGCAATCCCACAACCAACAGATCACTTAGTTCATGTAGCTGTACTGGAATAGCTTGGCTGCAGGCGCACAAGTCTTCCGCACTGCAGTTGTGATGTTGTCAAGGCCCATTGCCTTTGCTTGGCCATTATTGATATCATGTGGAGTGAATTGAATTGGCTAAAGATTGGCTTCTGTGAAGGTGGGGTAGGCCAAGCTGGATTATTGACAAGGCAGTACTGGCTGAAGATCATTGCAAATGTTTCAGCCTCGTCTTTTGCACTCACGTACTGAGCTCCACCATCATAGAGGATGGGGATGTTCATGTCGTCCCCTTCTTCCATTTGTTGTTTTGTTGGCCACCATTATCACATCTGAAGGTGGCATGACTGCAGAGCTTTGATCTGATCCATTTGTTGTGGGATTGCTTAGTTCTGTCTATCAAATGCTCTTCTGCTGTTTAACTGTTTAATTGCCCACCAACATTCACAAATGGGCTTTGAAGATTGCACGTGGTTTAGTTCCATTCACAATATCTCAGATAATGAAGCAGTTCCAGCCCACATGCTACAAGACTTAGACAACATTCAGGCTTAGGCTGATAAGTGGCAAGTAAGATTTGTGCCACACAAGTGTCAGGCAATGACCATCTCCAACAAGTGAGAATCTAATGATTTCCCCTGACATTCGAAGGCTCAACCATTGCCAAATCCCCCATGATCAACATCCTGGGGGTCACCAGTAGTCAGAAACTTAACTGGCCCAGTTACATAAATACTGTGGATACAAGAGCAGGTCAGAAGCTAGACATTCTAGAGTGTGATTCACCTCCCGACTCCCCAAAACCCTTCTCCCATATACAAGACATAATTCTGGACTGTGGTGGAATACTCTCCACTTGCCTGGATGGGTCATGTCCAACAACACTCAAGAAACTCAACATCATCCAGGATAAAGCAGCCCACTTGACTGGCATCCCATCCACCAGCTTAAACATTGACTCCTTTTGCTACCAGCACACAGTGGCTGCAGTGTGCGCCATTTATAAGATGCACTGCAGCAACTCACCAAGGCTTTTTCACCACCTCCTCCCAAACTTACAATCTCTATCACCAAAAAAGACTCAGACACCAAGTGCTTGGGAAGACTTGTGCACCTGCAGCCAAGTTATTCCAGTACAGCTACATGAACTAAGTGTTCTGTTGGTTGTGGTTCCCCTCCAAGAAAGAAACCACCCTAACTTGGAAATATCTCACCATTCCTTCATCATTTCTCGGTCACAATGGAACTCCCTTCCTAATAGTACTGTGGGAATACCTTCACCCATTCGCACTACAATAGTTCAAGAAGGCAGCTTACCACTGCCTTCTCATGAGCAGTTAGGAATGGGCAATGAATGGTGGTCTTGCCAGTGACATCACTTCCCACAAATTAATAAACAAAAATCTGTTTTTGACTAATAATGACATGCAAATTGATTAACTACGCTATGCATTATAATGGCAATTTAATGATGTACATATTTGAAAACGTTTCTTGAAACTCACTGTACACATTCAGAAAAACCTTCACAGAATTACGGGAGCAAACAGCACAAAAGGAGGTCGTTCAGCCCATCATGTTCACGGCAGCTCTTTGAATGTGACTAATTGAATAGCACTGTGCTGCACTCTTTTTCTGCAGACCTGCAAGTTTTCCCCTCCAAGTATTTAAAGCATTCCAAGTTTAACATTGAAATAAGTGAAACATTTGTTTCAAAATGAGTCTTTATGGTAAATCACTAAGATTAGCATTATTACATGAAAGACAGCTGCTAGTCAAAAATTACTTGTCGTAACTACATCTGGGCACAGTTCAGATATTTGCTATTATTACACATCATAAGAATGTAAAATATAATCACAGGATGCTAACATAAAACATCATAATCTGATATTCTAATGAAGATACTATATAAATATCCAACCATTTGTATCAATTAATAGATAGTTTAGGTGCTGTCGCTATTGGTCTGAATAACTGCATCTTGGGTTCCAGCCAAGCAAACCCTGTTTACATTGCTTGGCTCCTGCCTGACTGAAACTTTAACCATCCTGTTTAGGAGAGAGCTCTGTACATGCCTGAATACACATATCCATAGAGCTGTCTCCCAAAAGTTGGAAACAATAACTTGCATTTACAACAACATGAAATTTGATTTGCGAAAGAGGGGAAAGAATCTCTGTTTTACGTTTAAATTAAAGTCAACTACATTTTGAATGACTGACTTTCTTCCTCTGCAATGAATCTATAACATAATTTAGGTTGCATTGCTTGTGTTGTGTATGTTTATTATTTGCTCTTGTCACTGTTCCTGATGCGTAGCAAGATTCTCCATGTTGGTTTTCCTTATCCCTACTACTAACTGCTCCCCGATTTGGGAGCCAAGCACTACTGAATAACCGACAACCCAACTGTCAAGCTGCAAGTTACAAGACGGCCTGCTTTCTAAATTTTTTTTTAAGTAGCTATGTTAGTGTTTGTTTCCTTCTATAAATTGCTTTGAGCTCACTGGCTTTGAAATGCAAGCATGCCCATTTTTTGGATATGCGAGGCGCCGCGGGATTTTTTTAAAATTCTTTCACGGGTCGTGGGCGTCGCTGGCTAGGCAAGCATTTTTATTGCCCATCCCCGAAGTTCCCTTGAAGGGGGGAGGGAAGGTCGCAGACTTCCCGACAAATGGCTGCGGGCCTCATTATAACGGAGCTGGCAAAGCTCAACAGCGCTTAGACCATTACTAGCATTCCAGTGGTCCGGGAGTAAGTGGGTTGAGGCTCCGGACCAGGGTTCAGGTTAGGGTTGGGACAGGCGTCCAGAATCTGGCCCAGGGTTCAAGGTCAAAGTGCGGATCAGGATTGGGTCTGGAAATCACGAAGGTCAGTTAGAGATTGATTCAGGGAGTCAGATTGGGGGTTGGGAGAGAAAGTCAAGGGTCCAAAATCGGGAGATGAGGTCAGCGGGGGAAGAATTGGGGAGCGGTTAAATGTGGGGTCAGAAGGAGTTCTCCTGCTCCATGTTAAGTAAATGTAAGTTTACCTTAGATCCACGGGTGATCCCAAGGTCTGGTTTTCATGGCAAACGAAGTTTGCAGGGAGGGCCCGGAATAGGCGCCTTATACATAATAGGTCTAACGCCTGCTTCGGGTGTGAATAAAGAATGCCTATAGTTTTATTTTTCAAATAAAACGGCAGATTTCCTGGCTACTCTTTGGGGGGGATTAGTAGGCCAGTTAGCACCCGAAAAATGGGCGTTGCAAATGATTTTATATACCATAGTTTTAGAAGCAATGGTTACTGTGACTTGTGCAGGCTAGATGATGTTATAAGAATTTCATTAATAGGTGCCAACAAACTTCTCCACACTGCCACTGTAGAAAAGCATATGCTCATGGTACCCATTAACTTGCGAATAAATAATAAAAAAAAATCTAGGTTGCAAAATTTGTTACTAATTGTTGCCTGCTGTCCGATGAGATACTTTACCTTGGCGTCTGGACACAAAGCCTCCAGAGCAGCAGTGAAAATACTCATGAAAAATGCCTCTATTTCTATGATTGCATTAGGAACGTACCCGCAACAAATGACATCGATCTTGTCTCATGGTCAGTGGGCGACTGCACTGCATACAACTATTATTGCATAACATCATTCCTGAAAGATGGTGTTGGATTCTTCCATTCTGCCCAGACCACCGTCCAGGGCAGTGTAGGGTACACGTGACTCCATAATGCAGTGTTTCAAATCTGACAGCCTTTATGGAAAAGCGAGTCCACTGAAGTATGTTACCTTCTACATCTCAGTAGGGATACTCAGTATGTTGGACCTCTGCCCTGTCCCAGGTTGTCTCTCATTAAGCTTCCACCACTTCTACCACTTTATCTGTGCGATGTTCTTCGCCTTTTGTTTCTTCCTCCATATTACTGATTTTCCCTAGGGTATATGCATATGCTTCAAATGTGGTCGTGATGGCTGATGCTCAGCTGACCGATTTTCTTCAATTGCGCCTGATTGACCAGAGTTCTTGCTGCGTGGAAAGGACAGATGGAAATTTATGAAGAAGCCCTGACAGATTTATTCGAGTATTGTGTTGTCATTATGTTTACCATTGTGCATTTACCTAAAATTTAAAAAATGATAATGGGGAATTAAGGATAAAGGCGATAACTGGAAAAAGACGAAGTTCAGCAAGGTAAAAAGTGAATGTGGCCAAAATTAACTGACTAGTAAAGTTTACAATTCAGATCGGCAGTGGGGATTCTGCAAATATGTCTCCACAACTGTTAAATGGCTCCTTAACAAGGAAGTTCAAAATAATTCTTATTACACGTATATTCTGATTGTTAGTGCTTACAAGAAATTAGTAGACAATCATTCTCGGAAATGTGCATTTTGAAGATGCACATACCCAGCATTTCGTTAAATTCACATTAATTAAATTGCAAAATTGTCCCTTATCTCGTTGTTTCGAAATAAAGAAATATAGCATAACGTTTTGCAGTATTTTTTCTCTGAAATTAGGATGAACCAAAAATGAAAAACAGAACTAAGGAAACCACTTTTAATTCTAGGAATACGGGTGCTGCTACCTGTGATCTGGTAGTGTGTCTTGCAGCAGGGAAGATCACCGTGTCTAGAGGGTACTCCCTACAAGGGCAGTGTGAAATTCAATGAAAGCCAAGGCGTGCGTTCCCAAGTACTGAAGCAATGGAAAGTGCCACTACTGCCTGAGGGAATGTGGTCTTTATACCCTTCGAATGACCATATTATCTTAAATTAAACCAACTTCTCCTTCATGCATCTAAGTTTAGCCCAACCCCTCAAGAATTAAAATTGATTGCGCAAAGTCTTTCCAAGCAAAATGGAAATGGAGTAAATTTCTGAATGAGGAGCGGGAAAACTTCGCGGAAATTCACCCCAATTATTTATTGTGGAAAATAGAGGGAAAGGTGGTTCCGTTGTTGAAACATTTGTCTTTATTATAGAGAAATGTTAGAAGTATATTAACGCATGTTTCCCGAGTGAGGTAGACATTTAAAACGAGAACTGATTCTCCGCCACTCATTTGTTGATTCCCTGTTGAGGGGGAGGGTCTAGTTAATATTTGTGTGGGGAGGGAAATTTTCCACATGTCTGTAATGTGTCTTAAAATGTTGGAAACAGTGTTGGACCATGGAAACTTTTGCGGAAAACGGCAGGGCGTAGTGAGCTCACTTATAGAATTGAAAGTCGTTTAATTTCAGAGAAATGCACGAAAGAACAGTTGAAGGATGTGTATGCTTCGGAGGTTAACTCATGTGGTTCTCGTTTCGAATTTAGTAATCTTTGAGCGATGAGACAGATTTTAGAAGTCTCAGTTGCCGTATTTAATGTGATTTTTATTCGGATATCTAAACCAGCGAAACAATTAATGGTCTGCTGTCATCGAAATCATAATTTATCAAAATAAATAGCAGCCCAGATTGGTTATTCATTTCTTTCTTGACAGCTTCATCCATGTCGTTTATTCTTTATGTTTCGTTACATAAACAGCAACAGTGAGGCAAGTGTGAAATCTGATGGATTATTGCCTGTTGTGTGAGAATGTGAAACTGTCTCGAACTGTTTCTAATAACAAGAGGCATTTAGCCCAGATACCCTTTCAAAGGCACTGAGGTTTACAGAAATGATTGCCTTTTTTTTTAGAAACAGGCTTTAGGATTTGCCAAAGAAAAGTCTCCTTATTTAGTAAAAATTAGTTAACTGGAACTATTTGTGTGATTTTCAGAAAATACACACTATAATTTATTAACCGTTGCCGATCAACAAGAATCTCTCCAGGGTGGGTGGTAGCACATCGAAAATTTATTCATACATATTTTGCATAATAAGACCGTAAATAATAATTAAACTAGTTAGAGAATCCAGTTTAGGAGACATGATTCATTTACAAATGGAACAACTTGGAGGCCAATACTGTCTTTTTTCTTAATCCATTGCATCAATTTTGATGGCATTTCGGAAGTGTCATGCGATTAACTAATACATTTGTTAGCATGAAGTGTTAAAAAATAAGTATTCCTACGCATATGATATAAGGGGGAGTATATTTATAGGAATCAGTAGCTATTAATACCTAATTTACCACACAAGCGAGCAGGGCCGAATAACTCAGAAGTGTAATTCCTGCTCGGAATGAGATAATGAATTCAACAGCATAAATCACAGCAGAAAATATGGTACCAAATACCGTATTAGAAGATTTTGCTGTGATACTATATCAAACTCATTTTAAGTTAGGCTACTGTGAAAATGGAAGGTTCATTACGACTCATCAAGTCCCTATGTGAATTAGCTTTCACCTCTCCAGATATTTGCTTTCACAATTTTCGAATCTGTTTGAAATTAAAAAGAGAAATGGAAAAAAAACTAGCGTCCTTCTAAATACACAATTTATTGTGCAGCTAGTTTATATTCCTAACAAGATGATTTTATACATTTTTAAAAACAGTTATGGCACATGCTCTTCCTACTGGCCTAGTAGTATTGTTACCTCCCATTATATGGATTCTAAAATATGTATATTTACGCTAGTAAGAAACCAGAGGGAGACTGGTCTGGTCTAAATTACTTTTTAAAAAGTGTTTTGCTTTGACTGAGCTCCCCTCGCCGGAATAAACTATTTATGTAATTTCGTTATCTGAAGAAATTTCTCCTTCCCTCCCTCTTCATTATCTTAACTGATGATTCAATAGCAAAACAACATCTTACACTCTGTGGCTCCACACCCATACATATACTTAGATAGTATGCGTATACATGTCTGAAAAATAATATCTGCATCATTAATTCTTTTCGTATGATAGTGTTTAATTGGATGCACAAAGCTCGACGTCTGGTTTGGTACATTAATCCCCCTAAAAGAGGACGTAACGACTCTATTCTCCTGAGACTGAAATTTACGATTGGAAATGTTAATGATTGTTAGGATGAATGTATGTGGATCAATGTCGTCCACCGTGCGGGATGTGTAATGAAACGCAACAATGCGCGCTTATAGAGGAGAAATAATAGATTCTCTAATCAACCAATGATGGATGTCAAATCTCACTTTAATTGAAAGCGTCCATGTTTGTATTTATCTGGATCTTCCCAGGTCTGTCTTCAATAATCCTAGGTGGAGACGGTTTTGTGGGGCCCATCTAGTTTTGTCAACTGGAAACAGGTCATCCCCAACTTTGACTGTCCATAGTTTTGTACACCCACTCCTCGAAGTCATGCAGTCAAACCATTTTTTGTTTTCTTGTATTAATTCAATCGATACACCAGCAAATCATCGCATCATTCTAGTAACAATCACTTTCCTTTTATGTTACATCTGTCAGCAACTTTTCCCTACGTTCTTGATGTAGCCTTCTGTCCTTGTGCCTTTTAACTATTCACAATATAATCATGTGTGTCTATCATTTCATCAATTCATCAGTCATATACTCATTCCTGCTCCACAATTCACATCTTATAACAATTTGCGCAAATATTTGCCTTACTTTCCGAATAACTTCTTAATTTCATAGGCCTTTTGAAGAGTGACACTAGATTTTGATGGTGTATACCATGCCGTGCAAAATGTGTGTAAATTGCAAAAATGCATGGAGACAAAGGTATATAAATTAATATCGTAAAATCTCTGCCACTAACAGGGACATACACAATGTGCGTTTACATGGGGAGCAGAAAGGGCTTGCTGCTCCAATTATATCATGGAAACAGTACTGCACTTAATTGGATTCCTTCATATCGATGCAACAAAAAGGTTGACCTTTGGTGGCACCTGCAATTAAGAAAATCAGTGATACTTGGACAGGGTATAAATAATCTGCAGAGTGTTGTTATTGCATGGAGATTGCAGTTATCAACAGTTGGCCAACGCATCAGATTTGGGGAGTCGACGACATTGTCTTTTAATGCCGATCTACTTGTATATTAAACTATTTGTGCTTGTAATGGCATTCCCAACTAGTTTAATACGCTAGTTTGGACTCAAACCAATTACCTAATAAATCGCATTGGATAGGCGTCCACATATCTTACTGACTAATTAAAGGTGCAGTCTGGTTCTGCCCCTCACACATTCCCCTCTTTCCCAGTGAGCAGACGAATAAACCTCCGGGGGGGAAGCACATGGTCATTGACTGTCTACAAGGGATCAGATTGATTTAGAAATCGGTGTATTTGAATATTTCGCGAAATGTAAATAAATGTTTTACAAGTTACCAGGCCTTATAGTTGTATGAGGTGCACTGGAGGGCGGGGTATTGCATAATCGTCTCACTTTGTGTTAATATTAAACTCACGAAAGGTGAGTTTCATCGCTTTCGGATTAAGAACAGATTACACCTGGAGAAAAGCGAGGAGGCATCCCATACACGAGTTCTTCCTCTCACCTGTGCTGAAAATGTTAACATATGAATAATGTTAATACAGGGTATGTTTCACGTCAGGTGTAATATGTTTCAGTTTCCTCTCTGACACGCGAAACTACACTTTAAATTATGTTGCTTTAGAAAAGCTCAGCAAAATGCACATTTTAACGAGCCTCCGTGCAAATACATTTTTGTCTGACTGACAAGGGGAAGGGAAAGGCTAGGGTTAAATTTGATATGGACCGTACCCTGAAGACTGGTGGATCCAAATACATTTAGCGCTTCTACATATTTAAAACTAGTGCAGCAGGTAGTTTATTGGAAAACCAGTGAATCTTTAAAAATAATGCAAGTACTGTAAACTTTTTGGTTGTCCTGCTGAGGCCTACACCGAAAATTGTAATAAGATGAAATGTAGTATACAGTCTCCATTTTGCTGCTTAATATTTATTGCTGGCTGAACCGAGTTGTCTCGTAGGTAAATCATGGGTAACATTATAATTAATCACAATAACATTATGATATAACCTTCCTGGACTGTAAGAGCAAAGTGGCTTTTTCATGGTGATCTTTTGTATTTTTCCCCCTTTCTAAAATTAGAACAAACTACTTACCAACGACCCCGCTTCTAAATAACAGCGAGAAGTGACCGGTCCTCAGATTTTGTTTTAAATATTTGGCAATTCACTTAGTCACTGGGCAGCTGGGAAACGTGTGAAGGAGCTTAAAGGGTGCAACCTGTCCGCACTGTAACATCACTAAAAAGTCCGGTCCACACTGCACTCTGTAGAAAGCTACATTTTATTTCCACTTCGATATTTGAAACGCGTCTCTTTTAAAACTACTTTTTTTAAAAAAAAATATAAACAACGTATTCCATTTCCGCCTACATTGACAGAGCTAATTATGTGTTCGTCATTTTCTAAATTCGACCTGTCGCACGAAGCAATGTACCATTTCGGTCTAACCGTTGCAAGAAAAAAAAACCCCTTTTTGGAAAATGCCGGTTCCTAATTTTTGGCGCAGCTTTAAATAGATTTTGGGAAACGGTTATTGCCGTTTTAAATATGAATTCAAAAAGTTGGACTGCATCACTCCAAGCTGCCTGCGCGCTCTGAACAGAGCTCCGCGACACAATGATTGACATTGCTTTCCTCCAATGGGTTCCGGCCGTCGTTAACCGTTTGTTTTGTCTTGCCGGGAATTGACCAATGGGACGGCGGGCAAGGGGCGGGGAAAATAGCTTGAAAGGAAAAGGAGGGCAAACTGGCAGCGCGCGCTGACGTCCGACCAGCTCGCTCTCTCATTGGCCACTTCACCGTGGCGTGCTTTTGCTGCTCGAGCTGCCGAGCTGTCAATCATCGCGGGGCGCTCACCGCCCCAGAAGCGGAGCCCACTATTTTCACACTGGTCGCTTATTATTGCTGCTGCCGCCGCCGGGAGTGTCTTGTCTGTTGTTTCTCATATTTAGCGTGCGATAATATTTTTCAAAGTTATGCTGGTAGAGCTACTGTTATTTTTCAAGAGTTTTGAAGGCTATTTAGGTGCTTATCCCACTGTCAAACAATCTGTTGTCAACTTCCCCATCACGGCCTCCCCTCCTCAAAAATCACGCCCAAGAAAATGCATTTATAATTTTTTTTAAAAGCCGTTAAAGCAATCGTTTTAGGGTGGAAACATATAGTGCGGTAATTCTTTTGTGAAAATATAGAATGCTAAACATTTTGCAGCATTCCTTTCACTAAGTGTAGTTCGCTTCTACACAACCGTTTGTACGTCTACTGAAACGATATAAATTACATTAACAAAAGTAGAGTCAAATTTTCAAACCATTCTACAGACCAAACGACTTTCCCTCATCTTAACTGAGGTAGTAGCCCAGGCAACATTCACCATTTCTTGATCATTTGCAACATGTGAAGTAGCTATACTTCTAATTGTAAATTATACACAAGCATATTGTACGGTTTTCTTTATTTCATTTCAGGATGCTAGACAAAAGTCAGCATCTCTTCACACGTTACAAAACAAAAATGAGAAATATAACCAATATTAAGGCAGAATACAAGTCTGGCTCAGGATGCTCTCTCTTTCAAGCATAGCCTTATATTATGACAGGCAAAAACAGAAGGGAAAATCTACATAAAGCATTTACAAATGCACATGAAAAACGCCACTTTGGCTTAACGGAAAATTATCTTCTAGATTCCAAAAAAAACAATTCTTTTTAACATAAATAAGTTAGTATAATTTCTCAGTGTCTTTACAAAGTTATGTACACAGGTACATTTTAGATTTTTTTTATTTTTTAAACATACAATACACAGGTATTGTAGCTTGGCAGTTTAGAAACTGCATTGGAAAATTACACTGCTACTGTTCAAGTCATACATTTTCTAAATTCTGGATTTTAAGTTGCCCTCCTCCTCCCCTTCCCCCCACCAAAAATGGTTTATGTGCTACAAAAAAAACTATATACACAGGTAGTAAAATCAGCCAAGTGATAAGGAAGAACCTAATTGCACAGCGCTATATCCACTCTAAAATAGGCGGTTTAGTGTTCACAAGTTCAGTGCCTGGGCTCTCCTCACGGGGAGAGATAACGATATGTCTGTCTCTGAGGAGATCGTCCTCACTTCATCAAGCACTGCCATAGATGAACAAGGAAAAAAGGATCTTCATATCTAACAAAGAAAAATACAAAGTATAGATTAATGTTCAGTAACACTTTTGATGCAGACACAATGGACCAAATAGCCTCCTTCTGTGCTATAACATTTGTGATTCTGTGATGCATCATTGTAATTACTTAAAATGCTATTTGGCAAAGCTATGCTATATTTCAAGCCAGCCACTGATTATTTGGGTACAGTTGGCAAAAAGTTTAAGCAATTGATTATTCACCTAGACACGGAACTAATCAATACCACAAATAGTAAGACTTGTGTGTGCAGATATGATCAGGTTATCATAATAACAAATCAAAACATTTCCATATTTGACTTTTAAAATCTAGCTGACTGGTAAGTTACATTTTGTGGTGTCTGGAAGTAACCTAAAAAAAAGGTCCATTTCATTCAGCATGGCAGGATTTTATCACATTAGACACAAAGCTACATTCAGCAGCTGAAACTTTTCAATGCATCAATAAGTATTATTGGATTACCAAACAATTAGCACAGTGATGTTTTCAGGCCTTTCCTTTAAAAAGCAAACTGATTTGATTTCTGATTCTGTGGGAGGAGAAACGTGAAGAGTTTGGCAGCACTTATCTGAATATAGAAAGTCATCTATATAGCTGTTTGAGAGTTTGGATCTAAGTTAAATCTTTCAATTTAACAAAGAAAACAGTATAACTACAGAAATGTCAGCATTACTGTAATTAGGGTATTTAAAAATAGCTTAGCACCAAGGTGTGTGAAGTGTCACACCTCATGCTCTCTGATACAAAAACAAATTATTTAACATACATAGTACTTTCACAAAAGTTCCGGGCATTATTTTTCAATGCACTGCTTTGATGATGGTCATCAATGTAGACAAGGCCAGAAAATGAGCATCATGTCCACTAAACGCATCAGTTTAGTTTGTTGTGATTAACCATTTAAAAAACTACTCCCTCTCACCCCACCCCTCGTTTGTATATTAAGTTTAATGGTGTATACTACATAGTCTCTCTTCTCATGCATCTTTATCATTATTTACAGAATCAAAGCAGAAATCATACCTGAGCCGTAAGAAGTATGTAAAGACTTTAACCAACATGTTTATGTTATTGCAGCCATTTTTCTACTGTGGACGCTACCCCAAGTGTTACTTTGAAGGCTGCTAATACTTAGCTGCCTAAATAAAGAACAGCATGCTATGATGATCCGTTTTTAACGTGATTATTTCCTCTATGATATTTATGGTGGTTGTTGGATTTCAAAGAAAAAAGATTGTACAATATATAAAGCCTACAAAGACACACATTACTGTTGTGGTTGCGCACTCCCACACAACGTATTACATTTTCAGTCAGTCCTGTGACTTTCTGTATTGACAACACTTGGGCAAAAAATCTGTACTTCGTTGTGGAGGGGAGGGAAAGAGGAGACCAAGACGTTTGGATACTTGTGCAGAACGCTGGTGTGTATCTAGTTATTTGAAAAGCAGCTGGAAATAATCACCTGTGCATACGTGTCGTTTTGAAAATATAGCAAAAAACACCAGTGACATTGCAACCCTGCGTATGATCTCAAATCTTCAACCTGAGGCACTGAGGCCGATTGGTCAATACAGAATAGACTCTTGATCTACCTTTGATTTTATCCTACTTTAAACAGTAAAATCTGAAGGATTTTGGGAGGAGACAGTCAACTGAAAATATAAAGGTACTAAAAATTACCTTGTGACTTTTGTTTTATGTTTGATGTCCACTCGAAATCGATTTTTTCGGTGTCTTCTCTAATGCACTCATACTGGGAGAATTTGCTGACCAGTCTGTCTCCGTCTTTGTGTTGATTCTTTTGGCGTCTGGAAAGCCATCTACAATCAAGAAAAGCTCATTAACAAACTGAAATCAGGATAGTGGTATATTTCGGGGTCTTTTCTATTCTGACATGAAGATTTGCCACGCTAGTCTGCATTAGTCAACCACATCTCAAGCAGAGTTGTTGAAGCAAAAAATGCCATTTACTTCATCTTTCTAAAAGGCCTTTGAAGTTGCAGTATCCCTTTTCAAACATAGGGGAATTCAAGCTTAACCCCAAGCAGACCAAGAACTGCACGATTTTAAAGCGGGTGCGCTGGAAATAAATGACAAAACCACTGGTTGGGTGAAACCAGTTTCTTTTCGTGTGTAAAAAGGTCAGAAAGGTCCGTTTGAAAATGGATCCTGCAGCTTCCAGTAGGGTACATCTTTGTCACTTACCGACTGACGCAGCTCGTTTTCGGGGACTACAGCACTGCTCTTTTGAGTCTGTGAAATGTTCAGTTGTCTCTTTAACCACGTCCTTTTGCTCTGAATTCGCTAAGTGTGTGTCCCCTGAATTTCCCTGAGCCAGAGTTCCTACATAAACTATCGCATGGTTCCCGTTCACATCCACACTGCAATCCGCCGATGACACTTGCTCCCTGGGAGGACGCCAGTAAAAATGAGGCACATCCTTGCAATCCACGGCTTCCCATTTGTAATTCCCATCCAGCGGCTTGTCCCTCTCGAAGTCGTAATTCCACCTCCGCCTGTCCTGCTCCCGAATCTCCCTCTGTTTCTTTTGTAAGTCTCGGTTTAACTCGTCGTGGTTTACGGGACCGAACAGGTTTCTGCAGGCTGAAGGTTTCGGGTGCCCTGCTTGCTGAGCTGCCATTCTCTCCAGCGAAGGGCTACCATTAGAAATGCGTACGTTTGACATTTTTTTTCCCTTCGTACCCCCTCTCGCTGCAAATCGTCCGAAGCCCCACAAACAGCAGAATTGCAAGGTTACACGATTTAACAGTGTCGTGCAATTCTTCAGAAGGCTGCAAAGCACAGAACCACAACAAAAACGCCAACAACAACAACAGTTTACAACCTATCTCTCGTCAAAACTGACTCTAGTAAGGCGGAAAAAAAACTGGCTTTTTTTTTCAGTTACCCAATATGGCGAAGGAGGCTGACGAAGAGGAAACAGAGTGATGGACAGGGAGTTTTAAAAAGAGTCCACCATGCGATTGGCCAGAGTTGCGGTGCTCCGCCCTATCCCGCCCTGTATAGGGCTGGGACTCGGGAACGAGCTTGCTCAGGGCTGGGAGCGACCTTGCTATGATCTAAAAACGTTTTGTTTATTGACAAGCAATCTCTCTCTCTCTCTCTCCCCCACCCCACCCCCCCCCCCCACCTCCGAACGCCCCCTTCTCGAAGCGAGAGTGAGTCTGAAGCCTGTGGAGTAGTATTAGCGAAGCGTGAAAGGCAGCAAAGAGGAGTCAACTCACAGCGCCATCGTCCCGAGAGCCGCAGCAAACACAGCCCTGAAAGTCGCCTCCCGCACCCAACCAACCTGAATGTTCCTACATATTGCATCACTTAGATTCATTGAAGTGACTTTACACCGAGAATGAGAAACATAGAGGAAAAAAAAACTCTCAGAAGGAGTGCATTTGGCCCATCGTGTCCCTGCCAGCCGAAAAGGAGCTATCCAGCCTAATCCCACTTTCCAGCTCTTGGTCCGTAGTCCTGTAGGTTAGGGCACCTCAAGTGCATATCCAAATTTTTTAAACTAGCTATGCTAGTAGCTATTCTACAGATATCTTATCGAAACGCGGATTACTAATTGCTAAAACCTTATAGATGCAACAATCACCCGACAATCAATTATGGAGACTATTTTGTGAAAATTGTTTTCACTGTGTGATTTTTGTCAAGTTGCTCTTACATTCTAAAATTTGACAAATTTCAGAGTGAATTGGATGATTTCGGTGGAGGTTGAGCATAGCCGCAGCACGCACGACCAGCTGAGGAACTTTTACTAATAAGTGCTCAAGGGGTTAACTGTGCGTCGGTTATATTTTAAAAGCTTTAACTGGCTTCCTTTTATGCGACGTAAACATGTTGCAATTTTCTTGGCGGATTTTTTTACTCGAATCTTGGATTTTCTGCCAATAACCGCTTTCAATTTTGTTATTCTATCACTTGTGGATTATTCATCTGAAAGTGGATGGGTGAGTGTACAAAGTAAAAGTTATTAAGCAACAGTGGTGATGCAGTCGAAGACATAAAATACGAATTGTCTGTATATTTTTAAAATCTTAACGTAGGTCTCAGATTTTAACACATTTTCTTCATAGATAACTTCCAACTGGCAATTTATGCTTCATTTCAGCAGTACAGCAGGTGACTGTGGAGTCACTGGGGACTAAACGGGAGCCTTCTAAATTATCGCATCATTTTCAATAAATAAATATCTCTAAAAACGCCCTGTACTTGGTTTTTCAGCATTCTTATAAGAAGCTTTCTGGAGGTATTAATATCTTTTGCAGCGAGTTGCATTTAATAATTGTACGAGACAACAGGAAATGCATTTCGAGTCTTACTAATAACTGCACTTTGTAAAATTCCAGTATAGTATTTGGGAAACGAAAATTAAGACTCCGATCTCACTGTAAGGCGTGTTGTATTCCAAGAAAACTGAGTTTCGGTAAATATGAGGACGTCAACCGAATTGAAATGTGGTTGTTGGCTTGTGGTGGTCGACTTCAACAGAAATTGCACAGTGTGCACTTACTGACAATGCTGGGCTCGGCAAAGAAATATACGAACGGTCTTCACTGTCATGGGATCAGGCAAGAAAATAAAAGCTAGAAAGCAGTTGATACAGAAAATATTTTCAGGGTAATTTATAATTACTTAGAATTGTTTTCTATGATTTGCAGTCAAACCTTTGGTGTATTTTTATAACGCTCCAGACGCTCTGTGTTTTTGCTAAGGGAGAGGAAAGCGCCACTTTTCTCTGAGAGAAACGATTACTCTTTTGGTAAAATTGTGGGATAACTTGTAACGTGTTTCAAGGTATATGTTTCAAGGTATATCGGCCACACAAGACTGAAATAAAGTAAATAAATCTCTAATTTACCAAGGGTACATTTTCCCAAGGCAGTTGTAATGAATGTAAATACACCTAAACTTTCTATGTCACCCCACCTTCGGCGAGTGAAGGACATGATAACTATTGCCTCAGCTTTGCGTACGGAACCACTGATGCCGATCCTTATCTCAGAAACCCTTAAAAGTTAAAATACAGTATATAAAATACAGTATATAATCTCAGATACCCTTAAAAGTTAAAATACAGTATATAAAATACTGTATAACAGTATATAAAATACAGTATAATTCCCCAACGGACTACAGTGATTTGCAAAACACATTATTCTTTCGAGCCTTTGAGACCAAAAGGGGAATGGGATGGTGGAAGAGGGAAGAAAACCAGGCCAGTGTCCAACGTTTAGCAAGGGCTTTGCATGTTAACTGCTGTGGGCCCACATAGCACTGTGCTTATTTTTGACCTAGCCATTCAAATCCTGTTTCTCTGTGGAAGGCCATTCAGACTTGTTTAATTACAAGGCAATTGATATTTCATTTTTGTTGTACCTCAACAGCAATGCTGAATTATGTGCAACCATGTACATAATACATTTTTTGCAAACATTTAATGATTAAAATATAAACTTTATTTAAACTAACACATATGCTTGAATGCTACAGTAATGTTACATATCTCAGAGTGGGTTACGGGGAAGTAGATAATGAATGGGTACTGACCAGGGAAGAAAAGAAAGCAAGAGCAAGAAAGGCAGAAAGGAGTAAACACTTCCAAAGAGGAAGGTCCTAAGGGAGGTAGAGAAGAAGGTGGCATTGGGAAATGCTGAGAGAGTGAATTCCAGAGGGTGGTCACAAGCTTGCTGAGGGAGGAGCTATTGATGGTGGAACAGAGATGGGAAATGAGGAGTAGAGCAGCATTATAGGACTTGAGAGTGCATTCAAAGGCATGGAGCTGGAGGAGATCATGGAGAATGGTTGGGAGTTTGGGGGGGGGGGGGCGGGGGTGGGGGGGGAGTTGTTCGGAGTGTAGGTGAAGCCATGGAGAGATTTGAAGGAAATGTGAGAAGCTTAATTCTCTGCAGCAGTGGGAAGCTACTGGAGTTTGGTGAGGTCATGGCCAAGTGGGCCTTAGTGCAAATGATGATATGGTTGTAACATTCCAGATAATTTGTAGTTTTTGAATGGTAGAATCAGGAAGGACAACATTGAAGGAGTCTAGCCACAAACTGGTGGTGGATTAGGGTTTTGGTGCCAAAGGAGGACAGGTGGAGAAAAGGCAAACAATGTTGTAGAGGTAAAAGAAAGTGACTTGGTGACAGACTAACTATAGGAGAGGAGGCTAAGCTGAAGGTTGAACAACATAACCAGGTTCTAAGCAGCTCATTGGTTTGGAAGGTACTGCCAAAGGAGCCTTGACAGTGCATACTGTAGATTGTATACACCATAGCCATGAGACACTAGTAGTTGAGTGGTATTTTAGCTAGTGGACAGGATGTCGATGAAGCAGAGTGTTTTGTCAAAGCTAAAGGCATGCAAGTGTTTGTAAGAACTGTAAAGGGTGGCTTGGTTCTACCGACCTTAAATTGGAGAAAATGTTAGCTTACCCAAGTTTAGGTTGACTAGGCAATTGGAAATGTGGGCAACAGCAATGATCAAAGGATATGATATAAATGATAGAAAGACATGGGTAATGATATAACCCTGGGTGCACATGTACCTGGTACCTATGATGTGACAGGTAGGATGGAATCAGGATAGAACAGCACCAGAGGCATGGACTATGGAAGAAAGAGGTTATGGAAGGATGGAGTGTCTGACAGTGTTGAATGAAGTGGAAAGGTCAAGAAGGATAAAGTCAAAGAATCATAGATTCCTACAGTACAGAAGGAAGCTATTGGGCCTATTAGGCTTGTGCCAGCTCTTTGAAAGAGTGTCCAAATAGTCCTCCTCTCCCACCATGCTGCTTCTTTTTCCCCATAGTCTTGTAAGTGTTTCTTTTTCAGGTATATTTCCATTCCCTTTTGCAAGTTACTGTTTAAACTGCTTTCATCACCCTGAGAAGGAACAATCAGCCATGGTCACAATTAAATAAGATACCTTTGGGGATTTCAAATGCTTTGTATGGAACAGAAGCCTGACTGGATGATTTTGAACATAAGAGGTGGAAAAAGAATTGAGTCACAGCAAGTCCCCATTGGATAGCATGAAGGGGGAAAGTGTTTTTTAAACTCATTCCTGGGATATGGGTATGACTGGCGAGGCCAGCATTTCTATTGTCCATCTTAGCTGCCCAGAGAAGGTCACTTTCTTGAACTGCTTCAGTTCATGTAATGAAGGAGCTCTTACAAAGCTGTTTGATGGTGAATTACAGGACTTTGACCAAGTAACAGTGAAGGGACAGTGATATGTGTCCAAGACAAGGTGCTATATGACTTGAAGGGGAACTTGGAGATGATAGTGTTCACATGCATCTTCTGTTCCTGTCCATCTAGGTTTTTCAGGTCATTGGTTTGGAAGGTACTGCCAAAGGAGCCTTGACAGTGCATACTGTAGATTGTATACACCATAGCCATGAGACACTAGTGGTTGAGTGGTATTTTAGCTAGTGGACAGGATGTCGATGAAGCAGAGTGTTTTGTTCTGTGTGTAGTTGGGTTTCTTGAGTTTTCTTACAGCTGCATCCATCCAGGCAAGGGGAGAGTATTCTATCATAGTTCTGATTTATGCCTTTATATTGTGGATAGGTTTTGGGGAATAATGGGATGAGCCATTTGTTGCATAATACCCAGTTTCTGATCTGCTCTAGTCCACTTTAAGTTTCTGGTCAATAGTCATCCCCTGGATGTTGATTTTTTTGTTGTTGGGGCGGGGGGTGATTTTTAAATGTTTATTCTGGCCCATGGGATATGGACATTGCTGACAGCTGGCATTTATTGCCCATACCTAGTTGAGGGAAGGTTAGAGTCAACCAATTGTGGTGGACCTGGCATCACATATAAGCCACACCAGGTAACAATGCAGATTTCCTTCCCTAAAGGGCATTGGTGAACCAGATTGTTTTTTTTATGACAATCAACAATAGTTTCATAACAAAAACAGAATTACCTGGAAAAACTCAGCAGGTCTGGCAGCATCGGCGGAGAAGAAAAGAGTTGACGTTTCGAGTCCTCATGATCCTTCGACAGTGTTCTGTCGAAGGGTCATGAGGACTCGAAACGTCAACTCTTTTCTTCTCCGCCGATGCTGCCAGACCTGCTGAGTTTTTCCAGGTAATTCTGTTTTTGTTTTGGATTTTCAGCATCCGCAGTTTTTTGTTTTTAACAATAGTTTCATGGTCTCCATTAATGTTCCAAGCTTTACTGAATTTAAATTCCACTGGATGACGTGGATTTGAACCCATGTCCCCAAAGCATTAGATGGGCCTCTGAATTACTAGCCCAATAACATTACCAATATGCCACCACCTCTCCTATGTTGCTGGTTGGGTTGCTTTTTTTGCATTGGTACTGGTGTCTTCCCATTGTTCCATTAGTCTGATATCGATCAGTCGTCTCTCTGCAGCAATGTGTTGTGGTCATCAGTACACGTTTTTTTTTAAATTAGCTACCAAAAATGATCAACTTTGTGAAATATTTGTTCTTTCTTGTATTTAACAAATGCTGATGACTTAAGCTTTGAAGAATCACGGAATTCAATCACATGATAAAGCTGAATTAATGTTGGTACAGATACAATCAATAACCCAAAGTGCTTTAGCTGCACCTATTATGTCAGCTGCCTCACCGTGTCAGGCTCAGTCAATTTCCAAGTTAATCTTCTAGTTGATGTCATCAGGAGCCATTGCTTAAAGGAAATGTCCACATTATTGCCCATTTTAAATGTCCAACATAGAACTAAAAGTTGTACAAGTTTCAAATTACATAATTACAGTAGCACCCTGGAATAGTGATAACCATTAATTCACCTCTCTCACAGTTAGTCTCAATGGCTTCCAGTTCCTGGGATAACATCATCAGTACTTACTGTTGAAAAATAAAGATTCAAAACAAGGTATAGAAAATAAATATTTAAGTTATTTGTAGTTATTTTAAAAGCCTAAATTTTTATATAAGATTAATTATTTAAACAATTATTTTCAACAAGTCAACTGAAACCCCAAAACATTCTGAAACATTTTCAAAATTTTAAAAATTGTTAGTGAAGCCAATTAGAACATCCTTATCATCAACAATGATATTATTTAATTCTGCCTTAACAACTTTGTCTAGCTGTACACAGTAACTCGTATGCTTTTCTGTCTCTAATCTCATCCACCCCTTGCTTTTCCCCACTATTGGTGGCATATATTTCAATCACTTAACTGCTGCGTGTCACTGTTTCCTTCCTAAATCTCTTCATCTGGCTAATACTCTCTACCTTTTTGAAACAAAACCTCCCCAAACATTTTTGACTATTTTCCTTCACCTTCTCAAACTCTTTCCTACTTCCTCTCTATGTCTTCCTGTAAACTACCTTCACGTGTTTTGTTATGTCAAAACTACTATAAGTGTAACACAAACTTAAAAATACCTGGAAAAACTCAGCAGGTCAGACCTGCTGAATTTTTCCAGGTATTTTTATTTTTGTTTTGGATTTCCAGCATCCGCAGTTTTTTGCTTTTATTATAAATGTAAATTGTAATTGCTTATAAGGGTTTGAATTTTGAAAAGTCACAGCCAATTACATCAATGACCTCTTATAATTCAGTAATATGCAGAAATTTTAAAATTGCATTTAGCGCAGTAATGCAAGTGGAACAGTCAAAATCAGCATATTGCCATGGACCGAATTTATATGTTCTCTTATTCCCATGTTCAGTATGTTTTGTACGCAAAGAGGTATGTTTTTATCTTACTCTTGGAGTGTGTATTCCACTTAAATAGCTCAGCGGCCATCTATTGTGTGTTAAAAAAAAGTTTTTTATTTTCACACACTTTGAATTAAATGCTACATCACACACAATGCTTCTCACTCACAGACCCACACACACAAAGATTGGATACAAATAAAATTCATGCACTTTTACAGATTACAGCTATCTCAGTTTAATTTACAACCTCTGATCTCCCATATGGCAGGCCTGTGGTCTTTTGAATGGATTCAATGATTTAAAGTTGAGGCAAGGCCTTGTAAATTGAAGGATTTAAAGTAGATTGTGAGGTTTCTTGTAGCCGAGTAGCTAGGAGGTTGGTTCTCAGGTGAACTTTGAACTGGAACAGGTTACAGTTGTTAACCTGTCACCAACTGGTTAATTCAGAGTAAGTGTGTGAGAATAAATAACTTGTTACCAAACCAACTAATCACATGTTTGTACTCTGGCTACCTGGCATCTCACAACTTGTTTTTGAGACTGGTTCACAGACTGGCTGAACTGATGCTTCTGATGGCTTTGATGGGACTGATCAGCAAACTGGTCTTAGCTAATGTTTTAACCAGACAAAGAAAACATGGCATTCTCACCATGTGGATTTTCACAAGTTCAAGTTCTTTTTCAAATAAGATAAAAGCAAAAAACTGAAGATGCTGGAAATCCAAAACAGGAATAAAAATAAAAATACCTGGAAAAATTCAGCAGGTCTGACAGCACCTGCAGAGAGGAACACAGTTGTTCCTTACACAGGAACTGTGTTCCTCTCCGCAGATGCTGTCAGACCTTTTTCAAATAAGGTTTGGTGTTCATGTTGATTCCACATCCTGTTTTGTGGGTTAACACTTCTGAGGCCTACCAGGTCTAATTTGGATGGGGGAGGTCATTGTGATACCTTGGGCGGTTGATAGTAGCCATTCACTTCCATCTGCCATAAATTGAGTTTTGATCTTCCCTTTTGCTCAATTTGAAACATGGAGACAGACAGTCTGGAAACTCTTTTGTTTTGGCCCAAACAAAGAGATGCGTGAATTCAATGGATGGTAGTAAGGTACCCTCACCTATGTCCATATTTAATTAGGTATTCACCAGAGACTGGATACTGTCTATAGTCCAAATAGTAATAGTCACATGATTTGTGGCAGCCCTCTTAACAGCTTGTTTGTGTCCAATTTTTAAAAGTATTGTCAGAAAGTTCATAATATGACATGCCGGTACTGGACATGACACTATGAAAAACCTTTTCATGTAACTTGTATGTGTGCCTGTGTTGGTATTATCCAGGTTTAATTATTCAGCGCCCTTCATGTCACATCTATATCCATGGGTAATACAAATCCATATTTTTCAAATACAAAGGAAATGTTTACCCTATGTACAAAACTTTGCCCTCCTGACTTCAACTGTTGCCTTTACATAGTTTTCATTTGGTTCCCCATTTTGTACCTTGTACAAATGAGCTGAATTTATCAATCTAGACGTTTTATGGAATAATGGCCTTACGCCTTAGACAGAAAACTAAGCAATTAATTTCAAAAAGAATGTGGCATAAAACAAAACTTTCCAAAAGCAAAGAACTACAGGACAAACTCTTGCTGCAATGCTGTAGTCACATTCGGGACCATTGCAATGACATGTACATCAAACTTATTGAATTACATTTGAATTGACTAATGAAGCAAAAATGTGAAATTTAAATAGCATTTCTAGACACTTCTGCATAAAGTTCTTAATATATGTTCATGCCTTACTAATACTTCTGTGGTTAGAAAGGAAGAAGTTATGTTTGTATTGCTTTTCAGCATTTTTTTAATTTAAAAGATTATAGGGGAAAAATTGACTAATCCCTAAAACTGGACTGATTGCAGTACGCAGTTAATCCCCACCTGTCCATTGCATTGGATGCAGCATGTTAAATTCCTACTCCTTTAGGATTGCTCCGTGCAACCAGCAATACCCACACTATTCATTGGCTGCATTTATCAGCAGGGCTCCCAATAATGCAAACAACTAGTGCTACTTAAAGTGATGGAGATTAACTAAAACTGAATTTGTGCTATGATGCTTTGAAGAATGGCTGAACATGTGAGGGAATGTGCACCCAGGTTTTCAGACACTGCACTAGAGGGCTTCATGATAGTGGGAGGGAAGAAGGTGAGATGTCCTGTATCCACAAGGAGGCAGGAGACCTTTTAGATTGATGCTCAGGAGGCAGTGGGAATAAATACCAGCAGAGGTCAATGCCAGGACTCTTGCTCCAAAAATATGGATGCAGTCCAGGAAGAAATTTAATGATCTCACACAAGTTGTCAAGATAAGTGAGTTCATCTTCAAATGGTATATCCTGACTATTGCACAATTAGCCTCTTCGAATGCCCAATACACCCCCATCACCTATCTACCAACAATCTCTATCATTCCGTCTCATATACTTTACCTCATTCTCACATGCTTAATGCGGTTGCAAGTCTTATACCCACACCTCACAGCTCACGCATGTTGGTAATCAATTGTATCAGCCACATCACCCAACAAATGGCAGGACATTCGCTGATACACTTTAACTCATTTTTGGAGGAGTAGGTGGCACAAACTATGAACCTGCAGGAAAGAACTGGAAGAGGACGTGCCCTTGAAAGTTTGACCATCGCCGCCCAACTCCATGGAGGAGACAGTGCTGGCCATCATGGGAAAGTATCACTGAGACAGTGGCAACTGAAATTTTCAACGATGGGGGTATCTGCATACCCAATCCTCTTTCTCTCATCAAGCCTCTCAATCATCCCACAATATCTTTTGACTTAAGCTGCAGATGGTGTGAGCACATTCACTTTATCCCTTACGGTAACTCAACTCTTGCCCCTTTTTTCATTTCAGATACTCAAGAAAGAGGAAGAAGACACTGAAGATGAAGAGACATTGTCACTCAATCTAACAGTCACATGCAGGTTAGGATAGAGGAGGGATCTGCACATTGTGAGATACTGGGCACAAGCGTACAGAAGCCAAGACTCTGTGGTGTGGTCTGAGGTGGAAGGTTGTTGGGGGGAGGCAGGTGGAGAGTTGAAGCAAAGGATAGCATTGGTGCCAGCTCACTGGAGTGCAAGATCACGCACTAATTCTACTGCCGAGGACTCAGATGAGGACTTGAATGGGTCAGGCTACAGAAGAAGGCTAATGTGTGCAAAAGTGTTTGATGCACTAGAAAGCATGCTAGAAAGCCTGTGCTCAATGTCAAAGAATACGGAGGAGTCCAGCATGAACCTAGCACTGGGCTTTGCACAGAACTTGGAGTCCACACTTTCCAACATGGAATAGGTGGTGATCTCCATCAGCACACATGTGGAACTCACCTTGACGCAGCATTTGATGGCCGATGTTACATCAAAGATCAATGAGCTTAGGTGGCTCTCTTGCAAACTCAGACATCTGCCATCATCTCTGGTTACTACTGTTCAAAGGGTATCACAGTGGTCCATCAATCTGTTCTGCAACAGATCAACAGGATTGCTGAGGTGTGGCACCAAGAGCTTGGCAGTGGCTCCATTGAGCACAAACCAGCTGTCCTCTCTTGGGATGGCAGTGTTTGTGCTCCTGAGCACTCCATCAGTGTTAATGCTGTTGCTTTCATCTTACCCACATTGCTGCAGCCCAGGCCAGAATGGTACATTCCGAAATGGTCTTTAAGCCCAGAGCTGCTCAAGGTAGCACACCAAGGCCATCTATAGTCTCCTCCAATGAACATCAGCAGACTTCCATCATCCATGCTGCAGTGACTGGGGAAGCACTTTGTATGAGAACTGGGAGAGGCAAAGGCACACAGAAGACAGGCACTAAGGGAATGCAGAAGGGTGATCAATATATTTTTCTATTCACTTTGTCATGATTGGAGTTTGGATTGGAATTTGTATTTTCTGATGGTTTTTATTTTTGTATTGTTGGAAAGAGGATGACATGGTAGCCAGTGATAGAGGAAAGGCAAGGAGTGTGTGACTGTGTGTGAATGGGATGGTGTGATTGTGGTTACTGGCGTGGCTCCTTAATTATTTCATCACCTAAAGGTCAAGCAGAAAAGAGTTGTCTATGGTGTAGCTCCCTTCCTCTGCCTTTTCCTCCACTTCATGTTGTGTTCTTCCTGCTTCTCCCCCTCATGCTCCTGCTCCTCAAGTTTTTGCCTGATAAGTGGTGGCTTAATACTGGCTCAGCTGAGTTTTTCAGAGCTCCTTCACAGCAGTCCAGGCAGCAGAAGCAGCACTTGAGGGTGTTCCTTGTGGTAGCATAGCAAGATAGCACCCAGTGCACTTCCCATCAGTTATGTGTGCATGTGCATCATGGATGCCACTTTCAAGTGTTTGGAGGTCACATAGAGCCTAAAAATGTCCACTACTGAGCCCATCCCCCACCCCCACTTTGTTTCTAATAAAAGGTCAGCTGGATTTATGATATTTCAATATTCAAAGCTTCCTTCCTTACTCTATCTTGTGTTTCCCTCTTCTCCCTACTGTGTCTTCACTTTGTATTACATTCTTTTCCAAGGTTCCTACTTTGGGACATCTCTAATGGAACGTCAACCTCATTGTGTTCCATTATTGTTGGTTATTAAGCAGATGATAAACTATTTCAAGTTCCATGATTTAATCTCCAACAAACTTGCATTTAATACTATGTAAAACTATTCATTGTTATGTCATTATATGAAAATTCCAAAATATCAAGCCCTTTAAAGACATTGAGCTTGTTTCCCCACTGTACACAGGCAGTGAATTTCCTCATCACTCTGCCAACTATAAATGACCATTCCATGTAAATGCACTGTAATTCATAACATTAAAAAATCCAGTAAATATAAACTGGATGTGAACTGACTCCCCACCCACAGTTCTAATAGGATATTTGTTGCCACAAAACAAAACTAAAATTTATTTCTGGTTTTCAGTTTATTAGTCAGACAATTTAAATATTACTGAATGAAAACTATTCCTAACCAGCTGAAGGTCCTTCAGCCTGATGCCAGAACGTTACTGTGAAACACTCTACGCACACACAAACTGTACCATTTTCTTATTTAAGAAAATTGTTCCAGTTTATTTAAATAGTACATTATATTGACCTGCTGCAGAATTAATTGAATATTTGATCAGTTAAATATCTATTTGGTACAACTAAAAAGTTTTGTCCACCGTGAGGGGATAGATTTAAATTTTTTGTATTTTCCTTTGAGTTGTTTCAATGCATTTGTTGGAGGTCCAACCTAGAATTCTTGCTAGTGATGCTCATATCCCATGAAAGAACATTTTTAAGAATCAGGAACAACACCAGAACAGCTATCAGGCAACAAATATTGCACAAACAGCAGGTATGTTTCAATATACAAAATGGGTAAAACTCAAAACAATAAATTGATCAAACTCTCTACAGTACTAATGACTGAAGATACTAATGCTGTAATATTGTGAGCAGACAGTACAGCCTTAAAGCTTAAATTTATATATTTTTAAAAAATGGTTGCACTCATCAATGTGAGGGATATCTGTGTTGAGGAATGGAACATATTCCCACTTTCAGCACCCAGAGTTAATAGTGGTCTACTAACTAATATTCCAAGCTCAGATGTTACATAGTGAAACACAAAATAAAACTTCCTCTACTATGCCCCAAACTCAAAATAGCACACCCATAACAGCAAGAGTGTGGTACTTCCATTTCTCATTAACGGTTATCATGTTGTCTATGTTAACACTGAAAATTTTGCTTCCACTTTGGTTTTGTACAGTGGATTTGTGCCCATTAGGAAATAGCTAGAGGCTACCTAAATTATTTTTATATAAAAATCACCAAGCCACTTGGGAAAAAAAAACTTTGATCACATTGGCCTGGACTGGATTTTTAATTCAGCTCCTGATAGTTGAAAAAATTGTATTCTAATTTATTGTGTCACCAGTTCTCTGCTTATCAATCTTTTTGAATATAGTTCTGCTTAAATTTTCCGGGACAACGATAAGGATAATCATATCCGTAATGTAAATGGTTATCATTGTGCCTCTGGAAGGCACTTTGATACATAGTCCTGAAAGAGTTGAACACATCACATGACGTCATGTGTAAGCAACATAAGTTTTAATCATGCAACGACCTTTGTGAAATTCAGATGATAGCTTCACAATACAACCAATGCCATTGCATGATATGTTTACATAAATATTTTCTTTTAATTTATAATTGATAGCTGCTTATTAGGATGGGCAGCTGAGGTGGTTTGTCATTTGCTTCCTCATAGTTTTTATCTTCAGATTACCTTCTCTTAGATTGGCCACAACCAAGGGCTAAAAAACTCCACCTTTATGATGGGGAAGGAAAACAAATACATCTATTGGACACAAACCCAGAATTCTGTGCCATCCAGACACCAGAGTAATTTCCCTAAACCTTATTGCCTTTGCTACCTCTCTCTTCACCTTTAAGAAGCCCCTTAAAACTTATTTCTTTGACCAAGTTTTTGGTCAGCTATCCTGATATCTTCTAATGTGGCTTATTGTCAAAACATGTTTGATAATGCTCCTTTGAAGTGCCTTGGGACATTTTGCTGGATCAAAAGCACTATATAAATGAAAGTTGTTGTTATCCTTGTCATAAACATCCTTCAATCTGTCTTCATTAATTCCATATTCCCATTCCTTACTTTCTTACACAAAATTTATTATTTATTTAACTTTAGTAAATTGCTTCTTCCAGTTGTCCCATTTCCCTAACTTATCTATATAGTCCTGATGTATTTTAATTTTCCTCACTGTTCACCAAAGTTTGTGTTTTCTATACCCAAGTCCAAATCATTTTTTATGTCTATACAGTGAATAAAAGTGGACTCAACATTGATCTTGAGGCAGCCAAATTCCAACCTTTCTCCATTCTTAGTAAAATCCATTTCCCCATACTTTATGTTTCCTATTCACCACCAACTTTCTATCCATGCTGTTATATTTCCTCTTATTCTGTAAAACTAAATTTTTAGAATAGGTTTATTGTGAAAGACCTTATCAAACATCTGTTGAATTTCTTTTAACTATCAAATAGCTCAGTTCTTCAAAAAACCTCTATTAAATTTATGAAAAACAATGCCTTTAAAAATTATGCTGGAAGTCCTTGATTAACCCAAGCATTTCTAAATTCTTGATGATTTTAAGAGTTTTCTATAATGTCATAGAGTAACTTTTCTATGGTTACCCACCTAACCTTCTCTCTCTTTTTGAACAAAGATATTGCACTGGCTACTATCCAATCTAACAACCCAATTTGCTTATCTGCAAAGGATTAGAAAGTGGTGGCCAAATTCTCAGTGATCTCTTTTCTTCACAGTCTGTGGTACATGCCGTCAGACCTTATCCATCCTTAATTCCTTCCATTTTCTACTGTTCAATCTATCATTTGTTCCATATTGTCCTCTAGTACCCTTTAGTTCTCACTTCCATCATTACTTGTAAGAAAAAAGAGCAAAATATTTAATATCTTTGCCACACCATCATGCACCATAAATAGACTCTCTTCTTCATCCTTGTGTGGTCCTACCCTCTCTCAGGATAATCTTTTATTTTTTATGTGCTTACCCCAAATCCTATTTCTTTTTATATTATTAATCAGTATTTTTTCATCTTCCTTTTTAGTCCATCTAATTTCCCTTTTACCAGTGCTACACTATCAATATTCTTCATGGTTAGCTTTATTAATGTTAGCTCTCCCTTTTAAGTTTCAGTTTAACTATTTATCCACAGAACCCTACACCCATTTCCCTCATTTCACCATTAAGGAATACATTTATTTTGTACTCTATCTATGCCTTTTACATTTGAAGATTTTCCACTGTTGATCTGTTGACTGGTTGCTAATTTTTCTCTCAGTTTGTCCTATGTTCACTTTTGTCTCACAGTTCATGCTTTTTTCCACTCCAATACCCTTTATTATATCTGACTCTTCTTTGTCTTTTTCTTACATTGAACCTACCTAGATTGTGGTCACTACTTTGCAATTGTTCTCTTATTCCTACATAAATAACTTATGATACTTCATTTCCTCAGAACTAAATCAAATACTTGTTTTCTTGCTCATAGAATCTTAGAATGATACAACACTGACTGAAGCCATTTGGCCCATCGTACCTGTGCTGGCTCTTTGGCAAAGCTATCCAAGTTACCCTGCTTTACTTGTACAAACCACTGAGCCTATTATTGATTACTAGCTTCATTAGGCAGTGTCAACATGGTTTTGTGAAAAGGAAATCATGTTTGCCAAATTTGATGTAAAAAGCAGGGTTGGTAAAAGGGAACCAGTAGATTTAGTGTGTTTGGTTTCCAAAGGGCATTCGATAAGGTGCTACATAAAAGGTTACTGCAGAAGTTAAGAGCTCATGGTGTTGGAGGTGATATATTAGCATGGATAGAGGATTGGCTAACTAGCAGGAAACAGAGAATCAGGATAAATGAGTCAATTTTCAGGTTGGCAAACTATAACTAGTGGAGTGTCACAGGGATCATTGCTGGGGCCACAACTATTTACGACCTACATTAATGACTTGGATGAAGGGATCAGCAATATTGTAGCCAAATTTGCTGATGATACAAAGATAGGTAGGAAAGCAAGTTGTGAGGAGGATACAAAGAGACTGAAAAGCGATCTAGGTAGTTTAGCTGAGTGGAGAAAAAAATTTGCAGATGGAGTATGATGTGGGAAAATGTGAGATTGTCCACTTTGGCAGGAAGAATTGAAGAGCAGAATAATACTTAAGGGAGAGAGTCTGCAGAATTCTGCAGTAAAAGGGGATCTGGCTGTTCTTATATATGAATCACAAAAAAGTTAGCAAGGAGGTAAAGCAAGTAATTAGGAAGGCAAATGGAATGTTGGCCTTTATTATAAAGGGGATGGAGTATAAAAGTAGGGAAGTCTTACTACAGCTGCACAGAGCATAGGTGAAACTGCACCTGCAGTACTGCATACAGTCTTGGTCTCCTTATTTAAGGAAGGATATACTTGCATTGAAAGAAATTTAGAGAAGGTTCAATAGGTTGATTCCTGGGGTGAAATGGTTAAATTATGAAGAAAAATTGGGCCTATGCTCATTGGAGTTTTGAAGAATGAGATGTGATCTTATTGAAATGTATAAGATTCTGAAGGGTTTGACAGGGTCGATACTGAGACGATGATTTCCTTTCATGGGGGAGTCTAGAATTAGGGGGTCTCCCATTGAAGACAGAGATTAGGAGGAAATGCTTATCTCAGAAGGTCATTAGATTTTGGAATTCTCTTCCACAGAGAGCATTGGAGACTGGGCCATTGAATATATTCAAGGCTGAGTTAGACAGATTTTTGATTATCAAGGAAGTCCAGGGTTATGAGGGACAGACCAGAAAGTGGAGTTAAGAGCACAGTCGAATCAGCCATGAAATTCGGGAATGGCAGAGCAGGCTTGATGGCCAAATGGCTGTCATTTCTTATCATTTTATGATCTTATCCTACTTGTATAGGTACAAATCATAAATATACTAGGAAATATTGTGACCAAAGACTGGAGTAAACTTACTGATAATTGATTAAAAAAATGGTAAACTTTTAAGTTAACATGATGTTATTTTTACTTAGCCTTAACCAACATTTTTCTAAGTAGGTCCAGGCAGTCACTTTGAGTACTTGCACTGAGAAGTTTGTATTTGGAGCAGATGCGCCCCCTTGTGTAAGTACATAGCATATAATTAATTAAGTTCTAAGGCCACATTCACTCCTGTTCCCTGAAAACCTCATTTTAAAGTAAAAAAATTTTGGAGTATGGAATTAAAATTTTTTAAAAAGAATAGCTGATGGTGGTGGATTATTATGTACGAGCTAGTGGATTTATTTTTAAAATCTGCTGTTTAAAATATAGCCAGGTACAACCAATGTTATAACGTTCAACACGGCTAGCTGATAAATCCATTTAATTTTTAGAATACAACTGAAACGGCGAGTGTGGATAGAATTTAGGCTTTTTAATGTCTTCTGTAGGTGATCCATATCTCACTACTACAAAATAGCGTACTCAATGTACATTTTGTAAACCTATGTCTTGGTGATCAATGTTCATAACCCATTATCCAATAAATGTTTAATCAGTTGACTTAATGTGCTTGCTGACTTCCCAATGTGAAGTTTAAGTTCATCATCTAGAGATAAGTTATCTGATATAGTTGATCCTAGGTAGCAGAACTTGTGTAGAACTTCTAGCATGGTGTTAGGTATTGTTAGGTATGTTGCATCAACATACCATGTGCTATGATCAGTGTTTTCTTTAGACCTATGATTATTGCAAATTCATCACAAATTCCACCAACATGAGGTTTACTTGGAACTCCCTGCTCAGGATGGACAAGAAGCTAGCAGAGACACCAGGTGCCTCATCCATTTCTCACACTGGCAATGCCCTGTTGGGGTCACTGCCAGTGTGTGGGCTTGCAGGTCTGAATGCAACCCCAGAAACCCTTAATTGAGCTGCTAGAGCTAGATCTCCATGAGAGCTGCCAATCTCTCGATGGAGGATGCCATGCATTCAGGGGAGAGGGTGACTGCAGCGCACATGGCCCGCATGGACTCCTCCATTGTACAGACCAGGGTACACAAACCCTCTGAGAGCTCTGCCAGATCTCCACATCCAGCATTTGCCGCCTGCTGGCTGACTCCAGAAGCTTGTCATCTGCCTTGGGCATCTTCCTGGTCTCCGACACTCCTCCGACTGTCAGTCTCCGACAGCTGCTCAAGTGATTGTGATGTGCTGCACCCGGTCTATGCCAACATCTGTATGGGTATGCTTAACCCCACCAAGGTGCCAAATCTGAGGTGATGTAAGGTGTGGGGCGAGGATGTGATGCAGACACAACTGAGGGACCCTCCTCCTCCTAATGGTGGATCGTCTGGATCCCTTTTTGGTCTGGACGATGATCCACCTGATGGATGAAAGTCAGCAGTGTGTATACATTAGCATTAGGGAGGCAAACTAAGTTGCTATTGCTGCGTTCTGCAGATGGTCATGGTGCACTTCACAAATATAATAATGCAGGATAACGGAAGAAGAGTCAACATAACCTTGTATCCCTTGCCCCTGAGTCCTTCGTATCTCATGACTCCCCCGTTTCGAAAGTGTACCTCCTTCACTCTCACACTCCTCAAAAACCCTCTCTTCTCCTCGAGCAACAGATCTCACCCCCTGCCCGCATTGCCCACATCCCAACTCGAGAATACCCTCCTCCATCGGTGTCAGTATTTTCAGATTTGGAACTCCACCACCTGTGCGATTACATTCCTCTTGTGCTTCCTCTTTTCCTGGGAAGACAAGAGCACATTAATGAGTCCCAATTCCATATGGCTGAGGTGTACATGCTCCACCTCAATTTTGATGGTCCTCATGCCCAACAAATTGCAGGACTCTTCCCTTCTAGGTGTGCCTGCCTAATCCTAAACAGCCTTGCTGGGCACAGATCTCCTTTGCCAGCAGAGCCACTTGTGTACCACCTTCCAGCCCCACCGAATGCATGCCCATCTGTATACATTCATTCAAAATACAAAGTGCCCTCCTTACTCACCTTCACAGACCCTCTTTCAACACTGCACCCAGGTCTTATACCCAACCCCTCAGCTGTGCATTATCGCCACCACCTCTGTCCAGGCTTTCCTGGTTAGATGTGGAGGCTTCCTCTTGCCATCAGCAGACAGCAGTATCTCCTGTCGATCACTGACTGCCTGTGTGCAATCATCAGAGAAACGAGGAGCCACGTGTGTTGCCCTTGCTCAGAAGGCATTTAAGAGTCACATGTAGGCCAGACCAGACCAGACCAGACTAGGTAAGGGCAGCAGACTTCCAACAACCACCAATCCATCATTAGACTTTTGATTCCAGATTTTTTTTATATTGAATTCAAATTCAAATTCCACCATCGGCCATGTGTCTCTGGATTACTAGTGCAGCAACAGCACCACTACACCATTGCCTCCTCCAAATGTTCATCCTTTTGTATTGCCACTAGCCTGGTTTTGTCCTCTGGCTGCTAAGCTTAAAATCCCACAACAAGTTGGTCCTGCCTGGGCTGCAGAATAGCAGAGATTAACTGTCACTGAGCAGGGCTCTGTAACCACACTCAATTCCACAATCATTGATTCAGCTTCCCCAGTATCCTTTCATTCTACTGGTGACCCTTTTAACCCCCCCACCCCCAGACCACAGCAACCTTAAAGGAAGAGCCCGCCCTGTTCCCGCAACCCGCCCCCCCCCAACAACCACCACCGCACCCACCCACCCCCACCCCCACCCCCACCCCCCTCTGCCCTCAACAGCTCTGGCCCTTCCCACTGGTAGACCCTTAATTGGTTAGCCAGTGTGTATTTGCAGTCACCAGCTAGTGTTTGGAGGGAGTGGACATTACAGCTGTCTCCAGTCCCGCCGATCCGGCGTGCACACTGAGTGTAATATTCAGGCCATTATCTTTGGAATTTTTGAACCCCAACGTTTGTGGATGCTCAGTCATGAATATATCCAAAACTGAGATCGATAAATTTTTGGGGACTGAGTAAATCAGGAGATATCAGGATAAGAAGGAAAAGTGGACTTGATGTTGAAGTTCAGCCATGAACTTGCTGATTGGCTGAACAGGCATGATAGGCCATATGGTCTACTCCAGCTCCTATCTTACGTTCCTATGATACAGAAATAAACATTGATTTCTTTTTCACAACCTATGCAGCCTCAGCTCTTTCAATTTGGGTTTTGTCATAGGGCAGAATTTTTAGTTCGGCGGGCGGGCGCGTGCCCAACCTGATTGGACACGGAATTTTGCGAGATGACGTCAGGCGAGCACCCCTACGCCACCCTGTGCTTGCACAATATTTTGGTTGGTGAACACGTGCAAAAGTCAGAAGCTCACTCGCCGCCAATTAAGAGGCCAACTAAGGTAATTAAAGGTGCAATTGTCTCTGATTTTTTGTGGTCTCTCCAACCTTGCGGTTGGTGGATGGGCAAATTGGCCAGGCGGACTTTGCATTTTTCATCAAACCTCATCCAAAGATGGGATGAAGTTTCTATTATTAAATGAAAGAAAAAGAAAAATCTATGGACAGCATTTTTATCATGTATATGTTCAGGTGACTGGTTGTGATGCTTGCACATTTTTTTCCCTGCTTTTAAAAACCTTATTTAATGCTTTTCATGTATTCAGCTCCCTGAGGCAGCTCTCTGTCTTCAGGGAGCTTTCTGTCAGTGCTAGCCCACGCTGACGTTAGCGCCTGCCCTCTTCCTGCCCCCACACCAGCAGCGCTGAGCCTCTCAGTGTGCGTTTCATGCTGGCTGGCTGTTAATTGGCTGACCTAAACCTTCTGCCCATAAGTTAAATAAAACTATTTATATGATGTTTGCTGTCCATACGTTCTTTGTAAGATTTCTTTTACACAACAATACTCTTAAGGTTTCAATAACCCAAATTTGTAAAATATCATTGATTGAAATAATAGTAAAACATGAGCAATACTTGTTTGAAAGTTAAATTTGCTTGTACATTAACTATCAGCTGTTAATATCAAATCAGCTGTGCTATTGTAACTGCAACAGTACACTGCAATGGAATACAGTGTATGTAAGAGTATATAATGTGCTACATATATATATATATATATATATATAAATAATAATGTGCTACACAGCATAATTATTGGATTTGGGTTCATTTCTGCAACCCCTGATGTGGCAAGTCCCAACTTATGACTGTGCTGCCAGGGGACATGCCAAGTGGAAAATAAACTTTTTTGTGGGAGTTCTCCCAATGATTGCTGTAATTTAGGCGCATGTTGGGTGGAAATTTCAGACAAACGTTGTAATTGGGAATATACCCTTTATTTTGGGACTTCACTGATTTTCTGCCAAAGTTGCAGCAGATAATTTACAGGACCACTGTGGAAAGATAGTTCCATCAGTAAGCAATTCATGTGGTGAAAGTATTGATTCATCTTTTTTTATGTTGCTGTTTTTCATTTAAATTGCAACTAGACTAAATTTGATAAATTTAAGCTAGTTCTACTATCTGCATTCTAAATAAGTGTTATTCTGTGTGTGTGTGTGTGCATGTGTGTGCTGCTGTTTAAAATCTAGCAACCCGGGACCGTGACTTGCTGGATTTTGGACTATCACGAATTTTGGGTTATCCGCTAGTGGAACTGGTATCTTCTCTTTTTTGATGGGGAAATGAGCTATAACTTTGAACAGTACAGCTAATGGCAGCAAATCAGTAAACCAATGCTACCACCCAATGTTAATGCACAATTTGTTGTTTGGGGGTACGGGATTCATTCCTGAACTTTTCTGAATGCCTTACTGGTCTGATGTTAGTGTCGCTGAAGCCACATCTCTTAGCAGCAGTTTAATTGACAGCTTTGCTTGCAGGCCTGTTTTGGGCTGTGATAATTATAAGAAACTAGTGGCAGTTCTTTAGGTCACACAGGCCTGTCATATTCCTAGGTCATTGCAGTGATAAAACTTGAGCATCTGCTTAGATAAAAGTTCATCAAACTTGCTGGGCAGGATTTTCCCTCTGAGGTCAGGAAACCAATGTCAGGATGGTTTCCAGGTCAGAACCCATGATTTTTGCAGAGGTGGGCTGCTAATTGGCTGGAAAGTGAGTTGGGAAGCCAATTACTAGCTGTGGGTGTGGGATGGAGATCGGGCATTGCAAGTGCAGGCCCGATTTAAAGGCATCATGGCAAGCATTACTGTGACAGCCATTTGAAAGAAGAATGCAAGAACCAGGGAGTCAGGAGGAGAGGCAAAGGCCTCGCACCCAGGGCATGGCTGCCTCTTGCTTCTCAGATGCTGACCTAGAGGCCCTTCTGGAGGCTGTGAGGGAAAATGAAGAGATCCTCTTTCCAAGTGATGGAAGGAGAAGGACATGCATTCAGACAAAGCTGGTATGGCTGGGGGTGGCTGAAACAGAAAAACAGAGCAGCAGGAGTGTCCAATGCCGTAAAAGGTTCATAAACTTTCTTGGATCTGGCAAGGTGACTGCCACATTAGTCCCAGATGACAGGCCTCAGGGTATTCATCCTCCAGCAGACACTCTTGCTAAGGATTCTGAGGGCATAAACTGCTCCTGAACATGGGAGTCACATGTACCCAGAGTAATCACTAGACCCTCAGCAACGCTCAGAGGCTGAGTGCTGCTGAAGACTTGCCAACACTAATACATGCACCTTCTTATGTATATAAGCCAGGGGCGTTGGTCAGAAATGCCAGCATTGCCTCACCCCTTACTCTTTTTTGTTTTGCAGGAGAATGAATGCCAGGGAAAGGATCTGACTGGAGAGGAGGTGTGCTCCATCTCACCATTGTCATTGTCATGGAGAAGGGAGGCATGGAAGTTGCAAGGGTGGCCCTAAGGGTGGCCCCCTAAGTCAAAGAAAGAGAGTTGTGCATACCTGCAGGAGAGTGTAAGAAGATATTGATATCTGTAGATTAATGAGCTGGGGTGCACTCTTCCCCATCCAACAGCATTCTAAAGACTCAACTGCATTGGGAAGCCTCAGCACTACAGAGGCTATTGCTGTCTAAGGCTAATTCTCAGGATCTCTTGTGTCTCTCAAAGGTTCTGACATGGAAGGGAACCCCTGAATCCTGTTGTGGCACTGGGGCTAAAGCAAAAAAACTAAGACAGCAGAGCCAGCACAGGCACATCTTGAAAGTGCACACTCAACCAGATACACAGACATCAGTGGATCTTTGTGCACCCTTAGATAGGGTGGCAATGGGTGAAAAGCACAGCATGAGTGAACAGGAGGAAATGAGAGAGGCAGGGGCAGATGTGGCAGTCCTCCTCGGAGGATGGAGGACAGACATAGCCATGCTTAACTGGGCACAGATACAGGGGTTCAGGAGTCACAAGAAAGGAGGCTTTACTTAGTATGCAGTAACAAATGTGTATCCACATGCCAGAGTTCCCCGAGGCAGTGTGGGGTCATTGGTAGAGAGTGGAGGCTTCCATTCAGCTCATGTGCACCACCACAGGTTAGTGCTTTAAGCGCATGAACGTTTCCATTGAGACCCACCCCAACTTCATGGAGAATTTTTTTGGAAGCACTCTTGAGTGGATGCAGGAGCAGCACAATGACATGCACATAATGCATCCAAGGCTCTATAGCATTGACCGGTCGGTGGCACTGATGACGGAAATATGTTTGGAGCGGATGCCAGTTGGGCCCAAACTGGTGGCTCCCTCGAGCCATCTAGGGCTGAGTTTGTCACTGAAGACAAGGTGAGTGCCACACCTTATGGGGTGCCATCATTGTTATCAGCCTACTTGGCCCCTTTGACAGAGGGGCTACCTATGCAGCAGGGCCCTGTGAAGAAGGCTACCCCTTCATTGACATTAGTACAGCAGCCTCTGGACGTGCCCCTACTGCTTATTTCACTGTTTGTGAAAAGTTTAGGAAGTGAAGAACAATCAGTGCTTTTCACTTCCTTGTTTGCTGTCTGTGAGAATTCTTCAATGTGATTGGCTGCTTAGCCTACTTGATAACATGTACACGAAAGATATCCTGCAGCTAGAGCCAAAACCAAATCAATGTTAGAAAAGGTGAAATTCGTGCCACAGAGATTGTTAAATCTTTGTGGGCAGCTTTATTAGAGGTCAGCAGTGAGTACCATCACTGCACTGTTGACTGCAAAATCCACCTAATATCTGAGGTAACAGTGACAGTTCAAATTTATCATAGTAATTCAGTACTAGCTGAGCTCTATGTATTTCAAGGTGATTGTACGCTCGATATCAAAGATTGACAGTTAGCAATGTTAATTTAGACTAGGCCCCATGTATAGCTAACATTAACAGCTTTGAATAACAAATATATTGGATACAAAAACAAAAATACCTAGAAAAACTCAGCAGATCTGGCAGTATCTGCGGAGAGGAACACAGTTAATGTTTCGAGTCCGTATGACTCTTCAACAGAACTAAGGAAAAATAGAAAAGAGGTGAAATATAATCTGGTTTAAGGAGGGGTGGGACAAAAAGAACTGGATAGAGGGCCAGTGATAGGTGGAGATAATCAAAAGATGTCATAGACAAAAAGACAAAGAGGTGTTGAAGGTGGTGATATTATCTAAAGGAATGTGCTAATTAAGGGTAGAAAGCAGGACGAGCAAGGTACAGATAAATAGGGCTATCTGTACCTTGCTCGTCTTGCTTTCTACCCTTAATTAGCACATTCCTTTAGATAATATCACCACCTTCAACACCTCTTTGTCCTTTTGTCTGTGACATCTTTTGGTTATCTCCACCTATCACTGGTCTTCTATCCAGCTCTTCTTGTCCCACCTCCCCCCCCACTTAAACCAGCTTATATTTCACCTCTTTTCTATTTTTCCTTAGTTCTGTTGAAGAGTCATACGGACTTGAAACGTTAACTGTGCTCCTTTCCACAGATGCTGCCAGACCTGCTGAGATTTTCCAGGTATTTTTGTTTTTGTTTTGGATTTCCAGCATCCGCAGTTTTTTGCTTTTATATAAATATATTGGATATATTAGTGTCTGGTTAATTTAGTTTTTTGGGGATAAGCTAAAAGCCTTTAGCAATAATTCTAGAAGTTTGTACAATCTCATCTTTTGAGTTGACGCAGTAGAGTTAGTTATCTTATCTTCTGCTACAATGCTCGGTCTTGTTTATGAGCTGTTGCTCTGATGAATCTCTGGCATTACTTCCAATTAAGTCTTCTCTCAGTAGAAAAAAAAATCACTCCTGTGTTTAGAAATTTAACCCATACATGCAAGTAATAAATAATCATTTGCTCTGCATAGTAAAATTTTTTGTAAATTTCATCGCCACCCTTTCTGTCAGGAGCTTTCCAACTATTTCACTTCTCTCTCTTCTCTGTCCTTCTTTTCAAAATACCATCTTTTGTATCAATGATTCTGAAAATATGTCCTTAATACTATTTTAGGGGGAGGCGATGGCGTAGTGGTATTGTCACTGGACTAATAATCCAGAGATCCAGGGTAAAGCTCGATTCCCACCATGGCAGATGGTGAATTCAATAAAAATCTGGAATCAAATGTCTAATGATGGCCATGAAACCATTGTCAGTTGTTGTCAAAACCCATCTGATTCACTAATGTCCTTCAGGGAAGGAAATCTGCTGCCCTTATCTGGTCTGGCCTACAAGTAACTCCAGACCTACAGCTGTGTGGTTGACTCATAAATGCCCTCTGAACAAGGGAAATTAGGGATGGGCAATAAACGCTGCCCTAGCCAGTGACACCCACATCCCATGAATGGATTTTTTTTTAAATTGCATCAAACAGTGTGATGCACCTTGTTGCAAGGATTCCCTTATCTGGTGACACCTCCATTAAAAACTCATGCACCCATCTGAAATCCCATAACCCCTACTGGAACATACTTCACACCCTACAAACTGATGACAGCCCCACCACTTGATGGCCCACCTCCTGGTTGACTACAAACATTACCAACTGTAACTTGGTAACAGACCTGAGTGGTGAAATCCCAGGCTTCAACCATCCACAGAAAATCTGGCAGCTCTCAACTGCTTGAGAACAGGCCAGGGAACATGTGCTCACTTGCTGCACAAGTAAAACATGAGGAAGAACTCAAATTGTGACTGTGGCCATCTAAATCAGACCATCACCCACATACTGAATTCCTGCCCTGAGAGACCCATTCCTTGTGGCATCTCAACTATTCATACTGTGTCAGCTGAAGCCGTTGAATGGATGGTTAACCTTGACTACTTCCCCAACCATATAAAAAAAAACCCTCCACTCTCTCCCATGGTCAGTCTTGAACTTCAAAAGGACATAGACATGTTGGTAGGCTGGGTAGACAAGTGGCAGATGAGGTTCAATACAGAGAAGTGTGAGGTGATTCATTTTGGCAGGAAGAATATGGAAACACAGTATAAAACAAAGGGAGAAACTCTAAAGGAGGTGCAGGAACAGAGTGACCTCGGTGTATATGTACATGTCATTGAAAATGGCAGGGCGTGTTGAGAGAGCAGTTAATAAAGCTTATAGTATCTTAGGCTTTATTAATAGCAGCATTGAGTACAAGAGTAAGGAGGTCATGTTAAACTTATATAAGACACCAGTTAGGCCTTATCTGGAGTACTGCATCCAGTTCTGGGTGCCATACATAAGAAAGGATATGAAGGCACTGGAGAGAGTACAGAGGAGATTCACATGAATGATTCCAGGGATGAACAACTGTAGCTATGAGAATAGATTGGAGAGGTTGGGTCTGTTTTCCTTGGAGAAAAGAAGGCTGAGAGGAGACTTGATAGAGGTATTCAAGACCCTGAGGGCTATGGACAGGGTAAATAGTGAGAAACTGTTCCCACTCAAGAGTGCATCAAGAACTGCAGGGCACAGATTCAAAATAATGGGCAAAAGGAGTAGAGGTGAAATGAAAAAAAATGTTTTCATGCAGAAGTCGGAGTCTGGAATGAACTTCCTGAAAGGGCGGTTTCAATCGAAGTATTCAAAAGAGAATTAGATTGCTACCTGAAAAGAGAGAATATGCAAGGTTACAAGGATAAGGCAGGGGAGTGGGATTAGGTAGAATGCTCTTTCAGAGAGCTAGTGCAGACTCAATGGGCCAAATGGCCTCCTTCTGCACTATAAAGATTCTGTGATTCTTTTCCAACTCAAGACTGCATCCAGAACTAGAGGGCACAGATTCAAAATAATGGGCAAAAGGAATAAAAATGAGATGAGGAAAAATTTTTCACCCAGAGATGGTTAGAGTCTGGAACAAACTTCCTGAGAGAAAAAAAGAGAAAAAGTACTAAGGGACTAAAATAAGAAAAGCATTTACTCATGATTACAGGTGCATTAACAAATGGAAACCCAAATACACCCACTGCATTAAGATAGTATTTCCAGGTTTCCCAGTCAATTAATGCCAGTGGGCGTGATGAGGACCCGCAAAATGCAATTTAAACTCCACTGTTTAAAGGGAAGAGAAAGGAGTGTTGCCTTGGACGTTGGAAGTCAAAGGTTGTGTCCCATTTCATTGAGCCTCTCTGGATATGCTGTGAGGGCTGTAAGAGCCCAGATGGACATCCTTTCACCTACTGATGGGAGAAAGATGCCTGAAAGTGCCACAAAAAGGGCATGGTTGGAGTTTACCCAGCAGGTCAGTGTGGTACCACTCTCTGGATTCAATGCAGTTGTGTGCAGCCATCTGTGAGATCCTGCAAATGTCTCCGGCAGATCTTTGGAAGGATCCAAAAGCAAAAAAAGTTGATGGCAATAGTGAATTTGACAGCCACTGGAAGAGCATAGTCACCAGGTCCGGTTTGCAGCAGGTTTTGCAGGCTGAAAATCTTTCCAACCACATGACATGAACCTCCTGGTGTTCTGATATATCGAGGGAGCTTATCTTTTGCCTGTAGATCGTGGGTATGGCCAGGAACAGCCTTTTGCAAGCTGCACTCCTCTGCTTATCCCCTCTTTCCTATGGAGCCACAGGTCTGTGAGCAGCAGGCTGCTGCAGCTCCTGCTATTGCTGTTAGCCATCCTGCTCCTCATCTGAGGCCCAATTTAACACAGCATAAACAGCACCTATGCTGACCTGGTAGATCAGATCTCTAAAGTGCAGATTGCTCTGAAAAGTGTAGATTACATCTCCAAAGTGTTTAAAGTAAGACCTCGGTTCAGGTACTGTGGCCAAACACTTTCACACAAACAGGCAGGAAAACAGCTGCAAGTATTGGATTCTTATTGGCATATTTCTCTGTCAGGATTTCCCTCAGTTACTGGTATGTTCATTGGCAAGTTCTAGAAAGCTTAGGAAACCAATGGACCCAAGATTAAATTGAAAAATCCTTGTTAATATTGCTCTAACTGACTGATTTAATATACTGAAATTGGCAACCTGCCTTTCCAGTGGGCATTGCATGCATAAAGCCTGATGCACTGAAATAAAATGTGGAAGTTGAAGGGTTGGAGATAGCTTCCCGACTCGTTCCCATTTTGACAGGATTTCAGCCCACACTCAAACACATATACTCACTCCTGTCTATATTCCCCACTTTGTCACTGCCCACAAAAAAAACTTTTGTTTTTTTTTATTATTCATTTATGGGATGTGGGCATCGCTGGCTAGGCCAGCATTTGTGGCCTATCCCTAATTACCCTTGAGCTGCCTTCTTGAATTGTTGCAATCCATGTGGCATAGGTACACCCACAGTGCTGTTAGGGAGGGAGTTCCAGGATTTTGACCCAGCAACACTGAAGGAACAGCGATATATTTCCAAGTCAGGATGGTGAGTGACTTGGAGGGGAAGTTCCAGGTGGTGGTGTTCCCATGTGTCTGCTGCCCTTGTCCTTCTAGATGGTAGTGGTCATGGGTTTGGAAGGTGATGTCTAAGGAGCCTTGGTGAGTTTCTGAGTGCATCTTGTAGATGGTACACACTGCTACTAATGTGCGTCGGTGGTGGAGGGAGTGAATGTTTGTAGATGGGGTGCCAATCAAGCTGGCTGCTTTGCCCTGGACGGTGTCAAGTTTCTTGAGTGTTGTTGGAGCTGCATGCATCCAGACAAGTGGGAGTATTCCATCACACTCCTGACTTGCACCTTGTAGCTGGTGGACAGGCTTTGGGGAGTCAGGTGGTGAGTTACTCACTGCAGGATTCCGAGCCTCTGACCTGCTGTTGTAGCCACAGTATATATATGGCTAGTCCAGTTCAGTTTCTGGTCAATGGAAACCTCCAGGATGTTGATAATGGGGGCATTCAGCAATGGTAATGCAATTGAATGTCAAGGGGCAATGGCTAGATTCTCTCTTGTTGGAGATGGTCATTGCCTAGCAGTTGTTGATGCAACTGTTACTTGCCACTTGTCAGCCCTAGCCTGGATATTGTCCCAGTCTTGCTGCGTTTGGACATGAACTGCTTCAGTATCTGAGGAGTCAAGAACGGTGCTGAACGTTGTGCAATCATCAACGAACATCCCAATTTCTCACAGAATCACAAAATCAGAGTATCTTTACAGTGCAGAAGGAGGCCATACAGCCCATCGCGTCTGCACTGGCTCTCTGAAAGGGCATTCCACCTAGTCCCACTCCCCTGCTTTATCCTGTAACCTTGTGCATTCTTTCTTTTGAGGTAGCAATCCAATTCCCTTTTCAATACCTCGATCAAACCTGCCTCTACCACCCTTTCAGGAAATTTATTCCAGACTCCAACCACTCTCTGGGTGAAAAAACTTTTCCTCACCACATTTACTGCTTTTTCCCATTATTTTGAATATGTGCCCTTTAGTTCTTGATGCTGATTTCTGACCTTGTGATGGAGGGAAGGTTGTTGATGAAGCAGCAAAAGCTGTTTATGGCAAGGACACTATTCTTAGGAACTCCTGTAGTGATGTCCTGGAACTGAGATGACTGGCCTGCAACAACCACAACCATACAAACACACAATAAAGGAACAGGAGTAGACCATTGAGCCCCTCAAGCCTGCTCTGCCATTTAATATGATCATGGATGACCTGATCGTAACCTTAAATCTGCATCCCACCTATCACCCATAACCTATTGCCCCCTTGCCTACCAAGAATCTAACATCTCTGCCTTAAAATATTCAAAGACTCTGCTTCCACCGCCTTTCCAGGAAGAGAGTTCCAAAGACTCACTATACTGAGTGAAAAAATTTTGCCTCATCTGTTTTAAATGGGCGACCCCTTATTTTTAAACAGTGACCCCTATTCTAGATTCTCCCATAAGAGGAAACATTGTCTCCACATCCACCCTCTCTAGACCCCTCAGGATCTTATATATTTCAATCAAGTCGCCTTTTACTCTTCTACACTCCAGTGGATACAAGCCTAGTCTGTCCAACCTCTCCTCATAAAACAACCCACCCATTCCATGTATTAGTCTGGTAAACCTTCTCTGAACTGCTTCCAATGCATTTACATTCTTCCTTAAATAAGGTGACCAATATTGTACACAGTACTCTGGATGTAGTCTCAATAATGCTATGTATAGCTGAAGCATAACCTCCCTATTTTGGTATTCAATTCCCCTCGCAATAAATGATAACATCCTATTAGCTTGCATAATTACTTGCATACTAGCATTTTGTGATTCATGCACTATCTTCCTTTGTGCTAGGTATGACTCCAGCCAGTGGAGGTTCTCCTCCTGTTTCCCATTTACTCCGTTTTGCTAGGGCGCCTTGATGCCACACTTGGTCAAATGCTGCCTTGATGTCAAGGGCAGTCACTCTCAACTCATCTCTGGAGTTGAGCTCTTTTGTCCATGTTTAAACTAAGGCTGTAATGAGGTCAGGAGCTGAGTGGCCCTGGCAGAACCTAAACTGCTCATCAGTGAGCAGGTTATTGCTAAGCAAGCGCCACGTGATAGCACTGTTGATGACCCCTTCCATCACTTTACTGATGATGAAGAGTAGGCTGATGGGGCGGTAATTGGCCAGGTTGGATTTGTCCTGCTTTTTGTGTACAGGACATACCTTGGCAATTGTCCACATAGCCGGGTATACGCCAATGTTATAGCAGTTCTGGAACAGCTTGGCTGGGCTATGGAAAGTTCTGGAGCACAAGTCTTCAGTACTATTGTCAGAATGTTATCAGGACCCATAGCCTTTGCATTATCCAGTGCCTTCAGCTGTTTCTTGATATCACGTGGAGTAAATCGAATTGGCTGAAGACAGGCACTGTGATGGTGGGAACCTCTGGAGAAGGCCAAGATGGATCATCCACTCAGCACTTCTGGCTGAAGATTGTTGCAAATGCCTCAGCCTTATCTTTTGCACTGATGTACTGGGCTCCCTCGTCATTGAGGATGGGGATATTTGTAGAGACTCCTCCTCCAGTGAGTGGTTTAATTATGCACCACCATTCATGACTGGATGTGGCAGGACTACAGAGCTTAGATCTGATCCATTGGTTGTGGAATCACTTAGCTCTATCTATCACTTGTTGCTAATGCTGTTTGGCATGCAAGTAGTCCTGTGTTGTAGCTTCACCAGGTTGATGCCTCATTTTTAGGTATGCCTGGTGCTGCTCCTGGCATGCCCTCCTGCATTTGCCATTGAACCAGGCTTGATCCCCTGGCTTGGTGGTGATGATAGAGTGGGGGATATTGCGGGCTATGAGGTTACAGATTGTGGTTGGGCACAATTCTGCTGCTGCTGATGGCCCACAGTGCCTCATTGTTGCCGAGTCTTGAGATGCTAGATCTGTATGAAATCTATCCTATTTAGCAAATTAGTAATGCCACACATCAAGTTATGTACAATGTTATGTTTTCAATACCTAGTGCTTCTATCCTTTTTCTCTTCCTGGATATGTGATTATGCTTATCGAAAAGGATCCATCTAAGTGTTGTCTTTACTGGGATACTAAGTAAAGTTCTGGAAGTTGAAGCTGTTGTTATTACAAACACACAAAAAAGCTTTATCTTTTTATGTATGTTTTAAAATTTGCAAAGAAAGGGTAAGGTTTTGCAATAGAAATAACAGTGAGGCTACAGGTATTGATGTGTAACTCCTAGTGATCTTATGTACATGGTTAAATGCAGAAATCCAAAAGTTGCTGTCCGAGATGTCCTGCTCCCCCAAGAACTGGTATCTCACCAAGAGAATCACCATTGAAATACATAAAACAAACATGAAGTTGCTGTACTTATCTGATACACACTAAACATGTCAGAAAACATTAGGACTTGTTTATTCCAGTGTTGGTAAATATTTAAATAAAATAAAAAGACTTGCATTTATATAGCACTTTTCATGACCACAGGAATCTCAAAGCAATTTACAGACAATTGAGTATTTTTTGAAGTTTAGTCACTGTTTTGATAAATGTTATTACTGGCAAGCAACTGCTCTACCACTGAAAATTAACTTTAACAAGGGTGGAATTTCATTCCTTCGGGTTTTAATTACTGTTGGCTTTTGGAAAAATTTACATGCTTAAATTTAAACATTTTTCTTTCTGTCTCTTCCCTCTCTCTTAATTCAACTTTTATTTTCTATCTTTTTTGCTCCCTGCCTGTGATTTGACATGGAATTAAATATCCTACCTGATAATTTCTGGTTCAGACTCTGTGCTGCTCATTAACAATCCTTCAACCTGATTGGTTAAGGTAATGCACAGTTCCTTGCCCTGTTCACACAGGTCCCTGATGGCCTGTGGAGGGTGCTGAGTTTTGATAGTTGGCTGAGAGGAACTTTACATGTAAAAGCCAATAAAAAGTCTATGGGTAAACACAAGTGTAACAAACTTCATTGCTGACTGCAAGACTAGCCCAATGTTCGTAAAAACATTATGTTGCAATTATCAGTATGACATGAGGGCTTGTTTTTGAAGTGGTGTAGTTGGGTCTCATTAAGATTACTGTCAAACTCCCACCACTGATTTTCTTTTTAGTGTGAGATCAAACCATTATGATATTCAACTCTTTTAGAACATCAGAAACCCCAAAGGAAGCCCAACAGATCACCTCAGCTCTTGAAACTTTTTTTTTACTTTTAACCAGTGTGAAGCTTTGTTTGTCAAGTGATTTCAAATCATTTTTTATTCAATCTGTTTGTTCTCCAGATCGCTTAACATAAGTTGCAGCGAAACTATAGAATCCGTCAGTGCAACATCAAAATTAAGTTGAATTGAGACAAAATCTTCAGTATAACTATGCCAGGAAATATTAACTTCAAATTACAGCATCACTTTAAGACTCAAATACCTGTACTTGTGAAATAAAATGTAGACCAACAAACAATACCCACCTTCAAAACATTAAAACCAGTCCCCTACCGTCTACTATCAGAGATTTACCACCTCATGCTTTGAACCAAATAAATGCAGAATACTAAGGAGTTAAAAACCCATCTGCACCTTACTAAATGCTTTCATTACCGTTTCCTCTGGTTAATTTCCCCTTCATTCCAGAGATAGTCTTACAATTTACTAGCAGCTAATTTACTAGCAGCCTTGCCTCATGACAATAAATAGGTGGTGCTGTAACCTGCCACTGAATACAGCTGCCTGTGACTGAATAAAATATGGTGTGATGAAGCTCATGAAAGTTTTCACCAATCAAACGACAGATTATTGTTTAGTTAGGGACCCACACTTTCCCCAAAGCAAACATACTTGAATGGCATATCACATTTAAGGTTTTTTTTATTGGGCACGGAATGTTCTTGGCACAATTATTTAAAGAAACCATGCCTGATCTGAACTGCAAACAATTTCTAATGTGATTCTTAACTTTTTTTTCATTCATTCATGTGATGCGAGCATCGCTGGCCAGGCCAGCATTTATTGCCCATCCCTAATTGTTCTTGAGATGGTGAGCTGCCTTCTTGAACCACTGCAGTTCATAAGTGCTGTTGGGAAAAGGAATTATAGGGGGAGAATTTTTCCCCTTCGAGGAGGTGGGGGGTTGTGTGGGGGCAGGAGTGGACCCAATTGGCACCCCCAATCAGAGCCGTGCTGCCATTTTACATGGACGGGCCAATTAAGGCCTGCCCAGCATGACATGTGCCTGGGAGCGCTGTCTGCTCCCTGTGCAGGTGGGGGTTGGTTGGGGGTGGGGTGGGGGGGGGGGGGGGGGGGGGGGTTGTGGGTTCCCTGAGTCGGGACCTGTGCTCTTTTGCACATGCCCACAAAAGAGCGCAGAAAGCTCCCTAAGGCACAGAGCTGCCAAATGGAGATTAGTTTAAGTTCCCAAAATTTTAATAAAGAAAAGAGAAGATTTTAAGACATGTCCCCTCATGTGTCAGTGTCACATGAGTTGGGACATGTCAATGAATTTTTATAAAAATTTTTATTCAATTTAAAAACACTTCATGAAACCTCATCCCACCCATAGATGAGGTTCCATGAAAAATCCGAAGGCCACCTTGGCTCTTCGCCTGCCTGCCAAGGTTGGACAGTTAGCCCAGTTTATTAGTTTAATTGATATTTAAATGGTCTTAATAGGCCTTTGACTGCGCGCCCGCTGAACTGAAAATCTAAATGACGTGTGGTGATGTTGAGTTGCCCGCCTGACGTCACCGCACATCATTTTACACCTTGGCGAGCGGGCCCTGCCCCCGCTTGCCAAGCCAAAGATTCAGGCCTAGGATTTCTGACCCAACAAAAGTGAAGGAATGCCTACAAAAATGTTTATTTTAAAGGTATTAAAGAGTCTCCTTTTTCTTCTTGAGCTCTCTGCCTGAAGGCAGGCCCAACCCACAGCGCCACGATCTTCATCATGGGTAGAACAAGGGGGCAGGATTCAAATCCACCCCAGCTGGAATAGGGATTGAACCTGTGCTGTTGACACTAATCTAATCCACATCAGTTGTCATGCCAACTGAGCCCCCTGGCTCCCCAAGGGGTCTGGGTTGCTATGGCAACAGGCACTCTTACATGATGTTGTAGCCTGGAGCTATGGATAGTGATGGTAGAGAGGCTCCAATTTCTTTCCAGCACATAGCTGACCAGGAATCTCTCCTGTTCTTACCGCCTGCCATTGGCGTATATTGAAAGGATTTTCAAGTTGATACTCAGCCTGTTTGGCCATGTCATTAACACACCTTCCATGGCTATCCAGTCCTGGGTCAAGATTTTACGTGCCTCCGCCGGGCATGTTTTCGGTGAGGCCAGGGAGGAGGTACCCCTGAAATCGGCAGCCCATCCGCCATATGTAAGTAAATAATTATGGGGCAACTGAGCTTGTTAATGAGCCAATTGACCCTGATAATATGCTTCCCATGCCATAATACAATTGGCATGGGCAGGCGAGCAGGAATGAGCTGTCCGTTTTTTTTACAGTGTTTAAAAGGGCAGCCTCCCTAAGATCATACGTCTCTTTCCTTCCTACCCACCCGCTCTCCAAAATCCACCCCCGCTCCCTAAGCCAGCTAAAAGCTCCCAGCCCAATGCCCTGGACTTACCTCACTCTGGGATTCATTGGGCCTTCTTCTTGGAACTAGTGGCAGTCACAGCAGTGCCCTCAACTGAGCTCTTGGTACTGCCAGGGTAACTGGGAGGAGAAGTCCCACTGTTTGACAATTTAGCCTGCCGCAGTGGATTGTGGCTGCAGGGCGGGCATGCACAGAGCGAGTCGGCTTCCAGCTGACTTTCCTTCCAGGGTTTGGGGGTGGTGGTGTGGTGCGAGCTACTTGTCCCTATAAAATGCAGCTCCTGGCGTGAGACTTGAACCTAGAGTTCTGGCTCAGAGGTGGGAACACTACCCACTGCGCCACAAGATCTCCCCATTAAAGTGTCTATATAGAGCCATAAATGTTGTATTTTAGAAAGAGAATTGTATAATTTTTAAAAATCATATTCTGTGCTATACAATCAACTCCAAATAAATGCCTATTTGAAGTATAACTTTGATCTCAGCTTAGAATTCCAACATACCAAATCACTTCCTATTCACTCTCATTGTAAGGAATGTTGGTCCAGAAAAAACACTTCACTGATTAATCCTGATTCAAGAATAACATTTTCCCAACTTATTCATGCTCAGCATTTGAAATGGGATCGGTCCATTGCCTCATTTTCACAAAAGACAACAGCACCTGCTAGAATCATATTTTATATTTAATATATATTTAGCATTAATTTTAAAACCTTTCTATATTTAGATTCAGTTTAGATTTAAATTAAAAGTGAGACGACTACTTATTTGGGTTGAGGTAGGAATATGGTAAATAACAAAAATCAAAAGATGCATTGAAACTAAAACAGAAAAATATTACCTCCACTCAATGGCTGTGAATGAGTTAAAATAAGTAAAGCCACTGTTATATTGAAACTTCAATGCGAAGTCAGCACTTCCCATTTATCATTCTGTTCTTGTTACACCAACTGTTCTATAATTTCTGCACTGAGCAACTCCTCATTAATCAATAAGAATCCAGCTATGCTCTCATCCCAAGATACGGCAACATGTTCTCTTCCAATTGCAGGAGTGCATCCATTATCAGGCTACAGCTGAGTATTCCCACTGATTTGTGTGACAGTAGGTTGTAGGAGATCTGGATCCAATTGAAGCCCTTGTCAATTTGGTTTACTTCCCTGTCAATGATGGATGAAATTGTGGAATGCAGAGCTTACCTCAAAGATACTGGTGGCACAGATTCCTGCAGGTATTGCAGTGTCTTTTGAGGTAACCACACACTCCATAAGTGAGTGTGGTTGATACCTTGCATCAGAACTGCACAAAAGGCGGTAGTGGACTCTTGCATGCTCTTTCATATACAGGCAGTCCACTGGCAGATAACTTAATGCAGTGCACAATAGCTGGGCACAAAAAACATCAGTCTTTTAAAGGATTTCCTTTAAAGCCTCCATCTCTGTCCTCATTAGCAGAGTCAGGATGTAAGCTTGCACTCAAGTAAGCTATTTCCTGGTCCATCCTTTCCACCTGCATTTACCTCTGCTCGCTTCTGCTTGGTGAATCACATAATACTGATTCCTCAAATCTGCTGTCCATAATATATGTACTTCAGTTTCTGTCCTGGTACTTGGAAGGGTGATAATGGGTCCTTGCTCCAATCTCAGTCCTCCTGCAAAGCCAAGATGTTTGATGGGACCAGAAAATGAGGAGCAAGGATTAGTATATAATGCGGTCACAGCTGAGCACAGTGAAATGCGCCACCAGTTTTTTTTTGTTCTTTCATGGATGCGGGTGTCACTGACTGGGCCAGCATTTTTATTGCCAATCCCTAATTGCCCTTGAGAAGGTGGTAGTGAGCTGCCTTCTTGAACCACTGCAGTTCATGTAATGTAGATATGCCCATAGTGCTGTTAGGGAGGGAGTTCCAGGATTTTGACCCAGACGCAGTGCAGGAACGGCGATATATTTCCAAAATAAGATGGTGAGTGACTTGGAAGGGAGCTTGCAGGTGCTGGTGCTCCCATGCGTCTGCTGCCCTTGTCTTTCTAGATGATAGAGGACATGGGTTTGGAAGATGCTGTTGAAGAAGCCTTAGCAGTGCATCTTGTACATGGTACACACTGCTGCCACTGTGCGTTGGTGGTGGAGGGAGTGGATGTTGAAGATGGTGGATGAAATGCCAGTCAAGGGGGCTGCTTTGTCCTGGACAGTGTCAAGTTTCATGAATGTTGTTGGAGCTGCACTCATCCAGGGAAGTGGAAATATTCCATCACACTCCTGACTTGCACCTTGTAGATGGTGGACAGGCTTTCAGCAGGTGAGTTACTCTTCACAGAATTCCCAGCCTCTGACCTGTTCTTGTAACCATAGTAGTTACATGGCTGGTCCAGTTAAGTTTCTGGTCAATGGTTACCCACAGGGTGTTGACGGTGGGTAATCCCCAGGATGTTGATCAGCTATGGTAATGCCATTGAATGTGGAGGGGAGATGGTTAGATTTTCTCTTGTTGGAGATGGTCATTGCCTGGCACCTTTTTGGCACGAATGTTACTTGCCACTTGTCAGCCCAAGCCTGAATGTTATCCTGGTCTTTTTGCATATGGGCACAAACTGCTTCACAGACTGCATCCCCATTTCTAACCTTATGATGGAAGAAGGTCATTTATGTAGCAGCTGAATATAGTTGGGTCTAGAACACCACCCTGAGGAACTCCTGCAGTGATGTCCTGGGATTGAGACGATTGACCCACAACAACCACAACCATCTTCCTTTGTACTCAGTATGACTCCAACCAGTGGAGAGTTTTCCCCCTGATTCTCATTGATTTCAGTTTTGCTAGGGCTCCTTGATGCTACACTCGGTTAAATGCTGCCTTGATTTCAAGGGCAGCCACTCTTACCTCACCTCTTGAGTTCAGCTATTTCGTCAATGTTTTGACAAAGGCTGTAATGAGATCAGGAGCTGAGTGGCCCTGACCAAACACAAACTGGGCATCAATAAGCAAGTTATTGCTGAGTAAGTGCCACTTTATAGCACTGTCGATGACCCCTTCCATCACTTAGCTAATCACTTAGGGTAGACTGATGGGGCAGTAACTGGCCCGGTTGGGTTTGTCCTGTTTTTTGTGGACAAGACATACCTGGACAATTTTCCACGTTGTCGGTTAGATGCCAGTGTTGTAACCATGCTGGAACAGCTTGGCTGAGGGCGCAGCTAGTTCTGGAGCACAAGTCTTTCAGTACTAATGCCAGAATGCTGTTAGGACCCATAGCCTTTGCTGTAGCTAGTGTCTTCAGCTGTTCCTTATATCACGTGGACTGAATTGAATTGGCTGAACACTGGAATCTGTGGTGCTGGGGATCTCAGTTATCATTCTGAGTGCAGGAAGGAGAGAGTTAAATAGAAGGATAAAAGCAAGGAAAGATGTCCAAATATCATGCTGTATGTTCCCTCCAGCTTGGCCATCCCCAGTTATATCAGGATTTGCACAGAGGCAAGATGTTCTCCTATTCTTATATTCTTCCTCCTGTGTGGCAAACTTCTCCTGTATAGGTAGATTAATGTGTAGCCTGTTGAAAAATTGTGAAGATGTCTGAGGAAGCTTAGCATGATGTGTATAATGAGAAGATGAAGCAACATGTCAAGTGAGGGTAGGGGGAATAGTTGTGAAAGCAATATTAGATCTTGAAACTGAGTGCAAGAGAAGGAGATGCAGTGAAGTGTTGCGCTGTGATTGAAAGCAAGGTTTGAGATATGTTATAAGGAAGGATTGATAGTGCTGGAGCCAAAATAGGTTTGTGCAACACTCTGCAGGGAAGAAGAGAGATAAGAAGAAGCTTGCCTTCGTAGTCCTGGTGTGGCAATTAATTTTCTTTCTTCACTGCCTTGGAGCCAGTGTCATTGATTTACTCTGCTGCCTCTCTCCATTGCTATTTACTGATTTGCCTGGTCACCTCCTTCACACTGTTCACTTGTTCTTTGAGCAACTGCATCAGAGAATTTGAAGGTTTGGTTGAAGTCATTCTGTCTGCAGCTTCAAAAAATTGCTTTTTCCTCAACCACCATTAAAAAGTGCCTCCTCCCTTCAAGGGTTTGCAGGCTACCTTTAAACAGCAGCCAACCTCCCAGATTTCCAAACCTCTCAATCAGCAAGTACCTAAAGGAAGTGTGAGCAAATCTAGCAGCTCACCAATTATACTAGTGATGCTTGACCAGGCAACATGGCTTTGCCTTTCACTGATTAGGCCAGGCAATTTGCTCTACTTGTTTGATGCACACTACATGAAAAAAATGGTCCCATGAAGTTGATATTACTACATTTATATTTTAATGAATGGGTGAGCCATTACCAAACTTACAACTTAGTAAGAGGAAGAGTCATTTATATCCCCTTCCATCACTACCTCTGGTAGGGATATCAGGTGCTCTAAAATTGGAAAACCAATTGCACTGAGCTTTAATTTCCTTCTGCCTCACAACAATCAATATTTAGTTTATATGGAATGTTTTCATGTAACTACCTGGCAATGGTAATCATGTTAATGTTCTATTAGGTGCAAAGGAAATTAAACCCTGATGGGATTAATTAGAAACACAAATATTTGAACCAAAATGGATGAGAAGCCTCTGAGCCAGTAAGGAAATATGCATCCTGCAGCAATGAGGCAGTAGATTTTGTTTTGTTTTAAAAAAAACTTTTCTTCTTCCTTCCAAAGACAATTAACTAATAAACAAAGAATTAAACACTGCACAACAGAAACTTGAATTGCTGCTTGTCCTATCAAAACAAAAAAAGTATTTTTGCTAATCGACTTTAATAAATTGCACCACTTTCTGTTTTTGGATCAAGATAGCAGAGAATAATTTTCCATCTTCATTGCTGATTTTGTTCCCTTTTGCCTGTACTCTCTCATGGTAAATAGACCCTTTGGCAAATAGTTGAATGTCAACAAGCCAAAAGAAGTTAAAATAATCTTTTTCAAAATAGATTGTTCCACTGAATCAGTCATCCGACAAACTATTCTGAATGGTCTGGTCAGTACAGTATCATCAATATTACACTGTGTTTCCTTTACTTGATGTCAATAAACTGGTTTCAGCTTAGCTATATCATCAGCATATTTTTTTTCCAATTAACTAAACAGAACTATTCAGAATTAAATTAAAGGAAGCTAATTAATAACAGGCCAATTCACAGAATAATCAGAATCCTATTGTAGAGAGATTAGAGTAAAAATTCCATAGTTGGGGTGCAACTGGGGACGATTTGGAATGGTTGTTATCTGGGTTGGAACTCAGAGCTATCGGATTTTTTCCCCATTCATCATTTAGCAGGAAACTGCATCATATATCTACTCCTTAAGATCACTGACTAAATATAGGGCTGTCACTGTGACTGGAGTAACTTCTCATTGTCAGTGATTTCAACCCATTTCTGAATATCCACAGCACCCTTTCCTCCAATTTCACTGCCCTAATATTCTCCATTAATCTCATACTTTGTATAAACTCCCCCATTTATATTCTTAATCATCCTTTAACCTCATTATACAACCTCTCTTGTTCCTCACCTTCCCTCATTTCTCACCTGGATAGATTGGATCAAAAGGTTATGTTTGCATCTCAACAAGACAACAAAAAATTAAGGCCTAGAAAAAGCTGTCAAGAAATAATGAAATCCATAGAACCTCGGATCACTTAAATTAGATGGCAAAAGACAAGATGGTCACCAATAAAGGTTTAAGAAGTGAGCTTAAAGAGAAGGAGCTCTACCATTTAAGTATTACATTCTGCCTGTAGAAATTGGTTTAATTGTCCCACACAATCAATGAGGAAGACAGACTGTCTCTTGAATCTATTAAGTATATCTTTCTTGTAATGAGATTTTAAAAAGCTCATTTAATAATGAGAACATGACATGGAGATCAGAAACAAATTTCACAGCATAGAAATGGCCTCTGATATGGTCTAGCAAGCCACTTAGCTGTATCAAACTGCTACAGAAATGTTAAATAAGAATAAAACCGGACAGATCACCCAGTATCAGCCTAGGCATGAGAAACGATAAAAAACACACTGCCCAGTCGACCCTGCAAAGACTTCTGAACAAAGTGATAGAAGCTGTCATTGGCCGTATTATTAAATGACATTGCTCACCATGCTCAGTTTTGGTTCACCAGGGCCACTCAGCTCTAGGCCTCAGTACAGCCTTGGTTCAAAAGTGGCCAAAAGAGCTGAATTCAAGGACTGCGGTGAGAGCGCCTGCCCTTGACTTCAAGGCATCCCAAGTAGAATTGAAGTCTATGAGAATCAGGGGAACAACTCTCCACTGGTTGGAATCATACCTAGCACAAAGGAAGATGGTTGCGGTTGTTGGGGGTCAATCAGGCTGGGAATACTATGGCGAGTAACTCATCTTCTGACACCCCAAAGTCTGCTGACCATTTACAATGTGCAAGTCAGGAGTGTGATTGTATACTTTCCTCTTTCCTGGATGAGTGCAGCTCCAACAACACTGGAGAAGAAGCTTGATGCCATTCAAAAAAAAGCAGCCCACTTGATTTACAGCTGATCCACCACCTTAAACATTCACTCCCTCCACCACTGGAGTACAGTGTGTACCATCTACAAGATGCACTGCAGCAACATGCGAAGGCTGCTTTGACAGCACTTCCAAACCCGTAACCTTTACCACTTAGAAGAACAAGGGCAACAGATGCATGGGCTCCTCTCTGTGACACACACCATCCTGACTTGAAACTATAACAGAGCTCCTTCACTGTTGCAGGGTCAAAATCCTGGATGTTCATCCCTTACACCACTTTGTTTGTACCTACACCACATGCAGCAGTTCAAGAAAGTGGTTCCCCACCACCTTCTCAAGATCAATTAGTCATGGGCAATAAATACTAGCCTAGCTGATGATTCTCATATCCCACGAAAGAATAAAAATTAAGCCCTCTTTTCTCTCTTCCAAGCAACTTCCCACAGTTGGTGATTTCAACCCATATGTTCTCTGCCTACACTATATCTGGTCTCCTGCTGATGGATGCTTACCCTTGTCCCACCAGCTGGCCCAAAATTTCTGACAAGGTCAGCTCCTCCAACTTCAGCATGCTTTGGTGCTGCCCCAACACAGTTATACTATCATATCAGAAAATCCAGGAATTTCCAGCCTTACATCTCTACATCAAAAGGTGCAATTTGAGGCAACTTTTAGTCATGCAGGTTAGCATTCATATCAATTTGTTGACTACAGAACAGCAGAAATGAAAACTTTTTCCATGCAGTTCAGGCAAGTTATCATTTGAAGCAATATTGCTTGAATTATTTGAGGCAGCCTTGATCATGGCAGTAGCTGATGTACCATTATTCTCAGGGAAGAGGGGTGGGCAATAAATGCTGGCCTAGCCAGCGATGCCCACGTTCCATGAATGAATAAAAAAGGGAATGACCCTATGATGAATTCTTGTAACTCATACAGTCAAAGGGCAGAAATTTTTGCTCAGCAGGCAGGCGCATGCCCAACCCGCTCAAGCATGAAATGACGCGCAATGATGTCGGCCGAGCATGCTGAAGTCACATGAGCAGGGACATGTTATTAATTCAATCGTAAAACTTTTATTTGATTTTCATTTGCTTTTGGAAACCTCATCCTGCCCGTGAATGAGGTTTCCAAAAAAACGCAAAGGCCGTTTGGCCTTTTCGCCTGCCCGCCAACCGTTAGGATGGACAGGCAGCGAGAAACTTAGCTTAATTGTTTATTTAATGGCCTTAACAGGCCTTTTAATTGTTGACAGGCACGTTGCCAACTCTGACATGTGCCCAACAACCAAACTATCACGCGGCTGCTCATGTGACTTCGGCATGCTCGACCGACATCATTGCGCGTCATTTCATGCTTGAGCGGGTTGGGCATGCGCCCGCCTGCTGAGCAAAAATTTCTGCCTATTGACTGTATGAGTTACAAGAATTCATCATAGGGTCATTCCCAGAGTCACATGAGGGGACATGAGTCACATGAGGAGACATGTTTTATAACATTTTTATTTTCTTAATTTTTCTTATATCTCTTCATCTCCCTGAGGCAGCTCCATGCGTCAGGGAGATTATGAAGCACTCACTCGTGTGCATGTGCAAAGTTTGCGCTAGGCCTGCTCACCCTCCTCCTCCCTCCACACAGGCAGCGCTGAGCACTGCCACTCAAGCTTCATGCTGGGCGGGCCTTAATTGGCCAGTCAGCATGAAGTCGCAGTGTGGTGACTTCCTGCCTACCCCGCCGAGCCCACATGCCAAAGGAAAAATTCTCCCATTGAGTCATTGGGCTGAATTTTCTGTTTTCTGCGGGCGGGCAGTGGGGGGGGGTGCATGGAGCGGGAGTGGGCATGGACACATGCAGACCCAATCGTTCACCCACATTTTACGAGGATAGCGGGGGTGGACGGGCGATGGCGGGAGTCGGGAGTGCATTGTCCACCGGGTCCAGTGGCGACTCAGCAGCCTGTTTATCAGAAGCGCTGGCAGCCTTTGCAAGGCTGCTCACAATGTTAGGTGGAAGGGCTCGCCAGGGGGCTTCTGGTGAGCAGGCCAGTCCGGAGGGTAGGCCAGCGGAGCAGGTAAGGCTGGAAGGTAGGGCAGCAGGACAGGCCAGGCTGAATTGTAGGGTGGTGGGGGGAGTCAGTGTGCCCCTCATTTCTCCTATGACTGCCTTGCTGCCCTCCTCGAGAAGGTGGCAGCACAGCGGGAGGTGCTGGTTCCCCAGGATGGGAGGAGGAGGCCCCCCCACGTGGTGAAACATGCCTGGGAGGAGGTGGCAGAGGTGGTGAGCTCCCGTGATGTGGTGCGGTGCACCTGGATCCAGTGTCACAAGTGCTTCATTGACTTGTTGCGCTCTGACAGGGTGAGTACCATGTCGGCATTGGTCACTTAACACCACAGGTCGGCTTATCCCCCTGATCCCACCCTAAGTCTGAGTGTAGTGACTCATTGATGGCATTTGTCCTTTGCTGGGTGGGCCAGCAGATACTACCCATGCTGATAAAGCAAAAAACTGCACTTGCTGGAAATCCAAAACAAAAACAAAAATACCTGGAAAAACTCAGCAGGTCTGGCAGCATCTGCAGAGAGGAACACAGTTAACGTTTCGAGTCCGAATGACCCTTCAACAGAACTAAGTAAAAGTGGAAGAGAAGTGAAATGTAAGCTGGTTTATTGGGGGGGTGGGTGGGACAGGTAGAGCTGGATAGAGGGCCAGTGATAGGTGGAGATAACCAAAAGATGTCACAGACAAAAGGACAAAGAGGTGTTGAAGGTGGTGATATTATCTAAAGGAATGTGCTAATTAAGGGTAGAAAGCGGGACGAGCAAGGTACAGATAGCCCTAGTGGGGGTGGGGTGGGGGGAAGGGATCGAAATAGGCTAAAAGGTAGAGATAAAACAATGGATGGAAATACACTTAAAAATAATGCAAATAGGTGGGAAAGAAAAATCTATATAAATTATTGGAAAAAACAAAAAGGAGGGGGAAAATCGGAAAGGGGGTGGGGATGGAGGAGAGAGTTCATGATCTAAAATTGTTAAACTCAATATTCAGTCCGGAAGGCTGTAAAGTGCCTAGTCGGAAGATGATGTGCTGTTCCTCCAGTTTCCGTTGAGCATCACTGGAACAATGCAGCAAGCCAAGGACGGACATGTGGGCATGACAGCAAGCCCACATGTTGAAATAGCAAGCAACAGGGAGTTCTGGGTAATGCTTACGGACAGACCGTAGGTGTTCTGCAAAGCGGTCACCCAGACTGCATTTGATCTTTCCAATGTAGAGGAAACCGCATTGGGAGCAATGAATGCAGTAGACTAACTTGAGGGAAGTCCAGGTAAAATGCTGCTTCACTTGAAAGGAGTGTTTGGGCCCTTGGATGGTGAGAAGAGGGGAAGTAAAGGGACAGGTGTTGCACCTTATGTTCCTACCCATGCTGAGGTCAGCCTGAGAGGGTGATGAGAAAATGTGTTTTTCCCCCGCAGCATGTGTTACACTGAGTCCCACATGACTGGTGTGGGGGCAACCTGGAGGATCTGCACCTAGACATTGTGTTTGAACTCCAGGACATGTCCAAGTCAGGGTGATGACATGCTGGGAGGGGAGCTTCAAGGTGACGTGGCACCGTTCGAACTGCTGTCCTCTGCGCTCCACTTGCTTGTGCCTCCTTGCTATGGAAGGATATACCGTGTGGCGCCTGATGTGATGTAGGCAGCATGTTTCCAAATGTGGGGTGGGGGAGGTGTGGAGCAGGCCTAGCATCTTTGTGTGAGTGTTCAGCAGCAGTGGGGTGAGGAGGCTGATATATCCCACTCTGGTTGGGATGGGCCATGCGCAAAGAGAGTCCATTTACAATTTTCACTATACAATGCTCATGTCTCATTTTTAGGAGAAGAATGCTCATAACGTGGCAGAGCATGCGATGACTGGTGGCGGCCAGGCACAGATCATCATTCTTAGTCGTTTCGAGCAGCAAGTCCTGGATCTGGAGAGGCGCCATATGCCAAGGTCCACTAGTGTCAATGAGGCTAGGATGCCACGGCCAGGTATTTACGCCCAACAGTGAGGTCACCATTGTTCTTCCAACAGCCATAGCACTGCTGAATGTTAAATGATTTAATTTTGCAACTTGGCTTGACCATTAGCTATGAAAGAATGAGCGCATAATGACCCGGGGGACAGGGATGCACTTTGACATTGTCTCCACATCAACTGATCCACTGTCCTTGTTCTTCCTTTCAGCATCAACAGAGCAGGCCAGGAGGAGGAGCAGCAGAGGCCCCCCTCTCACACCTGAGGGTCCTGAAGCCTCACCAGTGTCACACCATTTCTGCAAAGCAGGCACCAGCGCAGATACTAGCACCTCGGTGCGAATTTGAACATTGGTTAATGTCCCAGGGCACAGCAGTGAGGACACTTCACAGTTGCTGGAGGAGCTGGCAGAGACAGAGAGTGCCCATGGTGCCAGCAGTCGGAGGACTGAGGGGACAAGTCACATGCTCAGTCGATGCCTGATGATGTGCCTCTGGAGTCATCTGCGACACAGCAGGTGCAAGAAATGCAGCCGGGTGTGCTGGAGCATCTGGGGGAGATACATGAGGCTATTCTTGGCTTGGTGTCCATGGTGGAGGAATCTATGCGGACACTCGGCGAAGCAATGAGCCACATGTCCAAGCGGCATGCATCCTCCATGGAGAGTGTGGTGAGTCCTGTGGAGAGGGTCCTCCAGAAGACCCGTCAGGGCTTCCTGGGAATGTGCCCTTAACAGCAAGCCCTCACCTCAGCTGGTCAGTACCAGTGTGGGAGATGGTTTGGGCATCAACTTTCACAACTCAGTGCCCATACATCCACAGTGAGCAGGGAGGTGTGAAGCAACCTCATGTTGGCGCAGCAGCTGCCTGTAGTCTCCGCAGGCATCTCTCAGGGCACTCCGGATGAGGGCGGCAGCTCCTCTGCCCCTCTCCCAGTGACCGTAGCATCTGATGAGGCTGCGCTGACTGGGGAGATGCCAGCAGTGGAACTGGCAGCTCCCTCCCAGGCGGGGCCAGCACAGGCTCCACGGGCCAGAGGAAGACAGCCAAGGTCATCGAGGCCAACAGGACAGCAAAGTCGGCAGGCTGTCTCAGATGCCACTCTGAGCAATGGGGCAGCACCAAGACGTAGCACCTGGAAATTACAACATAAGGCACTTTAGGCACACCATGGGTTTATCACTGGTGCTTTTGCATTGGCCTGAGATGAGGTCCTTATGATTTGCTTTGTTTGGTAACACTATTCAATTTTTTTTGGAATAAGTTGGTTTGCTTGACATATTAAATTCAGATACCTCAGATATGTCTGAGGGTGCCTCTTTTTTTCTGCAGGTGGATGGTTCCCAAAACTGTAATGAGTGCTTGGTTGGACATTCAGCTTTATTAACAAGGCCCTTAGTTACTGTTCCTAACCTGGCAGATTTTGCACTTAGGTGTCGAGTATCAAGCCTACAGCCCAGGCTTGTCCTGGTGGGCCATCTGTGGTGTGTTAGCTGATGGTTTATTGGATTAAAGCCTCCCGGGTGTCCCTGCTTCCCTGGAGTATGCCTGGGACAGCATCTACCCCCTCAGCGTTTGCCTATGCATGTTCAACTTCGGACTCACTGCTGGACTCATCGTGTGCAGCCACAGCCACTGCGTCAATGTCTTCATCGTCCACTGCATCCCTCCTTTCCAGCACAAGTTTGTGGAGAGTGCAGCATGCAACCATGATCACCGAGACATGATCTAGGGGATACTGGAGTGCACCCCCTGACCGGTCCAAGCACTGGAAGTGCATCTTGAGAAGACCGATGGTTCTCTCCACCACAGCCTCCTATTGTACCGCTGCTCAACTTCTGTTCTTGGATGGTGGAGAGGTGTCATGAGCCACCTTCTGAGGGGAAAGCCCTTGTCACCCAGCAGCCATCCATCCAGCCAAGCTGGAGCACTGAAGAGCCCCAGCACCTGGGAGTGTCTGAGGATGTAGGCGTCATGGGAGCTGCCTGGGTACCTTGCGCAGACTTGTGGAATCAGCATCCTGTGATCATACACTATCTGCACATTCATGGAGTGGAAGCCCTTCCTGTTGATGAAGGCACTGGGCTCACCCGCTGGCACCTTGATGGCCACATGTGTGCAGTCTATTGCACCCTGGACAGGGGAAGCCAGCAATCACTGCGAAGCCTCTGGATCACTGTGTCTGCCTTGCCTGGTCCCAACGGTAAAGGATGAAGATCAATGCATGCCTGAACAGTGCGTCTGTAACCTGCTTGACAGAAGTGTGGACAACTGATTGGGAGACCACTACAAAGATCACCCATCAACCCCTGGAAGGAGCCAGAGGCATAGCAGTTGAATGCAGCTGGACCTTCAGAGCCACCAGCATGGGGTGTCCACCCACACAGCTCACAGAGATCTCAGGGCCAATCATCTGACAAATATAGTTGACTGTCCCCCTTGAGAGATGAAGCCTCCTTCGGTACTGCACCTCAGTCATATTGAGGTAACTGCTTCACCGCCTGTAAACCCTGGCAGCAGGATAGTGGCAACTTCTGCAGCCCCTTCCGCCTTGGACTATCTCTTGGCCCTGCGCCCCTTGTGCCTGCACCTGTCCTCCCAAAGGTGGCTCCCCTAGAGGTTGAATGTACACTCATGGCCTCCTCCCCCTTCTAGCCCTCCCTTCCTCCTCAGAGGAGCTGCCTTCAGCGGACAGTTCAGCTCCCATTCCCAGGCTAAGGGAAGGCTTTCTGAAACCTGCAGGCCCAGAAGAGATTACTCACTGCAGAGTGCTGACCTGAAGGTTAAGAGTCCAGAAAAAGCATCGGGATGCGTTTTGAAGTAATGCAAATCACACAGGCAAGTTTCAAAAAGTTTCAGAAATAAATGCTTGACAGTGCACACTCGTGACCCCAGTGAGCCCTCTTATCCCGCCCATGGATGAGTTTAATACGAATATGTCCAACCCGCCCGTGCGCCGAGCTGAAGAATGCACGAGCGCCTAAAAATCGGCGTCGATTGGCGCCTCAAGGGCTTTAAGTAACCGGTTAATTAATGGTGGGCACGCGTCGGACGTTATCGTGCATCTGCCCAGCGAAATATCGCATTGGCGTGTGGTGACATCAGGACGTTCACCTGACATCACCGCCCGTCATTTTATGCGCGGACGTGTGGGGCCTGCCCCTGCATGCCAAAGGGAAATTTCAGCCCATAGAGTTATACAGCACAGAAACAGGCCCTTTGGCCCATCATGTCTGTGCCAGCCATCAAGCAGCTATCTATTCTAATCCCATTTTCCAGCACTTGGCCCATAGCCCTGTATGCTATGGCATTTCAAGTGCTCATCTAAATACTTCTTAAATGTTGAGAGGGTTCCTGTCTCCATCACCCCCTCAGGCAGTGTGTTCCAGATCCCAACCACCCTCTGGGTGAAAAGAAATTTGCTCAAATCCCCTCTAAACCTCCTACCCCTTACCTTAAATCTATGCCCCCTGGTTATTGACACCTCCTCTAAGGGGAAAAGTTTCTTCCTACCTACCCTATCTATGCTCCTCATAATTTTGTATACATCCATCAGGTACCCCCTCAGCCTTCTCTGCTCTAAGGAAAACAACCCTAGCCTATCCAGTCTCTCCAGTAACTGAGATTACAGTTTGAATTCAGTACAATGCATCCATCTTTTTAAATTAAGTATTGTGAAATTCTTGGAAGGTTTTGTATTGCAACATATCTTTGGGGGCTTTTTGTCTTTTTTTTATTGCTGACAGTTAGTGTCATAGCAGAACTGAAAGCTTGTATTCTCCAGGTAGTTTGATGTGTATGAGCTCTTCTATGAAGATTATTAAGTTAATTGAAACAAACTAGGCAAGTGATGATGCCAGATTTTTTATGAAAGTTGTCATAAATTTTCCTCAGCTGCAGAAATATTTTTCCAAAATTAAAGTTGTTTTTGAAGTCCTGTCGCCTCTGAGCTTCTTCTCTGGGTCAAATGTTGAACTTTATATTCGATTTGAACATCTGATGGCCATGTGTAACATTATGGTACAATGGAAATCTTCCAAAATTTCTTCATTTACACATTGATCTAATTCATTTCTTAAGGACGCTTCCATTGAAAGTTTTTGATTTTATTATTGCTTCTTTTAGAAGTTGATCAAAGCAAAAATGTTTTAAAATACCAAAAATTTGCTTTAATAATTATAGGACAATATAGAGGCTGGAAAGCAAGTTAAAGAAAATGCTAGAAAAAAGTCTTCACATGAATACATAACAGGCTGGAGTGTGTTATAGATAACCTAACATGTGGGCTAGAACCTAAATGCGATAAATAAATATGGAAAACATTGGAATGTGTTGAATTCTGATTACTGAGACAGAAGGAAAACATTCAAGTCCAGGATGAGCCAGGGAACTGATCCACAGCATCAGAAGACTGCGTGATGATGGAGGGCAGGAGAAACTTGGACATTTCAACCTTGAAAGGAGATGTTTGGGAGCTTGCCCTATAAAATTGGATGATATAGCTGTATAGAAAAGGTAAATGCAGAATACAACTTGAAATTAAACCTTAACAATAAAACAAGAGAGCACAGATTCATATCAGTGAAAAGTAAAGTTGGGATTGACGTAACAAAGTTCCTCTTCACACAATGAGAGATTACCTCTTGGAATGAGCCTCTGGGTAGTTAAAAGAGACAAAAAACTGGAGTAATTTAAGCAGCTGGATGTTGTGAGAGAGGTGTGCAGCATTATTCATGGTAGATAAGCTAAAGTAAGCTGGGGGTTTCCTCATTGATACCCTTCTTACGATCATATCACAAATGAATGTGGTCAATGGCAACGAATAATGTTTGAGGCTAAGTTTGATGCCCGGTAAGAACTTATTAGGAGGGGATGGATAATGCATTGTTGCAAAAACAAACATTTTGCATGGCCTGTGGAAGAAGTGAAATAATCGGTGTGTGAGAAACCAGTTAATGAGGCTAATGGTCAGTTGGATCAATTTGAACACTGCATGCTTTCAGAATATGCTTTGTGGGGACAATGTTCCATATGGGACGACAGAGTGACCAACATTGCCATAATGAGAAATAGCGAACTGAGTGTGACCGAATGCACCAACGGAGCACGTGGGGAAAAGCACATGTGCTTTTAAGAAGATCAATAATTTTGGAATATGATAACATATGTCCCAGCTGAGAAAAGCCACATTGAAGGCTAAAGCTCAGATAGCAGGATTGTGTACTGTAATACTTGAATGGAAGTGTGACAGCGCACAGATAGCTAGATAGCTGCACAAGTTGCCACTGGGAAGAGTCCGGACACAGTAATCAGGGAACAGAGTGCTTATAAACAGAGTACTGAAGATGGGATTTTGGTGCAGAGGGGAAGAAGATGCTCATTTTTATTCTTTTTGCTTTACCTCCAGTGACTAGTAAATGTTTTTCCTTTGCCTCTAAGCTAGGAAACTGTAACTTAGCTTCACTAAATTAGTAACTAATTAACTAATCAAATAAATAAGGTAGCCAGAAAAGTCTATCGGTGGTATGCCGTGACTGCTACCTGTGGGAGTTTGTGGAGAGCATTATAATCACAGACAACCGCATCTGTGATGTCTGCAGCTCAAGAAGCTATGGCTCAGAGTTGTCACCTAACGTCCAAGCCACAATATTGCAGGGCATCGGGGTGGGAGGGAGTTACCTGGAAACTTTGAGTCAAGAAGCAGTCACACCCCTTAGGTTAAGTAGAAGTTTAGAGTTGGGCAATGGTCAAGAGGGTGTGACTGCAAGTCAAGCAGTTATGAAGATTCAGGATGTAGTGATAGAGGAGCCTTGGCCTTTGACTTTGACCAATTAGTATGAGGTACTTGCTACATGTATGGATGCAAACAAGAACTGCAGGGTGGATGGGCAAACTGACCATAGCACCATGGTGCAGGATTCCATTCAAGTGGGGGAAGTGATAAGGGACGGTATAGTCAGAGGGATAGATACTGCTCTCTGCAGCCAGGACCGGGAGCTCCAAAGGTTGTGTTGCTTGCCCATGTATCAGAGTTGAAGACACCTCCTCACAGCTAAAGATGAAGTTGATGTAGGCAGTGGAAGGTCCAGCTGACATTGTCCGTGTAGGAACCAACAACATAGGTAGAAATAGGAACGATGTTCTGCTGAAAGAGTTTGAGGAGTTAGGGTCCAAATTAAAATGCAGAATCTGTGGATTGTTATCTGAGCTATGCACCAATTGGCATAGGGTGAAGCAAATTAGGAAATTGAATGTGTGGCTAAAAAAGTGGTGTGGGAATAAGGGGTTTTGATTCCTGGGACACTGGCATGTCATGACAAAGGGAGCTGTTCCATTAGGCTGGGCTTCATTTAAACCAGACTGGCATCAACATCCTGGTGAATTATATAACTAGGGCGGTGGTTAGGGCTTTAAATTAACAAGCACTGGGGGTGACAGGGTGTAGGTGGGAGCTGGTCAGGTGAATGGAGATTTAGAACTCTAAGCCTCGACAAAAGTCGAGGCAATACAACTGTGTAACAATTTGGCTAAATCCAAATAGAACAAGAAGGGACAGAGAGTCTAACTGTAATAGTACACTGCAAAAAATACCGATAAAAAAGTAAAATTAAAGGGTTCTTATTGGAATACACAAAGCATTGTAATAAGGGAGATGAACTAGTGGCACAATGAGGGACAAATTGGATTGAACTAATTGCCATTACAGAGATATGGGACAGGATTTTGCCCTTGGTGGGGGTGCTTGGCAGGGGTGGGAGGGGGCAGTCAGGAAGCTGACCACGATCGGCTCCGCACTGCGATTTCATGCTGGTGGGCCAATTAAGGCCCACTCAGCATGGAATATGAGCAGCAGTGCTCAGCGCTGCCAATGTGGGCGGGGGGAGGAAGGTGAGCGGGCCTAGCATGATCTTTGCGCAGCACGGAGCTGCCTCATGGAGAGGAAGCGCTGTTTAAAAGAAATAATAAAGGAAATAAAATTGTCATAAAACATGTCCCCTCCTCTGGCACATGAGCCAGGACATGTTTTGAATTCAAAAATAAAATTTTTAAGTGATGTTTATTTGCTTTAGGAAACCTCATCCCGCCCATGGATGAGGTTTCCTAAAAAACGTAAAGGCCGCTTGGCCTTTTCGCCTGCCCATCAACCGTTAGGTTGGACAGGCTGCGTAAATTTGAATTTAATTAGCTTCTTAATGGCCTTAATAGGCCTTTTAATTGTTAGCGGGTATGCAGCCGACTCCGGCGTGCGCCTGCCAAATGAAATATCGCAAGACTTTGCGATTACGTTAGGATGGTCGCCTGACATCATCGGGCATCATTTTACGCTCGGGCATATTGGGAGTGCACCCACACACCGAGTGTAATATTCTGCCCATGGTTACTAGGTGCCCAATGTGGGGAAATAAGTAATCCAGGTAACTCAGCATTTTGAAGTCACACAGAGTCGAAAAGGAGGAAGAGAAGCCCCAATATTAAAGGACAACATAAAGGCAGTAGTAAGAAAAGATTTGGGCACAAAATTAATTATTCCACAGGACAGAGCATTAAGCAAGAAACATTTAAGTTTGCAACAAAGGCAAAGGAATAATCATGGGGGACTTCAGTCTTCATATAGACTAGATGAATCAACTTGTTAAGGTAGTCTGGAAGATGTGTTTTAGAATTCATTTGCAATAGTTTCCTGCAACAATATCTTGTGGAACCACCTAGGGCTAAAGCTATTTTAGATCTAGTATTGTGTAATGAGGCACAGTTAATTAGTAACCTCAAAGTAAAAGATTCTCTGGGAAAAGTTGGTCATAATACAATTGAATTCCATATTAAATTTGAGGGTGATATACTTGAGTCTAAAACAAAGTGTAAACAAAGCCAATTACATGTTGGAGGGGAGAGCTTGCTAAGGTCAAGTTGGTAAATAGACTAAAGGTATGGTGGTGAATAAACCGTGTAAATTTTTTTTTAAATGATTCAAAAAGTTCAACAAAAATATGTTCCATTAAAAAAAACTCAGTGAGAGAGATCCATTCATGACTTTCAAAGGAAATTAAGGATAGTTTTAGATTGAAAAAGGAGGTTAATAATGTGTGAAGAATAGTAGTAAGCCTGGACTTTGCAAGAGTTTTAGAAACTAGCAAAGGATGACCAAAAGGTTGATAAAAAGGAAAATAAAGAATATGAGAGTAAACTAACCAGAAATATAAAAACAGATTGTAAGAGCTACAAATATATAAAAAGGAGAGTAGCTAACATAAATGTTGGTCCCTTAGATGCAAAGACAGGAGAAATTATTGTGGAGAGTGGCAGAGATGTTTAACAAATATTTTGTGTCTGTCTTTACGGTAGAAGACACAGTTTACATACCAAAAAAGAGTGAGTAATGCCATTAACATCAGCGAAGAAAAAATATTAGAGAAACTTAAGGGACTAAATCCTCAGATCCTGATGGCTTACATCTAGGGGTCTGAAAGAGGTAGCTGCATAGATACAATTTTTATGGTTTTCCAGAATTCCCTAGATTCTAGAATGGTGACATCAGATAGCCAGTTAGCAAACATAACACTGCTATTCAAGAAAGGAGGGTGAGACTAAACAGGGAGCTACAGGTCAGTTAGCCTGAAATTGCCCTGGCTGGGGAATCTAGAACACGGGGGCACAATTTCAGAATAAGGGGCTGATCATTTAGGACTGAGATGAGGAGAAATTTCTCCACTCAAAGGGTTGTGAATCTTTGAATTCTCTACTGCAGAGGGTTGTGGATGAGCCATCGTTGAACGTGCCTGGATGAGTGCAGCTCCAGCAACACTCAAGAACTTGACACTATCAACGAAAAAGCAGCCTGCTTGATTGGCACCTAATTCACAAACATTCACTCCCTCCACCACTGTTGCATAGTGGCAGTAGTGAGTCCCATTTACAAATGCACTGCCAGAACTCACCAACGTTCCTTAGATAGCACCTTGCACACCCATGATCACTACCATCTAGAAGGACAAGGGCAGCAGACACATGGGAACACCACCACCTGGAAGTTCCCCTTCAAGCCACTCACCATCCTGACTTGGAAATATATCACCGTCCCTTCACTGTCGCTGGGTCAAAATCCTGAAACTCTCTCCCTAACAGCACTGTGGGTGGACTGATGAAGTAATTGGCTGGGTTGGATATGTCCTGCTTTTTGTGTACAAGACATACCTGGGCGATTTTCCACATTGCCGGGTAGATGCCAGTGTGGGAGCTGTACTGGAACAGCTTGGCGAGGGGCGCGGAATGTTTTGGAGCACAAGACTTCAGTACTATTGCCGGAATATTGTCAGGACCCATAGTCTTTGCAATATCCAGTGCCTTCAGCCATTTCTTGATATCACGGTGGCATGAATCGAATTGGCTAAAGACAGGCATCTGTGATGCTGGGGATCTCCGGAAGAGGCTGAGAGGGATTATCTACTCAGTAATTCTGGCTGAAGATTGTTGCAAATGCTTTTGCACTGATGTGCTGGGCTCCTCCATCATTGCGGATGGGGATATTTGTGGAGCCTCCTCTTTCAGTAAATTGTTTCATTGTCCACCACCATTCACAATTGGATGTGGCAGAACTGCAAAGCTTTAATCTGATCTGAAACAGAAACAAAAAATGCTGGAAAAACTCAATAGGTCTGACAGCATCTGTGGAGAGAAAGACAGAGCTGACATTTCGAGTCCGTATGACTCTTCTTCAGAGCTAAAGAGAAGTAAAGATGTGGTGAAATATATACTGTTTAATGGGGTTGAACAGGTGAGGCTGGATAGAAGGCCAGAGATAGGAGGCAAAGGAGAGATTGCAAAAGGTCAAAGGGGTGTTAATGGTGGTGGTACTGGCTAAAGGAAGTACTAATGGCGACATTAAGAGTAGAAAGCAGAATGTGATAATAGCCGGACCAGGGTAAGTAGTCTGGAAAGAACAACATGAGCAAGTGACAGATCACCCATAAAACAATTAATAAAAATGGAAATAAATTTTTAAAATAGTAATAATAAAAATAAGTGGAAAAATAAATAATTAAAAATTAAAAATGTATATTGAAAAAAGGGGTGAGAATGGAGGAGAGAGTTCATAGTCTGAAGTTGTTGAACTCAATGTTAGGTCCGGAAGGCTGTAAAGTGCCTAATCGGAAGATGAGGTGCTGTTCCTCCAGTTTGCGTTGAGCTTCACTGGAACATTGCAGCAGACCAAGGACGGACATGTGGGCATGGCAGCAGGATATTGTGTTGAAATGGCAAGTGACAGGAAGGTCTGTATCATGCTTGCGGACAGACCAAAGGTGTTCTGCAAAGCGGTCTAATCTGATCTGTTGGTTGTGTAATTGCTTAGCTCTGTCTATAACTTGCTGCTTAAGCTGTTTAGCACGCAAATAGTCCTGTGTTGTAGCTTCACCAGGTTGACACTTCATTTTTATGTATGCCTGGTGCTGCTCCTGGCATGCCCTCCTGCACTCTTCATTGAACCAGTGTTTATCCCCTGGCTTGGTGGTAATGGCAGAATGGGGGATATGCTGGGCCATGTGGTTACAGATTGTCATTGAGTGCAAATCTGCTGCTGATGATGGCCCACGGCACCTCTAAGTCATTAATATAGATTGTAAATATTTGAGGCCACAGCACTGATCTTTGTGGCACTCCACTAGTCACATCTTGCCACTTGCAAGTGCCCCGTCAATTCTGACTCTCTGTTTCCTGATTGTTAACCAATCCTCCATCCATATTAATATATTACCCTCAACTACATGAGCCCTTTTCTTGTATATTAATCTTTTCAAATGTCTTTTGGAAATCCAAGTATACTACATCTACTGTTCCACTTTATCTACCGTACAAATTACATCCTCAAAAAGCTCTGATAAATTTGTCAAAAGGATTTCTCTTTCATAAAACTATGTTGATTTGTTCTGATCATACTATGCTTTTCTAAGTGCATTGTTAAGACTTCCTTAATAATAAATTCCAGTATTTGACTGATGTCTAATGTCAGGCTAACTGGCCTGTGGTTCCCTAGTTTCTCTCTCCCTCTTTTCTTGAATAGCTGTGTTACATTTGCCAACTTCCAATCAGCTGGGACCACTCCAGAATCTATGGCATTTTGAAAAATCATAGTCAGTGAGTCCACTATCTTTGCAGCTATCTCTTTTAGAAGCCTAGGATGTAGGCCATCAGGTTCTGGTAATTTGTTGGATTTTAGTCCCTTAAGTTTCTCCAGTATATTAATTACAGATGGATCTTTCTCACTGATTTTTTGTTTTTCAATGGAATCTATTTTTGTTGAACTTTTTGAATTGTTTCTTTAATTGTTTCCCACCATTTACTTACCATTGTTTTGGTCAATTTACCCGATCAACATTAGCCAGCTATCCACTTATACCTATGTAACTGACTTAGTTTAAGTTTAAGGTGGCATTATTAATATTAAAATAGATATTAATGTCAGCTTGTATGGATTTGGAAAGCTCAAAATTAGTAGAGCTCTAGGTCTGGATAATGCCCATCCAAAGATGATTAAAAAGGTGGGGCAGGGTTCCATGAGTCCCTTGCTCATTTCTTCAATAGAGTCAGGGATAGTTCCCTCAAACTGGAATCAAACTAATATAGTTCAAAAAAGCAGACAAATCAGCAGCAGGGATCTACAGGCTAATCAATCTGTCATCCATTAATGATAAAATGCTAGAAGGGACCATAAAAAGTGCCCTTTATGATCACTGAGAAAGGGAAAGGGCCATTAGAAATTCACAACAAGTTTCCAAAAAAATAGGTTGTGCCTAACAAATTTTATAGTGTTTTTGAGGCCTGAAGTACTGGATGACTGGGGTACTGGATGAGGGAAATCTGGTAGACATTGTCTACCTGGACTTTCAGAAAGTCTCTGATTTGTACATTACACTAGGTTATTTCACAAGATGGAATCTTGCACTATCCATAGAAATTTGAAACATTGGATTAGGAATTAGTTCCAATCCTGCAGCTAAAAAGTTGTAGTTAATGAATGTGGTTCAGCTTGGAGAAATATTAGTTGTGTGGCCCCCAGGGATCAGTCCTCAGCCCACTACTCTTCACAGTCTTTATTAATGACCTGGCCAGATGTGTATAGTAAATAAATTTGCAGATGGCACCAAAATCTGTGCAAGGATTAAGGCAGTATAGGAGTGCAATCCGATCCAAAAAGATTTAGATTTGCTTGAGGTGAAGCCACACAATGGCAAATGCATTTAATTTAGATAAATGAAGTAACGTGCATGTTGGTAGGACTAACACAGAATACACATACCATTTTCAGAGGTCAACACTGAAAGAAATTGAAAGAAAAAGATCTTAGTGTTGTTGTGCAAAGATCACTGAATGTTCATAGCTTATAAGGCATGGGGGAAATTTATGGAAGTGATTGGGGTCTTGGCCACCAGCTGGATTGCCAGCAAGAAGAAGCCTGAATTGCCTCCTTCAGGAAACACCTGCTGAATTATGAGCTAATCAGGCAATTAATAGGTCACTGGCGGGCCTCTCAAGGGATCAGAACCCTAGGGGCTGATGTCCCGCCCACCAAGAGCTGTCAGCCAATCAGAGGCTAGCAGCTCTATTGCTCAGCAGCACCACTAGAGAGGCAGTGGCTGCTGTCGCCCACTGGAGGCCCAGGATTGCAGAGGGACCCAGGCCAGAGATGAATGATGATGGGAGGGGTTTTGCAGGGTGAGAGGCACAGGTTAGCAGCAAGAGCTGGGGGTGGGTGGGGGGAGGTGGTGTTGTTGGTGGTGGTGGCCATTCTCAGTAGCTTCACCCTAATTTTTGAGATACCTTGCCCTTCCAGGGTAATCTGAGATCGACTCGGCAATTCTACTACAAGCCTACCTTCACTGGTCAATATATCATGTGGAGTGAATCGAATTGAATCAAATTAGCTGAAGACTGGCATCTGTGATGCTGGGGACCTATGAGGAGGCCAAGATGGATCATCCACTCAGCTACAATCTTCAGCCAGATGTGCCAAGTGGATGATCCATGTCAGCCTCCTCCGAAGGTCCCCAGCATCACAGATGCCAGTCTTCAGCCAATTCGATTCACTCAACGTGATATCAAGAAATGGCTGAAGGCATTCAATACTGCAAAGACTAGGGGCCCTAACAATATTCCAGCAATAGTACTGAGGGCTTGTGCTCAAAAACATGCCATAGCCCTAGCCAAGCTGTTCCAGTACAGTTAAAACACTGGCATCTACCCGGCTTTGTAGAAAATTGCCCAGGTATATCCTGTACACAAAAAGGAGGACAAATCCACCCTGGCCAATTACCACCCCATCAGTCTACTCTCAGTAACGTAATGGAAGGGGTCATCAACAGTGCTAACAAGCAGCACTTGCTTAGCAATTACCTGCTCATTAATGCTCAGTTTGGGTTCCGCCAGGGCCACTCAGCTCCTGACCTCATTACACCCTTGGTTCAAATATGGGCAAAAGAGCTGAACTCCAGAGGTGAGGTGAGAGTGACTGCCCTTGACATCAAAGCTGCATTTGACTGAATGTGGCATCAAGGAGCCCTAGCAAAACTGGAGTCAATGGGAATCAGGGGGAAAACTCTCCACTGGTTGGAGTCATACTTAGCATAAAGGAAGATTGTTGTGGTTGTTGGAGGTCAGTTATCTCAGCTCCAGGACATCACTGCAGGAGTTCTGCAAAGTAGAGTCCTCGGCTCAACCATCTTCAGCTGCTTCATCAATGACCTTCCTTCCATCATAAGGTCAGAAGTGGGGATGTTCACTGATGATTGCACAATGTTCAGCACCATTCACGACTCTTCAAATACTGAAGCAATCTATGTCCAAATGCAGCAAGACATGGACAATATCCAGGCTTGGGCTGACAAGCGGCAAGTAACATTCGCACCACATAAGTGTCAGGCAATGACCATCTCCCACAAAAGAGAATCCAACCATTGGCCCTTGATGTTCAATGGCATTACCATCACTGAATCCCCCACCAACAACATCCTGGGGGTTACCATTGACCAGAAACTGAACTAGACTAGCCATATAAATACTGTGACTACAACAGCAGATTAGAGGCTAGGAATAGTGCGATGAATAACCCGCCTCCTGACTCCCCAAAGCCTGTCCACCATCTACAAGGCACAAGTCAGAGTGTGATGGAATACTCCTCACTTGCCTGGATGAGTGCAGCTCCCACAACACTCAAGAAGCTTGACACCATCCAGGAGAAACTTGATTGGCACCACATCTCACAAACATTCACTCCCTCCACCACCGACGCATAGTAGCAGCAGTGTGTATCATGTACAAGATGCACTGCAGAAATTCACCAAGGCTCCTTAGCACCTTCCAAACCCACGACCACTACCATCTGGAAGGAAAAAGACAGCAGATAGATGGGAAGACCACCACCTAGAAGTTCTCCTCCAAGTCATTCACCATTCTTGACCTGGAAATATATTGCCGTTCCTTCATTGTCACTGGGTCAAAATCGTGGAATTCCCTCCCTAACAGCACTGTGGGTGTACCTACACCACATGGACTGTAGTGGATCAAGAAGGCAGCTCACCACCACCTTCTCAAGGGCAACTAGGGATGGGTAATAAATGTGAGCAAAGCCCACATCCCATGAATGAATTTAAAAAATCATTGAGATTCTTACAGTTCCACACGCTATAAGATTGGTCTTATCGGCAACCTTGCTCACCATGCAAGCTTGATGCTGAAATAGGGCGCATCAAAGGCATCCTGCAGGATAATGGCTACCCTGGTCAGATCATTTCACACTACATCGTACAAGTTCATGAACGGACCTAAGACCGTCACTTTCAGTCCTGAAAAGTGCCCAGTCTACCTCAGATTACCCTGGAAGGGCAAGGTATCTCAAAAATTTGAGCAACAGATGAAGCTAGCTGTTTCACGCTGCTACTATGCAGTAGCAACACGAGTGGTATTTGCCACTAACAGGATGCTGCCGTCAAGCCAAAAAGACTTTCTGCCTATCACACAAATGAGTAATGTAGTATATGAATTTCAGTGCCAGTGTGGTGCTAGGTATGTAGGCCATACATCCCAAAATTAGGCAGATTGTATCAAACAGCATGTCCCAGCAGTTCTTTGCAACAGGCGGGGTACAGACCGTACCCAACCAGCCCGTGCTTGCATAACTCAAAACACAGCGTCCAACATTAGATGTAATTCCGCGATTGGACAACAATAATCCTCACTGTGCTAAGAATTACGCTGACAACCAATTTAAGATTGTCAGCCAGGCTCACAGTGTGGCACATTTGCATGTACTGGAAGCTACATATATTAATACACAGGGCCCTGTTCTTTGTAGACAGAAAGAACATGTACATACATTGTGCCTATTTCAGCTATGCAAAATAAGTGACAGCCATTCACTGATTCATTCCTCAGGGCAGTGGCTTAACCAATCAGGTTCAAGTTGCCTAGTTTAAATATCAAACAGTGATGTATTCTCCATGGCAATGCCACTTGCCAACTAATCAGCTCTCTCTTCACATACAGTGTAAATTGTTGTCTTCCCTTTGTATTGGTATTCTTGCAAGTGTCCTGATGAGTGCAAGATGAAAAACTTAGACACGTCTCTTTTTTCAGTGACATGTAATCTTTTCCCAGAGAATTATGCGCCTCTGGAACGCATTGTCACCTGCTGTTGGGGATGCAAACTCTCTGCATGTCTTCAAGAGATTGCTAGACTAGTTTATGACTGGGGCAAAGATCTTATCAAATAGAAGGCAAGAGTCCTTGTTGGTAACACATGGTCCATGTGACCTCCTACTCTGCATCACCTGAGGGGTTAAGAGGTATTTTATAGAGTATTATTTTCCCTTATTGGCCCTGGTTTACTTCCGTTTTGCCTCTCCAAGGAGATTACATAGCTGCAGGGCTGGAGTTGGGTGCGGTTGTGGGGGTTTGGGACAGGGGAAAGGGGGGGTTGTTGGTGGGAGGTGGCAGCTGGGGATGATGCAGGTTGGAAGAGAAAAAAGTGATAATGGTCCGGTCATCATGATATAGGGCAAGTTTGATGGATCAGCTGATTATTCCTGTTCATCAATTTCATTTGTTCATATAAAAGTGAAATCTTTGACAAAGCTGGGTACCACATATCAATATCTTTCAATTTTATGCTTTGCAAAGCATTAGTAATGCACAGTAATAGCAGACATCAAAGCCATCAGTTAAATGTGGCGAGGGTGTCAGTCACAAGATCTTGACTAAAGCAGTCCAATTGTCCTTGTTTTCATACAAACCATTATGGCCAAACTTGCATCTCGTTATTTTGCCAACAATGTCTCTTTATTTTTTAAAATTAGATCGTTATTTAACTCAGAATTCTCGCTCTGGCCAATTTTAGAAATATACAGAGTTCCAATCTTCACTACACTCTCTTCTTTTGTTTCATCTACTTTTTAAACAAAGATTCTATCAACAGAATTGGATTAAAAGGGTTTTAGTTCAACTACTAGAGAACTGGATTTTCATCAGCAGATAATTCTTTAAAAATGTTTTATTTTCAAAAGGGATTGTGTTAGTAAAACTGCAAAGGCCCATCTCTATATTTCCCTCCAAACTTCTTCTTGTACTTCCAAATTTAGATTTTGTTCTCAGGTCCCTTTATGTTTCCTGTGGTGTCTGTCTATGTGGAGCCCCATTTAAATACAAGCAATACGTTTGCAGGTGTCTGTGAGGCTAAGGATTGTACCTCTATGAGACTGTGTGGTGTGTCACTGGATTATGGAGTAAATGTTTGATCTTAAGACATTAGATCTAATTCTGACTCTAAGAAAATCTACACAGATTTATAATTCCAATGCTTGCTGCAAGAAATTTAACTACTGCAGCCACCTTAACCATATTGTTGAAAACCTGCAGGATTTCACTGCACTCAACTCCATATCAATAGAAAGCGGAGAGATTTTGAAAGAGGCCTGTGAGCAAGATCTGGTGTGCCATCAATCTCCTCATACCTGATGTCCATGCTATCTAAATTGAATAAGCATAAAGCTCATATTCAATTCTCTGCAGGAATGCAGAAATTCTATTTTCTGAAGAATTTCATCACTTTACACTGGTCAGAAATCAAGGAGATAAACAATCTCATCTTGAAAATTTATAAGAAAAGCGAAACACGTATTACAAATCTGTAAAGTTGATCCAATTTGACAAGTTAAGGTTCATGAGTTTCCTAGAGGATATGGAGACACAAAGACACAGGGACAATTGTTCAACATGTTTAGAGAAGTGCCAGAGGCTTTCAAGTTAAATTAAGAGCACCACAGCTTTCTATCCAGGTCTAGATCATTATGATTGTTTCCTGCAGTCCAAGGGTAGATGTACAATATGCAGCCAAAAGGAATAAGTGACTACACTTTGAAACCCACAAAATTTGGTATTCTTAGACCAGTCTGCCTAAACAAAAAGCAACAGCTTGCATCCAACCCGCTTGAGGAGAATATTAAATTCAGAGAGTGATGTTTGCCAAGAAATAGTGAATTTCTGAAGGTTATGACACATATTTTACAGTGTGCTTTTCCTCGTTCTCTTGTTCTAGCTAATTACTTGGCTGCTGAAACTGGAATGGATGCAAATCAAGCAACAGGGCAGTGAGTCTTAACGTAAGAGATTATGAATTCATGTCATGCATGTGTGTACGTGTGTTTTCTACGTGGTGAGAATATCAGACAGTACAGTGACAAAAACAAGTCACACTGAGTATGTATTTTATACGTAATTCCACTGCTAGTTAATGTTGAGATATTGTCATAAAAAGTCTGACGATTAGCCAATGACCTCAGTAAATAAATGTCAGGAGCAGCAAGTAAGACAAGTCGTATCTACCAATCAATTAGATCACTGTGGAATCAGCGTTAAAGCTGTGATTGGCTGCTACCCAGAATGTTGATTTTTAGAGTTCTAGCTGTGCCCACCCACCCTTGCATGAAGGCTTTAGCCAGTGCTGCTTCCTCTCAAATTCTAAATTTAAACTCATTCTAAAATGCCATTTAATTTATAGTTAAAAATTTAGACTTTGTTAGGAAATAGTATTTTAAACCAATAGTTGAGTTTTACTTATGGATTAGCTCAGAGTTGTGAGGTTAAATGGCAATAATGAGCTCAGTGTTTAACGCACCAATGATTATTTTTGCACTCAGATTCAATCTGTGCCAAAACTATCAATAGCATGATAAAAGGGCACTGTCTTCATAAAAATCTGCTTGCAAATGTAAACCATCTTTCATCACGATTTTTGGTTTGGGGAAGATAAAGACTTCTGAATCATTATCATAATCATAATGATGTGTCTAACAGACTGTTCATATTTAGTGCAATTTGTTTTATTGATTCAAAAAAGTGAAAACCACATTAAACTGACCAACTCAGCAGCATGTTGTTTTTTAAATGTATTGATGTCAGAGCAATATTCTCATGTCATGAATCAGATGAAATTTTAAAACTGGTCAAGTGACACTTACAGCTTACAACATTATCCAAACTTTTTTGGAGACTATTATAATCGTGCTCAGATTACTGTTTTTATAAAATTATAAAACAGTAAGAGAAACTTGGATAAGTTCAGAACGTAAAAGAGGAAAACCCAAACAGGTTATGATTGTCAACTGAATCCTAAAGACGTGTTGCAGCCTCAAACACATTCCCAGACATTAACTGTTATTATAATATAGTACTAGATCTCCCAAGATATCGTTTCTTGGAAATTGGAGGTGATGCACTCAATTTTGCAGTGCTCATAAAATCAAGTGCCAGAAAAATCTAGACCCAGTGTAAGAAACATTACTTCTCCATTGGCAAGAGGAAAGATATCAACAGCACCCTGCACAGCAGACTCCAAATGGTGGTTGATAGCTTGCTGCTGTCTTTCAAGATCTGATGCTGTCATTAGACCAGTGAGGTCACAGATTTGTGGTTTAGTAGAATGGCAATGGTTGGAGTATGCCTGCCTGATACAGGTGTCTCTCAGGATAGCAGCACATGTCAAATCTCTAGCTTTCCCACTCAGTGCAACATGCCTATGGAACCTGGGAGGTGAACCAAAGATTTCCAGGAACAAATTCCAAAAATGCAGCTATCTTCAGGGCTATCTCAGTCTCATAACTCTTTTGTACAGCATAAGTAGCTAACAACCTCTTATGGTGCTGGCTTCAGTTGTATTCAGGAGGATTAAAATAGGAGATAGAAAGACACTCATGGCCACCCAGGGAAACACTGTGTTAGGAAAGATTCAAGTGGCTTCTACCACTTCAAACTTCATAGCAATAAAACAGAATGTACATTGACATCGCAATTTGTTATTCATAGTGGCTAGATTCAAACAGGAAAAAGTTGCTCATATTTGGTGCTAACTTATTCACTCAAGTAGTTATTGATGTCCTCAAACAGGACACTGAATGCTTTTGTGTCATCAAATTGCAGGATGGATAGTGGATTGATAGTGAAATTGGATGTAAAGAAAGTATTATTGTGATGTCAACGGGGAATTGTATTGTGCAAGAGATGAGTTCGGCGATATGTTCTTCATTGGCTCTTGCAACAATCACTGAAGCATTCTCAGAGTTCTGATAATCTGGTCCATGTAGTTGTGGCTCCAAAAAGCCAGGCCATCCTCATCAGCCAAGTAAAAATCCAAGAGCAAAATTCTGCATATCCTGGAAATAAAAAATTGAAACAGAAAATGTAGAAATACTCAAGAGGCCTGGCAGCATCTGTGGAGAAGGAAACAGAGTTAATGACTCAGGATAATGACCTTTCATCGGAACTGAGATGTAGCTATGAAAGCGGGTTTTGGTAGATGCCTGATCAAACACGAAAAGGGGAACAGAAACCAATGAAGTGAGAAAGGGAAAAGAGACAAACAGAAATCCTTTAGGAGAGAAGAGCAGAACTTCTTGAAAATGGCATTCCTGGAAGAGAAGTGGCAATGAATTAAACACTAATTCAAAAGCAAAATACTGCCAATGCTGGAAATCTGAAATAAAAACCAAAAATGGAAATACTCATCTAGTCAGACAGCATCTATGGAAAGAGGAACAGGGTTAATGTTTATATTCAATGAACTTTTCATCAAGTCTAAATTGAATAGCAAAATTATGAAGGGCAACAAGCTACAATAATTTGTGGTAGACAAATTGAAGCATACTGCCGTCAACCAAACCTGCCCTGGTGACAAATACAAACCTTTGAGAAACCAACAGTCCTTCCAGTGACCAATCCAGTAAAAACATTTGCCTAGTTGTGGTGTTCCTCTGTTGTGGCTCAAGCCATTCTTAGGAACATTATTCATGGGAACAGAGGGTAGACATTTTCACTCAAAAGCCATCAGATGGTCTTATTACCTCTTTGGTGAGGCGCACTTTTATACAAGCTCCTTAGGAAGGCCCTCATGACCTGTGCTGCCTATGCATTCTATGGGGAGTAATAATGACCTACATCCTCTTTAAACTCTACCTGGCTCAATGTTGCTCCATCCAGCTCGCTCCTCATCCATGATAATGCTTTACAAGGGTATATAGGGAGTGCCATGCCTGACCCCGGAAAGGAATCTCCATGGGTAGGTGTGAGGTTGGTGGGTTGGGGGGAGGGGAGTAGGTGGTGGGCGGGTCATGCAAAAACCTGCTGGTGGGCTGAACCTGTCAGAAGAAGTGAGAAATGTGGGTCTGCGTAAACAAAATAAATTGCTGCAAAAACTATTCCCCAGCTCCAGAAATCACTAATCAAACTCTCCAGATATTTCAGGCTCAGAAATTGCTCACTTCCACCTGCACCAATTGATCCTGGCAACTGCTGTGCCATATGAGTCTCAGTATATTCCTCAGAGCGCTTTGTAAGTGCAAAAGCTACAGCGCGGGGCTGTCTTTTATTACTGTATATTTCAATGAGGATATTCAGGACTGGATGGATGGCTGCTGGGAAGCTCCAAGCACAAGGAAACTAGATGGAAAAAAATTAAATGAAGAAAAATTGGTGAAAATAGCTTTTGTCCAATTTTCCTGATACAAGGATTGACTTGCCCTGATTACACTCTGGAAATATGAAAGAAAACAAGAACTCCTGAATCTAACACCGCACCGCCCCCCCCCCCCCCCCCGCCCTCAACATTGTATTTAAGTCAATCAAAAAATTAATATAGATCTTTCATATATCAGGGCCCAGATTTTACAGTCAGTGGCAAAGCGCTGATGCTCACTGCTGACCTCAAAAAAAGTTGCACACAAAAGACTTAATGATCTCTGCAGAGATGATTTCCTCTTTCTCATCATTTGTTGCTCTTTCAGAGAGCCAATGCAGACACGATGGCCCGAAGAGCCTCCTTCTGCACTATAACAATTCTGTGATAGTTTGAATCTGCCACCAACTCAAGGAGGTCTCCAGGCATCCATCAACAGTGATGCCATCAGGCAGGGTATGCAGCCAATCAGGTCTAAAATTCTTACAGGCAGCAAACCAGGAAGTAAACTGCACTGATTATCGTCCATTTTTGATCAGTTTTAGAGGGTGGAATGAATAGTGGGACATACACATTTGAGGCTGAAATATCACAAACTAATTTTAAAAATTGAAAACAATGGAAAAATGGGACATTATACAAATAAAAATCGTTTTCCAGGGCCAGAAAGACTCTTCACTTGCTTTTTGTATATCTTTAAAAAAAAGTTACACATCATTAACAAGGAGTAAAATTTTCAGGGGGGTTTAACAGCAATATTACAGCGGTTCAGTGATTTCTAATTGATTTCCATCTGAGGAGACTTCAATGCACTGCAATCTATGGAGAAGCATAGAATCACTGAAACTGTACCTGTATGGACTTCAGAAGTTGTTTTTAGTTTCAGGGAAGTAACGACAGTGGAGACTGAGTTTCGCTGTCATTACGAACGCAAAATTCAGACCTAGATGTATGTTCTGGTTGTGATCTGAGTATTTGTTGCCATGCACATATTTGGCGTGATGCATTATGACACATGCAAGATTTTTAATACACTTACGTTTTATACTTTGTTGCGAGAACGTATGTTCCATTTAATGCTATTTTTCCTTCATTTCACTATTAAGACTTGCGTCAGGTGGGGGTTACCAGGCCCATAAAATTTCGCTTTAGAAAGGCTTTATTGAAAAGTCGGCTTATTTTACTGTTATAAATCACCTGGTCTCCCACACCCCCCCCCCCACACCCACACCAGAATGATTCCGTATAGATCATATTTTATACAAATGATTGTCAACGTTAATAAACTTTTCTTTCTTTAAATTTTAAGATTCTTTAGGAAAGAGAACGTTTATAATGATACATTCAATGGCACGTGATGCAACACTAGGGATCTGCAGCAATGCGGCATTCACATTGAGGCAATTGCTCCGGCTAAAACCATCACCACTCATGTCAGTCAATCTTACTGGTGTAACACTTGCTGGCCGCTCCACGCCCCAACTGAACATTACAGACACCGACTAGTGCAAGCCAACAATTGCAACACTTAATTGGGACAGCAAGGGGAGTGGGTTTAAGAGTGAAACTCGCATCCTGTATGAAAATGTAAATATGTGCACTAAGACGCGGGCTAGTGATTGTAGAATTACACAACTCTTTTTTTTCCCTTCCCCTTCTCTGTTGACACTGGATGGGGGCCAGGTTCTAGGAGCGAGTGCTCTCTCACGTGTCCACTGCACGTGTGGAAGAGGATTCGGCACAAATAAACACAATGTGACCACTGCTGCAAGCTGCACATAGCGGAGAGCAAGCAGCCAAGGCAGTGTTGCAAACAGTTTAGAGCACGCTCCTTAAGTAAATACAATAGCTGCAGGTTTTCTGGGTTTTGTAATGCGTTGTTTGTTTTGGGGCGATCCTAAATAAATATCGAGGGCTTTTCATTTAATACAAACTGCTTCAAGGTCTAGGATCCAAAAGGGACAGATGGAAGTAGGATACCGGGAACCGCTTTCAGTGCATTATCTAGCCAGGGAAATAGGGTAGAGCTGTACACAGTACACGTGTGCTTGCACTGCCAAACAGACGTGCATAGAGCTCCCGTTTATCGGCAGCCAAACATTAGTTACATTTTGATGTTACAAGATATGACGTGATCATCAACTTTGATCACATTTTAAAGTTTTTTTTTAATTAACTAGCGATTGAACTGTTCACCTGGCTGTCTTCAAAGTTGATTTTGCACCAATTACAGTTACATTGCGCTTTTAAAAAATGCTGGAAATACTCAGCAGCTCTAGCAGCATCTGTGGCGAGAAAAAGAGTTAACGTTTCGGGTCCATGACCTTTCATCAGAAAATTATACTGCAATTCATCACAGGTCAAAGTGGCTCGACACCATTTTCGTGTTAGCGAATAATTCCCATTAAAAGGAAGCATTCCCAAGGCGCGAACACGAATTTGTGAGGATTGTGTAAGTATTCTTTGGGGGCAAATTAGGATTGTAAATTTGCAGATATGGAAACTCTGCAGGATTTCTGATCTCCCATCATAACTTCATTGGGAGATCAGCAACCCTCAGAGAAAGGCCCAGTGAAAGGGAGCGTTTCAAGCCCGTTTGCACTGATGGCTGATCAGAAAATCACAAAAATATTTATGTCCATTAATACTCATGCATGCAGATAAAGCTTCTGCAATTTTCTTCTAAGTCGCATGCTGCGCGCACGGGTCAACTGATAACATGGGGCCTGGAAAGTTGAGTCATATGCATTGTATGTGTAGCTCACTATGTCTGCTCACTTAGTTCCAACATATTATTCTATATAGTTGCCATGTGTCATTACACCATGTTCTGTGCAGTTCCCACCACTTTTGTGTATTGTGGTATATTTGTGGGGTTGCAGGGTCCTACTATTACTATATACAAGATGTACAGTATGTATTGGAGAAATGTAGTACATTTTTTTTTGCAAAAATATACTTTATTCATAAAATATCTTCAACAACATTCCAAACCATTTCAAAATCACCATCACAAAAGTACAATCAGGTTCAACTTTTACAACATGTATCACAAGGTGCATCAGTACAAACAATGAATATTAGAATCATTTGCTGACATTCATTTTGAGCTGTACAGCCCGAGGGGCTCTACACAGTTCCCAGTCCCTCGGTGCACTGTGGCAGAAAGGTCTTAGGCAGCGACCCTTCCCCATTGCGCCTTTGCGGCAGCTGCCCCAAGCTTTAGTGCATCCCTCAGTAGTACATTGTATATGTACATATATATAGTATATTATCACTGCAAAATATGTTAATTTTACAATGCACTTAGGTTATCATACCTCCTATCTTTAGTCACACTGGGTGTAATTTATTACAGTTCATTTTGTTCACAATACCTGAGCTGTGATATTGTGTTCAGTTAGCCAAGTCCTTGTGATATTCCCTTGCATTTAATGTGTAGCTTGTTGCACACAACCATTTCTGTTAAAAAGCACTCATCTGCATTACTATAACAATCTATATGGAGTTTTTAGCACCTGCCCATGTTCTGCAGTCATTTTCCACTGTCTTCAGTACTTCTTTATCTTGTTTCTACCCTGCCCATCACAATAAGACTGTACTAATCAAAGTGAGAAACAGCTCCCTGTGGCCATGGCTTATTAGCCTCGATTTGAACCTAATCTAACTGGTTGGAATGGGGTGAATTTGGGTTAGATGTCCATTTTACAACCTATCCAATTTTACTCTCCATTCAAGCCAGTGGAGAGTAATGTCACATGGGATGTACAACAGGTGTCTGATTCCAACTCTCCCTGTTCCCAATTGGCATGTTAGATTAAAATTTGGCCGCTTCAATATATCTCATCTCCAGTCCACCTCCAAGGTACCAGTCTCTTGATTTGAAAACATCACAGGCTGAATTTTCACTTTGGGGATGGGAAACAGGAGTTGGGACTGTTTCTGAGTCCCAAACCCACCCCTGGAGAGAAATAGTCACTATTTGGGATTTTGAGCATTATTTGGCAAGGGGACACGTTCCCTGTCCAGTTAAGGAAAGCAGGTGGGCTCTTGAAGTTGGAGGGCCAATCAGAGGCCTTCCATCTTCAGAGAAGCACTGCCTGCAATGAGTGGTAAGTAACCTAGAGAGTGTTTCAACAGGTGGTGCCCTCAGCCAATTTAAAAAATAATGTAAATCAAAAAAATAAGGAAAGCAGCCAGGCCACCACTGTGGGGTTGGGAAGGGAGAAATCCCTCTACAAGGTGGCTTTTCATTGCATACCCGTCCTGGGAGGCAGGGAGGGCCTGAAGGCCTTCCTGGTGTATTGGCACCTCAGCCTGGCATTAGGTGCGCAAATCCAGGTAGTCAAATTGTCCCCCTTTGCATCAAGAAACCAGAGGCCATCTGGAAAATTCCAGTCTGCCTCCTAGATTTACCTTTATGAGGGCAGGCAGCCCTTCCAGCCCCAAACCCACCTCGAAACGGTCAGTGCCAGAACAAGGCTGTGGCTGGTTCTGGTATTTTCAGGCCCCATCCACTTCCATTCCTGAACTCGGTGGAGCCCAAAAATCCTGCCCTCTGTCATCTCAAATGGTTTCTTCTCCCATGCCCACATCTTCAGTGCATCCCAAATACCATTTGTTGCCTGCTCTTATTCTTTATGCACTACTTTTTGGTGATTATGATCCAGAAGCATAAATTGGCTCAGGTGTCAAAAACATCTAGTTCATCTGCCTCCTCCAAAGCTGCTGCATTTTCCAACTGCTTGCTCAATAGTAATACTTGTTTGAGCTGAAATTTCCTGCGATTTAATGTGGCCAAACGAAAGCTAATCGCTTTAGCTGTGCAGCTTCTGCATGCTTCTGGACTAAATTTGATCAACTTCCCTCAGGGTAAATTGATTTGAGCACATAATTTAGAGACTGACAGGTGCAACTCTGAGGGAGTATTGCAATGTCTTTCAGATGAGATGCTTTCTCAGGTCTACGTAAAATATCCCAAAGCATTATTCAAAGAAGAGCAAGAAAATTCTCCTGATACCCTGACCAAAATGTATCCTTCGACCAACAGCACTCAAAACAGGTTAGCTGGTCATTCATCTCATTGTAGTTTGTGCGATTTTGCTGTTCATAAATTGCCTGCCCAGTTGTTTTGTTCTTCCATGGGATGTGGGTATCGTTGGCTGGGCCAGCATCTACTTCCCATCCCTAGTTGCTCTTGAGAAGGTTGTGATGAGCTGCTTGAACAACTGCAGTGCTGTTAGGGAGTTCGAGGGCTTTGACCCAGCAACAATGAAGGAATGGGGATATATCTCCAAATCAGGATTGTGTGTGACTTAGAGGGGAACTTGCAGGTGGTGATGTTCCCATGCACCTGTTGCCCTTGTCCTTCCAGGTGGCTAAGGTTACTGGTTTGGAAAGTGCTGTGGAAGGAGCTTTAATAAGTTGCTGCAATCTGTCTTGTAGATGGTACGCACTGCTGCCACCTTCCCTGGTGGTGGAGGGGGTGAATGTTTAAGGTGGTGAATGAGGTGCCAATCAAGTGAACTGCTTTGTCTTGGATAGTGCTGAGCTTCTTGAGTATAATGATATATCATAATAATAAGTATACTTCAAAAATAATTAATTAGCTGTAAAGTACGCACTTAGGAAGTGAAAAACAATTTATAAAAGCAAGTTATTTCTGGTTCACTTTGCTCATCATCTCACCCTAACCTTTTCCTGATCCATGTATTCCCCCATCACTTTTTCTCCATCCACCCTCTAAAGTACTCTGACACATTTCTGTAGACTAACCGATAGAACATTTAGTGCTTCAGCGTGACGTACAGTTGTGTACAGCTTGCAATGCCGCTGTATTATGATTTGTTAATGCCTGCAGAATGAATTGAAGCGCCTGACTGACTGACAGCTGCAGGGTTGGATGTCTTGGCGTTGTTATCACGTGGGAAACCTGAAAATCCCACGATGAACTGGCAGCAGGCGGCCAGTGTGCGGGCAACAACAGCTGAACTGCGGCTACTGTGAGCCCAAACGGCGAATGTATGCAGTTTGTAATATTAATTGTCATTTACCAGATAAAAAAATACAGAGCTGTCCAATAAAGTAGTGCCATAGGTGAAGGGGAACCCGCACGATTGTTGGGCTAACTTTAAACGGCTTTATTAGTGATTTACTTGGTGTTTCTTAAAATGGAGCCGGAGTCGCCTCTGCCGTTTAGAAGGGATAGAAATATTTTTGAGAAGAGTCGATGCCGCTTTCGGACAGGAGTGAAGTATTACACTGAGCAATGCTAATGCCATTGCTGAATTCTGAATGGCGTGACCAATAATGAACAAGTGAAGAGGACAAAACTAAGGCAGGAGTAGGCGAGGATTTTTAAGCGTGCAGTCTGCATTTTCTGAGCCAAGCGTCGTTGTAGTAAAGTGCAGTGGGGCAGTTTGTGTTGAACTTGTCAATTCCTTCTCTCTCTCTCTCCTGAATTGGGCACATGGATGAATACTTGTAAAGTCAGCCCAGAGAGTAACGCTTCGTGCGTCACTGGTTTGGGTTCGTGTTTGTAACGGGAAATGCTGCCTGCGGTGTGTGGAATGCGATTATTGCACAACCTTCAGTTAATGGGACTTAGCGCCACTGAACCGCTGGCGGGGAAACGCGGCTCGGAGGAGGCAACATTCAGGCGGCTGGTGAGAAAGGCGTGGAAGCCCGCTCACTGAGTACACAGACATTGCGGCGTGAGCACTGCAAGTCAGTGCTTTCAACACGGGAGCGATTCGGAACTGGCAGAGCCGACGCTGGAGGAGTTGCATGAGAAACTAGAAGATCACAAATACTTGTGGGTGCGGGTTTATCAGGCGTATACAACTCGGTAAGATTAATTCTCCGAAATCCCCCCCTCACCCCCCAGTGCTGTGACAAACTGATGTCGGGAGAACTCTGCAAACTTTCAGTTTTTGTGCTCGCCCTGCTGTAAAACCGACACATTCACATGAACTTCTGACACAATAAGATCACTGGAATACAGTAATAGATGGGTCATTTTCAGGTCTTGTATAATTGCTGTGATTGCTACAATTTCCATCTAAAGATTGTCTCCTGTTCGTTCTTTCTCATCAGGAACACCATGATGGGTCTACATTCTGAAGAGAAGAATCTGGAAAGAGATCTTAAGAGTAAAGCCGTCCACGTCCGGAGAAACCTATTCGGCCCCGTTGATCACGAGCAGCTACATCAAGACTTTCAGCATTTACTCCAGGCGAATGTCGAAGCTGCCGGACAAAAATGGAATTATGACTTCGGCCGGGAAGTTCCCTCGGAAGGGACCCTGGAATGGGAAGAACTGAAATGCCAAGACGTCCCAGCTTTTTACAGGAGCCGCGTAATCAGCGGAGCGAAGCACTTGTCTGGACTGCCAGAGGCTCCAGTGAACAGTAACTCAGATCACCCAGTGCCTCCCAGCAAGGGAATAAAAGTCCAGGTGACGCCTGAGCCCAAGAGAAGGAAACAGACCTGCATAACAGGTACATGTGGATTCGTTTTCATTACAGATTCTATTCACTTGTATGCAGATTCACACTACTTTATTTGCTTCAAATTTTCATACTTGCATCTACATGCTGCAGTCTGACATTCAGACTTGTGTCATCTTTCATGGTTGTGCCAGTGGACAACCAGTTTCATCTCTCCACCACCTCTCTCTACCACTCTGCTGGTTTTGTGCAGTCTGGCTGCCTTGAGCAGTACTGAATTCTGTCCAGGTAAACACTGGAAAGGCCAAATATTGTTTGCCTTCAGCCTCCACCTCTGTTCCCTGAATGTCAGCCATGACTCATTTGGTAGCACTCTTGTCTCTGAGTCAGAAGGTTGTGGGTTTGAGTCCCACTCCAGTATTTGAGCACAACAATCTAGGCTGATAGTCCATTGCAGGACTAAAGATGTGCTGCAGCTTGAGAGTGTGTTTCAGATGAGACATTAAACCAAGCACTCTCAGGTGAACATACCAGACCCTAATGCACTATCCCCAGCATCATGGCCAATATTTATCCCTCCATGAACATCACAAAAAACAGTTTGTGGTCATTATCACATTGCTATTTGTGGAAGTTTGCTGTGTGCAAGTTAACTACCCTGTTTCCTACATTTCAAAGGTGCTTTATAAGTGCCTGTTCTTCTCTTCTCTCTTTTTATTCCCCTTTCCTCCCACTGTCTCAAGCTGTACCAGACTTTAACCTTGGCATGCTGCTTGTCCCCAGTTCTGAATATCCAACCATATTTTCACTCCATCACAAAGATCGCCTACTTTCAATTCTGTAACATCCTGCATAATCTATCACTGAAATCCTCCTTCTGCCTATGTCACCTAGATTTGATTATTACTGTGATGTCCTTGCTCACTTCCAATCCAACCCCCTCCCCACATAAACTCTAGCTCAGTGAAAACTCTGCTGCTTATCTGTAACATGCTCCCACCTCACCCTCTCGCTAACCTACATTGGCTCCTACTTCCCAATGTCTTAAGGTTCAAGTTTTAATCCAGATCTTGAAGTCCTCCATGGCTTTATGTCTACCTTTCTCTATAATCTCTTCGAACATACAACAATTTCCTGCCTGAACTTTCCATTCCTCTTGACTCCATCCACTTCTGTAAACTTTCCTACCCTCTTGTTGGCACCCCATGCCTTCAACCTCCCAGATGTCATTCTAGAATTCTTTTCCCAAGTCCCTCACCTACCTTTTAAGACATCTTACAACCTATCATTTTAACCAAACCCTCCAGTCATGTCTCCTTTGACGTGGAGTCTGTTTTCCTCATTCCTCTGTAGGGTCTTAGGACATTTTTCCATATTAAAGTGCTTCATAAATATTTGTTCTTTATATATTAGTGATAAAGGATTGACTCATTATTGGAATTGATGATAGATAGTTGACAAAGGCCCTGTCATTCCTTTTGTGATCCAGTCAAAAAAACTCTTGATCATAATATTTCTGTAGTATATCCAGTCAGTTAACTATTTTAATTTGTATATAGTTTAAGTTATGGGGAGTTATTTTAATAGCTGATTTGACCTCATAATGTTTGTATTTTCTTATCTGTTAAAGACAACAGCCTCCCGCTTGTATTTTTGTTTACTTATTTTAGAAGTTTCATGAGGAAAATTTGAACAATTTGTACATCGTGCTTTGATTTGCATGTTTCCTCGTTTCATTATTTCTCTAGCAGTCAAATATTGGAGTAGATTTTCCTGCAGTGCAGATGTTGGGCGGCCAGCCAGCAAAGTAATGCCATTTACCATCCAAATGGAGGCTGTCCATTTTTCTGTGACGTTTTAAGAGTCAACCACATTAGGACCTCATTAGCATTCAGCAGGCAGGTAATGGGCAGAAAATGTGAGCCATATTTGACACAGTGGTCACAATGCTGGAAAAATGTAGATCTCTGGGTGGGGATTCAATCTCAGGAGGTGCACACTCTGCCCAACACACTCAAAATAGCAAATCCACTAGTAAGTGTGAGCTAGGACCCCAATTTGCACTTTGTGGGCCCACTGCCAGACTCCGAGAGGCATTGCAGCTGGCCACAGTTGACCTGGGTGGAAGATTATAGTGGCTACAGTGACAACAGAAACTAGGCAGTGGCTATTTCCCCACTGTCATTGGGGAACTACTGTCCCATTTGCCTGGTTGCGAGGCCTCAAAATCTCCTCTTTGAAGGCTGGAAATTGGTCAAGAAAGAGTTCGTATTTTCAATTTCAAACTTAAAAACTTTATTTTCATTACTAAATTTGACAAAGTTGAAGGAGCAGCCCCAGTTAAAAAGTAGTTTTAAACGTAGAGTTTCAAAGCCTCTGTCTCAACTGTTAACTCTGTCAACTATGTTGCAAATGGTGTTCTGTTAACTGTTATGCTACCCAGTTGAATGCAGCCAGTGTAAATTTCCTCTAAGAGCTTAAAGCATTTCCAATCCACCTTTCAAATATAATGTATCATTCTTAAAAATATCTTTGCTGTTTTTGAATTTCTCTTTCAAAAACAATAGAGTGCATAAAAATATTTCTAGAAAAATATAAGTGAACTTACAAGAAATATACTGTGATTTTCACGGCAACTGTGCATTACTAAAATATCTTCACCCCTGTGAAAGCTTACATCATGTAATATGATGCATTTATGTTTTACAAAATAAATTGGAATTTTAGTCTGGGGATTAAAATCATTTGGAACACGGCACACGGCAGTGATACTAAGTGATATCCCATAAGTGTATAATAAACATTATAAATGGCAGTAATAGTTGAATATTTCACATGTGTGATGCTTGTACTTTTGCTGATGTTTAGAAAAAAAAATCACTTTTGGGAGCTGAGGTCGTGAAACTAATGAAATATTTTAAAACAGGGTCAGTCCTCTAGGCCTCTCTTAACTATTTCAAGAACAGTGTCTGGTTAAACCAAATCTGGACTGCCTTATTCTAGATTCCATTAGTGTCAATTCTTTTTTCTCTCTGTCGAATAACATCTTACTAACTGTACAGAAAGATTGTAATTTCCCTCTATGATTTGCAAACATCAGCTTTTATAAATATAGAAAAGTTCAAATAACAAAGTCGTTAAACCCAAAAAATAATATTTGTACAAAAAATACATAAAGATTTGCCAGCATGTCGAGGGGCACTGGAAGGGATCAAGAACTAACCCTGGGACCAACTGTCGATATTGTAGATTTAATGATAGACATGTTAGAGAAGCATTTCTTCCCCAGTCCCCATCTACTTAGTCCAGTGGATAGGAGAATACATATTTTGATTGTAGACACATAAGCAAAATTCAGATCAGGATTTTTTTTAACAACTTTTCAGCAGAAAGTGTTTGGCAATAATGAAAACATCATTACTTTTAAACGTTGAATTTTAACAAACTGTATTCACACAAGTTTAAAGAAAAAAAGCACTGATATAGAAGGCAGTTCAAATGCTAATTCTTCCACCACTGCCACTTCTATACTTCCTGCTGCTCGAACTTTCAAAACTTTGACGTGTAATTGTTAGTTCTTTAACTTCCAGGCCTGCACAATTGGTAAAGGTTGACCAAATTGGTTTAAATCTACCAGTTGAAGAGCAGTTTTTTTTAACCCTCCGATGTCCATAAAATTTAAAGAGCTAAGGCTGAAAGTCGGCATTGTGAACAAAGAAGGAAGAGAGTGTGGCCGATTTAAAGGTTCTTAGGGACCACGTATTGGACAGCCTGCCAGAAGCTTTTTTTAAAATGATAAATGGATGTTTGACATTCTCAAAACTTCTGATATTTACACAAATTTATGTTATGCATTGTGCTTTGTCATATTTACATGTATATGCTTTTAATCATCTTACTTGAAAACATTACATGTTATTTAACTGTTAAAGAACATCTAGAAGCAAAACTGAACATGGTTCAAAACTACAAACGTCATACTAGCTTTTCTGAGATAGTTGATAATCATAAGAAAGGAGCCCCAAGAGGTCTGAACTGAGATTGATACCAGAGGAGAAAAAATGGTGATAATTTGCTATGATCATGATCACTGGAAATGGTAGAAGTTTGTTGTCACTTCTCTATAGCTCAGTATTTGTTTCATTATTTATTCCCATTTATTTATTTTCTTCCTCTCCAAAATCCCATAAAGCACTATGCCTAATTTCTACACTAGGAATGGTAACATAGTTGTAATGTTACTGGACTAGTAATCCAGAGGCCCAGACAAATCCTTCAGGGACACAACTTCAAATCCTGCCACAGCAGCTGGAGGAATTTATATTTAATAAGTCCAGAATAAAAATGTTGGTCTCCTTATTAATGATCATGGAACTACAGGATTGTACTAAAAACCCATCTGGTTCACTCCTGTCTCTCAGGGGAGGATATCTGCCATCCTTACCCATTCTGGCCAACATGTGTCCCCAGACCCAAATCAATATGGTTGACTTTTAATTGCCCTCTGACTTGGCCTAGCAAACCACATTGTTTATAGTTGGCTCATCACTGTCTTCAAGGGCAATTAGGGATGGGCAATAAACATTCAAATCCCAATAAAAAAATTTTTAAAAAGGCACTATAAGGTTGTTGATGTCACTAATTGTTGTTTGTAACTGTCTTTTCTATCCTATAATGCCCCTTAATATGAATCCCGGGACACCATCTGCCCATCATTTGATTTCTGTTTGCCACACGACCACTCTTAAAATTAAAACCAGTCAATATGTATTGGTTTATATGTAAGGATGCTCTCGATTTGCATCCATCACTAACTAAGTAAAGGTCTTGAACTCTGAAAAACTGGAGACACTCATGTAGTCCAAGTAGGATGAACCTGAACTAGGTAGAATTTTGATCTGTTGTAAATTAAAAATTAATGGCTCAAAGCTGCATTGTTGCATTATTCTAAATTATTCAGACTTATTCAGCACATTCAAATTTGTAAAGATTGACATTAGAATACGCACTTCAAGCTCACAAAAGTTGCTTGTAAATGTAAATCTGTTGTCAATCAAAACTAACTTCTACGGATTGCACATGAATAGCTTAATGTTTACAAATAATTCAACCTGAGTGGAGACAGTTGGCTTAAGTCTCTGGTCAACCAGTTGTCTACATGCACAATGCTAGTGTGCAGGAATAGAACAGACAGGTAAGGTACAGGAATTATTGAGCTGCTCCAGCGTATCTGACGTGCCACTCAAATGGAAGGTTTCTAGATCTGATTTCTCCATCTACATTTGAGGCCAAGAAGTTTAACTATGTTTTAAACACACAGATAGTAGATAGTTTCAACTAACTGATGTATGAAAATCTGGAAAAATTGTTCTTTTAGGATTTTTTTTCCAAATTCCACTCTCCAATTGTCTGCTCTATTTGTTGTAAAGGTATTGCAATTACAATTTTTTTTTAAAGTCTAGAACAAGAGGTCAAACTGAGGTGTTTCTTAAGTTGGTATCTGTATCACTTTTTTTCTTAATGACTGCATAATATGGATTGTCTGCTACCTGATTTATCAGATTGTTTTTCATTGCACTTGTATCATCATCTAATACGGCTGATGTCACTTAAGGCTTTAATGTAACATAGAGTGACAGTAAATCTTTGCACTTCCGAACGTTATCTTAGTGAAGTACTGCTTATGCACCCTAAATAACCAGAGGCTTTGCTTGTCAGTTATTGCTCAGATTTACTGCCATTAAGAAAGTATATTTTTACTCAACATTCACTGAGTCTTACTGCTAATTAATGAGATTTAATGGTGCTTCTTGTCCATTCTATCCAGATCCTAACATGAGAGTTTGTAAATGAAGATTTTTTGAGTGCGCTTTTTTCCAATCCAATCCTCTTAAGACTAAATTCAGGTATCAGCTAGTCATTAATGCCATGTAAGAAAGGGACAGTAAATCTTCCATGAACAGATTTACCACTCTTCAAAATGTTCAGAGAGGTATTAATATCTCTGATGTCTTTCACATCAAAAAGTTCTAAATTTCTAGACATTGATTCTTTTTTTCAATGGTTCAGGAGCTCTTCCTTGAGTTTTGACCACTTACAGAGAAGTTCTATAAGATCATAAGATGTAGAAGCATAAGTAGGCCATTCAGCCCATCAAGTCTGTACCGCTGTTCAATGAGATCATGGCTGATTTGATAATCCTCAACTTCATTTTTGTGCCTTTTCCTCATAACTCTTTGTACCCTTACTGATTAAAAATCTGTCTTTCTCAGCCTTGAATGTATTTAACGACCCAGCCTCTACAGCCCTCGGTGATAAAGAATTCCACGGATTCACTACCCTTTGAGAGAAGAAATTCATCCTCATCTCTGTCTTAAATAGGCAACTCCTTACTCTGAGATTATGCCCTCTGGTCTGAGCCGCTCCCACAAGGGGAAATGACCCCTCAGCTTCTACCCTGTCAAGTCCCCTGTGATGTTTGTGTTTAACCTTTATGCTATTTTGTAAAAGGATATTTTAGTTAAAAAGAAGTGTTATATAAAAAAACCTAACACAATGTGCTAACTCCCGGATGTGTTGCCCTGTGGTGTAGAACAAGGAATAAAGGAGCCTTCTGTTTTTTCACACAGGAACCTGGGGTTCAGAAGCAGATAGCTGTGTGTGTACAGGCCCAACCTCTCCTCATCAGAAAATCCTTTCATACCCAGGATCAACCTAGTGAACCTTCTCTGGACTGCCTCCACAGCCAGTGTATATTTCCATACATAAGGGGACCAAAATTGTTCACAGTATTCTGGGTGTGGTCTAACTAGTGCCTTGTATAGTTTTAGCTAGACTTCCCTATTTTTATATTCCATTCCCTTTAAAATAAAGGCCAACATTCCATTTGCGTCACCTATTACCTGCTGAATTTGTATGCCAGCTTTTTAGGATTCATGCATGAAAACCCCTACATCCCTTTGTGCTGCAGTTTTCTGAAGTCTTTTTTCCATTTAAATACTCCTCTGTTCTTCCTGCCAAAGTGCATAACCTCACATTTTCCCACATTATATTCCATCTGCCAAGTTTTTGCCCACTCACTTAATTTGTCCATATCCCTCTGTAGACTCTGTATCATCCTCAGCACTTGCCTTCCCATCTATTTTGTGTCATCCGCAAACTTGGCAATCCAAGTCATCAATATATATTGTAAATAATTGTGGCTCCAGTACTGATCTCTGTGGCACTCCACTAGTTACAGCTTGCAATCCTGAAAATGTCCCCCTTATCCCAACCCACTGTCTTCTATTAGTTAGCCAATCCTCTGTCTATGTTAATATATTACCCCCAACACCATGGACTCTTATCTTATTAAGTAGCCTTATGTGCAGTACCTTTTTTAACGCATTTTGGAAATCCAAATATATTACATCTACTGGTTCCTCTTTATCTATCCTGCTTGTTATCTCCTCAAAGACTTCTAATAAATTTGTCCCGTTCATGAAGTCATGCTGACTCTGCTTGATTATATTATGCGTTTTTAAATGCTCTGCTATTACATCCTTTTATAATAGACTCTTAACATTTTCCCAGTGACAGATGTTAAGCTAACTGGCCTATAGTTACCTGTTTTTTATCTCCATCCCTATTTCAATAAGGGTATAACATTGGCAGTTTTCCAATCCTCTGGGACTTTCCCAGAATCTAAGGATTCTTGGAAGATTACTACCTGTGCATCCACTATCTCTGTAACTTCCTTTAATATCTAGGATGCAACCCATCAGATCCAGGGGACTTATTGGCCTTTAGCCCCATTAGTTTCCCTAGTACTTTTTCTCTAGTGATAGTTATTGTATTTATTTCCTCACCCCTTTTTGCCCCTTGATTATTTAGTATTTTTGGAATGCTATTAGTTCTTCTACCGTGACGACTGATGCAAAGTATTTATTACTTCCCTGCCATTTCCTGGTTCCCCATTATTAATTCCCCACCCTCATTCTCTAAGGGGCCTATGTTCACTTTGGCCTCTCCCTTCTTTTTTATATATTTAAAGACGTTCTTACAGCCTGTTTTCCTATTACTTGCTAGTTTTTTACCCTCAAAGTTTATTTTCTCCCTCTTTATTATTTTTTTGCTCATCTTTTGTTGGTTTTTGGAACTTTCCCAATCCCTTGGCTTACCACTAATCTTTGCCACATTGTATGTTTTTTCTTTCAATTTGATGCTAACCATAGCTTCCTTGGTTAACCATGGTTGGCTTATCCCCTTCCTGGAATCATTCTTCTTCACTGGGATATATATTTGTTGTGAGTCATGAACTATTTTCTTAAATGTCTGCCATCGTTCATCAACCATCTTTTCTGCTAAACTCTTTTCCCAGTCCATTCCAGCCAACTCTGCCCTCATTCCTTTGTAATTACCCTTACCTAAGTTTAGTACAGTTGTTTTCAACCCAATCTTCTCACTCTCAAACTGAATGCTAAATTCTACCATGTTATGATCACTATTTCCTAGGGGATCTTTTACTCTGAGATCATATATTAAACCTGCTTCATTACATATTACTAGATCCAAAATAACCTGATCCCTGGTTGGATCCACAACATATTGTTCTTGGAAGCTATCTTGAATACACTGTATGACTTCTTGCTCGTGGCTACTTCTGCCAATTTGACTTTCCCAATCTACATGATGAATGTGCTGCCTTTTTTACATGCCCTTATTATCTCCTGATTTATTCTCTGTCCTACAGGGTAGCTACTGTTAGGGGGCCTATAGACTACTTCCACCAGTATCATCTTCTCCTTGTTATTTCTTACCTCCACCCATATAGATTCTACATCTTCTGATTGAAGATCATTTCTTGCTATCGTACTTATTCCATCTTGTACTAACAAAGCTACCCCACCATTCTTTCCTTCCTGTCTGTCCTTTTGAAAAGTCACATACCCCTGAATATATAGTTCCCAGCTTTGATCTCCTTGTAACCATGTCTCCATAATGACTATAAGATCATACCCATTAACCTCTATGTATGTTAATTCATTTATTTTGCTCTAAATATTATGTGATTTAAAGAGCCATTAATTTTGCCTTTTTACCATTTTTTCCCCCTTTGACTCTATTTGCTATTCTTTTTTTAATGTTTGTACACTCTGTCCCTTCCTTTCACACCCTGGGTATCATTACCTAAACAGCTGCCCTGCAAAGCTGCCATGTTCTTTTGCTTTGTAAGCCTACGTATCCCCTCTCCAGAACCTTCCCCACTCTATTTAGTTTAAAGCCCTCTCTAGAGCCCTAATTACTCAGTTCGCCAAGACACTGGTCCCAGCACAGTTCAAGTGAAACCCGTCCCACCAGAACAGCTCCTTTCTACCACAGTACTGGTGCCAGTGCCCAATGAACTGAAACCCAGTCCACCCACAATAATCTTTGAGCCATGCATTTAATGCCTTGACTTTATTTACCCTACTCCAGTTTGCCCATGGCTCAGGTAGTGATCCCAAGGTTATTACCGTGGAGGTTCTGCTTTTTAATTTAGCTCCTAACTGTTCAAATTCAGCAGAACCTCCTGGTCCTATCAATGTCGTTGGTATCAATGTGGATGATGGCAACTGGATCCTTCCCCTCCCACACCGTCCAGCCCTGAGGAGATGTCCTTAATCTTGACACCGGGCAGGCAACACAGCCTTCCGGATTCACGCATACGACTGTAGAGAACAGTATCTAACCCCCTAACTATATTGTCCTTTACGACTACTAAACTCCTATTTCCTCCCCCCACTTGAATGGCTCCCTGTACCACAATATCACAGCTCGCTCATTCTCCGTGCAGTCCCCGCTCTCGTCCACACAGCTTACAAGAACCTTGTAACTGTTGGACAATTGAAGGAGCCGTGGCTCCTCGAACACTACCCCCTGGATCCCCATACCTGCCTCACCTGCAGCCACACCCTCCTGTCCTTGATCACAGACCAAATTTGAAATACCTAATCTGCGGGGTGTGACCACCTTCTGGAGCAACGTGTCCAGGTACCTTCCTCGCTCCCTGATGCGACGCAATGTCTGCAGCTCGGACTCCAGCTCCTTAACTCGGATCCAAAATTCTTTGAGCTGTAAACACTTACTACAGATGTGTTCACTCTGGATCATCTTGGTGTCTGGCAGCTCCCACATGCTGCAGCAGCAATACATCATCCATCCTGCTTTCACTATCGTGTCTTATTTAATTTATTTATTAATTACTCTAGCATCCCTGTTCTTTACATTTGAAGAGTCCCCCGCTCTTTACACTTGATTGTAATTAATTTTTTTTACACCAGTATCAAAAAAAGGAAAAAAAACTAGAGACCTAAACACAAACTAAAGACCTTACTTTTACTTTAAAGACAAGAAATACTCACCAATCCTACTCACCAATCAGCTGCTTTCCCTGCACTTGCGTCATGTTGTGGTTTGTGACGTCACTCTGCCGCTGGTTTCCAAAAATTGATTCCAAACATCTTCTCTTAAACTAAAACCAAAATAATAAAGATGCTGGAGATTTGAAATAAAAACAGAAAATGCTGGAAATACACAGCAGGCCAGACAACATCCATGGAGAGAGTTAACATTTCAGGTTGATAAGCTTTTATCAGAACTGGGAAGTTCAACGACCTGGAACATTGGGCAGAATTTTTTGGACTTGGACCCAGTTCGCAACAGCAACATGCCTTCTGATTCAATTTTCCAGAAAGCGGGCAATTAAGAGTTCGCCCCCAAGATTGCCGTCCAATTAGGAGGAGACGGGCCATCGATTCAGTGGCCCCATTGCAAGGCTGGTCGGCATCCTTCACTCTGTCTGTAGCAAGAGTGCTGCTGAGGGGAATGCAGCAGGAACAGGAGAGATGTATTAGTGGCATGATAAATCTAATGTAAGTGGCTGATGCTGCATTAACCCCAGCACTATCGGAGACTTCAGCCCCCCTCCCCGGAGCTCCTTACACAATGGCAAGCCTCTGCCAGCAGAAGATATCAGCCTTGGCACTTTTTGCTGTTAAAGGTTAGAACGCCTCGAACTCTTGCTGCTCTGTCCTACCACCATGCAGCCTCCTCCTCTGAGTTACCGAGGTGCTGACGCAACATGGGGCCCGCGTGACACTGGGAAAATGTGAAATGTTGGTGGAATAATGCTGCGAGTTGCCTAATCGCCCACCTCAATTGGTCTTCTGCCACTGCTGGGCAGGTTACTAACATCAAACTCAGCCCACCACTGGAAAAACCTGAAGGAGGTGGAAACGCATCGCAAACCTGCCTGATGAGTTTTTCTGCAATTTTGCTAATAACCCTGACAATCACCAAACCACAACCACACGCACACCTCCCCCCTCCCCCATCGCATCCAGACATGCTCGCCCGGTTTGGTAAAATTCTCACAATTAAGTCTGCTTCTGTATCTAAAGATGCTGCTTGACCTGATTAGTGTTTTCAGCTTCTGTCGGTGGTAGCCTAGCGGGCTCTACTGCATTCCTCTGCCAATGTGGAGTTTCTTCTTACAATCAGCAATCTTCAGCTCACCTGTTCTGCCCTACACACTGAGACAAAGTATAGTTGACTCTCCCAGGGAAAACTGCATAGCCCAAGTCCCAATACTACTATGTGTCAGTACATCAGTTTGCTGCACCATGATCGGTCTTAAATAGTGACAGTTTTTAAAGTGTTAACTTAGTAGATTTTCTCTTAATGTGTAATGAAATCATAAATATATATAAATAATGTTTGCGATTTCACTGCAAATAGTAACTAAAAGAAAAGTTTACTCTTTTTGTTTACTTTCAAACATTGAAGATAGTTAATACAATCTATCTTATGTAGTAAGATAGTTGCCATGACATCTAAAAGAAAGGTCATCAACCTGAAATATTAGCCCTGTTTCTCGTAGCTTATAACTAAAAGTATGGACCTAGGATTTCAGCATAACCAAAGCAGAAGATAGTTTGGGAGCGCACTGTACAGTTCCTTCCCTCCATTTTGCTTCCCATGTAATTTTCCAGCAGAAGTGACAAGCACCCATGCAATAATTGCAAAAGAAGTTTTAAATTAATACACAGGTGGTGGTGTCACGTCTTGTGTCACATTTTCCATCACTGCCTTAATTGGAACTTGTGCAGGGCAACTTTGTAGAAAATGGGAATTCCCCATTGCTAGGTTGTATCAGTGAAGCTGGGGGTGCCTTCAAGTTGCTAAATTATAACTTTACAATTGAACCATTCAGTTGGCTGCTTTTACTATTTTGATGTTCTCTAAGCTGGTACTCAATTTTCAGACTTATTCGTTCCAATCTTTCCATATTGGCATTCCCTTTGGAATACTCCTCTGCCCTGTATGAAGAGGGCAAGCAGTAAAGAGAAAACAAGCAGGTATGGCTGACACAGGAAGTATCAGCATACTATCGGAAGACTCTTAACTTCGCCTCACCCAGAAGCTGTGCATAAGGAGACTTTGTTTGCTAGGAAGCCCTCTAGGAATTGTGCCAGAAGCTGAAAAGTGATAAGCAGACCTACTCTAGAATGCCTACCATATTGCCAGTACCTGTCAAAATTATGACAGGAATTTTTTTGCAAGCAATTTCAAACTGTAAATGCTGCATGGTAAGAGATAAACACTGAGTGCATAGTTACAGTACCATAGTAATCTTCCATTTATGCACACTTTCTATTGTTTCATATACAGTACTACTTTTTCCCCTTACATTTTTATCCTATTTTTGTCACATTTTCTATTCATTTTACTTATCTCCTAAGTCCTGTATTACTTCACTTCTGAGGTAGGTGTCACTGTTGTCTACTATTTCCCCAGGCGAGATGGCACTTTGGGCCAGTTTCACACCTTGGAAGGTAAGTTAAATTACATTTAAACTTATTACATTTTTTACTTGCCTCTGCGGAGGCTCCCACTGCCAATGCCCTACACCAGGCCAGCTTCTGCTACTGTCAACCTTGTCCCATCTATTGTCAGCCAGTCTCCTGTCTTCTGCATACTACATTACAGCTTCAGCCATTTGATTCTACCCCGCTCCTTTGGCCCTCAGACCTGGCCATCTGCTATGCTCCTTGCATCTTCCGAGCTAAGTTCTTGGTTGCTTTATTGCTTACCTCTGTGCCTTGGAGTTTTCAGGTCTGGCTCGCTCCCACAGACCCCCTCTTAACCTGACATTGACTCCTGATTCAAACTAGGCATAATTAATTTGCTTTTAAATCATTTATAAAAAGAACAGTAGACTACTTAGAGCCTGTTAAGCATTTTAGGTTAGGTTGCAGGTGGTGAGAGGGATGGTAGGAGTGAAGAGGATCAGAATAATAAATGGGATGGTGGAAGAAGCAGGAGGAAAAGAGCATAGAGTGAGTAGTTGGTGAGAAGGAGATTGTGTATGGGAAAGGGGAAGGAGACAGGAAGGTGTTGCAGGGCAAGAAGTTAAATCGCCACTCGGTTAATTTGCTTTCCAGTGTTACTCATGTCCTGAAACTTGTAAACCTTGTCAGATCTTCCAGTCCCGCTGATGTGAACGGAGATTTCAGTGGCTCACCGGCCCCGCCACAGGGGAGCCCCAGGGAGCGGGTGGGGGGGTGGTGTTGGAAAATTCTGGCCATACAAAGTGTCTAAGGTTGGAAAATACATATTCCAGGGTCCAAAACATTTCAAAACGGCAGACAAAATGAAAAAGGAGGAGGAATAACCCTGATAGTAAAGGATAACATAAGAACAGTAGTAAGAAAGAATCCTGGCTGAAAATATCAGAATGGGTAGAGATTAGAAATAATGTGGATCAGAAATGCTGGTGGAAGTAATTTATAGGCCCTTTAACAATAGTTATACCAATTGTCACTTGGTAGTACAGAACTTGAGTATTGCTGAAAAAAGAGACATGGTTTTTGTCTTGCAGTTATCAGGACAGATGCAAGAATGCCAAATTTCAAAGGAAGCAACAATTTATACTTATCCAGAAGCTCCATATATTCCTACGCAGGAACCTGTCCTCTGCAGGCAAAAGGAACATGTCCAGGCATTGCATATTTTTTAATTAAAGAAAAGCATGGGGGACAGTAGTTCCCTGGTGCATTTTCCATGTCAACACCATAACCAATCAGAGTCAACTTGCCAACCAATTAGTACCTTTTTTCTCATGCAGTATAAATTGTTCCCTTTGAAATTTGGCTTTCTTACATTTTTTCTGATGAGTACAAAATGAAAAGCTTCAACAGCATGTCTCTTTTTCAGTAATACTCAAATAGTTATACCTCTGGATAGGGTATTAAACAAGAAATAATTACAGCTTGTAACAAAGGCAATGTAATAATAGGGGACTTTAATATTCATATAGATTGGAAAAATCAAATTGGCAAAGTAGCCTGGAAGGTGAATTTGGAGAATTCTTTCACAGCCGTTTCATAAACAATATCTTGTGGAACCAAGTATGGAAAACCATTTTATATCTAGTATTATGCAATGAGGCAGGATTAATCAGTAATCTCATAATTAAAGATCCTCTGGGAAAAGATGATCATACAATTGAATTACATCTTAAGTTTGAGGGTGATATACTTGGGTCCAAAACAAGAATCTTAAACTTAAGCAAGGCCAATTTTGTAGGTATGCAGGAGAGCAGCCTAAGGGTAATTGGGTAAATAGACTAAAAGGTATGTGTAAACAAACAGGGAAACATTTAAAGAAGTGATTCAAAATGTTCAACAAAAATACACTTCATAAAGAAACATAACTGATTGAGATAGATCCATGGATTTGTTCCTGGGTTGAAAGGGTTTTGAGTAAATTGGCGCTATATTCTCCGGAGTTTAGTAGTATTCACATTGAATCATGACTCTGAAGGGGTTGACAGATTAGACCCTGAGAGGTTGTTTCTCCAGCTGGGGAATCGAAACACAAGGGCATTATCTCAGGATAAGAGCTCGATCGTTTAGGGCTGAGATGAGAAGAAAAATCTTTAGTCGGAGGGTTGTGAATCTTTAGAATTCTCTACCCCAGAGGGTCACAAATGTTCCATAGTTGAGTGTTTTCAAGATTGAGACAGATAGACTTTTGGTGTCTCAGGGAACCAAGGAATATGGGGAACAGGTAGTAAGTGGAGTTGAGGAAGATGTTCAGCCATGATCATATTTAACAGCGGAACAGGTTCAAGGGGCCATGTGGTCTACACCTCATATGTTCTTCCATAAGTTAATGTACACCATAACCTCTGCATTACTTTTATGTATACTTAATTATTTATTCAAACAGTTCATATTTGTCATTTTTTTTAGAAATCCATGCTATTGTTATTTTTTCTACGCTTCTAGTTGTATTGTACAGACAAGACTGCTAAATTGTGTGGTGGAGATTATATTATTTCACAAAGATTTGTCTCCTTGAGACGAGAAGTCTAATTGTTATCTGAACATGGAGGGCTATTTAAAGTTTAATTGTTGTTTGATCGGCAAACTTTGAGATGGAAATACACTTGTTAGTTTCAGCTTTGTGTTCAAGAGGACCTGGAATCTTCAGATTATTTGCTCTTCAGGCTGCATGTCAGAACATCAGGAAAAATGTTTGGGTTTCTTTTCCTTTTTCAAATAGCATTGCTAAAATGATCTTTGAAGTTAAAGAGAATCACTGGCTGGAATTTTCCACATCCCCCCCCACCCCCCCCACCCCCTGCAGTAGATTCCCCCGTGGTGGGGAGCCATTGAAATCTCCGTTTACCTGCCAACATAAGGGGCTGGAAAATTCCAGCTACCATGTCTGTACTCTTTGTAAAATTATTGAAACAAATGCTTAAATATTAATCAGTAACAAGACACTTATTTAGAATAAATTTGTCTATCCTTATATCAGCTGATCTCTGGTAGCATTGGTCATATTAAGCCAGAGGACATCTTTTCATAATACTATGGGTAGGATCATCCCAGATTTGGACTAAAAGCGGGAGTGGGCGGGAAAAATGACGGTTTGTCTGCCGGCTGGAATGGTGGCTTTTAACACTGCATCATCCCAAACCCGCCACATTCATTATGCATTCCTGGGAAACACTTCGTTTCCATGGCGGGTGGGCTCTCATTCGCCTGCCACGCCATCACCTCGCTGCTTCATCACGCCGTGTACCATATTTAAAGTGCAGCCGTGTGCACAACCCTGCTTCCAGCCCATGACTGCTGCACAGAGACAGGATGGCCCCAAAAGGCAAAAAGACTGCAGCCCCCTGCTTCAGTGATGTCTCCCTCCAGCACCTTTTGAACGCCATGGAGGCCTGTTGTGATGTCCTCTATTCCTGCTTTGGCCACAGGATGGGCAGCTGCATTACCAATCCAGCATGGGAGGCAGTGGCAGTGGTGGTCAGTGTCAATGCCCTGCATTGTCCAAGAGGACAGCTGCCCAGTGCTGCTACAGGATGAATGGTCTCATCTGTTCCGCCAGGGCAATTCGCTCTTCTCATCACTCTCAACTCACACACAAACCCATCACACATCCACAGGGATCTCACACCTCAAGGGCACAGCACGAACTCTCTCACAAACCCTCACACCTCCTCCCTTTCGAGCTTGCACCCTCAGCCAGTCCATCGCTTCGCTTACCACACAAACTTTCCATCAGTGCCGTGTGTCCTGCTCACACTCTATCTATTTAAACGCAGGAGAGGCCTGCTCACATCCGCAGGGAGAGGTCCCAGACTGGGGGTGGAGTGGCCCGCATTAGGCCCCTCACTTGGAGGAGTGTGCCATCGCGCTGACTGGTGAAGATGTGGACCGTGCCTCCGGTGAAGATAATGTCGGCGGTGAACACCCTTGTGAAGACCCTGCACTCCATCATCCCCCCTCTCAATGCAAGTGTGAGTGCTCTCTCTCCTGCTTTTGACTCTGCTGCCATGCACTAATCATCCCTACTTTGGTCCACAGGGAGCTCTGCCAAGTGACCGACACCCTCGGCCAGCCAATCCCTCAGCTTCTTCCACGTGGTCACCTCCAGCCAAGAGAACAGCTCCTCCATTGAAGAGCTGGAAATAAGCAGCCTGGAAGACCCGTCGTAGCGCTTACCCACACCCTGCACTAGCACAGAGGCACACACCTTGGTAGGATCCAGATCTAGAGCAGACTCAGGTTCACAATCAGGTGGTCACCTCATGGACACATATCCCCAGCAGGAGGAGGCAGGTTCGGCCGAGCTCCCGGGCACTCAGAGGACTGTTGGGGAAGAGGCACCTGTGAGGTCTGAGTCAGTTAACTAACCTCTGGACTTGGCCTTCCAACACATCCTGGAGAGTCAGCAGAAGGCGGGGGGACATCACGTAGAGCTGTTGGAAGTCCTCAAAAGTGACATGCGAGTTGGAGGACTGTGTCCACCTGCTCTCTGATGAAGTGGTGCCCACATGTGCATGTGTGGGGAGGTTGGCGGACGCCATGGAAACCCTGGTCTAGCAGAACGTGGAGATGCGTGCAGACCTGCACTCTATCTCAGGAGCCACGGGTGAGTTCCTGCAGTGGCACTGCGAGAGGGAATGGGGCACCTCGATGTCCCTCCAGGTCCTCCTTCCCCTCAAGGAGTCAGGCCGAAGGGAGCGGCAACTGGACACCCCTGAGTCATCCGCTCAGGAATCTCAGAGGCCGTTCTCTGAGTCCCCTTTACCTGTGAGCCCCTCAACCTCGTCCTTTGTCACTACAGAGGCAGCAGCTGGTCAATGAGTGATTCTGGAGGGAGAAGTGTGTGTCTGTGTGTGTGTGGCAGGGCCTTTCGGAATCTTGTGCAAACACTCCCACGCACGCATATCCTTCCCTTATCACATTCATCTCAATGTCCTGAGCATTTTCAGTGCTGCCTGCTGGGGTTCGCTTTCAGTTGTCCATCTGAGGTGACCTGCATCTCCACCCACCCACTGATCACACTCCCATGCAGCACCTGACCTTGCCCATCACTCGTTTCACTTTCGATTTATTGACAGCATGTTCTGATTCAGTTCTTCGTGTGCTCCTCATCTCTTCCCCACATCCAGTCACCCATTACCTTTCCCCATCAAGGTGACCCCCCCCCCCAATCCCAGCATCACCTTCAACCTCTCCTCTGTGATCTACCAGCCCCAACTCTTTTCCTTTGGGGATGTCCAGATGAACATGCACACTCCCTTCCTTCCTGAAAATCCCACCCCCATCCACATTATCCTCTCCCACCTCCTCCTTCCCACCTCCATGGTCCATGCCTACCTCCGTCTCAACCAACCACCCTTGTCGTTCCTTCTATCATTACTGTCAAACCCTCACCCTCCCACCCGACCAGCTCACACTGCCCTCCGGTCATTCTTGCCATTCCCTCATCCACGCCCACCCTCAGCTTGCTGCCCAGGAGGCAGTCATGGACTCCTCAGAGCCCTACCTTGCACGTGCACCTGGACATCCCCTGTCTCTGGACCTCTTTCTTCCCTCTGTTCCCCCATCCCCAGAACCCCTTCCACCTCTGCTACCCCTTCCCCGCGGAGCCCCTTCCTCCCCATCCTTGTCCTCCCCCAGACTTCATTCCACTTAGCCCTTCCTGACTCCTTCAGACCCTTAATCCTTCCACCACCATTGGTCCTTTCCTGCCTCTTTCCTCCAGCCTTACTCCTTCCTCCAGGCTTACTCCTTCCCCCTTATAGACTCCCTCCCCTCTCCGCACTCCTTCCCCCCTTCGAACTCCTTCCCTTACACCTTCCAGCCCCATTGCATCTACCTCCCCAGTGGCTGTCTTCTCCCCCGTTACCCCCTCCTCCCCTGTACTCCCTCCCCCCTCCACTCCCAACCTCACCCCATCCTGGCATCTTAATTTCCCACCCCCCAACCTCATCCCATTTTGATACCTCTTCCTCTCCCTGTCAATCCTGGATCTTCCTCTCCCAACCCCCAGTACATCTTTCTCTCCCAAACATAGCTGCACCTCCTTCTCCATCCCCTCAACCATCATTCATTGTGAGCAGACCCTCAACGGTGACTTCTTAACTTTCATGAGCTGTTTCACAGCAGAGCCATGTCCATGAGAATCCACCCAGCATGTGATGGACATTCCTCCAGTGTGCCATTGTTGTCGGGTCCAGCATCTTCTGCTCCTCAGATGTCTGCAATGTGAGGGAAACCCTGGCTCTAAATCCCGACTTCTGCATGTCACACTTGTCAAGACATGTTGTACACTGGCGTGCAATCACACCAACCTGGGCAGATGATCCAGTGGGGCGGGGTGGGGGGAATGAGTCTGGCAGGCTAGCCATATAATGACATGAAGGTGTATTACAAAGAGGTTCCCAATGTTCGATGATGAGGAACGGAGCCCGCCATCAACAGGCTGAGCGGATGATCACAGACTGGTTTCACAATATGAAACCGATTTCTGGCCTCTCGCCATATTGCCTGCTCTTGCCGCCAAACACGCCCTATACCAATGGGCACAGAAAATTCCGCCCTAGGAGTATTGAAACCATTTAACACATTAAATTATCGAGGCTACCTAATTACAGTGACAAAAAAATAAATTTCTGTTTTTAATGACTTGGCATTCTGGGATTTTTACTAGTGTTTTGGGAATCAATTTCCACAATTCAATTCAGTTTTCCATGAAATCTGTAAAACAATGGGCTTCACCATTCATTAGTGCATTGCTTTAGTAGGGATTTAGTTTCATGCCACCTTTTATAAAGTCCCTGGAAAATGATAGCGGATTGGAGGCAGGTATTTGAGGGTTAACAGTAATGGCAGATTGGGTGGTAGGCCTCGGTAATAGTTATATAGACATTGCTGGGCTTTTGAGTAGAATAATTCTGGGGTCTGGAAGTAAGCTGAGGGTTTGGTTCACTGGGTGAGTCGTGGAGTTTGGCAAGACAGTTGTGGTGGTTTGCAGTCTGCAAGGAGAGTGGGATCACTGGAGGGCTATTGCAGAATGTGTCCCAGGTCCTGTTGGACTGAGAACTGATAGCTGATGGTCCTAAGCATTAAAAGTCCCTGTTAAAAAAATTCTTTCATGGGATGTGGTCATCGCTGGCTAAGGCAGCATTTATTGCCCATCCCTAATTGCCCTTGAAAAGGTGGTGGGGAGCTGCCTTCTTGAACCGTTGCAATCCATGTGGTGTAGGTACACCCACATTGCTGTTAGGAAGGGAGTTCAAAGATTTTGACACAGTGACAGTGAAGCAATGGCGATATAGTTCCAAGGCAGGATGGTGAGTGTCTTGGAGGGGAACTTGCAGGTGCTGGTATTCCCATGCATCTGCTGCCCTTGTCCTTCTAGGTGGAAGTCCTGGGTTTGGAAGGTGTTGTCGAAGGAGCCTTGGTGAGTTGCTGCAGTGCATCTTGTAGATGATGGACACTACTGCTACCATGCATCACTGGTGGAGGGAATGAATGCTGGTGGTGGATGGGGTGCCAATCAAACAGGCTGCTTTGCCCTGGATGGTGTGAAGCTTCTTGAGTGTTGTGGGAGCTGTACTCATCCAGGCAAGTGGAGAGTATTCCATCACACTCCTGACTTGCGCCTTGTAGATGGTAGATAGGCTTTGGGGAGTCAGGAGGTGAGTTATTCTCTGCAGAATTCCCAGCCTCAGACCTGCTTTTGTAGTCATGGTATTTATATTGCTAGTCTGGTTTAGTTTCTGGTCAGTGGTAACCCCCAGGATGCTGATGGGGTCTGGAAATATGTAAGAACTGGAATCTGGAAGGTGGGGCCATGTTTGGGGATGAGAACATTGTTGGGGGGGGGCGGGGGGTGATGGGCACAGTACAGTTTGGTCTGACTTAACAGTGCAGTCTATCTTTGAGCTCTAATGTCCTCCGTTCCTCAATCAGTTTTGATTACAATGCCCTCCTGACCAGACTACAATATTTTTTTTTTCCAACACTGGGCCACTTTTCTTGTCTGCCATCAGCATCATATTTATTCCTAACACAGGAAATTACTGTACCACGAACTATTTGTCCAGTTAGAATGAATTAGAATAAAAATATAAAGTGCTGGAAAACTCAGCAGGTCTGGCAGCCCCTTTGGAGAGAGAAACAGAGTTCAGCTGAACTGACCTCAGTTCTGAAGAAGAGTCATACGGACTCTAAATGTTAACTTTGTTTCTCTCCCCACAGATGCTGCTATACCTGCTGAGTTTTTCCAGCATTTGCTGCTTTTATTGCAGGTCTTCAGCATCCGCAGTATTTTGCTTTTATGTTGGAATGAATTAGAATGTTTAGGATCCTAATAATGCAAACAAACCTCAATTTACACAATTAATTTCAGTTTGTTTATTCAAAGTTTTCAAAACTCAATCATTTGTCTTCTTAAAATACTCTTTTAATGTTTTCTGATTATAACAACAATGAAAAGATTCAAATTTTAGAATAACTTCATGAAACATCTTTCTGTCTCACTGTCATTGACTGTTTCACTGTCATAAAAGCATCTGGCACCAGTTTAAATGTGAAATATTACCTGAATTTAGTGCTTAAAAATCCTCCTGGTGATTCATAGTGTACTGGCTCCTATTGTATTGTGTCACATCTAAAATTCCTTGCTCTGTTCAGCTTCCCATCTGAGCCCCCATTGGAAGTATCAAGAATTTGAATCCAGCTTGTGTGCATGGGCGTCTGGAGCTTTTTGAAAAAAAAATGTATATATGTATTTTCTCATAGTCCCCCGGGATTGAGGATAACTTGCTTCCAGTACAGCTCGGACTTCTGAGATGGCTGATAAGTCCATTGCATGATCTGCAGACTCGGCTACATGTGGGGTAGGTGGACGGTTTTTTTGGAGGTGTGTGTGCTCCGTTTGAAGCCTCGACTTCACCTCTGTATGTTTCTGATGAAGTCCCTCTGTGTTTGGTGCCTTCCTAGCTGAGCCTTCTCCGTTTCGGTCATTCACAAGCCAGGGTCTTCCATGAGTCAACGGGGTTGTTAGCCCTCTTCACGGATGCTTTGAGGGCATCCCTAAAGCACTTCCACTATCCTCATGGGAGTCTCCTGCCACAACCAAGTTCCAAGGAGAGCAGGGAGTCTGGTATCAGGCGAAGTATGAACTACATGTCCCACCCAGCAGAGCTGGTTTTGAGTGATTAGAGCTTCGATGCTGTTGGCAAGTTGGCTTGGGAGAGGACACTGCTTTTGGGCCCCTTTCTTGTCACTGAATTTGAAGGATCTTGCAATGGCACCGCTGGTGGTACTTCTCCAGTGCTTTTTGGACTGGACACCTACAGCGTATTTGTATAAAATAACACCGATATTCATCTTGCACTGTGGTTCTGATTTGACAATTGAAATGTAAATGAAAAAGGTGAATGTAAGCATTACAATTTAGGGCAATATTTTCCTCCCCATTGGGGGGGAAGTGTGGGAGTGGGCGCGAGCCTACCAATTGGCGCACCTGGTCAGGGGGGCGCCGCCATTTTACATGGGCGGGCTAATTAAGGCCCGCCCAGTGTGACGTCCGCCAGGAAGCTCTATGCACGCCCTATGCAGCCGGGGCAGAGGGAGGGGGGTTGGTAGGTGGGGTGGGATACCCTCAGCCGGGAGTGCGCTCTTTCTTGCACGCACGTGAAAGAGTGCACAGATCTCCCTGAGGCAAACTGCTGTCTCGGAGTTCAGCTCCAATTGAAAACTTTAAATGAAGGCGATAAAAAAATTTCCCTGCCATGACCCCTGATGTGACACTGTTACATGAGTTGGGACATGTCCATAACTTCTATTGAAACATTTCATAAAAACTTAAATACCCTCATGAAACCTCATTGCACTCTTGGATGAGGTTTCATGTTTTTTCCGAAGCCCACCTGGGCTCCTGGCCTGCCCGCCAATCTTAAGATTGGACGGGCAGATCCATTAATCATCTTAATTAGTTTTTTAATGGCCTCAATAGGCTGTTGATAGTTTGGCGGGCACACAGCCAAACTGAGAATCTAAATGATGCGGGGTGACGGTGGGACGCACGCCCGACGTATCCCCGCGTCAGCGAGTGGGCCCTGCCCCACCCCCACTCGCCGACCGGAAGACACTGCCCTTAATGTATAAACAACCACCACTTCATACTAATAAACCGTGATTCTAAAGGACCTTGTACACTGGAAGTAGTTACATAATTGCACTGATTCCTCTTGGTGCCAAATTGCCTGTTGATATTGCAGGGTAAATTTGGCAACTGTAGGATAATGCAAAAGCATTAACATTCAGGATTCATGATTTAACAGTGTGGCCTAGAGCTTCCCCAGCACTGGGCTGAGATCCATGCAGGCACAGGCACTTCAGAAATTTGGTGCCTGGAGGGATTCCAAAGCTGCAACCAGTCCCAAAATGCTGACCCCCATCATGGTGGGAACCATTTTGTTTTTGCTCCATTTAATCAAGGGCATCCAGTGAAACAGAGAACTTCAATGCTTCCATTGGTAAGGGATGTATTTAACAACAATGCTGCAAATACAGTCAGCAAGTGCAGTACTAGTATCAAACAAGTTACTTCAACTCCAGGTTGTTGCCTATAGATGATTTCTGATGTATATAAATGTAATGTTATATTAAAATTGCTGATTGTCTGGGCAGGTGAAGGATTGAGGAGAGTGGGGAAGAGCAGGTATAGGCCAGACCTTGGACATGTGGTTGGAGGACCATAGCTCAGAGTTGATCACATGAGCCAAACAACCAATCAGGAATGTGATTGCAAGGACTGTGCGTGGGAGTGAATCTGAAGATCCAATCAGCCAATCGGGGATAAATAGTGAATTTAAATACTTTGAATGAAATCTCATATAAGCAGTACATTAAAAATACTTAAGATTTAAATGGACTCAAACTAGAATTGTAAAACTGTCACTGAAAAGTATTCAACTTTTTAAACTTTGGCACTTTTTATTAGCATTTTAATAATTTAGCTGAACTTGTGCCAGGAGTTTGTGGCAAGCTACATGGCATTTTGCAGTGCCACCCTTCCCCCAATTTGAATGAACTATTTATATAAGAAAAGTTTGTCCAGATAATTTGGCCTGTAGCACACTTGGAGGGCAGTAGTTGGATGGGAGAGAGGTAGCAGCTGTTAATGAATATGGTCACCATTAAGGGAGAAGTTGCAGTATTGGCAGAAAAACTGACTTTGTTTAAAATGGCCCAACAGAAACTTGTTGGCATGACTATTCCTGATGCTCTAAAGTTGGAGGTCCTGCTCCAGGATTTACACCAAAGGAGAGTGGCTCTATTTGGGACAAAAGGCCACTGTCTAGTTAAAAGCCCAGGTGGCAGCTGCATAGTCTGATATTTGCTACACAAAAAAGAGTGTGAATGCAGTCCAGGCCGACTGAAAGAGGATGTTGAAGAGAAAGTGTCATGGAGAAAGCTGATGCACAGTCAGGGAGATGGGTGTTGCACCATTTGATTGTGAATTAATTCAGGAATGGTTGCATCCTACATTGTCTAACTTTGTTCTTGGTGTAACACCCCCTCCACCCCACCCCACTCCACCATCCCATGATTATGCCACATATTCCCTCTTCTCAAGCTAAACTGTCATATTTCAGCTCCTTTCCTACTTTTGAAGCCTTTCCATAACCCTACTTAGCTAAGCCAGTTTGCACCAAAGGGAAATAAAAGGGTCAGTAGTTCCTCCTGGCCACAGATGGAAAGGTTTGGCCTTGGATGTCTTCTCTTCCTGAACTGACTGGGGACATACATGCATGCCCAAGTGTTAGAATTGCCTGGGCCTTGTGCTGCTGAGAACTTGGCCCTCATCTTTGTCCCTGCCTACCTGATTCTCATCAGGGTTAAAATTGGACCTAGAGTCAGTCTATTTTTATAAGCTATTCTTTGGTGCTTTACCTTGGCTGCATCCTTTCACTATACTTGAAGTGTCTTGAAGTTTTAATCCAGAGGGTTTTTTTTAACCTTTACAGCTTGTAAAATATGTAATTTAGGTTTCTAGAGCAATCTTCTGTAAATTACTAATGCTGAATATTGTAAAGTAAAATGTACAAATGTAAAATGAAATATCACTTATAAGATGTAGTTGCCATTTCTAGATAAGTGGCCTGTAAACAACTGATGTTAAACTCAACAGCCTGTTTCAATACAGTTTTGTACTTACATATGCACCCAAAATTACTGATAGCTATTTGAACTTGCCAAACTCAACACATTACATGAAGACTAACAGTAAACTCCTTCATTTAGTGATTACAGAAACAATATAAAGATAGCAGAGTTCACTAGAAAAAAGCCTCATCAAGCAGATCATAACTGCAAGATCAAAGCTTCAATGACTTTCATTTATCAGAATTGTCATCTTCTTTAACCAAATGCTTTTTAAAATGTATAATATTTTAAGTTTACCTATTACTGTTGTTTTCAGCTGCCTTCAGAAGGTCTGTTTTATGGTGCAAATGTGGCTGACATTTATGGCCAAGACATTTCCTTCAGTTGATGCATATTGACAACTTCACTGAAACATCAGCTTGTGATGCAAAATTATTGGACTATAATCTTCAGTGGACCAACACCTTTTTTCATGTAACATTGAATAAAACGGAAGTGGTTAGCAGATGTGATTGGTGAACTTCATGTAAATCTTTAGCAACCAATTGAGTTTTGATTTGTGAAGAAGTTAACCAAAATGATATGTGTTTGATGTACAGGTTGCAGTATTACATGTACAAGCAGAAATACTCCATGTACAGCACTTGTTACTCTTGACGTTTACGCGGATTGCATTTAATGGTGAATAGGATAGAAAAATAAAAAAATCAATAGCTGGATCCACAAACAGTCAAGCCATTAAGGGATCTTGTCTGGGTAAATGCACTGAGGGGCAACTCCCATCCACCCTGTGGACTGCACTCACAATGCCACATAGTCCACAATTTTGTTTTTAAAGCTGTAATTTAAAAAGCATATATCATTAGATGACCAGTTATATAAGGATTTTTAAGGAAACTTAAATGTCTGAACTGGATTTAACGGTTTTGCCAACTAAATATAAAAACCTCATCTCAAGTTTTAAATACTGCTGCATGTATTACAATTTATTATGGTAGCACCTTGTTCAATAACAAAATACAGGAAGGAAGCTGCATTGCTCTCGAGTTGCCAGAAGATATTCCAACAGGTCCATGGATAACGTTCCTACTTATGTCTGTATCCCTCCCAAGGGAAATTATCTGGTGTCTGCTGTGATCAGCACCAAGCTGCTCCTGTTGATGCAACTGTTATCAGGAGCTCAGCATGTCAGGAAGTGCATCACAATCATGTCTTTCCACTCCATGTCACAGTAGAACAACATGTTGCCATTGATGAACATAACTGTATTTTATTATCCAACCAATAAACATGAACTGCCTGAGGCTGTTGTACTCATATAGCTTGTCAGCTACCTCTAGTGGCAGTGAGCCTATAATTTTAAATTGAAAAATATTTTTTGGGTGGCCAGAACAGTTATGTTCAACTGTCAAAGTTATATGAAGATTTTACTCTATAATTGCTTGCCATTTTAAGCAGCATTTATTGGTATTTTAATGAGTGAAACTGGTTTAAAATAAGATAATTGCGTTTCTTTGTTTGGCTGGACAGAGCACACTTGAACCATGTGTTTAATTTTAACTACTCCACCCCTGGCCTGGCAGAAATGGGGGAGGGGACGGAAGTCAGTTAACTGAGGGCAGGAACTTATATCTTTTTTTTTAAATTCATTTGCAGGATGTGAGCATTGCTGGCAAGACCACCATTTATTGCCCATCTCTAATTGCACTCGAGAAGGTGGTGGTGAGCTGCCTTCTTGAACTGCTTCAGTCCTTTCTCAAAGCGGTTTGGTTCAACTGAGTGGCTTGCTAGGCCATTTCAGAAGGCACTTAAGAGCCGACCATATTGATGTGGGTCTGGAGTCACATGCAGACCATACTGGGTGAGGATAGCTGATCTCTTCCCTGAAAAATGGTAATGAATCAGATGGCTTTTTAAGACATTCCATTAGTTTCATGGTCATCATTACAGATACTAATGTTTTTTTTCCAAATTTATTTAATTACCTGAATTTAAACTTGCCAGGTGCCCTGATGGAATCTAAATCTGCTCCTCTGGTTTATTAGTACAAGACTGCATTACAAGTCCTGTAACATTACCACTAAACTACTGTACCCAGTACACTGATTTCACTGCCTTCCTGCCATGTCCCGATGTTAACTTGCTCTTTTGCTCTTCTATGGGTCAGTAGGAACAGCTTCATCAGGTCTCACAAGGAAGCCTTGGGCCTCTCTTCCCCTAGACTCCCCCTTCCCTAATTACATCCCAAGTCCCCTCATCATTTACCTGGGTCCTGGCTGGGCCCATTGTCACCAAACTCCTCTGCACTGGCCAGCCAGGTAGAGAATTTGCCCGGGTTTGGCAGGACAGCAAATCACAATCATCAGGGCTGACACAACACATCCCCAGGCTCACCACCCATACAGGTGGGTCCATGTGTCTTTTTCAACAGTATGTCCAAAAGTGGGCAAAATACTTGCATGTACCTTAGTAAAGGCCTTTTGTACAGTTACTATGATTGGCGTGTGATTGCTGCACTGGTTTTGTCTGCTCAATCTGTCTCTGTTTCTCCCACAGATTACTATTCAGCAAAGAAGAGATGTACACATCCAATCCGCCACAGCAGAAGAAAGTAGTTTATAAGATAGAAGACCTAAAGGTGGTTTCACAGGGACTGAGCATCATTATTAATAAAACTGCCATGTGTTCCTGAAGAAAATGGAACATGAAGATATTTTATATTCAAACCTTGTTGTTAAACTACAGAATGACTACAAATTGTGCTTAAAAATTAACTACAAATTGGGTACAAATTATTTTAAACAAAACAATATAGTACACCAATAGGCTGAGATTCCATCATCAAACAGCTCATTTATTTGGACGTTGGATTTTGAATTTTCTTTTTACGGACTTCTTTTGGATGCTAAAAGTAAAGGCTAAAACTTAAAGGACAAAAACAATTAACTGAGTTCTTGGAGAAAGTGAAACCCAGACTGTTGCTGTTTTTGTTAAAGAAATTACTCCCATCTTTTCTACTGTGTAAAGACTTTGTGTACAAAATGAATTTTAGTAGCAGTTTCCTCACGGTGAACATCAGTATTTCATCCATTTTATTTGTTCTTGAAGCAGTCTTCTTTTACACTCCTTTTGAATGAGTCTCTACCTTCATGTAATGAGGACAGTGTATGCATTGAATGGCAACAATGCATTGAAGAGACATAATATTGGCATTGTCAACAGCATGGTCAAATCACAAATTTCATAACATTAGCCAAGGATCAGTAATCTTCAAAACTGTTGCTTGAAACTGAAAATGAAACAAGCTAGCCTGCCCCAGCTAACCTTGAAGCCTGCTTGATTTAGCAGCGCAAGGGTGTAGACTGTCCGCTAGATTGAACGGAGCAGAAACTCGAGAGAGAAATTGGAAAAAGTATTCACCCCTCCCACTGGAGCATGAAAGATAGTTGGGGAGATGACTCCACCAGAATTGTTGGATTCAATCCTTTTTCAGAGACTTCTCTGTGAACCCAGTTGTTTGTTTTTTAAAATGTTAAACTTTGTTTAATTGTTACTAATTTCTCCCATTTTTAGGTTTCTTCTACTCAGTTCACCTGTGCTGTTTAACTGTCCAGAGTGGAATTTTTTTGTGCAGGGACAGATTCCATGAATATTTTGCTGTGTTAATTCTTAACCAGACAAATGACAGTCTACAAACACAGAAATAACATCTGATTTGCCCATTGTTGCTATCAGCAGGAACACTACCAATTTCTTATTTACTTAAATCGTTTTTACCTTGCTCAGCTAAAGAAAACATAAGAACTCTGCAACTTCCATGGAAAATAATTGTTTCATTATATTTCAGATGAATAATTTGAGCAAGGAAATGTGGAGTCTCTTAGAAGGAAATGCCATATCAGAATTTGTAATTACTGAAACAACTTTCTTACTTCAGATCAACATTCATCCTTACCCTGTGAAACCCCAGCTCCCGTTTTGTGTCATGAGTGGAGACCAATTTTTTAGAAAAGATGTGCAGCTTGTAAATATTTAGTTTTGTGTCATTATGTCATTTTGGTTGGACTAATATTTGCTGTAGTTCTATTTTTGGTATATAAATTATGTTATAGACATCTACAAACACAGAGAAAAAAACGATCATCTTTCTACCTTCCTCTGTTTCTCTTTTGGCTCTTGTTCGTGTCTCCAGATGTAAGTAACAATACCAGCTAACCTTACCTGAAATGTTCGTTTATCATGATCTTATCTTCTATTCTAATTTCTTATACTCTGAATGATTTTCTTTTCATTCCCTGTAAACTCAAACAAACAGGCCTCTACTCGTCATCTTGTAGACAAGAGATTGCTGACCTGATTCCTTAACCACGTCTTCATTGTCCTTTTTGCTTCAGCCAATGAATGCAGAGTTTATTTTATGCTCATCTGATTATACTAAAATGCAAAAGACCAGGTCCTCTTCACACATTTTCCAGGCTGTAATGCTAATGTAGGATTGCTCATCCTGCCATATGTCCAGGTAACTGTCTAAGGGTTAATATTACCATGTATATGTTTTCCCCTCTCTAAGTGAGATTAAGTTCTAAGTTGTTGCATTGTAGGTAAATCTGCTTTCAGTTATCAGGTCACATACCAGAGATGAGCAAAATAAATCTAGTAAAATTCACAACATGACAATGGGGAGAGATATTTTGATACCTGTAATAGCTGCTGTCAGCAGAAGATATATTCTTTATAATTGGTTTGCCAGTTTTACTGAAGTTGGTGAATAGGCTTAGAAACAGTGGAGTGACTCTAATGGTTTAATTGCCAAATGCGCTACTTAGTGTGGAACATAGCCATAGGATCAAGGAAACCCTCCAGTTTGATCCAAGGCTTGAGCTGCAATACTCACTGTTCAACTGTAAGATAATCCTTGGCTTTTAAAAATAGCTTCCCTGCCCAAATTCTCCCTACCCACCTGAAAGCATTTGCTTATACTGGCTATTGTTTGACTGGAGTTAATACCCATTTGATACTTCACTCAAATGCCCATTCCTCATGAATGAGTGTCAGCTGGACGTTGCAGAATTTATGGATATTAGATATGTTGGTAACATCTGAGCTTAATCCTACACTGAGTAGTGATTGGGAATGAGGACCTTCACTGATTTGATCATCTCCAATTGTAATTAACTGGCTCATTGTCACTAGGGATGAGGGATCAATTATGGAACTATAGTAATCTATATCATTCAGTAGCAGTATGGATGAAAATTACCCATTAAACCATCATGAGATTTTTAAATTATACAGAAGAATTTCTGACGTGTTATATCTCATGGTATCTTTATGAGTAAAAGACACTTGCATGTTTTCTTGTAGATTCAAAGTAATTCATTAGTACTACTGAAGATGTGTAGAGACTGAAACACATACAGCCCTTTGGTGGTGATGCACAGCAGTTATACTGGGAAATCCTTGGTCTCTGTATTGAATAAACCAGGGATGAGAAATTTCTGCCGCTTCACAGAATCCTGATTTTTGGATCAAAGAATTCCGCTCTTTTAATTTTTTTTCTGATCTCCACTTGGCCCCGGGGGAGATTTCTCTGAGCTGGTCTCTCTTTAATCCGCTGCCAATCTGGCTCAGTTTCTGTGATTAAGAGAAGCAGATGTTGCACCCCCAGTAGCTGTTGGTCCCGAATGCAGCCTGCAGAGTGTCTTCCTGCACTGGGCTGTCTTCCTGCTGCCTCCTCTGGAGTGGGAGTCTCAGGCACAGGATGGTTGGATCTTCTCGCCCAATCCGAGGCCCCGTTACTGATGGAGTGACTTGACACTGCCCCAACTGCAGCCAGCCACTCAGCTTCAGGCTCTAGCCCCAGAAGGGAGGGAGATTCTAGCCAGCCATGGTCTCAACCATATCCCACCCTCAGCAGCAGTCGCCACTTTGTACTGCCTCTGGCATCTGGGGCTTGGGGTTTGGGCCCTCATAACTGCTTCTTACCCACATCAGTCAATGTTTTATAAAGTTTTAGGATTTCTGTATCATTTCTAAAAGGTTTCCCTTTTATCTGACGCCATTATCACTGCTTTTCCACTCCAGCTCCCCCATATCCAGGCAAGATGGAGAAATCCAGGTGGGTAAGGATGGGGAAGGAGGAGGGGATGAGGGAATTAGGGTGGGCAGGGAAGAAAGGCATGAGTTATGGGGGGGCTGAGTGGGGAGGGAGGACATGAGTGAGTACGAGGCTGAGGTAAGAAGGAGGGTGTGAGTGGTATGCTGAGTGGAGATGAGAGGGAGTGAGTTTGCAGGGGGCTTGTTGGGAAGAGGGATACGTGTACTGTGGGGAGAGGAGCTCATTGTAACGTGTGTGGGCAGCCGTGTGAGGAGAGGGGCTTCACTGAATCTTCCATCACCCTGGAAAATGGAGAGCTTGGCTGAAACGTGCATGAGTACATAAAATAATATTTTTACAAATTAGTTTTAAAACACAGGTTTTCATGTTTATATGATGTTGATGTATAATATGCAAACTTCAATAACATACCAAATGTTACTATGCTGCTCTATTGCTTTTTGTTTTTGCTGGTGTCTGGGGTCACGTTAATTTTCAAGTGCTTTTAAAATATATTCTTTCATGGGATGTGAGCATTGCTGGCAAGACTAAGCTTTATTGTCCATCCATAATTGCCCTTGAGAAGGTGGCGAGTTAAAATGGGGTCACATTGGAAAATAGTTTGCAAAGCACTACCATAGCCCTTTGCTTCACTTTGCATCTACATAATCCAGCAAGATCATGTTCTGTTAGTATGGAGTTCATCCTGTATCACATGCACTAACTGCACTGAAATGCTGGGTCACTTCAGTGATTTTATACAAATGCATTGGTCCACAGTCTTGACAGTAATAGAGGGTCAACAAAGGAAGAACTACTGTTTCTATCCGCACTAAGTCAAATAATTCCACCCATTAGAAATGACCTAGAAACACTTATAGAAAGTGCTATAATTACACGATTCCTTGTCACAAAAAAAATCAGACCTTTTTGTTTTCGGCCACTCTAACCCTTGATAAACACAGTGCAGCACTGTTACATGAATGTGTGGTGCTTGTCTTGATAGCTTAACTGTTTGAAGCTGTTTATTCAACATTTTATGTTGGTAATTTGTGTACCACCTTGACGAGCAAAGCACAGATACCCAGTACTTCCCAGGATTGTCACAGTGGAGTGCAGTAAATTTACATTGCTACTTTAGAACTGTTTCTGTCATGTTGATGAAACAGCAGTTCTTAAAGGTGAAGTTGAAGCAAGTGAAACATGTTGGTTGCAAAAGGTTGGCAGAGTAAGCTGATAAATTTGAATGGACTGGCAGAGTGGACTCTTTCCTAAGGCAGGAACACAAATAAACATTTAAAGTCCTTTTATTCTGTAGTCAATAAGCAGAATTACAGAGGGATGAGGTTTCTGTGTCTCATAATGAAAATCCCACAACAACACTCCTTCCCCACCTCCCCAGAATACCTTCCCCAGATTCAGTAAGCAGTCAGGGTCAGGTTGAAGAAACCATTGAAATGCCACAGCCTGAAACAGTCCCTTTAGAGGGCTTGGATGACAGATGTAAAAAGAGCTCCCTATATGAACAGGAAGTGATATTATTCCAACAGTATTTATCTGCTGTTAATAATCAGTACTGAATTATGCAACTACAGCCATCCAGGCAGCTGACCAAATACATTCATTATAAGCCAGACATTTGTACTCCCTACATTCTGGTTGGAAATAAAGGGCTGGTTTCTTGGAGTAGTCACTAACATGATGGATTCTCCTGTCTCTTCAACTGATGAGTGTTCAGCAAGGAAAGAGTCCACTCTGCCAGTCCGTTCAAATTTATAACCAGCCATCGGGGTTGGTGTTGTTTCACATGCTAAGGCAAATTTTGATTCGTAGGTTCCCTAACATAATTCAGTGCTTATTATCAAAAATCACATGAGCATTGATAGATTGATATGCATTTGCAACAAGTGCCTATGGATGATCCATTTTGCCCTCCTCCGGTGGCCCCCACCATCTCAGATGCCAGTCTTCAGCCAATTTGATTGACTCCATGTGATATCAAGAAACGGCTGAAAGCATTGGACACTGCAAAGGCTATGGGTCCTGACAATATTCTGCCAATAGTACTGAAGACTTGTGCTCTATAACTTCCTCGCCCCTAGCCAAGCTGTTTCAGTACAACTACAACACTGGCATCTACCCAGCAATGTGGAAAATTGCCCAGGTATGTCATGTAGACAAAAAGCAGGACAAATCCAACCCGGCCAATTACCGCTCCATCAATCTACGATTGATCATCAATAAAGTAATGGAAGGGATCATCAACAGTGCTATCAAGCGGCACTTGCTTAACAATAACCTGCTCACTAACGCACAGTTTGGGTTCCGCCAGGGTCACTCATTACATCCTTGCCTCAAAAATGGATGAAAGAACTGAACTCAAGAAGTAACAGTGACTGCCCTTGTCATCAAGGCAGCATTTGACCGAGTGTGGCTTCAGGGAGCCCTGGCAAAACTGGAGTCAATGGGAATCGGGGAAAACTCTCCACTGGTTGGAGTCATAGCTCAAAATAAGATGGTTGCGGTTGTTGGAGGTCAATCATCTCAGCTCCAGGACATCACTGCAGGAGTTCCTCAGGGTAGTGTCCTCGGCCCAACCGTCTTCAGCTGCTTCATCAATGACCTTCCTTCCATCATAAGGTCAGAAATGGGGATGTTCACTGATGATTGCACAATGTTCACCATTTGCAATTCCTTAGATACTGAAACAATCCATGCCCAAATGCAGCAAGACCTGGACAATATCCAGGTTTGGGCTGACAAGTGGCAAGTAACATTTGCGCCACACATGTGCCAGGCAATGACCATGTCCAACAAGAGAGAATTTAACCATCACCCTTGACATTCAATGCCATTACCATTGCTGAATCCCCCACTATCAATATCCTGGAGGTTACCATTGACCAGAAACTGAACTGGACTAGCCATATAAATACTGTGGCTACAACAGGTCAGAGGCTAGGAATCCTTCAGAAAGTTACCTGACTCCCCAAAGCCTGTCCACCATCAACAAAGTACAAGTCAGGAGTGTGATGGAATACTCTCCACTTGCTCGGATGAGTGCAGCTCCAACAACACCCAAGAAGCTTGACACCATCCAGGACAAAGCAGCCCATTTGATTGGCACACTATCCACAAACATTCATCCCCTCCAACACTGACACACAGTGGCAGCAGTGTGTGCCATCTACAGGATGCACTGGAGGAACTTACCAAGGCTCCTTCGACAGCTCCTTCCAAACCCACGACCACTACCATCAAGAAGGACAAGAGCAACAGATACATGGGAACACCGCCACCTGGGAGTTCCCCTCCAAGTCACTCACCATCATGTCTTGGAAATATATCGCTGTTCCTTCACTGTCGTTGGGTCAAAATCCTGGAACTCCCTCCCTAACAGCACTGTGGGTATACCTACACCACATGGACTGCAGTGGTTCAAGAAGGCAGCTCACCACCACCTTCTCAAGGGCAATTAGGGATGGGCAATAATTGCTGGCCCAGCCAGTGACACCCACATTCCATGAATAAGTTAAAAAAAAGCCCAAAGGACTCAATTGGACCCAATAATAATCCTGTGCACATTTGGAAATCCTTACACAATAGAATTCAGGAGTTATAGCCTGGACATGACTGACTTCATAGAAAACATGATATTGATTCACAAGCAGAGCATCGAACCTCAAGCACCAATTACTTTTGTTTTTCGAAAGTTTGTTCTCAGGATGTTGGCATCACGGGAAAGGTGAGGCATTCATTGTTCATCCCTAGTCACCTTGAGAAGGTGATGGTGGATGTTATTGCCTGCACCAGCTGGCATGACCCCAATGGAAAGATATTCAAAACAATAATGATTTCCATTGCTTGACAGAAGATGTTTGCCATGGAACAAGGTGAGCAGAACGCAGAGATCCCTGACTGAACATTTACTGAGCCCAATAAATCTTTTGCTATGTAACTCATCAGAAGGGTACCTTCATTAGATGCCTAACCAACCCTCCACCTCACCACCCTCGCACTCTACTCCAAGTTCTTCCTCCTCTTCAAGATTACACTTGCCTCAAAATGATTTAAGGCCATTAACAATCTAATTGATTTAAATTTTTCACTGCCCGTCCAACTGTATGATTGGTGGGCAGGCGAAAAGACCAGGCGGCCTTTGCATTTTTTGCGAAACCTCATCCACAGGTGGGATGAGGTTTCGATCCATCATTAAGAGAATATAACATTTTAATACCAATTTCTAACATGTCCCTGCTCGTGACAGAGTCACATGAGGGGACATGTTTTTTAACACCTTAAAATGCTTTAGTTTTAATTTTTAATATCTTCATCTCCCTGTAGCAGCTCTGTGCCACCCCCACCCCACCCCATCACGTACATACACGCACACCTAAAAGACTGGCAAAATAACTTTTCCTTCTGAAAATTGTTTTTTTTTGAGATTCACACTGGAAGCTTAGAAAAGCTTTAAGCATGTGTCACTCTTGTATCCACATTGCCTGACTAATAGAAGTTAGAATCATTGAGATCACTGGGTTACTTGGATTTCTGACAAACAGTAATTTACTTGCATTATTTCACCTTTCTCTTGTTCTTCCTCTTCTGGCTTATCTGCTGTGTCACAGGTATACCTAAAAATGAGTTATCAACCTGGTGTAGCTACAACACAGGACTACTTGCATGGCAAATGGTGGAAGTAGCATGTGACAGACATCCCAGTGACCCCACAACCAGTGGATCTGATCAAAGCTCTACAATCCTGTCACATCCAGTCGTAATGGTGCAGATAATTAAACAACTAACCAGAGGAGGAGGCTAAACAAATGCCTCATCCTCAAAGACGGGGGAGCACAGCACGTTGGTGCAAAAGACAAGGCTGACGCATTTGCAACCATCTTCAGCCAGAAGTGCTGAATGGATGATCCATCTTGGCCTCCTCTTAAGGTAAGCAGCATCACAGATGCCTGGCTTCAGCCAACTTGCTTCACTCCACATGATATCAAGAAATGGCAGAAGGCATTGAATACTGCAAAGACAATGGATTCTGACAACATCCCAGCAGTATTACAAAAGACAAGCCGCAATCCTAGCTAAGATGTTCCAGTGCGGCTACAACACTGGCATCTACCCAATAATGTGGAAAATTGTCCAGGTATGTACTGACCCCAAAAAGCAGAACAAATTCAACCTGGCCAATTACCCACCTCCCTCATCAGTCTACTCTTGTTTATCAGCAAAGTGATGGAAGATGTCATCGCAGCACTATCCAGCAGCACTTAATAGCAATAATCAGCTCACGGATGCTTAGTTTCGGCTCTGCCAAGATCACTTGGCTCCTGACCTCATTATAGCCTTCATCCAAACATGGACAAAAAAGCTGAACTTGAGGCAGGTGAGAGTGACTGCCTTTGACATGAAGGCAGCATTTGACAATGTGGCATTAGGAGCCCTAGCAAAATTGAAGTCAATGGGTATCAGTATGGGATTCATTCCTAGCACAAAGGAAGGTGGTTGTGGTTGTTGGACATCAAAATCTCAATCCCAGGACATCCCAGTTCCTCAGGGTAGTGTCCTAGACCCAACCATCTGTAGCTGCTTCATCAATGATCTTCCCTCCATCTTAAGGTCGGAAAAGGAGATGTTCACTGATGATTGCACAATGTTCACTATCATTTTCAACTCCTCAGTTACTGAAGCAAGGCCTGGATAATATTCAAGCTTATTTATAAGTGGAAAGTAACATTTACACCACACAAGTGCCAATGGCATTACCATTACTGAGTCCCAATTATCATCATCCTGGAGGTCACCATTGACCAGAAAATGAACTAAACCAACCACATAAATACTGTGACTACTAGAGCAGCTCAGAGGCTGGAAATTCTGAGACGAATAACTCACCTCCTGACTCCCCAAAGCCTGTCCACCATCTACAAGGCACAAGTCAGGAATGGGATGGAATACTCTCCACTTAACTGGATGTGCAGCTCAACATCATCCAGGTCAAAGCAGCCCACTTGATCGGCAGCCCATTGACCACCTTCAACATTCATTCCCTCCACCTTTGACACACAGTGACAGCAGTGTGTATCATCTACAAGATGCACTGCAGCAACTCACCAAGCCTTCTTCGACAGCACCTTCCAAATCTGTGACCTCTGTACCTAGAAGGACAAGGGCAACAGATGCAATCACTTGCAAGATCCCATCCATACCACACACCAAGCTATATCATCGTTCCTTCACTGTTACTGGATCAAAAACCTGTAACTCCTTTCCTAAGAGCACAATGAATATATCTGCACGAGATGGACTGCAGCAGTTCAAGAAGGCAGCTCAATGGCAATTAGGGATGGGCAATAAATGCTGGCATTGCCAGTGGCGCCCATATCTCATTAAAGAATAAAAAATCACACATAGCGGGAGGTGGTGGTGTAGTGGTATTGTCACTAGACTGGTAATCCAGAGACCCAGGGTAATGCTCTGGGGACCCGAATCCCATCACAGCAGATGGTGGAATTTGAATTCAATAAATATCTGAAATTAAAAGTCTAATGATAACCATGCAACCATTGTCGATTGTCATAAATGTCCTTTAGGGGAAGAAATCTGCTGTCCTCACCTGATCTGGCCTACATGTGACTCCAGACCCATAGCAATGTGGTTGACTCTTAAGTGCCTCCTCACCAAAGGCAATTAGGGATGGGCAATAAATGCTGGCCTAGCCAGTGATGCCCACATCCCAAGAATGAATTAAAAAAACATAAAACCAATTACGTCTGAGCCTTGACAACAGTAAAAATATTACCAATTTTAGTTGAACCTGGTCAGGCATCTTACAGCTGTACAATAGCATGTAGTAAAGACAGAGTGGTTTTAGAGGGGAACTTTAACTTCCACATAGATTGGGATAAGCTCTCGGACTCATGTCAGAAAGATAGTGAACTTCTTGAGTGTTCAAGGTAGTTTTGTGTAACAATATGTTCTGGACTCAGCAAGGGGACAGGTCATATTAGATTTAATAATGAGCAATGAGCCAAATTCAGTTAACAGCCTAATGATACAAAAACATTTCTCTATACTGACCATAATATGATTGAATTCAATACTGTGCTAGAGAGAGAAGCACAAAACAGCTAAGATTGTAGATTTAGGTAAGACTGACTTGAATGGGATGAGAGAGCGACTGACCACAGTAAACAGGATAAATCTGTTAATGGGTAAAACGAGTAACAACAGAAATCAGTGGGAGATATTTTTGTCAATGTTCATCCCGAGCAGCTCAGTGACACAGGACTCTGTGCTCCATGGGCTATTCCCAAGGACACACATAGAGATAAATATCAACTGCGGCTGGAGGACCATCATGTTGGTGTAAGATGTTCTTAGGTCTGTCTGAAATTTGCTGTTCTTCCAGTGCAAAGAGCTGCTCACGACTGAATGTTGTAGATTGGTAAATTCCAAGGTCCAGGACTATGTGCTGAGGGATACACTAGCCACTGCAGAGGCACAATAGGGAAAGGACACTGTCTAAGGCCTTTCAGTCATGGTATACCGAAGGCCTGGAAATTGGGTAAAATCCCTAAGGCTGTATATTTGACATGTAATGAATATTGTAAAAGTGGAGTTAAGTTCAGTTAATTATCATATTAAATGATGGAGCAGGCTCGAAGGGCTGAATGGCCTACTCCTATTTCTTATGTATTTATAATTGATCAGACTACTTTCTAAATGATGAAAAGCTGTAAGCAGTGGTGGTCCAAAGATACTTTGGCAAAGGGGTCTGTGTATATGGATCATTAAAATAGTGGACAAGTACAAATAAAAAATCAAAAAACGTTAATGGAATGCCAACCTTTATATCTAGAAGTTAGCTGTACAAATCCCTGGTTAGACTCTACCTGAAATATTGCCTTCAATTCCCAGCTCCACAGGTTAAAACCGCCATATATAATGATCCTAGTGTACCATCTATCAGTTTCAGTACTGAATTAATATTGTTTCATACATCACAATAATTTATATTTATATAGTGTTTATATTTATATGGTGTCTTTAACATAATAAAATGTTCCAAGGCGCTTTACAGGAGCATTGTAAAATAAAGAATGATTCCAAGCCATGTATGGAGATATTAGCTTGGATGACCAAAAGTTTGGCCAAAGAGGTACATTTTAAGGAGTGTCTTAAAGGAGGAAAGCAAGGTAGAGAAGCAGAGAGGTGTAGGGAGGGAATTCCAGAGCTTAGGGTGAGGCATGGCCACCAATGGTGGAGCAATTAAAATCAGGGCTGCACAAGAAGCCAGAATTAGAAGAACACAGAAATCTCAGAGATTGTGTTTGGAGAAGATTACAGAGAAGGAATTGAAAACAAGGATGAGACTTTTAAAATCAAGCCATTGCTTGACCAGAAGCCAATATTGGTCAGCGAGTACAGAGATGACAGGGGAAAGGGGCTTGATGCGAGTTAAGACATTGGCAGCAGAGTTTTGGATTATATCAAGTTTACGGTGGGTACAATGTCACAGCATTGGGATTAATAAATGTCAGTTATCTAATATATCCACTTATTGAACTGATTGAAGAAATAACATAATATATATGTTCTGATCAACTGTTATGCCAGCCAAGAGTTCAGCATTTGGTAGCAGTATATTGTGCCATCTGGTGGTAACACTGGACAGCAACATGGCCCTACCAACCAACTACATAATGTCACTAGTTTTTGTAAAAATATTTCTTGTAACAGCCAATTTAACTGTGCAATAGTTACATCTCAATCCAGCTTACAATGTTATCAGGCAGTACCTCCAGGGAGAATGGGACTCATGGTAAGCACATATCTTTGCCAAAACCCATCATTTAAGGACCTGTGTTAATAGCAGGTGACAATTAAAACTAATATTGGACTTGGAAATTTTGAAAAGCAGAGCAAATGGCAGATCACAAGCTATTATTCCAATATTCTGAAGGCAAGTTCTTGTAACATAGCTAATAATGAAGCTCTGAGACTTTGAACCGCAGCTACTAGAAGGTTTTAATGTGAGACCAGGAATGATGCTTGATGAACTTTAAATGACAATGATTGGCTGGCAGATCTCGACAGTGTTCTGGAATTGGGTCCTTCTGTCTTGGACTCTAGACAGGTACTTGGTTAGTACATAGACCGTAGCCGTACCCTGGTATCTGCTTAACAAAACTTGTTTATTAGTACAACATCTAAACAGGTTACAGAGTAGGCACGTAGCTCCTAGGTATTATTCACAATAAGTGCTTGTCATGGAAGAATGAGTCCAAAGTTCATCTTTTACTTCAAGCTGGTTTATTCTCAAGGCAGTTCTCCAGTGCTAGAAACTTTCTCCAGTCCTTTCCACACACAAGTGGTCCAGTTGTATCCACTTATATTGTTTTTATAGGAGAACCAATGCCCATCACCTGTTTTAACTAGCAATTGGCTTTAACAAGCTCATTGCTGTGCAATGTAATTACTGATACATTGGCACTAAGCAAGATTCAAACCTCTCTGTCAAGAGAGAGAGAGGGGGAGTCTAACACATGATTACCGGTGTCAGTGGTACATCATCATCTATGTCATACATTAGCATATCCCAATGGTTAACACTTTATACTACACATCCCACCAAGTATCCCTACTATCCTACTTTTCAACAACAAGAAACTATGTCTTTAATTATTTACGTTAAATTTCTGTAACTCCCTTTTTACAACTGCAGACTCTGTCTAACTCCAACTCCTACTCTCCCCCTCCCCAAGTCACAGTCCTGGGGGATTCAATCTCCCACTGTATTCTTGGCCCTTAGGGAAGGCATCTTGGAGACATAAGAGCTTCTATCTGCATCTGGCCGGACATCATCGTCTGCAGAATAGGACAGTACTTAATCCGCATTTCTGTCAGTATTTCTGGGAAGCTGAGTTAGGTCTCAGGATGACTGAACTGCAAGGACAACAAAGACTTAGGAATGAAAGACTGATCCAAAAGAGAAGACTAGAGACAATTGATCTTTGGATCCTCTGGGACTAGGAGAGAAGAACTCAGGACACTCTGAGGAACTTGTTGCTCTCTCGAATGTCCCTGGGAAGAAGCTTCAGAAGAGGAATGATTCGACTTCAGGAAAGACTGACACAGCTGTATCATCCATTGCTGTATCGATGATTGAAAAGGGATTGAAGATCTGAGATTTCAATGGACTTAGACAACGAAGAGAAAATGACCAACTTAGAGTCATGGAGTCACAGCATAGAAAAAGGCTCTTTGGCCCATTGAGCCTGCGCTGATCAAACAAATAACTAACTATTCTAATCCCAACTTCCTGTGAGACTGCCAGGAAATGAAGAAGAGATGATTTCCCAATAAGTTTTGGGAGTACAGAATACTTTCCTGTAGGCAGTGTTAAGAAAGCCATACTTTTCTCTCTATGAGGTTGTTCCACTTTGGCAATGGGAAGAACTGCTGGGAATATGGAGACAATGGAGCCTCACCTTCTGAAATGAGAGGAACTTTCTGTAGACAATCAACACGGGACAAGATTTCTGTACAGGATTCTGCAGTTTCAGAAATGGCAGCTTCTGTGTTGACCTCCAGCTCTGAAGAAAAGAATTTCAGCTGGGACTGAAGTTGGGTACCAAATGCCTTTCACCCTGAGAAGTTACCAGCTCTTTAGCAATGTGATCCTGTATGGACTCTAACCTGGACTCAGGCAAGGCATTCTCTGTGGAAGACTCTTCATGAACTTGGGAAATAAAGTAGACAATACATTGGTAGATTCAGTGGAACTAAGATCTGAATGCTGCTCAGCCACTAAAAGTACAACAGAGATGTCATAAGGTGCATCTATCAATGGGAAACATGAATCATTCTCCACCTCAACCTCCAAGAGATCACTCAGTGCTGCAAGGGATTCTTCCTCATCACTCTCTAGGAAGAGCAAATTCAGGTCCAGCAGATCTACATGGGGATGGTCACCATCTGCTGCAGTGTCTTTTGTAACTGCCACCTCTGGCCTTACTTTGTGAAGAACTTTGTGAAGTATGTCAACATCACCACTCAATAGGGATGTACATTGAGTGTAAAGAACATAGAGAGAATCAATGATCTGTTACACCTTGTAGCTAAGAGGAGCAATAACCCTGCCTAAAAAAGTCTTTTAAAGGAAATTCTTTGCTGCCTGGACCTTGTAACTTGATGTCTGAAGGATAAAGGGTCATCAGCTGAAGCCAGTCGATGTCAACTGCTAATATGTTAACAGACATTCCAGTATTGATTTTAAAAATAGCATCAAAGCCTTGGACCAATAGCCTGGATTAAGACTATCTACTTCCTTTAGGATGTCTGTAGTCTTTGTTTTCTGGACTTTGTTTTGCTTGGAAGGAAGGAGTTTCATAAATATCAGCTGGTCTGCGATTTTGATTAAAATTACTGGATTTACAGAAATGCTTGAAATGTCCAGTTTTGCCACACTTGAAGCATTCCATGAGAGGGCAAACTTGGCATCTATGCTGGGTTTTCATGCTACAGCACAAGCATCTCAAAATAGCTGCCAGCGTGGAGTTTCCCAGCCTTTCAGTTTGTTTGGCGGGCTTTCGTGCAGGTTGGGCAGCTCCCCATGGGCCTACCCAATCTATGGAGCCATCTGAAGCCTTGAGGTCACCATGAATTATAACCCGATTCGACACTCAGAGTTGATGCTGCATCATGCACTGTAACGCCTGCTCAATAACAGGGTTCCTTGGTGTATTAAAAAAAGGTATCAAAGGCTTTAATAATGGAATCAAAGTCCACAGTAGACTCCTGCACACCCTGCCTTAGGAGAATGTCATCCACTCTGAACCTACTGTATAAAGAGAGGAACTAACTTGAAACTTTTGCTCCCCCAGGTGAAGGTCTGATGCTGCTTGGTACTGGAGAAAATGGCATTTCCATAACTCCCACTGCTGGCCTCTCTGAGAGCCCATGGTCAAATGGGTGGGACAAAGGCAGGAATTGCTCACGAGGTACAGTCATAGTTACCTCTCTCCAATATGCCTCCTTTGCTGCTGAAATTTCTAGAGCTGTTTTCAAAGGTTTCTTCACTCTGTGATTCCTTTAATAACACCAATGCCTCTTTTACATCGATATCTCAATAGCTGTCACCATGTTCTGAGATTGGGTCCTTCTGTCTTGGACTCTAGGTCTGGGACTTGGTTCTTAGGCAGATTGTAGACATACTCTGGTATCAGCTTAACACTTGTTTATTAGTACCACATTTGTACTACAGGTTGCAGAGTAGGCATTTAGTTTCTAGGCATGATTCCCATCTCTCTCTCAAGAGAGAGAGTCTAAAACATGACTGACTGATATCAGTGTACACCATTATCCACATCATACAGTGATGGCAGAGAGGGGTCGTGGGTCAGGGTTACTGGGGCAAGGAGAAGGGAGTTCAGCAGCAAGGGCAGGGTTTGGCTCACAGAAGGGCCTTCGTTCCAATTACATGTCCCTCGATCAGGCACTGAGTGCCTTTGGAGGGACCCCCTAACCCCCCCCCCCCCAACTCCCCCCTTTCCCACCCACCCAACACTTCCCCCCAAACCCCACCCTTTGAGGCCTGCAAGCAAACACACATATGTTTTTTTAATTCATTCATGGGATGTGGGTGTCGCTGGCTGGGCCAGCATTTATTGCCCATCCCTTGTTGCCCTTGAGAAGGTGGTGGTGAGCATGACAATGGCAGTCTATGTGGTGTAGGTACATCCACAGTGTTGTTAGGGAGGGAGTTCCAGGATTTTGTCCCAGTGACAGTGAAGGAATGGCGATATATTTCCAAGTGAGCATCTTGGAGGGGAAATTCCAGATGGTGGTGTTCCCATGTATCTGTTGCCTTTGCCCTTCTAGATAGTAGTGCTCGTGGTTTTGGAAGGTGTTGTCCAAGTAGGCTTGGTGAGTTCTTGCAGTGCATCTTGTAGATAGCACACACTGCTGCCACTGTGCGTCGGTGGTGGAGGGAGTGAATGTTTGTGGATGTGGTGCCAATCAAGCGGCTGCTTTGTCCTGGATGGTGTAAATCTTCTTAAGCGTTGTTGGAGCTGCACTCATCCAGGGGAGTATTCCGTCACACTCCTGATTTGTGCTTTGTTGATGGCGGATAGGCTTTGGGGAGTCAAGAGGTGAGTTACTCACCACAAGCTCCTGTAACCACAGTATTTATATGGCTAGTCCAGTTCAGTTTTTGGTCAATGGTAATCTGCAGGATGTTGATAGTGGGGGATTCAGCGATGGTAATTGAATGTCAAGGTTAACACCAATAGTGGTGGGATGAGGCCTCTAAGCTAGTGGGGTCAATTTTTCACTCCCTCCTTCCTGATGCTTACAGCACAGGTCTGATCAGGGTGATTCACCAACTTCAGACTTAAGCAGACTTGATCTGATTGGCGATGACACAGGACAGAATTTTGTAGTCCACTTAAGCAGTGAAAGAGATCACCAATTTCTTTGGAATGACCTAGCAAGATACTCAGTTGTATTAAACTGCTACTAAGTCTAAAAAGAATGAAACCGGACAGACCACGTAGCATCCACCTAGGCACCCGAAATTCCAGCGGCATGCCCAGCTCTGTTGTCCCTGCAAAGTTCTCCTTACTAACATCTGGGGACGTGCCAAAATTGGGAGAGCTGTCTCACAGACTAGTCAAGCAACAGCCTGCCATAGTCATCCTCACAGAATCGTATCTTGCAGATAATGTCCCAGACACCACCATCACCATCCCTGGGTATGTCCTGTCCCACCAGCAGGACAGATCCACCAGATGTGATGGCACAGTGGTGTACAGTTGGAAGGGAGTTGCCCTGGGAGTCCTCAACATCGATCTGGACCCCATGAAGTCTTATGGCATTAGGTCAAGCATGGGCAAGGAAACCTCCCGCTGATTACCACCTACCATGCCCCCTCAGCTGATGAATCAGTGCTCCTCCATGTTGAACACCACTTGGAGGAAGCAGTGAGCATGGTAAGGGCACAGAATATGGGGGACTTCAATCTCCATCACCAAGAGTGACTCAATAGCACCATGCTGACCAAGCTGGCCGAGTCCTAAAGGACATAGCTGCTAGTCTGGGCCTGTGGCAGGTGGTGAGGAAGCCAACAAGAGGGAAAAGCCAGAATTGCCGAGTGGATCCATCTTGGCCTCCTTTTAAGGTCCCCACCATCACAGATGCCATTCTTCAGCCAATTTTGATTCACTTCACGTGATATCAAGAAACAGCTGAAAGCATTGGATATTGCAAAGCCTATGGGCTCTGACAACATTCTGGCAAAGTGCTGAAGATTGGTGCTCCAGAACTAGCTGCACCCCTAATCAAGCTGTTCCAGTGCAGCTACAACACTGATATCTGCCTGGCAATGTGGAAAATTGTCCAAGTATGTCCTGTACATGAAAAGCAGGACAAGTCCAACCAGGCCAATTAGCACCCCATCAGTGTACTCTTCATCATCAGTAAATTGATGGACGGTGTCATCGGCAGTGCTATCAAGTGACACTTACTCAACCATAACATGCTCACTGATGCTCAGTATGGGTTCTGCTGGCCCATTCAGCTTCTGACCTCATTACAGCCTTAGTCCAAACATGGACAAAAGAACTGAACTCCCAAGGTGAGAGTGACTGCCCTTGATATCAAGGCAACATTTGACTGATTGTGGCATCAAGCAACCCTAGCAAAACTGAATCAGAGGGAAAACTCTCGGCTGGCTGGAGCTACAAAGGAAGATGGTTGTGGTTGTTGGATATCAATCATCTCAGTCCCAGGACATTGCTGCAGGAATTCCTCAGGATAGTGTCCTTGACCCTACCATCTTCAACTGCTTCATCAATGACCTTCCCTCCATCATAAAATCAGGGGTGGGGATGTTCACCGATGATTGCACAATGTTCAACAGCATTCGTGAGTCCTCAGATACTGAAGCTATCTGTGTCCCTATGCAGCAAGACCTGGACAATATCCAGTCTTGGGCTGATAAGTGGCAAGTAACATTAATGCCATAAAAGTGCCAGGCAATGACCATTTCCAACAAGAGAGAATCTAACCATCTCTCCTTAACATTCAAGGGCATTATCATCGCTGATTATCAACATCCTGGGAGTTATTATTGATCAGAAACTGAACTGGACAGCCATATAAATACTGTGGCTACAAAAGCAGGTCAAAGGCTGGAATCCTGCAGTGAGTAACTCACCTCCTGAATTCCCAAAGTCTGATCACCATCTGCATGGCACAAGTGAGGAGTGTGATGGAATACTCTCCACTTGCCTGGATGGGTGCAGCTCCAACAACACACAAGAAGCTTGACACCATCCAGGACAAAGCAGCTCACTTGATTGACACCCCATTTACCACCTTCAACATTCACTCCCTCCACCACTGATCCACAGTGGCACCAGTGTGTACCACCTACAAGATGCAGTGAGGCAACTCACCAAGGATCCTTAGACAGCACCTTCCAAATCTGCAATCTCTACCCCCCAGAAGGACAAGGGCAGCAGGTGCATGGCAACACCACCAACTGCAAGTACCCCTCCAAGTCACACACCATCCTGACTTGGAGATATAGTGCCTTTCCTTCACTGTTACTGGGTCAAAATCCTGGAACTCCCTTCCTATCAGTGCTGTGGATGCACCTGCACCACATGGACTTGCAGAGGTTCAAGAAGGTGGTTCACCACTACCTTCTCAAGGGCAATTAGGGATGGGTATTAAATGCTGGCCTAGCCAGTGATGCCCACATCCCATGAACAAATTTAAAAAAAGGACATTTCCCTCTGTCTTCTCTTGCCACTGAGCATCTTTGAGAATGAAGAACTCTTGATGTTCATCTTGATCACTTCCCACCATTGTGTCGCGGCTCAAAGAGTCTGATTGCTGTTCTTCAAGTTTGGGTATCATGCTTCAAGGAGGCAACTTCACTGTCATAAAAGTGAAGGAAATGGTGGGCCTTCGCTTCCTTCAAGCAGATGTCCTGTATAAAAACTCTCCATTCCCACTGATCAAAGTGTGTTCCTCTTACTGAAGAAAGGCTGTTCTTCTTCCCAGGGCCAGTGCAACCACTAGGCAAACTAGGCAGAGGCTTAGAGTGGCAAAATCTGGAGGATGGTAAAAAACTTGAATGAACTATTCATGATACTATTCATGAAACTTGCTTCAGCAGTGTGAATGAAGGGTCTAGATCTAATGATATACACCTCCATATACTGACTTACATATAGATATCCATGTATTTATGTTTCAGTCTTTCCCAAAATTTCATATTATATTCCTCATTCTGTTTATGTGACAGTTTTATAAGTTTGTACATCTATAAGACTATTCTAAAACTGCGAACCAGTAAATAATATCAAAGGATGTAATTTCATTTATCCCACTGTATTGTAATGATTATTGATTGTGTGAACTGCGCACAAAATCATCTAGTAACTGTTGCAGAAACACATAGTCTTACAGCATGTGAGTCATATTATACATTATAATGTGCACTTCTTCTCGTATATATCCTGTGAAAAGTGTAGAACAATAAGAATATACAATCAATATCATAATATTCTTCTTTTTCATGTAAGATGAATCTATGTAATTATAAATGCAGAATTTTATTCACACTAATGCACAATGTTCACATTTGAAAGTTATTTGATGGGGAGGCGTAAGGCTGAAGGTTCACATAGAGTGCCCAACATTCTTGCACTGACCCTGCTTCTTTCAGTAAGTGTGACTGCTGTTGGTGATGTCCAGACGAAATGTTCTGGAGATATGAAAGACCAGTTTTAATATAGCCACTTCCACAATCTCAAGAAATCCCAAAAACAGAATTACCTGGAAAAACTCAGCAGGTCTGGCTGCATCGGCGGAGAAGAAAAGAGTTGACGTTTCGAGTCCTCATGACCCTTCGACAGAACTTGAGTTCGAGTCCAAGAAAGAGTTGAAATATAAGCTGATTTAAGGTTTGTATGTGGGGGGCAGAGAGAGAGAGAGAGAGAGAAGTGGAGTGGGGGTGTGGTTGTAGGGACAAACAAGCAGTGATAGAAGCAGATCATCAAAAGATGTCAACAACAATAGTACAAAAGAACACATAGGTGTTAAAGTTAAAGTTGGTGATATTAGTAGCTACTGCATTCGTTGCTCCCAATGTGGTCTCCTCTACATTGGAGAGACCAAACGTAAACTGGGCGACCGCTTTGCAGAACACCTGCGGTCTGTCCGCAAGAATGACCCAAACCTCCCTGTCGCTTGCCATTTTAACACTCCACCCTGCTCTCTTGCCCACATGTCTGTCCTTGGCTTGCTGCATTGTTCCAGTGAAGCCCAACGCAAACTGGAGGAACAACACTTCATCTTCCGACTAGGCACTTTACAGCCTTCCGGACTGAATATTGAATTCAACAACTTTAGGTCGTGAGCTCCCTCCCCCATCCCCACCCCCTTTCTGTTTCCCCCTTCCTTTTTTTTCCAATAAATTATAAAGATTTTCCTTTTCCCACCTATTTCCATTATTTTAAAAAAAAATTTTTTTTTTAATCTTTTATGCTCTCCCCACCCCCACTAGAGCTATACCTTGAGTGCCCTACCATCCATTCTTAATTAGCACATTCGTTTAGATAATATCACCAACTTTAACTTTAACACCTATGTGTTCTTTTGTACTATTGTTGTTGACATCTTTTGATGATCTGCTTCTATCACTGCTTGTTTGTCCCTACAACCACACCCCCACTCCACTTCTCTCTCTCTCTCTCTCTCTCCACCCCCACACACACACCTTAAACCAGCTTATATTTCAACTCTTTCTTGGACTCGAACTCAAGTTCTGTCGAAGGTCATGAGGACTCGAAACGTCAACTCTTTTCTTCTCCGCCGATGCTGCCAGACCTGCTGAGTTTTTCCAGGTAATTCTGTTTTTGTTTTTGTTTTGGATTTCCAGCATCCGCAGTTTTTTTGTTTTTATCAAGAAATCCCAAAGTAGTTTATGGTCAACGAAGTACTTTTTTTTTGAAGTATCATCACTGTTGTAATGTAGGAAAGTCATTGTAGAATACTATTGTAATACAGGAAGTTTGCATGAATGATGAACAATTTAGCTGAGCTGTTAGTGAAGTATGTGCCATGTCCAGACTCCTGACAGAGGTGGTCAAAGATACTAAGCTGCCAGTCTGTACAGAGAAAACTTCCAAATGCTTATGATCAGACCTACCAATACCAAGCTGATTCTTCACTTACCACTGCATCCTACTGACTAACTGTCCCTTATAGGGGGACCAGAAGGTTGGTGGGGCATACGGAAACTGAACTGAAATGTTGACTCCTGGACACATTGAGGAACAGGGATTTCAAAGGTTGGAGAGCTATGGAATCACTGGATTTACCCTGGTTTTGAGGACTGAAGACTGGGAAAAGTTGCAGAGAGAGAGTGGATGGAAGGATTTTAGAGATCAAGATGATGATTCTTTCTTGTGCTCATCGTTTGACAGGCAGCCTGTTTAGGTTAGCGAGGATGGGAGTGTTGGGTAAATGAGATAGTGCAGGACAAAAATTATTGCATTGCCTTGTTTATGCTCTCCAAATAAATGCTATTCAACTTCAATGTCAAATCATTAAACAGATATTTTAACAAACTAGTCCAGCAAAGCTTCAGAGCTGTTTAATAAGCTTAAGTCTTACATATTTGCAGCTATCATGTTCAACACAATCTTTTGAAAGATTTAATTTAAACTAGGAGTTTCTAATGTAGGTATTTGTGGAACTGCTCTTGGACGATGTCAATACATTGGATTTTTTTTGTAAAAAGCTAAGTTGCTTCTACTTCATATTGTTTAGGTGGGTTTATGCTCATTCTCAGCTCAGACTTAGGTAAAATCATTACTTGAATATTTTTCTTATCTGATAATGTAAGATAAGCAAAATAGGTCTTTTCTGCATATAAATGGGATGTCTGGGAAAAGCAATGTTGCCTTTGTCAAACTGCTCCATGAATTACCCAATGCTATTTGCTCACTCGACAATTAATTGAGACTCAACAGGTTTCACACATTAAATTGGTATTTAAAAAATAGCTGGGATGAAAACTCCACGGGATATAAATAAATTGCTTTCATATTACTCCAATGAATCAAACTTCTCCTTAATTGTTTCATTTTCTTTAAATTAGCACAATATTAATCACTCTAATTTTATATGGAAATTTATTTTGCCCACATAATAAAATATTTTTATTTAATATCCCTTTCTGTACAGTATCCTGACTAAACTTAACAATTTAAATTATAGTGACTCCATTTTTGTTCAAAGGATGTTTTTGAAACTCTTTTGTAAATTATAGTGGCATTGAGCACAGGGAGTGAAATCCTTTCTCACAAAAATGTACTTGGACAGAACTTGCAAAACAGATGTGCCTTTATATGCAAATCTTATAATTCAGCAAATGGCATTTTAACAAAAATGGTTAAATATATTTTTGTTAAGATTAATTCTTTGAAGATGAGGCTCCCCTTGTTCTTCTTATGCAGCACACCATCCATAGGCAATGGAATTTGGATTATCAGGAGAGACTTAATCGACCCCTCTTGTGTAGCAATGACAGCTCTCTAGTTGTCAAAATGGCTTTGATGTCCACATGCGTTTCCCATTCTACTACTGCTTTGGCATAGTGGCACTCAAGCCAAAGCCTCCCTGTACATGGATGACATCACCATCTTCTGCTTGGATCTGCTATCAGTGCGTAGACTGATCAATATCTGCCACCAGTTTGAACTGGCTTTGGGTGCCAAGGTAGATTGTGGTAAGAGTGAGGCCATGTTCTTTGGGAACTGGGCTGCCTGATTCTTTGTCCCCTTCACTGTCAGGTCAGTAGGCCTGAAGGTGCTAAGGATATGGTTTGGAGGGAGCAGGGCATGCATTAGAAACTGGAAGAAGTGGAGAGCCATCGTGAAAAAAAACTGGGCATGTGGGAGCGACGCTCCCTCTCTATTGCCAGTAAGAACCTGGTCATCAGGTGGGAGGCACTCTTGGTGTTGCTGTATGTGCGCAGGTTTGACCCATTCCTCACTCAAGCCATTCTGCTTTATCTGGAGGTTGAAATTGGATCGTGTTCAAAGGGACATGCTGTACAAATCTCTAGATGAAGAGGGAAAAAAATGTGCCCAACATTGCCCTCATCCTGATGGCCACCTTTGCGTGTGGCTGCATCAAGCTATGCATAGAATCTCGGTATGCAAATACCAAGTGCCACTATCTGCTAAGGTTCTACCTCTCCCTGGTGTTGCGAAGGATGGGTCTGGCCATGCTGCCGTGGAACGCTCCAAGTAGCTGGACCATGCTGTACCACCTATCCCTTGTGGAAAAATTTATGCAGAGAAACACCTTGGACCACAAGTCGATCAGGCAGTGGTTGGCATGTAATGTCCTAGAGGCCCTGCGGGAAAAGGAGATGACAGATCCTGTCGGATGGTTCCCTGAGCAGACTGTCAAAGTCATTTGGCAGAATGCCTCATTGCCAGAACTTTCCAACAAGCACCAAGATGTAGTTTGGCTGGTGGTGAGAAAGACCCTCTCCGTCAGATCCTTCCAACACGCCAGGAGTCTCATCCCCTCCCCACATTGAACTCAAGGTGGCTGCGGTGCAGAGACCATTGTCCACCTCCTTGTGGAATGTGCCTTTGCAAAGAAGGTCTGGAGAGAGAGGCAGTAGTTTTTGTCGAGGTTCATCCCGAGCAGTTCCATGACACAGGACTCTGTGCTCTACAGGCTGTTCCCAGGGACGTCAACTGCAGCTGGAGGATCATCAACTCGGTGAAAGACGCTCTTTAGTCTGCCCAAAACTTGTTAGTCTTTCAGTGCAAAGAGTGGTCCTCAATTGAGTGTTGCAGACTGCCACATTCCGCGGTCCAGGATTACGTGCTGAGGAACGCTTTAAAGCTTGAGGCAACCACCACAAAGGTGCAATGGGGAAAGCCATAGTGCACCAAGGGACTAGGAATTGTATAGATCCCTCTGGCTATATGACTCACATTGAATGTATGCAGTGAATATTGCATGTATCACAATTGTATTGAAGCACCTCAGAGTGCAACATGATCTATGTAGACAACTTAAATACCATTGTAGTGTCTGACTGTCTGTTATGACCATTTTGAAATGCCTGTAATGTTCCTTGATTGTATTGAAGTACCTCAGGGTGCGACAGGATTTACGTGGAAAACTTGAACATTATTGCACTTTTTGTGATGGCCATTTCGAAAAGTTATCTAATGTTCTTTCAGATATTTTATGAATAAAGTATATTTTCGCAAAAAAACAATAGAGGCAACTGAGAACCTGCCTACCTCTGAGCTTGTGACACCTGCTGTCAGGGGTGGAACTGTCATTGTTTAGCAAACCAGTCTCTTAACTCACAACAGTTGAATACCAATTCTTTGGCACCTCCTCCTAACTGCACCCCATTCAACATCAAGCTACCATTTCCCAAATTGTCACTGACTTCATCTCCTCTGGAGATCATCCATCCATGGCCTCCAACCCCATGGGGTTGGATTTTCATTTTTGAGGTGGGGAGCAGGAATTGGGAAATTTCCCAGCTCGGCCTTCCTGCCTCGGGAGAAAGTGTCTGCAAAGGCTGGATTTTCATTCTAGGGGCATAGAGGTGCTAACTGGAGTCGGGTCCACTGCCCTCAGAAAGTGTTAGGAGGCAGCCACAAGGACTGCCGAGTGCTAAGGCGGGCTGTTTAAAAAGCCCACCTCGGTGTTCTGGGACTTTGTCCTAGTTACAATAAAATCAATTTAAAAAACAGCCATCTAGCCTCACCACTTACTCCCCACATACACCCCATGCCCCACCCATGCCAACTCATACCACCTCATGCCATCCTCCCACCTCCCCCATGAATACTGATACCCTCCATGCTAACCTATGCCACTCATCCACTCCACCATGACCCCTCCTCCATGCCAACCTAGGGCACTTTCATGCCCATTCACCCAGAGTATATGCTCTGTAGGGAACTACCCAGTATACATTCTGTAGGGAACCACTGAACCCTATAGTAATAATAGTACGTGTGGAAACTCTTTAAAAACTGTTATTCATTCATAAAAATTGTTTTTATGGCAGCCCTACAAAAGTGTTGATCATCCAGACCTTTTAAGATATCAGTATCAGAAACTGCATTCACCTGAAACCACTTTGTTTTCTGTAAATAAACATTGTGAAGTTGACAGAATAGATCAAAGAGAAAGAACTGTCAATAAAGCAATGTTTTTCCTGGGACACAGCTCTTTCAACAGACAAATGGATATCTAGGCTCTCAGCCAAGCCTCATTATGCATACTTGGCTGTGGGGCCAAGTATCCAGGAATTGGGTCCCTGGCACCATTTTTAAAGGTCCACAGAGTATCCCTGACACTGAAAATCCAGCCCAAAGACCCCAACTCTACACAGCCTGCTTCAATCACATTCCTAAGAGCCACAAATAGAACTGCCTAATACACACTATGAACTACGATAAACCCACCTTGGCTAGCTACACAGCTGTCTTGACTATATTGTTTCAGTCTGTTCTTGCCCCATTGAACTGATTTCTTCCTGTCTTGAAACACAATATTTTTCCAACTACATTCGGACACCCTCCACCGCTGACATTTTTCAGTTTCCTATCCCTAACCATCTCTTTTCACTGTGGATTCTCAATCCCTCTATGTTGTCATCCCCATCTTAAGGACAACTTGAGGACCCTCTACTTCTTCTTTGAACAGAGGTCCAACCAATTCCCATTCCCCACCCTTCCACCTGGCAGAATTTATTCTTACATTGAATAAGTTCTCCTTGACTCCACTCAGTTCCTCCAAATAAAAGGTGTTGCTATGGAAATGCATAGCCTGGCTTAGCCTCTTCCCTTCCCTTCCTGGACTTCTCTACCTTCATTTCTGGGGATTGGCTGTTGACCAATATCTACTATAAGTTATTGTAAGCCCACCTTGACTAGCTTTACAGCTATATTGACTGCACTTCCCCCCACCCCACTTCTTGCAAGGATTTTATTCCAGTGTCCCAGTTTCTCCTTCTCTATTGCATCTGTTCTGAAGATGCCACCTTTCATACGATATGTCTTCCTTTTGTCTCAACTGAAGATAACCCCCTCCCCATATTGTTGATAGGGCCCTCAACCATGTCCTTTCCATTTTCTGCATTTCAGCTCTCACCCCTTCCCCTCCTTCACAGAACCATCATAAGGTTCCCCTTGTTCTCACCTTCCATCTCACCAGCCTTCACATTCAATGGATCATCCTTCACTATATCCACCGCCTTCAACATGATGTGATCACCAAATCACATTTCAGCATTCTGAAGCAATTGTTCCCTCCAAAATGCCCTATCCACTTTTGAATCCCCCCAACCTCCCCTCCCCTTCCTTTCCCAAGTACCTTTGTGGTTAAGCATGGAAATGCAATATCTGTCCTTTTACCTCTTCACTCCTCACAGTCAAGCTTACCAAACACTCCTTCTAGGTACAACCGTGATTTACTTGTATTTATTTCAATTTAGTACGTTGTACTCACCATTCTCAAGGCAGTCTCCTCCACGGTGGGGAGACCCACTGGGTTGGATGATTGCTTTGCAGGATACTTCCATTCAGTCTGAACCTCAATTTACCGTCAACTGACATTTTAATTCTCTGCCCCACCCGCACTTTGATCTTTCTATCCCTGGCTTCTTAGACTGAAGCTCAATGGAAGCTTGAGGAGTAGCACCTCATCTTTCAAGTCGGCACTTTACAGCTTTCTGGATTCAACTTTGAGTTCAACAATTTCAGATCAAAACCAGCATCCCCATTTTTTTCAAACAGAAGCCATTGGTAATGATTCCACTATTGCCATTTACACCTCCCCAAAACCCACCTTTTGTTTTTTAACTTGTCCCAATAACATTCCCTTTTGTCTTGAACCATCATTCCCATTGTTATTTAGTCTCTCCTGCCATTCACTCTATCACAGACCTTTCCTTTTTACTTTCCTTCCCTTCCCCCTTCCCCTGCCACTGTACTTGCTTATAACATGATACATCTCTAACTTCTTCCAGTTCTGAACATCGACCTGAAACGTTATGACCTGAATTTTTCAGGCAGCGGGTGGGCTTAGCGGGAGCGAGCAGGGGTGGTCACAGAGCCGATCGCCACTGCAATCAGCTCTGCGCCGCCATTTTATGCGGGCAGGCCAATTAAGACCCACCCATTGTAATACGCAAGGGGTAGCACTCAGCGCTACCTTTGCATGTATGCGAAAGAGCACTTCAATCTTCCTGAGGCACGGAGCTGCCTCAGGGAGATTGAAGGGCTTTTGATATTATTAAATAAAAGGCTTAAAATTTTATTTGAACATGTCCCCTCATGTGATTGTGTCACATGATTTAGGATACGTTTTTAAATTTATGAAATTTTAAAAATTTATTTAATAAAAGCTTTAGGAAACCTCACCCTGTTCGTGGATGAGGTTTCCTAGAAAACATGAAGGCCGTTTGTCCTTTTCGCCTCCCTGTCAACCAGTGTTTACAATAACTTCAATTACTTTCTTAATTGTATTAATAGGCTGTTTCCTCTTGGGCAGATGCGCAGCCAACTTCCGTGCGCACCAGCCAAACAAAATATTGCGGGACTGTGTGATGACGTTGGGACACATGCCAGATGTCATCGCGTGTCATTTTACACATCCGCATGTCAGGCCTGCCTTCGCACGCTGACTGAAAAATCCTGCCCTATATTTGTTCCTCTCTCCATAGATGCTTCCTGACTTGATGAGTATTTCCAGTATTTTCTGTTTTTAATAAAGGTTTCTGATATTAATTTTACAGATTAATTTTACTTCTGTCCCAACTGTTCCAGTTCTTCCAATTTCACAGTAGATGTAAGTTAGCCCTGAAGCAAATCTTTTGAGTTATGAGAGTTGGAAGATAAAGTTTTCTCAACCACCACAGGTTTAGTTTCCGCAGACCTTCTATTTATGCACCTCCTAAAGAAAATGTTTTCTATTGATAATCCAATATTTCTACAGAATGTTGCAAATGCACAATCCAGTCAGCTTTAAACAAAATAAACAAATATATATTGAAATAATCAAACATATTGGAGGGAAATTTGGCACAAATATTAATACAAAATATGAAGTTATGTTTAATTTGGGAGTGTGGTGGAGATGGAAATGAGCACAGTGCAAATGATAAATCTCCATGATAGACTGAAAATGATGAACTTCAACTCTCGCTATAAAAATTGGAAAGCAATAGTTTTATTTTCCTAAGCCATTGTGATATTAGAGAGATCACGTTTTGCTGATATGGCTGCAAATAGTTTGGCATCTAAGACCATTGGATTACTTGCATGAAAACCAGACAAAAGGAAGGCATGAATTTTCCACTTCAAGGCCCCAATCAAAAAGAAACCCAGGAGGCTGGTGTGCGATCTGTCAATCTGGAGAGGATATTGCCTGGTTAGGATGCTGCTTTGCCACTGTTGCTGGCCAGTTCAGGAAAGAACACTTTAGAACTGAAGTCTCAGTTGGAATTTTGTCGCTCCTATATTGCCTTCAGGAAAATGGTGATAAAAATAACCTGTGGATGTTTGCAAGTTTTTAGCTACATTTTAAATGTGATGTGTTAACATAATTTTTAATTTATATATATTTACATTTGGAATGGTGGAAATGCATTAATCTCAGTAGACCTCCATAAATATTAATGGGGCATAAATAAAATTGGAATATTTGCAATGCTTCCTGAATGAAAATAAAATGTTCCTCATTTTTAACTTGACAAATTGAGAGCTTTGATTATAAGTCTCTCAAACATCCTAGCATTGATGTGCTTCATCACACAGCATCACTTAATTATTTTCCTTTGTAGGAAAGGATTTAATTCCCTGAATGTCCAGATGGTACGTGATGTCTATAATATGATACAGGTGATTCAGAAAATCATCCTGGCTGTTGCCATAGCATCTACCACAATCTTCCTATCGCAGACTCTGTGCAGATTCTTTGAAAAGGTTAGTTCAAAACAGCAGAGCACAAACTCTTTCCAAAATTATAAATTACTAACATATCTTTGAAATATTCTTTTTGTGTTATTTATTTAGGGAATTTTACTTATGACATGTCAGAGTTTTCCCTTAGGGTTTTTTTTATTCATTTATGAGATGTGGGTATCGCTGGGAGACCAGCATTTATTGCTATCCCTAATTGCCGTAGAGAAGGTGGTGGTGAGCTGCCTTCTTGAACCATTGCGATCCATATGATGTAGGAACACCCACAATGCTGGTCAGAAGCAAGTTCCAGGATTTTGACCCAGCAACAGTGAAGGAATAGCAATATAGTTCAACGTCAGGATGCTGAGTGGCTTGGAGAGGAACTTGCAGTTGGTGGTGTTCCCATGCATCTGCTGCCCTTGTCCTTCTAGATGGTAGAGGTTGCAGGTTTGGAAAGTGCTGATGAAGGAGCCTTGGTGAGTTGCTGCAGTGCATCTTGTAGGTGGTACACACTGCCGCCATTGTGCATCAGTGGTGGAGGGAGTTTAAGGTAGTGGATGAGGTGCCCATCGGGCAGGCTGCTTTGTGTGGATGGTGTCGAGCCTCTTGAGTGTTGTTAGAGTGGCATTTATACAGGCCAGTGGAGAGTATTCCATTACACTCCTGACTCGTGCCTTGTAGATAGCGGACAGGCTTTGAGGTGTCAGGAGGTGAGTTACTCTGTGCTGAATTCCCAGCCTCTGACCTGCTCTTGGTGGTGAGCTACAGCAGGATGTTGTCAGCATACATGTGTAAACTGACACACAGTATTTATATCACACAACAAAAACAAAAACAGAATTACCTGGAAAAACTCAGCAGGTCTGGCAGCATCGGCGGAGAAGAAAAGAGTTGACGTTTCGAGTCCTCATGACCCTTCGACAGAACTTGAGTTCGAGTCCAAGAAAGAGTTGAAATATAAGCTGGTTTAAGGTGTGTGAACCCAGCTTATATTTCAACTCTTTCTTGGACTCGAACTCAAGTTCTGTCGAAGGGTCATGAGGACTCGAAACGTCAACTCTTTTCTTCTCCGCCGATGCTGCCAGACCTGCTGAGTTTTTCCAGGTAATTCTGTTTTTGTTTTGGATTTCCAGCATCCGCAGTTTTTTTGTTTTTATCACAGTATTTATATGGCTGGTCCAGTTCAGTTTCTGGTCAATGGTAACCCCCAGGATGTTGATAGTGGGGGGGATTCAGTGATGATAATACCATTGAATGTCAAAGGACAATGGTTTGATTCTCTCTTGTGGGAGATGGTCTTTGCCTAGCACTTGTGTGGCACAAATGTTACTTGCCACTTATCAGCCCAAACCTGAATATTGTCCAGGTTTTGCTGCTGGATACAGACTGCTTCAGTATCTGAGGAATCACAAATGGTGCTGAACATTGTGCAATCATCTACAAACATCCTCACTTCTGACATTATAATGGAGACAATGTTATTGATGAACCAGTTGAATATGTTTGGGCTTAACACTACCCTGAGGAACTCCTGCAGTGATGTCCCTGAGAGGATTGACCTCCAGCAACGATAACCAGCTTTCTTTGTGCTAGGTATGATTGTGATTCCAACCAGTGGGGAGCTTTCCCCTGATTCCCATTGACTTCAGTTTTGCTAGGGCTCCTTGATGCCACATTTGGTCAAATGCTGCCTTGATGGCAAGGGCAGTCATTTTCACCTTACCTCTTTTGTCCATGTTTGGACCAAGGCTGTAATGAGGTCCTGGCAGAGTCCAAACTGAGCATCGGTGAGCAGGTTAATGCTAAGCAAGTGTCACTTGACAGCATTGTTGATGACACTTTGCTAATGATCAAGTCTAGATCAATGTGGTGTAATTGGCTGGGTTGGATTTGTCCTGCTTTAGTGGACAGGACATGCATGGCCAATTTTCCACATTGCTGGGTAGATGCCAGTGTTGTAGCTGTACTGGAAGAGCTTGGCTAGGGACACAACTTGCTCTGGAACATTATTGCCAGAATATTTTCAGGACTCCTAGCCTTTGAAGTATCCAGAACCTTCAGCCATTTCTTAGTATTACATGGAGTGAATCAATTTGGCTGAAGACTGACATCTGTGAGGCTAAACACCTCAGAAGGAGGTCGAGATGAATCATCCACTCGGCACTTTTGGCTGAAGATGGCTGCAAATGTCTCAGCATTCTCTTTTCCACTGACGTGCTGGGCTGCTCCATCATTGAGGATGGGGATATTTGTGGAGCCTGCTCCTCCAGTGAATTGTTTACTTGGCTACCACCATTCACGACTGGATGTGGCAGGACTGCAGAGCTTTGATCTGATCCATTGGCTGTCGGATCACTAAGTTCTGTTTATCATTTGCTGCTTCTGCTGTTTGGCGTGCAAGTAGTCCTGTGTTGTAGCTTCCCCAGGTTGACATCTCATTTTTAGGTACGCCTGGTGCTGCTTCTGGCCTGCCCTCCTGCAGTCTTCATTGAACCAGGGTTGATCCCCTGGCTTGATGGTGATGGTAGAATGGGGTTATGCTGGGCCATGAGGTCACAGATTGTGGCTGTATACAATTTTGCTGCTGTTGATAACCCACAGCACCTCCTGACAGCTCAGCTTTGAGTAGCTGGATCTGTTCAAAATCTGTCCCATTTAACATGATGGTAGTGCCACACAACATGATGGAGGGTATGCTCAATGTGAAGACGGTTCTTCGTCTCCACAATGACTGTGCGGTGGTCACTCCTACCGATACTGTCATGGACAGATCCATCTGCAACAAGTAGATTGGTGAGGATGAGATCAAGTAAGTTTTTCCCTCTTGTTGGTTCCTGCACCACCGGCCACGGACCCAGACTAGCAGTTATATCCATTAGGACTTGGCCAGCTCAGTCTGTAGTGATGCTATAGAGCCTCTCTTCATGATGGACTTGAAGTCCCCCACCCAGAATACATTCTGCATCTTTGCCACCCTCAGTGCTTCCTCCAAGTGGTGTTCAATATAGAGGAGCACTGATTCATCAGTAGAGGGAGTACAATAGGTGGTAACCAGCAAGAGGTTTCCTTGCCCATTTTGACCTGATGCCATGAGAATTCATAAGGATCATAAGAGTCAACATTAAGGATTCCCAGGGCAACTGTCTCACTACTGTATACCACTGTACCACCACCTCTGGTGGGTCCATCCTGCTGGTGGGACAGGACATACCCAGGGATGGTGATGGTGTGTCTGGGACATTCTATGAGTATGACTATGTCAGGCTGTTGCTTGACTAGTCTGTGAGACAGCTCTCCCAATTTTGGCACAAGCCCCCAGATGTTAGTCAGGAGGACTTTGCAGTTTCGACGGGGCTTGGTGTGCTGTTGTCATTTCTGGTTGTCTAGGTTGATGCCGGGTGGTCTGTTGGTTTTAATCCTTTTAGACTTTGCAGCAATTTCAACTGAATAGCTTGCAAGGCATTTAAGAGTCAACCACATTACTGTGGATCTCGAGTAACATGTAGGCCAGACCAGATAAGGATGGCAGATTTCCCTTTGCTAAAGGGACATTAGTGAACCAGAAGGGTTTTTATGATGATCAACAATGGTTTCATGGTCACCATTAGACTAGCTTTTAATTCCCAGATTTTCAACCAACTGCCATAGTGGGATTTGAACCCATGACCCAGAGCATTATCCTGGGCCTCTGGATTACTAGTCCAGTGACATTACCACTACCCCATATACCTAAATAGCCTATGACTACAGAGCTTAATTTTTAAAATAATTATGATCAAGGATTGTGACTGATGCTACTATGCTGAGCTTCTTTGAAATATTATCGGCTAGATATCCTCGACTCATTATGTCAGCCATCTTACAATCATTTTGTTGTGATAATTGTTCCAATTGTGAAGAATACTGTAGATCCTTTTAAAGACATCATCAGGCAATACTGTATTTTGTAATTCAATATTTTGATATTTGCAACCCCACAGCAGCACTGTGGACATAACAGTGTAGATGCTGGGAAAATATTTATCCTGGCTGAGGATTCTAGAATAAGGAGCCATAGGGTTTGGCCATTTAGGACTGATTTTGGGGAGAAATCTCTTCATTCAAAGGACTGCGAATTTTGGAATTCTCCAGAGAGTTGTAGATGCTCAATCTTTAATTATATTCAAGACAAAGATGAAAATGTTTTTTGGATACTAAATGAGTTAGGTCTTATGTGGATAGTGTAGGGAAGTGTAGTTGAGGTACAGGTAAGCCATGAATGATGAAGCAGGCTTGAAGGACCCAATGGCCTGCTCTTGCTCCTATTTCTTATGATCTTATAATGCTGGAGAAGTCAGTTAAAGTTGAAACAATCTTTTCTGATATTTTTAAGACAAAACACACCCCTTCCATTGTATTGACATGGTAACTCTAATATCTTCTCTGAGGTATTGAAACATTAGTGAAATATTTGTAAGTATTCTGAAAATCATATTTTATGGTGACTTTATTTTGTGCCCATTAAGATGAAGAATGTCATTTCTGTGAAATGGATGATTTCCTTGTTTGGACAACAAGCATCAAATACTCCCACATCAGTAACACCACAGTCAGATGTAGACTGAGACCCAGACTTTTGCTCCCAGGTCAAGTGCACAAAGACGGGAGGATTCCCGGCTTCACAAAACTGACCTTTAAAAATAGCTTTATTTTTAAACTTTGGAGACAGTGCTGGAGCTCCAAGACAGGTCTTCTGCCCAGCCCAGCTCCGCACCTGGCGTCCTCCTCAGTTTATCTTGATTTGGTCACTCCTGGATATTGGATTTTCAGCCCAGGGCAAGACTGGGGGTGGAGGGGTAATACCTGGGGTGTGGCGGACTGGATTAGAAGCTGGAGCTACCAAACCGAGGAGGATGTCAGGTGCGGAGTTGGGCTGGACGGAAGGTCTGACTTGGAGATCTGGCACTATATCCAAAGTTTAAAAATAAAGATTAAAACATGCAACATCCCTCCATCCCTCACCCTCTTCACACATTCCCATGCTCCATCCATACCAACCCATGCAACCTCATGACCCCACCCACCGCCCATAAACCCTCATACTCTCCATGTCAACCTATGCCCCCCTCAAGCTCTCCATACCAACCTATGTCCTTCCACCCACCCCTATGGACCTTCATACCCTCCATGCCAACCTACGCCCCTCCACCCAACCCCATGGCTCTTAATAGCCCCAAGCCAATTTAGTGCCAACTCATCCAACCCATGCCCCCACCCACCACCCTTTGCCCTTCTTACCTACCCTGCCAACTCACCCAATATCCACCATGGGCAGACCTTAAGACCCATGTAGAGATGAGATAAAATAAGTTCTATTAAATATAGTTCTAAGTATCTGTTGCACACTTCACTATATTGAAAAAAGACTCTCATTCATACATTCATTTGCTGCATTTACACACATTCAACTAAATAAAGTATTGTAACAACAAACATTTCATTCAAGTTCACAGTCCCTTATAACAACAAGAATTGGAATTCATAGTCTCACAATAAAGAGCCTCTAACCACTTGTGACTATGAATCACAAATGAAATGGCAGTCACCCTACTGTGAGAATAGATGGTTGTGAAATTAGTCATGCAGCATTAATCCAATAATGAAAGCCCCCAGGCTTATGTCAATAGACAGAGTGAAGTAGCAAGTGATCATTTTTTAACACTCCAAACATTTTTTTCGAAGATTTAAAGGGGAGAACTTTTAAATGCCTTGACAGCTTAATAGCTCCCTTTGACAGCTCCGTTTGACAGGTGTGCCTGACAGTTATGACATTTTATTTTGACATGGTCTGTTGACAATTCCAATGAGATTGACAGTAATGAGTTTATGTAATTTTTAATGCACATTTATGCCTAATTTTAACAATTCCAGAGGTAACCTGACCTCCACCAAAGGGCACCTTATCCCCCCCGAAGGTATCCCAGGACCAGATCCAAAGGGGTATCTTACCTCTCTAATGGGGTACCTTGGCTTTCTAAACAAATCCACAAAGTTTAGATTTGCTCTTACCTGGTCTAATCTGCACACTTCAGGTTTCATGCTCCTGGTCTACCAGTGGGGGTAGCTGATGATATAAGTGACCAGCTGCCTCTGTAAACCATGCATATATGAAACATATCTCACCCCCACCCCCACACCCGCAAAAATGGGAAGTGCCCTGTTCGGAGGATGGACTTACGATTTTTGGCCACTTCTGCCATTTTCACCACAATGGAGAGTCTCTCCATCAGGATGAAGATCTGGGTCTGAGGCTCCTTCTACCCCACCCTAACAATGTATCATAACCTAATCTCAGAGCACCAGTGTCTTTTTTTCCCCATTTCCAACACTAGCCATCCTTATGATCTCTCTGCATAAGATGATCAATGCAATTCCCATTTATATAAAATTATCCTTTGCCCTGAAGGAACAGAGTTAAGGGTCCCAATTTCACATTTCATGTGCAAACTTTGTGGGGTTGTTTAGTTCAGTTGGCCAGGTGGCTAATGTGTAGTGCAGAATGATACTAATGGCATAGGTTCAATCCCTATACAAGCTATGGTAGTTCATGGAAGCCCTGCCCAATGATTGATGTGGAGTGGTGTCCCTCAAGCTATCTAACCATTTAGATGCTTATTGTCCCTTGCGGGCTACCTTACCTAAGATTCCTACAGAAATAAATTATATTAACCAGGACTGGATTTTACACCCCCCACCCCCCCAAACCTCCCAACTACCCACTGGACTTGTTTTAAAGGGGGCATGTAAAATACGAGGGATGGCAAGCCCAACACTGAGCTGTCCCCCATAAGATGGTGGAGTGGGGGAGGGAGAGCACTGAAATCGGCAGCCTGCCCGCTACATGTAAATAAATAATTAAGAGTAAATTGAGCTTGTTTACATGCCAATTGACCCCAAAATTACACTGCCTACCCCATAACATAATTGGCGTGGGCAGGCAGGCAGGAGTGGGCAGCCTATTCTTTCAAAAACATTTTTAAAAGGGCAGGAAGGAAGGATCTTGTTGAATCCTAGTCACCTGTTTGTTGGATCCTGTTCACACGCTTGTTATAAGGGATGGCCAATTTGGTACTAATGATAGAGTTGAGTAGCAGACACTTCATAGATAGAAACTCTGTTTATTTACAAAGGTACTCAGCAGGAACTAAACATGTGCTAATGCTTCAGTCTCTATCTCTATACTGTAACTACTAACTGCTGACTACTAACTACAGAGGTAGCCCGCGCTACTCTGCTATTGGATACTAAGATCATGTGATCTTCCATTATAACATTCTTCTTAAAGGTATATTACACATCAGATTGCTACTTCCCTCCACCTTTACTCAGAAATACATTTTAAATTTACAATGACAATTTTTTCAAAACACCACTGATAAGTAACTTACCAATTCAGTCTTTCTGGGGGTTTCCTTATGTGTGTAGAGCATCTCAGCTCTACAACTTCAGATGCTTTGTCAGGAACCTCCTTTTCCAGAGTTGTGTGAACAGGTGCTTCGGTGGGCATCTGCAGATCTGCATCCTCCTCTCTTGAAGGAACAATAGATGTGGCTGAGCTGGGCTGAGTTCTCTCAACAGGAAACGCTGACCTGGTCACGAACGCTGGCAATTTCTTGGCAATTTGTTTCTCTCTTCCTTAGATGATCCATGTTTCTCCATATGACTTGGCCTTCCACCTCCATGTGGTAAGAGAGCGGTCCAGTCACTGCACTTATTTCACCCAGTAACCACTTTGGTCCTTCTCCAAAGTTCTTTACGTATACCGTTTCTCCCACGGTAAATTTTCTCTTGTGACAATGCGAGTCGTGCCTAGTTTTCTGACTTCCCTGACTCCTTTCCACCTTCCCCCCTAAATTCAGCATTATTAAGCTCAATCTCGTCCTGAGACAACATTTCATCAATAATTCCGCAAGTGTGACACCTGTTGATATGTGCGTGGTGGTCCAATAACAGAAAAGAAAGCGTGCCAGCTTGCTTGTTAAGGAATCTTCAGTTAATTTCTTCATGCCAGCCTTGAATGTTTGGACCGCCATGTTGGCCAGTCCTATTGAGGAAGGGCGGTATGGTGAAGTTTTTACATGAGTGATACCATTGAGGCTGATAAACCGTTGAAACTCAATACTCATAAATGCCATGCTGTTATCAGAAATGACTACTCCTGGTATTCCGTTAATGCCAAAACTTTGACATAACTCCTCAACTGTAGCAGAGACATTGATGATTTCACCTCACATATGTCCATCCATTTTGAGTGGGCATCAACGATGAGCAGAAACATTGTTCCCATGAAAAGTTCAACATAGTCAATATGTAACCGCACCTATGGTCTTCCTGGCCATTCCCAAGGGTGTAATGGAGCTGTTGAAGGTAACTTTTACAGATGCTGCTATTGTACACAATTCTTCACTAAACTCTCTATTTCTTCATCCATCCCAAGCCATCACAGGTAGTTGAGTGCTATGGTCTTCATTCGGATATTCCTGGATGTGCGCTGTGTAGTTCAATTAGCAAAGGCTCTCTACCCTTTAGAGAACCTAACACTCATACTCCCCACAATAAGGTGCCATCCTGGCTGGTTATTTCATGTCTTCTGTTAAGGTATAGTTTCATTTAATCAGAACAGGCCCTTGTGATCAACCATGAAGTACTTGTTCTTGTACCTGAAATAGGACTGGAACCCTACTTGTCCAGTCTCTGATCTGTCGAGCATACAGTGGTGATGAATCTAAGAAATGTAACAACAAAATAAGTTCTTGGGGAACTGGGACTTCCACATCCTTTCCTTGTACAAGCAAATGACGAAGTGCATTGGCGTTTGCAATTTGACTACCAGGCCTATGTACAAAAGTATACTCGTATGCTGCCAGGATAAAAGCCTTATTTGTGTTTCTGTGCCTTCTTTCTATGTGCCTTCTTCTTTTTAGCGCTGACTTTAATCTCAGCCTTCTTTTCAACTTCAATATTGGCCCGACTAATCTCTGATGTAAGCTCGACTTGTATGAACTCAATGCTTGAGTCTCCCAGAATTCCATTATCTGTCACTTCTTAGAAAATTATGCGACTTTTGTCTCCAAAGCCTCTTTGGTTTTACATAGCTGATTCTTCAGCTATTCCATCTCTTTTTTTGTATTTGTTTGCTGCCTCCTGGAAAATTAAGAATTGTTGTGTCTTCTCTGCCAACTCATCCTTCAGTTTGGCCGAGAGGTGCTGAATTCTTTTTGTTTCTTTTCGTATTTTTCCAGTGGTACAAACTTAGACCTGAGGGAATTTTCTAGTATGTGAAGGTCTTTCAGCAGGTTTTCTTTTTCCTTTCTGAGGTTGCTTGCCTCATCTGGAACTCTGTCCTTAAGCACCGTCTCTTCGAGTTCCTTCCTGCTGTTCTTCCATGTTTTGGCTTAAGACAGTGCTTCAGGTTGTTGAGCCTTTAAGCACTCCTTTTCCAAAGCAGAAACATTTCTTGCTTCCTTTTGGAATCTCAGTGGTCCCTCAAGATTGATTTCCCTTAGCCAGTTTCACCCTAGGAGGCTTGGTCCTCTGCCTCTCAATACCAATACTGATAACTTTACTGACTGGCTCCCATAATGTACAGTTACTGTACTAATGCCTTTGACTTGGATGTCTTCACCCATGTATGTTTTTAATTGGGCAGTTATTTCTTCCAAATTTAATTGATGTTCCCCATTACTCAGACATTTGTAGGTATGTTACCCAATAACTGTAGTGGAAGCTTCTGTGTCCAGTTCCATTTGAATAGGTCTACCATTCACTTTCACTGTTACATAGATTGGTTATGTTTTTCCAACCTTCAAGTTATACAATGAATAAATATCTGAATCTGTTGCTTCAGGCTCTTCTACATTGTAGATCTCACTGTTTTTTTTCTTTTGTTTAAAAGTCTGCTTGACTCTTTCCTTATACTGTCTCATTATGTAACTGTTTTTATGTCAACAAAAACATTCTGGGCAGAATTTTCCCCAATTGGGGGGGTAGTTCAGGAGCGGGCACATAGAGGCATGCCTCCGATTGGCCCCTGATTGGGGTCACGCTGCCATTTTACATGGGCAGGCCAATTAAGGCCCACCCAGCGTGACGCCCACAAGGATGCGCTATGTGCTCCCTGTGTGGGTGGGGGATGTTTCCCTGAGCCAAGAGTGCACTCTTTCACACATGCACATGAAAGAGCGCACTCATCTCCCTGAGGCTAAGTGCTGCCTCAGGAAGATTGGCTCCGCATTAAAAAATGTTAAAAACAGAAAAAAAAATATTTCCCTGACATGTCCCCTCATGTGACACTGTCATATGAGTTGGGACATATCCATCACTTTGAGTTACACTTTTATTAAATTTTAAAAACCTACATGAAACCTCCAACCGCCCGTGGATGAGGTTTCACGTTTTTTCCAATGCCTGCCAGGGCTCCCGGCCTGCTCACCAGCTTTAAGGTTGGACGGACAGGTCCACTAATTACATTAATGACTTTGTCAATCGCCTTAATAGGCCATAGACAGGTCGGTAGGCGCATAGCTGATTTGGCTGAGCCCCCAAAAACATGAAAATTTAAATGAGGCCTGGTGACATTGGGAGTTCCACCTGATATCATCCCGCATCATTTTGCGCATCGGTGAGCGGGCCCCGCCCCCGCTTACTGACCGGAAAATCCTGGCCTATATTTTTTTCAAGTGCCAATCGACAAAACATTTTTTGTTTCCACCTCTATTGATATTATTCCTTGTCTTCACTGCTGAGTTGTTTTTACTCATTTTCCTGATAGCAAGGGTTGTTTCCTGTCTCTCAGTGGAGTATTGCATTTTCGCACCCTTTTTGGCTGGGGCTTCCCCCACGATGCAGAGGATTTTGTGCGCCCTGTATGGCTTTCGAATCTCTAACTGCATTTTCCATTGCCAGTGTAATGTCTAGAGACTTCTTAAAATCCAAACTTGTTTCGGACAACAATCATTACTGAATTGTGTCTCCATTCACACCGCACACTAAATGATCTCTAAGCATATTATTTAAGGATGTACCAAACTGACAATGTTCTGTTAATTGCCTCAAGCTTGCCATATAGCTTGCAACTGTCTTCCCCGGGGCTCTAATTCTTGAATTAAACTTGAACCTTTGCATCATTGCTGGGGGCTTTGGTTGGTAATGACCCTGCACCAGGTCCACTAACTCATCAAAATTTCTCGAGTCTGGGGTACTGAGTGCTGTCAAACTTTGAATCAAGCTGCAAGTCTTAGTCCCACATGTACTTAACAGGATCACCCACTTCTTTTCTACCCCCAAAATCTCAATTGCTTGGAAAAAGAACAAGAGATGCTCAATATAGTGGGATCAATCGTCCATTGCTGGATCAAAAGGATCAATTCTTCCAAATTGCAGCATGCTGTGAGAGTTACTTCGACGATTTGAACAGAGCTTCTACTTACAATTGCTGTGTGAGGTACAGTGCTGATTTTGTTTCTCTTGCTTGCTTCTGTTTAACTTGTTTGATCCATGTTACCAGTTTGTTGAATCCTAGTCACCTGTTTGTTGGATCCTGTTCACACGCTTGTTATAAGGGGTGGCCAATTTGGTACTAATGATAGAGTTGAGTAGGAGACATTTCATAGGTAGAAACTCTATGTTTACTTACAAAGGTACTAAATAGGAACTAAACATGTGCTAACACTTCAGACTCTATCCCTATACTGCTGCTGCTACTAACTACTGACTACAGACTACTAACTACAGAGGTAGCAAGCGCTACTCTGTTATTGGGTACTAAGATCATGTGATCTTCCATTCTTCTTAAAGGTATATTACACATCAGATTACCACAGATCTATACTATGTTTGGGGTGGTGGGCGATGGGTGGTGGGGGGCGGTGCCATTTGTGCATCAGGGGCACTCCCCCCAAGATAGTACCCCCTTCCTTCCTGCCCACAACCACACCTGCCTCACCACACCCCCCTCTAAAGTGGCCAACCCTTCCCTGCCCAATACCCCAACTTAACTGTGTCCAGGATCCATTGAGACCTTCATCTTGAGCTTGCTTGCAGTCCTGCCAACACCCACTGCTGAGCTCTGGCACTGCCTTGACTGCAAGAGCAAGGATGTGACTTCCTCCCATGAGGGTGAAAGTCCCACTCTTACCTTGTTGTTGCAGACCACAGCACATTATACTTTGGGATGGAAACAGATCGGCTTTTTAGTGAGGGGGCTGAGCAGCACGCTCCCCTGTAAAATCCAGCCCCTGGTGTATGCCTCTTAATTTCACACTCTCATAGTATTACTGAATTAACTAACCACATTCCAGAATGTGGACATGCTACTGTAACTTCAACAATACACTATTGTTAACAACTTCGACAGAAAAAGCATTTTATATATATCATTAAGCTTACACTGTCACATTTCAAATGCCATGGTTAACATTTCACTTGTTAAAAAAAAACAAATCATGAACAATCCTAAAAAGGAGCCAGCCATTCCCTGTTGTTTTTTTCCGTACTTCAGGCAATCTTGCCCCTCCTGAGGAAGGGACCAAACTAACTTCTAATCTTGTGAAACTCTCAGCAGCACACAACCTGCAATTAACCTCAGAAATGGAATGTGGTTTTTGGTTCAATTACCTACAAGCGGTGCCAGAGCAGTGAAGTTAAAATAATAGGCAGCTTCAGTCGAGGTGTTCAAGAGGGAATTGGGTTACTATCTGAAAAAAAGGTGAGGGAATGGTAACAGGTGCATTGCTGATTCGGAGGGCTGGCGCAGACATGACAGGCCAAATGGCCTCCCTCTATGTTCTAACAATTCTGTGATTCTGTGAATAGTTAATTTTGTGCCTAAATCTCAGAACCATGTTCTGGATCTCAGACCACCCATGAACGATGACACCAAGGATGAGCTAATTTACGTTTAATAATCCTGTGTGAATGGTTTGAATGAAAGGTAAAAATATAAAGCATCACTCATGATTTAATCAGATACATCAGTTAAAAAACATATCCTGGTATACAGTAGAGATTTTTGGAACCAGACTTTCATCAGGGGTGTAATATTGAGACCTGGAACAGATAGGATTTGAAAATCATGTTCCTAGAGGTTGTCTCAGAATCCCAGTGCCTCCGGGACAGTTATGTATTTTCAAAGCCCCAGTGAGAGGAGGGAGCGGGAAACATGGTCGCTGCCAATCAACGGCCCATTAAGTTCCTTAAGGAGCTCATTAAGGGGCCTGTCTAGTTCAAATTAAAATTTTGATGCTCAATTCAGTGAACCCAATCATTTTGGTGCATCTTAGTGCACAGCTGCTGGATTTGCTGCGGGGCCATCAGAAGCTGTCTCCCCACTTATTCACAGTTTACCTTTCCTGGATTACCTTTCATTGGATCCAGCACTACTCTGTTATCTACCCTCCATGGCCTCTTGCATTGTCGTGGACACCACCTGCCCTTGAGGGAGCTGCCTGACCTGCTCTCTTCAGCAAGGCAGTGACAGCCCCCAACATGACCGTCGTCTGCAACTCCCACCTTCTGGTGGCACTCAGCACCTCCAATTGAGGACTGAGCTCGCTTCCCAGCTAATTAGGCTTTGGTAATCTGAGGTGTAATACACCTTTAAGAGAATATGAGCAGATTGACCACATGATTGTATGACTCAATTGCTGTGTAGCATGAGCTACAATGTTAATGTTAGTCTAGTGTAGGGTCTGGTTGGGGAAGCACATATCATGTTAGTGCTCTGTTGTCTGTAAATAAACAGCATGTGCTTCTTTTCATATTGGTCTCTGTGCCTGCAGTATATTGTTATCGACCCACCCGCCAACAGATAACCGTGTAACCGGTTCGCGAGCAAAGCGACCCCGCAGTGGAACATAACATAGGCCATTTAAATTTTAAATGACGCAGCTTGGGTGTGGGTTCGGGGCCTGGAATGCATCCAAATGTCAAATTCCCGACTCCTTACTGAAAATCTGGCCCATGTTTCTCTGCTTTTCTTTTGAAGCAGGTGCTGTCTTCGATGTTATTAATTCCTCAACCGACATCACTTAGAAACTAATTGTGTGGTCATTATCATATTGCTGTTTGTGGGAGCTTCCTGTGAGCAAATTGGCTGCTGCATTTCCTGCATTGCAACAGGGACCACACTTAAAAGCTACTTCACTGATTGTAAAACACTTTAGGAAGCTGTAAAATCATGAAAGATACGGTATAAATGTATCTTTTTTTCTCTCTTTTCAGTAGAATGTTTACCACTTACTCCCAATAATCATAATCGGCAAAATCTTGCTGGAGAAATAATTGCCTGTTAACGCTCCAGCAAGATCTGACCCAACATTTTTCTCCTTCCCTGAATGTGCATCATGTTTTGCAACCTCAGTGCAAACCACAATGACAGTGACCAATAAATCTCTGTGAACTAAAATCAATTAGTGGCTAACTGACTATCATCTACTAGTTTTAAAAAAACTGTTTTCAATTAACTCCAGAAAATTATCTAAATAATTCAAATTAATTTGAGATGATTTGAAAGGCAGCATCATCTCAATATCTGAACAGTCATGAACAGCCTGTTTTGCAAAGCAGATGCATGTCTATGGATGTAGCTGTACCAGCTGTACACTGCACCAGATGTTGTATCCCTTCAACCTGCATTGTGATTTCAACATTTTTACCTTAGCTTTTACTTTAAATTGTGTGTATCATACAGACCAGCAAGGTCCCAAATTTGACCCTGGCCCATGTTGAGCTAGTAGATCACACCCACAAAAGGAGTGGGATTCTACAATTGGCCTCAGCACCTATAGGCAGTGCCAGATTTATGCATAAGCTAAGTAACCTACAGCTTAGGACCTCACATTATGAGGGGCCTCTAAATATGGAAAAAAGACTAAAATCCAAGTTTTTTATAATCAGTTGAAAAATGAAGGAGACTGGAAGAAAGGACTCTCTAAACTAGACATTTTGGTTCTGATATGACAAAAATATACTTATATGGCTATACAATTATTTATCATATTGAATTTATAAAACTGTGCAGTAAAATTTCCCTAACGTCCCCTCATGTGACAATGTCATATGAGTTGGGACATGTCTATAATTTTCACAAAAACTTTATTAAAATTTTTAAAGATCTACATGAAACTTCATCCTGTCCGTGGATGAGGTTTCATGTCTTTTCTACTTCCCTGGCTTGCCCATCAACCTTAAGGTTGGGTAGGCAGGTCTTTTAATTGCTTAACTGACTCTGTCAATGGCCTCAATTGGCCATTGACAGGTTGGCGGGCGTGCAGCTGATTTTAAATGGGGCGCAGTGATGTCAGGAGTTCCCACCGACAAAACCGCACATCATTTTATGTGTCAGCGAGCAGGCCCTGCCCCCCGCTCACCAATGCGTAAAATCCTGCCCAAGAGATTTTTTTATTTTAAAATGCCTTCCTTTAAAAAAAATTCTAAAAACTAATAAAGTATGAAAAATACACGTGGTGTAGTCGAGATCCGCGATATAGTTGTCTTCAGAAAATTTTGCACAGAGATCTCCATTCATTCCTTGACACCAGGTAAATATATATTATTGAAATACGTGTGTTGTATTTTTTAACTTCTACTTTACTTGTAAATATAAAGGATTGAGTTCAAAGGATTTGTCTTGCGTTTAATTGTCTCACTATTATTGAGAGGTCTGTTAAAAATGAAAAGAACTTTTGAAAGTGGATGTCAGAAGAGAAAAAAGAAGCAGCAGTTTGATGGGCGGATAAAACAATTACTGAAAGTTATTTCACTGTAAAAAATAGGAGGAACCTCATACCCAAGCGAATCAGCTGGGCCCCCAGCAACCACAAGCGTCCACCTCTTCTACTAAGATAAATGATACAGATGTGAATGTGACTACTACACCTGAGAATGTTGCAGAGCCTGAAGTCGCAGCTGAAGGAAATAGATACACAAAGTCCAATGACCCTGGTCTTGGGGTGTCTTAGCTGAGGATGATATTTCATTCTGGACACAGAATGTTAACATTGGAATGGCCCATTTGAGAAATCGAAGCAGTTATTCAAAAAAACCAAATTAGATATTATTCAATAGGTCTAGTTCATTCAATAAAAGTTAATGACAAAAAATACAATCAAGAGTAGCTAGTATACTCTCCATAAACCGGTTGTGTTTACTGTTTTGTCTGCAAACCCTTCTCAACATCATCAACTGCTGGCCACTGATAGGGTTAATAACTGGCAAAACCCTGTTGGAATTCAAAATCATGAGAACTTTGAGGGTCATAGAACAGCTTTGCTTACATTACTGATGAGGCAATGTGGGTTAACCTTGGATTCACACTTGAAGGAACAGGTGAAAGAGGTAGAGTACTGGAGGCACGTTCTTGAATGTGTTGTTGTAGTTATGTGCACATTAGCAGAACGTGGACGAGCCTTTAGGGGAGGCATTGAAGAGTTTAGCTCGCCACATAACAGGAACTTTCTTGGCTTGATAGAATATATTGCTAAATTTGACCTATTTCTTGGCAGCCAGATAAAACATGGAAGCAGTGGATCTGGGAAGCCTTCGTACTTGTCTGAAATAATATGTGATGAACTCACCTAGTTTATGGCTGAAAAAGTAAAAGGATCTATTTTGGATGTCTTGAGAAAAGCGGGATGCTTCAGTTTGTCTGTTGACTCTACACAGATTTTTCACATGTTGATCAACTAACTGTTATTGTAAGATATGTGTCATCCAATGAAGGTCTTGAACACTTTCTAACTTACCTTGCATTAGAAAGCCATTGTGGTGAAAGTATGGCCAATATGGTGCTGGATTACCTAGGCAATGACTACTAAGTTGACTTCAGTAAGTGCAGAGGACAGTCGTATGACAATGCAGCTAACATGGCAGGAAGGCATAATGGCATGCAGCAAAAACTTCTAGAGAAAAATAAGTATGCTCTATATATTCCATGTGCTAGACGTTCATTGAATTTTGTTGACTGTGCTACAGTTGATTGCTGCCTAAATGCAATATGGGTTTTTTTTGCTGTTGTGCAACAAATACGCGCATTCTTCTCTGCCTCTACAAAATGCTGGACAGTACTCAAACCATTTTCCTGACACTAGGTGGGAAAAACATGCAAAGGCTACTTCAGTCATAGCTGAGAGAAAAGGTTCAATTATTGATGCTCTTACTGATCTTTATACTGATGACAATGAAAAATGTGATACAAGGAGAGAAGCTGGCATCCTGCAGGAGAAAATGAAGGAATTAAAGTTTGTGTTCATGTTAGAACTTTGGAATAATTTGTTAGATCAGTTCCACAAAACCAGCCAGGCCCTACAGGACCCAGAGATAGCCCTCAGTACATGTGCAAAGCTTTACACGTCACTCCTTCACTTCTTGAAAGAAACCCGAGAAAGTTTTGATAAAACTGAACTCAAAGCAAAAGAAAACCTGTCTGATGTTGACTACAAGTGTGTGAGTAAAAGGAAAAGAAGAAGAAAAAAAGGAGTCAATGATGGAGATGCACCAAAGGCTGATGAAGTGCTTCTTCCAAGAGACAAATTTTGAGTGAAATCCTTTATTCCTATGATGGATGAACTTGAAACCAACTGGAAGAAAAGAGCAATCATATACTAAATGCAAACAGGCATTTTGTCAGACATGCCTTTGTATATGTGCAAATATAAAGCTTTCATATTTATATTTTCAATGTCCTTTCTGTGATGTATTATTTTTCATTGCACGGGGCCTCTTAAGCTTGACATAGCTTAGGGCCTCAGCATGTCATAATCCAGCCCTGCCTGTAGGTCTGGAAGTGGAAAATCAGCCAGAGATCTTGCTGCTCGTCTCTCTCAGCCAGAAAGTTTATATTTGTGAATACCAGGTGAACACAGCAGTAGGCTCAGGTGGGATGTCCCCATGGTCAAATAGTATGCTTGCCATTGTCTCATGCTTAAAGCAATTCTACTTGTGTGAAGTATCAGAGATTGCCAATACCTGTGGATCTGGGTGGAATCAGAAGGGGGCCATTTGGCCTGTTGTCCTTGTGCTGGCTCTTTGAAAGAGCAGTCATGCTTAGTCCCACACTCCTGCTTTTTATTTTTAACCCTCTGAGCTCTTCATCCTCAAATACCTGCCCAACTCCCTTTTTAAATTGCTTACAGAATCAGCTTCCACCGCCTTTTCAGGTAGAATGGTCCAGATCATGACCACGCTCCGAGTGAAAAAAAATCCTCATCTCCCCTTTAGATCTTTTGTTGATGGTTTTAAATCTATGAATTCTGGTTAATGCCCCACACTAAAGAGAGAGTATTTTTTCCCTATATACACTATTAAAACCTCCCAGTATTTTTAATACCTCGATTAATTCACCTTCTCTGTTCCAAGGAGACCAGTCCTAACTTTCCTGAGCCGCCCCTCATGACTGTAGTCTCTCATTCCTGGTAACATCCTGGCATTAATAATTTCCTAGAATGATCTTTTTGCTTCAATATTCTGTGATTCTAGTTATAAACCCAAGTGACCCATATGCTTTTTTAACCACTTATTAATTTACCCTGCCAGCTTTAACATTTTGTGTATTTGAACACCAAGGTCAAGAGTCTGTAATAGGGTATATATAGATTAAATGAGTGGGCAAAAATTTGGCGGATTGAATTTCATATGAGAAATGTTAGGTTATTAACTTTGGTAGGACGATTTAGAAAAGTAAAACATTATTTAAATGAAGAGAGATTGCAGAATGCTGTGGTACAGAGGGATCTGAGTGTCTTTGTGTATGAATCACAAAAAGTTAGCAAGTACAGCCAGTAATTAGGAAGGAAAATGGAATGTTGGCCTTTATTACAAGGGGCTTAGGGTATAACAATAGAGAAGTCTTGCTACAATTGTCCAGGGCATTGGTTAGACTTCAGCTGGAATACTGTGTCCAGTTTTTGGTCTCCTTACTTAAGGCAGGATCTTCCTGCTTTGGAGACAGCTCAGAGAAGGTTCACTGAGGGGCTGGAAACTGTAACCGCCCCCCCCCCATATATGCCTAACATAGAATGTATATTATAAATATCAAGAGTATTACAATTATATTGAAGCACCTAAGAGTGGAACATGCTGTAAGGAGACAAGTTGAATTTCATTGTACTTTCTGCACTTTTTGCAGTAAAAATGTTTTGTAATGTACTTTTACAGATTTTATGAATCAAGTATATTTTTGGAAAAAAAGACAGTTTAGAGAAAGTTCACTAGGTTGGTTCTCTAAAGGTTTTATGAACTACTCCTGCTCCTATTTTTATGTTTTTATGATATGACAAAATAATTGAGGTCATATGCCATTCCATGGTTAATTACCATGGCATTTCTCAATGGTCCCATTGTCTTGGCTACCATTTGGGTTTTCCCTAAACCTATTATATTTTAAGATCATTGTGTGAGTCGAAATATGTTTCAAAATGAATGAAAAACTCCTCTTTCAGCCTTCCCTATGGCTTCTGTTCCTTTTAAAAGTGCCCACATTTACATGTAGCACCAGTTACATCTGCAGCTGGTGCTTAGAAATAACATCTGCAATGTTAAAAGGCATGTCAAGTAATCTTAATTCCAGGACATATTATTAGTACAGCATTGTAGGCCTGTGAGACAATGAGATAGAGAGCAGGAATAATTTTCCTTTTATTAAGGCCTCAATACTTTAAGAACATGAGGTAATTGGTTCATGAATAATAATTTTGAACGTTGAATAAAAATAAATGTAAATGTTTCAGCCAAAAACACTTCTCAGATTTTGTCGGAAAAATTCTGTAACCCAAAGCATCTTCTAAAGTGACCTTTGCAGATTCTATTCCCAATCAATCCCAGCTCCCACTGATAGATTGTCTCACTTATGACACCCCAGTTATTGACCCATCCTCCTCACCCATTATCATCATATTCCACCCCTTTGTTATCATCTTATTTCCCCTGTTGTCATCATGTTCTCCCATTATTGTCATAATCCACTCCCAATATAGTTCTATTCTTCCCCGTTTTGTCATAGTACCCCTATTGTCATCATAATACCCCAGTTATGGTCACAGGCCTCCATTATCATCCTATTCTTCTGTTATTGTCATATTCACTCCGCACCCACCCCCCATCCTATTCCCCCATTTATTGACATACTATCCCCACTGCCCCATTTTTATTATTATTAATTTAAGGGACGTGAGTGCTGCTAGCAAGGCCAGCATTTATTGCCCATTTCTAATTGCCCTTAAAAGTAGTGGTGAGCTGCCTTCTTGAATCACTGTAATCTGTGCGGTGTAGGTGCACTCACAGTGCTGTGCGGAAGGGAGTTTCAGGATTTTAACCCAACAATGATGAAGGAATGGCAATATATTTCCAAGTCAGGATGGTGTGTGGCTTGAAGGGGAACTTGAAGGTTTTTGTGTCCCCATGCACCTGTTCCCCTTGTCCTTTTCAGTGGTAGAAGTCATGGGTTAGAGAGTTGCTGTCAAATAAGCCTTGGCGATAGTAGACCCACCAGTCACAGTGCACAAGTGGTGAAGAGAGTGAATTTTTAAGGTGGTGGACAGAGTGCCAAACAAGTGATCTACTTGGTGGTGTCAAGTTTCCTGAGTATTGTGGATACTGCTCTCATCCAGGCTAGTGAGCGTAACCCATCACACTCCTGACGTAAGTACATCAAAAATAGGAGCAAGGGTAGGCCATTTGACTCTCCAAGCCTGCTCTCCCATTCAATAAGATTCTGGCAGACCTTCTATGCCAACTCCAGCTTCCCACACTATTCTGATATCCCTTAGTCCCCAAGTATCCAAAAATCTATCAATTTTTGACTTGAATATACTTAATGACTGGGAATTCACAGCTCTCTGGGGTACAAAGTTCCAAATATCCACAACCCTTTGAAAGAGTTTCTCCTCATCTCAATTCTAAACAAACAATCCCTTATTCTGAGACTGTGATCCCAAGTTCTAGACTCCCGAGCCAGGGGAAACATTCCCCAGACTTGTGCTGTGTAGATGGTGGAAAGGATTTGAGGGGTTGGAAGGTGAATCACTTGCCATATATTACCAGCCTCTGACCTGCTCTAGTAGCCACAGTAATTATGTGGCATCTTCAGTTACATTTCTGGTCACTGGTAACTCCCAGGATGTTGATTGTGGTGGATTTGTCAATAGTAATCCTGCTGAATGTCAAGGGAAGGTGGTTAGTTTATCACTTGTTGGAGATGGTCATTGCCTTGCACTTGAGTGGTGTGAATGTTATTTGCCAATTATCAGCACAAGACTGAATGCTGTCTGATCCTTGATGCATGCAGGCATGGGCTACTTCAGTATCTGAGGAGTTGCAAATGATAATGACCACTTCAATCATGAGTGGACAACCCACTTCTTACCTTATGTTGGAGGGTAGGTCATTGGTAACGCACTTGAAGATGGTTGGGCCTAGGATACTAGGCAGATTGAGGAAATCTTGCAGGGATGCCCTTGACTGATATTATCGACCTCCAACAATCACAACCATCTAACTTTGTGCTAGGTATGACTCCAACCAATGGAGAGTGTTTTCTCCTGATTCTCAATGACTTCAATTTTGCTGGGGCTCCTTGTTGCCAAGGTCCAATGTTACCTTATCAAGTGCAGTCACTCTCACCTCACCTCAGGAATTCAGCTATTTTGTTCATGTTTGGGCCAAGGCTGTAGTGAGGCCTAGAGCTGAGTAGTCCTGATGGGACCCAAACCTAGCATCCATGAGTAGGCTATTGGTGAGTTAGTGCCACTTGATAGTGCCACTCCAGGACTTGATCACATTATATTTGACCAGATGACATCTGACCACTTTAATCACTTTGTTAATGATTGAGAGTAAGTTGATGGGGTGGTAATTTAATGGATTGGATTTGTCCTGCTTTCTGTGGACAGGATATACTTAGGAAATTTTCCACTGCCTGATGGATGCCTCTGTTGTAGCTATACTGGAACAGCTTGGCTAGAGACATGACTAGTTCTGGGGCACGTGTTCAACACAGCAGCCAGGATGGTGTTGAGCCTATAGTCTTTGCTCTATCCAGTGTCTTCAGTCTTTTCTTGATATCACATGGAGTGAATCAAATTGGCAGAAGACTAGCTTCAGAGTTGGTGAGGTCCTCAGTAGTGGGCCTAGATAGAGTGAATAGGAGGGAACTATTTTCCTTAACAAAAAGGTCAATAGATTTAAAATAATTAGAGGAGCTAAAGAGTAATCCTTTTACCCAGAGGGTGGTGGGGGTCTGGAACTCACTGCCTGAAGCTAGAGGCAAAAACCCTCATTGCACTTAAGAACTACTTGGAAATGCACTTGAAGTGCCATAATCTACGGGACTACAGACCAAGAGCTGGAAAGTGGGATTCATCTAGAAAGATCTTTTTGCTAGTACAGACATGATAAGCCAAATGGCCTCCTTCTGTGCTGTAAATTTTCTCTGTTTCTATGAGGCTGAAATAGATAATCTGCTCAGTTTCCAGCTGAAGATGGTTGAAAATGCTCAGCCTTGTCTTTTGCACTCATATGCTGGGTCTTGTCATTATTGAGGATGGGGATGTTTGTGGTGCTTCCTCCTCCTGTTCATTACTTACAGCAGGATTTTCCAGTCAGCATGTGGGTGTGGGCCAGACACGCCGACACGTAAAATGACACGTGATGACGTCGGGCGTGCATCCCGACATCGTTGCGCAGTCCCGCGATATTTTGTTCAGCGGGCGCACACCAAAGTCGACTGCGCACCCGCCAATATGTAAACAACCTATTAAGGCCATTAAGGGAGTAATTGATGTAATTGTTAACGCTGCCAATTCAACCTTAAGGTTGGTGGGCAGGTGAAAAGGCCAAGCAGCCAGAAGCGGGATGAGGTTTCCTAAAGCTTTTATTAAATAAATAAAAATTTTATCCTAAATATTAAAACATGTCACAGTCACATGAGGGGACATGTTTAAATAAATTTTTGAACCATTTATTTAATTATTTCAATATCGATTCAATCTCCCTGAGGCAGCACATGCATGAAAGAGCACTGGCCCTGACTCTCCCTCCTCCCCCCACCCACACCAGTAGTGCTGAGTGCTATGGCTCACGTATTACACTGGGTGGGCCTTAATTGGCCCGTCCATGTAAAATGGCGGCGCAGAGCCGATCGCGGGCAGCCATTTACTCCGCAGCCGCCCCCACTCACTCCTGCTGAGCTTGCCTGCTGTCTGAAAAATCCAGGCCTCAATTCTCCACTACCATTCATGATTCAGTATGGCAGGACTGCAAAGCTTGAGTCTGCTTGTTGGCTCTGAAATCAATTAGCTTTGTCTAAAGCATGTTGTTTCCACTATTAAGCATGCATTATCTTGTGATGTAGCTTCAGTAGGTTGGCACCTTGTATTTAGGTATGCCTGGTGCCATTCTGGGCATGCTCTTCTTTTACATTCCCTATTGAACTAGGGTTGATCCCTGGCTTGGTCTTAATGGTAGAGTGAAGGATATGCTGGGCCATGAAGTTACAGATTGTGATTGAATACAGTTCTGCCACTGCTGATAGTCCATTGTTCCTCATGAATGCCCAGTCTTGAGCTGTTATTTATCCCATTTAGCACACAACACAATGGACGTTGCCTTTAGTGTGAAGAACGGTCTTCAGCTCTAAAAGGACTGTGTTAGCATTATGTCATGGATAGATACCTCTGTAACGGGTAAATCAAGTTCAAGTAGGTTTTTCCTCTCATGCCGGTTCTCTCACCACCTGCCATATCCAGTCCGGCAGGTATGCCTTTATCATCATATATCTGTGTTATCATCCTATAGCCCCATTATCAGCCTATGCCTCCATTATCAACCTACACTCTGATTATTGTCATATTCTTTCTATTTTTATTCTATTCCTCCCATTAACATTCTATCTTTCTTTGCAATCCTGTTCCCCCGTTATCATTCTGTTCTCCCTTTATTGTTCCATTACCTCAATTATCATTTTATTTCTCCTCCTTGTTTTTATCTTAGCCCCCCATTATCATCCTATCCCGACCATTAGGTTATGAGTTCAAGTCCCACTCCAGAACTTGAGCACAAAAATCGAGGCTGACACTTCAGTGCAGTACAGAGGAAATGCTGCTCGGATGGTCATCGCTCAGGTGAGACATTAAACAAGCTGTCTCAGATGGGCATAGTGCATCCCACGGCACTATTTCAGAGAACAGCAAGAGAATCATCTCCAGCGTCCTGGCCAATGTTTATCCCTCAATGAACATCACTAAAAAACATTCCTGGTCATGATATTGTTGGGAGCTTGCCAGGTGCAAATTGATCTCTGTATTTCCTACATTTCAACTTCACTTCAAAAATTCTTTATTGGCTATAAAGCACTTCAGGATGTCCTGAGGCTGTGAAAATGCCACATAAATACAAGTCTTTCTTATTTTCTTTTCTTTTTATTCTTCTATTTTCCACCCTGGCTTTTGAGCATTTCCCTTCTGCACTTGATCCCCTGGTCAAAACCACATTCAAATCTTCATAGCAACCAACCAGTCCAGGCAAATCCTCCAGCCAAGTCAGCGATTACTCCAAGTTCTTTTCTCCTTCCAATTCCCTACCACTAATACTTTACAAGTTTTCACCCCACCCCAACTCTCCTGACATATTTAACAGGCCCTCAATGCAGCCCCTTGCCACCCCACTCCACAGACATATTTTACAGCTGCCCTCACCTTATCATCACCCTTCTGTCCATGCTGATATATTTTGGAAGCCATCACTTCCTCCCCCTAAACATGTTTCACAGGTGCTCTCACCTTAGACTTGCCAACTCTAGTTGGAGTTAGTCTTGGAAGCTTATCACATTATATTTGACCAGATGACAACTGACCATATGGCCCTTGTTATGCAAATGATATTGCACTTACCTCATAAAGGTTAGGTCTCCTGTACTTGAGTATCCTTGCTGAAGAATTCGTGGCAACAGCTATTGCATGACAAGTTCAGAGAAACAAGAGGCCATCTATAAGTATTTTTTTATTCATTCATGGGATGTGAGCATCGCTGGCTGGGCCAGCATTTATTGTCCATCCTTAATTGCCCTTGAGAAGGTGGTGGTGAGCTGCCTTTTTGAACTACTGTAGTCCATGTGGTGTAGGTATACCCACAGTGTTGTTAGGAAGGGAGTTCCAGGATTTTGACACAGTGACAGTGAAGGAATGGTGGTATATTTTCAAGTCAGGATGGTGAGTGGCTTGGAGGGGAACTTCCAGGTGGTGGTGTTCCCATGTATCCGCTGCCATTGTCCTTCTAGATGGTAGTGGTTGTGCTAAGTAAGTAAATAAAGAAGGGAAATGAGGGTGGCAAACCTAAGGTAGGGGAGGCATCAGAGGTAGGAGTAACTTTAATTTCACCAGTAACTAATAGTAACTCACTGACATTGTACGGACAACCTGTATCAGATTCCCTATTATACCAACAATAATAAAGTAACTTACTCATAATTAATATGTTACTGGTGGTACTGTGTGTAATGCCCTGATAATCTACATGTAACTTATAGTAATCCTTTAATCCTCTGATATTCATGCTGTAACTCCAGCCAGAATCCCCCTGTACTGAATAAGGTGCTTTCCGGCTCCCCTGTCTATGTCACTTCGAATAGGTTACATTTCCCTCCCTCTCTCCTCAACACTTGCTTTGTGTGAAGGTGGTAACTCTGAACTGAGAATTTCAATCAAAGCAAATTTATACATGGACTTCACATCTCAAAATTGGTTGACACAGGTTATTCTGACCCAAACTAAGAGGACAAAGGACAATATGGATTGCACTTTAGAGTACTTGAGGAAGTAATTAATGAAATTGGACATGGAGTAGCACATTTAGGGATTCTTGGCAACTGGGACCATGCCTCAGAATTGGAGAAAAGGAAATGTGGTGCCAATCTATAAAAAAGGAAAAAGAGGGAACTGTGGGCAGATGAACCTGACGACCTTATAGCCAAAATACTGGAGGACATTCTGTAGGAGCAAATGTTGAACCACATGATAAAATCTGAAACTGAAAGTGGGGGCCAGCATAACTTTATGGAATGGAGATCATTTTTGACACATTTTCTGGAATTCTTTGGAAAAACAGCAAACCTTGCAAGTCAATGGAAGTTCTGCAGAATTCAGCAATGGTTCAAGGTTGATGATAAAGCACAGGTGGAGTGCCTCAGGAATGGATCGGAAATTTACATTGCCTAATAGGGAAAGGTCAAACCCTGATAAGACCATAAGATATGGGAGCAGAAGTAGGCCATTCGGCCCATCGAGACTGCTCCGCCATTTAATAAGACCATGGCTGATCTGATAATCCTCAATTCCGTTTACCTGTCTTTTCCCAATAACTCATGACCGATGGTAATTTTTTTTACAGGGTGTCACAAATCTCAATTGTTACCATTTTCTTCTCCTTTGTAACTTATTAGGCGAGACAGCGCAAAGTCGAATAAACACAGGATTTTGAAGTTGGGATATTTCAAATGAACAACCCGACATGTGGCTACTAACGGAATTTTTTGCCAAGCTATAACTTGGTGGTGTATCCTGCACTTTATGATTTTTTAACAGAAGTTTACTAATTAAAGAACTAAACTTAAAGAAATGTACGTCCTTATTGGGTGTTAAAATTAGGTAAATAGAATTTTTTAAAAGAACTACATGATGCATTTTATGATGATTACAGAATTTACCACATAAGGCTAGGAAAGGAAATATTTCAGGCGGAACAATGATCTAGTTGTTTAAGGATGCAGTTATCCTGGTACTTGGGAGCCAGGTTAGGATCCCTAACCCATTAAAGACAACTGGTGTGACACCATGTCTAGAAAGTTATCTAACGCCGCTTCCAGGTTACAGGTGTAGTATAACTCCAATCTAGCGTGAAGCCGTATTCTAAAAGTACTTAAGTGGACTGGTGAACCAGATAGACAGCCTTAAAGTTTTCCATGGGTTTTTTTTTTAATGTGATGAGAGAATAACTGCTGCCGCCTTTACTTTCTTAATCTTGGAAAGGCCACCCCGAGCAGAGTTGTTTTGCGGCTGACTTCAGTCGCCAGCGTAACTCTGGCCTGCAAACTATGTGCAGCGGTGGATTTGAGATCGTTAGCTGCAGTATAATTGCAGTTTACGTTCACCAAAACAAATCCTTTAAGATTGATGTTAAATCGTCCCCTTTATGATGAAAAGTTCAATTGCTCTGAGGGCAGATCCCATTTTCCGTACTCGAACCCCCGCCCTCGACGGTGCAGGAACATCTGGATTTTTGGCTCCAAAAGATGGCGCTTGTCAGCAGCCCCGCGCAGCTCAGCCCTGGGCATGGAACCGATTTCCCAATGAATTTCATATCAGAACAGAAAGTTAGACGTGATAAACAGAACGAAATATTTTAAGCAAAAAATAGTCATAGAAAGCCGATAATGATATTTTGCTAGAAACAATCCAAAATATTTGCACAATCCATTTTAAAGGTTGATAATGAAGCAATAGAGAAAAATACATGGTTTCTGTTTTATCTCAACATTTCTGTATACCAGGAGCCGAAGGCTAACATTTCAAATGTAAAATCAGAGGTGCTGAAATCCGTTTAGGAAGCTACAAAGTAAATTACAACGTGATCATTGTACCACCTGAAATAAATACTTTAGGATCCTGAGGGGCCTTGACAGGGTGGATGTGGAAAGGATTTTTTCCCCCTCTTGTGGAGAATCTAGAACTAGGGGTGACTGTTTAAAAATGAGTCACCCATTTAAATGGAGGTGAGGAGATTTTTTTCTCTCAGAGGGTAGAGAGCCTTTGAAAAGGCAGTGGAAACAGTGAATATTTTTAAAGCAGAGGTTGATAAGTTTTTGATGAACGGGGGGGTGGAAGGCGGGAGGTTACAATCAGATCAGTGGTGAACTGACTGAATGATGGAGCACACTGAAGGGGCTGAGTGGCCTACTCCTGCTCCTATCTCGTATGTTCGTTTGTAAATGCTCACAACGATACACTGATGTCAGAGCTAACTGAGTTTGGTGGAGAGGAGCATAATTTCCAAAAAATCTCATTTATTTGCATCAGAAATATGTATACTACTGAGAGAAGCTAAATGAATTGCGTTAGCACAGTGGGCAACAGCTGCTCCTCTTCCTATCCTCCAGTTCCCAACAATTACCAGGGTCCCATGGTGACCATCAGCATTGAGATTGTACCATGGCAACAAACACGTCACTGCAGCTAGGGAGAGAGTCATCCAGTAAAGCGAACGAACGCTCGATTTAATTTATAGCTTGTCTTTTTTATAACTACCACACGTACGCAGCTTTACAATTGTTCTCAACGCGGGAACGACTTAAAATCCTCGAATGTTAATCAAACTGAAACCAAGTAAACAAAAACAGAAAATGCTGGAGAAACTCAGCAGGTCTGACAGCATCTGTGGAGAGAGAAACCGAGTTAACGTATGGAGTCCATATGACCCTTCTTCAGAGTCATACGGACTCGAAACGTTAATTCGGTTTCTCTCCACAGATGCTGTCAGACCTGCTGAGTTTTTCCAGCATTTCCTGTTTTTGTTTCAGATTTCCAGCATCCGCGTATTTTGCTGAAACCAAGTAAATGTACTTTGGGGGAAGCAGTGCGTTCTGACAAATCAATGTGCACTTTGATATCGCCCATAGAATGATGCAACTACAAATGCAAGGCGTATAGGATGTGCTTTAATTGTTTGTTATGTTTACAAGTGTGAACTTAGTACAAATGCTGAACTTCATAATTATCTGCTAATGAAAATCCTTCACAGAGCTGCAAGTGATGAGTCCAGTTGCCCAAATGGTGATTTACAACATTTCAAGGGTAATGAAAATATAATTTCGCCGATCATTTTGACTAGGCACAAATATTTACTGTTGGTATCAATTTAGTGAGCTTTGTCTCGGAGTAACAGCTCTGTTTTGGCAATGAGACTAGAGTTCTAAAATTCGCTTAGAATGAAATTTTAAAAAGATTTGTGCTTCCATCGCGCTCTTCAGGAGCTTGGGATGCCTCAAAGCTCTGCATAGCCAATGAAGCGCTTTTGAACTGTAGTCACTGTTGTAATGTAGGGAAAACGGCAGCCAAATTAAGTGTAGTAGGTTTCTACAAACAGCAGTACAATAGTATTGGCCGAGAGATAACCATTGATCAGGACACTGGGAGAACTCCCCTGATCTTATTCTGAAAGCCATGGGGCATTTTATCTCCACATGAGCGGAGAGACAGATTTAAAGTTTCCTCCAAAGGAGAGCATTCTGTTGTAGCTGCACCAGATCGACAGCCTGCACTATTGACGCTCAAATCTCTGGAGTGAGGTTTGAACCTATAACCTCTGCCGCGGAGGTTAGGGTTCTAGTATTGAGCCAAAGCTCTCGCTGTCGAGAAATAAAAGCAGAAAATGCAGGAAAAACTTCGGAAGTTCCGAAGAAGAGTCATATTGGACAAGAAAGGTTAACTGTTTCCCTCTCCACAGATGCTGTCAGGCCTGCTGAGTTCTTCCAGCATTTTCTGTTTACATTTCAAATCTCCATCATACGCAGTATTTAGCTTTGATTTTACTGGTTAAGAACAGATTTGCTTTCTCCGCCTGTATTTTGTAATTTCCCACAGCCCTACACGAATACATTCACTCACGCCCATAACGAGAAGCACCTAATATTTTTCAGCTGGATTTCAGTTTGCCAACCCTTTGCCTTAAGATGTTTTATTTAAAAGAGCAAAAAGTGAACGAGGTTGGAGTCAAATAGGATGAGCTATCCGTGGTCCTGAACATTCCAAATAATTTTAGAGTATTAATTAGCATTTAAAATAATCAGGAAAAAAATACTAACATGATTTCTATGTATTACTTAAATGTTGTCATGTGGAAAAGGGGTAGCTTGTGTCGGGAGGAATCCTGTCCGTGTGGGTTTTTTGTATTACTGGAACATCTAGAAAATGATTTTTCTTTAAAAGAATTCTGCACAAGATCACATGACAATGCCTCCACGTGACCGCTTCTACGCCAGAGGGGGAAAAAAACGGTGCTTTGGTCAGGGCACCCCGACATTTTGTTTCCGTCCAGGGTGAATAGATCCACCACGGTGCGGATAACCCATGTAAAGCGGTTCTCTCGGGGAGTGAAGCTAGGGTGAGAGCCCGATCTAGGTATGCAATAGGAACAAACTGGGGTTGGGAGGTGGGTAGGAAAGAGCTGAATTCTGGCATATTTACACAATTCGAGTCATTTCACTAGGGGACTAGAAGTCTATGCGAAGCAAAAAGTGTTGGCCAGTTTAACACTAACATATTTTGACAAAGTTAAACACAGTTTTGCGTTTCGTTTTTAAATTGTAGATGAAATGATGACGGATTTCTACTTGACGGGATTGTTTCATCTTGCACAAAATGCTTTAGACACAAAGGCTCTTTATGCCTATGTAACATGGAAAATAGCAGTCGGTTCCGACGAAAGATCTTCGAAATATTCTTACTAGAATGGTTGGAAATGGTAACAGCCGGTGCTGATCAGAGGTTATACGGTTGGATTTGATCTACCAATGCTTGTACGCACATTCTCAATCGATCATTGTCGTTCTACCTCACCAGGGGGATATGATCTCGGAGTTGTAATTCCAGCTAGCGTTACTGCTAGCTGCAGTTACACCACATTCGGTCCTCGATCCGGATATCGAGGTCTCTCGCGGGTTTGTTTGTATCACAGCGGGGGTTTTAAGCGTTAAAGGTGAACTCCGATTGGCAGGACTGACCATGTTAGATTTTATTTGTTAATGTGATATTCCGCACTGATACGAATTTCTTTTTTCCAGCCTTCATCAGTGGTCGAATTAACAGAGAAAAAAAAGCAGAGATCTTTCCTGATGAGGTTGCAATGAACCTGTTTCCTCAGATTCAAGAAACAATACCCAAAATTAAAACAACCGGGTTTTTAAATCACCTGAAGTTCAATTGGAACATTGCGGGCTTGTCAATTTACCAGGTGAGGGAAGTAATAAAATGGGATACATTAGTATCCGCGAGTTTTGCGTTATCTTTCTTTAGCAGTGTATCGGTGTGGAGCTGTGTACCGTTAAACACAAATTGTCTTTCCTTACATGTGTGATCGTGTTACGCTTAAATTGTTTAATCTGCTTGCCAATGATTTACTCTGAACAATTATACCACGGGATCTAAAATTTACTTCCGCCAAGCCTGCATTCTCTACCCGGTGCCACATGCCACATACTGTTCTCTCCTGATGTATATTCTTTTCAGTAATGCGATGTTTCATTTGAATATAACTAACTGTATTGCAATCATACATTGGCTGATTACGAGATAAGTGGCAGTTAAACCAGTTTCAACATTCCACTGTGGTTTACATAGATTAAGAAAAGTGGGAGTCTTACAGAAAAATATATACATTATCCAGATTTGTAAATTCTACATTGAAGGAAAATCTAATCATTGGGAAAGAGTTCCTCAGACCACTTTATTACAAGATATCTACGGTTGAGTAAATATCATTACCATTCGACCTGTCTTAATTTGTCCATCGAGAAGGACTTCAACCTTTCCCCTGCCCCGCCGCTTCCTGGTGTTTTTGTGATTTCAGGGTTTTCGCCTCCATCGCTCTGTCCAAAGTCCATTCCAAATGTTTACCACTGAACTCACAGCTACCAGAACCAGAGTTATTCGTTTGAATCTATGATCCTTGTCCTACCCCACAGTTTAATGCAAAGTAATATAGATCGATCTTTTCTATACCATTTACTGTATTAGATACTTCTATATGATCACCTCTCAAACGTCTTTGCAGGTTGAATAGCTCAAATTTCTCAAATCTTTCCTTATCACTGGAACTGCTGTCACTAGGGTCTGTTGGTCCTTTCTGCACTGGCTCCTGTGATTTATTGCCCCACCTTGTTTCTTGGCAACCAGAACTGGACACAGTTCTCAAGATGTGGTTTAACCCTTGAACTACACGCATTCAGAATGACTTAGATTCTGCAGTTTTGAATATGTTTCCTTTGTTGATTTGTTGCTTTGTATTTGTTGCCAATATTGAGCCTGGAATCCACTAAGATTCATAGGCTTCTTTCAACTTCACCTTTAACTATTTCAACATCAAACCTGGAGTCATTGTGTCAGTTTTCCTTCCCGTGTACAATACATTACATTCGTCCAAGTGAAATTACATCTGGCATTGTTGGACTCGCACTGGTATTTTGTTTAATCCACTCTGTATTTTTGAATCTGCCTTCTCCGATTCTACTACCCCCATCTCGTTTGCTGACATTTGCAATATGACCACTTTGCATTTAGTTTCTGAATCCAAGTCATTGACACAATAACTGTTTCTACATCGAATCCTGGAGTGACCAATCAGTTCTTCCTCTACTATATAACACGACTCATCTGATCAGTGCACGTTATTTTCTCCCTGTCAGCTGATTTATTATCCATTCCCCAAATCCCCCACAACTTTGTACTTAATTAGTAGGCTTTTTAAGTGCACGATTTTATCAAATTTTTTGGAATTAAGTCCACAATGGCCTAGCCTTTACCAGAATCCAGTTGGGTTAGTCACGCAGGACCTACACCTTCTAAAGCCATATTGCTTGCTGTTGGCTAGGGTTATTATATACAGAGAGTCTTCAACTTTATTCCTCATTCAATTCGATTATTTCTTGTAACACCGATTTATCCGTTTAAATCAAACAATGCTGGTGTAAACTATGCGATCAACAGCCTAATCGTCTAAGACTGTGTTAATATAATTGCTTGAGAAATGAATTGGACCAATGTAGGCAATGATTACCCCCGACGTTTTACATTGTCGCACTTTCTTAATAGGAAGGATTTTATTAATCGTGCCCCGTTGTAATCCTGATTAGCGTAATTGGTGAGGTTGATGGTAAAGTATGACGACATAGGTTTGATCTCAAATATTGCGGTCAGTGTCAGTTTTGGATTATGGAGTGGATTGCACACTGGAATGGAAGAAATCAATAAGAATCATGGAGAACGCGAACAAACGCAATACAAGAAGTGATACAGAAATGCTTGAAACTTTTGAGTTCCAACGTTATTTTCCGGATTCTGAAGTTGTCTGTTTCACACAGTGAAACAGAACATTCGTTAGTCACACAAGAATGTCAGCATAACAACATTTTTTAGCCTGGCGTTTTGCATCTGTCTATCAATGTATAAGACGCTAGTTATACTGTCACTGTTACGCTTATGCAAAATCAGGTCTCAATCTATGCCCCAAGAGGCTGCCTGAATTCTGTACTGAATGGCGTTCAAATCCAGATCGGAGAGATGTCATTTATTTCCCTCCTCGCCATTTTATAAATTTAGCATTTTAATGTTCTCTTCTAAAAATTAAAATGCATTGGAAAAAGATTTCAGCTGACCCATGTAAACCTGCATCCATATGGATCTTTGCTAATATGGAGAGTGTGAATCATCGACTACAGTTTAGCTTTGGTCTCCTACTACCAGTCAAGTTATATTCATGGCATCATATAACCATACCGAGTGTATAATGAGCAATGTACCTCTTTTTTTCAAGAAAATATTTGTATTGTTGGCTGGTAGATCAATTGCACCTCACATTTTATGTTGATGTGTTTAGGTCTGGTAGAGCATGCAATGTATTTCACACGTAAAATCGCTTAAAGTGAATTTAGGCAAGAAGTATAAGACCATCTCCAGAAAGCATTCTCACATCGGATTAGCTTCAAAATTGCGGCTGTTTAATTGCAAACTAGCACAAAGCCATGTTTAAGAGATCTCAAGGCCATAGGACCATTTGGGAACACTGCAAATCTCACTTTTCATATTTTTGATATTAGCTAATTGGCCATAGTATCTTACTTAGTACTATTGAAACATAACATCCCTCCAGATGCAGGCAAGGAGGCATCGGGAGGTGCATGGAGAGACCTCTGTGCAGGGGTGCTGTGTGGGAGGTGTCAGCCTAATTTACCTCTGCCAGCGCCTCATCCCTGTGCCAGGTACTGGAGAAAGATTGGTACCTGTAATTTCACCATGTCCTGCAAGCTAGAGGAACTGGTTGGCCTTATATGTTGGCATATTGTCAATACAGACAAGAGTAATGGTAAAACTATTCTCTGACAGTGGCCAGTTTCTAGTGGCTATTAGTCAACAACATTAAATTGCCAATAATTAGCTATAACAAATATTCTAATTTTATTGAAGCAGACAAATAAAGAAAGAATTACATTTATATAGTGATTATCACAACCACAGGAGGCCTCAAAGCACTTTACTGCCAATGAAATACCTTTTAAAGTGTAGCCACTGTTGTAATGTAGGAAACACAGCAGCCAAATTGCACACAGCAAGTTCCCACAAACAGCAACATGATAATGATGAGATAATCAGTTCTTTGGGATATTGATTGAGGGATAAAAATTAAACCAGGGTCATGGGATCATTTACATCTAGCCAAGCAAGCAGATGGGGGCCTCAGTTTAACATCACATCTGAAAGACTGCACCTCTGACAGTGCAGTACTCCCTCAGTATTGTACTGTATTTTCAGCCATTACTTTTGAGCTCAAGCCTTGGAAGCCTTGGATTAGTACTTGAACCTGGAACCTTGTGATGCAGAGGCAAAAGTGCCACCAACGGAGCCATGGCTGACACTCTAGAACATAAACATTGCTACTGCAATCTATTTATATTCTAGAATACAGGAAGCTTTATTGGTTTAAGAATACTTGATATTTAGGCTAGGTGCTGGGTTTACAAATTCTCTTCAACACTAAATAAGTTTATTGCTTGAAGTTTCTTCCTGGCATCAAGGATCAGGTGAAAAATTAATAATTACTACATCATGATTTTTAATGTACAGCTATAGTTATTTGTTAAGTTCAAACTGTTGTTTTCAGAAATGAATTATTGAAGATATTTTGATGTCAAATGCAAAGTTTATTAATTGCTGTAATATAATAAAACTATAATTTCTGCTTTTTGTCCCCAGAAGTTTTCTTGTACAAAACATGAATATGGTGTTAGCCGAAGAAATTCCAAATATGACACCTACCATTGTAATCCCAAAGGCTACAACTTCAGCTAATTCCAGTGAAATATTAAATACACCATCTGTAGATAGTGGAGGGCAGTTTGAACTCATTGGACAGGTTCGGGCAGAAATATATAATATCACATATCAAGAAGTCACGACAGGGGAAATCGTCACTGTCAGCTTCATCTTTGGTGTGATCTGGCTTGTTGCATTGTTTGGGAACTCGCTGGTTTGCCTTGTGATCCACAGGAGTAGGAGGACACAATCAACTACCAACTACTTTGTGGTGTCCATGGCATGTGCAGATCTGCTCATCAGTGTGGCCAGCACTCCCTTTGTCCTTCTGCATTTTACCACAGGAAGGTGGTTGTTGGGAGATGTCATGTGTAAACTGGTTAGGTATATTCAATACCTCACTCCTGGAGTCCAGATCTATGTCCTTCTCTCCATCTGCGTGGACAGGTTTTACACTATTGTGTATCCTTTGAGTTTCAAAGTGTCCAGGGAGAAGGCCAAAAAGATGATTGCAGCTTCCTGGATTTTTGATGCTGCGTTTGTATCCCCCACTTTGTTTTTCTATGGCACGCAAGGTGGCACCTGTAATTTGTTTCTGCCCCAGTCCTGGAGTGGTGTTATCTATGGCACTGTTCATCTGTTAGTGGGATTTCTGGTTCCATCTGTCCTCATCATACTGTTTTACCAAAAAGTCATCAAATACATTTGGAGAATTGGCACGGATGGCAGGACTGTGAGGAGGACAATGAACATTGTACCCAGAACGAAGGTTAAAACGATTAAGATGTTTTTGATGTTAAATTGCATGTTTTTGTTGTCTTGGTTTCCTTTTTATGTGGTTCAGATCTGGCAGCCAGATCAGATGGATTACACAACATGTTCAGCACTTTTTCTATCTATTGCACTGGTGTCTTTCAGCTCTTCAGCATCTAAACCCAGCCTCTATTCAATCTTCAATGCAAACTTCAGGCGTGGAATGAAGGAGACTTTCTGCATGTCATCAATGAAATGTTACCGTAGTAATGCGTACACCATCACAACTAGTTCAAGGATGGCAAAAAAGAATTATGTTGGGATCACGGAGATCTCTGCACACACTAAAACCATTACCAAAGATACAATATATGAAACGTTTGACAGAGAAGCAAGAGAGAAAAAGCTTGCATGGCCTATAAATTCGAACCCTCCAAATACATTTGTGTAATCAGTATAGTTCAGTCTTCATTTGACAGTTGCATTGCACCTCTGGAAATAAGAGTTTTATATGAAATCATAAAAGACAAGAAGGCCGCTAAACCTAATGAAAATCATCTCAATTCAATTCTTCCATCATAGCATTGAACTGTAATTTTAAAACATTGTTTTAAAAATAATGACTAGTTTGTAAGAGGCCGTATACTACACAAAGCCCTAAACTCCACTGTGATTCCATCAGCTATTTAAAATAAGTTATAATACTTCTTTAAATTACTGCAAAGTGCAAAGTGGAATTTCAACCAGGAAAACTGCTTAGTAGTTTAAAATCTTGGACATAGCACTGAACTTCACAATATATTGAATGTTACTCATACCAGATGGTGTTTGGTAAAATGTAATCAATAAATCTTTGAGTCATATTTATGTTGTTCATCTGTTGCTGGGTGTATATTGCAATGCAAATGTTATTTATTTTGTGGCCAGAACATGCTGTCAGAATACAATAACCAACAACTAGTGAAGCAGTATAATAGTGGTAACCCTAGAAATGGTGAATATATGCATAATATCAGTAAGCATTTTTCTGCAAACCTTAGTTTTTCATTTGACTGTTGTGGCACTTTCTTTGCACTTCATGGAAGTATTGTCTTGCTGCTAAAATGTTCATACCATAACCTTTGGCCTGCACATAAATTGGGCTGGATACTTGAACATGTATTATCATAGCATGTTTTGATCAAAATAAACTTTCATCGTATCAGTCATAAAGTGAATGACATAGAATCTTTAAGAGCTACTTTTTTACTTTCAGAAAAAACTGATTATTTTTACCTGAATTTGATTTTCTTTAATGGTTTGCTCTACAATAATTTCTGATTCTTGTTCAAACATTGTATACAATACACATAACCTTTCTTTGCTAACTTGGACATGATGCTAGATCAACAATGGCTCCCCAGAGTGTGGTTCTTTGGGAATCAATCACACTGCCACTGGCAGTTGCAGTATGTTTGTTTCTATTTAATGCAAAGTTATTAAGAAAATTATGTTTTGATAGATCACATGAGTAAATATAAGAAATTGCAAAGAACACAGTTAAATTAGTGATAAACTAAATTAGCTGACAAGACAAAGACACAATTACTTTTGCACAGACAGTGTTTTGGAATTGACAGAGATGAAAATTACAGTATTGCTCAGGACTCATTCAGACCAACACAAATTTGTGAGCACATTAAACCAAGGGACTTATGACCAGCTTCAACAGATAGTTTCACGTGCTTGGAATTTTTACCTGGGATGGTGTATTTCCAAAAAGAATCATTTTGAAGATACCCTGGTATTCTAATAGACCTCCAAGGAACTTTATGAACTTAATGTTCTCAATACCATGAGACAAGCAATACTTCCACCCTCACTATCTACACAGTAAAAATTAGCTGCATGTTGATTCTTTGCTCCACAATCTGTGGCAAAATTCAGCCATCAGAGCAATTCAGGCTACCAGAATTTTGCACACCATGGCCCAGATTTTGCTGAAGGATAACAGCATCTCAATGACACATGCCATTATGAATGCACACATTGATCAGCAGCTGCAAATTGCCTCACACTCTCAATCACCCCATGATTTTCAAGAAGTTGTTGTATTTGTGCATTAACCTCATCACAGAAACTTAAGTCTAGTAATTAACCCCTTTTTATTATTCATTCATGGGATGTGGGCACCACTTGCATGGATAGTATTTAATGCCTGTCCCTAATTTCCCTCGAGTTTTGGCTTGGCAACAATGAATGAATAATTATATATTTTCAAGTCAGGAGGGCATGTTACTTGAGGGAGAACTTGCAGCTGGTGGGGTTCTTGTCCACTTGCTGCCTATTCTAGGTGGTAAAGGCCATGGCTTTGGAAGGTTATGTCAAAAAAGCCTTTGTGAATTGCTGCAGTGCTACCTATAGATGGTACACACTGCAGGCATGGTGCACTAGTGATGGAGGAAATGAATGTTTAAAGTTGGGGATGGGATGGTAATCAAGTGGGTTGTGTGATAATTGTTAATCATTGCCAATCAATCTCTCTTGCACAGAAAATCAAGTGGAGTCTAATTTCTACAGGTTGTAAATTGTTGGAGATTTAAAAATGTAAAATGTTATATATTTATTTTTCTCACTTTTCCTTTGTCCCTTTCTCTCTCTCATCCCTTCTTTATTTCTCTTTCTGTAACTGATTTAACATTAAATTCACAAACACTAATCCACCCTCTTTCATAGTCCTTTTTATTTCTCAGTCCTTTGATCTCATTGGTTAAAGAGATACACTTTATTCCAGTGTATACTAAGGTCTGCTTGCTGCACCATTAGCAGCTCACTCTTCCAGCAATATTTTTTTGTGAAAATTTTTAAAACTTAAACATTCACCTACAGGTGATGCTGCAAGATGCCCTGCTCCAACAAAATCTGGGTAATTAAATACCGGTCCAACACTGGTAATGGAACATTTTATATGAGTGAAAATACTTGTGGTCAATGCAACCTATTTCAATGAGTAAGACATGAGTGGAGATATTGCAGGCCATGTTCAATATGTCTCACATAATACGGAATAAAAAAGTAAGAACAAAGATTAAGTGAAAATATTTCCTCCTTCACCATTCAAACTCATTTATTTGTTTAGTCTGCCCTATACCTATAATAACCTACTTTTATAGCATCTTTAGCATAGTAAAATTTCCCAAGGTGCTTCAGAGGAGCAATCGTAAACAAAAAATTGATACTAATCCACATAAGGAGATATTAGGGCAGATGACCAAAAGCTTGATCAAAGTGGGAGGTTCTAAGGATTGTCTTAAAGGAAGAAAGAGGCAGAGAGATTTAGTTGGGGGAAATTTCAGAACTTAGGGCTTTGGCAGCTGAAGACATGGCTGCAAATAGCAGAGTGATTAAAATCAGTGATGTTCAAGAGGCCAGAATTGGAGAAGTGCAGATATCTGAGAGTTATATGGCTGGTGGATTTATAGAGTTAAGAAAGTGCAAGAATGCGCAGGGATTTGAAAACAAGGATAGAATCTTAAGAGACTGTGCTTAACCGGGAGCCAATGTAAGTCAGAAAGCACAGGGTTTATGGGTGAACAGGACTTGATGGGAGTATGGACGTGGGCAGTGGAGTGTTGTACAACTTCAAGTTTACTGTGGGCGGAACATGGCAGGGCTGCATTGGAATAGTAATGTGATAACAAGGCATTAGGATTGCAGCAGCAAATCACCTGAAGTAGGAGCAGAGTCAGGCAATGTCATAAATGTGGAAATAGACAGCCTTAGCGATGGCACACGTGTAATTGGAAGATTTCTCATGATTAAATATAACAGCAAATTAAGACTAGTTTGGTTCAGCCTCAGCTGCCAGGAAGAGGCACGGCATCAGTAGCCAAGAAAGAGGGTTTGTGACATGGATACAATACAATGGCTTCAGTCTTCCCAATATTTAATGGAAGAAATTTCTGCTCATCCAGTATATAGTGTTGGACAAGCAGCCTGACAACTTGGAGAGTGGAGAGGTTGAGAGAGATGATGGTGAGGTGGAGCTGTATGGTCAGCAAATGTGGAAACTGATAGTGTTTTCAGATAAGTCGTCATTGAGAAATAGAACAGAGTCAAGGATACCCTTTGAGGGTGACCAGAGGTAGCGCTGCAAGAACAGGAAGAAAAGCAATTATGCGTGATTTTTTGACTATGACTGCAGAATGGAACCAGGTCAATGCAGTCCCACCCAGTTGGAGGACAGCAGAATGGCATTGGATGAGGATGATGTGGCCAACTCTGTCAAAGACTGCAGACAGATCAAGGGGAACAAAGATGAATAGGTCACCTTTGCCAGAGTCACATTGGATAACCTTTATCAGTTTGATGAGAGTTGTTTCTGTATTCTGGCAGGGATGAGAACATGGTTAGAGGGATTTAAACATGGAGTTCTAGGAAAGATTATCTCAATTTGGGAGGCAACTGCACATTATGAGGAAAGGGTTGGAGATGGGGCAGCGGTTAGCAAGGACGCAAGTGTCAATATTTGTTTGATTGAAGAGGGTGAGATGACAGCAGATTTGAAGGCGATGATGGCAGCTTTGAAGGAGAGAAGGAAAATACTTGAGGAGAGAGAATCGTCAACAATATTGGTTAGCATGTGAGCCAGGCAGGAAAGTTGGGTGGTCAGCAGTTTAGTAGGAATAGGGTTGAGGGAACAGAAGATTGGTTTCATGAACATAATGAGCTTAGAGAGGGCTTTTGGGAATTTAAGAAAAAAACTAGACGTTGACACCGTGACATTGATAACAGTAGTTGTTAAAGATTGCACATATCAGTTCTTAAACTGAATAAAGTGATTGCGAAATGCAACAAAAACATACAGGGGTTAAGTTCATAGTTTATCCTGTAAATGAGTGTCTCTAGAATTAGGACTATTCTCAGCAGGCCTTATCCAATTACACATTTAATTTCAAGTACAGTCTATGCTTGATTATTCTGTCCTTTCATAGGAATATAGGAGTAGGAGTAGGCCATTCAGCCCATTGAGCCTGCTCCGTCATTCAATATGCTCATGGCTGATCATCCACTTCAATGCTTTTTTCCTACACTATTCCCAGAAACCCTTTATGTCATTGATATTTAGAAACCTGTCAATCTCTGCTTTAAACGTACTCAATAACTAAGCTCCCACAGCCCTCTGGGTATAGAAATCAAAAGATTCACAACCTTCTGAGTAAAAGATTTCTCTCATCTTGGTCCTAAGTGGCTTCCCCCTTATTTTGAAATTGTGTCCCCTGGTTCTAGATTCCCCAATCAGGGGAAACATCTTACCTGCATCTACCCTGTCTATCTCTTTAAGTATTAATTTCAATGAGATCACCTCTCATTCTTCGAAACACTAGGGAATACAGGCCCACTTTCCCCAATCTCTCTTCACAGGACAATCCCCAGAACAAGTCTGGTGAACCTCGTTAACTTCCTGTATGGCAATAATATCCCTCCTAAGGTAAGGGGACCAAAACTGCACACACTACTCCAGTTGCAATCTAATAAAGGTTCTATTAAGTGGAAGCAAGACTTTGCTACTCCTGTATTCAAATCCTCTTGCGATAAAGGCTAACATACCATTAGCCTTCCTAATTGCTTGCTGCATCTGCATGTTAGCTTCCAGTGACCTATTGACGAGGACACCAAGGTCCCTTTGTACATCTACACTTTCTAATCTCTTACCATTTAAGAAATATTCTGCCAAAGTGGATAACCTCACATTTTTCCACCTTATATTCCACCTGCTAAGATCACTGGGCGGAATTTTCTATTTATGAGACTAAGTGCAGTGGCAGGCGGTTTTGGTGGCTCCCACCCCGCTTCTCAGAATGGCGGGAACTCACGCCCAATTCCATGCTTGGAAGCTCATTAATTATGCACAGGCGAGTATCGGGCCTAATCACCTGGTGACTCAGGAGCTGATTTGTCCACCCCGCCACCAGCTGGTGGGGCCAAAGGTTCTGGCACCATATTTAAACGCTAGTCGAATACATACATCTCATTCTCTGCAGCCCACGTGTTTCCAGGAGACCATTACAGATGTCTTCCACACACAAGGCCATAAGCCTTAAGAAGAAGGCAGCACCCCACCTCACCCACCAAGCCCTTGATCAGAAGAGTGCAAGTGCACAGGCATGTCCTGTATCCCAAGGAAGATCCAGGAAGCAAACCAACCTCTCCGCAACCACCATGGAAACCTTGGTCCAGCAGGTCTTGCTGGATTTGTGCTCGGCCCTGCACTCCATGGCCACACACCCTGGTTGGCACCACCAAGATGTAAGCAATATTGGAACTAGGCACCTTGACCTCCCTCCAGGTGCACCATCTCCTCAAGGGGTCAGGGCAGGGCCTTCGGACACCCATAGGGAGGATAAGCGTCAGCTGGACACCCCAGGGGCTTCGTCTCAGGACACTCTAAGGGTGTGCAGCCACTCTGCCTGTGACCCCATCCACTCCAGCTGCTCAGACCACCGAGGGTGCATCTGCTCCTGAGCAGTGGACCCTGATCAGGCTGGGGCCCTCGAGGCTTCGGGCCACCAGAGGACATCCGCCAAGGTCATCGCAGACATCAAGATGTAGCAGTCAGCAGACTGCCTCCACCTCTGCTGTGGATGTCGGGGTTGCACCCAGGCGTGATAGTAGGGTTACGAAAATTAAGGAATTTTGATGTCACTTTTGGGTCACTGGTGTGCTATACATGTAAAGAAATTGCATTTTTGTGAATACATTAGATTGTTGTGTGAATGTTTTAGTCAACTGAAGGCATTGTAATTTTGTACATTGGAATCCTATGTCGAGGTTTAGCCATCCTCCCATTCAGTGAGAGTGACCCACTGTGAGATTAGCATTCCTGTGATGTCAACCTCAATTAAAATAGTCTCCGCACCCCTTGTGTGATGTTTAAATCTTTATTTGAAGTGTGTGATGTAAGCATATCTGACCCCTCTTCCTCACGGAACACCATTGAGTGAGGGCAGCATTGAAATTCTAGCAGCATTTGTGTCTCCTCAGTGGTCGTGGCAGAAGACAAGACATGCACGGGGCGCAGTGATCCCGAGCTATGTCCGCATCTTAATGGCAACAGTGTTTGCATCATTAGATGGCAAAGAAAGCTTCAAGTCTTCTCTCACATCACTTTCGTTCCTCAGTAGACTCTCAGTTCCCAGGGTGAGCGTATTGACAGGGCACCCCAGACCAATGCAGGGATTATGGCCTGGTGATTCATGAAGCCAGAATGCTGGACTCATTCTCACTGTGAGTGATTGGACATCCCCTGAGATGAAAGGGAATGGGAGGGAATATGCCCTCCCTTAAATTTACTCTTCCTGGAACCTATCAGCAATTAAAGAATCATGGGAACATCTCCCACATCTTGTTTCCTCCATGACGTCATCGCATTCATATTGACCCTCAGCACCCTCCTGGGCATCTGGATCTTCATCCTCCGATGAGCTCTCATCCTCCATTTCACCCTCTGGTAAGGAATAACCTCTTTGCATTGCCAGATTGTGAAGGGCACAACACACTGCAATGATGTGTGAAACCCTATTGGGAATATTGTAGTGAGCCACCTGAGCAGTCCAAGCATCTGAAGCACATCTTCAGAAGCCCTATGGTCTACTCTATTAGGGAGCGTGTGAAATTGTGAGCAATGTTGTACCTCTTCTTGGAACAACTCTGTGGGCGACACACCAGTGTCATCAGCCAGCATTTCAGCGGGTGCCCCTTATCCCCGTGCAGCCATCCCTGCAGACATACAGGCCCCTCAAAAATCTCAGGCACCTGACTACTCTCAGGGTACTGTGCACAACCATACAGTATGTGCTTCTGATGGTCACACATCAGTTGTACATTAATGGAATGGTAGCCTTTGCGGTTTATAAACATTAGGGGCTGCTGCCATGGAGCCCATAAAGCCACATGGGTGCAGTCTATTGAACCCTGCAGTCTTGGGAAGCCTGAAATGGTGGCAAAGCCAGTTAATCTCAAAGCCTGGCTATCTTCATCCAGAGGAAACGTGTAAAGGGCTCCTGTGACCTCCTCTATGCATGAGTGTGTTGCAGACTGAGAGATGCTGCACAGGTGCCCTGTTGATCCCTGGAAAGACTCCAAGGCAATGAAATAGAGCACTCCAGTCACCTTCAAAGCCACTGGCAGGGAATTGCCTGCAACCCCATGTGGTATCATGCCTTCACAAAGAATGTGGCATGTGTGATGTACCAGATCTCGGGACAAGCACAGACATGCCCAGCATTGCCTCTCTCAGTCATTTGTAAATGGGAGACTCTTCTATGGTACACCCTAGGTCTGGCAACTCACCTCCATTGTCTGGGTCTCTCCTTCTGACATGCCTGTTCATGCTCTGGCTCCCCTTGACCACGACCCTCAGGTGGAGCCTCCTGCTGGAGCTGCATTCGGCATCACCTCTCTCTTCCTTGTCTCCTCCATTGCATTAGGACCCTGACAAAGGCAGCATTGAGCCCTGGATCCATTTAGCTTTTGCCGTCTCTCCGAGATGAAACATTGAAGACATTACTGATTAAAGGGTTAAGAAAGTGAAACTCAGAATATGAAACGTATGCCAACTGTAAGGGTTTATAGTTTATCCTGTCCTACTTGCATGGTGGCTGATGCCGCCTTGTCCCTGAGACGCTAGCACACACAAGGTGAACAAGATGGCATCCCAGCTATGTAACATCTCAAGCCCTGCGTGGGATGATAAGGTGTAAATGAGATGAGTGACCCAACCTAGCTCTATGCTCCAATCTCTGATGTGGCATAGTAATGACCAATCTGTTGCTCATAGTCAATGGGTGGATGCCCTTTGGCCTGTTATGAATGCCAATTCTGGTGAACACGTGACTGGCCTCCATTGATGGAGTACTATATATGATGCAGCTGTGCCTCCTTCAATATTCCCTGCATTCCCAAATTCTAAATTACTTTGTGTTACTCTTGAGATGCAGCCACTGTAATATGAAGCCACTGAGTTCTGAGTAGCCCTTTAACAGTGCCAATGAAGCCATTGGCTTTCATTGATTTCTTCGCAAGGAGGTGTTCCTCTTTTCTCACTAAGTAGACTCATGTACACTCTTGCAGCACCAACAAGTTAGAGGGCGCCCCCAGAAAGGGCCCCTCAGCCCTGCAATGCACTCCTCCCACATTGCTTCAGACCCCTCCTGATCAGATTTGCTGGTACTTTCGATTTTACTCAGCGCCATTACTGTGGTACTGCCAGATGGTGGTACTCCACTTTACTTTGAAATGCAATTTGATGCTCCCTCTTGCACTGTCCGTCTGCCTGATATATACCTAGAACCTCACAACGTGAAGGTAGAGCTCCCTCCTGTTTTTCCCCATAACCTCCCTTGTGTTTGCCCTTCCCCCTCTCACAGCCCTTGCATAGCCTTCCTTCCCCATTACCCGCCTTGTGTTTGCCCTTCCCCCTCTCACAGCCCTTGCACAGCCTTCCACACCATTGCCCCCCTTGTATTAGTCACCCCCACCCTCTCCCGGTCAAAATGCTCATTTCTGAAAGTGGAGTTCTGCCTTCAGTACCACTGCACAGTGTTGTCCTTGTGGACAACAATGTCAGCCACTGGTAGCAGAAGACCCCTGCACTCCCCAACCCCAACCACAGTACTGGACAGGGTCTGAAAATGGAGGCCTACATAAGTACTGCAGCACAGTGGTCAACGTAGGCAAAGAGCAGAAGCAGACCAACCTTACAGCCCCAGAGTGTGGCGTGCATTGCAATGAGACCAGCACAGCGTTATGGCAGATAGGCTATGTATGTCGCACTCACCTCAAAATCACAAGCAAACTGTGGTCCAACTTGTGCATGCCGCTCCTTTAAAAACAGTTTTCATGCCGACATGATTTCGCATTGGCATAACGCAAAATTAGAAAGCATCACAAGGTTCCGGCGAGCAACTGCTTTAAATGAGCATTCATGAGATGATAACGAACGAAAATGGTGTTCACACAACTAGGCAGTGGGATAACTGAACCACCATTAACCCACCATCAGCAGAATCACAAACAACTTTTACACTGACAGGTTTCCGACTTCTGGGCAACCATCAAATTCTCCACTCCTGCCAGCCACGAAGGATGGGAAAATTCCAGCCACTAAGTCTGTCCAAATCCTCTTGAAGCCACTTTGCACCTTTCCTCACAACACACATTCCCACCTTGCTTTGTGTCATCCGCAAACTTGGAAATATTACATTTGGTCCTCACATCCAAATCATTGATATATATTAAGACTTATAGAATTGAGATGAAATACAAGCTGGTAGAATGGGTTGGGACAGGAGAGCTCGATAGGGGGCCAATGATAGGTGGAGGCCAAGAAGAGATTGCCAAAGATGTTATAGACAAAAGGGCAAAGGGGTGTTGATGGTGGTGATATTATCTAAAGGATGTGCGAATGGGGGCATTAAGGGAAGCAAGCTAGTGGCAGATGGCCCTAGTGCGGGTGGGGTAGGGAGAAGGGATCGAAATGGGCTAAAAGGTGAGGATGAAACAATAGATCGAAATAAATTTAAAAATAAGAGGGAAAAGAAAAAAATATAGTTGTAAAAAAAATAAATTATTGGAAAAAGGGGGATCGGAAAGGAGGTGGGGATGGAGGACAGAGTTCATGATCAAAAATTGTTGAACTCAGTATTAAGTCCGGAAGACTGTAAAGTATCTAGTCGGAAGATGATGTGCTGTTCCTCCAGTTTGCGTTGAGCTTCACTGGAACATTGCAGCAGGCCAAGGACAGATATATGGGTATGAGAGCAGGGTGGTGTATTGAAATGGCAAGTGAAAGGGAGGTCTGGGTTATGCTTGCGGACAGACTGAAGGTGTTCTGAAGTGGTCACCCAGTCTGCGTTTGGTCTCTCCAATGTAGAGGAGACCGCATTGGGAGCAGTGAATGCAGTAGACTAAATTAAGGGAAGTATATATATTGTGAACAGCTGGGGCCCAAGTACTGATCCCTGTGGTACCCCATTAGTCTGCCAACATGAGCATGACCAATTTATTCCTATTCTGTAGTCTGCCTGTCAGCCAATCCTTAATCCATGCCAGTATATTACCCCCTATCTGATGTGCTTTCATTTTGTGGACCAACCTCATGTGGGGTCTTTATCAAAATCCTTCTGAAAATCCAAGTATATTACATCCACCTTTATCAATTCTGTTAGTAACATCCTCAAAAAACTCCAACAGGTTCGTCAAACATGATTTCCCATTCATAAATCCATGTTGACTATGCCAATCAGATCATTATTATCCCAGTGTCTATTTATCACATCCTTGGTAATAGACTCTAGCATTTTCCCTACTACTGATGTGAGGTTAACAGGTCTGTAGTGCCCCATTTTCTCTCTCTATCCCTTCTTAAATAGCAGGGTGATACTTGCTACCTGCCAATTTGCAGGAGCCTTTCCAGAATCTACAGAAGTTTGGAAGATGATCACCAAGGCATCCACTATCTCTATAGCTACCTCCAACTTTTTATACTAAATAGTTTGAATTATCCATTTTTAATTAAGCAACATAAATAGCAGAGTAAGAACTTTGTATTTTATTAATTAAGAGTAAACTCTTAGAATTTTGAAAGAAACGTTTTAATACTTAACCTGATGAGGACAAAAACAAAACTTGGAGAGTCCTATTAAAAACAAACGTGTATGAAATAAATAGTCAAAGTCAATGCTAACACAAGCATGACACTATTCAGACATCATTTGGCAGTTCAACAAGCATCTAATGAAAATTAATGTTAAATAGAAATTGATTATTTCCCATAAAGTTAACATGTTTTAAGACAGACATCGGTGGCTTTGTATGAAAGTTGACATGTTTAGATATAGAACAGCTGGCCTCTTAAAGGCAATTGATTCTGATGTCATCCCATCCCAGCAAGGCTCAATCCACTTTTGCTTATGGATAAACGTGTCAAGGTGTGAAGCTTTGTGGGGAGGAGGGGCAACAAATACATTTCGTAGTGTGATAAAAGCTTTCAAGCCACAATTTTTATTTTGTTTTATAATTTTTAATTTAAAAATAGTAAAGTACCACACATTCAATTTACATTACTTACAGATATACAGCATGGTCAGAAACCCATAAATTGAGTTCATAAAATACTATTCTACATTTGCTAAAGAATGTGATATTTTGAACTTTGTCAAAGGATGCAGTTAATAATTATCAAAGCTTCTTTCTCTGGTTAATCCAGTATTTCACAATATAGTTTACACTAACAAGGACTGACTTTGTCTTGAACATTTCCACACCATCATTTACAAGTAACAGAAGGTGAGTGTTCCTCTGTAATTAAAAAAAAAACAATTTAAATATCAATAGGAAAACAGTGCCAATATCCAAGCTCAACAACATTACATTTACTCATTAGGAAATAATGACATGGAAGAATTTCTGCTATACATCAAATATGAAGATCTCACAAACTACTAGGGGCCATTCCGAGACAGGTGAAAATAACTTCAACAGCCAGTGTATATCTTTTATTTCATCAGTAATTGTTTACTCTTGCCAAGACACTTCTGTGGTTTTGTTTATATCACATAGAGGGACTTTGAAATGGGCAATGCTGATGAAGGCTAAATACTTGCTATTGATAGGTTTTTTCTACCAATCAGATTCTCCATAGAAATCAAAATCTTCATCACTGAAGTTTCACTAAATCCCTTCCAGTTTGTTTGCACTTAACTATTTTGAAATATTCTACCCCATCTATGACAAGTTTTTTTTATTCGTTCATGGGATGTGGGTGTTGCTGGCTAGGTCAGCATTTATTAACCATTCCTAATTGCCCTTGTTCAGGGGGCATTTAAGAATCAACCACATAGCTGTGGGTCTGGAGTCACACGTAGGCCAGACCAGTTAAGGACAGCAGATTTCCTTCTCTCAAGGACATTAGTGTACCAGTTGGGTTTTTATGACAATCAACAATGGTTTCATGGTAATCATTGGACTTTTAATTTGATTTTTTTAATTGAATTCAAATTCCACCATCTGCTGCGGTGGGATTCGAACCCAGGTCCCCAGAGCATTACCCTGGGTTTCTGGATTACGAGTACAAATTAACCAAATTGTGAAGAAACTGAACTACTCTCCAATTCTATTCTTTACTGCCAATGGCAGATCTATTCTCAGAAGGTTTATGAATAGAGCTGAATTCTACACAATGAACAACCCCACTCCTGACCTTATGATGGAAGAATAATTATTGATGAAGCAGCCAAAGATGGTTAGGTTGAAGATGGTTCTCTAAGGAACTCCTGAAGTGATGCCTTGGGTATGATGATCGGTTGATTGGCCTTGGACAACATCAATAACCTTCTTTGGCATCAGATATAATTCCCACCACTTGAGAGTGTCTCTATGACCTCATGTTGAGAACAGCTACTCCCTCTCACTTTTCTTCTGTCATTCAGCAAGTGCCATTTTCTAAACTAAGGCTGTGATGAGGTCAGGAGCTGAATAGTTATGGCAAAATCTAAACTAAGCATCAGCAAACAGCTTATTGGTGAATAGGTGTGGCTTGATGATACTTTTCCTTCCAGCATGGTTAAGAGGAGGTTGGTACGGCAGTAATTGACGTAGTTATTCCTTTTTGTTGACCGGACATACATGGGCAAGCTTCCATATTGTCAGGTGGGCGACAGCACATTTCCGTACCAGGACGTCTCAGCTAGTTCTGGTACACAGGTGATCGGCACCACAAACAGCATACTCTCAGGCTCCAAAGGCTTTGCTGTGTCAAGTGCATTCAGCCATTTATTAATGCTAGGTGGAGCAAACTGAATTGGCTGGGTACCATTGCTTTAAGAGAATATACAAATAGTATACGTGAGATTGTGAACAAGGATGTAAAACAGCAGGGTGTGCGCGCACATTGAATCTCTAGGTTAGCTGTTTGCCATGCTCTCCTGTAACTTGTATTAGTGCTAGTCTTCAAATAAAAGAATCTACCAATCCTATGTGTGCATAAGATTGATGAGTTTGCATGAAGAAACCAATAACACGAATAACACTGCTATCTATAATAGTCATTTTGAGAGAAAGCTAGGCAGGAATGTTCACTTAGCACCTTAACCGAAGCAGTTTTCAAACAGCCTTGAACCTATATTGGTTTATACCATGGTAACAGAACATAGGAATTGCAGTAGGCCATTTAAGCCCGAGTCAATCTGTATCCTAATTCGTTTGCTCACCTTGCCGAGCAAAAATCCATCAATCTTAGCGTTAAAACTATTAATTGAGCTAGCATCTGCAGCTTTTTTATGGGACAGTTCCATACTTCTTCCATCCTTTGTGTGAAGTGTTTCCCAAATTCTCTCCTGAATGACCTGGCTCTAGAATGTGGGTGTCGCTGGCTAGGCTATCATTTATTGCCCATCCCTAATTGCTCTTGAGAAAGTAGTGAACCGCTGCAGTCCATGTGGCGTAGATACACCCAGTGCTGTTAGGGAGTGAGTTCCAGGATTTTGACCCAGCGACAGTGAAGGAACGGCAATATATTTCCAAGTCAGAGTGGTGAGTGGCTTGGAGAGGAGCTTCCAGGTGGTAGTGCGCCCATGTGTCTGTTGCCCTTGTCCTTCTGGATGATAGCAGTTGTGGGTTTGGAAGGTGCTGTTTAACAAGCCTTGGTGAGTTGCTGCAATGCATCTTGTAGATGATGCATGCTGCTGCCACTACATGTCAGTGGTAAAGGGAGTGGTGTTGATGGGGGTCGATGGGGTGCCAATCAAGCAGGCTGCTTTGTCCTGGTTGGTGCCCAGTTTGAGTATTGATGGAGCTGCACTCATCCAGGCAAGTGGAGAGTGCTCCATTACATTCCTGACTTGTGCCTTGTAGGAATCAGACAAGCTTTGGGGAATCAAGAGGTGAGTTACTTGCCGCAGAATTCTGATTCTCTGACCTGATCTTGTGGCCAGTAATTATATGGCTAGTCCAGTTCAATTTCTGGTCAATGGTAACCCTCCAGGATGTTGATAGAGGGGGATTCAGCAATGGCAATGCCATTGAATGTTATGGGGAGATGGTCAGATTCTCTCTTGTTGGAGATGGTTATTGCCTGGCACTTGTGTGGCACAAATGTTACTTGCTATTTGTCAGCCCAAGTCTGAATGTTGTCTGGGTCTTGCTGCACATGGGCAGAGACTGCTTCAGTATCTGAGGAGTCGCAAATGGTGAACATTGTGCAATCATCAGTGTACATCCCCACTTCTGACTTTATAATTGAGGTTAGGTTATTGATGAAACAACTGAAGGTGGTTGGGCCTAGGACATTACCCTAAGGAATTTAAAGTTGTATGGACAATGAGTAAACTGCTATAATATATAGATTTTTTTTTTTAAGATTACTGTTTAAATACCGAATAACAATCTATCTTGTATAATAGCCTGAACCTTAGCAGTATACTGCGCATATGCATTTTCCAACTAAAAACAAAGAGAATTACAAGGTGGTACAATCATTCCAAATCAACGTACAGTCAAAATGGTTCCCTTCTACCCTAGGGCCTCACTTTTTTTTCCAAAAACTTAGATATCAGGCAGGTCTGCTTATGGGATTATTATTTGTCAGTTATACTATTTTGACTCCAAAAACTCACTTGTATGTTAAAACCTAGACAATCAATATATGCTCAATTCTTTTGTGGAATCTTGAATTTATTTCACTCATGAAGAGGCATGGTAACCGTTAAAAAGCAGCACCTTGAACTCAAAACTTGAGGTGTTCCCTCTATTTTATTCAGAACACTGTACAATTAATACGTTTTTGTGATGCCAACGATTCATGTAATAGCTGAGATTGTTACTATAAACAGTTATGGACCAAATATAGAATAAAACACTATAGATAACCAGGAAATTCCATATCCTGTTGAACAAAGATGTATATCAATTGAGATCAAAATGGATACTGAACTATTTTTGCCTCAGTGAATTGTAATCATGACACTAATAAGAGACTGCTGTGGGGTTTAATTGTAAGCAAATATTAACAGTTGCTAGGGTAATCACTGTACTCCCAACCAGAAGCTCTACAATTTCTCATCCCAGGATTCTATCTTGATGATGCCTTGTTCAATTCTTGATTTATTGGTTCTTAACAAGATTGCTAAATGAAGTGTCCCACAGTAGTGAAACATTAGAGCTCTTTAGAGCAACAGAATGTGGCAGTGTGCAAGAGACCAAATGTAATAATCAATATTTTGGCTTGCCATGCTAGAACTACCCTTATCATCAAGTAGTTACCAGATGACTGATGTTCATTTAGAAGTATAGTGTGGAATTTCTAAGCATTGAAAATTTATCATTGGTTCACATATTGAAGAGCCTGCAATAAAGCAGGGCTGCTGATGTTCCTAATTTATTTCATTTTACATAGCTAGATGGACTCAGTACTGGCTGAAAAACTGGATTGTCAGTTATTCAAAGGACAGAAAATTTAAATTCACAGCAACTGTGTTAATATAATCTTGCTCAATGTGACCAATAAGGTGTTTCACATTCAGCATTCTGCTAAGAGATAGAGATAGACTGAGAGACAGGGGAACCATTGTTCTGTTCTGTGACTTCAGGTATACTGCTGTAAGAGTATTAAACCAGCTTGATGCTAATCACAGTTCACTAAATATACAGCTCCATCTACTTTTCTTTCATAAAGGAGAAGTTTAAGCCATCTGACAATATTTTTGTTTTACAATTTTATAGCACTAGAGGTAGCCTTATATTAAGAATAAAAAATAAAAATTTGCATATTTAGATAATGCCTTCCATGAACTCAAGACTTCTGAAAGTGCTTTACAGCCAATCAAGTATTTTTGCAGTGTAGTCACTACTGTAATATTGGAAATGCAGCAACCAATTTGTGCACAGCAAGGTCCCACAAACAGCAATGAGATAATAACTAGATAATCTGTTTTACTGATGTTAGTTGAGGGATAAATATCAGCCATGATACCAGGCTCTTCAAAGAGCATTGTGGCATCCTTATGCCCATCTGAGATGCCAGCTAGCACCTCAGTTTAACATCTCATCCAAATGGCAGCACCCCCTCATTTCTAACAGTGTATCACCAAATCCTGCATTAGTGTTAGTCTAGGTTTTGTGTTCAAGTCTCTGGAATAAGACGTAGGCAGTCAACCTTCTAACTCAAATGCAGAAGTGCCACCACTGAGTCAAGGCTGAAACCTGATCTAATAAACTTGTGGCATTACTAATGTAAAATGTTAACTAGGGCTTGATCCAAGTGATTATTGCAATAAATACTTACAGGCCAAATTGACACTTCCTTCAGTTCTTGTTTTTCCTGGTTTGTTCACAGTCTGCTGTGCTTTGCTCTGTTCATCCCCTGTTAGTAGTGCTTTTATTTCTGATGGTATCTTCCCCTGATCCATTGCTGTGCACCATTGCTTGTACTGCAAAATCAAAAGACACCAGTGTAGACTTCAAGCACAACCAGGCGCAGAGCAAAGTTCTGCAAGTCTACTTTAGATCTCAAAAAAATCCAGCTGCAGTATCTGTTTAAATCATTCTAAATACAATATGTAAGCAGAGGTACAGGAAGGTATTAATCTGGGCACCAACATATTACATGTAAGGAAGCAGCCTAGAAATAATAATCTAAAACATTTCCTAAAAATACACCAAGTTTTATTAATATGGCCAAATCTGCTAAGAAAATGTTGAAATTTTAAAAAATCTAAAGTCTAAACAACTTTACATATATGACTAGGAGTAACAAAACACAAAGAATATCTACAAAAAGGCAAACTATATTTCTTTTTGCTTTGTGGTACTGCACCATAACAATTCTATTCAACATTTTCACGTACCATCTCTAGCTCTTCTCTCAGAGCACAGATTGCTCTCTCTCTTCTAGATACAAGCTCTTCCAAGTACTGATAGCGCAGCTTTTTTCTTGCTCTGCATTCTCTGGCACTCTGGCGACTTCTCTCAAGCTTTGCCTTTAAATCAATTTTAGCAGGCTTACGGCCTCGCTTTCCAGGTTTCTTCACTTTACCTCCCACCACCTGAAGGAAGGAAATGTTTCAGGAGAGGAAAAAAAAGTGAGTTACACAGATTCTACAGCTCAACAAATTCTCCCTGTTAAGCATTATGAAATTTCTATCTATTGGGAGAATAGGCAGTACATAGGAGCAGGAGTAGACCATTCAACCCATTGAGCCTGCTCTGCCATTCAATACGATCATGGCTGACCATCCGCTTCAATGCCTTTTTTTCCCACACCATCCCCATATCTCTATGTCATTGGTATTTAGAAATCTGTCAATCTCTGCTTTAAGCATACTCAATAACTGAGCTCTTACAACCCTCCAGGGTACAGAATTCCAAATATTCACAACCCGTCGAGTGAAGAAATTTCTCCTTATCTCAGTCTTAAGCGGCTTCCCCCTTATTTTCAAATTCTGTCCCCTGGTTCTAGACTCCCCAACAAGGGAAAACATCTTACTTGCATCTACCCTATATATCCCTTTAAGTATTTTATAGGCTCCAATGAGATCACCTCTCATTCTTCAAAACTCTAGAGAATACAGGCCCAGTTTCCCCAAACTCGCTTCATAGAACAGTCCCGCCATCCTGGGAACAAGTCTGATGAACCTTTGCTGCACTCCATCTATCAATAATATTCTTCCTAAGGGGACCAAAGCTGCACACAATAATCCAATGCAGCTTAATCAAGGTTCTATACAATTGAACCAAGACTTTGCTACTCCTGTACTCAAATCCTCTTGCATTTTTTTTATATATAGTTGTTCATGGACTGTGGGTGTCACTGGCTATGCCAACATTTATTACCCATCTCTAATTGCCCTTGTTCAGAGGGCATTTAAGAGTCAACCACATCGCTGTGGGTCTGGAGTCACATGTAGGCCATGATGGCAGATTTCCTTCCCTAAAGGACATTAGTGAACCAGATGAGTTTTTTGGACAATTGGAAATGGTTGCGTTGTCATCATCAGACTTTTAATTCCAGATTTTTATTGAAATCAAATTTCACCATTTGCCATGAGCATTACCCTGAGTCTCTGGAGTACTCATCCAGTGATAATACCATTATGCCACCGCCTCCCCCTTCCACTTGATTTTCAGAAAATCTATCAACTCCCACCCCTAAAAGCTTTGAAAATCTTAATTTCCCACTATTTAAAGCAACAAATTTAGAGTACCACCATGACATTTATGAACATGGCTGGCTTTGATCTGCAATTCTTTCCCAAACGCCCTACCTGCAACTCATACTTCCTTCGTATCCATTTGTTGCTTTTTAGTCCATCAAGTCGAATTGGGATTTTACGGGTATATGATGAAATTGCTTGCACGTTCAAAACATATAATAGAAGGGAAAATACACAAATCATAAAAGAAACATAAATTCAGTAAAAGGATCTGACATAGTAGCCATTAGAGAGATTTGGCTACAGCCTTGCGTACTGGGACTAAATATCCTAATATCTTTAGAAAGAACAGGAAAATTGGAAAAGAGGAGAATAGTAGTAAAAAGTGATCAGCCACTTTGCCTTGCATTTGTGTAAGTCTTTTCCTTTAGACAAAAGGAGATTATATGGTAATTATCACCTTGCTGTTTGTGTAAGCTTGCAAATTTGTTGCCAATTTCTTATGTTACAGCAATGACTACACTTTAAACCTTCAGTAGGTATAAAGGGCTTTGAAATGTCTGATGGTTGTGAAAGGCACTATATAATAATTGCAAGTCTTTTTATTTAGACTGATATTGTCTCTGACATTTTTTTGTTGACCATGAGTACTTACTACAGAAGTGGAGCTTTTACCCCTCAGCAATAGTACATCTCATTATTTGGCTACAGCCTGATGTTATGATCTCTGTAGAGACCAATAGCTTTAATAACAAAATACAAACTTCCCGTCAATAGCTGAAAGAATGATATGAAAAGATTTCATATTTTCAAACTTTTACTGTAACAAATCACTGAAAAAAACTACTTACTAAACAATTTATCTATTAACAGTTCAGCCCAGTTTACTGTGTTCAATTCTTTTCTCATCCTTTCAAAGTTTGCCTTGCACAAATTTAAAACCCTGGTTTCTGACCTTCACCTCTGGCTCTCAAACTGGCATTAAATTCAATCATATTATTGTCACTTCTCCATAGATGTCCCTTCCATCAAATTGTTAACTGATTATGGCTTGTTACTCATCATTAAATCTATCAAGACTGCTCTTGTTCGTTCTAAAATATATGGTTCTAGAAAACTATCCCAAATAAATCTAGAAATTCACTGCATTTACTACTTGAGCTGCTCTGCTCCTCCCAGTCGATGTGAAAATTAAAATTTTCCATCATAACCTCATTGTTGTCCTATATACTTCCCAGTTCTTCATATTTATATGTTATGCCATCCCCAGCCCACTATATCATACTATTAGGAGGTCTGTAGACAACTAGTATTGCATCTTTTGACAGTGATTAACTATCCATATTGTTTTCATTGTCTAATCACCCTTCTTTTCATTGTAGCAAAATTGCATTTTAATCAAAACTGCTGCTCCCCATTTCCTATGTTCCTGTCCTTCCTAAAGATTCAATAACCTTGAATATTTAGCTCTCAGTGTAACAATTATGAAGTTCATAAGATTGCTGTGTTTTGGATTTGTCTCTTTAAGGTAAAACAGAATGGGTCATGTGACCTGTTCTAAAGTCTACTCACCAGCAGGTCTCGGGCAGTTAAAGGGAGGCCCAGATTGCATTATTGGGGCATATGTGTAAAATGCTCACCTTTGGAGGCAATGGCAGCAGTCTGAGTTCACAATGGGTAGACTCTTGGGTCTCTCAAAGTCCAAAAAAGGTACTAAAAGTCAACAGTTGTGCTGTAAACTGTTCTAAGATGGAAGAGTTTTGGGGTCAGGAATAACGAATCAGTATTTCTAACTGCATGCAAAGCTAATATGTTTCACTTTGCCAGAGGAAGAGGGCAGAGGAAGCTATTTTTGAGATCAGGTTACAGACTTCCCTACAAATCAATGAATATCACAAAGAGCAGACTCATGTGGTCAAGAGAGAAGAGGCTGCATGGCTTTGTGAACTACCACAGCCAGGTGCAGGAAAGAAACCATCTCTAGTTGAAAAATAAATGCATCTTGCAGACTTGAAGATTCCAGGAGAATTGCCCTGGCATGGCTGGAGGGGAAGAATCTGATAGAGGGTTTAGGAAACTCTGAAAGCTAAGGGAAACGCTTGGGGATGGTCACTTGAAATTATTACTCAGCGAATGGGGAAATGTAAAGCCACTGGAAGCAACTTTGGACGGTTTGCTATAAGGACTAATTCCGTGAAGAGTATGATAAGTATAAAAGGGAACATTCCTTTCTGTATTTTAAAGTATACATTGCCTTCAAAAACAAATAGGGTTGTGTTTATTTATTCATTTGTTATAGTAAAATTTTTAAACGTGAAACCTTGTCATGTCATTCTTTCAGCTATCAAGTGGAAGTTCTAATTTTGTTTTAAAAAGTTATTAGTCCCAAAGATCATAACATCAGGCTGTAGCCAAATCTCTAATGACTACTATATCAAACCTTTTTCATTGAAAATATGTCTCAATCTCACCACCTTTGTATGTATGTTGCCAGTTGTGTACATTTTGGGGAAGTTGCACTGCTACATTAACTATTTTGCAAGCAATTTCACCACATATCCTTAAAATCCCACTCAGACGTGATTTCAAAATTCTTTATGTAAACATACCTATGCTCATGGCACAAACTTATTTAAAGATCCAGACTCATTCAAGTTATTCAGTAGAAGTTGCAATAATGCTGCAGCAAACGTAACTGAAGGGTCATGAGGACTCGAAACGTCAACTCTTTTCTTCTCCGCCGATTTTATCAACAGAGTTTTAGGAACTTGTTTCAAAAAAAATTAGGTAGACGGAAGGCTGAAACGTTAATTGGCAAAGCCCGGGATCGAGAGGGTGCCCAGCTCCCCCTGCAGAGATCTGTTGATGCCTGGGCCCCTGGCCGCACACTCACCTTACTGTCATCCATACTGGGCCGCCCAGGCGCCGCTCACACCTTCAATTGCCACTCACTCCCTCAGCGGCTGCAGGCGAGGCCCCGGCTCCAGGCCCCGTTCGGCGGCAGCAGGCGATACCACGGCTCCAGGCCTTGCCCTGAACGCTCGCAGCCACAGGAAGAAAACAAACGCTGTTCCCAATGCGCGTGAAGCTGTCATCACCGGAGACGGAACAACGTCATCACTCCGCGTCCAGTTCAGCTCATGATGGTTTTAAAAAAAAACAAAAAAAACTGCGGATGCTGGAAATCCAAAACAAAAACAGAATTACCTGGAAAAACTCAACAGGTCTGGCAGCATCGGCGGAGAAGAAAAGAGTTGACGTTTCGAGTCCTCATGACCCTTCGACAGAACTTGAGTTCGAGTCCAGGAAAGAGCTGAAATATAAGCTGGTTTAAGGTGTGTGTGTGGGGGGCGGAGAGATAGACAGAGAGGTGGAGGGGGTTGGTGTGGTTGTAGCGACAAACAAGCAGTGATAGAAGCAGATCATCAAAAGATGTCAACAACAATAGTACAATAGAACACATAGGTGTTAAAGTTAAAGTTGGTGATATTATCTAAACGAATGTGCTAATTAAGAATGGATGGTAGGGCACTCAAGGTATAGCTCTAGTGGGTTTTTTTTTATTTTATATAATGGAAATAGGTGGGAAAAGGAAAATCTTTATAATTTATTGGGAAAAAAAAGGGGGGAAACAGAAAGGGGGTGGGGATGGGGGAGGGGACTCACGACCTAAAGTTGTTGAATTCAATATTCAGTCCGGAAGGCTGTAAAGTCCCTAGTCGGAAGATGAGGTGTTGTTCCTCCAGTTTGCGTTGGGCTTCACTGGAACAATGCAGCAAGCCAAGGACAGACATGTGGGCAAGAGAGCAGGGTGGAGTGTTAAAATGGCAAGCGACAGGGAGGTTTGGGTCATTCTTGCGGACAGACCGCAGGTGTTCTGCAAAGCGGTCGCCCAGTTTACGTTTGGTCTCTCCAATGTAGAGGAGACCACATTGGGAGCAACGAATGCAGTAGACTAAGTTGGGGGAAATGCAAGTGAAATGCTGCTTCACTTGAAAGGAGTGTTTGGGTCCTTGGACGGTGAGGAGAGAGGAAGTGAAGGGGCAGGTGTTGCATCTTTTGCGTGGGCAAGGGGTTGTGCCATAGGAGGGGGTTGAGGAGTAGGGGGTGATGGAGGAGTGGACCAGGGTGTCCCGGAGGGAGCGATCCCTACGGAATGCCGATAAGGGGGGTGAAGGGAAGATGTGTTTGGTAGTGGCATCATGCTGGAGTTGGCGGAAATGGCGGAGGATGATCCTTTGAATGCGGAGGCTGGTGGGGTGATAAGTGAGGACAAGGGGGACCCTATCATGTTTCTGGGAGGGAGGAGAAGGAGTGAGGGCGGATGCGCGGGAGATGGGCCGGACTCTCTGAACTTACTGCACTCCATTCTCTCAGGTCCAACCCTGACATTGTCATCAAACCCGCTGACAAGGGTGGTGCTGTTGTTGTCTGGCGCACTGACCTCTACCACGCGGAGGCTGAGCGTCAACTCGCAGACACTTCCTCCTACCTCTCCCTGGACCATGACCCCACCACTGAACATCAAGCCACTGTTTCCAGGACTGTCACTGACCTCATCTCCTCTGGGGATCTCCCTCCCACAGCTTCCAACCTGATAGTTGCCCAACCTCGGACGGCCCGCTTCTATCTCCTACCCAAAATCCACAAACAGAACTGCCCCGGTAGACCGATCGTCTCAGCTTGCTCCTGCCCCACAGAACTCATTTCTCGTTATCTTGACTCCCTTCTCTCTCCCCTTGTCCAGTCCCTTCCCACCTACATCCGTGATTCCTCTGACACCTTACGTCACATCAACAATTTCCAGTTCCCTGGCCCCTACCGCTTCCTCTTCACCATGGACGTCCAATCCCTCTACACCTCCATCCCCCACCAGGATGGTCTGAGGGCCCTTAGCTTCTTCCTCGAACAGAGGCCCGAACAATCCCCATCCACCACTACTCTCCTCCGTCTGGCTGAACTTGTTCTCACGCTGAACAATTTCTCCTTCAACTCCTCTCACTTCCTCCAAATAAAAGGTGTGGCTATGGGTACCCGCATGGGCCCCAGCTATGCCTGTCTCTTTATGGGGTATGTGGAACATTCCTTGTTGCAGTCCTACTCCGGCCCCCTTCCACAACTCTTTCTCCGGTACATCGATGATTACTTTGGTGCTGCTTCATGCTCTCGTCAGGACTTGGAAAAATTTATTAATTTTGCTTCCAATCTCCACCCCTCCATCATTTTCACGTGGTCCATCTCTGACACTTCCCTTCCCTTCCTTGACCTCTCTGTCTCAATCTCTGGTGATAGACTGTCCACCAATATCCATTACAAACCCACCGACACCCACAGCTATCTCGACTACAGCTCCTCACACCCCACTTCCTGTAAGGACTCCATCCCATTCTCTCAGTTCCTTCGCCTCCGTCGCATCTGTTCCGATGATGCTACATTCAAAAACAGTTCCTCTGACATGTCCTCCTTCTTCCTTAACCGAGGTTTTCCACCCACGGTCGTTGACAGGGCCCTCAACCGTGTCCGGCCCATCTCCCGCGCATCCGCCCTCACTCCTTCTCCTCCCTCCCAGAAACATGATAGGGTCCCCCTTGTCCTCACTTATCACCCCACCAGCCTCCGCATTCAAAGGATCATCCTCCGCCATTTCCGCCAACTCCAGCATGATGCCACTACCAAACACATCTTCCCTTCACCCCCCTTATCGGCATTCCGTAGGGATCGCTCCCTCCGGGACACCCTGGTCCACTCCTCCATCACCCCCTACTCCTCAACCCCCTCCTATGGCACAACCCCTTGCCCACGCAAAAGATGCAACACCTGCCCCTTCACTTCCTCTCTCCTCACCGTCCAAGGACCCAAACACTCCTTTCAAGTGAAGCAGCATTTCACTTGCATTTCCCCCAACTTAGTCTACTGCATTCGTTGCTCCCAATGTGGTCTCCTCTACATTGGAGAGACCAAACGTAAACTGGGCGACCGCTTTGCAGAACACCTGCGGTCTGTCCGCAAGAATGACCCAAACCTCCCTGTCGCTTGCCATTTTAACACTCCACCCTGCTCTCTTGCCCACATGTCTGTCCTTGGCTTGCTGCATTGTTCCAGTGAAGCCCAACGCAAACTGGAGGAACAACACCTCATCTTCCGACTAGGGACTTTACAGCCTTCCGGACTGAATATTGAATTCAACAACTTTAGGTCGTGAGTCCCCTCCCCCATCCCCACCCCCTTTCTGTTTCCCCCCTTTTTTTTCCCAATAAATTATAAAGATTTTCCTTTTCCCACCTATTTCCATTATATAAAATAAAAAAAAACCCACTAGAGCTATACCTTGAGTGCCCTACCATCCATTCTTAATTAGCACATTCGTTTAGATAATATCACCAACTTTAACTTTAACACCTATGTGTTCTATTGTACTATTGTTGTTGACATCTTTTGATGATCTGCTTCTATCACTGCTTGTTTGTCGCTACAACCACACCAACCCCCTCCACCTCTCTGTCTCTCTATCTCTCCGCCCCCCACACACACACCTTAAACCAGCTTATATTTCAGCTCTTTCCTGGACTCGAACTCAAGTTCTGTCGAAGGGTCATGAGGACTCGAAACGTCAACTCTTTTCTTCTCCGCCGATGCTGCCAGACCTGCTGAGTTTTTCCAGGTAATTCTGTTTTTGTTTCATGATGGTTTTACCCTCTTTAAAAATTCGTTCATAGGAGGCCTAGTGTTTGTGACCCATCTCTGATTGTTCTTGAGAGTCAATCACATTACTGGGGGTGAAGTAAACTAAATTTCTTACCGATAAAATCGTATTTCAATCACCCTCAACTCCTGACTCTCAACTTCATGGATTCCTTTACATGAGGGGAAGGAATCGTGAACAACGATAGAACCGTCTCTATTACTTTTGAGATTATGTGAGGAACTTTTTTTAAAAATCAAATAAAGTGTTAGGACTCATCGCAAGAGCAGTGCATCTAAATATAGGTTTGCCGAGGTTTTAGAATGCATTCTGTAGACCTATGTAGTTTTGGACGCTGTTTTGACCATCTGAGCACATCATTCAGCACTTGAAATATATTAAAATATACAGAAAAAGCTGCACTCACAAATTGCCTTCAAGGTAAGTAAGGGCTGACACTGAAGATGATGAATGTAAGGTCTGGCAAATAAATCTACAATATGCAATTGGATATTGCAAGTACGGTGCAGACCAATTGCATATGGACGTTTGGGACCATTCATCAGAAATCACTGTCTCCAATATAGTATCAAATGAATTAATCAATTACGCATGGCAATCATGCTGAACGGAGGATGTAAACATTTGAATGGTGTTCCTCTCTCCAATGTTTCAAAACAGGCATTAGCTAATAAAAGGAAATGAGTTATAGCCTCTGTTAATGATATGGCGAGCAGGATCTCTAGGGAAATTAAAATTCCTGTTTGGAATGTGTATCCTGTGGCATGTGGGAAGTCGTGGACACTTCCCATGACCTAGATGATTGCATGTGCAGGAATTGTCACTGGCTGTAGAAACTTGAGCTCTGGATTTCGGAACTCGAGCAACAGCTGGAGTCACTGTGGCACATATGCGAAGCTGAGAACTTTGTGGATAGCACATTTAGGGAAGTGGTTACAACACAGGTTAAGAGAGTACAAGCAGAGAGAGAATGGGTGACCTCCAGACAGTCTAGGAGGAAGGTATTGCAGGAGTCCCGTGAATCCATCTCGTTCACTAACAAATAGACAACTAGACAAATGTAAGCCCATTACAGGCAGGAACAGGAGAATTTATAATTGGGAGTAAGGAAATAGCAGAGAAGCTAAACAAATACTTTGCCTCTGTACTTATAGAGGAAGATTCAAAAAACCTCCCAGAAATACTAGAGAACCAAGGGACTAGAGAGAGTGAGGTACTGAAAGAATTACATTAGTATTAGTATTGGTACTAGAAAAATTAATGGAACTGAAGTTGATAAATCCCCTGGAGCTAAAGGTCTACATCCAGAATGTTGAAGGAGTTGGCTTTAGAGATAGTGGATGATTAATGTTCATCTTCCGAAATTCTACAGATTTTCCAATGGCTCCTGCAGATTGGAAGGTAGCAATAGATTGAAATAAATTTAAAAATAAGTGGGAAAAGAAAAATATATATTTTTTTAAATTATAAATTATTGAAAAAAGGGGGATTGGAAACGGGGTGGAGATGGAGGAAAGAGTTGGCCTGCTGCAATGTTCCTGTGAAGCTCAACGCAAACTGGAGGAACAGCACCTCATCTTCCATCTAGGCACTTTACAGCCTTCCGGACTTAATATTGAGTTCAACAATTTCAGATCATGAACTCTCTCCTCTATCCCCACCCCCTTTCTGATCCCCCTTTTTCCAATAATTTATAATTTTTAAAGAAATATATTTTTCTTTTCCCACTTATTTTTAAATTTATTTTGATCTATTGTTTTATCTCCACCTTTTAGCCCACTTCGATCCCTTCCCCCCATCCCCACTAGGGCCATCTGCCACTAGCTTGTCCAGCTTGTTACCCTTAATGTCCCCATTAGCACATTCCTTAGATAACATCACCACTGTCAACACCCCCTTGTCCTTTTGTCTATGACATCTTTGGCAATCTCTTCTTTGCCTCTACCTATCACTGGCCCCCTATCCAGCTCTACCTGTCCCACCCCCCTCTACGAGCTTATATTTCACCTCATTTCTCTATTTCCTTAGTTCTGGTGAAGAGTCATACGGACTCGAAACGTCAACTGTATTCCTCTCCATAGATGCTGTTAGACCTGCCGAGTTTTTCCAGGTATTTTTGTTTGTGTAATATTTCCAAGTTTGCTGATGACACAAAACTAGATGGTAATATGAGTTCTGAGGATTTAGATAGGCTTAGTGAGTGGGCAAGAACATGGATGATTATATGTAATGTGGAAAAACAGAAATGCAGAGTATTTTTTAAATGGTGAGAGATTGGGAAGTGTTGATATCCAAAGGGACCTGGATGTCCTTATTCATGAGTCACTGAAAGCTAATCTGCAGGTGCAGCAAGCAATTATGAAGGCAAATGGTATGTTGGCCTTTATTGCAAGAGGATTCGAGTAGAGGAGTAAAGATGCCTTGCTGCAATTTTATAGGGCCTTGGTGAGACAACATCTGGAGTATTGTGTACAGTTTTGGTCTCTTTACCTAAGGAAGGCTTTATTTGCCATTGAGGGAGTGCAACAAAGGTTCACCAGACTGATTTCTGGGATGGCGCGATTGTCCTATGAGGAGAAATTGAGGAAACTGAGTCTGTATTCTCTAGAGTTCAGAAGAATGAGAGGTATCCTCATTCAAACATACAAAATTCCTACAGAGCTCGAGAGAGAGTAGATGCAGGAAGGATGTTTCCTCTGGCTGGGGTGTCTAGAATCTGGGAACACCATCTCAGAAAAAGAGGTAGGCCATTTCGGACTGAGAGGAGGAGGAATTTCTTCACTCGCGGTGGTGAATCTTTGGAATTCTCTATCCTCGAGGGCAAAAGAGGCTCAATTGTTGAGTATGTTCAAGATAGAGATCAATAGATTTCTACACATTAAAGACATCAAGGAATATGGGGATAGTGTAAGCAAAAGGTGTGGAAGTAACAGATCAACCATGATCTGGTTGAATGGCAGAGGAGGCTCAAGGGGCTGAATGGCCTACTTCTGCTCCTATTTCCTATGTTGCTAAGGCAAGGCTGTGCGGGATGAGCAGGAGTGGCGGCAGCAGGAGCAGGTAATAGCAGTGGCAAGATTGGGACAGGAAGGGAGATTGTTAGAGCTAAGGGTCTGACATGGATAACACCTAGGACTTTCCCAACTAACTTAAAAAGTCTGTTTGCACATTTTTTCTTTCAGCCATTATGGGTACATTGAGTTGATTGCTCAGATCTCTGAAGAAGTGGAAGATCCTGCAGCTGCTATTTTCACCCGGCAAAGAGTTGATCACCTCACAAATTTTGGAACACAGTGGTCTCCCACTGCTAACTCAGCCATTTGTGACAAATTGGATATCAGTTACCCAATTCCACAACAGAATTACCTGGAAAAACTCAGCAGGTCTGGCAGCATCGGCGGAGAAGAACAAAGTTGACGTTTCGAGTCCTCATAACCCTTCAACAGTCAACTTTGTTCTTCTCCGCCGATGCTGCCAGACCTGCTGAGTTTTTCCAGGTAATTTTGTTCTTGTTTTCGATTTCCAGCATCCGCAGTTTTTTGTTTTTAACCCAATTCCACAATCAACTTTGGGGGTCCAGGCCCAGCCCTGTGCAGAAATTGCTAGCTTTGGTTCGAATTCAACATGACTACTCACCTTCAGGATCTTTTGAATCTCATTCTTCAGCAGGGCTGCCTGCCCCCACCTAAAAGACTGTATGTATTTAGGATAGGGAGGAATAGCTTTAGGATTGGGACTATAACTGCTGACTGAAATCCTACACTGGAAATAAGAATGAAGTTTACTGCACCACCTGTTACAAAATTTTCTCAATAGATCATAGTGGGCTGAGCGATATGAAACAGTGCGCTGCAGGACAACAACAAAAGGCAAAAGTAAGGATGACTGCAAGTCAAGGTCAAGGAATCAAAGCCTTTTTCCCCACCAAAAATTTTTTGGAGGCAGAAAAGTTATTGCTTATTGTATACTATAAAGTAATACATGGTAACTCAAATTGCACATTGGACTGTTCCTTGAAACTAGGACCACAACTGTACTCCCAATTCCTCCCTTGCTAAAAAAAAGTATCAAGTGCACGGACAATAGCAGAGCAAATTGTCATAAACATTCTTAGTAAATTGAGCATATCAGACTTGGTATCTGAACTGAAATGTTCCAAGTCGTACCACCATGCCCCTTTCTTTTTCAGTTGCAATGGATACCTCTAATAAGTGAAATTGGAAGATGTACTCTATTTGTGTACAGTACTAAACTGCCAAGGATGAATGTGTGTCCAAAACTGCTAGACTTTTCTGAACATCCATTTGAATCTGCCGTGGCTATTGCAGATCAAGCTCTGACAGCTCTGAAAAAGGAAGGATTGAACTTCCAAACAAGTGTCAGCTTTTTGAACTGATAACAATGCCAATTTTGGGATTCATCAATCTGCATACACAATATTTTCTGAAAAGAACCCAAATCTTTTCAAAGCTGGTTGCTTGGTTCACATTGTCAACAATGCAATCAAAACAGGTCTGCATGAGTTACATATTGACATAGATGTGTTGATGAAATTTTTTTGTCACTTCTCTTCATCAGCAGTGTGAAATGATAATCTCAAAGAGTTTGTAGAGTTAGTTAATCTGGAATGAGTTGAGCTCATCAAGCATGTAGTTACACACTGGCTGTCATTGAGAAAAGCTGTGGATCACACTTTGAAAGTGGTCTGCTTGTTCTTATACATCAGCAGCAAAGATTGTTCAAAGCATTTGCAGAACTCCTTAAGATAGATGAAGAGCAGCATGAAGGTAATAGTGAATGTGCCAGTACAAATGCTTTTTGCCATCTATCTAACGTTCTATACCAACTTGTTCCCCATGTTTGAAGAAGCCAACCTAAAGCTACAGTCCATGGAAGTATCCACACCTGAGCTTTATGATGTCATTCAGCACTTGCATAGTAAGCCCTGCAGAAGAACAATGGATTGTTTCTTTGGCTACCAAACGCTGCATATACTGGTTCAACTTCCTGAGCACCAAAGGGAAGAAATAACAAGGAACTTCATCACTTGCACCCAGGAAACAAGTTCATATCTTGAAAAGTGGTTTGACCTGACAACTAATAATCCACTGTTTTCCTTGAGACGTCTGAACTTGAATAGTGAATATCTCAAGTTTGACTCCTTAGTGGAGTGTACATAAAATTTCCAGCTTTAACGCATTGTCAGTTGATGGTCTATACGAAAAATATTGTATTCTTACATCGCTGTTAAAGGGAGTTGATCAGGACAAATCAGTCCCAGTAAAATGGAATCAGATACTTAGAACATGCAAGGATTTGAGAGGCCTGTTCACACTAGTGTCATTTACCTTATGCCTATCCCTATCAAATGCACAAGTCAAGAGAGTGTTCTTATTGATGGGACAAAGGTGGGATAGTTGTAGGAACTTGAGTGAGTGTTGATCTCATAAGGGCTGAACTGCAAGTAAAATGTAATTACAGAATGTCACATAATGAATTTATAGCCTTTGCAAGATCTAATCATGAGCTTCAGAAAGCTGTAGCATCAAAAGTAAAGTAGCTGAACAAGTGATTTCACTATGAGGCTAGACATTTCCAAACTATTACAGTCAAATGTATAATATGTTCAACCATATCCAAAAAATCACAATGAAGGAACATTTATTGCAAGATTTCACATTTGCGTCAAGCTTCTATTGGGATCAGCTATGGTATGAATGGAATGAATCATACAAAATGGTATGCCTACACAGATTGTGTGTATACATGAAAATGTAACCAAATTTGGTTTACATTGTTTCCAGCTACCATTCAGTCTCCAAGTTCAATTCAGAGGTGAAATTACATAACTAAAATGAATGTATGAATCCAGGTTGCATAAATAAATCAAAATTATTTTGGTACTCTTGAATATGTAGGCAATAATTTGTGAGTGAAGAAGGTGTCCTTTACATATTTTCAAGCCTTGATTGCATATCTATTTTCAACGAGAATAGGGAAGAAGAAAGCACCAGCCAGAACCATTCAATCCCATAGCTGCTCACTGTGGGAGTGAGGGACAACCCCCTTTCACACCGGCAACCACCCCCCTCCCCACCAGTCACTTTAATCCCTTGGATTTGGTCTCTGCACTCCCTCACATGATTGCAAGTGTCCCTTTTTGTATCTTAAGAGTTGGTCATTCTGAGGCCTAGTCCACATGTATGAGCCTGATTATAATAGTTTGGCGAGTTGTTATCAGTGATAACAGCATATGATTCATTTCCAATTTAATATGGGTTGTGAGTTCTCATGATCAATGACCATTTTTTTTTGAGGGATGTTTTGCCCACACACAGGACATTGGATTGACCTGAATGTTGACCTATCCTTATTTTATTTGGACTCTCTATTTCAATGAGCAGGACATGACTTGCTTCAAATTTCATTGTGCCATTGTTAATCACGTTTTCCCACTTTTTCCTGCCAAAATCATGTTTCAGTTGGGTTGGGACATTATTTCCAATTAGAGTTTAGGAAAATCTTATATTTTTTGAACTGACCATTGCAAAGTGTATATTAAGTTGCAACTCACCTTAGAAAACCTTCCAGGGCTAGACCAGTTCCAGAAACACAGTGAAAGAAGCGGCAGTATAAAGAGCAAGGCCAGTAGCGAGAACACAGTGAGTGCAGTAGAAGCAACACAGTGAAAGTGGTAGCAGCATAAAGAATGACACTGGTAGCAGGAACACAGCGAGAGCGACGGCAGCGTAAAGAGCGAGACCAGCAGCGGGAACACTGTGAGAACGGTGGCAGTATAAAGAATATAACCAATAATGGGAACACAGTGAGAGCAATTTTGGGAACAGATTGAGGATGGCAGTGGTGTAAAGAACAAAACCAGTAGCGGGAACAGAATAAGAGTGATGGCAGTGTAAAGCGTGAGACCAATGGTGGGAAAGCAGTGACAGCGGGGCAGTATGAAGAGTGAGACCAATAGTGGCAACCCAGTGAGAATGGTGGCGGTGTAAAGAACGAGACCAATTGTGAAAACACAGTGACAGCAGTATCAGGAACACAGAGTGGTGGCAGTATAACGAGCCACAGAGGTGCCAGAGCACTGGAAGACTGCTAACATTGTCCCATTATTAAAAAAGGAAGGGATAGACCAGGAAATTACAGGCCAGTCAGTCTAACCTTGGTGGTGGGAAAGTTACTAGAAAGAATTGAGGGACAGAATATATCTGCACTTGGAGAGACACGGGTTAATCAGCATGGATTAGTTAAGGGAAGATCGCATTTGATAAATTTGATCAAATTTTTTGAGGAGGTAACCAGGAGTGTTGACGAGGGTAATGCATTTGATGTGGTCTATATGGACTTTTGATAAGGTCCCTCATGGCAGACTGGTCAATAAAGAAAGAGCCCATGAGATCCAAGGCAAAGTGGCACACTGGATCCAAAATTGTCTGAGAGGTAGGAAGCAGAGGGTGATGGTAGAGGGATGTTTCTGTGACTGGAAGTTTGTTTCCAGTGGGGTTCCGCAGGGCTTGGTGCTGGTGCCCTTGCTGTTTGTGGTGTACATAAATGATTTGGGCTTAAATGTAGGGGTATGATCAAGAAGTTTGCAGATGACATGAAAATAGGTAGGATGATAAATAGTGAGGAGGATAGCCATAAATTGCAGGAGGATATCAATGGACTGGTCATGTGGGCAGAGCAGTGGCAAATGGAATTCAACCCTGAAAAGTGTGAGGTAATGCACTTGGGGAGAGCTAACAAGGCAAGGGATTACACTATGAATGGTAGGACCCTGGAAAGTACTGAATAACAGAGGGACCTTGGTGTGCATATCCATAGATCCCTGAAGGTAGCAGGACAGATAGATAAGGTGGTTAAGAAGGCAAATAGGAATCTTGCCTTTATTAGTCGAGGCACAGAATACAAGAGCAGGGAAGTTATGTTGGAACTGTATAAAATGCTGGTTGGGCCACAATTGGAGTACTGCGTGCAGTTCTGGTCACCACATTATAGGAAGGATGTGATTGCACTGGAGAGAATGCAGAGGAGATTTACCAGGATGCTGCCTGGGCTGGAGGGTCTGAGCTATGAGGAAAGATTGGATAGACTGGGGTTGTTTCCCTTGGAGCAACGAAGGTTGAGAGGGGACCTGATAAAGGTGTGTAAGATTATGAGGGACATAGACAGGGTGGATAGGAAGGCACATTTTCCCTTAGTAGAGGGGTCAATAACCAGGGGGCATAAATTTAAGGTAAGAGGTAGAAGGCTAAGAGGGGAGTTGAGGAGAAATTTTTTCACCCAGACGGTAGTGGGAGTCTGGAACTCACTGCCTGAAAGGGTAGTTGAGTCAGAAACTTGTAACAGTTAAGTAGATATTCACTTGTGTTGCCATAGCCTTCAGGGTTATGGGCCAAGCGCTGGAAGATGGGATTAGTGTAATCAGATCTTTGTTGACTGGCATGGACACAATGGGCCAAAGGGCCTCCTTCTGTGCTGTAGATGTCTATGAGTCTATGGCAGCGAGACGAGTATTGGGAACACAGTGAGAGCGGTGGTGGTGTTGTAAAATGCAAGGCCAACAGCTGGAACACAGTGAGACCAGCAGCTGTGCAAAGAGCGAGACAGATATCGGGAACACAGTGAGAGCGACAGCGGTGTAAAGAGTGAGATCAGTAGCTGGAATATAGTGAGAGTGATGGCAGCATAAAGAGAGATCAGTAACGGGAACACAGAGAGTAATGGTGGTATGTAGAGTGAGATCAGTAACGGGAATACAGTGAGAGTGATGGCAGTATAAAGAGCAAGATCAATAGTGGGAACACAGTGAGAGTGGTGGCAGTATTAAGAGTGAGATCAGTAACGGGAACACAGTGAGAGTGGCGTCAGTATATAGAGCAAGATCAGTAGTGGGAACACAGTGAGAGTGGTGTCAGTATAAAGAACAAGATCAGTAGTGGGACCACAGTGAGAGTGGTGGCAGTATAAAGAGCAAGATCAGTAGTGGGAACACAGTGAGAGTGGTGCCAGTATAAAGAGCAAGATCAGTAGTGGGAACACAGTAAGAGTGGTGGTGGTATAAAGAATGAGATCAGTAACAGGAACACAGTGGGAGTGGCGGCGGTATAAAGAGCAAAATCAGTAGTGGGAACACAGTGAGAGTGGCAGTGGTATAAAGAATGAGGTCAGTAACGGGAACACGGTGAGAGTGGCTTCAGTATAAAGAGCGGAGCTACTGCATTCAAAAAAAGACATCAGAATTTAACATCACTGATAAGCCGGTAGGTGATTGATTTAAAAAAGCACAGGAGCCGAAAGGCCAAAGCTGTGTGGTTTTCGGCTGTCCCAGAAGTGGTGAGGTCACAGGTCAACAAGTCATGTGGGGTGATTTTACTGTTATGTTTTTAATTTGATCTTGGTCAAACATAATGGACTAAGAGCTGAAGCCCAGAGGTATTAGGTGAACAGTTAAGTGATTGGTTGGTGAGTTTTAAAGGGTTTTTGTTTCTCCATAAACTGGGACAGTAGTTTAAACTGGGAGATATAAGTGTTGTATTAAATTTATAGCTTAACTAGCTTAACTACTTAATAACTACAAAGAATTGCTGTGCACTATTTTTAAACTTGAAACCTTAAATAAAACACAATCAAGATAGCAGGACAGGTGATGTGTTGCTGCTGTAGCTTGTCGAGTCTGGTAGACACCTATGTGACCCACGGAAAAAACATCTTCAAGAAGTGTCTACAGCTTGAGGAACCTTTGCTCAGAGATGATGAGCTGGAGGCTGAGCTTCAGACACTGTGATGCATCAAGGATGGAGAAAGTTACCTGGATACTTGGTTCTAGGAAGCAGTCATGCCTTCTAGGCTAGGTACTTCAGATTTGGTCTGTGGTCAGGGTTAGGAGGGGTGTGATTGCAAGAGAGGAGGGTATGGGAATGCAGAAGGTAGCAATGAAGGAGCCTCAGCCTTGCTCAGGTCCAAAAGGTTCAACGTTCTTGCAGCTTGTGTGGACAAGGGCAGGGAGAAAGAACAAACTGACATCAGCACCATGGTGCAGGGGTCCATACAAGTACAGGGAATAAAAAGAAATATAGCAAGGACAATACAGGCAGGAGACAGATACTGTTCTCTGCAGCCAACAGTGTGAGTCCCAATGGCTGTATCGCCTGCTGGTGCCAGGGTTAAGGGCACCTCCTTGGGGTTGGAAAGTACTTAGAGTGGAAAGGGAAGGATCCAGTTGTTGTGGTCCACATGGGCATCAGAACTAAGAAAGAGGTTCTGTTAAGGGAGTATGAGCAGCTCGGAGCTAAATGAAAAAGCAGAACGACAAAGGTTATAATCTCTCGTTTACTACCTGAGCCACGAGCAAACTAGCATAAGATAAATGAGATCAAGAGAGTTGAATGCATGTTTCAAAGATTGATGTGGGAGAAATGAGTTTCAATTTATGGGACACTGGCACCAGTTGTAAGGAAAGAAGGAGCTATACTGTTGTGACAGTTTTCACCTGAACCATGCTGGGATGAGTATCCTGGCAAATCATGTGACAAGGGATGTAGAAAGGGTACAAGAGCAGCTCAGTGGCTAGGAATTCTGCAGTGAGTAACTCATCTCCTATCCCCTCAATGACTGTCCACCATCTACAAGGTACAAATCAGGAAAGTAATGGAATACTTTGCACTTGCCTAGATGAGTAGAGCTCTAACAACACTCAAGAAACTCAACACCATCCAGGACAAAGCAGCCCACTTGATTAGCACCCCATCCACTATCTTAAACATTCACTCCTTCCACTAGTGACACACAGTGGCAGCAACTCACCAAGGTTTCTTTGTATCTTCCAAACCCACGATCTCTACAATCAAGAAGGACAAGGGCAGCAGATGCATGGGAACACCGCCACCTGCTAGTTCCCCCCAAACCACCCACCATTGTAATTTGGAACTATATCGCTGTTCCTTCACTGTCACTGAGTCAAAATCCTAGAATTCCCTTCCTAACAGCACTGTGGGCGTATCTACACCGAATGAATTGCAGTGGTTCTAGGCAGCTCATCACCACCTTCTCAAGGGCAGTTAGGGATGGACAACAAATGCTGGTCCAGCCAGTAACGTCCACAGCCTAAGAAAGAATAAAAAGGACTTTAAACTAAATAGTGCAGTTGGGGGGTGTGGGGGCTCACATGAGGGGAGGGTTGGGAAGTTAAAGAAAAAGAACAAAACAATAATGCAGGGCAGTGGTACAGGTAATGGCAGGCAAAGTGTGTTAGGAAGGGATGGAGTGTACAAGCGTAAGAGTGTACCAGCAATTAAGGTTAGAGTAGGGAAAAATGGTAAAAAGATAAAATTAAATGCTCTTTATCTGAAGCATGCAATATTCGTAACAAAATGGATGAATTGATTGAAAAATAGAAATAAATGCGTATGACATGATAGCCATTGCAGAGATGTAGTTACAAGGTGACCAAGGCTGGGACCTAAATATTGAAGGGTATTTGCAAGAGAAAGAAAAAGGAGGTGGGGTGGCTCTATTAATAAAGGATGAGATCAGTACAGTAGGGAAAAATGATTTTGGTTCGAAAGATCAAGATGTAGTATCAGTTTGGGTGGAGACACGAAATAGCAAAGGAAAGTCATTGGTGTAGTATTTTACAAGCCTCTCAACAGTGGATACACTGTAGGACAGATTATAAATGAAAAATAATGTTGGCTTGTAAGAAACGTACTGCAATAATCATGGGTGATCTTAATGTTCATATAGATTGGACGAGTCATATTGACAAAGGTACTCTGGAAGACAGGTTCATAAAATGTATTCGGGACAGTTTCTTGGAACAATACATTCTGGAATCAACAAGGGAGCTATTTTAGACCTGGTAATATGTAATGAGGCAGAATTAGTTACTGACTTCATAGCAAAGAATCCTCTAGGTGAGGGTGTTCATAACATGATGGAATTTCACATTCAGCTTGAGGCTGAGAAATGTGGGTCTAAAACAAGAGTGTTAAACTTAAATAAAGGCAATTACAAGGGTACAAAGACAGAGTTGGCTAAAGTGGACTGGGAAAATAGGTCAAAAGGTAAGACAATAGAGAAACAGTGGCACTCATTTAAGGAGATATTTCATAACTCTCAAAGATATATTCTATTGAGAAAGAAAAAATCTGAGAAGGATGCACCATCTCTGGCTAACTGAAGAAATTAAAGATGGTATCAAATTAAATAATTAAAATTAATTAAATAATTATCTTCAACACTGTGAAGATTAGTGTAAGGCCAGAAGATTGCAAAACTAGCTAAGTACGACTTAAAAAAGGGAAAAATTAGAACATGAGAGAAAACTAGCAAGAAATATAAAAACAGACAGTAAGAGCTTCTGCAAGTATATAAAAAGGAAAGGAAAAACTAAACTAAGCACTGGTTCCTTAGAGGGTGAGACTGAGGAACTAATAATGGGAAACAAGGAAATGGCAGAGACTTTGAACAAGTATTTTGCATCTGACTTCACAGTAGAAGACACAAAAAGCATTCCAAGAATACAAAGTAGTAGAAAATCAAGCGGTAAAAGGGAGAGAGGAATTTAAAACAATCACAAGAGGAAAAAGTACTGGGAAAACTGATGGCCTGCATTCTGGGATCTTAGAAGAAGTGGCAGCAGAGATAATGGATGCATTGGTTGTAATCTTCTAAAATTCCCTAGATTCTGAAAAGGTCCCAACAGATTGGAAAACCACAAATATAGCACCTCTATTCAAGGTAGGAGGGAGACAAAAAGCAGTAAAATATAGGTCAGTTAGCCTAACATCTGTTATTAGGAAAATGTTAGAATCCATTATTAAGGAAGTAGAAATCATAATACAATCAGGCAGAAACAACATGGTCTTGTGAAAGGGAAATCCAGCTTTTGCACACATTCAATAAGGATATTATAACTATTGCCTTGTAGTCCTTAATTTTATTGCCAGTTTAATGCTTTTATCTGATAATACAACATTTTATTTTCCCCATTCACTTTTGTGTCTCACTTTGATAAATTCTTATCATCAGCAAAATAAATATCTAAACCCTTGCTATGAACCTGCCACTGTCTAGTTGTGGACTTTAAAAATGGCAACTTTAATCAAGTCTAGCTCATTGGCAGTGCCAATTATTAATTTTCTTTCAAAACAATTAGATATACACAGTTGTACTTTCTTAAATAGGATTCCAATTTCTCTTATAAATCTCTCAACTAGCATCCTGTCCAAAAAGGCAGGATCACCTTCATCCTACCTTAAAAGCAGATAAGATAGTAAAATAACTTTTTGAAGTGAATCATGCCGTCAGATCAATGAATTTGATACAGTGCATAATACAGTTTAGAAATTTAATTAAATTAAAATAACTTACATTTTAAATCAAATTGAACCATTCTCACTCCGAATAAGTGAGGCCACACAATTTAGATACAAATGAAGACAGCTGTCCAGCATACATTCCAGAGAGAGCTGTAAGTCCCGCTGTCACAGCATCCTGATGTTTCTTATATGATTCCAATGTTTTTGCCTCAGACTTACCTAAAGGTTTATTCCAGGTATTGATTACTCATTGTGTAAAGAACAGCCTTTCACTTGTTGAGCTGTGGCCCTAGCCTTAGTTTGAGAAAGTATTTCAAATTTATCTTTTCTATATCATTTACTGTTTTATATACTTCTGTGAGGTATCCTCACAGCTGCCTCTAAGGTTGTAAAACCCTAAATTTCTCTAGCCTTTCCTCTTAACCCATTCCATTGATGTTAAGAATCGCTGTCGTGGCTCTTAACTGCATTTCTTCCAGGATATGAATAGCTTCCTTGTGCCTCAGTGACCATGAATGGATACAACACTATGTATGCAGTCTAATCAGAGCATAAAGACTCATCTGACTTTACTGGTTTATATTTCAGTAGTCATGACATTTATGTGGCTGGTCCAGTTGCGTTTTTGATCAATGACAATCCCCAGGATGTTGCTGGTGGGAAATATGGTGATGGTGAGCACTTTTTTGTTGGAGATGCTCATTGCTTGGCCATAGATAATATTTGCTACTTAACAGCCTAAGCTTGAATGTTGTCCAGGTGTTGCTGCAGGTAATCACGGATTGCTTCATTATCTAAACATCTACATAAAGAAACAAAATTCAGAAGTAATTAATGATCATTGTTTCTTCTTGTTAACCAGCAACCAGCAGTACATGAATTACTGAAAACAGCCAGCTGGTCCAACTTTAAATCTTTGAACACAATCCTACATGCTCAAAACACTAACTTCATCTGATAAAAGTACTTATTTGGCCTTGCTATACAATCCTGATAATTATAAACGATGACCTCTAGATGGAGCATTCTCCAAAAGACCAACATTAGAGGTAGGTGAAAACAATGGTGACAGAGCGGCCCCCAGAAGATTAGCTGTTAGCTGATTGTGAACTGGCAATTGCTACAGATGGGGAGAGATGGTAGGATACCTTTTCTCCTTTCTTGACCTCTGCACACTGAGATGTGAGGTAAATCACGCAGGTTCTTGTTCCTGGTAGCTTTCTAGTGACCTTATATAATGTGTGCACATGTGTACGCGAGAACATAGGACAAAACCTGGATTGATCTCAGGCCTGATGCCTTAATTCCCTGTTTAAGTAGTTGACCAAGATGAAGAATGACATTTGGGCAGCAGCTGGAGAGATATCAGCACCCGTAGAAATGTACACCAGTGTGAGATCTTACGTTCCTCCAAATTCTCGCAAAGGATGAAGTTGCGAACAGCAAATATACATAGATTCCAGCCATCCCAAAATTTTACTTTTTAAAGGCACAGAGGCAATAGAAACTATGGCCGGGATTTTCCGGTGCCGCCAAAAGTCAACGGACATTCGGCTAACTCTCCAAATTTTCCATCCCTCCCACAACGACTCCCGCCATGTGCGGAACTGGAAATTCCTGACATATATTTTTGAGTAAATTCAAGACAATTTTACTGGAGAAATCATTTCACAAAACAAAAAAACAAGAACAAGGAAGCAAGGACAAGAAGTCATTTTTAGTAAAGTGCTGTACTTTACCTGTACTATAAAAACTGATCAGGCGTTACTGAATCCTGTAAGTCACAGCAACCCACATGCAGTTACAGATAATGCACGTGCACTGCGCACTTCTTACTGGGGGAAATACATCACGGAAACCTTGGATTTCTATTTTCTAAATGTTGGATTTTCTTTATTTCAGGACCAGTATATGTTCAGATACAAATTTTGATGTTTAAATTGCGGATAGGTAAAGATTGGGCTCGCAAAGGGCAATTGTACGTACAAAGACTTTTCCATGGGTAAATGAGTTCTCAAAAGAAGTCGCGAATGGCAGGCCTTTACTGTACTGCCTTCAGTACAAATGAGGATAATTTTGAAAAAAAGTAAAATGCTGATATGACATTAGATTTTAACTGCACCATTAATGTACTCTTTAATGAAGATGAAGAAATCGTTTATTTAGCCAATTGTCAAGAGATTGTTTCTTGGAGCAATATGTTGCGGAACTAACCAGGGAGCAGGCTATTCTGGATTTGGTTTTGTGCAATGAGATGGGATTAATTAGTGATCTCAGAGTAAAGGATCCTCTAGGGAAGTGTGATCATAGCATGCTAGAATTTCAAGTTCAGTTTGAGAGTGAGAAACTTGAGTCCCACACTAGTGTTCTGGAGTTAAACAAAGGTATATATGCTTGTGAGCAAATTTGTCCCTAGTGGACTAGGCAGGAAGACTACAAGGTAGGACAGATGATGAACAGTGGCAGATATTTAAGGAGACATTCAATTCCTCCCGAATAAAATATATTTCAAAGAGGAAGAATGATGGTAAGAGGGGGAAAAAGCATTCATGGCTAAGCAAGGAAGTTAAAGATAACATAAAGGCAAAAACTAAGGCATACCAAATTGCAAAACTCAGTGGCAGGCTGGAAGATTGGGAAACTTTTAAATATCGACAAAGGGTTACTAAAAAAAAACAAAAAGAGCAAAGGTAAATTATGAAAGAAAACTAGCACAAAATGTAAAAACTTCTACAAGTATATAAAAGGAAAGACAGTAGCTAAAGTGAATGTTGGTCCCTTGGAGGATGAGACTGGGGAGTTAATAGTGGGAACGCAGAAATGGCAGAGACACTTAATTAGTATTTTGTGTCAGTTTTCACGGTGGAGGACAGTAGTGCCACCCCAATAGTAACAGATAGAGCAGAGGGTACAGAGAAGGAGGAACTTAGAACAATCACCATCACTAGAGAAAAAGTACTGAGCAAACTATTGGGATTAAAGCGGGACAAGTCCCCAGGACCTGCTGGTCTACATCCTAGGGTCTTAAAGGAAGTGGCAGCGGAGATAGTGGATGCATTGGTAACAATATTCCAAAATTCCCTGGATTCTGGAAAGGTTCCAGTGGATTGGAAAAATGCTAATATTCAAAAAGGGGGAGAGGCAGAAAGTAGGAAACTATAGACCAGTTAGTTTAATGTCTGTCATTGGGAAATTGTTGGAATCCATTATTAAGGAAGTAATAGGGCATTTGGAAAGTCAAAATGCAACCCAGTCAGCATGGGTTTATGAAGAGTAAATCATGTTTGACTAATTTGCTAGAGTTCTTTGAAGTGGATAATGGGGATCCTGTAGATGTAGTACATCTGGACTTCCAGAAGGCCTTTGATAAGGTGCCACACAAAAGATTAATACACAAGATAAGATCATACAGAGTTAGGGGTAATATATTAGCTTGGATAGAGGAGTGGCTAACTAACAGAAAGCAGAGAGTCGGGATAAATGGGTCTTTTTCTGGATAGCAAATTGTAATTAGTGGGGTGCCGCAGGGTTCAGTCCTTGGGCCCCAACTACTTACAATCTATATTAATGACTTGGATTCAGGGATAGAAGGTACTATAGCTAAATTTACAGATGACACCAAAATAGGTGGGAAAGTAAGTTGTAATGAAGAAATAAGAAATTTACAAATGGACATGGACAGGTTAGGTGAATGGGCCAAAATTTGGCAGATGGAGTTTAATGTGGATAAGTGTGAAGTTATCCATTTTGGTCAGAAGAATAAAAAGGGGACTTATTATTTAAATGAAGAGAAACTTCAGAATGCTTCAGTGCAGAGGGATCTGGGTGTCCTCATGCATGAATCGCTGAAAGCTAGTATGTAGGTACAGCAGGTAATAAGGAAGGCAAATGGAATGTTGGCATTTATTGCTAAAGGAAGAGAGTATAAAAATAGGGAATTGTTGTTGCAACTGTACAAGACATTGGTGAGACCTCACCTGGAATACTGTGCACAGTTTTGATCCCCTTACTTGAGGAAGGATGTAGTTGCCTTGGAGGTGGTTCAGAGGAGGTTCACTAGATTAATTCCAGAGATGCGGGGCTTGTCTTATGAGGAGAGAATAAGCAGTTTAGGTCTATACTCACTAGAGTTTAGAAGGATGAGAGGAGATCTAATTGAGGTATATAAGATGCTAAAGGGGATAGACAAAGTAGACGTGGAGTGGATGTTTCCCCTTGTGGGACATTCTAGAATGAGAGGCCATAGTTTTAGGCTAAGGGGTGGTAGATTTAAATCAGAGATGAGGAGGAATTACTTTTCTCAAAGGGTCGTGAATCTGTGGAATTCACTACCTCAGAGTGCAGTGGATACCGGGACACTGAATAAATTTAAGGAGGAGATGGACAGATTTTTAATTAGTAATGGGTTGAAAGATTTTGGGGAGAGGGTGGGAAATTGGAGTTGCGGCCAAAATGAGATCAGCCATGAATGGTGGGGCAGGCTCAAGGGGCTGAATTGCCTACTCCTGCTCCTAGTTCTTATATTCTTATGTTCTTATCATAGCTAGAATAACAGAATCACAGAATATTTACAACGCAGAAGGAGGCCATTCATCCCATGAACTCTGCACCGTCTCTCTGAAAGTTCATTCCACCTAGTCCCATTCCCTTGCCTTATCCCCATAACCTTGCACATTCTTTCTTTTCAAAAAGCAATCCAATTGCCTTTTGAATACCTCAATCAAACCTATCTCCACCACCCTCTTAGGAAGTTCGTTCCAGACTCCAACCACCCTCTGGGTGAAAATTTTTTTCCTCACATCACTATTATTCCTTTTGCCAATTATTTTGAATCTGTGCCCTTTAGTTCTTGATGCTCCCTTGCGTGGGAACAGTTGCTCACTATTTACCCTGTCCATAGCCCTGAGGATCTTGAATACCTCTATCAAGTCTCATCACAGCATTCCCTTGTCCAAGAAACACAATCCTAACCTCTCCAATCTATCCTCATAGCTACAGTTGTTTATCCTTGGAATCATTCTTGTGAATCTCATCTGTACTCTCTACAATGCCTTCACATCCCTCCTCAAGTATGGCGCCTAGAACTGGACACAGTACTCCAGATGAGGCCTAACTAGTGTCTTATACAAATTCAACATGACTCCATGTACTCAATGCCCCTATTAATAAAGCCTAAGGCACTATATGCTTTATTAACTGCTTTCTCAACATGGCCTGCCACCTTTAATGACTTATGAACATATACACCAAGGTCCCTCTGTTCCTGAACCTCCTTTAGAATTTCTCCCTTTATTTTATACTGTGTCTCTATATTCTTCCTGCCAGAATGAATCACTTCACACTTCTCTGCATTAAACTTTATCTGCCACTTGTCTGCCCAATCCACCAACATGTCTATGTCCTTTTGAAGTTCACAACTATCTGCATCACAGTTGACAACATTTCCAATCTTCGTATCATCTGCAAATTTTGAAATCATACCCTGAATACCACAGTCTAGGTCATTAATATATATTAGCAATAGCAAGGGTCCCAACACTGACCCCCTGGGGAACTCCACTACAAACCTTCCTCCAATCTGAAAAATAACCATTTATCATTACTGTTTCCACTCAGCCAATTTCTTATCCAAGTGCCTACTTTCCCTTTTATTCCATGAGCTAGAATTTTGCTCACAAGACTGTTGTGTGGCGCTGTATTAAACGCCTTTTGAAAATCCATATACACCACATCATCAGCATTGCCCTTATCAACCTTCTCTGTTTTCTCCTCAAAAAACTCTAGCAAGTTAGTTAAACATGATTTTCCCTTAATGAGTCCAGGCTGGTTTTCCCTAATTATCCTGCGCATGTCTAAGTGACTATTGATTTTTTCCTGAACTATGGTTTCCAGAAGTTTCCCTACCACTGAAGTCAAACTGATTGGACTGTAGTTGCCAGCTTTGTCTTTGCACCTGTTTTTGAACAAGGGTGCAACATTCACAATTCCCCAGCCCTCTGGCAACATCTCTGCTTCTAAGGAAGACTCAAAGGTTATCTCTAGTGCCACTGCAATTTCCACTTTCACTTCCCTCACAACCCTTGGATGCATCTCATTCAGTCCTGGTACCTTATCTATTTTAGTAAAGATAGCCTTTCTAACACCTCCTCCTTCTCAATTGTAAATAAATCTCACCTCGACCTGGGTAACATTTTCTTCCTTTGTAAAAACAGATGCAAAGTACTCATTTAATATCTCTGCCATTTCTTCTGTCTTCATGTGCAAGTCCCCTTTTTTTTATCTCTAATTGGTCCTACACTTCCTGTTACCACCCTTTCATTATTTATATGCTTATGGAAGACCTTGAGATTCTCTTTCATGTTAGCTGCCAGTCTCTTTTCTGATTAGTTTTTTTTACTTCCCCTCTAGTCCTTCTGTATCCAGCCTGATTCTACATGACATTTGTCATACGCACACTTCTTCTTTTTCACCTTCACCTCTCATATCTCTCATCACCCAGGGTGCTTCGGATTTATTTGTCCTATCTTTCCCCCACAAAGGAATATACCTTGACATTGCCTGCAATACTGTTTCTTTGAATGTGGCCCATTTTTCAGCCACCATCTTTTCTGCCAACATTTGATTCCAACTCACTCGACTCATTCTCATCCCATTGAAGTTGGCTTTCCTCCAATGAATTATCCTTGCTCTGGATTGTTATTTGTCCTTTTCCATGGCCAACATAAACCTTATGATATGATGGTCACTGTCCCCTAAATGCTTTCCCACTGATGTTTGATCCACTTGGGCCAACTCATTCCCCAGAATCAGGTCCAACAATGCCTGCCCTCTTGTTGGACTGGAAACATACTGCTGCAGAAAATTATCTTGAACACATTCCAAGAACTGTCTCCTTCTTGTCCCTTTGTACTATTACTATCCCAATCTACATTTGGATAACTGAAGTCCCCCCATTATAATTACTCTTGCACCTCTGCAAGATTTCTTTGCAAATTTCTTTCTCTACATTACTTCTGCTGATCAATGTTATTGCACCTTTATCATGCCTTACCTCTAACCAGAGAGATTCCGTCCTTGACCCACTTGGAATATCCTCTCTCTCCAGTACTGTAATGCCATCTTTAATTAATACTGCCAGCACCCCCTGCCTTTTCTTCCTTTCCTGCCTCTCATAAAACCTTATCCCCAGGAATATTTAACACCCAGATCTGCCCTTCTTTGCGCCAGGTCTCTGTTATAACAATAATATCATAATTCCATTTGTCAACCTGTGCCTATTGTTCACCAGTCTTGTTAATCACACTCTGTGCATTCACATACATGCACATTAACCTGATTTAGGCTTTGTTTTTACTTTCCCCCTTACTCTGACCCCCATCTAATAACTTACTATTGCCTACTCTAATTCTATTAAACTCTGCAAGCATTCTCTTCATCTTGATACTACTCTCTGATATATCCTCCTTATCAGCTAATACTTCTCTACTTCCCACTGCCAATTCCTGTCCTCTCCACTCTGAATTCCCCTCAGGTTTCTAACCCCCTGGCAAGCTAGTTTAAACCCGCTCCCACTATAGCACTGGCAAACCTTCCTGGGAGGACATTAGTCCCAGTCCTGTTAAGGTGTAACCCGTCCTTCTTGTACAGGTGCCACCTGCCCCAGAACCGGTCCCAATGCCTCAGAAATCTAAAGCCCTCCCTCCTACCCCATTTCTCCAGCAATGTGTTGAACGGCTCTATCTTTCTATTCTTATGCTCACTAGCATATGACATGGAGGTAATCCTGAGATTATTGCTCTTGAGGTGCTGCTTTTTAATTCCCTCCCTAACTCCATAAAATTTGCTTTCAGGACCTCATCCCTTTTCCTACCTATGTCATTGGCCCCTACCCCAAAAGAATGTCCTGCAATCACTCTGTGACATCCTTGATCCTGGCACCAGGGAGGCAACATATGATCCTGGAGTCAAGTCTACGGCTGAAGAAATGCCTGTCTGCGCACCTAATATGGAATCCCCTACCACTACAGCACTTTCACCTTTCTTCTTCCCCTCCTGCGCAGCTGATCCACCTGCGATGCCACAAACTTGCTATAGTCCTCTGAGGAACTATCTCGCTCACCAATATCCAAAATGCAAAAGTGGCTAGAGAGCAAGTTAGCGTCAGGTGATTCCTGCACTACCTCCCTGTTTCTCTTAGATAATCCTGCAGTCACCCATTCCTTTCCTGCCTGTGTATTTCTTAGCTGCGGTGTGACCACCTCTCTAAACATGCTATCCACATAATCATCAGCTTTGCAGATGCACCACAGTGACTCCAGCTGCCACTTGAGTTCTGCCACCCGGAGCTCAAGTTTCTGCAGCTGGTGACACTTCCTGCAGATGTAGTCATCAAAAGCACTTTGTGCCAGCACAATTTCTCACATCCCACAGAATGCACATTCCACATGGCCAAGCTGCACTGACATACCATAGATTTTCTATAAAGTGCTTACTACAGTATGGTATAATACAATAACTCACCCGTCACTCGCCAGTTGTCTCCTCTGTGCTGAGTCCAGAAAGGACTATTTTTACAAACCAATCAACTGATGGGACACCTCTGATGTCACTTATAGATTTTTTTCTCCACTCGTGCTGTTCTCAGACTCCAAACTGCCTCTCCGCATGCACTGTTTTCACTCTTCTGACTGGCTCTCCTCTCATGCTGTTTTCAATCTCCTGACTACCCCTCCACTTGCATTGTTTTCAATCTCCCGACTGCGTCTGTCTACTGCCATTTCAGACTCCCGATTGCCTCTCCACTCGCTCTGTTTTCAATCTCCTGACTGCCTCTTCTCTAACACTTTTTTTCAGACTCCCGACTGCTTCACCACTCTTGCTATTTTCAATTTCCTGATTGCCTCTCCTCTGGCACTGTTTTCAGATTCCTGACTGCTTCTTCACTTGTACTGTTCTCAATCTGTCTCCCCACTCACACTGTTTTCAAATCTCCCAACTGTCTCCCCACTCACACTGTTTTCAAATCTCCCAACTGTCTCCCCACTCACACTGTTTTCAAATCTCCCAACTGTCTCCCCACTCACACTGTTTTCAAATCTCCCAACTGTCTCCCCACTCACACTGTTTTCAAATCTCCCAACTGTCTCCCCACTCACACTGTTTTCAAATCTCCCAACTGTCTCCCCACTCACACTGTTTTCAAATCTCCCAACTGTCTCCCCACCCACACTGTTTTCAAATCTCCCAACTGTCTCCCCACCCACACTGTTTTCAAATCTCCCAACTGTCTCCCCACTCACACTGTTTTCAAATTCCCGACTGTCTCCTCACCCACACTGTTTTCAAATCTCCCAACTGTCTCCCCACTCACACTGTTTTCAAATTCTCGACTGTCTCCTCACTCACACTGTTTTCAAATTCCCGACTGTCTCCCCACCCACACTGTTTTCAAATCTCCCAACTGTCTCCCCACCCACACTGTTTTCAAATTCCCGACTGTCTCCCCAATCACACTGTTTTCAAATCTCCCAACTGTCTCCCCACTCACACTGTTTTCAATCTCCCAACTTTCTCCCCACTCACACTGTCTTCAATCTCCCAACTTTCTCCCCACTCACACTGTCTTCAATCTCCCAACTTTCTCCCCACTCACACTGTTTTCAAATCTCCCAACTGTCTCCCCACCCACACTGTTTTCAAATCTCCCAACTGTCTCCCCACTCACACTGTTTTCAATCTCCCAACTGTCTCCCCACTCACACTGTTTTCAAATCTCCCAACTGTCTCCCCACCCACACTGTTTTCAAATTCCCGACTGTCTCCTCACTCGCACTGTTTCCAGATTCCCGACTGTCTCCCCACTCACACTGTCTTCAGTCTCCCAACTTTCTCCCCACTCACACTGTTTTCAATCTCCCAGCTTTCTCCCCACTCACACTGTTTTCAATCTCCCAGCTTTCTCCCCACTCACACTGTTTTCAATCTCCCAGCTTTCTCCCCACTCACACTGTTTTCAATCTCCCAGCTTTCTCCCCACTCACACTGTTTTCAATCTCCCAGCTTTCTCCCCACTCACACTGTTTTCAATCTCCCAGCTTTCTCCCCACTCACACTGTTTTCAATCTCCCAGCTTTCTCCCCACTCACACTGTTTTCAGACTCAAAACAGCCTCTCCATTTATACTGTTTTCACTCTCCCAACTGCCTCTCCTCTCGTGCTGTTTTCAATCTCCTGACTGCCTCTCCGCATGCACTGTTTTCACTCTTATGACTGGCTCTCCTCTCATGCTGTTTTCAATCCCCTGACTACCTCTCCACTTGCATTGTTTTCAATCTCCCGACTGCGTCTGTCTACTGCCATTTCAGACTCCCGATTGCCTCTCCACTCGCTCTGTTTTCAATCTCCTGACTGCCTCTTCTCTCACACTTTTTTCAGACTCCCGACTGCTTCACCACTCTTGCTAATTTCAATTTCCTGATTGCCTCTCCTCTGGCACTGTTTTCAGATTCCTGACTGCTTCTTCACTTGTACTGTTCTCAATCTCCCGACTGTCTCCCCACTCACGCTTTTTTCAGCTTCCCGACTGTCTCCCCACTCTCACTGTTTTCAGACTCCAAACTGCCTCTCCACTTGTGCTGTTTTCAGATTGCCCATTACTGGTCGATTCCTTGTTACTACTTAATGTCAGCTTCAAGATTTCTAAATGTATGACAATACCTCTTGAAATCATGGCCAAATGATTTGTACAAGTTAATGGATTTAGATGAATTCCAACAGATTTATACTATTTCATTGTACAGAATAAAAGCCCAATCCTCTATAAAATCCTCTATAGAAAAGATATGTAAATAGCTAAAGGCACAATTTATTATTTTTTCCAAAGAATTTAATTAAGGAGATTTTTACAAATTGAAATCAAATTCAAGTCTATCTTTGGGGAAAGCTGAAAATGGAGAGTGAGTGGGGTGCAAAGGAAGGGAATATGAAGACAAAGAAATACTGTGAGTATCTGAAAGGGGAAGAGGCATTTCAGCATGGAAGGTAGCAAAAATAACTGCTTCCATAAATGAAAAACAAATGGCCTTATATAATGTTCTGTTATCCGCAACATGTATTTTGATTTGTAAATTTGGCTTCCAAACAAAAGGCTATTATTATGGTTACACTGATGACAGAGGTAGGGTATAAGTGGGTGGATCATTTGAAATTCATGAAATGCTTGAAGCAGCATGTGTACTCAGTCTTGAAATTTTTTTTCAGTTACACTTTCTTATTCCATGAAAGGAACTAGGTTGTTTCCACAAAGTATTGCTCATTATCAAAGGGCAAACAAATCAATTCTTGCTCTCACAAATATCTTGTTACATACATTTCTTCTTTAGCCTACGCCAAGAAATATGTCCTGGTTTGCATACCTTTTGTTTGCTAACACTTGCTTTAGTTTCAGCGTTGTAGGCAATATCTGTACTAGAACACTAAAAATGTTTACCATATGTTTAAAGAGTATTTGTTATATCTTCAGAGATATTATATTGCTATTTCCAACATCTTTGTAAGAAATTTGATAGACAATTTGAGGCAGACCAATGAGAACTAGTCAATATTGGATAGGCAATGTGGAAAGGAAATTGGGCATATCTGCGCAATTGGATTTTTAAAAAAATCTTTTAAAAGTAGCTCAAAAGGTAAATTAACTCCGCATAAATTATTGGGATGGCTAGCTGATACTAATTAATGGGAATAAAATGGAAAGTGGGAGCATGCTTTGGTAGTTGTCCTGAAGGACATTAAGGAATGAGGGGAATCAGCATGAAGAAAATTGTTATAAATTTAGTGGGAAAGGAAAATCTTTAGCTTAAGAACTATTTGGATTCAAAGTGTATAATGTGCCCGAGGTTTACAAATTCCATACTAATGGAGCAATCCATTTCCAAACTGTGCAATGACATTTAAAAATTGTGTCCTGAATATGCAACAATGATCTTACCTTGCAAATGAGCAGAATGAACATAAGAACATAAGAAATAGGAACAGGAGTAGACCATTTGACCCCCTGAGCCTGCTCCGCCATTCAATAAGATCATGGCTGATCTTCTTATGTTTCAATTTCCACATTCCCATCTAATCCTGATAACCCTTGATTCCCTTGTTTAACAAGAATCTACCTCTGCCTTAAAAATATTCAATGACTCCACCTCCACCACCTTCTGAGGCCGGGAATTCCAAAGTCGCACAACCCTCCGAGAGAAAAATATCTCCTTATCTCTGTCCTAAAAGGGCAACACCTAATTTAAAACAGTGACCCCTAGTTCTGGAGTCAACCACAAGAGAAAACATGCTTTCGACGAACACCTTATCAAGGCCATTCAGGATCTTGTATACTTCAATCAAATCACCCCTCACTCTTCTAAACTCCAGTGGAAATAAGCCCAGTCTGCCCAACCTTTCCTCATCAGACAATTCACTCATTCCAGGTATCAATCTAGTAAACCTCCTTTGAACCGCCTTCAAATGTATTTACATCCTTCTTTAAATAAGGAGACCAAAATTGCACACAGTATTTGAGCTGCAGTCTCACCAATGCCCTGCATAACTGAAACATAGCATCCTTACTTTTATGTTCAATCCCTCTCGTAATAAAGAATAGCATTCCATTAGCCTTATTAATTACTTGCTGTACCTGAATACTAACTTTTTGTGACTCATGTCACCACCACCTTCTCAAGGGCAACTAGGAATGGGCAATAAATGCTGGCCCAGCAAGTGAAGCCCACATCCTGTGGATGAATTTTTTAAAAATGTACTAGAGCACCTAGATCCCTCTGCACCTCTGAATTATGCAACCGTTCTCCATTTAAGTAATACTCTGCTTTTATGTTCTGCCTGCCAAAGTGAACAACTTCACATTTTCCCACATTAAACTCTATTTGCCAGATCTTTGCCCACTCACTCAACCTATCTATATCCATCTGCAACCTCCTCATGTCCTCTTCACAACATACTTTCCTACCTATCTTTGTGTCATCTGCAAATTTAACTACCATGTCTTCACTCCCCTCATCTAAATCATTGAGGTAAATCGTAAGAATTGAAACCCCAGTACCCCTGAAGGATGCCACTTGTCACACTGTCCCCAATCAGAAAAGACATTTATGCATACTCTCTGCTTTCTGCCAGTCAGCCAATCCTCTATCCATGCTAATATGTTGCCCACTACACCATGTGCTTTTATTTTCCGTAATAATCTTTGATGTGGCACCTTATCAAATGCCTTCTGGAAATCCAAGTACAGTATGTCTACAGGCTCCCCTTTATCCACTGTGCATGTTACTCCTTCAAAAACTCCAATAAATGGTTAAACATGATTTTCCTTTCACAAAACCATGCTGATTCTTCCCAATTGCCTTCTAAGTGCCCAGCTATAACCTCCTTAATGACTGATTCTAATAACTTCGCCACGACAGACATCAAGCTAACTGGCCTATAGTTTCCTGTTTTCTGTCTCTCTCCCTTCTTGAATAGATTGGTTATATTTGCTATTTTCCAATCTGGTAGAACCTTTCCAGAATCTAGCGAATTTTGGAAAATTAACACCAGCACATTGACCTACCTCATTAGCCATCTCTTTTGAGACCCTAGGATGTAGTCCATCAGGACCCAGAGACTTGCCAGCCTGCAGCTCCATCAATTTGCTCAATACCATTTCCCTAGTGATTTCAATTTCACCAAGTTCCTTTCTCCCGTCACCTCCTGATTTGCAGCTATTACTGGAATACTTTTGTATCATCTATAGTGAACACAGAAGCAAAATATTTGTTCATTTCTTCTGCCATTTCCTTATTATCTACTATTATCTCCCCGCTCTCACTCTCTGGAGGACCATCACTCACTTGACTTACTCTTTTCCTTTTTTAATACCTGTAGAAGCTGTTGCTATCCGATTTTACATTTCAAGCTAGCTTCCTCCCATACTCTAATTTCTTTCTCCTGATTAACCTTTTAGTCATTCTATGCTGTTTTTTATATTCTGTCCAATCATCTGTCCTGCCACTCATCTTTGTGGAGTTGTATGCTTTTTCCTTAAGTTTGATGCTTTTCTTAACATCCCTAATTAACCACAGATGATGGGTCCCCCCCTTGGAATCTTCCTTTATAGTAGGAATGTACTTATTCCGAATACTCTGAAATATCCCCTTAAATGTTTGTCACTGCTTCTCTACTTATCTATCCTCCATCCTAATTTCCCAGTTCACTTCAACTAGCTCAGCTTTCATCCCCATATTGTTGCCCTTATTTAAATTTAAGATACTAGTCTTAGACCCACTCTTCTCCCTTTCAAACTGGATGTGAAATTCAATCATATTGTGGTCGCTGCTACCTAGGAGTGCCTTTACTCTGAGGTCATTTATTAATCCTGTCACATTACACAAAGCAAATCTAATATAACTTGGTCTCTGGTTGGTTCCTGAACATGCTGCTCTAAGAAACTATCTTGAAAGCATTCCATGAACTCCTCATCCAGGCTACTGCTGCCTATCTGATTTTTCCAGTTTATGTGTAGATTAAAATCACCCATGCTTATTGCTGTCCCTTTACCACAAGCACACAATATTTTCTTGTTCTTTGTTCTACACTGTGGCTACTGTCAGGGGGCCTGTAAACCACTCCCACTAATGACTTTTTTCTCCTACTATTCCTCATCTCCACCAAAATTGATTCTACATCCTGATTTCTGAGTTATGGTTACATAAATTTATGGGACAGCAGTTCCGGGTTTTCATGCTCCCAGTTCCAGGCTGTCACTGACAATATAATAATAGTTTTCTCAGTTCACAGTGACCATTAACGGAAGAGTGTGTGTTTGCAATTTAAACACACCAGGGCTTTGTGGCAGGAATAAAATCTCACAACTGTTAATTCTGTTTTCTTTTCATTGATTCAGTTTCTTTTTTTCTCTCTGCCTGTATTGATATCGCCATGCCTATTCATCACTATTAATATGTGGATGACCTGACCCCATTGGAGTGTCATGATCAAGGCAACACATTTCACATGCAAGGGGCAATCATTTCATTGAATGAATGTGCAACAGCAAATCACTTAACCCCGCCAAAATTGCAATGCTTTGGAATTTTGTTTCCTGCTCAACCCCCGGATCCCACTCTTATTGATTTAGATGGTGCTGAGATTAAGCACATTAAACTATTAGGAATCTACATTCAAAGTGATCTCAAATGGGATTATCAAATGTGTGAAATGCTTAAGAGAACAAATGGAAGATTTCACTTGCTATGTTTTCACAAGCAAGACAACATATTTCAAATGGACCTATTCACTGTGTTTAGTAGTTACATAAGACCCATTGTTGAATATGCAGCGCCTATTTAGAATGCTGGACTTACCAAAGTGCATGTGAATAAGCTTCAAAGTGTTCAGAAAAGAGCACTGAAATTGATCCAAGGTAATGCGTACCAACCCTACAATGACACAAACAACTGAATATGTATTCCCATGCTGAAAGGAGAAAAAAGCTCTGCGTGGACCTCGCTAGAGAATTCTTGAATCCCACCTCCCATGGCCAATATCTGTTGCCACAATCACACAAAACTAAATGTACAACAGAAATAAAGAAAAAAGACACCATTCTACAAATAAGATATAGAACAAATAGACTATGAGACAGCCCAATCCCCTACTTTATAAAATTCATAAATAGTATCCAAATAATTGAGAATTTAATTAACTCAATCTAACAACTTAAGAACTATGGACTTTAATACAAAACGCAGAGTGCAATAGACCTTTGATTTCTATTCTGTAAATTAAGGAGACCTGCATTTTGTAACATATTGTAGTGATTTGTTTGCTGAAATGATCATACTGTACAATCTTTTTATTTTTTCATACTTTATTTTTGTTTTAATGACTTCTCACAACTATGCCATGATTTATGATTACTTGTTCTATTTCTATTGTCATCACAATTTGGCACCTGCCGCCAAGATGATTTTTCAATAAACCAACTATTTATCTATTTTTTTTAACCAATCATATTGGCCGAAACCTTTCTCTCTCCAAAACTAATTACATTTTAGTTCAGTTGAAATTCTCATACAGTTCCTCATTCACCCCATTATATACATTACAACTTGTCTACTACAATCAACATAAGCCTGGTTGGCCTAACACATAGGTGTAGGATTGTTGAAAACATTTGAGGAGAGTGGGGCTCTTAAGCAACTGTTTAAAACCTTGTTGATGGACACCAATTTAATACAGGGTTATAGAGAGACCAGGCCAGTTTGTTTTTTTTGTTTTAGTAAAGATGCATCACAGCACAATGGGCTAAATGGTCTTCTTCAGTGCTGTAACATTTATGGTTGTATTTATGTATAAGTATGAACAAAAGTAAAATTATTTTATGGCAGTAAAATATATGTAATGCTTCCAAAGTTGTTGCTGTGGGAAATCCTATTATGGGACTTTGTATCATACTAAGGGAGTGCTGTAATTCAATCTGCTGCTGCTGAGGAGTCCCACACTCTGAACTCTGTGGTAGCTGTTGGGGGTCCTCTATTCTTTAGTCTAAATTTTTCAGCTTGAATCATAAATCATTATTACAAGTGAGGTCATCTCCCTAACATGCCTTCAGCAGCTGCACTGTCTAGTGTTAGGAATATTGTATAGCTTTAAGTTTAATTTATATTTTGGATTTGGGTGTTCAGAAAGGTGAAATCTGGTTTTCGTTTCATTTAGCAGTTTTTGTGAGATGAATGCCAGAAAATCTGGGGCCCTGTTTGTATAAATTCATTTTTAATGAGATTTTACAACTCTTGAATTAAAGAGATGGGTTACCAAGGGTTTAGTAGTTTAGTGAAGTTGGATAAAAACATAAAGTAGAAAAAAGACTGTGCTGTTGCCTAGAAACAGAGGTCAGAGACACAGAGAAAGATAGAGAAACACAGAAGGGCAGTCAGTTAGTGTGTGTATATCAGACAGTGCACACAGAAGGTCTAATCTCTCGGGTAAGAAATCCTGCAAGCCTGCTGGGTAACTGAGTTTAGGAAACTCATGTGTTTGCTCTGAAGTTGAAGTAATAGTGAGTTTAGATTGTAGTTTGTGGATGTCTCAGGGACTCAGGGAGAGATACCAGCTGAAGAAAAGTGTTTAGTGAATTCTCAGAAGTCCGCCTGGTGGAAACGGTTTGAAATTGACCTAACCCAAGCAAAAAACCTTAGTGTTGAGAAATCTTCACTGGGGTTTTACGTCTATCAGGGTTCCTGGGATAAAAGGAATGGTATGAGTTTGAATCGTTTTCTGGCAACTGTATTGAAATCTTTCCAACTTTTTTGTCTGGTGTAATATAGTTCATTTTGTCTTGTTTAATAAACATTTTATTCTTTGTGTTAACATTATACTAGCAGACTCTTGTGAATATGTCCAATAACTGACCTCAACAGTTTTCTAAAAAAAGTAGGACCTATCAGGTTTCACTTTGGGATCTGCCTTGTCCAGTGTTAGCATCAACTAGGATTGTAACAAAGTGGGGGTTCTTGCGGGATTAAAAATCCTTGAATTTCGGTGGAATCTGGGAATCCTTAAAGAAACAAGTATGTAGAGGCATTGCGCATAGGAACAGGATTTGATGTAAAATATATTACACTGGTTGTAATTTTAAAATGGCTTTGAATGTTGATAAGACTTCTCTGGGAGTAGAATATATAACAGTAGATTATTTGAAATCCTTGACTAAGGCTAAACTGAGAGAGTTGGCATAAAACTTTAATGTAGAAATAAAAACAGGATTTTGTATGGATGATATGATCAATGTAATTACCCAGCATTCTGAAATAAATGAGGAGAGACCTGAAATTGGTGTGTCACAGCAAGAGATAGCAAAATTTCAATTGCAAATGGAGCAGCTTGAGATAGAACAAGAAAAGGAGATGAAAAATATGAATTGGAGGAATAAGAGAGAGAAAGAGAAATGAAAAAAATTGAATTAGAAAGAAAGGAGAAAGAAAAAACAGAAGAAATTCAAATGAAAAAGCTTGAATTGAGAAAGGAAAAAGAAATGGAAATCCAAAAGCTTGAGCTTGAGTTTTAAAGAGAGAAAAAAATCAGATAATATACCTTGGCTAGAGAAAAGCTTAGAATATAGGAAGAAAGAGGATGGTACTGGTTCCACTGAGGAATTTGATTTGACCAAAAATCTTCATTTAGTTCCTAAATTTACAGTGGATGGAGTTGAAAGATATTTCACCTTATTTGAAAGATAGCTATGAAATTGAAGTAGCCAAAAGATGCTTGGACCTTAATGTCACAAAGTGTCCTGTCAGGTATGGGTATGAATGTGTACATTAGTCTGTCAGAGAAACAGTGTGCAGACTATGAAGCAGTTAAAAGGGCAATACTCAATGCTTATGCACTTGTCCCTGAAGCTTATCAATTGAAGTTTAAGACCATAATAAAGAATCCCAATCAGACATTTGTGGAATTTGCAGGAGAAAAAGAAATGTTATGGGTTCAGTGGTTTCAATTACTGAAGTTAGAAAAAACTTTTGAGAACATGAGGGAAATCATGATTATGGAAGAATTCTGAAATGGTTTTCTGGTAACCATTAAAACTTATTTATATGAGCATCAAGTATCAAAGATCTGAGAAGCAGCAGTTTTGGCTGATAGCTATGATATCTCACATAGACGGTAACATGTGGAGAAATGGTCATATAGAAATGAACAAGGAAACTGGAGGAGTGGAAAATCTGGGGATGGAAAAGATACTAGTTTAAGGGAACAAACAGAAGGATGCCAAAATAATAAAAGAGATAGGCTAGAACATAAAAGTGATGTAAAGAAAATAATATGCTTCCATTGTAATAAGACTGGACATACAAAAGCTAATTGCTGGAAATTAAATGGGAGATCTATTGCAGTAATAGGAATGCTTAAGGAATCCTCAAAAAGGTTGTACCAGGAAAGGAAATGGGTATTAAAACTGTAGCAGTGGAACAAATGAAACATGATCCCTTAGAACTTGCTAGGAAGGCAGATATGACTCAGGGTAGTCAAGAAAATTCTTCCTCAATAATTGCTAAAAAGAGTTCTGGATGTTTATCTCAAAGGGAGGTGTGTTTCCTTACTCCTCCAACAAAATAAGTAAACAAATTATGGAAAGGTTTAAAGATTTTGTTTATAGAGGAGAGGTATTCCCTTAGTCTTTTAATCAAAGAGGCAAACCAATAAAACTAGTGAAAGACACTGGAGCACGTCAGTAACTGATGCTGGCTGATGATAAAATTTGTCTTCCAGAGGGGCTAATGAAGGAAAAAGTAGTAACTGGAGGTATACATGGAGATTATAAACTTGTTCCATAGAGTTGGATAAATGAATAATTTAGTGAGTGGAGAAGTTGCAGTTCGAGTAGTGCTTCAAATCCCTATAGAAGGCATTGATTTTATCTCGGGGAATGACCTGGCTGGCTCAGAAATATTAGCCTCACTGAGGGTGTTGGAACAACCAATGGAAGTGAAAGAAACTGAGATACTACAGGAGAAACATCCTAGATTGTTTCCTAACCGTGTTGTGACTAGATCTCGAGCCCATAAAATTAGACAGGAAGAGGAGGAAGCTATACAAAAAGGAGATGACATAGAAATTCAATTTGAAAACTTAAGCAAAAAGTAGGAAGGTAAAGAGAACGAAGCTGACAAGTTTAGCCCATCTTCTTTTGTAGAAATTCAATATGCTGATCCTGAGTTGAGAGAGCTGTATCAAAAAGCCTTCTCAGACACTGTATCAGAACCAATACCTGAGTGTTATTATTTTAAAAAGAGGAATTCTAATGAGGAAATGGAGACCACCTAAATGGAGACCACCTAAAATACCTGCTGATGAGAAATAGGCAGTAGTTCATTAGGTGGTAGTTCCATCTGGATATTGTAACAAAATTTTATGAATGGTTCGTGAAATTCCAATGGCAGGCCTCTTAGGGATTAGGAAAATGCAGGCTAAAATACTGAAACAATTTTCTTGGCCAGGAATGCATAAAGACGTGATTAAATGCTGCCAGACATGTCATACATGTCAGGCAGTGGGAAAACACCAATCATCAATTAACCCTGCACCCTTAATCCAATACCTACTTTTGAAGAACTGTTTAGCAGGGTCTTAATAGATTGTGTAGGACCCCCTACCTAGAACCAGAAGTGGGAATCAGTATCTTCTAACAATTATGGATGTTGCAACAAAATTTCCTGAGGCAGTGCCTTTGGGGAAAATTACAGCAAAACTGGTAGTGGAAAAGTTAGTTCAATTCTTTACAAGATATGGATTACCTAAGGAGATACAATCAGATCAAGGCTCAAATTTTATGTCACAAATATTCAAAGGAATAATGAATAGTTTGGGAATAACACAGTTTAAATCTTCAGCTTATCATCCACAACCACAAGGATCATTAGAAAGATGGCATAAAACTTTAAAGACCATGATTAAAGCTTATTGTCAGGAATGTCCAAATGATTAGGATAAAGGAATTCCATTTTTACTGATTGCCATTAGGGATGCCCCTCTTGAGTCCACAGGATCCAGTCCTTTTGAAATGATATATGACTATGAGGTGAGATGATTCCTTAAATTAATTAAAGAAAAATTCATAAAACAAAGTTCAGAGACTTCATTTTTGACCTTTGTATCAAATTTCTGGGAAAGGTTAACCAAAGAGTGTGAGTTGACCAAAGAGCAATTGAAAATTGCTCAAAAAACAATGAAAGTTAGAGCAATTTAAAAATAGCAAAGCTCAAAACTTTGTTGCTGGAGACAAGGTGTTAGTGTTGTTACTTGTCTCTGTTGAACTGTCAAAAGCAAGGTTCACTGGACCTTATCAATTCAAAAAGAAATTCAATTATGTAAATTATATAGTGAGTACTCCAGGAAGAAAAGTCAGCGAGTGTGTCACATTAATATGTTAAAGCGATATCATGATGGGGAAGATAGTCAGGACAGGAGTGTGTTTACTGTAGTAAAAGAAGTAGGGAGTAAAATAAAATTATCAGTGCAATTCGAGAATGAATCAGAAGTCGAAAATTCTGAAGTTGACCCTCTGGTAATCAGATTGGAAAACACAGTGATGCTTAAAAATTTACATGTAATATTATACTATCTTCCAGAAAACTGTCAAGGTGACTTACGAAAGCTATGGCAAACTCATAAATTGATTTGTGTAAACAGGCCAGGGAAAATACCTTTGGCCTTACATGATGTTAATGTGGGAGATGCATCACAAAAAAGCAACATCCTTACAGACTAAATCCAGAGAAGTTGGCCAAAGTGAGGGAAGAAATCAAGTTCATGATGGAAAACAACATTATTGAACCAAGTCACAGTAACTGGAGCTCATCTTTTGTAATGATACTGAAACCAGATGGGCCACAACAATTATGTTAGATTATTGCAAAATCAATGTGATAACAAAGGCGGATTCATGTCTAATTCCACAATAATAAGAATTGAGAAGATTGGACAAGCAAGGTTTGTTACAAAAATTGATTTACTGAAGGGATATTGGTAAGTTCCATTGACGAATATGGCCAAAGAAATATCAGCTTTTGTAACCCCAAATGAACTTTATCAATGCCTTTTGGAATTAAGAACGCATCAGCAACTTTTCAAAGATTAACCAACAAGGTCATTGAAGGAATGTGCAATTGTGTTGTATATATTGATGATTTGGTTGTGTTCAGCCAAACCTAGGATGAACATTTACAAAGCTTGAATGAATTGTTTGATCAGTTACAAAGAGCCAATTTGGTCATAAATTTGGCCAAACGTGAATTTGCCAAAGCAGAAGTGATTTATTTGAGCCACACTGTGGAATAAGGCCAAATAGCACCCAGAGAAGCAAAACTAAAGGCTATCTTGGATTTTCCAGTGCCAAAGACATAACGAGAGATTCTGTGGCTTCCATCAGAAGTTCGTTCCGCATTTTAGCATTGTAGTGGCTCCCCTGCCAAGCTTGTTAGAGAAAGGTAAGGCATTTGAATGGACAGAGGAGTGTCAAAGTGACTTTGACAGCTTGAAAGTTGTACTGACTATTGCATTGGTTTTAGCAGCATCAAATTATGCCAAGCCTTTTAAACTTTTTTTTATTCATTAATGCGATGTGGGTATCGCTGGCTAGGCCAATATTTATTGCCCATCCCTGATTGTCCTTGGGAAGGTGGTGGTGAGCTGCCTTCTTGGATCACTGCAGTCCATGTGGTGTAGGTACACCCACAGTGCTGTTCGGGAGGGTGCTCCAGGATTTTGTCCCAGCGACAGTGAAGGAATGGAGATATATTTCCAAGTCAGGAGGGTGAGTGGCTTGAAGGGAAACTTCCAGGTGGCGGTGCTCCCATGCTTCTGCTGCCCTCATCCTTCTAGATGGGAGTGGTCATAAGTTTGGAAGTTGTTACCTAAGGAGCCTTGGTGAATTCCTGCAGTGCATCTTGTAGTGGGTACACACTGCTGTCATTGTGCGTCGGCGGTGGAAGGAGTGAATGTTTGTGGATGGGGTGCCAATCAAGTAGGCATAGGTATTGGTGCAGTTTTATTTCAGGAAAATGAGATGGGGATCGAATGACCAGTCAGTTACTTTTCTCGTAAATTAAATTCTTGCCAGTGGAAATACTCAACAGTGGAAAAAAAGACTTTGAGTTTGGAGTTGACTCTACAACATTTTGAAATATACATATCCAACAGCTCTGCAGAGACTGTTATTTATATGGACCATAATCCTTTAATTGTTTTAGTTAAGTTTCATACCAAGAAGCTGAGACTATTTTGTTGGAGTTTAATGTTGCAGACATACAATCTGAAAATCATTCATCTAGCGGGAAGACATAATATCATAGCAAATGCCTTATCAAGAGCAAATTTGGAGGAACACAAATGTCATGATCAAAATGGACTCGTGTAGAATATGATTTATCTGGAAATGTTCATGTGTATTTGATGTAAATACATTTTTATTGCTAGAATAAAATTTGTATAAGTAAAATAGAGATAGTGATAAGAGGAGATGGTCATAGAAAATGAAAATGCCCTTAAAGATATCTTTTCATTTTTTTCTTGTGGAGAGGTGTTAGAAACAATTTAAGTTTGATTTATATTTTGTTTTTGAGTTTTAGGAAAAGTGAAACCTAGTTTTAATTCCATTTAGCAGTTTATGTGAGCTGTGTGCTGGGAAGCCTGGGGCCCTGTTTGTATACATTCATTTTTTAATGAGGTTTTACAATTCTTGAAGTGAAGAGATCGGTTACCAAGGTGTACTGGTTTAGTGAAGTTAAAGAACCATAAAGTAGAAAAAACTGTGCTGTTGCCTAGCAACAAGGGCCCAGAGACACACAGAGTGACAGGGAAACACAGAAGTGTGTGTCTACCAGGTAGTACAGGCAGAAGATCTAACCTCTCTAAATAAGAAATCCTGCAAACCTGCTGGGGAACTGATTTTGGGGAACTCATGTTTGCTCTGAAGTTGAAGCAATAATGACTTTAGATTGTGGTTTGAGGCCGTTTCAGGGAGAGATACCAGCTGAAGGAAAGCATCAAGTGAATGCTCAAATGTCCGCTGGAAGGAAACTGTTTGAGACTGAGCTAACCCAAAGCAAGAAACCTTGATGTTGAGACAGTGCTAAATCTTCACTGGGGTTTTGCGTCTGGAAGGCTTGCTGAGATTAAAGGAATGGTGTGAGTTTGAATCATTTTCTGATATCTCTTTGAAATCTTTCCAAACTTTTTATCTGGTGTAATATAGTTCATTTTTTCTTGTTTAATGAACGTTTTGCATTTACAGTTTACTGGCAGACTCTTATGCATATGTTCAATAACTGACCTCCACGGTTTTCTAAAAAAAAACAAAGTTAGGATCAACCAAGCCAGGTTTCACTCTGGGATCTGATTTGTCCAATATTAACATCAGCTGGATCATAACGCTAGGTAAACTATTCAGTAATATCCCAGGCTTATTAAACAGAATAGCCTGATCTGTAGCTATTGGAATTATTAAATGCTTCCACAGTCTTCAGTCCTCAATAAGCAATAGAACATCACATCAAATTCCCATCCTAGTTTTAAAATATTAAGCAAATTTATTAAGCAAACCAGGTTTGATAAACATAAAATGCTACATATTCACAGCAAAATGCATCTATTTTCTTTAAAGGGAAACCAAAGTGAGATGATTGATATGCTAAACTGCCTTTTTATGACTAGAGCTTATTATTTTTTATTCTTTCATGGGATGTGGGCATTGCTAGCTAGGCTAGCATTTTTTTGCCCATTCCTAATTAACCTTGAGAAGGTGGTGGTGAGCTGCCTTCTTGAACCACTACAGTCCATGTGGCGTAGGTACACCTATAGTGCTGTTAGGAAGGGAAAATGGAACTTCTCTCCTTCAGAAACTGTAAAAGTTTCAACTTGTTTGATCAGTTTCACTGATCTAACAACTTCAGATTCACTCCTGTTTATACCCTTGGACAAGTTGCCAAAGTTCATGAAAAATTCATAACTGAAACATCATTCAAAAGATGATGGTGTGTCATGTTTATAACTGAACCTATCACAAAGTTTGCATAGGTTTGAAATTGAGTTTTAGATTCCTTTGAGATACAAACTTAGAAACTAACATCATGCTATCAACTGGTGGAGTACAGGTGTCTTATAAGCTGTTATTTATTGTTTCTGATTTAAAGGGATATCCCCAAAAACACAACTACAAGAACAACAACTTGTACCTTTAACATAATACCTTTAATAGAGTAAAATGGCCCAAGGTGCTTCACATGAGCATTGTAAAATAAAAATTTGACCACAAATAGAGATATTAGAGCAGATGACCAAAACTTTGGTCAAAGAAGTCGTTTTTAAGGAGTGCCTTAAAAGGAGGAAAGAAGGACAGAGGGGTAGAGAAGTTTGAGGAAATTCTAGAGTTTAAGGCCTTGGCAGATGATGGCAAGACATCTAATGGTGGAGTGAAGAGACCAGACTTGGAGAAGCAAGGATATCAAAAGAGTTGTACAACTGGAGAAGATTATAGACATAGAAAGCAAGATTGAAAGTTTTAAATTCAAGGTGTTGCTTAGAAACCAATGTAGATCAGTGAGCGTAGAGGTGATGGGTGAACAAAACTTGGTGCAAGCTCAGACACGAGAAGAATTTTGGATGATCTCAAGTTTACAGAGGACATGTTCCCTCTAGGGTGATAGGAAGGAGTAACAAGCCCAGAGAACCTTGGATGACCAGGGATATTCAGGTTACGATGGGAAGGAAAAGAAAGGCTTTTAGCAGGTACAAGGGAAGCAAATCAGCAGAGGCATTAGTGGAGTACAGAAAGTGCAGGGTGGAGCTTAAGAAAGCAATTAGGAGAGCAAGAGGGGATATGAGAAAGCTCTGGCTGGTAAAAGTAGGGAAAATCCCAAGATATTCTATAAGTATATCAATGAGAAGCGGATAACTAGGGAAAGAGTAGGGCCCATAAGGGACCAAGGGGTAAATCTATGGGTGGAGTCAGAGGACATGGCCGGAGTGTTAAATAAATACTTCACATCCATCTCCACCCAAGAGAATGAGGATGAAGGTATTGAACTCGGGGAGAGAGACTGCGAGGTTCTTAAGCAAATTCATTTAGGAAGTAACAAGGTATTGGAGGTGTTGGCAGGCTTAAAAGCAGACAAATCTCCAAGTCCGGATGATTTGTGTCCCAGACTGCTGTGGGAGGCAAGGGAGGATATCTCAGGGGCTCTGACCCAAATTTTTAATTCCTCTCTGGCCATGGGGGTGGTGCCAGAGGACTGAAGAACAGCTAATGTGGTTCCGTTATTTGAGAAGGGTTGTTGAGATAAGCCAGGGAACTACAAGCCAGTGAGTCTCACGTCAGTGGTAGGGAAACTATTGGAGAAAATTCTGAAGGAGAGAATCTACCTCAATTTGGAGAGGCAAGCTTTGATCAGGGATAGTCAGCATGGCTTTGTCAGAGGGAGGTCATGCCTAACAAATTTCATTGAATTTTTTGAGGAGGTGACCAGGTGTGTAGATGAGGGTAGTGCAGTTGATGTAGTTTATATGGACTTCAGCAAAGCCTTTGACAAGGTCCCACATGGGAGACTTATAAAGAAGGCAGATGCACATAGGATACAGGGTAAATGGATAAGGTGGATTCAAAATTGGCTTAATTGTAGGAGACAGAGGGTGATGACAGAAGGATGCTTTAGTGACTGGAAGCCAGTGTCCCACAGGGATCTGTTCTGGGTCCCCTATTATTCATCATTTATATAAATGACATAGATGACTATGTGGGGGGTAGGATTAGTAAGTTTGCGGATGACACAAAGATTGACTGGGTGGTTAAAAGTGAGGTTGAGTGTCTTGGGCTACAGGAAGATATAGACGGGATGGTCAAATGGGCAGATAAGTGGCAGATGGAATTTAACTCTGAAAAGTGTGAGGTGATACACTTTGGAAGGAGTAATTTGACAAGGAAGTATTCAATGAATGGCATGGCACTAGAGAGTTCTGAGGAACAAAGGGACCTTGGCGTGTGTGTCCATAGATCTCTGAAGGCAGAGGGGCATGTTAGTGGGGTGGTGAAAAAGGCATATGGGACACTTGCCTTTGTCAATCGAGGCATAGATTACAAAAATAGGGAGGTCATGTTGGAGTTGTATAGAACGTTGGTGAGGCCACAGCTGGAGTACTGTGTGCAGTTCTGGTCATCATATTATAGGAAGGATGTGATTGCATTGGAGGGGGTGCAGAGGAGATTCACCAGGATGTTGCCTGGGATGAAACATTTAAGTTATGAAGAGAGGTTGGAAAGGCTTGGGTTGTTTTCGTTGGAGCAGAGAAGACCGAGGGGTGACCTGATCGAGGTGTACAAGATTATGAGAGGCATGGACAGGGTGGATAGGGAGCAGCTGTTCCCCTTAGTTGAGGGGACATAAGTTCAAGGTGAAGGGCAGGAGATTTAGGGGGGATGTGAGGAAAAACTTTTTTACCCAGAGGGTGATGACGGTCTGGAATGCGCTGCCTGGGATGGTGGTGGAGGCAGGTTGCCTCACATTGTTTAAAAAGTACCTGGATGAGCACTTGGCATGTCATAAAATTCAAGGCTATGGGCCAAGTGCTGGTAAATGGGATTAGGTAGGTAGGTCAGGAGTTTCTAATGTGTCTGTGCAGACTCGATGCACCGAAGGGCCTCTTCTGCACTGTGTGATTCTGTGATTCTGTGATAGAATTTAGAATGTTGACCAGGAGTGCATTGGAATAGTCAAAGCTAGAGGCAACAAAGGCATAGATGAGGGTTTTAGCATGAGCTGAATCAGGGGCAGACTCACGCGACACTATGGAGGTGGAAGTAGGTGCTCTCCATGATACTGCAGACAAGTGGTAGGAATCTTAACTCAGGTTCAAGTGTGACGCCAATGTTGTGAGCATCTCAGACAGATGTCAGGGAGAGAGATGGAATTGGTGGCTGGGGATGGACTTTGAGTAAGGGGCCAAAGACAATGGCTTCAGTTTTCTCAACATTTAATTGGAGGAAATATCTGCTCATTAGTGCTGGATGTTGTGCAAGCATACTGATAATTTAGATTAAGTGGCCAAGAAGGTGGTGGGAGATAGAGCTGGTGTCGTCAGTGTACACGTGCGAACTGTCACTGTGCTTTCAGATGATGTTGCTGGGGGTCAATAAGTAGACGAGAAATAGGAGGAGGCCAAGGATAGGTCCTTGGGGGGACATCAGACGTAATGGTATGGTGGCAAAAGAAGCCCTTTCAAGTGATTCTCTGGCTAGATTATGTAGATAAGAACGGAACTGGCAAGTGCAGTTCCACCCAGCTGGATGATGGTGGAGAGACATTAGAGGAGGATGGTATGGTCAACTGTATCAGAGGCTGCAAACAGGTTAAGAAGGATAAGCTGGGATAGTTTACCTTTGCCACAGTCACATAGGATGTCATTATAAACTTGACAACAGCCATTTTGATACTGTGGCAAGGCTGAAATCTGATTGAGTGATTCAAACATGGAGTTTTTAGAAAGGTTGTAAAGATAGGCAAGGATTTGGGAGGCCCGTTCAAGCCAAGAAAAAAAAATTGCTTCACGTTTGTCATTTGGTGTACAAGGCAGACTGGTTTCAATACATCCAGTTACAGAAGCATTATTATAAATATAACAGCAGAAATAATGTGTAAATATATTATACTGGTGTCTGGCATTTAATAGTGTCTGGTTGGAATACAAAGATATGAGAGTTACGGTACAGTTATGTAAAGCTCTGGTCAGTCTCTATTTAGTGTATTAGGTTCAGTTCTGGGCAACACACCTCAGGAAGGATGGAGTGCAGTGCTGATTCACCAGAATAATACGAAAGTTAACAAGGTTAAATTACAAGGATAGATTGCATCAACTAGGCTTGTATTCCCTGGAATATAGAAGATTAAGGGGTGATCTAATTGAGTTGTTTATGATGATTAGGGGAGTTGATAGTTTCTCTCTATCTAACCTATTCCCTCCGGTGGGAGAATCCAGAACAAAGAGAGATAACCTTAAAATCAGAGCTTGGACATTCAGGATGAATTTTTTTAAACAAAGACCCGGGGAAATCTGGAACTCGCCTCTCCAAAAAAACTGAGGCTACGTAATTCGAACATTTCAAAACTAAGAGTGCTAGGTTGTTAGGCAATGGGATGGAAGATGGAGTTAAGACATAGATCAACCATGATCGAATGTGATGATGAAACAGGCTTGAAGGGCTGAATGGCCTACTCCTGTTCCTACGTTGGAATTGAGAGTTTAAATCACTCCTTATTTTAAGCCTAATTAAGTTCGCTACTCAGGCTGTATTTTGCTATCCAACTATCAATAAAATATTTTGTAACATATTTTGTGATATATGATACAATATTCTAAAAAAAAAGTCACCATACTATGGAATACATAGGAAATTATACATTGCCTGCAAAAAAAAACCAAAATATGGCTACCAAGGGCAGAATACTTTTGTTAAAAAAAATACTCTTGTGTCACCCAGTGGTGAGAGCCCGAAACTGCATGCAGGTGCAAAGAAAGCTTTATTTTATAACCGCTTCCTCTGACAACGCAGGAGGTCTGATGGCACAGTGGGTAGTGTCCCTGCCTCTGAGCCAGAAGCTCCAGGTTTGAGTCCCATTTCAGGACCTGATAGCTATGAAAAATCTGCTCATAACATGGCCAAACAGGTTGATCATCAACCTGTAAATTCTTTCAATACACATGTAAGCAGGTGCTAAGTCTCCTTGATGCTTTCCTTGATGCTGAGTGGCGCCCCTCCCCCCACCAAGTTGGCTAATGGCCTGTTCCAGGAAAATGTAGCTATGGAAACAGATGTAAGCATGTGCTTTGTCTGCCTCATAAGTCACTAGGTGAGAAAAGAAGACTCCAATAATAAAGCAGCAGTTACTTTATAGTATCAGGTGTTATGTGACAGGAAAACTGACACCACAAACATTAGAAATGCTCATCACAGTGTTGCATAAAGGATACTGCTGATAAAGTTTGGATATTTTTATAATGGGATATCCCATTAGAGGAGGTAGACAGTAGAATTAACATGTCCCACACATCGAACTTAAATAACTAATTAAGCCTTAGGCAAATTGAGGAATGCAATCCCTGGGCTGAATAAGACGCGGCAAAAAAGGGTGTGCACCACCCCTGTGCCAACATATTATTAGGCACAATGACGTCGGGTTGCATTCCGATGTCATCATGCCCGAACATGACAATACAGTAGGTGGGCAGGCCTAGAAATTGGGAGCCCACCCACCTTATTCAAATTCAATTTAATTGCTTAGTTAAGCTTGATAATGTCCCACTTGACTGGGATAATATGTGCTGGGAGCAATAAGATGCTTAGAGAATGTGAATCATGCCAGGTGAGAATCTCATTTTTTCACTGAATGATTGTAAGGGCAGTTTAAAAGTCACCAGCTGGGTCCTTAGTTTGATCTCAGCAGTTCAGGCTGCTCTGAGCATGGCCAGTATTTGCTATTGAAAGCTGTATCCAGTGGATACATTTACTGCTTTGAGGTGTCATTTAGCCTGCCGAAAGGCGCATTTAGACCCTCAACTGTACCTCAGCCTGTTTGGTAGTAAAAGCATGAGGATAGTGGTCTCCGCAGGAGACACATCCTCCAGTGAGGAGGAAGAGGAGCAGATTGAGAGGGAGGGGAACAGGAAGACGGCCAGATTGTGACGTTCAGGACGCACTGATGGTGCATGAGGGTGGCAAACCTGCACCAGAGCAAGTAGCTGATGGAGCGAGGACAGTGAATCAACGGAGGTGCAGAAGGACTAATGCTGCCAATCAAGTATTTAGGCAGAGCATGAGCTACTTCCAAATGACAGAGGCACAGTGCCAGAGGAGACTCAGGCTCTCCAGAGCCACAGTCACCTCTCTTTGTGAGATGCTGGCAGGAGAGATAGCTTCCAACTGGGATGGCTTCCAAGTGGCCATAAAGGTGATTATTGCACTGAATTTTGTTGCTACTGGATCCTTTCAGACTGCCTGTAGAGAACTCAGTAGCATTACACAGCCTGGCATTAAGGTCTTTACAGATACAAAGTTCCAAAGGAAAGATCATTATATCACATTTTCAACTTGAAAGATCCAAAGGCTTTGCTGCGATCACAGGTTTCCCCACGGTCCAGGGAGCAATAGACTCCACTCACGTTGCCATAAAGGCTCCAGCAGGCCAGCCCTATATATTCATTAACAGGAAGGGCTATCACTCCTTAAATGTCCAGTTGATCCATGACCGCAAACGAAGAATTATGCAAGTATGCGCAAAGTACCTGGCCAGCAGCCACGACTCCTGCATTCTCCGGAACTCCCAGGTGCCAGACGTGTTCAATGGACCTGATGTCCTAGATGGTTGGCTTCTAGATGACAAGATGGCTTATGACTCCAGCAAGTGCTCCTAGAACAGACGCAGAGAGGAGCTATAATGACAGCCACGGAACCACCATGGCCATTGTCAGTTGGGCTGTTAAAGATGAGGTTCAGATGCCTGAATAAATCAGGAGGAGCATTTCAGTACAAGCCATCCAGAGTGTCACTCATGGTTGTAGCATGCTGCGCTCTGCATAACCTCGCCATTCAGAGAGGGGATGTCCTGGAGGAAGAGGAGACACAAGATAGCAGGCATTCCTCTGATGATGGGATTGATGAGGAGGTGAGGGAACACTCCGATGGAGAGGTGTAAGGCCTTCATGGGAACGCATGGATAGCTATGACACAAGGGGGGGCATTGATAAGACAGAGGATCCAATAGGTTAGCAATTCTTGGCCTCAATGTCATTCCATCTAGACCGAGCTCAATGAGAAAGCTCTGTGAGCACACTCGCCATTTTGATTCCTTGGGCATAGTTGCATCTCGGCCAACCGTTAAACCATTGTAGCAAACTCACAATATTTCCACTAGGAAGCTTCCCAGCCTTTTGAATACATAAACCACACATGTACCATTTATGTATGTCAGGCCTCAGTCACCCTTACCCCAGCCATCTCCCCATCTGTGTCCCAGATCTGGTTAAAGTCCTTTGCAATCTCACCAGCCCCAGGCCTTCCTCCAATTTTGTCTCTGTCAATGGAGGAGCTCCATTGTATTGAGGTTAGCAGCAGAACAACCTCCTCCAGCGGTGTGAGGATTACTAGATTGGGCACGTCATCTCCAGTCCTGTTTCTCTCCCAGGCAATGTGGGCCTGCTTTTCCTGACATAAGGTGTAACATTGTAATGACGATTGTTCTCAGGAAACTTAATTTCAGCATGTGTCTAAGCTCAAAGAGGAATGCATAAAATTCACAATGGTTGGCAGCCAATATGCTGTGTATCATCCTCAATTCTAAAGTCTTCACGCCCTCTGCCACACCCCCACTTCTCCACACACACACACACACCACACCCCCCCCCCCCCCCCCACCCCAAGCCTGGGAACCACAACGACACCTCCATCCTCCATTTGGGCCACGAATGGTAACAATGGTGCATAATGCTACCTTGAGCCTTAGAGATACTCACAAAGCTCTGGCATTTTCAAGCCTTCCCTGTACCTTCCTTGCACACCCTAATACACAGAGTGAGGAATTACTCACCCTTGCGGACCTCAAAAGGTCATTTAGCCTCTTCCTGCATTGCCTCCAGTTTCGAGGCATGACCCCAATGCTGCTGACCTCCGTGACCACCTGCGTCTAGGCAGGTCGGGTTATTGAGGGAGGTCTTGTTTTCCTGTCAGCTGGCATAAGGGCCTCATGCCTGGTAGACACAACCTGGAGGAGGACACTGAGGGTTCTGGTCCTTCTTCCCTGCCTCTCCCCTCATTCCCTTGTCTCAGCTATCTATGGAGGAATACTTGCTATAACTAAGCAGCTGCTCAGTTTTCAGATATTATCATCATGTGAATGATCAGATTTAATGCCATCTGTGTTCACTGGAAACAACACTTAACTCAAAGACTCTGTGGAATTTAACAAACTTTTCAGAATAATAACACTTACCTCAAACAATACCTAATAATCTTTCAGAAGAGAAACACTTACTTGTGGCTTTGAGCATCACAAAATCACAGGTCACCTGACACTGCCCTGTGCCAGGCGACCCTTTAAGTGAGTGGCCATGACCTCCTTCTGCGTCCCACCAACAATTATGGCTGCCGGACCTCTTGCCCTCTAGCTAAAATTTGGTAGGCAAATGAGAATCCACCGATGTCACGGTCTTGAAACATGCTCTGCAGCCATTAATTGACTTATTGCCGTTTTATACAGCATCCAGTGACAACGCGGTTGCGAGTTTCACCCACCAAAGTGTGCCACCTTATTCAGCCCACTCTCTTTCCTATTCCAGCATCTGTATTGTTTTTTTCTTAGTCTTGTTCCTTTGCTTTTGTTTGTTTCTGTCTTTCTCTTTGTTACTTCTTCCCCTATCAATTCATCCATTCTTTGCTTCTCTCTTTTTCTATCCCTCAGTACACGAAATAAAGGGTGTTATGGAGTGGTATGTTGAGGAAAGGAGCCACCAATAGGTCAAGGCTGCATTTGGGGTGGGGCTATGGTGAAAATAAAGTTCTCAGCTGTTCTATTCCATTCCCTCCTTCAAATATTCATTCATGCTGTCCCCCATTCCAACTCATCCTCCAGACTTTCACTTTCCCACTAGAAGCATGGGTATTAAGAGACCTTTGTCCTTGCATCCACCTCTTACTGTTTCTCTTAAAGAGGTTTTGCTTGTTTTCAAAATTTAACTTGTTTTTTTAATCTAAAAAGAAACCAAGTTAGAATGGTCCCTCTTTACATTTATATATATATATATATTTCTCTGCCCCCCCTACCCCATTCCACAGATGTGAGAAATTAGAATCCCTGTCCCATAGGTGTGTGCAATTAGCGTGATATTTTGGTAAATAGATAATTAATTATCTGAAGGCATTTTTTTTCAAAATTGGAAATATTACATGGAGAAAGCATTCTCTCCACCCATGTAATAATTTTAAATTGCTGAATTCTTCATCCATGACCACTAAGCCAAACAAAATAATCTATCCCGTTCACCTGAATAAATGCCTTCAACAACAATAATTTGCTTTTATATAGCACCATGAATGTAATAAAACATTCCAAGATACTCACAGAAGCATCATCATCAAACAAAATTTGATACCAACCATATAAGATATTAGGACAAATTACCAAAAGCTTGGTTAAAAAGATAGGTTTTAAGAAGTATCTTAAAAGAGGAAAGGTAGTAAGGTGGAGAGGTGTAGGGAAGGAATTCCAGAGCTTAAGGCCTAGCTAGTTGAAGGCACAGCCACCAATGCTTGAGTGATGTGCAAGAGGCCAGAAGTGGAGCAATGCTGAAATCTGCAAGGGTTAAATACAACACCGAGGATACGAATGGTCTGGTTGAGCCTCATACAATTGGCCAGGAGAGGGATGGAGTTGGTATTTAGGGAATGGAGTTTGTGGTGGAGACTGAAGGCAATGGCTTCAGTCTTCCCAATATTTATTAGGAGGAAATTTCTGCTCATCAGGTGCTGGCTTTGGGATAAGCAGTATGACAAATAAGAGATAGTGGAGGGGTCATAATTTTAAAAACTTGTATTAAATCTCTTCTCCTTTTCTACTTCGCTAGAAATAGTACCATTGTCTAAAGTCTCTCCTCATGATAATAGTTTCCATCTGTTGCATTAGCCTGGTGATTCTGCGCAATACATTCTCTATGGCTTTAATATCCTTTCCATGATGGGGCACTCAAAATTGCACTCTGTAATCTGTGGCCTAATTGATGTTTTGTATGAATTGATCATTATTTCTTTACTCTTATACCCTATACCCTATTTCATAAAACTAAAATTTCTATTGTCTCTTAAAACTTTATCTACTGCACTCACACTTCAGTAATTATGTATCATTCCCTTAGGTTTCACAGCTCATCCAATCTCTTTGATGTCTTTCAATTATATATACATTCACATTCTTTACACTTCTCTCAATTTTTGTCTTTTGCCAAAAATATATTTTATTCATAAAATTTGTAAAAGTACATTATAGTGCAGTTCAAATGTAGCAGTTCACAGTGCGATGCCAATCAATTTGGTTAAATACAATACATGCTATTCTACATACTCTGTAGATTCCATCTATATTTAAATTACATTAAACACTTCCTGATTCATTTAACCAAAGGAGTTTTACATTGGTTTCAGTCTATTGATGTACTATGGCAGGAGCACACAAAACTGTGGCTTTCCCCAATTGAGCCTTTGTGGCAGCTCCCTCAAGCTTTGATGAGTCTTTCAGTATATAATGCCAGATCGTGGAATGTGCCAGTCTACAACAATTGGTTGTGGACAGCTCCCTGTGTCAGAAGACCAGCAAGTTTTGGACAGATCAAAGAGCATCTTTAATCCAATTGATGCCTTCCAGTAGCAGTTGATGTTTTTCCCAGTGTGCATCCCTGGGAACAGCCTGTAGAGCATAGAGTCCTGCGTTACAGAGCTGCTCAAGTTGAACATCGACAAAAAACAACTGCATCTCTTTCCAGACATTCTTTGCACATTCCAGAAGGTGGTGGGCAATGGTCCTTTCCCCACTACAGTTGTCTTGAGGACAGCGTGCTGGGCACTGAAACTCCGGGTGTGCATCATCCTTTATTGTCAATCAGACAATCAACAGTCTGTGCTTGAGTGCTGTGCTAATTCAGTGCTGTGCTACTTGAGTGTTGTTTCCTTCCCTGACTATTGGAAAAAAAATTTCCCAACTCAACACCTCTTCCAAAGCACAAACCAAATTGACTACTCCCAGGGAATCTTCTCTACAGAACAGCATTGCAATTTGATTGGTAGGAAAGCAGAAAACCTAAACTGACCATTAGAGCCACTGGTAGTGCCAGTCCTACATCCATTATAGAACCTGCTCCTTTATTGATCTACTGAACTCTACCTTTTACATTTTTTAAGGAGCGGTGTAGTGTATGTCTAAGAATGCTACAAGGACAGAGAGGCCAGGAACCAATGGGGAGGTGCTGGATCTGACCTGGAAGGGTCCCAAGGAGGGCAGGGCAGAATGACATATCCATTGATGTGGCAGTGGATTTGAAATTTCAGCCTTTTGCAGTACTGATGTATCTAAAAACTGCTGCAACACATATAGATGAAGGAGAAGTGCAGTTGTGGGAATGAGAGGCCTTGGCTGGGAGGGAATATGGCTCAAGGTTACAAAGCAGCAGGGTTTGAACAGACAACAGAGGAAGCAGGAGCAGGAGTGATTTTAGCAGGCCTAAGTCATAAAAGAAAATGAGTTTGTGGTGGGACCTGTTTTGATGCTTGCCTTTTTGAGTATTAGGGAGATAGAAGATTAATTTGATATGAAATTCCAAATAACATTCTAATATTTCTAATTATCTTCTTTATGTCACCAGTTAAATTAGTTATCAGTTTAAATCAACTTACAAGCTCATTCAGTTTCGGGCTGGTACATCAACTGATTTACTGAATGGTGACCCTGTGTCTTGTAAAAGAAAATTGGGGAAGCAGAAGATAAGCTTTTGGAAAATTAGCAGTCTTCCCAGTACCATTTTTGATTTCCAGTAACACCCATTGTGTCCAGTCACAAATGTGTAGGTTTACAATAGATATTCTCTTGGATTCACATGGTCATCATATCCCCGTCTACCTGGATAGCATCTTTGTCACCCAATATCCAGTTAAATAAATCTGGAATTGAAAGCTAGTCTCAGTAATGATGACCATGAAACTATCATCGATTGTCACGAAAACCCATCTGGTTCACTAATGTCCTTTAGGGAATGAAATCTGCCGTCCTTACCTGGTCTGGCCTACATGTGACTCCAGATCCACAGCAATGGTGTTGACCCTTAACTGCTCTTTGAAATGGCCTAGCAAGCCATTCAGTTCAAGAGGAATTAAATATTGTGACACAGTGATTGTAATCGTAAAATCCAGTGTTGCCTGTATTGGATACTTTGATCTCACACTTATCACCACTTGCATTCTCCTATTATTTGGAAGGTGGACTAATCAGCACGCTAGCAAACAAGGCCGTGAACCAAACATTCGGTTTATTTTACGTAAGATAAATGAATAAACAAAAGACAAGTCTTCTAGTAAGATACAACTATTTATCATCCTTATTATTATGTAAAACACAAAAATACGCCATTCTCCATTTGATAATGTTCTAAGCTCACTTTACAAATTGGTGTTAATCTATTCTCAATAATATATATTCAGATTTCAGCCTGAAGTCTCATTGCCACCCTCTGTCTGTCTCCCTACCTGTTCTAGACCAATTTCCCCAGAGAGAGACTAATCTCTGATTTTTCCCTCAATACTCTATGTTGAGGATTGGTATGTTGAGCTGCTAATCAATGTTATTGCCTTGAATGAGAACCCCCTCCCTTCTTTGGTTTGGAAACTCACTTCTCTGTTTAACTATAGATCCCTCTCCTCACTTGTTGAGTGTATTGAATAACAGTCCATTCCAAACCCAGATTGTGTGCTGCTCTCAAATGTTCAATTACTTCCCATTCTGTCAAAACTAATAGCTATGAAAAAGTATACAATTTAAACAGCTATCTTATTTCCTCATGGGATAGCCCATTGACATTCCCCAATACCAATTGTTCAGTATAGTTACGATCCCCACAGAGACCAATAACTTTAAAAAAGAGATATGAATTCTCCAACAACCGACGGAACGCATCGCATGACAAGATTTCATGTTTTAAGACTTTTACTGTTGCAACCAAAAAATGAACATTACTTAATAGGTAACTAATATGCCAACCTACAGAAAAGGCTCTTCCCAATTAACTAATTAACACAACCAAAAATACTTCATATACTATTACTACGTTGTGCCATGCTCTCAGCAGATATGTAGTCTCTAATAAAGCACATTATACTTACAAAACAAACCTTCACAAAAATTTTAGATCTCTTTAGAAAGAACATCTCTATGAAAAGCAGAATGAGGTTACTAAAATGCTACATCTGGTCAACATTATATGAATGCAAATGTTGGAATATAACAAAGACAATGGAAGATAAATTAAAGGCAACAAGATGTTGTTTCTGAGACGTAGGATGAGGATTAGTTGGACAACACACATAACTAATGAGGAAGTTTTGAGGAAAGCAAGCACACAAATGATCACCAAGAGACAACTACAATTCTTTGGGCATATACCTAGGAGAGAGAAACTAGAACATCTGGTAGTGAATGGTAAAATTGAAGGCAGCAGAACAAAAGGGAGACAACGGAGGAAATACACCAACAGTTTAAGAAGCAGAACAGGGACGAAGTTTGAGAACAACAACCAAGATGTCGGCTATTATCCAAGAATGTGAAAGCTGGAGAGGATGATTGCTGATGTTGTAAAACATGGCATCTGGAGAAGAAAATGATTCAGTCCCAAATTCTTCCTGGCGATTCAGCAGGTTCTCTTCCCCCTAACCCACTAGGATGAATCTTCTAGAATCCTTTCAAAAGTCTTTTCACCCAAATTTCATGAGTATAATTGAACTGGCTTCCAGCAGCAAGGCACCCTGTGGCAACTCCCGGGTCTTTAAATCTTCACAGGTCCCATCTCTTCAAATAGTGAATCTGTTCTCACCAGCATTCCGCTCAGTGGTTAGCATGAAAACAATGCCTGGCGTAGCAGCCACTATTTTTGGTCTTTTACTTTAGGTGTCTCCATCTGGTGGAGACTGAGAGTCTGTTTTCAACATGATTAGCTGCCCCTCTTTTTGTTTCAAGGTGTGAAAATTGGCACTTGAGTTTCTATGGCCAGGATTTCCCGGTTGGGGGGCGGGGCCCACTCACCAACACATAAAATGACACGGGATGACGACAGGTGGAACTCCCAACGTCACCCCACCCCATTTCAATTTTCAGGTCGGTGAGGGCTCAGCCGAATCAGCTATGCACCTACCGACCTGTCAATGGCCTATTGAGGCCATTAACAAGGTAATTAATGTAATTAGTGGACCTATTGGGCATTGGAAAAAGCATGAAACCTCATCCACAGGCGGGATGAGGTTGTGTGTATGTTTATAAATTTTTAATAAAAGTGAAACTGGAAGTAATGGACATGTTAAAACTCATGTGAGTGTCACATGAGAGGACATGTCAGGGAAATTTTTTTGTTCTGTTTTCAATATTTTTTAATGTGTAGCCAATCTCCCTGAGGCAGCACTTAGCCTCAGGGAGATGTGTGCGCTCTTTTGCCTGCATGCGCAAAAGAGCGCACTCTCAGCTCAGGGAATTCCCCCCGCCCTGCACAGGGAGTGCATAGCGCTTCCTTGCAGATGTCACGCTGGATGCCTTAATTGGCCCGCCCATGGAAAATGGCGGCGTGCCCCCAAGTGGGGGCGCCGATCGGAGGCGTGCCTCCCCGTGCCCGGTCTTGAACTTTCCCCACCGACAGGGGAAAATTCTGCCCTATGTGTCTTAACCTGGGCCTCTGTCGCCATGGCAACCAAATCACATGGGCCTGTCTCTGGGCAGATTTCAGCATGATTATCATCTTTTATTCCAGGACATTATGCTATATCTTAAATTAAAAGAAGACAGTTTAAAACATAACCATACAAAGCCTTGCATTTGTAACAGTATCTACAATTTTTTAAATGTGAAGTCAGAAGGTTAGACTCAAACTGTAGGAATAAGCACTTTTGTAAACTGGATCTAACTTCATAGGAAACCCTTATCAATGAAATCAAAATCCCTTCTAGGCAAAATAGGTAAAATATCTTAAATGCTGCCATTACCAATAAAAGTGTTGGGGATGGAGGGGGACAGAGAGAGAAAAAATGTTTGTGACTATTTGAAAGATTTTGTGTGATACAATAATTTAATAATGAAAGTAGCAAATAACCTATTTGAAAGAAAGGTGATGTAAACCCTTCACTAACAATGAAAAATAGAATTGAATGACATTAACATATATATTAATGTTATTGTAAAGAAATATATTCTTACTGAACTTTTAGGTACATGTCTGCTATCCACAATTCCTGGCTGAAAGATTAGCCAAGTCACCTGTACCCATTCCCGGGTCACTAATTCTGTACCCTATTAAGTGGTGAATGGAAACAGACTGGGCTGACTTGCTTTTTAAATTTTCCACCCCACTGTGAGGAGAAGTACCTTTCCCTTCTTTGCACCTCCTGAAATATCGGCCCAAAACCTCTGAACAGATTTGGAACTCCAGTGTCCAATGCTGATCAGACAGAAAACTATTAACTTACCTGCAAACACTGAAAAGGTTCCAACTTCCGATCCATGATGCTGAAGAGCTGCCACAGCTTAGGAATCCTCACAGAGAGCAGCAAAGAGAATCAGCTCAGAAGCCATGCCCCTTTTTTATTACACTAGCTACTGTAAGGTACGTTTAAATGTCCAGTGTGAATGTTCATGGATGGTGAGTGGATGAATGATTGAATGGGAAGGGTGGCAGGGTGGGCAGGTGCGTGAGATAGCGTGGGTGGGGTAAGTGGGTAGGGTTTGGAGGGCATATGGTTGAGGTGGTAGGTGGGTAGGGTTGCAGGTGGGTGAGGCTGTAGATGGGTAGGGTGGCAGATGAGTGATGCAGTGGATGGATAGAGTGGCAGGTGGATAGGGTGGCTGGTGGGTGTGGTAAAAAGTGGCAGGTGGCTAGTGTGGCAGGTAGGTGAGGTGGCAGGGTGGCAGGTGGGTAGGATGGCTGCTGAGTTAGGTGGGTAGGTGGGTCAGGGTAGTCGGGTTGTGAAGGAATCCTATTAAGGGGGTTAGTCAATTTGGGTCGGGCGGAGTTGGGGTGTATGGTGGGAGTTTGTGTAATTGGCTGGTGGAGCTAGTCAGGTCAGATCGGGGTGGACTCAGAGAGTAGTCGGAGGTAGGAGCTAGTTAGATCAGGTTGGAGGGGAGTTAGGAGTTCGGGGGGTTTGGGAGGTCAGGGGATACTCGGGTGGTGGGGGCTAGTGAGGTTGGGGGGAGCTGTGAGGTCAGGTGTTAGTTGGGGGCAGTTGAGGGGGAGTCGGGGGTTTGGATATTCAGGGGATCTGGAGTGTAGATCGGGGGGGGTCAAGAGGGGAGTCGGAGTTCAGGGGGTAGTTGGGGTTCAAAAGGGGAGAGGTCAGTGTGAGTGATTGGGGGGGTCAGCTGTATAGTTACCAAGGTCTTAGACTAGGATTTTTCTGTCCAGGTAAATAAGTTGGAACTGTCCAAAGTCGCCGACTCTAACACAGAGTGGGAGTCCTTTTCTGAGGGTTCCAGTGAGCAGAGGAACTGCCTATAGGAAGTTCAAACTTTCCGAGCAACTCCCATGGAGTCAGTGCATTGGGACTTCCGTGGAGTCCCGCTATGTATCTTGGGTCATACACCCAGTCTCTGATGACCTAAAGACTAGAAGATACTAAAAACTAGACAAAGATTTTCATTCTGAAAACCATGTAATTGACATAATGATCAGAACCCTTAGGCTTAGAATATACAGCGGATATGATATTCACACATGGTGTGGTGTTTTGATTTATTATGTGAATCACCCATTAAATGTTCAGATTTTACAAAACGTACTAGTGAATTAATCTCTTGCAAAATGTAGAAGTGTTCTCATTTTATCAGATGAGTGCTTTAGATTATTTTGACAGAATCCAGCTGAGGTGGCAAATTGGGAATAATGAACTATGTATGGGTTTACGGCCTTGATTCATGTTATGGCTGTTCCAGATGTTTGCTATGCCATTAAACAGGGTAACTTAGTGGATGCCTGGTAGATTCCAGAGGGAGATATTACTGAGACTCACTTCATGTCTTTCTGATATATCTCCAGAGACTGACTTGAGGGACATTGACAGTATCCTTTTTGCCACAAAAAGTGAGAGAATCTCAAAACAAAACAAGGAAAAAAATAACTTCTGAAGGAGGAATTTTACAGAGATACTTAAGCTGTCTTCCCTGAGCTATTGATATAACATTTTTTGTATGTGTTGTATTTGTTTTTGTCTTGTCAAAGGGTCATAATAAAAACAGTTTGTTTTAAAAGACTACTGTAAAAACAATATCCTTTGTGAATACAGGTAGCCTAAAATAGATGTTTAGCTTTTATAATATGAATGAGTCTTAGAGAACCAATTGAACTTGCCACAGTGAAAATTTCTTCAATGGCTGTCCTGTACTCAGTTTTACCAGAATTTTAAGGAGTATCCAATCTACCAATAAATTGTTTGACTAGCTTTATCTAACGCTTTGTAAATATGCAATGCATTCATTATATTAATTGAAAAATTATTTCTTCACAATGTTTTCACAATTCAAGATGGCACATATTTTTCAAAGGTTTTCCTTCTATGCAGCTATTGCTCTGTAGCATAAAGTGCAGCGATGCATGCGTTGTGTTTGCTGTGTGCATTTTTCATGTCATCAGCAGCAGATTGTCTCTATAAACCCCTTTGGTGAATGCCAAGCACTGCGTTCACTTTGCCTCGGGAGTTAAAGAATGCAGAAACACACTTTCGAACTTAAAATGTCACCGATTCTGGGTAAAATAACAATCGCCAAGAATGGAAAAGTAAGTTAATTTATCAGGGAAACTTAAAAACAAGTGGTGAGACGACACGACCTGAGCTTCCGATGAGATAGATCTTTCTCCTTGCTGTTATATTCTGTATGTAACTCAATAGATCTGACACTAGGATTAATAGAACAAAACTATCACCCAGGGATATTGAACCGAACACAATCAGAAACGATCGGTCTTTGCCAATAGGCTTTTGTACCAAGAAGCACATATACGTTGTGTAAACATAGTAAAACATTTACAGACGAGAATTGATTATATTTAATCCTAGCCTGAAAGAAACAGGGTGGAATAAAGGTTTAAAAAGCTCTTTGGAAGCGTTCCCAAGCAGCAGAGTAATTTGAATACGGTGCATTGTCCTTTCAGTGCTGCTTGCTGAAATCCCTCCCCGTGCGAAACAAAAAGTAGCAAGAAATGGAAAAGCGAAGAAAAGACTGGGGAAGGTGAGGAGAGAACTGTTTTACCACTTTCTTTATATGAACAGCGATGTATTATTACAAGGTGCGGGTGGAAGGTGCCTTACTGCGGCTAGAAAGCGGAGAGAATGGTTGGCCTCTCCCCAGCCCCTTCTCTGCTAAGTGGCTATCAGTGGGATTGGTCTGAAATGACGCCATCCTTTTATTTTTAAACCAATGACCTCATCCCTGCTTCAAGTTTTACTGAACAGAAAAAAAACCTTCCTTCTGTGTATTTTTTATATGAACTAGCTTTACTTCTCTCCTTGTGTCACGCTAAGATTACAAACTGGCTACACAGAACACCGAACGAGGAGACTTTGAATCGCGTTGGAGCCTCGAGTTTGTTGAAGTAAGTTCCCCACAAGAGGAGAGAAAAAAAAAATCACCCAAAAAAATCATCTGCGGGCCTGCAGTTGTCGCCTCACGTGTTGGGGGTGGGGTAGATGTGAGAAAGTGTCGGAGGCTGATTGCTTATTATTATTGGAATGATATGTCAGTAATTGTTTATAAAAAAATGTATTTTGTTCTCGGAAATTTAGTTAAACAGCTTTTAATTATGTTACTGGGTAAAAGGTCCCCGTCGCTTGTAGTCGAAGCTGCCTGTCTTCCCTGCATGTGAAAGGCCTGGGGAAAGGACAATATATACAGCAACAAAAAAAAACGTTTTAAGGGACGTTTCACCGATCTTTAAACAGACCCGAAGTTTTAACAACACTGGAAACCTAATATGAGAACTGTACTTTCCTCTGGAGAGGAGCTCGCCCGGTATTTTATGTACTTGCCATTGGTTAAAGTGCGGTACTAGTCCAAATGGACTTAATTAAATCCTAATCCTGCCAATAAAAAAATATAGAATGCAAATAAACTCCCGCAGAGCTCCAGCTTGTATTTGTCTCTTTTAGCTTTTATGTTATGATTTGTAATATCAAAAGTCAAACTTGTAAGGCATGTTACTGGAAACGCAAACTAAAAGGGAAAGCAGATTTAAAATTTGTAGATATAAAGTAGATTAAATGGATTTATGCAGTATGATGGTCATCTAACCTATTCACCAGATCAGATTTCATTAACACACTTAAAGTTTGGAAATAGTAAATGACCAACTGTGCGTGTTTGATTGGCAGGATAGCTTAGATGTGAGACTTCCAATTTAAAAAAAGTGTACATCAGAATTGTTGCATAGTGTTTAAGTGTAAAATTTACTGAGATTTTGGGAACTGAGCCAAGCTCTTTTATCCTGACCCCAGCATCATGAAAGGGATGAAAATATATATGTAGATAACTACAACAAAATTATATCCATTTTATATACATACAGTAACATGTAAGTTTTGTGTTCTGGTTGCTGTTTATTTTACTATAGCAACAACAAGTTGCATTTACATAGTGACTTTAATGTAGAAAAATGTCCCAACGTGCCTTAGTGTTGTGACAAAAATGGATGCTGAACCAAAGAAAGAAATTGGGAAATGACCAAAAGCTTGGAGGAGAGAGAAATGAAGAGGTGGACAAACGGGTGGGGGGCTCCAGAGGTTGAGACTTAAGTTACTGAAGGCACAGCCTCAGTTCGAGCTAATGGGAAAGGAAATGCATAAGAGGCTGGAGTCAAATAGGAAAAAAGAGCTTTGAGGTTTACAGCCAGTTGCACCTGCCCCCATTCTGTGTTCTCCTGTTCCAGAAATGTACAAATTGTATCAAAAAAATAAGTTTCTGAGTGCTCAGGGACTTAAACCCCTGTACATTTTAAATGCCGAATACAAGGTTATGTTATACTCCAGGGAAAGGTTTGAGTCACAGCCTGATCAAAGTGACATCTAAATGTTGGTTAAATTTTAGTGTTGGCAGAAATAATAAAACATTAAAAATTAAATTATAAACGCTCCTAGATAATGCACTAAAATTGTGGCTTAATACTAGTTCAACAAAATTCTTTGACTCACTGAAAACTATTGTAAATTGTATCCGCTCAAGTATAACTATGGTACAAAGCTTCGCTACCAAAGTTACCAAATGGTAAGAATCCATTTAACACAGCAGCACAGCGTCTTGTAGTATTTATTCAGAAAACCTACATATAATTAAGATAAAAGCAAAATAAAGTGAATGCTGGAAATCTGAAACAAAAACAGAAAATGCTGGAAAAACTCAGCAGGCCTGACAGCAGCTGTGGAGAGAGAAACAAAGTTGATGTTTTGAGTGCATATGACCTATGTATAATTTCTGTTCTGTAACTTGGGTGTTTGAATTTTCGCTGTAAAATTCTTCAAAGGTAATTCCTCATTAGCAGAGGTTTTAAAACTGTAGCACAATCAAAGGGTTCAAATTCACAGTACATGAACACATAATATTAAGCACCTGTTTAAATTCTGCCAGGTTGCCCAGGTCTAATTATCCCATGTCTTATAGTCCAACTTCACCTGAAGACTGCACTTCATCTTGACTCCCTGTATGTAACACTATTAAAGATTGACCGTTACCTCCTCTTAAATTCATGAAAATGCACAAAAATGTCAGTAAACATTTTAATGGGATAGGAGGGTAGTGACCATATGCCTTGGATGCTCTAGAGAACAAATTTGCATTATCTACAGATAAAAGCAAAATATTGCGGATCCTGGAAATCTGAAATAAAAACAGAAATGCTGGAAAAACTCAATAGGTCTGACAGCGTCTGTGGAGAGAGAAACCAAGTTAATGTTTCGAGTCTGTATGACTTTAGAGAAGAAGGGGATACAATTTACAGCATTTTCTGCTTTTGTTTCTGCGTTTCCTACAGGTTGCCCACTTCTAAAATTGCTTTAGCACTACTTTTCATACCTGTGGGAAACAATGTACTAATAGAACTCACAAGATAATGGTAGAACGCTTTGGTTGGTGGAAATTTCTGGAGGCTGAAGACTTAAATATTGGCATACTGCCAACATTTAGAAGGAAAGGGGGACAGGAAAAGCTCTCTAATAAAATGCATTGAGCCTGATGGTGGCTGCCAAAACTGATATCAAGCAAATGTAAGCTCTGCAGGTGAAAGCAGCAACTGATGAATCAAGAATCTACTATTTATTGCAGCATATGATTGATGTTCTCAATATTATACATAAGAGCATTGCAAATAATGCAAATACAATTTTGTCGCTCTGTCAAGCTCACAATCCTGAAAAGATGGACAGTACCTCAAATCTTAAAATTATTTTGTTACTTTGAAAATAATTCTGCTTCAAAACCTTCCTTGAATACTAGTTATATCAGTATGTAAATTTGTATTCTAGCACAACAATGTAATAGCCAATATTGTGTATTTAACTGTAATTGTTTTAGAATTTGTGTGTTGCCTTGCCTTCTGAAATGTTCTCCCATTATATGATGCAAAACTTTGCAATCAAAATGGCAGTCATAATTCAAGACATTGGTGCTAAAATTTGGATGAAGCCCAATATGGGAGAACCTTCCAGAAAAAAAAACCTTTTTGAAGCTTCATATCAGTATGTTTAAAAGTGCAATACTGTTGAGATTTAGATGACCTTCATAAACGGCCCTGCCTCGTAACACTGTCTCAGCCACCTGTTCATCTCCAATCACTTGTACCCGATTTAACTATGCACTAAATTAAATATACAGAATAGTAAATCAATGATGATGTAAATAAAGTTGTTGGGTGTATTTGCAGTACAGGTTTAGCGTTGTTGTGAAGCAGGTTTGGCTTAATGGTGCAGATTCAAGCATTTACGCTTCACTGCTGTTGGAAAGTGAAACAGCTTTGCACCAATGATACTGTTATATAAACGCAACTGTAATCTAAACAGCTTTTCAGTGATGCATCTACTTTTTCTTTTTTTAAATAAAACAAATACCATTATACATATTAGGTACCATTGGAGGTAGCTTCAGTTGACTTACAGTTGTGCTTTTTAAAGATTAATTAAATTATTGCAAATTCCAGAGTGATACAGAAATGAATGATTAATAAGCCACTATGTGTACATGAAGTGGATATTTAGGTGTCTGAAAATAATTTATTTTTATTTGAGAATTGCACAGAAGTGTGTTATTCAAAGCACTTTACAAATGATAGGTGTGAACGCTGATAAGGAGGTGAAGTATTGGTGGCACTGAAAGTGCATTGAAAGATTTTTTTTAAAAGCTTTTGTAGATGGAGCTGCATGAGGGAAGAGATTGCATGGATTAATCGTTTAAGAAGATAGGATGGAGTCTGCTTCAGTCAAAAGTTCAGCCTTAGTAATGGAAAAGTGGGAATAGGAAATGAATATTAAATTAGAGTCTGAAGAACAAAGGGTACGAATAAGGGATATCTTTGCAGACAATTCCTAAATAAAATGGTCCATGGAAGGAATTAAAACCAAGAATACTCTTGAATTCATTGGGGTTCAGGAAATTAATATATTTGGGGGAGGGTGGGCAATTTTGGTGTCCTGACTAACATATTTATTCTTTAGTCAATACCCTCAGCACAGATTATAAACTAATTTACCTCAAGAATACTGTTGTGTACAAAATGTCTGCTACAGATGCCTGAATTATAACAGTGATTGCATTTCAAAAGTACTTAATTGTCTATGAGTCATTTGGATGGACCTGAAGATAAGAAAGGTGTTGTATCAGTGAAATTTCTTTTTCTTTCTCTTTCTTTCCGTCTTGCAGTGGGCATGAAAAGGGATTGTTGTGGATTATCTGGCATTTTGAAGGACAGTGGTTGAGATGCTGGCAAATGATCATTTGAAAATTTGATCTTCAAGCTGATGAAGGCATGGTTGCGAATTCCAGCTGTGGATGAAGTATAGCTGGGAGCTGAGGGCAATGTTCTCAAGGAGGAAGGTGGGAGTTTTGGAAGTAGACTATGTGTGGGATTGAAATCTCAGTTCAGCTCAAACTGAATGTCTAATGAGCACTTTGCTGGGTTGCTGGGTTCAGTCTGAGTAAGCAGCAAGGAAGATTGGCTAGGTCAAAGACAGATGTACATAGGTACTGAAGAGCAAACAGAATGGATTCAGTTTTGTTGACATTGAGTCATTGGATTCAAAGTACTGTTCAATACATAAGATATTGGACCCCTGAAACTTGTTAGTTTTTATAACAACAACTTGCATTTATATAGCACCTTTTAATATAGTAAAATGTGCCATTTATCAAACAATTTGACACTGAGTCAAATAGTAAAAAAAATGAACAGTTACTTTTAAGAGGTTTGCAAACTGTCAAGATTCTTCAGGCCAACCTAATTACACAGGAGAGTTTATGGAATTTCATAAGTTTATTTTTTCTTAAAACATCCTTTCTTTTTTAGGGTGTTGCAAGTTATTTACGGAATTATGTTTTGATAATTTTCAGGAAGTAGAACACACCATTCAAAAAGGTGCAGTGTAGTTTATGCAGGGTCATTAAAACAACCTTTTTGCTTTTGATAGTGTGCACTAAAATTAAGTATATTTTAACTTGTCCCTTCATACACATTTGCAGGAACAGAATATACAGTGGGAAGCATTGTATTCTGTGACTGAGGAGAACTTTGAGCCAGTGGTTTTACTCACTCAGAGAAATAAGCGGGGTATTCCACTGTCGCTCAACATCTATTCCATGTGTGAAAGAAAGATCCATCTGGCAGCTTAAAACACATGGGTATTGTATTTGATGTATTATTGAAATTTGAATTGTTTCCAGTTCAGGCAGCTCAAAAATGTACTTTTGAAGTAAAAGTCAAATAACCTCACAGGATCGTGGTGCTTATCATAATATCTAAAATGGTTGAAGCATCAAATGTAGTCAAATTTATATTGAGGAGCAAATCAGCGAAAACAATTTCTTGCTAACCTAATTTATGCCTGCTTCGTTATTAATAATCTAGCTGTTCTTGTTGCAAAGTAAATTAAAACATCATTGTTGATCCAGTTTGAGTCTTTTTAAGTTGTCACTAGTGTAGCTGTGCTTGCTAGGTGCAGGTCTGATTTGGAATTTTTCCACTTTTCTCATCTCTCAGCTGACCACAACAAGATGTATTTTTGAGAGAGTGTTTTAACTCTTTTGAGTACTGTGACTTTAAAGAAGACATAGAAACAGTTTTTCTTATAAGTTTAAATCAAAAAGTATAAACATTTATTTTCACAACATCAAGAATGTAAATGCAACAAGCACCCACTCCCTGAACACACATAAGAAAAGATTATTCTAAAGATGTTAATGTGCACTTAGGTTCCTAGAAGAGTACAGCAGAAACTGGTCATTTCTTTACATGGTCCTTGAACATTGCAGGCCTGAAGGATTCTCTTTTGCTTCCTTGGAAGACACATGGAGATCAGAATCGTGGATGAGCTCTTGTGGTGAAGAAATATAATCTTGCAGGTGGAATGAATTAGGCCCTCCCCAGTGCCTGAGATGACTTTCTTTATGAGGCAGGGTTCTTTCCTTTCCTGGGGCAAGATCTCTCCCTTTGAGGTGCTGGTCCCAGGCTTCCTTTCTGGGCTGGCCTTTTGGATTAATAAGGTATTGGTGTTCTCTCCAGCTAGTTTCAGTCATGTGATGACAGTATCAATGTATTCCATTGTCCACACAATGTGTTGAAGCTGGTGTAATTGACACACAATGAGGGCATATTGATATCCCATCAACACTCCAGCTGTGATCATCCTCAGTGAATGACTTTATTTGAAATCCCATCTTCGTGGGGCTGGCAGGTCTAGCAGCTATTGTCATTTTCTGTCTCTTCTATTGAAATGGTGAGGGGTAATCAATCAGCACCTGGCAAGGCCATTTACGTTTTATGTGACTGCCCAGGGATTTGTCCAGACATGTCTGTGCAGAACTTGCAAAATAAATTACCTGACTTTCTGGAGTCCATTTTGTGAAGGTCCTGATGGTTAAATCCAAACTTCTGTAATATTTTGAGAGTCCCCATATTTTCCTTTATGTTTAGTTAAGTTTTTAATTCTGGTTATTTGAATAGCAATCACTGTTTGTTAATTGCTTTTAGGTATTGGATTTTCTTATGCCTTCATAAAATCCTACTTAAGTATTTGAAAGCAATCAAGTATCACTGGAGTCCTCATTTTAAATTTAAAATGTAAAATTATATATTATTATAAAGTGATATATTGGTGTTATACAAATATTAGCCAAGTGACTAATGCAACAATGAAGTATAGCTATCTCCGACTCTCATGAAATTTAAATAATTAAAAGCCTGCAACTCCTAAAAATAAAACCAAGCTAAATTTGCATGGGATTCCTCTTTTCCTTCAGGGATATTGACCTGTTCAATTCTTTTCATACTTTTCTACTTTGCTGAGATTTTCAAACTGACACTTTTGTTGAGGGATTTTCCAATTGCAAGAATCATGAGATTCTTCAACTGCTCACAATATTCTGGATTTTGACAATCAAACTGCTCTAAGTTCAAAAAGGACTGTCAGTCCATTAGAATCTGAACCAGTCACAAAGTCTGTGTACTTTTGAAAATTGTACATTAGGCCTCCTCTCAAGCCTGGTACCAGGGAGAACACAGCAATAAACTTTGTTTTATTGTATATTGCTAATTTGGTTGCTTACTCAGTCATTGTACTTAGGGATTTTTTCAAGAGACAACAAAATCAAAACTTAGGTAAACATGTTTTTTATTGCATTTCAGGTACCTGCAAGAATTGATTTAAGACCAGTTCCTGATTTAGAGTTGCTAACCAATAGATATGCTATTGCGTCTGCATTGTTCTTACACATTGGGAAGGTTGAGGTTGCATTCAGCACCTATGAAGAATTCTAAGCCCTATGAATCAACTTGATCATTTTTTGGCTGCTTATTGAATACTGAAGCAGACTGCTTGCAACTGTCAACCCACATCCTATTCACTATCAAGATTACTTACTTCCAACTCTGCAACATTGCTTCCCTATTTTCCTACCTCAACCCACTGTTGTGAAGCTTTTATCGCTATATTTGACTTGTCCAGTGCTTTTATGTCTTTCTGACATCCACTCTGAATCGTCCAAAGCTCAGCTGCATGCATTCTGACCCAAATATTCCCTATCCTCCCTGACCTACATTGGTTCCTGGTGCTACAATGGGACAAACTTAAATTTCATCCTTATCTATAACTTCCTCTGCACCCTACCGTTTGCAAAACTGAGTTCTGCCCCACAGTATCTGATTTGGACTGTTCTTGAACTCCCTTTTACTTCACTATCACTGGAGAGACATCAGTTGCACTGCTGCCCTCTTTGAAACTCCCTCCCATAAACCTGCTACCTCTTTACCGCATGGCCCGTCTTTAAAAGCCTTCTGAAAACAAGACTAAATTTTCCTAATCTTCCCCAAAAGTCTAGATGCCTACTAATTTTTCCCCCCTCCAATGCACTTGGGATGTTTAATATATTAAAGGTGGCAAATAAATGCAACTTGCAGGTATTGCTTCTAAACGTGTTGAGCTTCATTCACACTCATCCAAAAATGGGTTACATTTTCAATGTTGAACAATGGCTGCTTGAACAGGCTGCTGTTAGCTAACATTACAAAGTATAAAAATGAAGACGTCAATGAAGTAAATGCTGTGCAACTTTACTGCATAGTTGAACCATGATTATGCATTTGTTTATCTGAAATTGTTTGTACAGTGTGGACATTGCACCTATATAAACTATATCAAGGTTAGTGAAATGTGCTGCTAGGTATTAGAAATGGTTACACTTTTGAACATATGTAAAAGGTCACTGGTATGAATACTTCTCTGAAGAAAAGTGGACTATCTTGATTTCACAATATTTGATTCATCTATTCACCAGATTTAATGACAACTTTGATGATGAAATAGAAAGTCATTTGGTTAATGAGACAAAGATAGGCAACATTGTAAGCAGTGATGATGGAAGCATAAAATTACAAAGAGATATTGATTAAGTGAATGGGCAAAACTGTGAAAAATGAAGTTGTGTAGGCAAATGTGAGGTCTGTCACTTTGGACCTTAAATGAAAGAACGTGCTATTTTCTAAGTGATGAAAAACTAGAAACCATGGAGGTCCAAAGAGACCTGGTTGTCCAGATACATAGATCATTAAAATGTCATGAACAGGTACAGAAAATAATCAAAGATGCTAATGGAATGCTGGCCTTTATATTTAGTGGAGTAGAATACATGGGGTCAAAGTCATGCTTCAGCTATACAAGACTCTGGTTAGACCACACCTGGAGCAGTGTGAGCAATTCTGGGCACCACACCTTAGGTAGGATACATTGGCTTTGGCTTTGGAGGAAGCGTAACCTATATTTACCAGAATGATACATAAATTACAAGGAGAGGTTTTTTTTTAATTCATTTATGGGATGTGGATGTCGCTGGCTAGGCCAGCATTTATGGCCCATCCCTAATTGCCCTAGAGAAGGTGGTGGTAAGTTGCCTTCTTGAACCACTGCAGTCCCTGTGGTGTAGGTACACTCACAGTGCTGGTAGGAAGAGAGTTCTAGGATTTTGACCTGGTGACAGTGAAGGAACAGCGATCTATTTCCAAGTCAAGATGATGAGTGGCTTGAGGGGAGTTTCCAGATGGTGGGGTTTCATTTATCTGCTGCCCTTGTCCTTCTAGTTAGTAGAGGTCGTGGGTTTGGAAGGTACTGCCTAAGGAGCCTTAGTGAGTTTCTGCAGTACATTGTGTAGATTGTACACACTGCTGCCACTGTTAGCCAGTGGTGGAGGGAGTAAATGTTTGTGGAAGGGATGCCAATCAAGTGGGCTGCTTTGTCCTGGATGGTGTCAGTCTTCTTGAGTGTTGTCGGAGCTGTACTCATTCAGGCAAGCGGAGGGTATTCTATCCTGACTTGTGCCATGTAGGTGGTGTACAGGCTTTGGGGAGTCAGGAGATGAGTTACTCACCTCAGGATTCCTAGCCTCTGACCTGCTTTTGTAGCCACAGTATTTATATGGCTAGTCCAGTTTAGTTTTGGTCATTTGTAACCCCAGGAGGTTGATTGTGGGGATTCAGCAATGATAATGCCATTGAGTGTCAAGGGACAGTGGTTAGATTCTCTCTGGTTGGAGATAGTCATTGCGTGGCACTTGTGTGGCACAAATGTCACTTGCCACTTGCCAGCCCAAGCCTGGATATTGTCCAGGTCTTGCTGCATATGGACATATATCTGCTTCAGTATCTGAGTAGTGAATGGTGCTGAATGTTGTGCAATCACCAGTGAACATCCCCATTTCTGACCTTATGATGGAAGGAGGGTCATTGATGAAGCAGCTGAAAAAGGTTGGTCCTATGACACTACCCTGAAGAACTCCTGCAGTGATGTCCTGGAATTGAGATGATTGACCTCCAACAACCACAACCATCTTCCTTCGTACTAGGTATGACTCTAACCAGCAGAGAATTTTCCCCCCTTGATTCCCATTGACTAATATTGTATTCTGTTGAATTTGGTGGTGGTGATTTGATTGAAGTTGTTCAGATATTAAGGGGAATAGATGGGGTAGATAGAAACTATTTCCATTAGTTTGGAAGTCTAGAACAAGGGGACATGGTCTTAAAGATTAGAGCCAGACTTTTCAGGAAATCTATTTGACTAGCTTTTGGGTTAGAAGTATTTTCTGAGTTTGGAAGTCTCTCCTCAAATGGCAACTAATGCTGGATCAATCAGTGACTGATTGATTGCATAACAAAAATCGAAGGTATTAAGGGACAGATAAATTTTGACTGGCCTGTAGTTCCCTGGTTTATCTCTTCCTCCCTTCTTGAATAATGGTACCACACTAGCTGTCCTCCAGTCCTCTGGCACCTCTCCTGTGGCCAGAGAGGTATTGAAAATTATTACCAGCGCCCCTGCTATCTCCTACCTTACCTCACTCAACAGCCTGGGATACGTTTCATCTGTGCCTGGAGATTTATCTACTTATGAGCCTGCCAGACCACTTAGAACCTCCTCCCTTTCTATGCTAATTTCTTTAATTATATCGCAGTCCTTCTGCCTGATTTCCATATCCAAGTTGTCCTTCTCACTTGTGAAGACCGACACAAAGTATTCATTTAGAACTCTACCTACGTTTTCTGGCTCCACACACAAATTACCACTATGGTACTTAATGGGCCCTACTCTTCCCCTAGTTATCCTCTTACTCTTAATGTACTTGTAAAATAACTTTGGATTTTCTTTTATTTTACCTGCCAGTGTTTTTTCATGCCCTCATTTTGCTCTCCTTTTTAAGTTTCCCCCACCTACACATTCTATACACCTCTAGGACTTCCACTGTTTTGAGCCGTCGGTATCTGCCATAAGCCTCCCTTTATCTCTTTATCAAATCCCATATATCCCTTGACATCCAGGGTTCCCTGGATTTGTTGGTCCCACCCTTTATCTTTACTGGAATATGTTGGCCCTGTACATTCCATATTTCCTTCTTGAATGAGTCTCACTGCTCTGACACAGATTTACCCAAAAGTAGCTGCTCCCAGTCCACTCTGGTCAAATCATATCTGATTGTATTAAAATCGGGCCTTCTCTCAATCTAGAACTCTGATTTATGGCCCATCCTTGACCTTTTCCATAACAAATGTGCTATTATTTTTGACAAAAGCTCTTATATGGGCATCTAATCAAATGTTTTTTTAATCTATATAAACCACATCCACTGCATTACTGTTTGTTATTTCTTCCACTGGAGTTTAAAAGAGTGAGGGGTGATTTGATTGAAGTACATAAGACCCTGAATGGGATATTGACAAGATGGACATGGAAAGGATGTTTCCTCTTGTGAGTGAGTCCAGAGCTAGGGAAAATGTTTTAAAGTTAGGGGTTGCCCATTTAGGACAGAGATGAGGAGAATTTTTTTCCCTAAGAGTTGTGCAACTTTGGAACTCTCTGCCTCAGAAGGCGGTGGAGGTGGGGTCATTGAATATTTTTAAGGCAGAGGTAGATAGATTCTTGGGGATGAAAGGTTATTGGGGATAGATGGGAATGTGGAATTTGAAACGCCAACAGATCAGCCATGATCTTATTGAATGGTGGAGCAGGCTTAAGGGACCGAATGGCCTACTCCTACTCCTATTTTGTGCGTTCATATGTTCTTCAAATAATTCTGCAAGGTTGCTGAAGAATGATCTTTTCTGTAGGAAGTCATCTGATTAGACCTGATTAACTCATTGTACTCTAAATACTTAAAATAATTTAATCATGTTATTGAATCATGGATTATTTCGTCACCTCTGATCGATTTTGTTTTGATCTCAATGGCCACGACAAAGCTCTTGTTTTTCCTCATCAACCCAAATGAGAACTGAAATTTGAAACAAAAACTGCTGGAAAAACTCAGCAGCAGGTCTGACAGCATCTGTGGAGAGGAAGACAGAGTTATTGTTTCGAGTCCGTATGACTCTTTATTAGAGCTAAGAGAACTAGAAATGTGGTGAAATATAAGCTGTTTAAGAGGGGTTGGACAAGTGAAACTGGATAGAGGGCCAACGATAGGTGGAGGCAAAGGAGAGATTGTCAAAGATGCCATAAACAAAAGGTCAAAGGGGCATTGACGGTGGTGATACTTGCTAAAGGATGTGCTAATGGTGACATTAAGGGTAGAAAACAGGATGACCAAGTGACAGATGGCCCTGGTGGGGTGGGGGGAGGGGATTGTAATAGGCTAAAAGGTGGGGATAAAACAATATGGAAGTAAATTGTAAAAATAATAGAAACAAGTGGGAAAAGAAAAAAATATATATATTAAAAAAAATTATAATTATTAGAAAAAAGGAGATAAAGAAGGGGTGAGGATAAAGGAGAGAGTTCATGATCTGAAATTGTTGAACTCAATGATGCGGTGCTGTTCCTCCAGTTTGCGTTGAGCTTCACTGGAACAATGCAGCAGGCCAAGGACGGACATTTGGACATGAGAGCAGGGTGGTGTGTTGAAATGGCAAGCGACAGGAAGGTCCGCAAAGCGGTCACCCAGTCTGCGTTTGGTCTCTCCAATGTAGAGGAAACCGCATTGGGAGCAGCGAATGTAATAGACTAAATTGAGGGAAGTGCAAGTGAAGTGCTGCTTCACTTGAAAGGAGTGTTTGGGCCCTTGGACGGTGAGGAGGGGGGCAGTAAAGGGGCAGGTGTTGCACCTTTTGTAGTTCCATGGGAAGGTGCCGTGGGAGGGGGTTGAGGTGTAGGGGGTGATGGAGGAGCAGACCAGGTTGTCCCTGAGGGAACGGTCCCTATGGAATGCCGACATGGGGGGGCGGGGTGAAGGGAAGATGTGTTTGGTGGTGGCATCATGCTGGAGTTGGTGGAAATAGCGGAGGATGGTCCTTTGAATGCAGAGGCTGGTGGGGTGATAAGTGAGAACAAGGGGACCCTATCATGGTTCTGGGAGGGAGAAGTGCAAGAGATGGGTCGGACATGGTTGAGTGCCCTGTCAACCACTGTGGGTGGAAAACCTCAGTTAAGGAAGAAGGAAGACATGTCAGAAGAACTGTTTTGGAAAGTGGCATCATCAGAACAGATGTGACGGAGGCGAAGGAACTGAGAGAGTGGGATGGAGTCCTTACAGGAAGCAGGGTGTGAGGAGCTGTAGTCAAGGTAGCTGTGGGAGTCGGTGAACAGTCTATCACCAGAAATTGAGACAGAGAGGTCAAGGAAGGGAAGGGAAGCGTCAGTGGTGGACCATGTGAAAATGATGGAGGGGTGGTGATTGGAAGCAAAATTAATAAATTTTTCCAGGTGCAGATGAGAGCATGAAGTGACACCGAAGCAGTAATCGATGTACCGGAGGAAGAGTTGTGGGAGGGGGCCTGAGTAGGACTGGAACAAGGAATGTTCCACATACCCCATAAAGAGACAGGCATAACTGGGGCCCATGCAGGTACCCATGGCCACACCTTTTATTGGATGAAGTGAGGTGAGTTTAAGGAGAAATTGTTCAGTGAGAGAACAAGTTCATCCAGACGGAGGAGAGTAGATGGGGATTGTTTGGGCCTCTGTTCAAGGAAGAAGCAGAGAGCCCTCAGACCATCCTGGTGGGGGATGGAGGTGTAGAGGGATTGGACGTCCATGGTGAAGAGGAGGTGGTTGGGGCCAGGGAACTGGAAATTGTTGATATGATGTAGAGCATCAAAGGAGTCACGGATGTAGGTGGGAAGAGACTGGACAAGCGAAGAGAGAATGGAGTCAAGATAGGAAGAAATGAGTTCCGTGGGGCAGGAACAGGCTGTAATGATCAGTCTGCTGGGACAGTCCTGTTTGTGGATTTTGGGTAGGAGGTAGAAGCAGGCCTTTTGCTTTTATCTGAGAACTGAAATTTATTGTGTAGTAATAAAGCAGAGGTATTAGTAATGAAGTTAGAATTAAGCAGTTTTTTTTAAAGAAAAGCACCAATAAACCTTGATTTTATATAGAAGGCATTAACTGATACCCACTTACAATGAGAATGTTACCTTTTTAATCTTCATTGATTGGTACGTTGTTAAGCCATTAAGTTGGAACATTTTGTGACAAAAGTCTGTAACAAGCTGCCAATACTTTTTTTGAATTGAAGGATGTTTTATCTAAAAATTCAAGGCCACAAATATTTCAATTCTGATGGGTAAACTTTAGTGATCAATCTAACGTGGTATTTTATGCAACTAAGTATCTCTGTTCTGCTCTCGCAAAACTGCAAAAATGAGACTAACCAGTCTTCACATCAATGTTAAATTAGCTGACTCTGAATTCAAAATTTTCAGGATTTTTTAGGTGCCACTTAAAAAGGCTGTAGTGTACTTAGTTTCTTGCAGCAGATGTAATTAGTATATTGCAGGGAATTCTTGCCTTTTTTTGTTTATTAAAGCATAGAAAAACCCCTGCCAAATTTTCTGAATTCTTGCTTTTAGAGGAAGTCATTTTTTCTGCAGTGTATTGTGGAGAATAGTCTTGTTATCTCGATCATGGTCACACACATCTTTCTAAATACACATATTCTGTATTTTCTAATGAAAACTTCTGCAGGGTTTCAATTCAGTGAGAAGTCAAAAATTGAATGTCTATTTTAACTGGTCTTAAAATGCCCTGATAATTTTTTTGTTTTCTCAAGGTCATTTGGCACTTGTTACTGATTTGCTATTGGCTAGCTCTATTTTAAACTGAGACTTTACAATAGCAGGATTGGGCAAAGTTGATCTCACAAGAATAACAAATGGAACTGCCTTAAACTAACAAATTATTGGCAGGCGTGTGGTATCCATTTGTAAAATGTCAAGGATGTGAACTTAAAACCAATGTTATTGGGACCGAGACCTAGGTGAACAGCAGTCTTGTCTTGTACTTAAATAATTACTAATGAACAGAGCTTATTAAAATGATTATAAGGACTGAAATATGCTGCTTATTTAATAAGGCAAGCTTGCCCCACTTTGGCATCTCAGTCTAATTCACATACACCAGGTATACATTTTATGACTTGGTTTTTGATGCTTTGCTGGTGGGGGAAGTTGTTTAAGTGTATTGTATTTTATATTTTTATTTTATGATCACTAGGCATTAGAAATAGAGGTTTATAAAGTTGTGTAAATGTAGAAATGTGGCTTCTGTCCTTTATTTATCCAAAGCCAGCCTTTCATCGGAAATATAATTCTTTCTGTTTAGATGCTGATGAACTTGACAAGAATTTTCAGCATTTACTATTTCATTCTAAATCTGGAGCTTCTTTATATATGATATAGTTCATGGTTTGGTTGTTGTAGTTGTATAACACTTCTAAGGAGATTACCAATCCCAGTTTCTCCTGTCTTCCAAATATATCTGGCTTTATTGACTATGTTTTCAATTTCCTTGGGACTTGGATGAAGCTTTGCTTATCAGCAGATGTTATATTTGAGGACCTGGAGAAAAGGTTTGAGGGAAATTGGTAAAACCAAATCTCGCTTTGCAGTTAGCTACCCAAAGGCATGATGAAGAAGAAGAGGGGCCCGAGCATCTGTTGTTAGCCCCCACTTTCCTTCTCTAAAGGGCAACATCATCCAAAGGCATGATGCCTAATATTTATAGGAAGGATTCAGGGATGCAGCAGGAAACCCAGAAAAGCTGGGAATGCACAAGCCCTGCCAAAGCCCTCATTAATTTATTTTTTACTTTGGCTGATTGCTGAGCAGGAAACAAATTGAAGGCTGGTTGTTGCTGCGTAGGAATGCTTATGTTACAAGGCAGCATCTGGGGTCTGCTGGTGATGGTTTCTGGCAATTGACAAGATTAGAGGGGAGGGGCAGGGTGGAGTTGGCACTTGGAATGTGAGGAAGAGAGATCTTGGGGCAGGGTTTGCTGGAATCATTTGTTCAAAGCATTGGCGGCAGATCATGGCAGCTTTGCTTGATGGGATATGGGGGAAACATTTCTGCTCCTTCTCACCACACAAGTAGCGTTGTAGAAGCTCCTACCTGCTGGATCTGGCAGCTCGTGTCTGCCTTCAGCTGCTAGATTTCCAGAGCCCTGAGAAACTCAGGCTCCAGCCGTTAAATTCAAATTCATGCTGAAACTGAGAGCCTCGGGTTTTATTTAAATATTATAATTGGGGCCCCATCTCTTGGGAGTGGGTTACTCGTCCAACTCCAATTAGGCCCCAGTTAAAAGTGAAGTATGTGTGCTCACAAAACTTTTTTTTAACTCTCTCACTGCAACACTGCCCCGCCCATCCTGGAAGTGGTTCAATTAAATACCTCAATGGAACTGCATTTCACATGTGTGTTGATGACGCCCGGCTCTATTTGACCTCTCCTACACCTCTCTGTTAGCAGACTACTCGCCGGTCTTCAGTTTTGAATGAGTAATGGTTTTCTCCAGTTAAACGTTGGGAAGACTGAAGCTAACATCTTTGGCTAAAATCACAAGCTCTGTTCCCTTGCCACTGAATCTATTCTCTCACAGGCCACTTCGTCGAACTGCATCAGACTGTTGGCAACTTTGTCCTATTCAACACAGGCTCAGCTTCCAACACAACATCCTCTTCATCACATTGACTGCTCAATTTCACATTTGTAATCCCCCCTTCCTCATGTTGCTGCAACATTTATCCATGCCTTTGCCACTTCCAGACTCAACCATTCGATTGCTCCCCTGGCTTGTCTTCCATCCTCTACCCTCTGTAAACTTCAGATTTCTAACTCTGCTGCCTGTATTCTGACCCATTATCCCATTCAATCTGTTCTCACTGAACTATATTGGCTGCCAATCTTCCAGTTAAATATTCTCCTCTTCGTGTTTAAATCCTATCATGGTCTCACTCCTCACTATCTCTGTAAACTCCTCCAGTTCTACAATTGTAACTCCTCCATATCGCTCCAAACTCTTGTTCCTCTAATTCAGGTTTCTTCTGCACCAAGCCATTCCCCTCTATATGCACCACCATTGGTGATGCCTTCAACTTCTGAGTTCTGGAATTCCCTCTACACACTCATTCTGGTATCCATTTCCTGCTCCTCCTCTAAGACCCTTCTTAAAAATTCCCTATATGAATAATTTTTGGTCAGCCTTTCCAATACCTCTTTTAAGGCTTGACATTCATTTTTTTCACTACTTTTGAGACATTTTTCTACATTTATGGATGCTATAAATGTAAGTTGTTAGCCTTGGAGAAGGGTATAAATTGCAATATGCCACCCTTTACTTGACTGGCCATTGCAGAAGCTTGCATGGAAAGGCCAGTGTATCAGATTTTACCATGATTTTGACTCGCTGCTGTTCGAAATCATGGAGGGTTTTTATAGAGTAAATAAGAACAATCTATTTCTGGTGGGAAAAGGATCAGTAACTAGCAGGCACAGACTTAAGGTAATTGAAAATGAACCAGAGGCAGCAAAATAAAGATGTTTTTACAGTAAGTTGTGATCTGGAATGCACTGCCTGAAAGGGTGATAGAAGGAGATTCAATATTAACTTTGAAAAGGGAAATGGGTAAATAATTGAAGGAAAAAACTGTAGGGGTATGTGTAACGAGTAGTGGTGGGACTAATTGAATTATGGGCTGAATGGCCTCTTTCTGTGCATCATTCAATGCTTCTATGATTGATATTTGTAAGCAACTTTCCTGTCATGTACACCTACAAGTGTAATGTCTTGTTTTCAAAAGCATAAAATATTTGAATCCACTGATTTTTAATATTCACTGACGCCTTCCATTACTTTGTTGATAATTGAGACTGATGGACTGGTAATTGGCTGGATTGGATTTGTCCTAGTTTTCGTGACAGGGCATACGTGGACAATTCTTCTGTCAGGTAGATGCCGGAATTATGGCTGTATTGGAGTAGCTTGGCTAGAGGCACAGCTAGTTTTGGAGCACAAGTTTTCAGCATTACATTGGGTTGTTGTTGGAGCCCATAGCCTATGCTTTATCCAGCACATTTAGCTGTTTCTTGATATCACGTGGTGTGAATCTAATTGGCTGAAGACTAGGATCTGTTATGCTGGGAATCTCAGGAAGAGGCCAAGATGCATAATGCATTACTTCTGGTTGAAGATGGATGCCATTGTTTCAGTCTTATATTTGCTACTTCCAGACAACCCCAAGACAAAGTTAATTGAACAACACTCAGCAGTACACAGTTCAAGAAGACTAAGCATTCAAATTTCAAAACATTCACCATTGTGCTTTACCAAGATCACAGCAACAACACTAGAATATTTGTGCAAAGAGCTAAATTAGCAATAGGTCGGCAGTCCTGCCACATCCGGTCCGCAGAATGGTGGGGTGAAAGTAACTGCTGTTGACATCAAGGCAAAATTGAAGTCAGTGGAAATCGGGAAGAAAATCTCTCCACTGGTTGGAATCATGTCTAGGACAAAGGTCTATATTCGTGGTTGTTGGAGGCCAATCATCACAGCCACAGGGCATTACCCCAGTTCTTCAGCGCTGTGTTCCTGGCCTAATAATCTTCAACTGCTTCATCAACAGCCTTCCCTCCATCATAAAGTCAGTAGTTGTGAAGTTTGCTGACAATTGCCTGGTATTCAATTCCATTTGCAGTTCTTCAGAGAATGAAGCAGTCCATGTCTGCATGCAGCACGACCTGGACAACATTTGGGGTCGAGCTGATAAATGGCAGATAACATTTGCACCACACAAGTGCTAGGCAATGACCTCAAACAAGAGGCCATTCAGCAGCATTACCATCGTGGAATCATCTACCATCAACATCCTTGGGAGTCACTGTTGAAATTAAACTGGATCAGCCATATAAATGCTATGGCTACAAAAGCAGGTCAGAGGCTAGGAGTTCTTTGGTGAGTGAGCTACCTCCTGACACCTACCTGTCCACCATCTTATAAGCCACAAGTCAGGAGTGTGATGGTACACTTCCATTTGCAGCTCCAACAATATTCGTTGAAGCTTGACACCATCCAGCGCAAAGCAACCTGTTTGATCTGCACCCCATCCACCTCCTTAAACAATCACTCATGCCACCACTAGCACAGAGCGGCAGAAGTGTATGCCACCTACAAGATGCTTTGCAGCACCTTGTGAAGGTTTGTTTGACAGCATCTCCCAAACCCGCAACATCTAACATCTAGAAGGAGAGGGCAACAGATCCATGGAAACTCCACAACCTACAAGTTCCTCTACGAGTTACACACCACCCTGACTTAGAAATATATCATTGTTCCTTCACTGTCGCAGGCTCAAAATCTTGGAACTCTCTACCCACAGAGTACAGCAATTCAAGAAGGTGGCACATCACCATCTTCAGGGCAGTTAGCGATGGACACTTAATGCAGGCCTTATTAGTGATGCCCATATCCTCACAAATGAATAATTTTTAAAATTATCTCAGTGATACTATGATGAAATAATGGTTATACATCTGTCACTGTGGGAGCAATTTGATTATTAAACTCAATGTTTTGATATATTAGAGTATGATTAACATTGTAATTTAAGTCTGTTTTTCGCCATAATGTAATGGTAGAAAAATGTTAAACAAGTCAATGAACTGTTTTTGCTAATCAACCTAACAATTTCAACCAAATAATTGTATGCACATAGATGTGTGTGAAAGAAGTGCGTTACAAATGAGTGATAAGCTATAATAGTGTATTGTGGCTTTCAAAATGAGAATGGGTCTATAGCCCAAAGTTTGCTGAATTATTGGGAATTCTAAGGTCTAAGGAATGGGACGCACTTTGATAATGGGCTATATGAGAGGCGTGTTGACACAATTAAGGCCGGTAATATTAAAGGGAATGTGAGAGCATGAGCTGGAAGTTGGTGAAGGACTGAAAAGAGAGTACAGGTGATTGGTTAATGGATGCTTTTCAGACTGCAGGGATATAACCAGCACTGTCCCTTGGGGTTGCATGTGCATGCATATGTGTTAGTTATTGGGTTATGGAGGCACAATATTAAAATTTGCAGAGGAATTTGCATCCATCTCTTGGTTTCCTATTTCCTGCCTTGTGAGACATCTTCAGACACTTTTTGCTAAGTTAGAAGTATCTTCTAAGTGCACGTTCTTGTTAAGTAATAGTGTTGAAAGTATTGGTGTAGAAAATAGCCTCAAAAGTATAAATTAATGCATATTTGTCCTCTATATTCTCCTGTAATATTTTTGGAAATACGGACTCATCTTGGGTCTGGTTTCATGGGCACCATCTAAACTTTTCCAGATGGTCACTCTTCATACGTCAGCCAAAGCTGTAAAAATCAACCAATTGTTGAACCCTATATTTGAGCTTGCACCTATCCCTGCCCAACATCTATGCAGGCATGCTTTCCAGCAGAGGTCACTAGTTAGAAGTAAGGAGTATGCATCCTGTTTACTCCTTCCAGCACCCCAATGGCAACTGAAGCCAACTGTAGTACTCCTATCCTAACCATAGCTGACAATAACTAACTTACTATAGACCAGTGATCAAACCTGATACTTCACCTTGGTCTGTAGGTAGGTTGGTAATTTATTAGCATGTCAGAAAAGCTTGTAAACTTGTGTTTATTAGCTAAAATTAATTTATTTTCAATAGGTATGTGTATTAAGCAGCATTGTGACAGTGTTTTGGGGTATTGCGTGAAAGAAGACTGCATATGCTAAACTGTTCCTTGTTGTAACTGTAATAATTGTGATCAATCAAAACAAAAAAAATGACCTTTATACTCTTTAAGAATACAGAAGGACTTTCTGTTTTTCTGTTCAAGTCAATAAGAGGAGAAAAAGGTTACTTGAGTTTAAATGGGGACAACAATTGGCTGGCTGTTTTCAAGGGAAAATATATAGTTTGACCTTCACCCTTGGCAAAATTTAAAATTGTCATTTAAACAAACACTTCCTAAGTTAGTCAAATTGTCATAAGTCAGTTAAAAGGTCTTATTGAATCAACTGATGTTGAATAATTTTTTGACATTTTAATTTTGTCACAGTTGATTTCTGAGTATTCAGTAGAATAGCTGAAAAAATTTCAAGGAAGCAAAGGACAGCTGTATCTGTTTTCAGATAGCTTTTGTTTGTAAGAAAGCGTATTTGTAAAATGTTACCTTTTTACAACCTATATTTGGTTTTTAATTTTTGCTTTGTTCGTCCCAACGCATTATTTTTAACAGTTCAAAAAATCCATCCTGACTTAATTAAAATTTGCTATTTTATAAAAGATAATGGAGTACTTACAGGCATGTTGAACCTAATCATCTTTTCTGTTAAAAATTCTAATGCACAATGACAATGTATAAGCCAAAATTGCCTTTATTGAAAACAAATAGTAACTGAGAGAAACAAAGGGAAAGAAAAGAATAATTTAATATATCTTAACTGGCTTCTGATCATGTGCCGCACTCTCCCCTGTCTTAATTTTTTAGCAACACTGGGAAATCACAACGTGGAGGCCTGGAATTTCCAGCAGGCGGAGGAAAGGCAGACTGGAGTTTCCACCAGACCACAATCTCTTGTGTTGTTCCAGCAAACATATGAGTGATATTAGCAGAGGCTAAGGAGTAGTCTGCCCTGGACATAACTGTTATGAACACAATTTATGTGTTTCTTTTTATTGCCCATGATTAATACGTTTGTATGTAAAAGTTGTGTGTTTAATTACCCTTGAGCGATTGTCCCAATTTAAATAATCTCAGCAGCAAGCTTTTTGTGAGTTTTTTTAAAAGGTTATTTATTATCACACACTTGCCCTGGATGTTTAAAACATGACATCTCACTCACTCAACTCACCCATACAAAGTTTAGATACACAAGAAGTAAAACACTATGATTACAGTTTATAGTTCTCAGCCTCTTTCATGGCAGTCTGTAGTTTCTTAGATAAATTGACGCTTTAGTTGAAGTGAAGGCCTTGTAAAGCAGAGGATCCTCAGCAAGCTGCGAGGCTTCTTTTAGTTGAATTTCCAAGAGGTTTGTTCTCAGGTGAACTTGAAGTTAGAACAGGTTGGGGGAAGTTCTTCTCCCACTTCCAAGGTATTGCTATTTATTACCTTGGCTGCTTAGATAACTTTCAGCTGGTTTGATGGCTTTCTGATGGAACCCTGTCTGCGGAACAGCTTCTTGCTGTTATTTTAACAACAGCAGACAGAAAATGGCTACTTCGCTATGTGGATTGTACAAGTTCAAAGTCCTTTTTCCAAAAAACAATGGGAGTGTTGATTATACATCCTGTGATGTCATTTGCCACGTTGGAATTCACCCAGTCTAGTTTGGATGAGGGACCATCATAATACAATTGAGGGTTGATGGGATCCATTCATATTCATCCAATACACACTGAGTTTCAATGTTTCTTTTATCCATGATGAAACAAACAGACCAGTTGGAATGCTATGGTTCTTTTGTTGATAGTCCATCCTTAAACAAAGGGATGAGTGAATTCCCTGGATGGCTGTGAATGGCCATATTTAATTAGGTATTTTCTTGAGATTCAAGACTGTGTGAAGCTCAAAATGCCAAAGGTCACAAGATTTGCAGCTGCCATTTTAATAGCCTGTTTGTGTTCAAAGTTGTAACGTATTGACTGAAAGTTCATAATATACTGGAACATGATACAACCCAGAATCATTCTGGGTAGAGTAGGCATAATTCCATAGGAATGTGACATAGCCTAAAAATCTCGTGTCATGCCCAGTAAAAGGCATGTCATATTCATAACTTTAAACATGGACTCTGATTGTATGAAAGCTTCTGGAACTGCCTATATTTTTCTAAAAATGGATACTGATGAACTGTTAAAATGGCTGTCAAGGGTGTCAGTTGACCTTTGCAACTTCAACCCAGACTATCAAGTTTCCAGAAAGTCCAGAACGTTCCATTTTGAATCATACTAGGTGGGAATCCCCTTCCCCACTGCCACCCCATCACTTGAATGGACATGCCTAGACAACACTTCTTTGTGGAATTCATGCCTGCCGTTGTTCGAAGTTTACTCCAAAATACAGGGCAGAACCTTCTGTTCGGCGTGCGGAGTCAGGCCCTGCATGCCAACGCGTAAAATAGCATGCGGTGATGTCGAGCGTATGTCCCAACATCACCGTGCATCATTCCGAACTTCAGTTCGGCGGGCATGTGCTGGAGTTGGCTACGGCCTGCTGAACTGTCAAAGGTCTGTTAAGGCCGTTAATGCGCTAATTAAAGTACTTGTCAGGGCTACCAGTCCAACCTTAAGGTTGGCAGGCAGGTGAAGAGCCCAGGTGGCCTCCGCATTTTTCATGGAAACTAATGGACGGGATGAGGTTTCATGAAAGGTTTATTAATTTAATAAAATGTTTTATGAAAATTCGTAAACATGTCCCAGCTCATGTGACAATGTCACAAGGGGACATGTCTGAATAATTTTATTCTTTTATTTTTCACATCTTTATGACTGAACTTAATTTCCCTGAGGCAGCTTTGTGCCTTGGAGATTTCTGCACTCCTTCGCGTGCCCCAACCCTCCCTCTCTCCCCCACTTGCACAGGTAGCACTAAGTATTTCTGGGTGCGTGACAAGCATGTAAAATGGCAGTGTACAGGCAATCGCGGGCGGCGATCAGCTCCGTGCCTGCCTGCTCCTGACTGGCCCGCCCGACAGGGAGAAAATTCTCCCCACAGAGTCCAGGATGCCCAGACTCTTTGTCTCCAGGTTTGCAATGTAACAATTCAATTCATTAAATCTGGAATTGAAAATGGTGACAATGAAACTGCCATTGATTGTTTAAAAACTCACCTGGTTCACTAATGCCCTTTAGGGGAGAAAATCTGCCATCCTTATCTGGACTGGCTTCCATGTGACTCCAGATCCACAGAAATGTGATTCACTCTTAACTTCCCTCTGAAATGGCCTAGTAAGCCTCTCTTCAAGGACAGTTAGGATGGGGAACCAATGCTGACCTTGCCCACAGCCCATGAAAGAATATTAAAAAAGGAAATCTGTCGAGACTAGTCGAGACCATGTGGATGTTAAGTGTGAAATACCACCTTCTATTGTATATCAATGGTTGTTGACCATGCAACTGAAATTGGTTCTCTGATACCGAAAGACCACCATCCAGCTTCTATTGTATATCAGTAGCTGTTGACCATGTGAATGAAACTGGTTCTCTGGGGGTCAGTGTTCAAAATTACATGGACAAGGCAACAACTGCAAGGAAGGCTGTGCCACCTTTGCCTTTTAAAAACAGGGAAGCTTAAAGTCTTCTTAATAAAACCTCCTAGCCTGATTCCAAAGCTCCGAGTTCACCTGTAAAGAAATTGGACCTCCTGATATAAAGCCATGAGTGCCTGACTTCATGAACTGCTGACCATCCTTTTCTTTGAAGTAATCGTGATCTGACCACCAGCCATCTGAACTTACCAGAACCACAGTTCAAGAGGAAAAAACTTCTTTCTTCACTGAACTTGCAAAGCCATGTGAAATGCTAACTATTCTTTTGGTTTAATACTTTAGAAGTGCACTAATCTTCTTTAATTGTATTTTTCTGGAGTGCGTGGTGTGTGACTGATGTAATGTTTAGATCTTTCAGGGTATGTGTGTGAATAAATAATTCTCTTTGTTTAAGTGCACAAAAGTCTGCTGCTGGAGCTTTTAAATTGACCACATACTTACACATCTGCCTTTTCAAAAATAAACCACACTGATTATGGACAGAAGGGAAGGGAATTGGGGGTTTCAGGAAGTCTCTGCTCCACTGTCTGTAACAAATGAATGAGAGAAACCATGAAATGTCAAGAATATTTGAGATAAGAATCAGTACTTGATTCATGCCTTTGTTTAAAAATAATGCTGTCCCTTTACTGAGAGAGAATGGATAGAAATAGCATTTTCCCCCATGTCATCTTCGATGTCTGTCTGTATGTCTTCTAGGAGATGCAGGAAAGTTGTTTTGACTCGGGTACTGGTGAGTTTTCATTATGCCTTTCATGCACATTTTAAATTGTGATGTTTGTATTTGCTTTTGTTTGTGCCCAACTCTTTCAGGCTTTTCTGTAACACTCTGATTCCTTGTGTTTTCATTCTCTGCTATATGTCTTCAGTATAACACTAATTGCGATAGTCTCTGTCAGTTTAGTTGTTGATATTTTTACCTACTTCATTGATGGCGGTGGCTCTGGGTTTAAGCTCCAATCCCAAGATATCAATTGCAAAATGTCATAAGGTATGTCTCAGGAGCATGTTCAGACAAAAGTAAAGGCTGAACCAAAAAAGGAGTTGTTGGGGGAAATAATTAAAAGTTTGGTCAAAGATGTGGGGTTAGTAAGGAAGATTTTAAAGTAAGGGGAGGGAGGCAATCGCAAAGTTTAGGGCTGTGTTGAGGTCTCTGCTGCCAATGTTGGGGCAAAGAGAGTTGGGGGGGGTGGTGGGGGGGGAGGGGGGGTGCTCAGGCCACCAGAATTGGAGAAATTAAGAGTTTTCAGAGGTGTGGGGCTGGCGCAGGTTGTACAGATAGGGACGGCAAAGCCATAGTGTGATTTAAAGGCTTAAACACATAATCCATTTTGGTGCAATACTGAGAGAAAGCTGCATTGTTGGAGTTTCCATCCTTTGAAGATGAAAAGGGAGCTGTGCATCCTGATCAGCATTATGTGGTCCTTCATCTCATATTGCTCTTTGTGGTACCTTGATGTGCACAAATTAGTTTCTAAATTTGCTTATAAAATAACAGTGGGAGTAAAGGTGAGATGTAGGGAGCCCATGGAGAGATTTAAAAATGAGGATGAAGTATTTAACTTTGAGCTACATGAACAGGATTTAAGCACAGGATGGGGCATATGTAGCAGATTTTTGGATAGGTTGGATCTTACGGAAGGTCAAGGATAGGAGGTCATCAAAAAGCATGTTTGGCCTGGTTTACAGTTTTAAAAGTGGAGGCAGACATTGCTGTAGTAATCCAAATCAGCAGTATTGGTGATGGACAGGAGAAGGGATCTGAAATCTTCAGCCCAGGACATTGGGGCGGGGGGGGGGGGAACTAAATCATGGGCAGTGGAGCGAGTTTATGGCTGTGGCTAAAGTATTTTGTCACCAGATTAACAATTAAGGAGCCGTTTGCTTACCAATTTTCTAACAGCTGCGTTTTCTGCCAACGCTGTTATATGCACAGTTGTAAGCTGATGATAGGCCCAGGTTAATGGCCGCCATATTTTTAGGTGGCCAGTGCGCAGCAGGGTGCACGCATGGTCATCACTGACAGCAGGAGGAGAGAGTGCTGTGAATTTCTATCCTGTTCTGACAGTGATGGATTTTGGGTACTCCTTTTAAGGGGATTAGAAGGCAAGGGTTTGCAGACAGGAAACTAATATCTTTCGTTGTGGGATATTTTACTGCAGTCATGTTGATCAGTGTTCCTAAACTCTGTCTCATTATCCCAAGTAATGTAAGTGGATTGTAGGTTGGTGTGAGTGTTATATTGCACTATATTGCCTTGTCTCTCAATAGTGAGATAGAGTTAGACAATGTTTTCTAACCAACCAGTGTATTTAATAATCTTCCTTTGTACAAAATGTGTAGATGTTGTAGAGTCAGTTTCATCCATTTTATTCAATAATTTCTTTTTGTACAGCAGCAATTTGGATTCACATTGTCAAAATTTGATTATTGCCATTCAGAAAGATTTTTTTAAAGTGGGCATCTGAAGCCTGAGAACTGAAATCTTTTGCAGATTTGAACACAACTATAGGTGGAAGAAGGGATAGGACAAATAAGTATATAATGTGTGTTCATGTGTTTCATTGAGAATTGTTTGAAGATGAGCTGAATTTTTAAATTCTTACAGCAGCAAGATGCTAAAATGTAATTGTAACCTTTTGGCATTTAAAGCAATTTGCAAAATAAACTCAATGCTTATGTGGAGATTTACATTCAATATTATAAAAATGTGCAGACAAATGATAACCACGTGGGATGGGTGATTACTTTCTGTTTAATTTTGAAACGTAAGGCTTAACTTAGAGTCTGACCAGTCTCTGCTGAGAGAACTAGCACTAATTCCAAATTAGCCCAATTTTTCTACCTGGTCCATTTCACTGGACGTTTTGGGAATGCCCAACTTTTAATTCTGTGCACTTTGCAATTTATAAAAGGAACTCCTTGAGAAGGGGTGATTTTAAAAGTCGCACATGCACAGAGACACAAAATATATTTGTTGAAAATTGAGAAGGCAAATCTGAAGTCGCTATGAGAGAGGAAGCCTGTACAATTGAAAGATTTAATGACTCAAGTTTACTTAGAGGTTTTGTGATTTCTTTTTCTACAGAGTTTTTTGTTTTTAGGGATTTGTATCACTTTTTAGGAATAGAAACCAGCACAGAGCCTGAAAAAATATACCTTGAGACACTTGCTTAGCTGTTATGGCGATTGTCAGTTGTTCATTGGGAGCTTTTTAAAGAATGGAAATTTTTAAGAATGAGGTGCTAAATGTTTTTGAAGATAGTGGTTTGTGTTTTGTCAATGGAATGTTTTGCCTCACAAGCATTTCCCACGCAACTTCTTGTTCCCCACAGGCCACTTTACCTCTACAGACATGTACGAGACACAAAACACTTAATTATGTGGGTACATAGCACAGTGCATCGGTACATAATACTTGGCAGGGCTGCTAAAAAGTCTGTAAGTAGCACAATGCTAGGATGCATTTCATAATGCAAAATGTTGGCAGTGACATGCAAACTCTAGACCTATATGAATGACAAAGGCAGAACTGGCAAGAGACTGAACAAGCACTCAGTGTAATTTCAATACTAGAAATGAAACTATTTTATATTAAATGTGAACCTGCTGTAGTAATTCAGACTGTGAATAGGAAATAATATGCTTTTAATTTTATACCAACATAAATGCTTTCTGCTGCAGTTATCTTACAACAGTCGATCTGTCTTCACTTTAAATATTTAACCTGCTAATGTGGTTCTTTCTGCTATTTTGCATGAGTGGGATTATATTTATTGTTCTATCTAATAATTTGTGCAAATATTTTCAAATTATGCCCTTGTCCCTTAGTAGCAAAATTTATGATTTATACATATGAAATGTTTCATTAAAGCACACATAATGTGCATTTTATTTCTTATAAAAGATTGTATGGTACAAAAGTGAGAGAAGGGAGAAAATGGCATAGTGTAAGATTTGAGTAGGGGGCAATCCTGAAACAAAAAAATTGGAAAGTCTGTAGTGGAGTCCAGGAGAAAGTCTGGGAAGAGAGCAGCAACTAGGTGACATTGGAAGTGGGATAAGATTGAACCAGAGTAAGCAGGAGTGGCAAAACATTTGATTTTGGTTTCCTGAGGATAGGAGGATGGTTTGTAAAACAATTTAAAGTTGAGACTGGGAGTGAGTGGAAAATTCAGGTTTGGGGTGTGTGTTGAGAGATGAGTTGGAAGTGCAGGCCATATAAAGGTTTCTGTTATTGCTTAGTTGTATTGGATCAGCCCAACAATAGGATTGTACTCTGTGTATATGCATTGTGATGGAGTCTTAGTGTGCAGATATAATGTGTTAGGGAAATACTGTGCTTGTTTAAGTCAGAACATTAAATCACATTTGGCAGGTTGGGTTGTGAAATATTGGGGAAGGTGCACCTGAGTTCAAAGCACAGGTGATTCATCAAAGCCTAGTCGACCCTGCAAAATCCTCCCCACCAACATTTAGGGACTTGTGCCAAAATTGGGAGAACAAGTAACAACCTGACATAGTTGTACTCAGAATCATACTTTTCATGTCAACATCTCAGACTCCTCCAGCACTATCCCTGGGAATGTCCAGTCCCACCACAGGACAGACCAAACAGAGGTGCTAGCACAGTGATATACAGTCAAGAAGGAGTGGCCCTGGGAGTCCTCAATGTTGACCCCAAGCCCCATCAAGTCTCATGGCATCAGGTCAAAAGATGGGCAAGGAAACCTCCTTCTGATTACAACCTACTGCCCTTCCATTTGAACACCCTTTGGAAGATGCATTCATTGTAGTAAGGGCACAGAATACGCAGTGGATGGGTGACTTTAATGGTCCCTCAACAGGTGTGGCGAAATAACAATACTGCTGACCAAGTTGGCCAAGTCCTGAAGGATGTAGCTGCCAGGCAGAATCTGCAGTAGGTGGTGAGAGAACCAATATGAGGGAAAACCTCATCCTCACTGATATACCTATCCATGGCAGTGTAGGTAGAAGCGACCATCGTACAATCCTTTGAAAACAAAGTCCTGTCTTCACACTGAGAACACCATCCAAATTGCTGTGTGGCAATACCTGCCTAATGGGATAGATTCAGAACAGATCTAGCAGATCAAAACAAGGAATTCTTGAAGTGCTGTGTGCCACCAGCAGACCAACCCTGGTTCAATAAGGAGTATAGAAGAACATCCAAGGGTAACAGTAGGCTTACCTAAAAATAACCAGCTACAAGCCAATTCATGCTAACCAGTGAAAGTAGCATCTTATAAACGGAAGTAAGTGATCCCACAACCATTGGATCAGATAAAAATTTTGTAGTCCTGCTATATCCAATTGTGATTGGTGGTAGACAATTAAACTAATGGGAGGAGAAGCGGGTTCTGTGAGCATCCCCATTCTAAATGATAGTAGAGCCCAGCATGAGTGCAAAAGACAAGGCTGAAGTTTATGCAGATACCTTCAGGCAGAATTGCATAGTGAATATTTCACCTTGGCATCTTCCTGAGACCCTCAGCATCACAAATGCAAGTATTCAGTCAATTTAATTCACTCCCAAGAAATAGCTGAAGGGATTGGATACAACAAAGTCATGAACCTTGATAACATTCTGACTGTAATGATGAAACTTGTGTTCCAGATTAGCCTCTCCACAGTCAAGCTGTTCTTGTATGGCTACAACATTGACATCTACACTACAGTGTGAAAAATCATGACAAATCCAAACTGACGAATTACCACTTCAACGACCTGCTCTTCAGCATCAGGAAGGTGATGGAAGGTGTTGTCAATGGTGCTATTAAGTATTACTTGGCTCACGAACAACATGCTCACCAATGCTCAAGACAACTCTGCTTCAGATTTTGTTACAGCCTTTGTGCAAGTATGGACTAAAGGGCTGAATTCCAGTGATGAGGCAAGAGTGGCTGCTCTCGACATCGAGGAAACCTTTGACCAAGTGTGGAATCAATGAGTTTTAGGAAAATGGGAATCAGGGTTAAAATCTCCACCGGCTGGAGTCACACTTAGTACAAAGGAAAATGGCTGTGATTATTGCAGGCCAATCACCTCAACCCCAAGACATTGCTGCAGGAGTTCCTCAGAACATTGTTCTAGGCCCAACCATCTTCAGCTGCTTCATCAATGACCATTCTTATATGATGGTCATCAATGATTACAGAGTGTTCTGTTCCATTCACAACTCCCCAGATAGTAAAGCAATCTGTGCCCGCATGTAGCCAGATGTGGAAAACATTTGAACTTAGGTGATAAATGGCAAATAACAGTCACACCACTTAAGTGCCAGACAATGACCATCTCCAACAAGAGGATGTCTAACCACTTCTTCTTTACATTCAGTGGCATTGTCATTACTGAATCCCTTGCCATCAACATTCTGGGGGTCACCATTGGCTAGAAATGGAACTGGACCAGCCACATAAATATTGTGACTAAAAAGCAGGTCAGAGACTAGGAATCCTCTGGTGAGTAACTCCTCTTACTCCCCAGAGTCTTTCCATCATCTACAAGGCACGAATCAGGAGTGTGATGGAATACTCACCACTTGCCTAGATGAGTTTAGCTCCAACAGCACGCAGGAAGCTCAATATCACCCAGGACAAAACAGCCCACTTGATTGGCACCCCATCTGTCAGCTTAATCATTCACATCCGCCATCATCAGTGAAGTGTGGCTGCAGGGTGTGTCATATACAAGAAGCATGAGGCAACTTTTACAAAGATTCTTTGGCAATACCTCCCAAAGCCACCTACTGCCTAGAAGGACAAGGGAATCAGGTGCATGGGAACCGCACTATTGTATCTCTAAGTCACATGTGGACTGCAGCGGTTCAAGAAGGCAGCTCACCACCACCTTCTCAAGGGCAACTGTGGATGGGCAATAAATGGTGGCCCAGCAAGCGACATCCACATCCCATCAATGAATAAAAAAACAACAGCATCCTGATTTGGAAATATACCTGTTTACTCTTTGTTGCTGGTCAAAATCCTGGGCCTCCTTAAATTAGTAGCACGGTGGGAGTACTGAGTGCTTCCACCACACAGACTGCAGTGGTTTAAGAAGGCAGCTCACCATCCCTTCTCACCATTGGGAATAGGTACTGCTGGTCTTGCCAGTGATACCTATATTGCATGAATGAATTTTTTTTAAAAAGCCAAGTGGAATGCATAAAGTAGTGAAGATTGAGGGGTAGTGGGAACTATTGGACGAAAGGATGGGTAAATTTGTGATTTTCTTCAATTTCTTTTTGTTATAAATTTTATATTTCGTGGCATATTAGTAGAGTGGTCTGAAGTTATCATGGTACCTATATGTTTGAGAGGTTTTTTCTCAACAATGCAATGAGAGTGTTTTGGGGGAATATGATTGAGGAGAAGTTTTTCTTTTGAGCAACATGATTTATGAAATATCAAAATAGAAATGCAGCAGTTAGAAAGCAGAAAAATTGTAAACTGATGAGGAAGAAGAAAATTGATGCTATGGTCACTGTGGACAAAGAAAAAATTGTCATTCTGTAGCTGGATATAGGGATAGATTTCACTGCATTCACCTGAAATTGGCCAAATCAGCATAACGGGATGAGGAATTTCAAGTGCAAGTTAGACCTAGCACAAAAATTGAGCTTCTGCAATTTTTTGATGTTTAAAAGGTTTAGGCTTAAAAGAAAATGTGCCAGCAGCCCTCTTCACCCATCAAACTGCCCATACCCCAGATTGAATCAGTGAGTTTGGCAAGTTTCTGCCAGTTATGTTTGCAGATTTCAATGAGGCTCCTTTTTTAAAGTCACTAGGATATTAGTCTTCTGAGATGTTGCCTGATGGTGCTGGTTGGTGGAAAATTTCACATTTGTGATTAAATGAGTTTGTTCTTAAACTTGGGCCATAACGTCATGTTGGAAAATCAGCATAATTTCAAGCACAAGTTGCGCCCGAATTGCTGATTGTGCCCAAAGCAGAAACTCTACCCTGTAATCTCTTATTAACATATATGTTTGCTCGTGAAGCTTTCTATGTCATGTTGATATTAACCTTTTCTAAGTGTTCCCCCTAAAACAGCAATAACTTCAGTTATATAGCACTTAGCATAGTAAAAAGTCCCAAGCAGTTTCAAATGAGCATTGCCAACCAAAAGTTGACACTGTGCCAAATAAGGAGACATTGGGATGGGTGATCGAAAGCTTGGTCAAAGCAATGGGTTTTAAAGAGGGTCTTAAGGTACAGAAAGAAGCAATAGAGGATTCGGGCGGGCATTCCAGAGCTTAGGGCTGAGATAGCTGCTGGGATGCAGGAAGTGGAGCAAGCACAACAAGACAATTAGAGGAATGCAGAGTTCTCTGAAGTTTGTAAGGCTGGAGGAAGTTAGGAATGGGCAATGGCAAGGCCATGTAGGGATTTCAATTTGAAAATAAGAATTTAAAAATGGAGGCATTGGGGATCTGGAGCCAAAATAGATAATCAAGTACAGATGATTGATCTGCAGCGCTGGACTTTGGGGTCAGATTCAGTGAATATCAGACATGTTAACTTGGCATATTATGCAAGGCAAAAGATCTTTTTACTGTTTTGTTTGGCTTTCTGCAATGTATTGTCTTTCTGAATGATGGCACTCTTAGATTCTGTTGCCTGGCAGAGGTTTCCACAGCTCCATGTTAAAATTGAATCTTAATTTCAAGTTTTTGACTGCAATGGCTTTCAGTTATAGTTATTCAACCTATCATCTAAGGGCTGAATCTGAAGCTGCTGCCATGTAAATCCAGTTTGACGATTGTAAATTGGGCAGTTTCTAATCAAATTCAAGCTCAAGCAGAGCAATTTTGAGAAGATGTAACAAAGCAGAGCAGAAGCAATGTTGGATCGGAGATGGACAGAGAGTAGGATTCTCTTACAGTTTATTGCTGCTTTGATTGTTAGCACCCAAACCTAAACAGTAACTAGTCTCCAGCAGTGACAAGTTGAATTTTGCTGATCTAGATGGAATCTTGCTGGGGAGATGCAGTCTGCAGGGGGTGGTGGAGGGTTGGTTCCCGCTGTACCTGATCTCAGACAACCTTTAATTTCTGGGGGAATTGGATATGTGCTACTCTAATTACATTTTCACCATACTTAATTGAAAGAGAAAAACTGTCCTGTGGGAGGGAGTGTTGAGTAAAACAAAATTATACAGTATATTTTAGCACAATGCCATTCCTGTCTAATTTGATGAAAGCCAAGTATGTGGAGTAAGAAGTGTTCCATGTGTATATATAACTTCAAAATTAACAAGACAAATATAAAGTGACAGAAAATACTAGAGAAAAATAAACAGCTTCTCTTCAATTTTATTGAAGCTCAGGCAGTTTTGTGCTGTCGGTCACAGTTCAACAGAAATAGCTTTAAGTCTGTCAAAATTAATTTTGCATAGTGCAAGCAAGGCAGAAAAAGTGGGTTTTAGGAGTAATTTTTACCTACCCCATTTTATATTTCCCAATTTTTATCATTAACTGCAGTGGAGAGTAAGATCGGGTGAGATGTAAAACAGGTGGCTAATCCAGACCCACTCTTTCCCACCCAAGGAATTGGATTAAAATTGTGCCCTTTGATTCCATCAATTTGAGTTGGGTTACAGCTCAGAAACCAGAAGTGAAAGAACAGTGTGTTAGTGCTTGGCACTGAGTCCCCATTTATTGTTTGTTATTAGCTGTCTTCGTGCCCTGATTTGGCATTTTATGAGGAAAGAAAATCATGGTAACTTGAATACATAAGAAAATAGTTAAAGTTTGAATTTTGTGTTTGTGGGATCCTTTACTACTTGTG